>NC_080636.1:33870281-35302984 GCF_027579445.1 Ammospiza nelsoni | reverse complement strand
GTGGATAGGCTGCCTGGGGATAGGATAACCTATAGCACTGCCTGTGCAATGGATGGGCTCCACTTCAATATTAAATCTTGCTTTATAAATGGCAAGTGTTAAAATAAAAACATTCTATTTTATAGAACCAAGTTGTTATTTTTCTCATTTGTCTTGTGAATTAATGAATACTTTATGTCAGTCAGATTCAATCTTTGTTGGCTTTCAGAATGTCCTCATGCAAGGCTGTTTGCCTTGTTCTCTGTAGGCAGCCT
Source organism: Ammospiza nelsoni (assembly GCF_027579445.1). NCBI lineage: Eukaryota > Metazoa > Chordata > Aves > Passeriformes > Passerellidae > Ammospiza > Ammospiza nelsoni. The sequence continues at coordinate 35,302,730 of NC_080636.1, read as the reverse complement.
TTTGCTCTCTCCAAATTCATTATGTGACTTGACCAGTTAATTTTTTTCTTTTGAGCTGTCTGTACTTTTGACTCTAGTAAAATTGGCAAAGTTTATATTTAGAAGGTTTTGCTGCCATGGTGCTTTATAACCCTGATAGTTTAGTCTTGTCTGACCCAGAAATCTTTTGTCCGGAACACTTGCTTCTGATTCACATTGTCTCAATTATGCCTCCATTCATTTGATAGATTGTATTCCTGCTGTAATTCTCAAATAGACAATAATTATTTAGGACATTTAATTATTTTTTGGTTAGACCTGTCATATCTCTCAGAATTTCGAGTGCTTTTGATTAATGTATTTTATGAGACCAACTAAGAAATTTTTATTGTTAAAATGCATGTTGCAAATTTGGGAGAATTTGGAATTGATACTATATTTTAGATTTCCTTTTGCTGTTCATATTGAAAGTAAAAAAATTCCCAAAATATCAGAAGTCTTTTGCAACCTAAAGCAGCTCTCATTCTGAGGACAGTGGGACCCAACCCCACCAGAACATTATAAATCCTGCTAAAATCTTGCTTTGTTATTCTATTTTAATAGTGACATTCACTGGCAACATAATGCTGCAGAAATTTAAGAGCTACATATGTTTTTAATTATTAGGGTATAACTGATGATTTGAATTAAATTATTTTTTCCCTATTGTTCCTTGGTTTTGATTATGTTACTGTGCCTGCTGTTAAGTTTACTGTCTGTTGTCATCTCCCTTTGCATTTTTTCTGTACATAGGCAAAGTGGAGACATGAACTGTGCTGTGACACGATCCATCATTACTGCACTGTGAGACTTGCAATATTTATTGTTTCTCTTGAAAGCTCACTTTGTGAATCAAGGCATCAAGAAAGAATCATAGATTTCAGGTAAACAAAAATATAAATTTTAATCTTCCTAGTATGAGACAAATTTTGATCATATGACTGGAAAAGCTTTTAAAGATAGTAGGCTTAATATAAATACAAAATTATTTAAAAATTGTTATGATGTGTAATAAAACACTTCTGTGTTGGGCTCAGGGTGATTGGTGAATCCTGGGCATTCAGGAGACAAACAAAAGAGATTTTAAGCAAAGGAAAAGCATTCAAAAATACTAGCAGGCAAAATTATCTTGTGCATTGTTGATTTCAATGAAACTGACTTTCCAAGGTGCAGATAAGAAAAAATCTGCTTTTTGATAATAATAGAAATAGTGCCCTAGGAGGTAGAAGCCATTGGTATTTACATTATACATACTGGGGAATGAAACTGGTCAGAGGTTTCTTGCAGGATTCACAAGGCTTCTGAGCATTGATAGCAGAAATTCTTGATGAAGCATGTAAATGGTAATAGAAAACAATAGTAACTACTTGGTTTTTTTATCCATTCAAATCTATATTTATTGAGCTAAACAGAACTGCTGTTACATTTAATCAGCTTTATAACTTTACAGAATGGATGAATTAGGACAGAATAAAAAAAACCCCACTTTGACTTAAGTCAAAGATATAGAAGATAAAGCAGAGCTACAGAATTAACAGTTTTGAATTTATTTTTACTAGTTCTGTCAGAGAAAAATATGTGTTTCTATGTCTGACAGCCTGAGGAAGGTGAGGCTCCTGTAGTGTCTCCAGGTCCAACAAGTAACGAGTCTGAAAATGTTTTCCCAGTATGCAGAAGCACATGGAGCACCTGGATACACCACCTACCTCTGTATATACAGGGTGTGCCACTCAGAAATTTGTGTTTATTTTAGTGGTAAACTTGAAGTGGTATTATGTAGCATATTGAATTTCCCGGTACATATGCCAGTAATGTAGATACAGAACTGTTGAGTATTTTAAAATAGCAGAACATACTTTCACTCTTCTGAATGCTTATGAAAACATGTCCCATTATTCTTGCAAGAAATTCTAAGCAGAGGTCCAAAATGGGCAAATCTTGAGGACCCTAATCTGTTTTCATTTGGGCTTGACTCTGATAACAAAGTCTTACTTGCTCCTGTGCAGGTTTTGCCTGAACAAGCACTGTGCAAGACTTACAATGCCAAGACTTAGCCCGCAAAAATTATTAGCTCAGGTCACAGTCCAGGCTTTTGTATATACTTTATCTGTCACTTACTTATGTTATAAAAGTGCAGAGGTGATAAAGAAGTCATCTCTCAGGTCATATAGCAGTTTAAACTGCTGTGTCTCTGATGAAGCATTGTAGACAAAAGGGGATAATAAGATCCAGGGGAAGATAGAAGAGTAGAAGTAAAAAGCTTGCACAGCGATTGAAAAGAAGACTTACATTATTTTGCTACAGACTCCATAGGAGCATCTGATCCCCATTTCTTATGAAGTGTAGTTCTGACTGCCCCAAAATTGCTTTAAACATGAAAAAGATGAGACCACTGTGCTTAATAATGCTGTTAACACAATGTCTGAAGATTTGTCCCTTCTCTGTGCTGCACATAAATACTGCTTGGTCTTCATCTGTGCAAAATGTAGAGGTAAACTTCAATTGAGGGCTTTTCTTTGGGGATCATGTGCATTCAGGGGGAACAAAACTCCTATTATCAGCTGAGAAATATAACAAGTTTGAGAGCGCTGTCGCATAGAGATACTGAAATGTTAATTCATGCTTCTGTGACATCGTCTGGATTACTGTAATTCCCTGCCTGCAGGTCTCACTCAGCCCTCCTTTCACAAAATAAGAGCTTGTACAATAATGTGACCACTGAGATTTCAGGCATACACAATGCCTGGTCATCATATGTCTCTGTACTGAGATCTCAGTGCTTCCTGCCATTAGGTACCGGATCGATTCGAAGATCCTGGTGATGTGTTTTAAAACACCACATGTATCCAAATGAGTTTTCAGTTCCCTATTGTCCAGGTCCAATTTTGCTGAAGTGTAAAAATGTTGTGCTTTCATTTGTTCAGAGAATTACAAACCACTGTGTCCCATACCTTCTTCATGCAGCTGTGGAATGTGGTTTTTCAGAACACACCTGGAGTGTCAGTCATGTCATTGACTTGAGGTCAAGACTGTGGTGGCTTGCTTAACTTGTCTTTCTTTCTCCAGCATTTCTTCACCAGCATCTATTCATATTTAATAGAACATTCTAGGGTTTCATTCTCTTAAAACTTTTTCAGAATTGAAGCATCTTTACCAGAGGACTTTTCAAGTGCTAGTAAGTGTTGGCATTTTTGATTTTTTGAGACACACAAGAAAATTTTTAGTACCAGGAAACTTTAAAAAGTAACTAAAGTATTTCTAATAGGGATGTTGCTCTCTGTCAAAGGGATGCACCTGCCTTACCTACACGTTTTGTATATCCCAGGTAGGACATAAAAGACTAATTAAAACCTCTAGAAAGTTCTTTAGCTATGCAGTTGTGCTCTTTCTTCCTTCTATATTTTGGAATAGGAGAAAAACCAATTTGCTTATATTGGTTGTGTACTACACAAAAATACCTACTGAATTTGCTGTGCAAACAAGACCTTTTTATCCAAAACAACTTATAAAATCAGTTTCCCTTTCAGAATTACTACACAGATTCACGGCTGCTATAGTTTCATCTTTTTTCTATGCCTGTATTTCCCTCTTTTGGCCATTACATGTTGCTCGTAGTAGACGCTGACTATAATTTGAAACATAATGTACATAAGCATGATTGCTAAGCAAGAGTAGTGGAAAATATAATCCCAGGAGAAGGAAAGGGATTTCCATTAAAATTAGTTAATATTGGCAGATTGACACCAAAATTACCTTATAGATTAACCCCTAAGTACTTAATTATTTCATCATCCTTGCTCACATCAGGATACCGTATATTTTTCTGTAATTTACTTTTCTGTCATTTTATAGCGCTTAGCTTTCAACACAGGTATTCTATTACATGCATATGTAACATTTCTTTCAAAGCCAGGATACCCTTTTTTAAATTTATCCCAGTTTCTAGTTTCTTTTTGTCAGTTGCAGTTTTGATGGTTGGGACAGGATAAAAAGTGTTATCCTCCAACACAGCGTGTATCATCTGCAGTAGATGAAGAAAGGCCAGAGTATTAAACTTCTGCACAAGTTCAATATACTGGTAGCAGACCTGCAAAATTTCCAAGTGTGGCAGCTTCCAAGTGTAAAGTGCTTAGTTTCTCAGTTAAGAAACAAGGGTGTTGTAAAACACTGGGCCATGTGTTATGTCCCAAAAGACTAACAAGCTCATGCTTCTATGGAAGTTTTTATGACAAAAAATGTCCTTATCATCATTGTAGACTTAAAGGTTTTCTGTGTCATGGATTTTTGTGCTTTACATCTCCAGTGGTACTGAGCAGGGTTGGATTTCACAAGGTGTTAGGTCCTGATGTCATTTGGAAACATTTTACTGTTCAATTTTAAGTGGTTTGTGAAATGTTCTGTTCCACATAAAGTGTACTGATATTCTTGTTTGATCCTGAGTGTCAGGGAGGATGTATCATCTTCCTTGCTGTGCCTGTTAATTTCTGCACTTTTACATTTTAAATATCTCCAGCAGTTAAACCTTTCTGTGTTTGCCCCTGTGTCTGTATTCAAGGCCAAATTCAGACACGGTGTGTGTTACTCAGAGCAATTCAAAAGGTCCCTTTAGATTCTGCCAGATCTATTTATACTACCTCTATCAAGATATAACATAATCTGCAATTTACATACCGAGGAATTGCAAGAGCATTTCAATTTAAATAACAGAGACTCTTCTTTCATTTACACCTACTCATGAGCCCTTATTATGAAAGCTGTAGCGAGCTGGATTGACATCTGATGAACAAAGGGCAATTGTTTTCAATAGAAAAGAAAAATAGTGCTCCAGTAGTTTTTTGAAGCATCTTTTCACTCTTATCATTGTGATTTTCATCTTCCTGGGTTTGGTGAACATTTCCAGTGTTTCATTCAGTGAATTGATATTGATTCCTGTCAGTCAGTATTTTGCAGCTGTGTGGAGGAAAAGAAAAATATACTTTCTTTTCCTTTTATTTGTGTAGTGTTGCCTGAATGTATTTATGTCCAGTTGTTTTGTGGATTTTGAGTGGGTTTTCCACTGTCTGTAGTTTAGTTGCTTCCAGTTTTTTTTCCTGCTAGTTTGCTTTGCTTGGTATAATGCTGTGGTGAATGCAGAAATATCCCTGGTCAGGGCAACTCTGGGAGTCTGGGAGATAAGGTATGTGGACATCCAACAAGCTTAGCCAGCTTGTTAGAATCATGCCCTGGATTTTACTTTGTATTTTAGAGGTAGGATAAAACCTAGCAAAATTTCTTTTAAGCCTTTGTGTGCTAAACATCTTTCCTACTTCTTTTCAGATAAGATATAATTTCAATGTGAGAGAGTAGTTAGAAGAGCCTTGTGTTGGCCTGCATTACCCATGTATTTTGCCAGTCAGTCTATATCAAACATAAGCAAATATCCCTTCTGAGAGGCAAAGTATGAGGCAGTAGGTTTGCAGGCTGAGCAAGATTGAGGGGATGGAGGAAGGAAGAGGAAACTCAGATGATCTCATTTCCCCTAGTCAACAGCTGGAAATCGGTACTGGTAGCACATTCTGTCTGTTCCTCACCTCCCAGACTATATATGTGTGTTTGAGCAGTTATTTAAAGGGCAAGACCATTTGGCATTAGATCCTGTCAATTAGAGAGGAAAGGATTTTCACTCATTTCCCTCACCTTTGAGGACTTCTCTCCTTCTTGCTGTATGTTATACCACTTCTCATCTGAAGATTAGGTGTGTTAGAAAAATATTAGCAATCTCAAATGTTGTCCTACTCAAACTGTATGTTAACTGGAGCTGTTCTTCTGATATTTGACTTAGTAATTTTCAGTTCTGTTCTGCTGACTCTGTTCCCTGACCTGAGAACAGATCTATATTATGGCTGCTGAGAGTATTAAGGCTTCCAAGTAATGCAGGTAGGCTCTGGCTAACCAAAACATTTTGTTCACATTTGTGGACTTGAGAGGGTCCATAAAGGAAAGAATTATAATTTTTTCTAAAATACTTTATGCAGTTTCAAACTGTCAGTTAGTATCAAAAATGTTAAAGTCTCCTTTTGATACTTTATCTTCTTTTTTTTTTTTTTTTTTTTTTTTTTTTTTTTCTGAAAGAACACTGTCTTTGTATCATATTGATGTTTCATGTCAGAAACTTGCATCCTGGATTTGAATGACATACTTTGGCTTCTCTGCTAGCTCTCTGAGATTTTAGATAGCTGTTAGCCCTCTACATGCCCTCTATTATGCAAAACTGAAAATTAAATATCCCTGTGAAATACTCCATGAAAAGCCCTAATCATAACAAAGATCCTCTGGAAAAGCTGTGTATTTTTTTTCAAATTTTACACTGGATGCTGAGGCAAAGGCAAAATCTCAAACATCTATATTGCATTTTTTTGCAAGTTCAGGCAAGCTTGTGATACTAATGGGTTTTTTCCCCACATCTCCTTGTCTTGCTAGGTTGATTGAATAGGCTTGCACTGCAGTGGCCATCCTGCTGCCTTAAACTCTGTCTTCTGAGTTTATTAAATATATGGCTTCATATGCCACAAAAAAGGAAGAAAGAAGGTGAATGCCTGATTACTTCTTTGGTCATGTAGAAATAGATTTCTTGTGCAGAAATAGGATTTGAATATGACTCAAAACACATACTGTCATTTTAAATCACTCTGAGCCCAGATTTGCATTGTGCAGTATGCCAAACAAGCTCACTGCCTGTTAGTTTTTGCAGGGAGCTAAAAGCACTTATTACCATGCAGGATCAGGTCCTTTATGTTTAGAAATAATGATAAAAAAAATGTGTCTTACCTTTACGGAATGCCTTAAAAAATGAAAGAGGTAAACTCACCATGAAGCTACTTTTATGCTCCTAATGACCGTGTAAAAAAAATCCACAGGGATAAAAGGAAAATGAAGTAAATACAGCAATGCCCCACCACATTTCAAAGCCAAAATCAAATCATCCATAAAATTTTGTGAAAACAATATCCACCTAATCCACAAATGAAAGAACTGAGATTATCTGTTAAAAAAAAATTATTAGACCTGTGCTTATTTGGATGATAAGCATTAAAGATTTTCTCCAATCATTAAGGGTTGAGGGTTTGTTATACTCTTGGAACTAAACCTTTTAAATAACTTCCAGTTTCCAGACTACTGAATCTTTGAAAAGTTAATTTTTTGTTATCTCCAAATACAGGAAGCTTAGCACAACAATAGCAGTTCAAAGTCTCCCAGGTAAAGAGCCTTCAAAGAGTAATTCGCAATACAAATTCATAAAAGTCAACAGTTTAGACTACTCAATTGCTTTTAAGATTTTCATCAAATGCATCTCAGCAGTTGAAACTTGCCACTGATGCCTCCCAACTGAGTTAAAATCAGAAAACACTGAAAATGTTACCTTTCTTTTTCTGTGGATTTTAGGCAGTGAAAGATAGCAATTGAGCTTTGCCTCAATTTACTTCGGATCTGATCTTTAGAGATCTGACTGAAAATAAATGCACATTACATTTCATGCTATTACTGAAGTTTTAAAATAATAATTTATAGCAAGTGAATTGTGAAACCAGAGTATACAAATGTCTGCTCTGTGTAATTAGAATTCTTTTAAATATAGATAGATGCTCCCAAGGTTCTTTATGATTTAATAGAGTTACCAATTCTAAGAACAAGTTTATTTTAGAAGACGTTTAGCACTTTGTGGAACATTCTAGGCTTTCGGGAAAAGGTGAATAATCTCCTCATCAATGTGACAATAGTATGATTTTTCCATAAAGTGTAGAAGTTTTCCTTTAAATGGTACAGAATTGCAGCCCAATTTTACTCCTTCAGTGTGCATTATTCTGGCAGAATAAGAAATTAACTGTATCACCAGAGAAGTGAATTTACTACTTTGTCTGGGCTTCCTTCTCTATCTGTTGGATAAAGCTTTCAAAACAAAGGTTAGTGAGACAACTTTAAGAGAATTTTTTTCTTAATTTGAAAAGTTAAAAATAAAAGTTAATATTTAATACTGATGGGTATTTCTTATCCTCATGGCAGTGATGTGATTGCTTGTTTAAGAATTTTGTACTGTGTTAAAAACTGTATCCAAATACATTTATATGTATGTCTGTATCTGTTTGAATGCATGCATACATGTGACTGAAGGAACTTGTAGCTTTGTCTGAAATAAAAAGTTCTGCATTAATTTAAGTCCTTCTTTATTATTGTTTCAACATTTTCTGGTACTATTCTTTTAAACATATCAAATAGCTCAATAATTTATGCAACAGTGTAATCTCCTGCTGCTGTGAGATGCTTAGACTTGCTAAGTAACTTGTACATCTGTGCCTTAGAATATCACTATAATAATACATATTAATTAAAATAGCTGCAAGGTGGTCATGAAATGAAAATAAGATAGTTTTATTTTCATTTCTGTTTACAAAAGAATAAAAATATCAGTCTTTATCCAAACCTTTGAATCCCTTGGTTATAGTAGACTACAGTATGAGAAGAGATTTTCTCATGAGCTCTTGTTTTCTCACTCTCCATCAGAAAAAGAAGCCAGCACAAAACTTTAAAATACTACTTTAAAAAAAATCACAACTCCTTCTAGGTGAGTCAGATGTATAATGCAATCATTAACAATCAATCGTGAGATTCAGCTTGGGTCATCTGATGTTTAGCCTTTTGGAGAGAACAAATATTCTGTGTGACTCCATAATCCACAGCAAATGTGATGCAATGATGCAGAGGGGATTATTTCAGTGGAGCTGTCTTCCACTTGTAGAAATAGCAGTGAAGGTTTTTTTTCAGGTAGGATTCTTCCTAACACATTTCTAGATGATTATATATCGTTCCAGGGGTACCTTGGTGAATTGAACCTGATTTCCCCATTGGATAAAATATAAAGTATAAGTGCTGTTTTATTGTTATTGTTGGTTTCTTTGGGGGGAGGGGGTGTGGGGGGTAATGTGTTGATAGAAAGAGTTCTCATTATTTATGCTTTGCTGGCCATCCTGGCATCCACTTTCCTGCTGAACTGAACCTTTCTCATTTCAATTCCTTTGTCAAGTGGAATCTGATCAAGCTGCTGCTTCATCTCTAACAGCAATAATATTCCAGCCAGATCCTGGTGATTTTCATTGCTCAACCATTTCATCATAGGATTTTTACTAGGAAGAAACATAGCTCCTTGCAGTTATATAATTCAACCAGTCTGCCAGTTAAATAACAATATATTTAGTATTAGAACCTGAATAATCTACCAACCAAAATTCCAACCCTGCAAACATACTGAAATGAGTCTTTGCCGCTTGTATAGTTGGACATGCAAAACTCATCAGAGTATTTGCATTAGTGTGGACAAAGCAAGATCCAGAGCTGGTCAAATAGTCATTAAAAGATAGAAATCATAATGAAATCACTTGAGGTTTGAGTGAGAGAAAGAAAGATTTAGAAAATAAATAAATAAACATAAGATTTCAATTAGGGTTTCAGCAGTCAGGAGTGAAAAGAACAATGTGCTAGGATATACAAGGGATTTGCTCTCAGAGATTCATGCTGAACTTATATAACACTATTGTAATGAAAAGCTGTATATAAGAACATAAACTGACTTTCTGTCAGTCAAAGTATTTCCTTTAGCTATCACTGCAAATAAAAAAGGAATTTGGTGTTCATATATGTTGTATTAAAATTCTTATCAGAAGGTATCTATGCAAAGTCAAAACCAATATTGTTTTAGGAGTTTCCAGTTTGATTTTTTTTGTTTTTGTTTTTTTGGGGGGCTAGATTTTTTTCCCTTTCCCAATCCCATCCCTTTAGTTACAGTATACACCCCACATTTCACAGAATCACAGAGTCACAGAGTGGGTCAGATTGTAAGAGACCACAGGGGATCATTGGGTTCAACCTCCCTGCTCAAGCAGGATCATCCTAGAACACTTTGCACAGGGTTGTGTCCAGATGGTTCTTGGATATTGCGGTGAGGGAGACTCCACAACCTCTCTGGACAATCTGTTCCAGTCACAATCTGTTCTGGTCACTTACACAGTAGAGAAGTTCTTCCTCCTTTTCAGGCTGAACTTTCTGTTTCTGCTTCCTGCTCTAGTGGTTGGCACAACTGAGCAGAGCCTGGGTCCAGCCTCTTGGCACCCTCCCTCCCTTCAGATTACTGACAGACATTGATGAAGCCTCTTCTCAGTCTTTTCTTCTCAAGACTGAAGAGGCAGAGCCTTTCCCTGTAAGAGAGATGCTCCAGACCCCTAATCATCTTTGTTGCCCTCAGCAGAACGCGCTCTAGGAGCTCCATGTCTCTCTTGTACTTGAGGAGCCCAGAATTGGACACAACATTCCAGATGTGGCCTCAGTTGGGCTGAGTAAGGGTTGGGATCACCTCCTCCAATTCAGTTTGGCTTGACCTGTGGCTTTATCAGTCTGGTAAAGAACCAGATACTCTAAAACAAAAAGGGTACAAACCAGAAATTTTTCAGAATTGCCTTATTATTTTAGTGCTTGATGGTATTTTCTTAAAAAACAGAAGTTCCAGTGGTCCCTCCTCTGAACCATTGGGTGTGCAGATACTTCATAGCATCTTTCTGAAGCTGATGTCCAAAACTGACTCAGGAATAAATGTATCATTGGAAAGTGTTAGAAAAATAAACCAATTGTACTGTAAGTGGAGAAGGCAGCAAGGCATAATGAGATGCTCTGAATTCAGATAGAAACTGAGAAAAGTTTGGATTAAGCACATGAGGGGAAAAGAAAAACCTAAACCCAAACCCTTTCTTTATGCAATTTCACTGCAGCCCTCCTTGCTTTTGCTATCAATGGTAAAAACCTTCTCTTTCTTAAGGGTATTACTTAGGACAAATCGATCTCTATTCCACACAATTACCTCTGAACATACCTGGTCTTTTGGACTCAGTTTCTGAGAATAGTGTCTCTGAGACAATTGCTCCATTTATCCTCAGTGTTTCTTCCCTCCCCATTTCCTCAAAGCCTTGTCCCATGCTAGCTCTGCCTCCACTCCAGCTATCTGCTTCTTTTATTTCTCTGGAGCACTGGCTAGCCAAGAAAGGGAGAAAAGAAGCCAATTATATCCTTTTTAGCCACAACTACAAAAAAAGCTCCACCTACATAAAAAGGTCCTCTCTGGTATTTCAAATATGATGGCATATACATTCTCTGTGCTTCTTCAAAACAGAAAATAAAATGTCTAACATTCAGAATTCAGAATGCTGTTTTGCTATCCCATGGATTCAAAACAATGTGTGGAGTCAGACATTAATTATAAATTGAAATATCATTACAATAAATGATGTGTACAGGGCTTATATTTCCAGACTTGCATTAGAAAACCCCAGGTAAAACTTGTGTGTTTAACACAGATTCCTTTATACTTTTAAATGTAAGTGTATACCCCATCTATATGCATACTATATTTCTTGGAAATCTATGTTTTCCAGCTACCACAACTTTGTTGCTATTCTAGACAGCGGGAATAAACAATGCATTTGGAGATACTCAGTCTTCTTGTCCTTGAGGGCCAAACATTTTGCATGTTCTACTCAAATGCATCCTTCTAAGCCTGACAAGGTCATGCACATTGTACAGAGACCCAAAACAAGGAATGCAAGATTAACAGTAGACAGTTTTAAATGATAGAGTAATTTCTTTACCCTGAATAGCATTGTCACTTGCAATTAATTTTAACTCTGAGCTCAGAGGTGTACCAGATACTTTGGAAATGAAAAGCTGAATCTAGCAGTAAGTAGGACCTGCTATTTCTACTTTTATATTCTGTACTAAATTATATTATGTTACTTTGGTTTATGAGTTTTCTAAATACTATATGTCATGGAAGCTAGATAGATTAGAATGCCAGAGGGATCCCTTTAGTAGATGCACTTTAACATTACTGTTCCTTATTACTTTGCTTTCACCATCATAAAAACTTGGTGTTTGTATCTGTTAAAAACTGTAGAAAAGTTACTTTGTGTGGTTCTTCAGCATTCATTTTTTTAATACCTTCTTTCTCTGAGTCCTTTGATTGGAAATAATTTTCCTTACTATATGCTGTTAAGGTAAGGATTACACTTTTTCCCTAAATTTCTCCTTTTAAACATCTCTACCTTCCTCAATAATTGTTCTCATTGAAGAGTCCTCTCAATTGTCAACTTCTTGAAGGCCAAAAACTAATAAACCAGCCATTTGTATGTTTTCAGGTGAACTGAAATCCTTAGGTGCATCTGGCTCTTCAGTATTCACTTACATCCTTCAGAATATTCTCCATCTATTGCATTAAGGGCAGACGGACACATTTTTCTCTTTTGCCACCTGGTAAGCAAAGGTTAGAGTTCAACTTGTCCCAAATCAGCTTATTCTTCTACAGGGTAGTCAAAGCCCACTTACAAACACTCTAACGCAGTTTTACATTTTTGCCTCCCACCAGCATTCAAACCTGGGTAAATGTCTTTCTCTGTCAAAGCAGCAGTGGGAGGTGAAAATGAAAGTCCTTTTTTTCTTTCCCTGAGAAATTGGACTGTAAAAAGCTGTCAGTTTAAAAATGACATAGTGGCACAGCATTTCTATAAGGTGGCTCCTTTCATTTTTGACTCCCGCTGTCTCTCTGACAGTTGAAGTTGCAGCAGGAGGTAAAAACTAAAATGAGCACTGCTGGCATTTGCCCTCGAGCACAAAATTAATAATGGAAGAAACAGGGCAACATCCAAAACCGCCTCATATCAGATGTCAGCCAATGAGGTTTCAACACTTCCATAATACAGCGACCAGAATGATGCCCATTATTCCAAATATGATCTTATTCTCTATTACTTTCCTAGTGCTGGATCTATTTTCTCCATTTTAGATTTGATTCCCCGCTTTGTGGGTTATAGAATAATTTAAATTCTATTAAGTTGTATGCTATGACTTTATAAGTTTTCCCCCTCTGCAGTGTAATTCTGCTCAAAATTTTATGGGTGTAGTCTTTTATTGAGCTTTATACCTCTCAACCTTTCTACATGAATGTTTCACTTCTAAATCACTGTTTAAATTATCCTACTATGTCCTATCCTTAAATATGAACAAAATTCACAACATGATAAACTGATAGCTTTTAGTCTAAGCAGCACAGGATAAAAGAGCTGAGATGTTTTTTGTTCTTGTAAACTCAAGAGCTGAATGTTTTCTGCCAAGATGAAGGAAAAAATGAGTCACTATTAGGTGGCTAAGAGATAGGGCCCCAAAATTCTTCAAGCAGGGCAGAAGTCTTTTTTCTTTCTTGAAAGACTCAGTGGTATGTCCAAGTCTTACCAAAATTAACATAGGTGGGCACAAAAAGTCTGTTAGAAATGGAGTACAGCTATGGTTCTTTCTTTCTGACATATTTCAACCATTTTCTGATTTTAGCACCATTTTTGGTGGTATTTAGTATCTTGCTTTTGACTGTTCAGGACAGGTAATATTTCAGGGTTCACATACTGGGCTATTGCAGTCTCACACCACACCATCTCATTCAGTTCTTCTGCCGAGCTTGCCTTTGAGGGTAACCAGTGCATGCGGCATGCCAAACTTCTCTTAACCCGAATTTTTACACTCCTGTATTATATGAATTTTCTGCTGCCTTCTCACTTCCACCTTTGCTATTGCTTTTATTGGCATAAACTTTTGTTTTGCAGAAATGAAGGAGGAAAACTCTCAGCAAACCAGTGATGTGGATAATTCTCAAGTGCTGACAAATACAAAAAATAAGCACATTGTAAAAGAAAGCATTTTATTTCTTCATGTGCTATTGCTTTCAGGCTTTACACCAGTCATCTAGCCCACAGCTTAAGACATTCTTTTATCTTTCTTAGGAGAATAAGAGTGACTCAAATGCTTCAGCTGAACCCATTGATCTCATCGATTTCAACATGTGTTAATGACAAAGAGAAGCTGGACTGGATAAACACTTGTAGTTTGTTGCAATTGCATTTAGTAATGTCTTCTTCAATTTCTAGAAAATCTTTTATTGTGTGTTTTAGCCCTTGTGCAATTTAACTTTCATTCTGTTTTTTTTTTTTTCCTTGAGTCTCATTTGCAGACTTTATTCTATAATCCTCCTTTAGCAAACTTAATTCTATAATCCTTCTTTAGGATTTTTTTTTGATTCTAAGTAGTTTTTTTGCTTGCTTGCTCATCAGTTTAGTTTTCTCTAAAAATTCATTAATTGTGGAAGAGCCACACAGTGTTTGGGCATACATTTATTTTGCATTCTCAGTTCTCCCCACTGTAGCTCTCTACTCTATGGCTCTATCCCATCCACTTGTCTGTGTGTTTCCCATGTACCTCCAAGATTTATTCTGATTAGTTATAGTCTATGTCCACTTATATATATATCCACAATACTACTTGCAAATACAAATTGTTTATGATTGCTACTGATTAGCTTCTCCTCCACCTTTGCTTTGTGTCCTTAAGCATGTCTCTGCTTTTCAAAATACAAGAATGCATTTCTCCCTTCCCAATTTATTCCTTCCTGGTTTGTGTGTGTTGTTATATATTTTTATATTTTTATATTTATATTTCGTATTTTATATTTTTATTTTTTTTCCTAGCTGGTTTTCCCAGATTTTGCCTTCTGTTTAATTTTGTCCACTTCAGGAATTGGGTAGCTACTTGACATCTTAATTGCCAGAACAGATTTTTCTTTTTAGCAACTCATGTTTTTAAAATGTTGTACATGTTTAAAAAAATGAATTTTATATTGCCCTATCTTGTTACTAGTCTATTGTCTTCGTTTTTCAAAACTGAATTTCAGGCCATGATTTTGCATACAGATATAATCTTTCTCTCTTGTAGCATTGTTCACTTGAATTACTCATTTCAGATCTCAATTTGCACCATCAATGGGAAAAAAGTAGGACTACCATCTTAGATCAAATTATTGTAGCTTTTTACATATAGTTTCCTTCATCTTGATGTTGAACTTGGGCAAAAACAATCTGATTTGATTCTCTATCATTATGTGCAATTGCTCCTTGCTTTATTTGCTTTTGTGTAAACTGGTAATTAACCACACAGTACTTCTGTCTTTTGTCAAAATTTGAATTAATCCACTACCTGGGTATTCCCTGTTCATATGTATATCCATAGTACCAATTTTTGAGAACTATGCAATTCTTTTGCACATATCTTAAAGTGTTCATCCTCTGGACTTATTCCAATGTAGCAGTTTGCTTCTGTAGAAGTAGGAGGTGTTTCCAAAGTTTCTGCTGTCAGCTTTCATAGTTTTTCTACTTTGTAGAAATATTTTATCAGTATGTAAAGGAAATAATTTCCCTGAATTCAGTGTAAAAGAAACAGGCTGATTAGAAAAGATTTATCTTTTTCCTTTTTTCCTCACCTCATTTCTTTTTTCTTTATTAGTACACCATTCACCTGTGTGCAGGTCTCTATTGTCTTCTTTACTATTTTTAATCATTTCATTGCACATGATAGGCATGTGTAATGCAGTGAGGGGAATTATCCCATGTAAGCTCCAATGGATGATAACACAACTGAGTCTTTTCTGACCATGTATTGTCAGGGGTCTGCTAATAAGAAATCTACTTTTTTCCTTGTTCTGCAGGGTTGGCTTCTAGCACAATTTTTTTTCTGTTTTTCTGTATATGACTTTGGGAAGGAAAATAATTTGATGCAAAGGGAGCTGGGAGTTGATCTCCCAAGTGGCATGCTGCTGGTAGACCCAACAGTTTCTTGTGGATAAGAGACTTGAGGGGATGGTGTTCCTCTCTTCTCACTGTGGTGCTCCAAAGGGCAGAGACTGCTGCTGTCCACTGGGAACCTGCCCACCTCCTCCAGCTGCAGAGCTCCTCGACCTGTATGATCCTGTTTGGATGGATGGGCTGCTGGTGCCTTGTTCTAAAGAGCAAACAGAGAGAACCTCAGCGAACGATGAGACAAACTCCCCCAACAATAGAGAGAGATGTTTAGTTCATAGGTCTGGCAAGTGCAGAACATCTGTGGAGGAAACTGACTCTCTGCCTCTTGGAAATATCTGTTTCCCTGACAACTCTGCAGAGGTACAGGCACAACGAAACCAGCTGGTTGATTATTTCTCTGGTAAAGCAGCTCAAGTTCTATGAGTTATGTTTCAGAGTCTGACAACCGAGTGCCCAGTTTACAGGATAGGAAACAGAACTGGTGTTCATCAGCAGTGAAATGTACTGATATCATGTAATTGGATTTTAATGCTCACCCCACATTACTTTTCCCTATTGTACCTTCTTTGCTTGCCAGCAACTCACGTACACACTTTAAAAATCCCTAATGTACAGTTATGTCAGATCCCTCAACAGGCCTGAAACACAAACAGCAGGGCATCAACTCCATTTATAGCACATAATTGATTAGCTGAGGTTTTCCCCAAGTGATTAATAACACTGAAGTCTGAAATGCCTGTCCAACAAGACTTTAAAAAGAGTATCTCCCCTGAATATATGGAAAACTGAAGTACCTAGAATAATTTCTGAAGATATTTCTGAAAAACCCTACCTGATTCTCATGTTAGGTGTACAAAATACACTGTGAATCCCCACTCTGCTTTTAATGAGGAACTGTAACACAGAATAAACATCTGTTAGCTGAGAAGACGACTGATAGTAGCAGTTTCTCTGAAGCAATTATATTTACGATAAAGGTTAAATGACTTGTAAATTCTAAACTTTTGTATGAATGTATCTATGAATAGATTTTAAGTTATTATTGTATTCTTAAAAAAAATAAATTAACATATAAGACTTCTGTGGGGAGAATAATGGACTATGGTACATAATAAAAACTGATGCCCTGGCAGTTGTCCCTTAGTCACAAGTGTTAGGTGTGACAAAGCTCTGTCAGGCCATCTTTCATCTTGGTGTCCGAAGGCAGCGTAGCCTGGTGCTCTGGCTCTCCCTGTGCCTGACAGACTGCTCACCTCCATCTGTGAGACTGAAGTATGCTTCAGAAAAGGGATGGCCACAGAAAGGGAACTCACTTATTAAGGAACTGCATTTGACAGATTCTCTAATATGTGCAATATAATTTCTAATAAAACAATATAATTTCAGCTGCTGATTGTTGTTACTGAGAAGAAAGGAGAGTAGGGGCAAAGTGAAAAAGCAAAAGTGTGCTGCAAGAAGAGCATGATGTAGTGCTCCACAGTGAGGGCTAACTGTGTCTCCATCCCATTTTCTCCTGAAATTGCTGAATCTAGAGTGAGGCCCAGGACTTGGGAGGGATTCATATCTTGTGATTTCTCATCCCCTGCCAGCAGCTGGAGAGAGCTGCAGCTATCTGAAAGCTTCATGTATCAGGACTCAGCTTCTGAGGTACATACTTTGAGATCCTGATATCTAGGGTTTAAACTCTGAATAAGCCTTTGAAGACACTCTGCTGTCAAAACCCCACAGTGCAGAACAAAACCTGCAGCAGAGAGGCTGTATTCACCCAGCCAAGCCGTGGCAATAGCAGCTGTGGTGGAGCAAGGCACTATGCACACAGCAGCTGCGTTTGAGGTGGTGAGAGCTAGGATGAAATGAGACACAGAGTAACCATGCTTTGGTTCTAGCTGATGCCTGAAGAAATTGGAAACTTCAGATCTGGCACTGAGCAAGCTGGACAATCAATGACTGCCCAGAGCAGTCCTTCACCCATTCTGCTCAGGTTGTGTAACTTCATTTTGTGATTTCAAGAGATCTTTTTCCCTTCTCACATTAAAAAAAAAAGTGTGGTATAGACAGGAACATTCTGCAGAGCTCTGGTGTCTGGATAGATTTAAGTTGCTATGCCAGTCTGTCATGATCTACATAAAACAAAAGATAAGTCACCATATGCAATTCAGATGGTGGTAGGTGGATTCTCGGCAGATTCTCTGAGGTAATCTTGGAAAAGAGTCTACCTGTTAATATTACTAATAGTGGAACTAAAAAAAGTTATTTCAAGAACAGTGCCCCGGTAACTGCTTTTTTGTTAATATTGTTAAATGTAGCATATACCTTACATCAATGAGTTCTGTCATGATGTAGGAGTTGGTGAAATTCTGGGACTTGTACAAGCAAAGGAGGCTGAGGTGACTAGATGATGGTAATTGTCCATTCTTACATTATAATTTATGCAGTTAGGAAACTTCTTTTCCAGTCTGAGAGCTACAAGTCTGTATTTTTAAGAAGAAACTGCAAGGTTGTGTAAGTCGTTCTGAAAGCATCTTGTAATTTTTAATTTTCTCCATTAGACAGGCTGATTGTAATTCCATTACAATTTCTACTTTGTTACTATTAATGCTTAGAGTCTGATTTGGTATATTAGATACATTGGTCTATTATGTTTTATATATAGCTGTATGCCTGTCCAATCCCTAGTGCAACAGATGAAGCTACACTCAGAGAAAAGAATGAAAGTAAAGTGAAGATAAAATCATGTCCTTTCTTTTGTTATTCCTGGTAACTGACGGGTATTTTGGAGACTCAGAAACCTAAAATTGACCTTTTTTTTACAGATTATGCTGCCCAATTTTTTTGCTTGATTCCCCAGAACCTTGGTTCAGTAGGCTTTCTTCCTCTTACTGGTTGCTCTTTGCATCAGCCCCATACTACATTATATTACTGCCAGCAGATTAAAGTTGGGTTACACTCTGGTCAAAGAGAACAGTGAAGTGTTCAAATAGGTCTTAAAAATGGGCCCAAACAAAAGAAGAAAAGTAAGAACTTGCTTCAGAGAATAAGGGTAGTAAGACTGCCTCCCTTTTGGGGGTTAATATCTGGCAGTTTATAAATTCACTCACATCAGCCAAGAACAGCACAAAATATACTGCACAGAGGAGCAGCTATTATGTACAGTAGCCACTTCACTGATTGCAATCAATGTCACAAATTAGAGTGATTTCCTGGCTTGAGATATGTCAGAGCTAAGCTTTGTGTCATGAGTCATGCTGTCTGGACATACGTCTTGGAGGCACTGTCTCACCCTCAGGAATTTTCACTTTTTGTATTTTGTACTATTGCCACTGGATCTGTCCTCACTTGTAGTAAATAAGTATGAACTGCTCATAGGTGCATTCAAATGGCACTCAATAGTAAAAAGAAGCTCCCATCATGGCTTCTATAACTTATATTGAAATATATCAGGTTTTTTCAGCATCATAATTTATGTTAAAAATGGTAGATTTTTGTCAATACTTTCTAGAAGTTTGATCTGAAATTTTAATACTTCATTTTGATTTACTCTTGTTGCCTTAGTCCTTTTTCAAATACCTGATGATGGCTTTTTTGTTCAAGTCGAATGTCATCCTAATATTAATGCTGTACTCTGAACACCCATTCTGCTGCATCCATGCGATTCATCCAGTTGCAAAAACAATGTTTGCACACTGTTTCACATGAAGTTTTTTATTTTGCCAGGTAGGACTGCAGCATACACAAGGACAAACACATTTTTCTCTGCAACAAAGAAATAAAGTGTAATTAGAAACAGTCTATAAAGGGAGATTAGTGGGGAGCTGGTTTTTTGCACCTTGCAGCAATGCACTGTTTCAGTGGATTAAGAGCATCCACAGCCATAGCATTAATTAAGAGTACCTGGTACACAGTGATTTCATGCCTCAGCTGACCTGATACTCAGTATTTTGTGGAAGAGACACATGACGTTGTTTACTGGGGAACAATTTAATGAATGGCAACTAAACCTTTATATCAACAGGAAAAAAAGGGAAATTAAGCACAATTTTTGCTATGAATGAAAGGGTCAGCACTTTAGTTCTGGATTAACTGTTACTGAAGTAAGTGAAGATTGGAGAGATAGGAAAATTATGTAATTAATTTCCTAATAATTTATGAATTTTTAGGTGTGGGTTTGTCTGTGCTCCAACTAAGTTGAATGCTTGTTTGCCTTAGCTTTTCTCCCAGAGTCACTTCTTCCACTTTTAAGGATGTTTAGAGTATAAGGAAGCTTAGAGCATAAGGAAGTTTAGAGCATAAGGAAGTTTTCTTGGCGTCTTCAACCATTTTTTTTTGTTAGATTAGTTTGCCAAGAACTGTAGTCAAATATAATGAGAAGATACAATCATAATGTGCTCCTATGAGGGGGAGTTACCCAGTCATCAACAATATTTCTAGCTTGAGTGGTGTGTTAGGAAATCAGAGACCACGCAGGGAAAAATATTTCACAATGGGAGCAGTAGCCAAGCAGAAGCAAGTATTCAAACTAGGAAAAGGTGTGCCCCAATTCAAAGGGAGATCAGTTTTATACAAAAAGAAGGGAAAGTGTGGTGGAAAGGAAAAACATTTCTAATTTACTTTCTGATGACAGATGAAAGCAATGTTATGTGATATAAGACCATAAAGATAGCATGACTTTATACCCCCAATGGAGTTCGTAGACAGTTCTGTGCTTTAAAATATGCAGCCTGGGTTTGCTCTTCTTATTTTTGATTGCTGTGGGATGGCTTTGATTTCTTTTGTATTACCATTTTAGTTTGCTTTCCCTTTTTGTTTAACTCACTTGTATTTAAATTATTGCTGAAAGATATTCTGGCATAAAATCTCCATTTATTTATTTTGGGCAGGCATAATAATTTCTATAAAAAGTCTCAGGAATACAAGTCCCACTTTTATTTTGATATTTGCCTCATTCTTTCTGACTAATATTTGTGTGTACCTATATATATATATTTATATCTTTGTCTTTTCTTTGATCCACTTAGTGAATAAAATGAGCATTCTCTTGTATCAGAGGAACATTCTTGAATTTTAGAAATGTGGAATTAGAAGATTCTAGGTAAATATAGCATGTAAATATAATCAATAATCCTGCAATCAGTTAGTGACTATCTTTATGTCTTTCATATCTCTACCAAGAAAATTCCACACTGAGGTCATGACTGAAATGTTCACAAACACAGAATCTGTTGTGCTTATAGGCTTTTTAAATACCTGCTTCAGATCTCTGCCATGTGTTTGGTTTAGACACACAATGGGATTTATGGGATTTATTTAAAGGGACACAATCAACTTGAAAATAACAGTCATGTCTAAAAAATTTTTTTTAAATTTAATTATAAGTAACAACTAAGGCTATTATAAAAAAAGGTAATGAAATAAATCTCTACTGGTTTACTTTTTGTGCTTGACAATTCTGTATAATAATTCTAATATCTACCTTTTATGCAGTTCTTTTCATCAGTAGGGCAGTTTTACTAAAATATGGTTAATATTGCTCTATGTATAGATAGTTTCACTGTTTCTTCCAAGCTCAGTCAATTTCATTCTGTCTGAAAGTCCTTTATAAACATCAGCTCGGAATCAATAAAAGGTCCAAAGAATGTGAAATGACAGATCTACTATTTCAAAAAAGATCACTATCATCTGGTTTAATTAGCCCCACTATAAAGAAAAGGTTGAAAATATCTTTCAGATTGTAAAATTGGAACAAGAAGTTGATCATTAATATCTTAATAATTTAAAACCTGTCTCCAATTTTGGATGTTCTAAAGTTATTTTATGAATTCCATTTAATTCATTTAGTCTTGTATTAGGTATTCAAGAAGAGAACACCACAAAATATTACCAAAATTATCAGATGCTATTAGAAATGAACACTCTGGGCATCCTTTATGCTCATAAAGATGACACTTAGAAACAAAGTCTTTTCTTTCCTTATTTCATGAAAACCAATATTGTCTCTCTTCTTTATCATCCTATTTCCTAATTTAGAATCCTGAGTTCTTGATTGTTGGCTGTTATTGAGTTCATAACCTTGTATTTCCCACTGCAGTGAGAAAGTGTCTTGACTCTTGAATGTGAAGTTTGTGAAGAATGTTCCCTTTGTGGAAGAATGTACATTGGGTGCCTCTGAGCTGCTCAAGGGGTGAAATAAATATGTGGAACAATGTTTGGTACCTTTTGCTTTTCAAAAGACCTTAGATCTCATAACTATACCCTCTTAAAAGCTTTTGCCATACACTCAGCAGCATGTTCTGCTTTTTTGTTAGATTCATCTTTTGGCCTACTTTTCAAACTACATTTTAACTGGAACTCAAACTCTTTTCCCTTTCCTACTATTTGCTGAGTCTAGCAATCACATGCTGAGTAAATAATCTATAGTCCATGGTCTACTATCCTATCAGCCTTGTTATCCTGGCTCCAAACCCCAAAATGTTGGATATCTAGCTGGTAAGTATTCCCAGGAAGGCTTCCTAATGAACTTCCCCACTGGTTACTATCATCATTGCTTATACAAGGATAGAACTACCTTGTAATACACTGACTATATTTGGAAAAATTAATTGGGAGTTCTTATGGTGTTTTTGTTAGGAAAAGTGACATTTTTGAAGTTAAGAAAAATATCCCAATTCATGTCTTTCATTAGGTATAACAAAACATTGCTAGAGAAAATATATTCCTAGATCTAATGGTACTTCATTCTTTTGCAATAAAACCAGCTTGGGATCCAAATGAATCAGTAGATGAGATTATTGCAGTAATTTGGCTGCCCTGCTATTTAAAAAGTGGTTTTGGCTGCATTTATAAAACATTTAATATATACCTAATTGTAGTGCAAAAATACGATTACTTATTAAATTATATAATGCAATACAAAAAGGTTTATGCATACATTAATGAATCTGCAATTGATAAAGTTTTATTTCATGTCAGCTGGGAAGCCTACATATAAACTTTACACCTGAGAAATCTTATTGTAAAGCATTGTGAACTCTTGAAAGAAAGAGTCTTTATCTGCACTAATTAGAAGAGTTTATGATTGGCCACTAAGGGTTTAACAAAATCTCTTTCTTCAAGTACAAGCATGAGCAGTGCAATTCTTTTAGTATACTGTCTTGTCTCTGGATAAATGGAAAATCAACAAGACCCTTAATATGAAGGAGAACATGTAGAAAACCAAATTGTTTTGCATTGCTGACTGCTCACACACACAAGAACAGACAATGTCTTTCCATCTGCATGTCTTTGAAACTGAGCCTTCCAAAATGAGTGCAAACTTATGTCCAGGTCTGTCATAATGCAGGAGCTTAGTTGTGACTTTAATGATGCACAGGTGGTTTGTGGCTTTTATGAAAAGTTCAAATTTTTTACTCCTCTGAAAATAAATATTTTAGCAGCTTCTGTTGTCATTTATCAGGTTGCCCTTTCATGGGACCTAGAAGGATAAAAAAACCACTAGAAAAGGTCTTTTATACTCAAATTGTCTAACTAATTGCACTGCCAGCTAAGCAACTATGGCAAGTAACAGATTGATTTTACCTGAGAGCTGTGAATAGCGTGTTTAAAACTGGAAACTGTGATAGATGAAAAACCTAAGGAAAGGTAAACGTCTCAGTATAATTTACTGAAACCAATCTCCCAAAGGGCTACCCTGGAGCACTGGCAGGAGTTTCCTGAGTGCCAGCACTAAGGCTGAGGTGGCACACTGAGGTTCCATCTAGCATGCTCCACTTGCAGTGTGGATGCGACGTCCTATGGCAGCGAGCTTTCACACGTGTGTGATGGGTGCTTTGGACCACGACATGCTGCAGATCTACTAGTGACAAAACTGCAATGTGCATGTGTGCTTGTGGAATAACCACATCTCTGCAGATTATATGGCTGGCCTTCCCTCTTTACACTGCCTTGTTCCATAGTTTGTGAACTCCTTGTCTCATGGAGGAGAACGGAAAAAAAATCCTGGCCACACCAATATCTATCGACCACACCAGTATCTATCTGTATTTGACTCTTTCAGACATGTATCCTTCATGGAAGTACAAGAAAGGAACCACAACCAACCCACTAGCAAAGCTGGAAGGACCTTTGTTGTTCAAGATTCTTATGGTAAGAACTCATTAATTCTCATATACAGGAAAGCTGATCAGGATATAACCATAACCTTGACCTTACCTGGGAGAAATGCAGTGCAGAGGACAATACATGCAGCTCAGCAATCAGCTCAGTCAGAGCAGACCTATAAAATAAATGCTATAATCAATAGGGAAACATGTCCTTATGAAATTCTTTTTTTGTAATGCTGTACCGCAATTATTTTGGCAGGATGTTCAGAGAAATCCTTTCAAAGAAGTCATTTGCTGAATATGATGAGATTTTTTAAGAGAGCTCTTCAGACATTTTTTCATTCCTGAAAAGACAGACTGAAGCAAATGAATAATTGGCAGAACATGGAATATGTAACATGCTGTGTGAAAACTGTATTCTTTCAAATCATCACTTGTCAGAAATTAATTCCTGTGCTAGGGCCTTACTATTGAGAATGTAATGACTTAAATCTAACTGGGTTAACTTGGGTTCTCTGTGCTGGTAGCTAAGGACAACTGGCACATTTTAAGCTATTCAATTGCTCAGATGAGCTTTCATTTGTTCTGATTTAAGTGTTCTTAAGTAGCTGTCATGTATTGAGGTTGTCAATATGATTTGAGGTACTGTGAGTTTTCAGGGCTAGTCTCCAAGGTTATCACATTTTAGACTCTTGTCTTTAAGAATTCAAGGAACTCAGAATAACTTAAAGAAAATTGCTAACCTCTTCTGGAAAAACAACGTGTGAGATAAGTAAAAATAGCTACATACCATTAAAATAATTGCCAAATGGTAATCATGCATAGTGGAATGTTATCAGACAGTTTGTTTTTAACAGAAATGATGCCTGATCACAGCCTTCTAAGAGCTACTGCAAAACTTATTCTTTTAACCTGACAAAACTGATTTCCAAACAAAGTCCTCTTATGAAAGAGTTAGTGTTGCAGAGGAGAACAAAACTCACAGTATGAAGGCTCTGTTGCTTTGCAGCTGCTGAACACAAAAGGCAGATGAAATTCTTCAGGTCAGGCTAGTATCAGTTCATGGTCTCCTTACATGGGATTTTGTTACTTCACTAGGTTAGAGACACCAGAAAATCTGCTTTTCTCTTTCTCTCAGTCTTCAGTCTTTGTTTTTGCTTCATGAAGGTTTTTATTTTCAGCCCTGAATGTAAAGCCCAGATAAGGACTTGACTTTCCTTTTTCCTTTTTTTTAAATCTCTGAGCAATAAGTAATCATCTGTTTGATCTCTGCTTTGTAGAGCTGTCTTGATAATTTGAAGTTTGGTGTCAATATGCACTTTTGTGTTCTGCCTTATACTTACTCTTGCAAAATCTTTCATATTATTTAATAATTATTTCATGTTTAAGATACACTTCTACCATAGATGCTATCATGGCTATCATTAATATTGACAAGAATTTTCAAAGCAGTTGGAAATAATAGTTCTGTACAAGATTTTCATTGTATTTAGGTAAAAATAAAAATGAAATTCTATCCAAAAGAACTATAACTACATATTTGATGAAATTCCTTTCATAACCACAAAAGCCTAATATAAGAAAAAAAATAATGTTTAGTAAGATTCACTAACAATTCCAAATGTGAGACTGCAACTAAATAATATCTTTCAGTAAGAGAGTTTTGATCCACAAAAAAGGAAAGAGGAATTTAATCTTTTACCTCAAAGTGCCATTCTTTCACATTCACCATTTAGTATTCATGTATGTAGCTTCAGGGTCATCCGTTTAAAAAGGTTTTCCTAGCATATCTTCTGATAGGCAAATCTTTAAATTTGCAAGAGATGATTAGGGGAAGTATTACAGCAGTGATCTGCTATACATTTTCCTGCTTTATTTTCTTGCTTTCAAGGGTGTAAATTCCTCCAAAATTTTTCTTTGTCTCACTGTTCAGAAAATAATGTACCTATGTGGAGTATGTGTGTTTCTATGCTAGGAGAAAGTATGACAACAGGACAGCAGGAAGTGGGGATTGCACATTTTACTAGTTTTAGAATTAGTAATTATTTCAATAGGAAATGAACTTTCCTATGTTTAACCTGGATGTAATGCACGTGAAAGAAAGTTCTTTGGGAGTTCTGTTGGCATCAGTGTGTATAAGCTGTCAATGTTCTCAGAGTTAAAAAAACCAAATCAGTATAATAAATCAAAAAGCAGTGGCTGGTGAATGGTGACAATGAGTAATGTGTGGAAATTTTGATTAATAGAATCTCAGTCTATGTACACATGCTCTTACACACACTCATGCACTTTTCAGGCATGAGAAATGTTTTCCTGTCTTTGCTCTCAGCCTGAACCATTGTGCGTATGTTATACACTCATCTATTTTTATGCTCTCATCTATAGAGTTCATGAATGTTATGAATATGGGTAATAAAGTGAGGACTCCTTGTTTTAAGGTAACACTTGATGAGGGGTTTTAGCTGTTACTGATTGCATCCATCATGCAGATGAAGATGTCCATTATGAATGCAGATAATCAGATCTTAGATATCTAAACTGCTTGAATGTGTAGAAGATGCACAACTTTTGTATAAAACTTTTTTTAACAGCTGGCATTTATACTATGTATGATAAATTTAATGTGTTTAGTGAATAGTGAGATTCATTAAATTAGTTTAAATTAAACAGTTAAAGTGTATTTTCTGTGAGGAAGCTGACTGTAAGGATCAATGAAGTGTCAATTGTTTTCAACAAAAGGTGGGCAACTTAGAGATACTGTTTGAAAAGTTCATGGGTTGAGATAAAGATACTTTACAGGACATAAAAAAAAGGGATACTGTTTGAAAAGTTCATGGGTTGAGATAAAGATACTTTACAGGACATAAAAAAAGGGATAATAGTAGTCGTAGTGGTAGGAGTAGTAGTAATAGTAATAATAATCGTAATAATAATAATAAAACTACTCAAAACAGATGAGAGAGAGTGCAGTTGCTCACCTCTGCACACTGATGGCCAGACAGTTTTGAGTAGTGGTGTCCAGACAGCTTTCCTCTGAATTTTGTGTCATGGATGCAAAGAAAATAAGGGCTTTTACAGATAAGTACACCAAAGAGAAATATTAAAGAAGGTGTATCCCTCCTGATAAATAATGCTGGTAAACTGGTTACAATGGATAAGGAAAAGACTGGGATACTCAACAACATTTCGCTTCAGTTTTTAATGGCAACCTCTCTTTCCACACCTCTTGAATGGATGGACACAGGATAGGGACTGTAGGACCAAAGTGCTTCCCACTGTAAGTAAAGATCAGGTTTGTGACCACCTGGGCAATCTGAACATATGTAAGTCTATAGGACTCAAAGAGATTCATCCCAGAGTCCTGAGGGAATTGGCTGATGTAGTTGCTAAGGCAATCTTCATGACATGTGGAAGGTGATGGCAGTCAGGTGAAGTCCCAGGTGGTTGGAAAAAGTTAAAAATTCTACCTCTCTTTAAAAAGGGTAGAAAGATGGACCCTGGGAACAAATGACATGTCAGATTCACCTCTGTGCCTGCAGAAATCATTGAACAGATCCTCCCAGAAGCTCTGCTAAGGTGCATGGAGACAGGGAGGTGATTTGAAACAGCCATCACAGCTTCACCAAGGGCGAGTCCTGCCTGACCTACCAAATAGTCTTTTATGATGAGGTGACTCCATCACTGGACAAGGGAATGGCTACAGCTGTCATTGTACTGGATTTCTGTAAAGCCTTTGAGATTCCTTCTGAACTGGAGAGAGATGGATCCCATGGTTGGATTGTTAGGTGGATATGGAATTGGTTGGATGGTTGCATCTAAAGGATAGTGGTCAAAGGCTCAAATGTCAGTGGATGTCAGTGACAAGTGTTGTCCCTCAGGGGTCTATACTGGGACCAGCCCTAGTTAATATCTTCATTAATGACATAGACAAAGGAATTGAGTTCACCCTCAGCAAATTTGCAGATCACACCAAGCTGAGTGGTGCTGAAGGACATAGTGTCATCCAGAGGGACCTGGATAAGCTCCAGAAGTGAGCCCATGGGAATCTCATGGGGTTTAACAAGACCAAATGCAAGGTGCTGCTCCTGGGTTGGGGCAACTCCTGTATTAGAACAGGCTGGGGGGTGAAGGGATTTAGGGCCTCCCTGCTGAGAAGGACTTGGGGGTGCTGTGGATGAGAGGCTGGACATGAGAGGGCAATTGCATCCTGCTTGAAATGCAATACCAATTGTATTAGTAGAATTCAGTTCAGAGGACATGAGGTTTTGTGTTGTGATAAGTTTTTCATCTTATAAACTTTAAAGCACTATCAGTCATTTCGTAGTGAAAGGATGACAAAACATGACTCAGATGGATGACTGTTCTCAGTGCAACCTATGCAAGGTAATCAGCAGCCTAAAGAGACAGATGTGAGTTCAGATAATCACTCAGGTCTTTGCAGACAAGCCACTTATTGAGGAAATCCAGAATGGATTCTGTGATTCTGGTGTTGGGGTTTTTTAAAATATTTTTTTCTATTTATCTCCTTGTGCTGCATAAGGTGAAATTCATGTAATGCCATAATTTTGTTGTCATGTGATAACTCCACTATCAATTTAGTCGTTCCTTCTAAGGTTCTTGCTTTTTTAGTCTTTACGAAGAAATTCACTTTTTTTTTTTTTTTTCCTCAATAAGTAGGGATGAGGCTTACAGAATCTGTGCCCTCCTCAGGAGGAATAGAACTTGTCTGGCAAGAAAGGACATGTTTCACATGGGCACGTGGGAGAGCCAAGCAAGTGCAATGTCAGTGAAGTTAAATGCAGATAGTTTGTGGTAGTTCGTTCACAATATCAATTTGTTAGAGTAAAATTAATTTGGATTCTGTGCATTTCCTCTCTGTTCAGATAAGGCTCATTCTAATCTACAGTTACACCAGATCCTGCTGTATTCATAGCTCCCATTCATACAGAGCCTGTTAACTTAATTCACACCAATTTGCACGAGAACAACAGGCAATCCTCTGTCTTCAGAATCACCAGAGCCGTGCTGCATTTTAAGGTAGAGGTTATTCATAGTCCTTGCTCCTATGTGAGAAGGAAAAACTCCCTACTCTGGTCAAGGTGCCTTTACAAAGACATTTTGCAAAAATCACATTTGCTTCTGTCAAGACTTGTTGATGCAGGCATTAAAGAGTGAACACAAGTCAAAACCAGCAGTAAGCAAGTTCAGCTCTGTTCCATACAATATTCCACTGAAGAATCAGAAGGGCAGGATAAAATTGAAATAATTCACCAAAAGGGTGGTGTGATGTCATTTTCCATGGTGCTCAGCGCTGTTAAAACAAAGAATAAAAAACAAAAAGCAAAAGTTGCAGCGTGAGCCCCATGAAGTAACTAATCTACTTCAGATATGAACAACAGTACTGGGAATTTCCACAAATAAATTCTACTGAAACAGGGAAATACAGCAGCAGAATCTCCTTATCATGTTAGGAAAGAGAACAAAAGTTCAGATCAGAGTAGTAATTTGAAACCATTTTTCTCATGATGAAGAAAAAGAAGCTGTTTTATGTTGTGGTAAAACCAACTTTTTTTTTCTGTTTCTAGCCTTCCCCATTTGAAGTCATTAGTATTGATTTCAGTCATAAAGGAAAAATATAAAAACTGTCACCTTCTTTATTTTAGAAAGACAGCAAAATGCAGGATAACTTTATTCCAAAAATAACCTGAAGATGGCACAGTAGGCACATCTTGCTCCCTGGTTTGTGTAAGGTTGTTCTGTAAAATTAGAGAATTATTTGCTAAAATATGACTCCTTTGGAAGAGCTCTTTAAAAAATAGAGGCAGAAGAGAAATTTAAACCTTTTAAAGCACAGCCTATCAATAAAATTATTTTACAAGTGGAACACAGGCTGTTAATTTCATGCTGCCTAAAAGATTAATATAAACAGGTGGGCAGACAGGGACTCATCATGGCTGGGTATTATTGGCAAAAATAAGTTTAATTTGTGTTGTTTAGTTCTTATTGATACATTTCTTTTGTAATTGTATAACAACTGATAACCTCATCTGTTATCTCCAGCATAATTTATAATCTACACCTAAATGCCAACTTTTATGAGGTCCATTTTGACTTTGGGAGAGACAAGATTATTCGCATAATCTCAATTTTATTAAAAGATAAGAAATATTATGGGACATTTTTTATTGAAAAAGAAAATAGTGTCAAGTGTTATTAGTGAATAAGTCTGCATTATATATGAATTAACCATAAATATACTCTCCACAACACACACAGGCACCCTGAAAATCTAGAGTTTTTAAAACATAGAAGCAATTTCACAGATGTGCTGTAGCTAGGGGTGATTCATCTTGCTATATCCAAGCATATATACTATGTTTGGATTTTCAAAATGTGTCTAACAAAGACCTTGAGCAGAATGATTCTATGGAATCAAAGCTGTCTCTATGGCAAGAAGGAACAGTCCCTTTGTGAATTGCCACCTGAAAGACAGAGGAACAAGAGGGTGGGACTAAATGAGCTGTTCTACAGTGGTAGAAGGTTATCAGTGGAGACCCACAGAAGCCTTTACTAACACCTTTGCTATTTCACGTGTCCAATAACAATGAAAAGAAGAGATGGGAGTTGATAAAGCTTACTATCAAGACTACAATATGTAAGGCAGTAAAAAAGAAAGGCAGCGACAGTGAACTGCAGAGGGCTCCCCCTGTTTTAAGTGACTGAACAGTACAGGAGTAGCTGAAACTGTGTGTGGATAATTATATTCCAAGTGATTTACATGGGGAAAAACAAGTTTTACTATATGTTTACAGTAATTTTGTGGTTTTCAATAGCTGTTACCACTCAGAAAGGAGGTAGAATTATTACTCCAGTGGTGTACAGTATTGCAAAACACTGATTTTTACCAAAATTTTCATTAGAAGCGGTTAACAAGCAAGACTGGGGCAGTATACACAAAGGATAAAGGAATCTGAAGGAAGAGGGACTATCCTGACAACAAACTTGGCACATGCAAAATGTTTTCTCAGCTTCTATCTACTGTGGCCGTTAGTGAATTTCTAAGTGGTAAAGTCATCTAACTTCAGTAATACACATATGGAGTGTCTATTTTCAATAGTTTTATTTTGTCTCCTTTCCTAGCCTGTGTAGACATCCATGCTCTTCCAGAGGGGGATTCATTCCATCCTGAACAGATATCTAAGGCAGATGAACTGAAATGCTCATGTGTCCATAAACTGTGTTGGCATACTGCAGCTTATCGCCACAATAAGCTTCTAAAAATTATGCAGCTACAAGTGAAGTGTTGTTGCTGTTCTTCTTGTGCTGTAATAATTTAATTGACTGTTTTGTAGCTGTGTGGTCTCAAAGTAGCATTGTCCCATACCTGAATGTGTTAGAGAGTGAGGGAGGGAAGAGGAGAGCGCGGGAACCTCTTCGGTTGGGTTCCTCTCTGAAGCCAGTGCACCACAGATTCTTGACAGCAATGAGCAGTGCCTAAGTGCCTTTCTGCTGCCTGCTCCCAAACAGGGCATTCTCAGTGGAGTCTCTTTTAATCTCGCCTCTAGGAGCTTTTTCTCTTCGTGTAAATATTCATGGGAGCACTGACTGAAATCCAGGTTTCCCAGGAGAACGGAGTACCCACAACAGTCTCAAATCCTCCTCACTCTGCAGGCTCATATATTATTTTCGGTATTTTAAATGTAGTGAAATGGCTTCAGAAAGGGAAGTTGAGCGATTTCTTTACAGGCTATCTTGTCTCAGAGGAAGGAAAATATGGATCCTCATTCTCACCCATGTCAGTGATCGCCCTGCTCATTGCAGAAGAGTTGGGCTAAATGAACTTTTAAAATCTCTTTGAACCCAAACCATTCAATGATTCTATTTCCATATATCTACATGAATGCTGTAACCTTCAGTTATTGGATGGTAGTGCCTGTATTGCACTTACATCTAAATTTTTGTGAGAACAATTTCTTAGGACATTTGATCCAAGAATGATTCCTGGCAGTGGAAAGTAAATGGGAGAAAAGTTTTTATTCCACTGGATTTTTTAGTACTTGTCCTCCTTCCCTAGCTGCTACAGATTTCATGTGAGCAGGTAGGAGCAGCTGTCTTTCCAGTGTAAAAGTTCTGGTAAGCCCCTTTCCACAGGGCTAATTCTCTCTTTGCTTTATACTTTTCTGCACCTGGCTGAGAACTCTCCCAGACAGTAATTGTTTGAAAAAAGATTCACAAGATTCTGTAAGGGGAGGAGGCCCAGGCTGTAGTGCCCCTCTGTGTTCCCTTACAACAGTTCTGGCCAGATTTATCCTTGACAAAGATTTTTAGGGCTTTGGGATGGTTATCACAGTTTTTGGACATAAACATGGATGTGAGTCACTATCCCTGAAGCTGGTTAAGAGACATGTAGTTGCAGCACTGAGGGACAAGGTTTAGGGGTGGATTTGGCAGTACTAGAATAGTGTTTGGACTCAGAGGCCTTTTCCAGCCTAAATGATTCTATGATTCTATACCAACAGCAAAGCTCAGGCAAGGACAAATTTTTTTGGCTAAAATACAGTTCCTGAACAAATGAGGGAGAGCCAAGCTCTTTGTTTCTAACAAAAAAAAAAAAAAAAAAAAAGATAGTTTTTCCTTTTTCTGTTCTATTATTTTAGCATCTCCACATTTATCTATCCCAATGCCTGGATTTCTTCTGTTCCTCTGAAGGTGACTGAGGTATAGCTGTCTGGTTTTCATGGAAACTAACTACAACTGCCCATATGGACAATTAGGGTGCTCCAGCTGTGTGTGGGGTGTAATTTCCAGCTGCAGGGTGGCAGTAAACAGCTGGGGGTGGTAATTTCTCAAACTTCTCCAGCTACATTCACAACATATGCCTATGCCCTAAGGATTTTCAGTAAACTAACCGTATTTGTTAGCAGTATTTAAAACATTTCTTGTTTCAAATATATAAAGTAGAAGCCAGTACTGCAAATTTTGAGCTAACTTAATCTTACTCTAGGCAAAAATGCCAAGTATTTAAGGACAACAGCTGTGGCTACTCTGCTTGAAAGAATTTCTATTACCATCTGGGAAAAGAGAAAACAAAATATTATGAAAATTTATACAGATCTATAGTGTGCTTCCTGAATCCACTTAAACTCTGCCACTCAATTTTCCTAATCAATCAAGTCTGTTAACAGTGATGTTAAGATTTACAATATAGCCTGTGTGCAGCACAAGTCTGGCAGAAGTGAAGCTCCTCTGAAAATTTTCCTGAGAATTACTGTGTGCACTTATAAAACTTTCACCATCCAGATTGATGAATTTACAACACATATTCAGTTTTAAACCTCTATAGGCTTATTTTGTGGCCTGTTCATTTATGGATATGCTTCCTCTGGAAATAAAAGGTAATATAGAGAAGATAATTGTAATATAATGCATATAACAGCCTGCCTCTTACAGTAATTGTATGTAGGATGCTATGAAGCTGATATCCTGCTGCTAGGATATAAATAGCAAGTCCTAGTCAGCTGTGGAAACTGATTGCAGTGGTGTTCTGCACACCTGTGGCTGCACAGGATTCAGGGTGCCAGAGGATGAGAATGGCAGCATGCAAATATGTAAGACATTTAGTGGTGCCACTTCTACCATGATGAGATTGCTTATGGCATGTAGGGCAACTAGCAATGCTAAGTATCTGTGAAATAAGGCCCTTGAATTACAGTCCTAAATATAGCTTTTGTGATTTGCTTCAGGCTTTTAAATTTTACTATTTTGACTTAGCTGCTTGCAGAACGATAGTTTATAATTTCTGGTGCAGTGTTCAGCCAACTTATAAGAGTTCATGCAGAAAGAGTTGTTTCAGAAATTCTAATAGACCCCAAACTGTCACACACGTGTACTGTATAATAGACAGTAGTATTATTATCAAGAATTCTCAAGAGAAATCATGGTTATGTTGCCTGCTTTCACTGTCTAAAGTTTTTTATATAGTTAAGAAAAAGGTTTACTCATGACTTCAGAAAACTCTGGTTCTTTTGAACTGAGCATCAGTTGTAATGATTTTACATGTTGTGTAAATGATGATAAAATATATGTATACTGTATGAGAAAATGGATTTGATTGATAACTTCAACAGGGTAATATTCAAAAGGCTATGACAACCAATGCTTTCAAAATACCATCATTTGCTAGTTCTTTTATTGTTTCAAAATATTTTTGAAATGGAACAGTAATAACAATAATAATAATAATTTGTGTGTATGTTTCCTTTCAATTCTGAATCTAGGAGTACATGCATTAATAAATTAAGCCTCACAGCAGGTCTGTAATTTAAGAACATTTTTATCCATGTTTGACAGATGGAGAAACAGAGGTACTGTTAATCATAAATGCATTTGCAAAAGTGTGATTATGCTGTCCAGAAGAGAATATGAATACAAAATCTAGGGTACTCCAGAACAATGGAGAATTTTCAAGAGTAAGAGACATGTTCTTTTGAAAATGTGTTCCTACACAGGATGTGCAGGCCGATGGCCTGAGCTGGCATTATCAGCATGGCATAGCACTGCTCTTTGAAGTATATTGATTTGACTCTGTGCTGGTTAAAAGATCTCACTGCTGCTGCTCTTTCCCTGTTATAATCAGCATTCTGAAGCCCCTGTCAACAGCAGATCGATATTTCGATGCTCCACTATAAACTAGTCCCCATACTTGAATCCATGTAAGGTGCTGTTTTCAAGGTTATGAATTGTCCACATGGTGCCAATAACACTGCCAACTTGTACTGAGCAAGTGACAACTGCTCATCTGCAGCTAGTGATTTTAGTAGGGTGAGCTGTTCCTGACTCAATTTTTTTGGGATACCAGCACTGGAAATGGAAGCAGCTTCTTTTTTGTGCCAGGCAACATATGCACAGCAGCTGATACTTTGGGCAACACTCAGGTGCCGCTGAAAATCATCTTGTGTACTGCTGAAGATGTGGCTGGGAGCACCTGCTCTGTTTAAGGGCAAGTGAATATTGACAGCTGTGATGCCCTGTGAGATCCCTGGGTCTGTGCAGACTTGCTGTGTGTCCCAGTAGACAGAGATTCTACTCAGCTTCATGTTTCAGATCTGAGCTAGCTTACTGACTCTTGGAAATTATTTGGAAGAGGTGAACACATCAACACCAGGGCAGAATTAAGTACTATGACAGCTTCCTTCTGAAAATCCTCATAAAATCCTCAAGGCAGATCAGAATAACCTTTTTGGCACCAGAGCTACTCTCCTTGACTGCAGTCATAAGGAAACCATTCCATTCCATCTTTCTGTTCTTCCTTAATACAGAAACAGGACATAAAAGCTCAAATAGTAGAACATTCATCATCAAAAAATTACTAAAATGGCTTTTTAGTCTTTGATAAAGTATTAATTACCATCCAGATGAGATAGATAGAAATTATCAAATTCAACAGCACTTGTCACTTGACACTTTTCTTTTTACTCAGAGTTTGAAATTCTCATTTTAATGCATGTGTAGAAATGAATAAGCTTTGGTTTATCAGAAATCCAGAATTATTTCTTGCAATTATTCTGCAAATTACTAGATTAAAGACATGATTAAAAAAAACTACTATAAATGATTTATATTTACTTGAATATTCATTTTGTTCTTAACTTAAGGGTTCATTGCAATAAGCAGAGGAAAAAGTGCTGTAAATAAATTCGGCTCCATACTTTACATGCAGATTTCAATCATAACAAGAAGAGTTCTATATTTGTTTTTATATAGGGGTTACATATGTTTTATATAGGGATACATATGTGATGTGTGTTATAGGTTAATAAATTATTAATCTCTCTGGTACAAGTATATTTGTGGATAGAGATGCTTTATGTTCTTATTGGACATTTTTTTGCTCAGATTTATTGTTTTGTTTCTTCTGTTTTCTTACACTGGGAATTAGCAGTTTCTTGGAAAAAGGTGACTAAATCTCATTGCTCCAATGATCTTAATTAATTCTAATCTGTATGAAACCAAGAGAAACAACACTTGTGACATTTCCTAAAGATACAAATAATAGCTCAGAAATTTGAGCATAGTATGTATTAAAAAAATACAATTTAATAATTACTCTTGTTTGAAGTCATGTGATTTAATTTTTAATCTTAAATTGTGGGGTTTTTTCTGCCCAGGTAATAGAGGAAATTTTCATTCCTGTGTTTAGATTTTCTTGGTAATGTTTGTGAAAGATATACATCTGAATCATCTCTGGCTGATATAGATGGTAGAAAGAAAAGCATTGTTTTCTATTCGCTGCCTCCTTACCCAGTTGTGCGGTGTCAGGGCAGTGATTTACAGTGATCTCCGTTCAGCTGGCTGGGGCTTTGCCAGGCAAGGTATTGCAGCAAGAACAGCACTACAGTCAACATCCTCCCCCACATTCCTGGAGTTGTTCATCCCTCTTCATTTTCCACATGCAAGGGTTTAAAGTAGGAAATATAAACTGGTTTCCCTACTTTTATGCTGTTCAAGGACTCCCTGCTCTGAGAAACTCTTAGCTGCTTGTTTAAAGCATTGTGAAGTGCTCATTGTACTGTGGGAGTTAAAACAGATTTAAGAAGGTCTGAGGCTCTAGCCCATTGTTTTCATTTAAAAATATTTAGGCTATTGATTAGCTAGATTGGCTCTTGTCTATTTCTTTATTTAGAAGACCTCTTTGAGTTTCCCTGACATGAGGGATTCTTTTCCCTATATAAGTGCTGCAGATAAAAATAAAGGCACATCAATTATGTGAGAAGCAGGATTATGAAGAATGCAAATGATATGAAAATGAGGTCCAGCCATGGGAAACACAGTATTTATAATGACATTAGTTAAAATGCATGACATTTTCAAGGCAATGTATTGAAGTGGATTTCTTTGCAATTAAGTGAGAAATATAGTTTTAGGCCTATCTTGCTATTTCCAGCAAGGTAGGAAAAGGGTGGAGTCACAGAAATGTAGCTTTCATTTCCTTTTTCCCTTTGCTTTTCTGCACCATCTGGTTGATCAATATATTAAACCAATGAGCTACTAACCACCTTTTTCCATTGCTTTACCCAATGTATCCTTTGTCATTAAGATCCCATACTTGAGAGGAAGCTTTTTTCATTGTTTGACTTTTTAGTCTTTCTTTGAAACAGAATCACAAAGCTTTCAATTGAGTTTATGGAAATTGCTTTTGTGTAAGCAAGCAGACGAATTTTTCTTTTTTGCTTTTGATACGGCACATCCTCATACTCGAGTTTCTTGGAAGGTTTGTCCACTATCAGTGCTTCCTCTTCCTTAAGTGTTCTTAGCTTTTTCAGGTTTCTCAGTACTCTTCACCTTACAACTTCAGTAATCTCCAAAAATTTGTCTTCGCTACTCATTCTTCATGTCTGGCTTATCTACAAATTCTTTCTATCCAAAGCAGTGCTGAAGATTCAATCTTTTTTTTATTTGCTGATTCGGCTAAAAATTTTCCAGATTTCTTTAACTGCCTTCCGTGCTGTGAACTCTTTGGAAAATTGCATTTTATATTGTCTCATCCCTCCTCAAGCTCTTACCTAGTGCTTCACTCAGATCACTGCTGTTGAAACTTAGTGCACTGTTGTCATGCTACTTTTTTTAATTCTTATTTTTGCTGTTCAAGTGTCTTTTAATTTTTGTGTCTTTTGTTTTCGTTTAAGAAAAAAGAATTTAAGAAATTTGGTTCCTTCTCACTTGGCTTTGCATTCCACAATCATCTTGTTTCCATTCTGTTCCTCTCTAGCAGCGGTACTTGCATTTTTTTCTATTTACTTTTGTACTTTTAAATTATTTCCTAATATTCGTTTGGTTTGGAACATTCTTCTTTATCTCAAATGTAAAGTGTCTAGCTTTCTGCTTCAACTTTCTGTTACTCAGAGTGTGCTGGTATTTGGCTTGGCATACATTGCTTTTACTGTGGTTCTTTCACAGATCACAGTCATGAAGTTTCTGGCTTAGTAAAGGCAGAAATAGAGTTAATTTTGGCCTCTGATGAGCAGACTAATTTCTAGAACACAGACCCTTCTCTAATTCATCTTGTGTTCCCTATATTCTGAATGCAGCAGATAGAAATCTTTATACTCGTCTCTGATGCGCTTAACACTATGGCAGGTTTGGCCAAGAACATGACAATAACTCTCATTTCACAAAGAATGGATATTGAAAGAACAGGATAAGAGAGGAAAATAATGTTCACATGTATCCTTGAACACAACTGTGGCTGATTACAAAATGTATTTGTATATGGGTTTTATCCTAGAAGAAAATGTAGTGCAAAAATAACCTCGGACCCTCTGCACTAGAGGTCACTAAACACAACAATTTCAAAGGGTCTCTAAACAGTGCTTTTTTTTTTTTCTTTTCTTTTCTTTTTTTTTTTTTTTTAACGGAACACTTCATTTACATTACTACAGTTAAAACCCTCAAGAGACAGCAGTAGGTGAGAAGCCATCTGCTCCTGTGTATAAATGTGGAAGGCATCAACAGTGAAACTGCTCAGCTGAGACCATCCCTCATGATGCAGGAGCCTGGGCCTCACTGTTTCCTTGTTCTATGGATCAAGGAAAGGATATATTGTTTTATTTCACTTTTACTCCAACTTGCCTTTATAATCCAGGCATGATAAAACGAAATAAGTTTTCAGACAAGTCGGTGATTATACCTTTGTGAGACAGTATGAGTTGGAAAACTTAAATAACCTTAGAAACATAAGCTTTAATTCAGAAACTAAGCAACAGGTTAAATTGCAGAGGAAAGGTCAGATATCAATGCAGAATGATTACTTGAATCTCAGGAGATCTTTTTCAGAGACCTTCTGTCTTTGTGAAAAGTATTTCAAGACTTACCAGTACAAAAAAACCCCAACATAACAAGGGGACAAATGCAATGAAGTTCTCAGCCAAGAGACAAAAGAAATGAAAGAACTTTTGGCTATCTGGCTTTAGATCTGTTGGAAAAACTAATGTATTGTTAGTTATGGTTGATTTAAATGGCTTTCCCCAAACATTTTGAGGGCTTTATGATGTTACCTTCCACACTGATAATATGACATTCCCACAAGATAAAGTGGATTCAGCATAAGAAAAGATGGAGAGGAGATTGAGTAGAGAGAAGTTTGGGTCACTCTTTTGGGAGAAGGATACAGACAAAATGGTCATCTTTCACAATGGACATATTGCTCTGCACAGTCTGTAGTAAGACTCCCACTTTATACCATTTCCCTGATACCAGCACCCAGCAAGCGAATTTCACCTCCTGTCCTGGTCCTTCCTGCTGCTGGCCACTCTTTCAGCTCAAGCAGCACAAAGTTTTCTCATCCTGATATAAATCCTTGTCACTTTCAGTTTCCTACCATGTGATAGAAGTAGATTTTTTAAACAGAAATTTTACATGATTTCAAGAAAAGCTTCGTTATAGGGATTTTATTAGAATCAAGAGGGAAAATAATTTCTTAGTCAGGGAATTTCCAAATTTGTCTTACTTTTCTAATAATACTTTTGTCATCTGCAAATACAGTATGCTGTGGGCTGTAATTGTATAGTGTGTGTATATTTTTAATAAAGGGTGCATATTTTTTACTCTTGTCATTGTACAAGAGTAAAAAATATGCACTAAAGGAGACTATTTTCTACAGTTACTAAATTAGTAGACCTTCTTGACCTTAATTTCTTTGCTCTTCAATTCTCTATCATCTTGTAGGAGTGTTGTGAACAGTGGTTAATTAATATTTTTAATTGTTTCTGTACTTAGGTGGTGAGTACCAGAGAAACTTATGAGGAAATTAACAATTCTGTCTTGAGAGAAGGGTTTGACTAGTGTGGAGTAAATAAGGCCTTGGGTCACACTTTGAAAAATGAGGAGAAAACAAAATATTGAGTAGTTACTCATTATGTGAACATTCTGTGCACTGAGAAAAGCAGAGGTCCTGTGAGAGAGAGAAGTGCTCGCATAATTAGATTTTGTCAAAAAGCTTATGTGCAAAGAGGATGCACAAAGAATGAAGGATGGACAGGAAAATTAAAGATGGGCATTTCTTAACATTTAAAGCTTTCTTCAATAATCTTATCGTATGCTTTCAACAAAATTTGGATTTTCATGTGTGTACTTACCTTCTGTGTGTAGGCAAAAGAAATTTTCTATGGCTTTGAAATACATAAACTATGGAAAGCTGACATGATAAATCTTGAAGGAACATTCAGTCTTAAATCTGTTTCATCTAGACTGTCCAAGGAAAATTTTAACAAAAAATAATAAGATGAAAAACACATTGAATCTTTCAAAGTAGTTTGCTCCCTTTTCCTTCAGCCTGTTTCCTTCAGCACTTTGTGGCTCTGGGATTAATGTGATTATCCTGAAAATACCAGTTTAAAAAGAACTGTTCCCATCAAAAATTATTCCTCAAGTGAACTGTTAGGTGTGTTCACAAAAAAAAAATTCTGAACAAGAAGATAGGCTTAAATTCTATCAAATTATGAAAGATCTATAATGCATGGTCACACCTGTATTTCTGATAGTAGCTTAACAAATTTCTGGAGATTGCTTTTTTGGACAAAGGGTCAATCCTTTGAAATACTTACTGGCTTCTCTGTCAAGAGGTCTAGGGGAGAGGTTATCAGATAACATGTTTGCAAGTGTGGTGAAGGAATGAATGCAAGTTTTTGAGCTTTTATTTGACAATGGACATTTTAAAGGGACTTGGCAGATGTGGAGTTGTGTAGTATTTGCTTGGATTTCGAAACTCAAATTCTGGAATATATATCTTTGTTGAAGAAATGTGTACTCAGTTTTTAGATGAAAAGAAAAAGATGCCACTAAAATATGTGATGCCACTAATAAATAGGTAAAGAATTGAAGCTAAAGAATGGATTATTAGTATGTATATTTGAAATGTCAAGTAAACATAGAAGATACTAGATAAGATGAGATACTTATCATAAAAACTTGTTGGATTTGTGGCAGTTTTAGTGTACATTTTGTCCTTAATTGTCAATCAGAGTTTCTACTTATAAATTTTAAATACACACACACATTTAGTTGGTTACTGCAAAGATGAACTAAGAGTGTTGTTGTTGTTGTTGTTGAAGAGTCGTGTCCCCAAAAAGCAAAAGACTGAGCTGTAGTAAAGCAATTACCTGTAGTAGTTCCAGACATCAAAACCTGTTTTGAAAAATAATAGGCCTTATCCAATCCTTCCCATCAATATATTTGCTTATTGTAAATATAGTTTTATGACTATAGTACTAGTTTCATGACTTATGCATTTGTATTTGCTATTGTTCATTTAGCAATATATTTAAATATCTTCACAATAGTTTTTAACCATAAATTTACTCAGAAAAATTACTTAGCAGTCTTTCAATGTGAAATTGTCTTACTAATATTACCCATGATTTGGCAATTAGCTTCACTGTGTAGTAATTCATGGAGCTATAGGGTTTCTTCTTTACTCATAATGTTTTCTTTGAAAAACAGAAAATAAATTTTTATGCTTTATGATTTGAAAATATGATCTATCATAAGAAATTGAGCTATTTTTTTCCCAGGGAATTTAACAGATTATATGGAGCAGAAGACTATATCTTTACTAATACTTTCCACTGTGTTTCAAGACCAGATATAAATGTGTGGGGACTCCTGTCACATATTATTACTAGGGAACAATTGGATTTTCTAGATTATTTTGACAGTAACTGTAACAATGGCTATATTTCTTTTGATGTTTTTTTCCCAGATAGTTTATTTTTATCTTGACATTTTGCCCATCCTGTGAATCTCATCATGGGAAAGAAACAGCAGTTTGTCTCAGAGCAGTTCAATTTCAATCTCTAGGTGACAAGTTGATATTTCTTTCCTCTTGAAGAAGCTTTTAATATGATGTGTTAAATGTCAAGGAAACTCTTCAATATATATTGAACTTTACTAACCTTATTTCTCTTAATATTAATGACATATTGACAGCATCTTTTGAAAAATGAACACTTCTCACAGATGTCAGGATTCTGCACTCACATTATTCCTACAGGAATCTCACATTCCAGTTGTTATTGTTCAGAATTGTGGTAACTTTTACTATACAAGGACTTTTACAGACTTTAAAAAAATGCATGTCATGAGTTTTGCTTAATTTTTGGGTGCTGACAGTGCTGATCTAATAGATTAGAGATCACAAGTTGGTTAGTAATTGTGTAAGTTAGCTTTGAATGATAATTGTGATTTGGTATCAGAAGTTTCTGAAGCTAGTTCTCCTAAGCTCACTCACTGATCTTACAAATCTAGGTGACTAAGTGAAGGTGTCCCATAAGGGCTATTACCCATGAGAACAAAATGGAATTTTTGTCCAGGAAAACAGCAAGTGTCCGTATTGGAGTCAAGGTCTCAATTCATGATAAGCAGGGCTGAATGTCCACTGGAGAAAATAGTTCTATGGAGAGATTTGAAAAGGAAAATCAATAAGTTCTCTAACAGATATCACGAAGTGCATCCTAAAATGGGTGTTCACTGAGCTGAATAAGCATTGGCACCTGGAGCCATCTGCAGGGACCACAGGGTGCAGCGCCTCTGTCAGGTGCCAGATCTGATGGAGGGAAACCCTCTGCAGCTCCATCTGACGTGGAAAGGGTGCCCATGGATATCTGCAGGAGCACCAGCTGCCTGTGAATGCCTAGGAAGAGCTGCATGTTTCTCTGGGCCCCAGAAGCTGTGTCCTCCACTGAGCACATTGAGATTTCAGTCCCTCAGCTCACATGCTGCTCTCTGTACACAGATACTTTGTCTTGTGTACACCTCAGACTTAGTCCTGGTGCTTCCTTCTAAAGCAGACCATATCCAGCTTCTTCTCACTTCTCATACTCTTTATGTTTGTTGCACATTACCACATATTAGTGCATTCCAGATATTAAAAAGAACTCCCATCCAATATCATCCTATCTGAACAAAATTCACCTGAGTGTTTATTTGGAAGAAATTCTACTTTGAACACATTAAATACAGTTTAAGGATTTTGTTGCAGTGATTTTGCATTGACTGTCTGACATTGAAGGAAAAGTGTAATTATTGAACTTGAATTCTGCTGAATAGTTTTGTGCACATCTTACTTTCTCTTTAATACCAGATAATATGATGTAAAATGCAGTTTGTGTCCAATACAGTCAAATATATAATCTGTATTATCAGGAAGTATAATTTAATACAGTTGTGGTAATTTAAAAATATTTGTGAAGCTCTTAAATTACACTGAAATACAAGCAACTACAAATGATTTGGTATGGTATTTTCCTGGTAGTTAAGAAAATTCTGAGCTACAGACCCACAGATATATTAATTTTGGTTTTATATTTGTTTTTTTTTTTAATAATTTGCTTAATGTACAAGAAGAAAAAATCGTTAGAAGGGAAAAGCTTTTTACATTCCCATGAGAAGTCTGATACATGATATAAATATATTACACCTGTCTATGGAAAAGCAGTGCCTGCTCCCATTTATAGTGTATTATACTTGCTTAGAGCACTAAAAACATTTGTTTAGAAGGGAAGGGATTATAGTTAGCAGCAAACAATGTGCAAAACCCATTTGTTTATTTACTTATTTATTGTGAACTATTCAGAAAGATCTATCCTGTCTTTTGGAGTCTTTATGAATATTTAAAGTTTAACATAAGGATAAATATTCTAAGTAGAAAAAGTCATGATTGCCCAAGGCCACAACATTCTATCAATATCACAGATAGTTGCTTAGATCTCAAACCCCTTAGCACAGAAAGTAATGTTGAGTAATCAGATGTCTCAGGCTGCCCTCTGAGGAAACACCAATAAACTATTTGTCATTATTATTATTCACAGTTGCTATTGCAAGAAAGTCAAGGGCAATATAGGTTTATGGAAAGTATACATTATGCACAAGGAGGAATAAATACATCAGGGATGATGACAAGAGCCTTGCACTCCAAGGGCTGGGCTTTCAGCCTGGAGACTGTTCAGGACAAGCTGTGAGTGCCTGTGCTCTGTGTGGGCTGGAAGAGCTGGAAGCACATCTTGCTCCTTGTGGCTGCTCATCACCGTCCTGCCCTACTGGTCATGGCAGAGCACACATGACAAATAAATTGCATACAGCCTCAGAGAGCTGCCTGCACTGTGTGTGAGAGCAAGGAAACACCATGGCTCAATGCTGGCCCCTGGAAACCGCCAGTGCTGCCGCCACTCCTGGACTGGGGGATTTCACCTCTCATAGACACTGCCACTGCTGCTACCACTGCCACTCTGCTTTGCATGAAAATGACAGTTTCAGTTCTCTGAGAACATTTCAGATTTCTGGAGCGTGTCATATACAGTGAAGCAGATTAAAGAAATGTGGGACAACCCTGATATCCCACCAGCATAGTACAAAGGAAAGGCTG
Source organism: Ammospiza nelsoni (assembly GCF_027579445.1). Classification (NCBI taxonomy): domain Eukaryota; kingdom Metazoa; phylum Chordata; class Aves; order Passeriformes; family Passerellidae; genus Ammospiza; species Ammospiza nelsoni. Next base: position 35,258,508 of record NC_080636.1, on the reverse strand, counting down.
GGGTTCTTCAGCTGCAGAATTCAATTGCTTGGGATCAACAGGAATTGACATTTCAGTCTGTTATCAATTCTCAAATTCTCATCTCAGTTACACTAGCTGTAAGGTGGAGCAACTCTGAAAGAATTCACAAAACATAGTTTGGACTTAAGTGAGTGCATCTGGGGACAGTGTTTTGCTCTGGTTTTGCATACAAGCAAATTATTTGCCTCAGCTTTCCAGAAAAAAGGTTTCACTTAATGGCAACACAGCACAATTTTTTGTGGTTTTTGCTGAGGTTTTTTGTTTGTTTTCCATTGCACAGTATCCTTTAAGTATTCAGAAAACAATCTGTGGCTATTTATAATCTTGCAAACTGGATCAACTGTTCTCTTTCTCAGTGCTTCATTTAATGTGAGAATGATGGGGAAGGCAACATTGTTAATTTTCATAAAATTAACTTTGTAACATTATTTCATTGCTTTACAATAAGTTTCTATGATGCCCTGGGGCACCTCTGTTTGTATTCAAATGTCTTGATCACAGTTTTGTTAGAGTAGAATCACTTGACCTTATTCTCTCTCTCTTTCTTTTATTTTTTTCTTTTTTTTTTTTTTTTTAATAGCCTGAACTCAGGCTGTTCTGTAGCTGCCCTGTGATACAAATAGCTGCACTCTTGGGGAACTGATTAAAATTTGTGTGCTTTAGAAATACGTCCCTAGAATCATGTTGCCACAGGAGTAGCTCTAAACTCTCAGTATCTGTGCTATTTTCACATCAAAGTGCAAACAGGAAATATTTGGAACCACAGATAACTTATGGCCTTCTTAAAATACTATTTATGCATACTAATTAGTTGTAACCATGGGAAGTGGTATTAACAGTATACTTTTCATTTTAAACCAGGCTCTCTTGTGCTCCACTTGATTAATTGTCACAGACTGTAATTTCATCATAGTTAAAACTGATTCAAGCCCATTTCCCTGTAGTAATATATATATTTTTTTTTTGGTTTGGAGAAATTAATATTCCTCAAAATCTAATTAATGATCTCCAAAGAATTATTTGCATGGAGGATGTTAGAGTTTTACAGCAATTATGCATTGTGTGTAACTCATTAAAAGGTCCATTTTCATTACTGGATTTAGTGATGAGGTGACAGGCGTAACCACTCCAACTGGCCAGGCAAAATACAAAGAAAATCCTTCATTCTAACGCCATCAGTGTAGCCAAGATCTTTCTCCATCATTACATTTTTAGAAAGAAAATGGCTCTGAAATTAACAGTAAGGTCTTTTGAAGGTCACCTGTCTGGCAAAAATTGTGGCATATTCCTTCCCTTCAAAGAAGGATCCATCTGATGGTGTTCTGAAGGGCTGGATCCTGCTGCATTTGCTGCTCACTGAGTAATGTCACCATCAATCATCACTTGATTTGAATTATCCTGAACCACAAGATATGATGCAGTGTGGGAGAGGGTGGGCAGCTGCTTTCACTGGTGGAATGTAGAGCAATGAGGTATCAAGCACCAGTTCTTCTCCAAACCTGTGTCAATCGCTCCTCTGATAGTGGGAGCAATTAGAAACACCTTTCTTTTGCCTTGCACAAAAGTTTGGCTCAGAAATTGATCTTAAGTTCTGTTACACTGGAAGTGGCTGTGCATAACAAAGTTTAATATGTTTAATTTGTCTGAGGCATCATTAAAGCCCACCAGGCTAGCTGTGCACAAGGTAGCATAATTCATGGCAGACAGGAGATCCATTCATTATTTCTGCCATAATTACAGCAAGAACATTATTGATAAATCAAAGAGAAGTAATAATTCTTTTTAAAAAATGAAGTTTCTGTGGCTTTATAATGAAACAGGAAGATACTGTATGTAAAATCAGTCTTCCTAGTCACATTAATTTGGACTTCTGAGATGCAGAACAAAAACATTCTTACCTTTTCTCTGTTTCACTTATATATTTCATCCTAGGCAATGTTAATATATAAAGAGTCACACACTACAGCTCAAAATATGCAAACTATGCAGTTTGTCTCTTTCATTCCCACCTGCACATTCCCCAATAAATCAGTGATAATACTATCTGAGATCCTAATACAGCAAAACACTTAAGAACATACTTAACCTTAAACACATGAGTAGTCTTATTATAATCAGCAAGATTTCTCATGCTTTAAATTTAAGTTCATATTTAAGTGCTTTGTTGAATCATAGCCAAAATGAAATTGTACAAACCAAGGTGGTTTCTGCATTGAAATACAAGTACAAATACAAGGCATTAACACTGTGGCTTACCCTGATGAAAAAAACCACTCCTGGAAGTGTGAATTACAAGAACACTATTAATTCAACCTCATGGGGCTTTACTATAGCAATGCATGCTCTATAGATGGGATTTTCAAGGCTGAATGTATTTAGAAGTGCTAAGCACAGGCAAAGAGAAGAATAGTTATCCTGGAATCACTCATGATTACTGCGTTCACCACGATTGCTAACGTATCCAATTATTCCTGTCTATTGTTAGCATGTCCTCAGTATTTCCTATGCCTTAAAGCCCAAAGAGTGTGATTCCACCAGGCAAGTAATATCACAGCACTATTTGTGCAACGAGTCTGTGGCAGTATTTTGGTTTATCATGACCACAGAAATGTTAAATAACAATAATCTTTTATCTCATACTGGAAGTAGATTATCTGGATCACCTAATCCGGTCTTTCATTTTTTTGTTTAATGCACCTTTACATTCAGATTCACAGAGAGGTGTGCAAATTTGCTCCAAATGCTAAAAAATAAATACAAACATATTTTTTTTTTAATCCTCAAATAACAGAAGCAATTTTTGCTTTTTTTTTTTAAAAAGAAGGATTCAATGTACAATCTTTTTCTGAATACAAGTTAGCCCAACAGCAATCTCACTGGAGTTTTAATATTTTACAAGTGTGATCTAAGGCTAATTTGTATCCGCATATAAAATGAAGGCAATTAAAGAAGGAAAGAGGAAGGAGAATCTGATATATTCTCTCTCCTATTACTCTTGATTAATTTGGATAACTTTAAAGGACTAATTATTTTTCCTAGTAGGAGTCTGAGGTAGCATTTCATCCTTCTGGGTACACTCAGTTGTACTTTAATCCTACTTTAACCTGACTAGTAATTTCAGAGTTTGTATACTTCTTACTCATCATCATGCAAAATATTTTCTCTCAGGATGGCAATCTTTGAGCTTTGTTATGGTTATTTTTGAGACAAGTTAGCTTGTATTGAAACAGAAGTATCAGTACTAAGCTAAATGGTTGTCAGCAGTCAAAAGCCTATAATATGCAAATGCTATTGCTAAAACTTTAATCTGATTCATTGTTATGTAGAAAATGAATGAAGGTGCTACTAATATCTGAGTTAATGTAAGCTTCAGGAAACCCTCATGAGACTGCTCTCGTGCTGATGGCATCCCAAAGCTCAAGAGTTTTGTGGTGTTTTTTGGTTCTCTTTTCTTTCCCCAGACCAGAAATGAATGAACTGCTCTTTGCCCAAACACAAGCCTTTGTAGGACATGGCTTTTGTATCTGAAATTTTTTGCTTTGAATGGCCGTTTCATTATCTAAGGTCAGAAAATGTCTAAACTTATAAACATACACAAACCCCTACCCCCATCTCTAAGCTTCCTTCTGCTAAGTTGGTGTGAAGCCAACAGAAGTTCATGTGGACCTAAGGAACAAAAAAAAAATAAAAATCAAGACTGTAAATAATATGTCTCATAATACAGCTATGGCAAAAGTACAGAAGGTACTCAGCACTCATATAAATACATCTTTTCCCTCTTCACTGGGAGATATAATAACTACTCACCCTCTTTTTTCATACATGTAATACTAAATTAAAGTTAGGATGCATGGACTACTTGAGGCTGGTGATTTAGAAAAGACAACTAGGCAAAAGTCTGGTTGCAGAGCTGGCTTTGCAATATTTTAAGATGATACTCAGGATTTTTAAGCAAATACCTTCGTCATCCATGTTCCCAGAACATGCCTGAAAATAGCTATAAAGGAACAATTGCATTCCACTTACTATCTGTGAGCTACATGGGACAGCTCTTTCAGAGAACAATAAGATAATCTGCTTGCTGGCAACATTTTTTTTAAAGTTTACTTAGGGAGAAATATTTGTATGAATGAAATGTAAGAGTTTACTTCAACCTTGCCTTTTTTTAAGTCATTTCTGTTTTATGATTTTTCTTTGCCTGCATATTTCTAAATTCATGGCTTCAAGTGTATTTTCTAGCAATAAATCTCATAGGATATATCTTTTCTATCTGAATTTTCTTCTCTTATAATTTACTACATTTTGTAATCATGAGAAATATCCTGCTCCAACTTTTGTCCAGAATTTTCTGCAGATTTCCCTTATTTCCCTGGGATTTTTCCTTCCCAGTGAATTAGCATGTCCTGGTCTTCCTGTTCCCCTTTCACATAAGAATTTTACCAAGACCGCAGTTATTTTTGTTGGGCTCACTAAGGCCTCTGCTGTGTTTCCAGCAGCCTTAGTGCAAATGACTGGATTTAAGCAGCATTTATGTAGTCTCAGAAATTGATCTAGAGCCTGTTTAAAGTCACTGAAGACATTCCAATCAACAGAATGAGTATGAGACCCTTATAAGACAATGAATATAAGAATAAGTCGAAGAGAATTTACTAAGAATAATAATAAAAAGTTGAGGAAGTTTTTTTTTTAATGTAGCGTTTATTGTCCAGTCGTGTGTTCTGAAATTTGATTAAGCATTTATTAATTCTTGCCAAGTAGCAAGTATACTAATAATTTCCATTCTTCAATTGTTTTAAAAATATTCAGCGTTCATTTTATCTATTGTCACACTTTGTTGTTGGATGCATGTCACACTTTCTTCTCGTGGAACGAACACCTAAAAAATAGTAATTGGAACATAAATGATGAACAAAGGACAAGAAATGGAAGTCCAGTACAAATAAGAGATTCCTGAAATGTGCAAATAGGTGTTTGCCTGTGAGTGGTAACACCAGGATTTCTGACTAATATTAAAATGTCACAGAGACAAGACAGTTAAAGACTCAAACACGAGGGAAAAATATTTGACTATTTGACTCTGGGATCTAGATAAACGTACATATATATTTCTTTGTATTATTTCTGGTGAATCATAGAATGGGTTTTGTTCAAAGGGGCCTTAAAGCTCATCCAGTTCCAGCCACGCTGTCGTGGGCAGGGACACCTTCCAATGTTCCAGATTGCCCAGAGCGCCATCCAACCTGGCCTGGAGCACTTCTGCATCCACCATTTCCCTGAGCAAGCTGTTCCAGGGCCTCACCACCCTCACAGTGGTGAAATGTTACACACATGTGTGTGTCTCCGAGTGTAGGGGAGAGGTTTAAAAAGATATGAATTATATTTTAAGAGTATAATTATGTATTAGTGACATATCTGACTAAGTGTATGTACAGATTTAGCTGAAATCAAGGGACCTATTTACATCCATTCTAGGCTAGTGCTTCAGCTTTTATAATGGAAACCTTATGTGGTGTTTCCTCTCTTGAATGGTCTGCTTCATTTATCTAATTTCCTCTAGGACTCTGGATTGTATGAAATAGGCTATCAGGATGCTTTCAGTGGAAATTATCAAGCACTTCAATCTGTTAACTTGCCCAGACAGAAAAAGTGTATTGAAACTTACAAATATGTTTAGACCTGAATCGAAAATGACCACACTGATGTACAAGAATATAAGCTTGAAAATGTCACAGTGTCCCAAGTCAAATAACATTATATATTCCCAGATACGTTAAGCTGAGCTCTTATAAAAGGATGAAAGTTAGATTTTAAATCAAGCATAAGGAAGGCTGGAAAACAAATCTTCTAAGGCCCTTGAATGAGTACAAATATAGAAATTCAAGGAAATAATTTTTGTAACATTCTGAGTCTAGAATATGCGTCTGTCATCTTGTAGACAGGGCTGAAGAACACGGTACTTCAATTGGATGTCAAAATAGCAGCAAAGTTTTTAAACCTGTATCAGCAGGAATGTGAAGGAGTGAAGGATTGAAATCAATTATTTGAATAATACTAGTCTCTTTTCCCTAAGGAGTAAAGTTTTTTTGCATATCACTTATGAAACAGTACAGTACATCTAACTGCATTTAGACATTAACATTAATTGCTAATGGTTTCCTTTTACAGATTCTAAATGGTGGATTTATTGAATCAGCCTAAATTTGGTCCTTCAGTGGGATGTAAGAATAAGCTTGTCTATCCTTAGGAGCAAACTGCAAATCAGCAATTTTAGTGCTGCCTAAGATTGTCTGTTGTGGTGGCTTTTTTTGGTTTTGTTAGGGTTTTAATTTTTTTTTTTTTTAATTACTAACATATATCAAGTTTATGTTAATTATATGAAAACATAACAGAGATACTCAGTAGCATTTAAGGAACTTAAAGTAATTAACCTCATTCTAAGTTGCAAAATGCTAGAAGACTCAGCACATTAAAGTGGGTGTAAAAATATAATGGAACACTTGGTTTTACTGGTATTCAGCTTTTCTATGAAACCAAGTTAAATTTGTTTTCCTAAATGTGTTAATGAACTTTCTTCAGATATATTTTTTCTCTATCTTTCTCATGTCTACAGATTTCTTTTCCATCCTTGTGCAATCATCTAAAAAGCCACCTTTACTTCATTGGGAATGTCACTTGAATTTGTTTATGTTTCATTAGATGTACAACACAAAACACTTATTTTTTTCAATCTGGATGTCTTTGTTAATTTTTATTCAGAACAAAGCAGTGAGGAGCAAATATATTTTCTGCAAGAATCAAAATGACCAGGTGGCCAGTAATCCTGAAACAATCAGTGGAGAATGACTTAGCATAGCACTCACCAACACAATCCCAGGAGCACTGACTGCATATTAGTGATGATCAAGATAATATCTTATTTTAAAATATCTTTACTGATATACAATGCTCTACAACATATTAACTTACAGAAACCTTTAAATTAATGAAATTATTTTATTTTTTAATCAAAGGCACTCTAGTTATAGAAGGAAGTGAGCTTCTTTATTTCAGAAGATAGTTCAAATTTATGACCAGGAATTTGCAGTGTGTATGGACTCAATAGATCTAATGAAAGACTACATGGTTCCACAATTTGACAATGCCGAGATTTTCTCATGTTGAGTTATGGAAGAAAAGGCAAATGAATCCACAAAATTATTCTAGGTGTTGCAGAAAAACATGAATCAAATTGTATTTTTCTTTTTCTGAAAATGTATGTGCGCAGGGATTTTTAATGAAAGCATTCTAAAAAAGATGCAAAACTGACAGCTTATAAGTCTAGTTAAAAAAAAAACAACAAAAAAACCCATAGAAAGTTACAATGCAAGCATTTCCTTTTGCCTTTTAAGAAGACATAGGGAATAATAAAAGATTAACAAACCTTCCAGTGAATACTTTAAATAAGAAGTGTGTCTAGCTTCTGCATTGCAAAACTGCTTGAATAAGAATGTAAAAGTCATGACATATCACTTTCTCCTAAAATGTAAGAGCATTATTTTCTCCTTAATTAGTTCCTTTGAAAAAATCTGCAGTCTTGCTGAAAGAGATATTTTTGTTTAGTTTTAATGAGTAGGTGTGTCTCTGGAAGGTCCTGTATTGACAACTCCGAGGACCTTTCATCTACAGAACCATACACCTGGGCAGTGACATTGCTTGCTTCACCGAGGTGCCATGCTTATTCCTTCATCTCACATAATGACAGGTTTGTTCTTTCTCCTTGACTCATCACTTCCTTCTCTCCCTGTCACGAGAGAGACGCAGAATATTCCAATTAGTATCAGATGTGGCAGCGGTGCTTCTGAGGCAGCAGTGTTTGGCCTTTGGGAAGTGAGCTGAGTGCTCCATGCTCCTTACTGGAGACACAGTGGCACCTGTCTGATAGCAACATGACTTGCTCACTCTTTCCTGCCATGCTCCTTACTGGAGACACAATGGCACCTGTCTGATAGCAACATGAGTTTCTCACTCTTTCCTGTTAGACCTGGGTGAAGTCTGAGCCAGAAATGCAGTATTCAAAGTGCTTGTATTCCACTACATGCCTATCCAGTCTACGGATCCTTTTGGAAAGACATTGCAAGGTGAATTAAGGAAAAGGAAAAGGTGGCATATTTTTTGTTATCTTCATGTAACAGCATGAGGTTGAATATTGGCAAAAAATGAAAGAGGTTCAAAAAAATCTTTTTGACAGGTAACATTCCTTTCAACAGAAATGCAAAATTTATTGCAAATGTATGCAGCACCTCCTTCTGACTTAAGAATCATTTTGAAACATGATTTCTATCTGCTTATTACATAAGTAAACCAAGCATAGTTGCTGTAGGAATTTCAGAAAGAACACTGTAGTAAGCTCTACTGAGTCATTTGGTCAAAATCCAAACTTTGCAGTTTTAGTTCTCAGCAGAATTAAAAATTTAATCTTAAACATTCAATGCATAGTGTTTGCATCATCCTGGTTGATGTTAGATGGAATGAAAAATGGTGATTCTGCAAAAATCTTGTCATTTAATTTGCATATAAAGACCTCCAAATGCATTTTAATTAACATTATATTCCTACTTACTGACAAAGTGGTTTTATTCTGTACATTTTTTAGGAATGCTATTTAAATCCAGAGTATGCAGTAGAATTTTGTACCACAGCTCATAAAATTCTTTTTTTTTTTTCCAATAGCAGAAGAGTCTGTGGGAATACCTGTGTCATGTCTTAGAACTGACTGCAATTAAGACATGGAGAATAAAGCCTAGGTTCCCTCTGGCTGCCCTGTGGACACTCAGAGCACAGAGAGTGCAAAAAGCATTCCTGTGGGCAAAGTTCCCATCCTGTTCTGGTTGTGTAAAGAGCTTGGGAGGAGTAGCCACTGATTTTACCCCATCTCTGATAGCTACTAAATGAGTATAAGAAGGGGCAGATGGAGAGTGTCAGGAATCCTTTTCCTCAGAGGAAGAAAATTCTCTGGAGGCACAATTCATTTCCCAGAGATATCAATGCCTCCAAATCTGGTCCTTCTTAAATAAAAATGGCCATAACCTGCAGATTTCCTAAATGTTGATAGTACTAAATCACTGCAAATTTTATGCTATGATCTCAAAGTCCCTGAGATCATAGCATAAAATTTATTCTCTGAGATTTTTGAGCTGGTGAAAGAGAATAAAATACTACTTTTCCTGCTTGTCTCAGAAGAGAAAGGAAAAGAAAAAATGTCAGAACAGATGAGTGGGAAAAGGGTTTTAGGACTATATGGCTGTTCCAGGCAACATTTTAATTTTGTTTTTTCCTCCAGTAAAAATGGCAGCTTAAGTAGAACCTTATCTACTTTACCTCTAGTCTTTTTATCCTTTTCTTACTCTTTTCCCTCAGCTGTGCCAAAATTTGTTCATTGGATTGCATTGAGAACAGAATGCAATAAGTGATCTAGGTTAAAAATCCTCTTGCAGAAGAAACAAGGTTTCTTGCAGGTTTCTAAAACCCAGTTCAGAAAAGGGTTTACAGATTGTAAATGTTAACGTCATAGTGGGAATCAGTTTCCAAGAATGAGCTGGGGAATAAAACTCATGTAATTGGTTCAGCTACAAAGGAAAAGATTCATGTCACTGTGGAGTCTGTGTGTGTGTGTCTTACTGAAGATGTCCCGTTCTCGGCTGTTTTTGATGGCCTGGAAAGGCTCAGGATGGCCTTGGACAGCCTGCACTCCAAAGGACGAAAAGAGCCTTCAGGTTTTTTCTCGGTCTTCAGTGTTTATTAGTTTTTTATCTACAAGATTTTCTCTCGGCCCGACAGAGGTCTGCACAGCAAGTCAGCCATGAGCACACCGAGAGCCCTCGGGGCGGTCACCTATCTTTATACCCAAAACTACGTATACAATATTTACCTATTTTCCCCAATACCTCTCACCCTTATTGACCAGTGCACTTTTAGTAAGAACCAATCCCAAAGTGCCACCACCACCACAGAAGATGGAGGCCAAGAAGAAGAAGTAGGACAGGACACGCCCCAATTCCTCCATCTTACTTCTCTAGACCCCCCTGTACCGAAATTCTAAAACCTATGTTTCACTCTCTAATTAACCTATCCCTTCACCATTTATCTCAGTGAGATCCTCCCATCCTCATACAGGTGTCGTCTCCTGTGCAGGATCAAAGTCCAGCTACCAGACACTTCTGGCAACATTCCAGGACCTCCGAGCCCCCTAAGGGTGGTCTTGGCCACTCTGCACGTCAGTCCTGATGTGCTGAGATCCCACAGAAGATGCAAAGGATTTAGCAAGCGTTTTCAGTTTTGTGAAGCCTGAGCATCTCGTCAATCTCCTAAATTTCAGTTTTAGATTTTCCTTCATGTATTTTCTTTCTTTCCTCTGTACTTCACCAGAGATTATTCATTCAGGAAGATGAGTATGCAAAAAGGAAATGAAAAAATATTGAAACTTATGCAGGTGTTCAGATCTCTATTACAAGCTTAAATTACATGCCTGTGGTGCTTAACTGAAGGCTAGATACCTATCTAGAGGACATGGGCATGCAAGATAGGATTTATAGCTTTGTTTCTAGTTTAGCAAAGTGCCTTTGAAGTAGATTGTCCACAGATTATATAGACAAAAAAAAAAATTAGATCTTGTTTTGCTTGTGCTGAATGCAGGAAAATCTCTCTGTAAACAGTATCTGCTAATAGTAATGGAAAAGGCTTCTAATCCAAATTAGACAAGGTAAGAAATAGGAATGAGTTCTTGTTTACATTATTTATAACACTTGTGAGCAAGGTCCTTCTCCTTAACTGTTGTTGAAAAGGCCACCAAAAGCCTAAAAGTCAAGCAAAATTGTCAGGGTTTCTATCTACTTTCTATGAAAGGCCAAATATTTAAAAATGACACATATATAGAAACTGTCAACTGTGAGGCTGTATTAAATGTATTCTAAGATAGATGATGTTAAATGATAGGGGGAGTACTGGCCACTTATTTTTTCTCTTCCTTTCCTCTTTGCTTGTTTTTTGATATCCAGCCTTTAGTCTGGGTAATAAGAGGGAATGGACTGAGGCACTGCATCTCCCATAAGATACATGTGTATATATTGTTTTACATTTTTTTAACAAAAAATGAAAATATTTCAAGTCACACTACAAAATGCTTAATTTCCAGTTTTCAGAGGGAAAGAACTTATTTTGAATCATTTAAATATATATATGGAAATTTTCAGTATTCTTAGGAAGGGAGAAAGAAGAGCTGAGGAGGAAAAAGAGTGGAGGTTTCATTGCTTCATAGGAAAGCTTTTTGATAAAGAAATTCTCCATCAGAATGGAAGATTTCAAGGAGATTGTATTTAGTCCAGTGGGGACTCAACTTTGAGGGTTCTGTAGGAATTAATCTCTACCATTCCTTGTATTTCTTAATTGATGTCTTCACATGGATTTATGCTTCTGATGCTATTTAGTTTGGCCCTGCTTACGCCGTGTTGTCCTGAGCTGGAATTCAGAAGAGACTGAATTTCAGACTGATGCAGAGTACTGGGACGTGGGCAAGGTGTGTCCTTATTTTAGTTCCATACAAATTGAATTTGAGAGGAGTGGGTTGCAAATGCTATAGTCTTGACTCTATATTCCAGGATTCAGCTCTTGTATTCTAAATGTCGTAAAATTCATAGATATCCTCAAATGATTAATTCCTTCTATTATGTTGAAAGGTGACATAAATTAAGAGGCAGAGAGCACTGGTGGGTCAGAGCCATCTGTGCAGATTCCAATACTAGGATGTGTGAGGCCAACTTCTTTATCATTGTTGGTTACCTATTGCCATTACTGAGCACATCAATGTTTTTCAGCAGCAGACACCATGGTGATGCACTGGCTGCACATTAAGATGTTGAACCTCATTGTGAGAGTCCAGTAGATAACTATCTTAATAAGAATAATCCCCTTCCAGGAATATTTCATAGACATGTGCCCTTAATGATGGGGTTATCTGCCCTATATCTAATTCTGACACAAACTATTTCTGTAGATCACTAAAGTCATTTCTCTTTCCTAAAGAAAAGTTTCTGCATTGTTCATCCTATTCCATGCTGTCTATGCCATCCTGTCATAAATAATCTTAAGCTCCTCATGGTAGGTCTAATATGTTTAAAGGCTTCCAAAACCCACTGTGATTATCTAATCTAACCTCTTTCATAATGAAACTGTAGGACCTGGCAGTATTCATTCCTGTTGAAACCTAGACGTCTGCATTTGAACTAGAGGACACCTTTTGAAAAAAACAGCGACCCATGTTGAATAAAAGCCTTTCCACATTTCTTAGAAACCTAATCATTAATTACTTTCAGATGTTATCCACTTTCTAGGTTGAAATTGTCTGGTTTCAGTTCCTAGCCATTGAAGTGTGTTAACCTACATGTGCTCGAGTGAGGTGCTCTGTTCTCTGTGTATCCACATACAGGTTGTGATCAACTCACCTCTTTGCTTCTCTTTGAGATAAATACACTTAGCGCTTGGAGACTTTTGGTCTGTACATATTTTTCATCCTCCAGTGATTCTCTGCTCCTTTGGTAACTCCTTTTCAACATTTTTCTTGATCTGAAGATATAAGACTAGACATGACAGCAATCATACTTGTGTTAGGTAGGTGTGCTCTTATTTGGTATTCACCTACTTTTACATCTAAAGGGTTGTGCTATTCTATTGGATGGAGCACCATATTAAAAGCTCACATGCAGCCTATTAGTCGCTGTAGCTCTTTAATCTTTTAGAGTCACTATCTGACAGAACAGACTATAGTCGCATGGAGGATTTTTGCTGTTACCATGTCTCACTTTACATTTGGCCTTGTTGAAATGAACTAAAAGTTGAAATAAATTTTTCTTGCCTCCAGAATATCATCATATCCAGGTCCCTGCCTTCCAGGAGACTGATAATGATGTTAAGTAGCAGAGAACAAAGAATATATTCCAAGAAAAGACCTCCAGAAACACAAATGAAAGTAGAGCTACTTAGCAAAAAATTCCTGCTCTTAGTGACATTCTGAGACATGAATTCCATGGTTATTTCATAGTGCTTTAGTTGTCTAATTGAGACCTCCAATAGCAGCCAGTCAGTCGCGTTGCTGACCCCCATCCATTGCAGTCACACTGCGGTCTTGCACGCCGTTGCTGCAGCGACATTTTGCAGACTGTGTGCCTAGGGGTTTGTTGCTGTATCCAAAAGTATATAATTCACTTTCACTTTAGACTTCATTGCTGCTAGCTAGAAGCATAGTTTATTTTGCATGGAAAGGGGTATCAAAACAAGTCACAAGAGTGTTAAAACACAAAAATTGTGAATAGCAGAGCTGAGAGGGAGAAGATATACCAGTGTGCTGTTCCAGAAGGTTCAGTTGCAGAACTAGACTTGCTCCAAGTAAAAAAATAAGCATTTTCCTCTTGAACAGCCCAGTCTTTGATTTATCTTAACAGTGATATACAATCACCTGTGTGCTTGAAAGCAGAGTACAGATTCTGTAGCTAGCATCTGCTAGCTCTGTCTGCTGCATTCATTTTTCAGATCAAGTGTTGAAAATAATACCTTCATTTCATAACAGATTTGATCCAAGAAACAGCAATAATTTCCCCCAGCAAATAGTGACTGATGTCAAAGAAGGATCCTACTTTTGGAATTTTCAGTGTATTTTGTCCTCATATTATGTTCCTATTTTACACTGAGAAATGAAAAATGCAATGTGAAATATTATCAGAAAGATGCTCCAAGGACAATGTTCAGGTTGAGTGGGGATCATCTGACAAAGGAGATGACACTGACCATTTCTCTCCTCCTGTGACAATGCTGTCAGAACATGATGTGATTCTTAGGGATGGCGCTGAGCAGGGCCAGGAGTTGGACTCGATGATGCTTGTGGATCCCTTCTAAATCAAAATATTCTGTGATTCTGTGATTCTCTGTTTGAGAGAAGGCTAAGGAGTGATTCAGAGCAGAAAAAGAAAATGGAAGGAAGTCAAAACTAAAAGAAAACTGCCTGCTGCAGTTTTGTGCAGCCTTTAGTCTGCACAAAACAATGATGGCTTAGCTAATGTTTCTCTGGATATAGACACATTTTGATCCAGTCATGCTGGTCATCATGGCTAGATGACTCTTTCTGCTGCTTCTGCTGACTATTGATGAATGACTATATCTGCTGACAGAGTCCATTCCTACCATCAACACGGACTTTTATAAAGCCGCATGTCACACATGAAAAATCAAAATGAAAGCAGAAGGAACAGAGACAAAGAAATCCAGAGGACATTGGACACTTACTGGAAAACATGCTTTTCCTGATGCTTTCTAAGCACTAGTTTTGTAGAAATGGCAGCTAAAATAGCTGTTTATCATTGCACTCTATCCAGAGAGAAATGGGAGGTTTTTTGAGCTTTAGAGACATAAAAACAGCAGTTCTGTCAGGTAAAATTCTGTAAAGGGAAAGCATGTAATTGAGTATATTATCAAGCATAAAAAATGTTAAAGACCTGTGTTTTTCTCCACTCTCTGTCATTCTCAGTACTGTTTTCTTGGTATGTCTGTATTGCAGAGCCCACCAAGCTGTATGGTACCTCCATGCTTGCAACGAGCCTGCGTGCGGTGCTCTGTGTCCCTTTGGTTGTTAGCTTCTCACTTTTGTTTCATTGGGTACTGGTCTGTTAAGAAGTCTGAGACAAAACTTTCATGTGCCTCACTGCCTGCTAAATTGAAAGACATTTCATTTTTTCTGAATAAATGGTGCTTCTGATAATTCTCAGCAATATTGGCTGGTCGGTATCTGAATCAGGGCAAGTGGTAAGTAGGATGCTCAGAAAAACCAAGGGAGGTATTGGAGAGGATATTAAATTAATGATTTCTGAAGGCAAAATAGGATGTTAGGAAAAAGACTGGATATAGTAGATTAAGAGTGAAAATAAAGACAAGTGTTTCATGGTGCTACTTACTGTGTGCATGGTATATGCAGTGTACATTTCAATGTTACATGTTTAATTCTAGTGTGACCAGGATGTGTTCTGTTGGAAACAGATCTGTGATGTTTGCTCATATCCTTTAGTTGTACAACACCCAAGTGAAGGAGAGGATCCAAGTCCAAATGTAGACTGACATAGCTGTCAGTGTGCTGGCTTTGAATTTTCTGGTGGAAGAAACTGGAGTTCTGCAGAGTGGTCATAGCCTGGGGCCGTAGCCTCAAAGATGTCACTGCTTCTGTGACTACACAAGTGTAGGTACAGTAATGCTGTTAGACCATGACTCCACAGAACCTGTGAGAAAGAGATTTCTTTTCTCCAATTATGCATTAAAGCACAGAGGATTTTCTGTCCTTGAACAAGTCATTATGAGGTGTCCTTATCATGTCCATGGCTAGTCCTCAGTGTACAATGGAAATGAGAGGTGTTTTGTGTGGATGTTTTCTTGCTTTCCAGAAATGCCCGAGAGAATTCAATGCTGTGATCTGTTTTGTTGTATAAATTCATTACTTTACTATTGTTCCTTTAAAGACTAATTGTGATTATTGGTCTTTAGTTTTCTTTCCCAGCTGTATATGTTTTTTCCAGGAGGTCAAAGGGCCTCTGGCAGAAGACAGAACAGAGAATTTGTTGTCCTTTTTTTAAAATTCTTAGTATGGTTGGCTAGACAGGATAAATGTTTCCTCTAATTATTGTATCATTATTTAGCTTTTAAGCATTGGCTTTTTCTGAGGTGCTGCTAGTGAGACTGCTGGCCTGCATGCACTTCAGAAGGAATTTCAGATTTCATGAGGTAGAAGACAGTAGCACAGCATCACTGGAGGAATGGAGGGAATATGCTAAAACCAGAGAACTGTTACTAGCATTAGTTTAGAGGGTAACATCAGGATCAAATCCTCTGGAACTAGCCTACAGCAGAAAAAGGGTCAGATTTTGTAACCTAGGAAAAAATGTTGCCTATCCATGGAGAGAGTCTCAGACTGGTACACAGCTGAATACCCAGCATGCTGATGAATGGAGGGAAGTAAAACTGAAGATTGGGCTGAATAGAGCTTGTTCTTACTGGTTGCCTTGAGTTTCTTGTTTCCCCAGCACATACTGTTTCCCCACAGTTTACCTTACGAAAATTATATAATGGGATTGACTGCTTACCAAGCTGCAGTTTCAGTTTTTGGTTTGATTTTTCTACAGTTTTCTCTCTGAGTCTGTTGTTTCTTCTTTAGATTGTCAGAATATTGCTTTAACGGTACTTTCCCTGGTGCCAGATTTTTTATCAAAGTAGTCTCTTTCCAGGGTTAAGTGCCTTTCCTCTACACAATGTGAGGATTTTTCCCCTTTTTTTTTGTGTTTGTTTGTTTAGTTTGTTGTGTGGGTTTTTTTCGGGGAGTTTTTTTTTGTTTGGTTGGTTTTTTTGATGTGCTTCCCCACTGATGCTGTATGTACCTTCTGCCTGTTGTGTGAAACATCTAGCTAGCCCTTTGAGAGCTCCTCCCAGGTACAACAATGAGCTGTGAGTTGAAGTCTGGGGCCAGCACATATCTGAACTCCTTACCAAAGAGGGACAAAGATGAAAAATGCAAGGGATTACCACTGCACAGGTATCCTGCGGGTTTTAAATCTCCATGAGGATGCACATTTAAACCTTGCCTCTGCTGGGCTTTCCAATGTACTTTCATGCTGCTGCTGCTGAAGAGTGTGTTTCCCACAGCTGCATTTGCTGAACTCACAGGGTACCAGGGCTCTGATCCTTCACAAGGTAACAGCGTGCTGAGGCACATCTTTATGTACGGTGAGGCAAGGACCATCCAAATTGTGCTGGCTGAATGGAATTATTATCCAGCTATCTATGAACCCACAGATGGTCTCCAGGGCATTGGAGTTCAGAGAATAAGCACTGCAAACAGAAAATAGAAACTCAGGCAATTGTAAAATGACACTGGAGAGGAAAATAAATTTAATTTTGTGGTCTCAGATATAATTCCACTGTAAAAGAAATGGATTAAAAACTGCCTTAAAGAAAAACCTGACATGCTCCAAACCCTTGAGACATCCTGGGCTCAAAAGCCATCGAACATGTTAGTAAAAGTTTTCTATGAGGGTGATAGAGGGATTTTAGAGTAGAAGCTGGGTAAGAGGCTAGCTGTCAGTGAAAAACCTGTTAGCATAGAGACAGCAAGTAGGCTATGCATCCTGGGTCTGAAAAGTCAAAGTTCTTTTGTCGGATTAATTAATGTTTTAAGAAAAGATATTTTCACATTAAAGAAAAGCCAAACCCTTCTTTTAAAAATGCTGTTTGAAAAGAACTAAAAAAATTAGGATGATATAAATTATATCCTGCTAAAGGAGTATGTTTGGGTTTTTTGTTTCAGAGAGAGAGTTCAGGGAGGCCCCATGGATCAATATAATCAATGTGAATAATTAACCCATTTAGCATAGCAACCATAGGGTCCCTGAACACAAGCTGCTTGTAATTCAGCAGCTACCATGACTTGGCTTGTCTTGGAATGTGTTTAGACTCAGTGGAGTAGATTCTGTAGATTCATTTTGCACAGGAGGCACTGGCACTGTGCATATGCATGACATAAGGGAGCAAGGCTGAACCCTTTTATTCCCTAAAACAGAATTTGAAACTTAATATATTTATTCTTTGCACAAGTATTTCACTAATCCAATAGACCACCCTCCCATTTTATTCAGTGTTTTCTTGGACATAAATGCTTGATAATGCAAACAGCACAAGATATATGGAAGGTGGGGGGCCCTAGAAGGGGGATCATATGTTACTGCTTGAGAAGTCAGTAATGCTGGTGTGGCCATGGGATCCCCCTGCTCCCCTTTACCTGCTCAAACAATAACCACCAGCACTGGTTGTGGTGGATACACCTGGCGTACAGATAACAACACCCTAGCTAAGGGCTTGAATCCTGCTTGACAGCTAAGGGCCATAAGTCCTCAACATCTAAGGGCCAGCTGAGCATTCACCATTCCAAAGCACAGCTGGTAAGCAAATATTTCTCTTAGTTAATTATCTCACTCCACATACATAGCATAAAGCCAAGGGCCCACTGAGCACTCCAGCATGGCAGCAGGTGCACACCAGGATTTTCCCCCCGAGCAGGGATGACTCTCAAGGTTGCTTCTCAAGTCTGAGAGGGTCTCTGCTGCAATAGATTCTCTGTAAGTGATTGATTGCATGCTTAATTTTACAATTGTAGCTAAATTATATAAAGCATTGATTGTACACATACAATCCTTTAAACATAAACCATTGACCAAGCCTGGAGCTGTCTGAATCCAGCAGCACAAGACTTTCTCATGAGAATTTTTAGACCACAAAGAAGTTCTTTCTGAACCTCATGACTCAACTGGAGGGTCTTCCTAGCAGATTTGCCTGAAGCTGTTCCCTATGCAGTAATCAAGTGTACCTTACCATTGAATTTTGTTAAACCATTGCCACATTTACTATCAAACTTTGTTAAATCACTGGTTTATATCAATAAACATAATGCTACTTCTCTAGTAGAAATGAAGTGCATCACCCTACCCATGACAACTTTGTGGACAACTAGAGCACAAGGATAAATAATTTTGGTGGGACCTACAGTACTTTGCATGGCATGATGTAAATAGACATGTAAAAGGATTTTCAAGTAAAGAATTATGAAGTAATTATGGAGAAGAACAAATTTAAGTCCTTTAAATAGTAGTAAGATATGACTGAACAAGATTTAATAACATGTGCTACTGCATTTGTGTCTGAATAGTCTCTGACACTGAGGCCTCATGTCCTTCGTAGTAAAGGACTAATGCTTTAAATCTACACCACATGAAGCCAAGAGTGATAGTACTATGTGTAAATCACCTGGTATTTGGATTAAAGCAAGCTTTGCCCTAACTCTATGTCTAGCATTTCTATTTGTGGACTGATTTATGTCTTCTTGAATGTCCTCTTTAATGAGTTTATTTTCCTTTCCTCATCATTCTTTTCCTCTCCAAAATCTCCCTCCCTGCTTTGAAGCATTGTGTAATTCTTGTAAGAGCTCTGAGATGACACAACTGACACAACACATAATCCTACAAAAATAGGAATTGCTATTGATACAGGTGATTGATTAATGAATATTTTTTAAATTTTCTTATTTGCTTTACCACGTACCTAAGTGATCTGTTGATCTGAGGACGTGTTTGTATAGCCCAAATTAATACTCATGAATAAAATTCCTTGCTTATGTTAAAAACTATTGGTCCTTTTAATGTCAA
This sequence comes from Ammospiza nelsoni, assembly GCF_027579445.1. Lineage (NCBI taxonomy): Eukaryota > Metazoa > Chordata > Aves > Passeriformes > Passerellidae > Ammospiza > Ammospiza nelsoni. Next base: position 35,239,228 of record NC_080636.1, on the reverse strand, counting down.
ATGGTTGTATACATTTTAAGTTTCACTTTTAGAACTCTTGTTATTGCACAAAAAGTTGAGAACTTCAACCTTTTACAACCACATTTATGTCTTTCATGCTGCAAAGGAAAGCCTAAGGATGGCTTAGGGCCATCTCAAGAAAACACTCCATCATTCTTATAACTTTTTAAAAATTAAAACCATACTCTCTCGATGTTAAGCCAGTGTTTTGTGATTTAGGGAGGGAAGTAAGAATTCTTAAGCAATGGGTCTGAACCTTTGGGGCCAGGCAAAGAGGCCTTTTCAGAAACTCTTCTTCCTCTATTCTGTCTATCTGTAATAAGCTACTTAGCATTCCTCTATGAGTTTAAAAGAGAAAGCTTTGTTCTCTCCTCTATCTATTTTCAAGTAAGTCACACAGAGCTTTCAGGAATAGCATCTCTCTGCCTTGTGTCAAAGTCTCTGTGGGATGAAAGTGAAGGCTTTCTAAAGAACTAATGGTTATTACTGAAGCATCTTATAAGCATGTCAGAACAAAAGGCAGCTTCTTCATTTCCTATTATTAGTTAGGCCTATATGAAAATCTTTTCTGCTTTCTTAGTATCAGGAGTTTAGACTCACAGTCATGCTCATATGTGTCTACAGTGAACGTCTCTCCATCCCACCACACTCATCAAACATACTACTATCTTTTCCTCCTCAATTAAGAAATGCAACCAAAGAAACCTAAAATTTGAACTATAAAATGAACATGGGACCTCTTTTCTCCATCACTGTCACCTAAGTGAAAAAAAAAAATAAAAATCAAAAGAATCATGCCCTATGACAAAATTTCTTTTGAGTAGGGCAGGCAGATCTGATGTTTCTGTTGTTCTCATTTGCTTCTGTCGCCTGTCTACCTGGGGCTCCATCAGTCTCTTAAAAAGCAAGCTGTTCTACCTGTCAGCTTTCATCAGAAAACACAGACACATCAGAAACTAAGCTTTAAAAAAAATGCTTGCCTGTGATTTGTTCATTTTCACACTAGACTTGAGATACACCTTATTACTTTCTATACATGCTGTTTTTCCATTCAGCCAGGGATTAAAAATACGGATTTGTTTTGGGTTTGAGTGTCACTACATACCCTGCGGTGCTGTAAATATGAAACTTGAGTAAGAGAAACTCAGGTTTCTGCACAAAAATAATGATAGCTGAGCCTCCAAAATCCCAATTTCTGTGTTTGATATGAACCCCTGCCACCCTGGTCTCCTGGAGGGAGAGAAGTAGTTTTAAAAACATCAGTTTACATACTTCTAAGTATAGAAATGTTTGCTTACTTTGCTATCATTATGTCAGCACTTCCACTGCCCACTTTTTATTTTCATATATATAACATTTGACTCCAGAAGTTATTCTGACTGAACCTTTTAATTTAATGCTGATCCATACACTGTTGTGCTTCAAGCTGAAGTTATTACACAGGAGCCAAGAAAGAAGGAAAAGAAGCAGTACTTAATACTGCATGCTATCAATTGCTGTTCCTATGATTAAATGAAACAGAACCCCAAAATCCAGTTGCACAAAGGCAGCTCCTTCTCTGTAGCTGTAGGAGTGCTGGGTGGTGGCACACATGCTTAACATTTGGAAACCAGAACCTAAACCTGTCCCAGTGCAGGTAATTCTGTCTCTAATTACAGCATATGGTTTGTGCATCACAGATCATTTTAATCATTCTTTATGCAAAGGAAGTGTTTGTCATTCACCTGCATTTACTGCAGCCTTTCCTAGAATTTTTAACTCCAATAAATTGTATGTAATTTCCTCTGGACCTTCTCTCTGCACTCTCTGACCCCACTGCTCTGGACAGCCTTCTGCGCCTCCAGCCTTCCTCCAGATGAAATCAGACGGAGGGGAAAGTTCAGTAAGTTGTGTCAACAATTTCTTTGTGTAAGGAGCTTGAATCTGGCTCTGCACTTCTCCCTGGGACCTGACAAGCAGCACATTAATCCAGGACACTGAGTATTTCTTTGCATTTCATGAATGTGGGAGGGAAACACCATGGTGTGTGTCCTGGTGCAGTGTAGTAAATCAACTGTGCTGCTTGGAGTCCATTTAATGGGGAAAAGGAAAAGGAAAAGGAAAAGGAAAAGAAAAGGAAAAGGAAAAGGAAAAGGAAAAGGAAAAGGAAAAGGAAAAGGAAAAGGAAAAGGAAAAGGAAAAGGAAAAGGAAGGGGAAGGGGAAGGGGAAGGGAAGAGAAGGGAAGGGAAGGGAAGGGATGGGAAGGGAAGGGAAGGGGGAAGGGAAGGGAAGGGAAGGGAAGGGAAGGGAAGGGAAGGAAGGGAAGGGAAGGGAAGGGAAGGGAAGGGAAGGGGAAGGGAAGGGAAAAGGGAAGGGAAAAGGGAAGGGAAAAGGGAAGGGGAAAAGGGAAGGAAAGGAAAGGAAGGGAAAGGAAAGGAAAGGAAAGGAAAGGAAAGGAAAGGAAAGGAAAGGAAAGGAAAGAAAGGAAAGGAAAGGAAAGGAAAGGAAAGGAAAGGAAGGAAAGGAAAGGAAAGGAAAGGAAAGGAAAGGAAAGGAAAGGAAAGGAAAGGAAAGGAAAGGAAAGGAAAGGAAAGGAAAGGAAAGGAAAGGAAAGGAAAGGAAAGGAAAGGAAAGGAAAGGAAAGGAAAGGAAAGGAAAGGAAAGGAAAGGAAAGGAAAGGAAAAAAAGTTTAAAAAAGCAAATAATTCACATCTTTAACCTATATTATCATTGGGATACTAACTTACTCTCGACACATTTTTCACCCCGAATTCCAAGCCTGAGCTGCCACAGAAATACAACATTAAATAACAAATACAAAGGGACCAAGTAGTCCGTGAAAGCGTGATCAAGAGAGATAATGAATGGGTGTCTCAGAGTTTTATGTGCCTCCTGTGTGGCTAAATGGACAGGTTTCTAGCTACAGAGAGTAGAAATTAGGGCAGGGAGCAAGGTGGTCACAGCTTACATCTTCTCTCCTTGCCAAACAATATCTTGGGTGTTTCATGACAAAGGTACATCGTGGGAAAGGTGAACAGAATGGTTTGCTGGGATGTGTTTTCCCAAGCTTACTGGTGAAAAGGGGAAAAAACTGGATGTTATGTAAAAAGAAAAACAAATGGTAGCACTAATAGAGACAAATGGTACCTATCCTTGAGATAATTAACAAAATAGCTGTATGGATTGAAAGAAAAGGCAGAGAAGAAATAAGTGCTTTTTTATTCAAATTGATCCTTCTATTGATTAGACTGATACCTCAGTAAGCTAAGGGGTCAGGAAAACAGGCTTTAAAACCTGGGATTTGTCTTAAGGTAAAAGATGAGGAAGAAAAAGAGAATTTCTTAAAATGTTGAAAATTTCAGTAAAAATGCAATATTTCCTTGTTCACCCAGACAAAGTGCTGTGTGTATTTCTAAATTTAAATGTTAAAAAACCCAAACAACCCTTTTATCTGGCTTAGTAATAACTCTTGTCAACTTTTTTACTCAAAATGCCCTTTTTATAAGACTGCAGTTACTGACTTCTGACATTTTGGTTACCAACAGCATCAAAAAAGGTGGTTTTTATATTTGTCTTTATTTAAAAGGGATATTTAATTGCTTCCCTTCCCTGAAAATAAGGCAGGTAAATTTCTTACATAATAGAAATTTCTAATGTAACATATTTCTAATATAATACAAAATAAAGCCATTATAACTTAATCTGGATTTATAATATATATTACTACGTATTTACACTGATGAAATGCAAACTAATCAGAAATTTACAAAGGAATTATCAATGCATTTAGAAAGAATTATAATTTAACAATATGAGCCTGGAAATATGAATTAATTCATAGTATCAAGAATGTTAATCATGTTATATAATTTAGATTTAATAAATCTGTACATTTGGAATTTGTGTATAATTCTGAATGGATCCAGTATTTATGTTAATGTAGTTGGTAAAAAAAGAAAAACAGACAGATATAAAATCCAGCTGATACAGGCCTCAATACATAAATTAGAATTTTAACTGTCTTTCTCTCATAATCTCAATATTAAATTTCTATAAATATGTGCAATATCATTTCGGCAACTGCATACACTTAAATGACAAATTTTGTCACAATATCTACAATAAGACTGAAAAGCAAACAATTCTGGAACTCAGTGAATGTGAGTTGTTTTATGTTCCTTTTCAATATCTAAACACAGTAATCCTCATCAAAATATTATTCAAGACCCACATATCCACTAGTATATCATGCAGTATATAATGGTTAGCAAAGGAATTTTGACAAGGGAAGCATTTCTTGTACTCCCTGTGAAAATGTGAGATAATTTCATTCCACTAAAATTTTGACAGAAAAGATACAAAACCTTTGCAAATCCTTTTTATTAAATACTGTAGGAGTCATATTTGCAAGAAATTGTCAAATATTTATTAAAGAATAGGTGGTTTTCTGTTCATGAAGGATACCTTAATATGACAGCCTGTCAGAGAGCTTGTGTAACAACCACTGCAGTAGAATTGTGTATGTTTTGGTTAACACTGGTATTGTCTGGTCACATAGTTTAACATGGCAGGCTAATACCTGTACTAATTGAGTTAAAAAAAAAAAGGCATAAGAAGTGCTAATGAGCTGAAAATGTGTGTTTTAGTTATGTTTTCATTTTAGACCCAATTAAGTTTGTGAACTTCAACTGGATGTTGGTGTTCCATTGAAGTTGTGGACCAAAACTTTTTTACAATATAGGAACTCAGGGATCTGAGCTGGGTACAATTTTTATATAATCTTATATATATACTAAAATTGCTTACAAATTTCTACTTTTCTGAATGTGTAGGAGAAAAAAGATTATTCATAGCTGTTGTTTATTTAATTCAAACTTCCATCCACCCTGTGCAGAAGATGGTGTTTCTTGGGTGTTTTTTTAGTCTTACTGCAATTCCTTTCATCTGCTTTGTTTAAACAGAAAACATCAGTCTTACTCACACCTTTTTTTTTTTTTTCACCACTGTTTTAGGCAAATAAAGGTCATTATTTTCTTAGAAAAATACCCCAAAGCATTTTAACTTTTTAGCTCCTTCTGAGAAATTTTTGGCATATCCCTTGGTTTTAATGAATTGACTGATTGGTCCCAAGCTTCAGTTACTACTTCTGAGTTTAACAGTGCACTTTTATTGGAATGCAAAATGTTTTCTATGACATTTTATTTTCCTGTGCTGGTACCAATTATTTGTATTGCACCTATTGGCTGCTAGGAGAATACTCAGTGTGATTCTGGCTGAGATACATTGACAAAGATCAGACGGCATTTAGGGAAAATAACAGAAAACTTGAGTTACTACCAGTTTTTCCTTGGGGATGCCATTAAAATGATTGATGACAAAGCACAGCCAGTCCTCAGCGAAGGTTTTGGGTGAATTCTACAAAAGGTTTGTGCTGTATTCAACACACATGCACCAGAGCTACCTTCTAAAGGGCCCTGTGGACTGTACGTGGCCATACTCCCTGCACTGCAATGAGCTTCCATCTTCCACAGTGTGCAGTGGAATCTGCTCCCAGCACAGGGCAGCTTGCTGGCATTTCTTGTCCTCTCCTCTTTTGCAAAAGTGTGGAGGGGCACAGGCAAGAAAACAGAAGGGCTGGAGCATGTGGAGGTTCCTGAGGTTTGTTTTAGATGTAGGCAGGCTGGCTGCCTGTCTAGTCTATGCGCTCTTGTGTAAGGTGGGGGAAGATACCATTTATCAAGAAAGCATAATTAGTATTAACTGCATTATAAAATAAAGAAGTAAAAGGGAATCATTATATGTTTTGGAATCAGTATGACAGAAGTGGCATTCGTATGCATATGTGCGTAATCAAAGAGCTGATTATGTATTTTTATTATACTAGTAGTTTTTATATAAACAACAATCAGTCATCATGCAGCTAATTCAAAGATACACACAGAAACAAAATCTCGTGGTCAGTACATTGAGGTGAAATATCCTAACAACCACAAAAATTCTGGAGGCTGGATCATGAATTATGAAACTGACAATGAATAAAAATATTTCCAGTATCAAAAAAAAGTAAAAAACTTGCAATTTCTTTTGTTTATGTATTTATGTGTTTATGTGTTTATCTTTAATTAACAATTCATTTGTTGTTCAGGCTGACTATTCTCAATATTGAGTACTTGAGGATATAATGGAATCTTTCTACACACAGCAATTATTTAATTCTTTTTTATTTTGAAGTTCCGATAAAAGCAATGAATTAACAAAGATGAAAGTAGCAACTTATAAAATGCTTGAGTTTTACAACAGTAAGTGAGGTTGATTGCATAGAGTTTTTTAAAAAGATGTACTTTGAAGGTGATAGTGTCTTTCAAAATAACAGTTTGTAACTGAAATCTGTGGGGAATCTAGTTGAGAAATCTATGTCTTTTATTATTAATTGTATGAGTTGAAGATTATAATAAAAATTTGAAGTAAAAACGGAAGTAGGGGTTCTTTTCTATGGATTTCAAATAAATTGTTCTGATTTTGCATTGTGAGTGCAATGAATATAATATCTTTATTACTTAATAGAGTATGAGGAGGAAGACAGAATTCCAGATAGATCTTAGAAAAGAAAATAATTCCCATTGTATATTTCATATAATGCCAGTGAAACTTATACATGGTTTATGACAGTAAGGTATTGACTCAGATTCATTTAAGGACTTGTAGCATAGTAATTATTTTCTGAGTTTAGTCTCTTCAGTCTTGGGTTCTTCATGTTCCATAAACAATTATAAGGAGACAAAGTATTGTTCCATCATTTATTGTGCCTTTGTCATAATTCCCTTTGATTGAAATGCTTTAAAAGACCAGCAAGTACAGCATAAGACAGAGGAACTTGTTAAAAGCAAATGAAAGATTATGATGTTGGTTCATGATTTCTAGGGGAATCATTATTTAGAGATTGGAAGACACATCATCTCTGAGTATTGGTAGTAGCAGGATGCTCAGAAGTCCTGTTAATTTAGTTGGTTTAACATGAAGTTCAATTTCAGAAGACAGCCTTTGTAAGAACCACCATCTTTACTTCCCTGTGTATTGTTCTACGCATCTGCAGTCAGTATTAAGACCCTTGACACCAAAAATTTCCCAATGTTTTGATTTCTGTCAAGATTCCTCCAGGGCATGTAAATGTATGCTTCTGGGCACACCTGCAAACATATCCATTTTGTCAGCTTTGAGATGAAGCCTAAACCCTATTAGGAATCAGTGTAGAAATTTTTGTGTCCATTTTGTGTTTACATTCCAGTTGTGTAGGCACACATAATACATGTTTACTGCAGTGGAAAATGAAAAAGTGCAAGGAAAGGAAGTGATTTTTTTTCTTCCTGTCTTTTGATGAAGAAGCATCCTTCCCCATCCTATACTATACCAGTTAGTATTCTGGTCAAAGATGGGAAAGACCTGATTCTGCTTCCATTATGAGTCTAAAGAAATGACACAGAGATTTCACCAGAAAACAATATTTTAATACAGGGAAATCTTTCAATTTTTCTTTTCAGGAGACATATTCTGTATAAAAATGGTTAAACATTCCTTGGGCCAAAACAGGAGACAGACATACCAAACAAACAAGCAAATGAAGTTATGGCTTAGCATTTCTAGCTTTGACTCTAATTAATACATGATATAAGCTACACAAGCACAGTCTTGGTCTTCCTTTATCCCTAAGTTATACAGAGCAGTAAGCCTGGCTGCTAGGCAGTTGAATAAAATAATTTCTGGTTGAATTCTTGGAGAAAGAGATTGGATGCATAGCTCCAGGAAGAGAGCTTATGTATTTCTGTCTTTTTCCTTCTACAGCCTGTGACAGGCAGAAGTTTATCTTTGGCAATCCATCTTGTTTACTATGGTTTCCTCCCTGGATCTTGAGCTTCTCTTTCTTGATGAAGATTCCCCATACACAGGAAGATTTCAAAATCCTAGCAGATCCTGTCTTCACCTTAACATTGCCGTAAAGTGCTCTTTCGGGTGGGCATATTAATTGCTGCTTGTTTTTCCATGCTTTTTCTTTCTTGCCCTGCCCTGACACATCATACTCCTGATACCTTGCAAATATACTCACTAGGTAACAGAGGAGCAACATTGGTAATAAGAGTTCAGCATCAGTTGGTCCCAGGTCAGTGATGAATTTATATCCAGTCTTGTTGGACACTTTCTTACCCTGGATATTAAAGAGGGTATTCAGATGTGACAAAAATGGAATCAGTGCTTCTCTGTTGATCAGTTGTCCATGGGATTTTCCATGATGTAATAGATTTATATCTGAACTATTTGGAGAACAAGTACAGAAGTACTTGTCTCATGTTTAGGCAAGTACTTTGTGGGGGCATACACAAGCTTTGGAAGGCTATTAATTCCCAATTTTCTTCAAATGCAGCTCTAATTGGTTACCACATTTCTGCTATTAAAAATAGCATGCCAGAGCCTCATCTGGTGAAAACCAGTGATTCAGCTGTAATATAGATAGAAACTCAGCAAACTGGATGAATAAGTGGTTGATAAAAGTCAGATTTACACTGACTGCAACCAGATTATTATTTTTTTACTGGGAGATAATTTGTAAAAAAGATGCAAGATGACAAGGAGGATGTGCAGTTTTTTTTGAGTAATCATTTGTCAGAATTGACCTTTCCTTGGAAATACCTGCAATTATTAGTTGATTCAGGAAAGAATCTCATCAGGAAAGAAAGATTGTGCCTGTCAGTGAGTATGGTTTTGCTGTAGCAAAATCTTCAGACCTGTGAAGGTCCTTCTGACTGGCACATTGTAGTTGGAAATGCACACAGGACTAAGAACTCTGAGCAACTTTTCTTGAGTCAGTGCTGTAGTGACATAAGTGGAAGATTTCTTTCCCGCATGCTCCAAGTAAGACACTCAAGTGTGAAATGTCTCGGACGCAGTTCTGGAAGGGATATGAAGCATTCACAGATGATACAAAACTGGGAGGAACTGCTGACTCCCTCAAAGGCAGGGAGGCCCTGCAGAGAGACCTCAGCAAATTAGAGGGCTGGATAATCTCCAACCATATCAAGTTTAACAAGGGAAAGTGCTGGATTCTGCACCTGGAATGGGGCAACCCTGAAGGTACATACAGACTCAGACTGGAGAATGAGATGCTGGGAAGATGTGGCAGTGAAAGAAACCTGGGTTTCCAGGCTGATGGCAATTTGAACATAAGTCAGCAGTGCCCTGGCTGCCAGGAGGGCCACTTGTGTCCTGGGGGGCATCAGGCACAGCAATGCCAGCCGGGCAAGGGAGGGATTGTCCCGCTCTGTTCTGTACTGGGGTGGTCTCACCAAGTGCTGGGGGCAGCTTTACGTGCCATAATATAAGAAAAATATTAAGATATTAGAGAGTGTCCAAAGGAGGGGAAGCTATATGAGGAGTTGCTGAGATCACTTGGTTTCTCTTCTCTGTGGTGATCAGTGACAAGACCCAAGGGAATGGCCTGAGGTTGTTTCAGGGGAGGTTTAGGTTGAATATTAGGAAAAGGTTCTTTGTGACAATGGTCACAGGGGTTTTCAGGATGAGGGAAGAGACGCAGATCTGACTCTATATTTCAGAAGGCTTGATTTGTTATTTAGTGATATATATTACATTATAAACACACTAAAAAATAGAAGGAAAAGTTGCATCTCAGAAGGCTAGCTAAGGTAAGAATAGAAAAAAATGAAAAACAAAAGTCTGTAGCTCAGACAGAGAGTCTAACGTAACTGGTCTGTGGGTTGGTCATTAATTGTATTGAGCCAATCACAGAAGCACTTGTTGCATTCCACAGCAGCAGACAACCATTGTTTACATTTTGTTGCTGAAACCTCTCAGCTTCTCATCAGGAGAAAGTCCTAAAAAAAGGATTTTCATAAAAAGATGTCTGGGACAGTTCTTCACCCAGAGGGTGGTTGGGACTGGAACAGGTTCCCCAGGGAAGAGGTCACAGCACCAAGTCTGGGGTAGATCAAAAAGCATTTGGAGAATACATGGTGTGACTCTTGGGAATGGTCCTGTGCTGGTTATGAATTTGACTTGATGATCCTTGTGGGTCCTTTACAACTCAGCATATTCTGTTATTCTGAGACAAAGTGAAAGAAACCAGCCAAAACCCCCATTGTTTCCTTTACTCAGGAAGGAAGCCTTTATGGAGAAATCCCTATGGGAGGCCATCTGAGTCCCTTTGGCCATGAACTAAAGCCCTATGATAGCACCATGTGTTAGGTTATTGCAATTGATCTGGGGAACCGATCCACTGGTGCTGAAGTAAACCTCACTCTTCAATCCCAGAATTCTTCAATTCTGCAACGTGGAAGCCCTCTTCCTTAATTCCTTGTTTGCACACGGAGAGGAGGGTTCTAGCTCCCTTTCCTGCATCAATGAGTATAGCTTTACCAGATTGTGTGTGTGTGGCATAGTGCAAAACCTAAACCAGGTTTTGCACTATAGCACAGGATCTGAATTTTGAAAATCTGTAGTCTGTGACTTTGACCATATGATTTTGGTTCACAGCTTTCTCTGTCAGAAATAATTGGCTAGAAAGAGGATGAACTTGAAATGGTGGTAATGATATTTCAACAACACAAAGTGAGAGCAAATTTATTAATATGTATAAATAACTGAAAGGGAGTTTACATTAAATAAGATTCTCTCCAAATGCAAAGTTATCTAAATTCAATTATCAGGGATGTAGAAATAATTAGAAAAGGATCAAGAATGTAAATTATAAAACTAAGTGAGCACTGGCAAAACACACAAAAAAGGAGGAATGTTTTGACTAACAAAAAAATATATAAAGCCAAAAAAGGAAAAAAAAGTTTAAAAGAAAACATCTAAGGAGCAAAAGTCTATGTGCACATTTAAACCTTTATGCTTCATATACAATTGTTCTGCATTGATTCATTATTATGAATCTTATTAAAAACTTTGATATGCAGAAAGTATTGCAAGGTATTATCTCAACATGAGATAATTCTGGAGGTAAATAAATCACTTGGATTTTAGTGATTGTCTAGAGACTATTTTTTATGACCTGATTTCTTACAGTGCAAATGAGCAAAGGAAAGTGCCAATCAGAGTACATATATATATATATACATGAATATGTATGTCTAAATAGCAAATTGATTCAAAGTCAGAAGAGTGTGACTGGCTATGACTAGCAAAAAAAACCCCCAAAAACCCAAAGGAGACAGAGAGAACAGGAATTAAAAGGGGAAATTCTTTTAAAAAGTTTATCTATACAGCCACAGTGAAAAAGAGGACAGCTTTTGTTATATGCCTACACTTGTTTCAGGGACCAATAATGGCAGCAATTAGAAACAAAGAAAACTCTAGAGTTTTAAACCTAAAATTATATAATGCAACAACTTTCATAATGGAAAGATTCATAAGAAAAAAAAAAACCAAAACCAACCAAAGATGTTAGAATAAAATCCATAGCTGGTATTTCTGATACTAATATGAATCAAGTTTTATAGTGTATTAGATACAAAATTAATCTTAAGTTTGATGTGAGCAGTTTAATAAGTGAAGATGCTAAAATTGTTAGCAATGATGTAGAAAATGCAGAAGTGAAGAATGAATATTCCATTCTTTACTTGGAAGAATAGGGATAATACATTCATATGAAATGCTTTCTGGCCCATTATTAACTGGAAAGAATAAAATGAACTACAGGTCATGCTTTTACAATCTCCAGAACCCAGCAGCACACAGTCCAGGTACACCTGTGGCCTACTGGTGAAAATTAATAATGTAAATTGAAAACTGGCTGTAGTATGGGGTGCAAAATTTTAGAACTGTGCTACTGCTGAAAGAAGGAAAGTGAAAAACTGGACCACTTATGGTGGTTCACTTATGCATGTTCACTTACTGGGAACATGCAAAAAGGGATAAAAGATTTGATTTTTAAATGTGAGAATGAAAGAATGTTTATACAGTAATCAAGAAGGGACATGATTTTATGGAGATTGTGATCTATCAACCACATTTGAGACTGAGTTTTACAGATATGTGTGTTTTATTGATAAAATACTGAGGTTGCTGTTGCACAGAAAAAGCTGCTCGAGGAAGCAATGAAACACATAGCACAAAGAAGGCTGAAAGATGAGTAAAACTATAGATAAAATTAGAAAAAATATTTTTGGTGGGTATAACAGTTCACCCCTTGAACAAGATCGATGGATTATTTATTTTGGTGTGCAGCAGAACCAGATGGTTTTATGTCTTCTCTGAAAAGATACCTCACCCAAGCAAGACTCAGACTGAACGGCAATTTAGCTAGATGGATTGAATGGCCTCCAGCTCTAAGAAGTCAGAACACCAGTATATTCTACTTGCCAACTGTTGAATGTGCCAATACATTACTTATTTTTTAATTTTCCAGCATTTCTCTTGTGGCAAAAATGAACCTCTAACTTCAAAATATTGAATCTCAACCCCAAAAGTTTTGTAAAATTTTTAAACAGTAGAAACAGTACTGGAAAAGATATTAGGAACAGAATTCAAAGTAGCGATGGAATAAAAAACAAAGTAAATGCCCTAAAAAGTCAGTACAAGATCAGTGATTTGAAGTACAAAAAAAACATGAACAAAACAGGGATGTGCTAGAAGAATAAAATCATGGACTGTGATAGGCCTGAAGCCCACTTTATTGCTAAGAGCATCCCTGCAAAAAACTAATGTGCTGTGTAATGGCCATAACTGTATTAAGAGCTACAAGGAGAGCTAAAAATATCTATTATCTTGAAATTGCTTTGCAACATGGGAGATGTCACCTTGAGGGTAGAAAGAAAACATCTATTTATTCCAGAAGAGCAGGAAACAAGTCTTTGCTGCAGCTATGCCAAGTGGGCATTTCCCAATTAAGCATGGTACAGTTAAGGTAGAAGGGTTTTGAATAGTTTTGCTGACAAGAACTTCTAATGGCCTTGTTCACTTCTATTTTTAATGGTTTGCCAAACTGAATATCTGCTCTCAAGTGTCTGGTGTGTGTAACTAATGATGATTATAGGGTCAGGTTCAAGAGCAGCAGTGGAAAACCAGTACATTAGTATACAAAGCAATCCCTTCTTGCCCTGCATGAAGTGCCAACAGCCCTCAAAAGGATTTTTCTCCTTTGAAAAGTATGTTGTCATGTCTCAGAGAATCACTGCTGGCTACCAGTTGTGCAGTGCTTGGATTCAGTTGGAGATAATTGAGAGGCAACTGCCATTGCCAGTGAAAATGGCACTGGAAATGGTTAAAAAGAAATACCAGAGAATCCCTGTGCAAGCTTCCTCACCACTGGAGCACAGAACTGTCTAAGTATTACAGAAAATAGAAAAAAGTGTCCCTCATATATTGGCCAATTAACTTTGATCCCTTGTCGCAGACATTTTTTCACAGAAATCCTTTCTTTGGGATTTGTGCATCTTCTGGGAAGCAAAGGCCCCAGAAGAAGAATGTAAAAAATTGTTATCAGCTGCTGTGGAATGTAATAGGATGCACCTGTGATTGGTTCATGTTCCATGTGTACAGTTGGGGGCCAATCACAGGAGCAGCTTGGGGAGAGATTCCCTGGACACAGAACTTTTTTATTCATTCTTTCTATTCTATTCTTAGCTTAGCAAGCCTCTGCAACTTCTCTCCTTATTCTTTTATTATAGTTATAATGTATTATCTGTCATATATCAATAAATCCAGCCTTCTGATCAAGAAACAAGATTCTCGTCCTTCTCTCACCATGGAGACCTCTTCAGGTCGCTGTAATAATCTCTATTAGCCAATTTGTAATTTTTTTACAGTCACAGTATTTTGTGTTTGTCTATTTTCTGGTATTTTACCATAACAGGACTTTCTCCTTGTTGAAGTGACAGGTAATGAGTCAGACAATGCCATTGATGTTAAAATACTTTTGCAGTACATATACATTTGGCTAGCTGTGCTTGAATTAAGTTTTAATAAAAAGTAAATTTAGAAATAGTTTCCTTTTGGATATTATCACCAGTTGGAATGAGATAATTAAATTAAATTACCATGGACTCCCTTAAGGAAACTGCACTTTCCTTTCAATCTGTCTCTTAGATATCGTGACTTTATAACAAAGCAATTATTACAGCATCAAAAAATGGATTTATTTCTAGACAGCATTTCAAATAAAATATTTCAAGTCACATTTAAATTAATAGCACAAAAATATATCTGAAGAATTTGAATTTGAGAAAGAATATTTCTGCTGGGGCTGTATCTGCTTTACTTAGAGAAATCTTTATGTAAGAAGAAATTTGCTCAAGATACATAGGGACTTTACTAATTTTCTGAAAGCCTATATTACTTACAGCAGTGGTCTAATAGGCTAATGACCTTACCATAATCTTCCTTATTGAAAACTGACATTTATATTTGTATGGTTAAATAAAACATGTAATGAAGGAAAACTCAAAATAGGACTGATTATAATTCAAAGAAACATGTCATAGATTTTATCATCTTTACTGACAATGAGAACCCATGTGTAATGATGATGTCAACTATAATCTCAGTTAATTTGATCTCCTTTTATATTAGGCTTGATCATTCAGAGCTATTGTAAGAAAATGAAGTAACAGGGCCACATATTTCAGAGTGGTAGATCAGAAATGTAGCTGCACTTGGTTATGTTATCAAACCATCAAGTTGACTGTTATAATGATTAGGGAATTCCTCAGTAGTATTTAAGTGCCTGAAATAGAATTTAGGCAATAATAACATAAAACTGAAATGCAATTGCACCCGTAGGCACCAATGTAAACATCTGGTCCTTTCAGTTAACTTGACTTTTTAACATCCTTTATTTTGTAATGTTAAAATGGGTTTTTTAAAAAAAGTATTGATAGGTTTCCAAACAAACGTTATTAAAAATACTGGATAAAGTCCTTGAAGCATGTTCCAATCAGCTGTTTGTTTTTAAATTAGTGTGTGCTGTGCAAACAGCTGGTGAGAGGGTACATGGCAGAGGGAATTAGGTAAGCAGAGGGTACTGTAGCTGAGAAACTGATCCATCTCTAAAAAGAGATAGTGGATAACAAGAAAAAATGTTTTGGCTTTGCTGCATATGTTGAATCATGCTCAACACATTTTGAAAGGTTCTGACAAGTTTTCAGGAAATCTTTGCTTTCTCTTGGAATTTTAGTGTGCAGGATGCTGTACCATGTGAGTATAATTTTGCTATTATTAGTAACAGTCTCAGTCTTTCTAATGACTTTGCAAGCCTTTACAGATGGGTTTGCCAGACTTTGTCAAAATTTTCTTTGCCTTGCTTGGAGTTTTGGGGCTTGGTTGGTTTAACTGGAACAGCAATTTTTCTAATGGCCTGTGGTCTAGGCTTGTTTTATTTTACTTCTGTTTATTTTTTTTAAATTATTTTGATAGCAGTCATGACTTATGTTCTGAAGACTGAATTATTTAGGGATGCAACCCAATGATTGAGTGTAGGGTAACAGGAGAATGGGAAAGCTGCAGAAATTGTGAAAGTGAGGTGCCCTGCAGGGTGCAGTGTGCAGGAAGGAGATTGTCAGAGAGTAAGGTAGACACCAGCACAGAATATTCTGAGTTGGAAGGAGCCCACAAAGAACCATCAAATCCAGCTCTTAGGTGAATGGCTCATCAAACCCACAACCTTGGCATTATCAGCACCACGCTCTAAATAACTGAGCTTGTTTCTGAGTTTATAATGCCAGGATTCTGTAAACATATCACCAGGAGATAATTAAAGAATTGTGGGTCTGGAAATTGAAGAAAATTAGTTTTAGGGTAACAAAGATAAACAAAAAGCGTCCAAGTGTGTGGAGTCTCCTTCACTGGAAATATTAAAGAGCCATCTCACCCCAATCCGCTCTGCCACACGCTCTGGGATGACCGGAGGGAGCTTGGAGCAGATGACCCATGGTGGTGCCTTCCAACCTGGCCCATTCTGTGACTCTGATTCTGTGACTGATGAACAGTAACTGTGCAAGCAGCCAGAGAAGACTCTGCTTCCCTGCTTACCATGGGCAGAGTAGCTATAGCTTAGTGAGCTACAGAGTGCATGTATTAGTGACTATTAAGACAACTTCAACAGTGATTTTTTCCGTGCTTTGATTTGACCTCATATTCTTATTAGTGTCTATAATTTTTGTCATTACACTTAAGATATGTTTCCTTTTTGTCATTTCAAGAGTTTGAGAATAACTGTGTGTGTGCATGGTATGATGTAGAGATTTTTGAGTAGCAATAGGAATTTGTTATATATTTAATAAAAGTTCTAAGTTAATACCGCATTAAAGTCTAATGGCCTTAGGTACAACATTGGTGCTAGAATTAAGTTCTTGCACAGACACATACATGCTGTACTCTAGCACATGGGTCAGCTAAGTCTACAATCTTTTACCCCAAATGAAACATTAAAGTAGTTTTAAAATGAGACTATTTTTCTTTTTAAATCTCCTTGCACTCATACAGTGTTCATAACATCTAATATCAAGAACTATGAGAGTATAAATGAGTGATAATGATGATGAGTGGTGTAGAAAACCTGGAAGAATCCTACCTGTCTGGAAGTGTTTTTGTGAAAAGATTGTATTGATAAACCAGATCCTCAGTAAGGGGTACCACAGACTTTATCCACCAAAGACACTTATTAAAAAAAAATTATTAACAGATCTTGTTGTATGTAACTTAATGATCATATATTTCTCTCCTCTTCTTATGCTTGCCTGATATCAGTCAGTGGTCTAAAAAGTTATTGAAGTGTAACACAAAGGCACACACACACACACACACACACACACACACACACACACACACACATATATATATATGTATGTAAATGTGTGCAAGTAACATCTTCAAACAAGCCTTGTTTCTCTAAGAAACTCTTCTTACGGAGTAAAATTAGTCAACTTGCCATAAGAGACACTAGCATAAAAGTTTTAATAAGTCTCCTGTATTTGGTTTACCAGTAACAAGATTTTTTTGTGCAACCAAATATGGCATACATTTAGGGATGAATGGAGCTTGAATAATAGTTGCACCCCAAGTGCATCAAGTGTTGAGAGCAATTTATATTTTCATGCAGCGATATTCTGTTTCTCCTTTGCAGTAGAGCTCATTAAGCCAGTAAGTGATGAAGGACTCATCAGATTAGTCATGCAGGAGCACCGAATGAGTTCATGCATGTAACCTCATCAAGAAGGTAGCACAGAGAAAACAACATGATTTTCTGTGTTTTGCCACCCTTTCCTAAATCTCTCCTTTTATTGATAAATTGTTTACAACTCCTGTATCTTTACTAAGATTTTCTCTCAAGGTTTCATATCTTGGCCATTACCCTTCCTACTTTATTTTTATTGGTATATATCATGGTGTCTAGTATATATATCCAGATTCTTTACTTACAAATGACAGGTCTTCTATTTGTATTGCTTCCCCCAGGGGAGCAATAACTTGATTCTCTTATTGCTGTGTCTGTAACTGTAATATTTTCCTTTTTCCACAAATTTGCTCAAACTCAGAAGCCTCCTACTATGATCAAGCATCTGATGCATGTCCAGAACTTAGATATTCCTGTGTATATTGGAGCAATATGCAATTTTAAAATGTAATTTCTGTTTCGAAATTAAAATTTTCATTCACAAAAAGATCTCGTGGTTGTGTGGACAACCTTTGTGGAAGGACTGAACTAACTGTGGCTGTGCCTAAAGCTGAAAAGAGACTGTAAAAGAGACATATATGTGTGTTTAAGTCTGTTTCCAGTACCCTTATTTTATGTGCATTGAAGATCAGGGAAAAATATGAGCACCAGGAATCTCCTTAGTTCTGGTGACTCAAATGTCTTAAATCCTCATAGATTTAATAATTTCCAAAAGGAGACTCAACTCTGCCTGCTCTGTTCAGGCTTTTCTAAGTGTGAAGTGAAGAAACCCTCTCATTATCTCAAAGAGAGAACTGAAGCGGGTGTGTAGCAAGACATGCAAACAAATGCACACCTCCTCAGGTGGAGGGGGAGCAGACAGCCACAGCTGCTTGCACAAATCACAGCACACAGAGAGAAAGGGTGAGGGGCCACCTCAGGGGCTGTTAAAGGCTAGAAACTCCCCATGAAGCCTTCTGTACACTTAGTCAAATAGACACTTCTATTTCACCCTCCCAAGGCAATGTAAAGGACAAACTCTTCTCAAGAGCTAAAAGAGGAGGGGTATTCCTAAAGAGCTTTTATCATTTTCTTTCTCCTGGAACTCAGGAGATATCTTTTCTCTGGTAAAGCTGTGGAAGGAAAGCATGATGACTTTTTCTAACTATGTATCTACATTCCTGATAATTGCACAGGCTTGTAAAAACTCCTGTAATAAATGCATTATGGCAGTAGATGACTGCCACTGACAGCCTACAATAAGTTCTTTTTAACTGGACTATAATCAGTTAACTCTTGAAAAAATGCTATTAGCTGTAGTTAATTTTTAAAAGCTGCTTATGTGCAAAGGTATATTTATTGCATAAATTGGTCTGTCCATCAGTAACTTGTCATTTATGCATAGCTGCATGGTGTATTATATATCTATATAAATTGAACAAAAGTGGTGTGTAATTTTAAATAGATGTTTTCAGTCTTTTAAAGACTGGCCATAATTACCTTAAAACTTTTTTTGTTGGTGTGTTCTGCTTTGTGACTGCTTTCAGTTGAGTCTCTGAGATAATATTCTGTTTCCAGTCTCATCATTACCATATACTTTGTGTAATAAACTGAAACAATTTATCAGTCCACAAACTAAAACTATTAAAAATTAATTAATTTGTTCAGCTTCTTAAGTATTTTCTCGACAGTATTTGCATTTATTTTGCACAGCTTTTAAATCACACAAGAGCCCATGCTTAAATTTGCAATGCATATGAAAGCAATGCATGAGTGTCACGTTTCTTCAATCTCTGTTGTAAAGCTCGGAAGCAGTTTTGTATCAGGGTCCTGAACCTTCTCCTTCCAAACAAATGGTACTTTTTGGAAGCACCATTTGATTTCAGTGCCCTGAATCCAGTTTCCCCTGATATTCAAGCTGATGATCTCCATTCAGTCTGTGGCTGTGCAATCTTATATGCATAATCTGTAGAGTTTAAAACTCCTGCCTACATTGTGTTAGAATCAACAGTCCCTGAGTTATAGGGACTGTTAGAGGAGGGGCCCATGACCCAGGTACACCCAATGGCTTTTTCTAGAAAATGGCAATCCTACTGCACTTATGCTTCAGACAAAAGCAGTCAGGAAAAAACTGAATTACTATTTTGGTTTATGATGACAGAAAATTTCACTCTGTTTCAATAAAGTGCTAAGTTAGGCAGACATTTAAATAATCACTTGATCTAATTCCTTTGCAGTAAACTTATATAAGTGTGTTCTTGACATCTAAATGAATGAAGTCATTCACAAGCTCTAATGTTTTCAGAATTTTGTTCTTTTTCAGTAATCCCTTCTATATAGAAATAAAGAAATATAAGTGAGTTTAGTGTATACTTACAACCGCACAGCTAAGCTTGGCCTCAAATGATTTGTTTATGATCCATACTTGAGACATGGAATTAATTAGATTTCTGTGATTGCTAATCTAGATTAACCATAAAAAATTCTAATGATGAATTTACATATAGGAAAACTCATGACTTAGTGAAATTCATGTGAAAATTCTCTTTTTTGTATTGAAAAGTAATATTGCAAGAAGGAAGGGTTCTGTAGAGACTGAAATCACAGCATAAAGTATATCTATAATTTAACATCTTCTGAAGCACAGAAATGCTTTCTTAATTTAATATGGATGCATCTTTACTATTTACTACTTTGTCTTTGTTTGTGAATCCAGCTATGATTTTTGGTACATGAAACCATTTTGGCTGTTATTGACTGACTTACACGTTATTGGTTTTGGGTTTCCAGGTGCCCTCACACCTCTGGTGCCCTCACATCTCTTCTATTGTTACATGTCCTCTTCATTCCATTCCTCAGCACTGGGGTGGCATTATTGCCCTCCAGTACTCCTTGCTCTTAGTGTGCTATTGAATTTGGCCAATACTTTTCCCCTGTTTCTGCCTGTCTTTTGCAGAAATCTAAAAAACCTAATTCTCCTGAGCCTGGAGTTCTCAACTGCTTTGTATAGTTCTAATTGTCTAATTACCCATTCAGCGCACAATGGGGAAGGATTTTAATATTTTCCTTTCTCCACTTGGTTTCTATCCCCTTTTCACCTTTTTTTCCCTTTTTTCTTTTTTTTCTTTCCAAGTTAACCATCTCAGTTTCTAACTCTAGAATGTCCCATTAATATACTTTTTTGTTTGCTTTCCATAACTGAGTAAGTAGAAGAATTTTTTATTATATATGTTTTATTTTTATTGTTTTTTTCTGTTATTAACTGATTTGCCACAGTTGTCCTTATAAATTTCTACAGTCTTTAATGCTTTTTTATACACTAATCATTGTTTTCTTTCCCTGGGATTTTAAGTGTTCAATAAAACTATCTTTTTCTCTGAACACTCTTTGCTTTGTGTTATTTATGCCCACACTCTGCCTTTCACCTGACGTATTTTTACCAAGTAGAACTATTATGCATGCATCATTTTTCTTTACCAAATGTATCTTGTGGCTATCAGGTAGTCTTAAGGAGGTTTTATTTAAATTTTATTTTTATTTTGAGTACAAGCACAGCAATATTGCCTCCTTTGGCAGATTATCTTTTACCTTCATGTCTTCAAACATATCCTTTGTGCCATATCAAAAGAACCACTATGTTGTTCATATGCAGAGTGGAATGTGAACACTGCTGCTCTTCCTGTCTGTTCTTCCTATCAATTACCACACTTAATGCACTCCAGGTCTCCCCTAGGAAGTAAAACTCACCCTTTTCTTACTAGCATTTTGTCTTTCATATACTTTTATTTACTCAGTCAGTTTATAGTCCTTTCTTTTTAGATAACTTATAATAGGTTTCTGTAATTGCAATAGTTTGCAATTTGAAGCATCTACAATCTTGGTCAATAAAAAAATTAAACTAATGTAGGTTTCATCTGATCCCAATTACCAATAGTGGTGAGTAGAACTAATAAAAATACATACAGTTAGCAAAATATAGGGTTTCTACTGTTTGTATTGCACATTTATGCCTGATGATATTTAGTGATATAAATGTGAGGCAACCTTAGATTGCTTCACAATTAACTGATACTCGACAACTCCCATATTGCAAAACACCTGACGCCAAGGAGAGAGGTACTGACCTACTCTCCTCTGATTTTTGGGAAATGCTATTCTAATGTCTGCAACATGTTCAAGGTGAACCTCAGCAGGGATGCTGGATTAGGTGATCTGTAGAGGTCACTTCCAACCCCAGACATTCCATGATTTTGTACGAATCTGTGAAAACATAATTTATATTGTGTTTGATATGAAGTCCCATCTAAAAGAAAAGAGAAAAGCTCTTCAAAGAAGCAGGAGTTCTGTGTTCAAAAGGCCATGGTATTTCAAAGAGGATTAAAGACATATGTAGATATTAAGTATCATTCTTTGGTATTATGTAGCTGAAGATCACTATAAGAGCCTCTCATGTGAGCACTGTTATTAATTCCAATACATGTTCAGTATTGCTGTTTCATTTTTCTGCAGAACTTATTTTATTCTATCGCTAGGAGATGTATTCCATTGAGTTTTTTGTGTTAACTTGCCTGCAGAAAATGTGCTGCTATGAGATATACTGATTTCTAGATTTTAAGGTTTTCTGCAGTATTATTTCAAAATAACTTTTGTTGAAAATTCAGAATGCTGAGTTTCAACAGTATTTTTTTTGCAAATGCAGTTTCACAAAACATGAAATAAATGCAATAAAAATATTTAATATTAGCACATATAATTTAATATTTTCTGAAAAAAATATAAGAAAAATATTAATGTAAGAAATCAGAAATCACCAGGCCCATTTTTCTCAAAATGCAGGAGATGAGTGGGTTTTTTCCTTCTCTATGTAAGAATGTGCCTTAGGCAATGGCTAATTGTTTATTTTCTCTCTTCAGCATTACTTAGACAAACCAGTAGTAGCAATCATTACTTGCTGCTTCCCAAATGAAGCATAAATCTCTGTCACTTTAGAGACACAGATTCAGTGTGTTCACTCTGAAACTGTATTGTTTCTATTTCACCCCTAGCAAAGCATATGTACCTTCATTGCTGATGCTTTCTTTGGTGTGCATCACTGTTTGCACATCACTTTTTTATGTCTCTAATATATTCCTAGCAGTAGTATTTTCCTCCCCCTAATGCCACATTTTCTCCCTTTTTTTAAAAAGGGATAATCTTAATCTGTAAAGTTTAAAGATACTGGTCCTAACATCCTGTGTAAAATAAAATCTATCTTGAGGATGTCAGTTTTGTGCCATGTTTTGGCATCTCACTGTCTGATTTAAAGCTAGTTGAAGATTTTAATTCTTTTTCTGTGAAGACTTCCACATTTTGTTTTTTTTTCCCTTTTGGACTTTTTGCTAGTCTTTGAACAATAGGATCATTGGTTCTATTACTTTTTAAATTTCATGTGCCCCTAGTTGCAGTAAACTAAAATCAACTAAACAACTTTTAGGATGTTAACTACTATTTCAAAGATGTTCCTTTTGGTGTTAGTTGAGCTGATAATGGTAGGGCTCACCTTGCTGGCTGAAATGTTCCCTGCTGTAGCAGACCATGCACAGCACAGATGGTGGGATGAGGGGAACAGAGAGTAATCTCAGGAGACACTAGAGATGTCCATAAAGTGCAATGCACTGCTGTGAAGAAGTCCCAGAGCTCTGAATTAGATGGTTTTGGATCTGGAAATATAATGTCATGTGTAAGGTAATTGAGAACCCAGGCTTGGCAATATTGGATATCCTGTAGATATATTAGTTCTCTTGGCACTAATTCAGTCGTCATTAGCACAGCACTGCTATGAAACATCTGTTCTTAATTTCCTATCTCTTTCTAATCTGTGGGATTAATGCTGTATGCTTGAAGAACTGCTGTGCAGGCTGTATTCCATATTAGTTGGAAGGGTAATCTAGATTTGTGTTGAGTGGGTGTGTTTTTTAAAAGAGCTCAAAGAAAACTTATGGGAAACTCATTTTCCTGCATAAGAAACTGCCAGCTACAGCTGACATGCCACTGTCCCACTGCAGCACGTTCCTGAAGGTGCTGGACAAGCCGAAAGCCAAACCTTCCCCTGCAGGCGTCGTTCTTTGAGTTGATGGAACTCGGCACAGCATCCAAGGCTGCGGTCCAAAATTTCCTTCTAGATGCCAGTCATGCCAACTCAACCACACTTGTTCAAGCAAACTTTTTTGTTTGTTTGTTTGATTTTACACAATCGCCATTACTAAATTCCTGGAGCTGCACAGCAGCTGGCAACAGTGCTGTATAGTAGGGGTCAATGCAGTAATTGCAAATGCATTGCCCAAGTAATTCTCTACTACTTCTTTCCACAAGCTAAGGAATCAATCACAGTGTCTCTGAGTGTAAATGATTATTAGTTAAGCATTTGCCAGATGAGTTGTGTGAGTAACTATGTTCTGTGGCTCTGCAGAAAACACACTATGCCTTTTTCCCATATAGTGTGTAATCAATTTAATAAGCCAATAATGTGGATTTGTGTTCAAATATTTTCAAAGTAATGGGATAATAATTTGTATGATAATGTAGCAACATTTTTATTATATTTGATAATATTTTGACTAGAATTTATTTTCAGTGAACATGGACAAGAGTTAGATACCATCAATAAAGTGAAGTAAGCATTCTTTTCACAATACTTATAGTTAATGATTCCTGTATCTACATTTACTTAAATCATAATTTTCAGCATTGAAAAGTGAAGTGTCTTCATTGTGTGCTCAAGAAGGGCCTATCCTATAAACTCTTTCTTTGGTTGCTTTCTTTGAGATCATCCATCTGCTTCAGACAGAAGGTATCAGAAACAGTTACTATGCTGCAGCAAAATGGTTTCTTTACTACTCCAGATTTATATTTGTTACAGCTAATCATAAAAAGAAATGTGCAGGAGGTAAATCAAATAAAGAGGGTTTCAGAGGAAATAAGTATTTTAAATTGTGGGATAATATTGTGAAGATGACATTTAAGCTGTATGTTTGTGGGTGCTCAAGTATTTTAAACCATTGCAATTTATACACACACTAACTGGACAGATTATAAAAGCATAACAATATTTTTCTTTCATAGTTGTACTGACATGAGAAAAATACTTCATATTCACTATCAAATCTATAGTGTCATCCACCATTACTTTTATGAAACATGTTTCTGTGCAAAGCAAAGGAATGTAATTTAGTTTATGCTCTTATACTGGTTTTTTTCAGCCTATGAAGAAATAGAGGTTCTTAATTCATAGGTAAGCAAAAGAAATTACATATCTTAACAGATCCTTGTGTTCAGATTCAGTGGCACAAATGCTGTCATTTGTAGAGTATTGTCCTTGGGCTCAGTTGCTGACTGAAGGGACAAAACCTGGCATTTTCTGGATGCTGTTATGACATAGAGCAAACCAAAGGGAGAATTTTACCTTACATACTTTTATCCTCCTCATGTGTTCACCTGTTAAAACTCAAACCAGATGAAAATGTTCTATGATTATTAGTCTCTGAATTTTTTGCTATTTGTACCACTCAAAGTAGCAGATTACAATTATACTTTTAAAAATAAGTGCATCTAACTGTCTGCTTGGATTAAATAGGATAACACTTGCTGACCAATAATTTATTAGGAAAGATAGTAGTAGCTGTGCTCTAGGTAACAACAACCTCCCATATTGCATTAACTAACTATATATATATATTTATTCTTTTTTTTCACTCTAGCACTTTGGCATTACTCAAAATTATATTGAATATATAATACAAAATTACATTGAAACTATGAAGCTAAGTTGGTTTATATGATTCATAGGAAAATGATGCAGTTTTCTAACAGTTTTCATTTCTTCAAACTGGTTGGGTTCAATTCTCTATGTCATCAAAGTTTGTTTCTCAGAATATTACTTTTTCTGAGTGATTCATGTAATTGCCCTTTTCTGTCTCCCTCTTTCTCTTTCCGTCTTTGTTGAGTTGATATCTAAAACAAATTTTAGTTCCTGATAGGATAAATCATCATGGAATTATTAAAGGTAGTAGTCATATTTTAAACTCTTTTTTTTTTTTCATGTAACCTCAGGAACCTCAGGTAAATCATTATTGTCTAATAGAAGTAGATCACTAGCTGACAGGTGGAAAAGATCAATCTGATTGGCAGTCAGTGGTTCTCAAATATTTTAAGTATGGCTTCTGCATCTGTTTGGTCAAGTTCCAGATCTGCTTCAGTAAATTTGGAATAAGTCAGTTGTATCCTTACTTATCTGTCTCAGAAGTATTTTGGAGCTCTCTGCTGAAGTAATACATACTGAACTTTAAGGTTGTTTTTTTCTCAGTGTCTTTATTTGCCTCTTTGATCATTTGGTCTTCCTAAGATGTCTAGAGATCTATTCTGAGACTCCATTTTCAAGATGGATGTTGTTATCTGGGATATATATCATTTGTACATTTAGGAGACAGCTAAATAGCATCCACAGTTCAGCCTTTATGCACAAAAGTCCAGGGATTCCTAGCATGGTTGAAATTCAGGTGTAGTATCCTCTCTATTTCCCCTGATGCCTATATTAATTCCTGAACAACTTCTATCATGACAATGTAAGCATTTCAAGATGCTGTTAGGTTTCCATTATTGCCATCTCTAAGGAAAGTAAGGCACGCTTCGAGTCTATGTGGGTTTCATGAAAATGAGTGATTATAAAAGACTGCATCAAAATTACCTTGGCAGATGTCAACACCAGCATTGTTGATACATTAAAAAGCCTTTTCTAAGTGGGATGCAATTATCCAGTAGTCAAGGAAGACATTTTTTTTTCATGTTTAGTAAATGATTTAGGACTTGAAGAGCTTGTCTGTGTGGTTACAAGGATATCTTGCCATTATTTCTCAGACAGATCTCTGATGCAAAATTCTGCAGGAGGTTTTTCTTTTGAAAAAGTTCATTATGGAATTTTTTATTAATATTAAAGAAAAGGTGAAAGATAGGCATTCTTTTACCCTGTCAATAATATTTAGAAATAGAGTGGAAAGAACATGTAGATGGAGCAAACCTTTATAACAAGAGTATTTATTTTGATGTAACATGCAATAAAGACAATTTTGGAAGATGGATTCAGAATTCTTCTGTCTTGTTTGGTGTCTCCCATTTATCTCAAGAAAGAAAATCCTTTTTTGTTTCCCAGTTAGAGATACATTAACTTAAAATACTTTGAAGTTGAACTTCAGAGGACAAAGTATGAAAAATTGTGCATTCATCCAATACATCCAGGCTGATTTTGTCCATAAATCATGATTAGAATTCTCACAGGCCTTGAAGTTTGCTTAGGTTTACAATATATCTTGATTCCTCTATGATGAGGTTATTTTATGACTTTTCACACCCTAGATTGGCACCCTATGTATGTAAAATATCAAAGCCAGAAATCTGATTTATTTTTAACCCAAGCTTTAAGAACCAGAGCTCAAACAGTTATTACTTTTTAAAATATGTATATGATTTACTTAATTCATGCATCTAGTCCATTGTTAGCATTACCACAGGGATATAATGTCAGACTTGTCTGACATTGTTCACTCTTCTTATAAACAGTGCAGTCAGTGAGTGTAATCTGCTCTTAGCCTGTTTTTGTTCACAGTGATGTAAAATGAGCATTGTAGCTGTAGCATAATTTCAGCTGCCAGAGATATCTCCAGCACAGAGTTTGTCACAGATCTTTTGGTGCCAAGACAGGAACAGACATGTGTCATGAGTCAGGTGGATTGGCAAGCCTGTGTGGAATCCCACTCAGCCTGTGTCTGCAGTACAAGTGGCTTCCTCTCTTGAACAGGGACACCAACTAATTAGATATGCTATCAGAAAATCACCTCCCAAATGTTATTCCTGGATGTCTTAATGTCCCAATGTCATCATGTCAGAAGCCATGGCAACAACATCACTAGACATATGGGAGGCTTCTCAGTGGTGTTCAGTGGAATTTAAGAGCTTTTAAGGAGCTGACTAAAAATAAATGCTTGTAGTCTAAACACTTAAAATGCTGTGTTTGATGTCTGCCACGATAAAGGGACAGACTGCATATCTTGTTTCTGGCCAGTATATGTATGAACTAGATGTGGATTAGAGATGAGTGACAGTAAGTACAAAAACTGCTGTTCTTTGATTTCAGAGGTGAGAGTTCTTTCTGAAAAGAGAATGCTGATAACTTTTCTGTGCTTGTCTTTCAAAGCATTCGTATCTTATGGACCAAAACATTTTTTACACTCAAATTTGGCCATTATGGTTATGTGGCTATATAATAGTTATCGTTAGAAAGTAAAATGTGAATTACTCAGTGCTACTTTAGTCAGTAGTTTTCAAAAGACAATTTTAAGAATATAAAATGAAAGAAATCAGATCAGATTAGACTGATCTTCTAATTTCAGATTCAATCAACTGCAGTCAGAGATAGAGGTGAACAAATGTCTTTGATGTCTAAAGTAAGATTAAGTTGACATGCACACATTATATTCAGCACTGAGAACTCTCTGAAAAACTCAAAGAAAATTACCAGAATCAATTAAAAGAACTACAAATTTAGTGGAACAAATTTAGTAGATGTGTATGTAAAATTATAAAAATCAATATAACCTACCTGAAGTGAATCAATGTGAAGGGGAAATTTGCTTGTTGCAGGTTTTGAAGATGTCGACAAAAGTACATAAAAGTCTTGCTGATAAAGCATGCTGGACTTCTCCTATTCTTCTAGATACATCCCTCACCAAAAACTGTTAGGGAACTTAGGCAGTAATTTCAGGAGTTTTTTCACATAGGTTAATCACCATTTAAACTGACTAGCAGATAGTTTTAAAAATTGACCAGGTGATAGGAATAGATATTTCTGGCAAGGAAGGGGATCAGAGTAAAATTTTGCATGGGGTCAGTATTGGAACCTGTGTTGTTCAAAACAGTCACAGTGACCTGGGACAGGAATATGAGCTGTGAGATGGGAATATTTGCTGATGATACAAAATTATGCACAGCAGTGATAGTGAGAGAACACAATAATTAAGGAGAACATTATGAAGATGAATGACTGGCTAACAAAACGACAAATAAAAAACCATTGCAGGTAAATAGAAAGTGATGTTCTTGGAAAAAAACCCTTAATTTCACATAAGAAATGATGAGCTTTGAGGTGACTATTACCACTCAAGATTGAGATCTTGTGGTAATATTAGGAAGTCTCATGGTAATATCAGTTCTATACTCTAAAGGAGTTAAAAAGGCAAACCAAATTAATTATTGAAAAAATACATAGAAAAATTAATGAAATATTATTATTGTCCTCCCCATATGATGAATATTGCAGTTTATAATGGTGTCCACTTCTCAGGATATTATAATCAAGCATCATGAAACACAGGTTATGAAAAATCATATATGTGGAGTAAAAATGCTGAGATGCACTCCAACAATGTCACAAGCAATGTCTTATTCTGCCTTATTCTATTGATCAAATTCCTCTCAACTCTTCTAATACTGTAAAGTATAATACAGTACAAAATGTGGCTTCTTTCTACATGGCATCTAACTGTTGATATATTAATTCAATTTCTTCCTTGCAGTTATGAAAAGCTTTGCCATAGCTCCTCAGTTAAAGAATTTGATTCTGCATTTAAATCAGATATTGAACATATTTGCATTCTTTGACCAAGACTCCATATTCTTCACAAAATTGCAGCATTTATTTTTTGGGCGAAGAGCAGCTATCATTAATTAACTTATATTAATTACACACTGGCTCCTCTAGGAAATTTATCATCTTTGTTTGTCCTTTCTGTGTCACTATAGATAAGAGTAAAGCAATAGTGTCTTTCTCTATGTCTATAGAGTTGAAATTGATTGAAACCTCATCTAAATTCTGCCTACATGGTAATCAAATTAGCTTATTAGGTATTATTGTGTTTGCAGTAATTGTACAGACAGCAAATACTCTGAACAATGTCTCACCAACAGTTGAACAGAGGTATCAGAAGCAAGAGGAGGGTGGAAATCACCTGGGAGCTTCAGAGGAAGCAGACTGGCCCCGAGGTGAGGGATGGGTTAACTGGTTAACCCTGTGCAGGCTCTGTGACCTGCCTACAGCAGTGAGGGGATGGATGTGTGGAAAGAGAGCCCAGGAAAAGCAGGACCAGGGCTTGGGCTGTTCGAGCTGTCAGCTTCAAACGGGGAAACAGCCTGACAGGTTAGGGACAGCTCTGGCTCTCCCGCTCTGGTTCAGCAGCACAGCTCAGGGGCCAGAGCACCCTTCCTGCTTTTCACTGGCCAGATGCAGCTCTAAATCTGCTCTTCAAGAAAACACTAGTAAAACCACAAATGCTTGTTTCTAATACCTTGCATTTTTATCCAGCTAGGGATAGCATACACTAGCATGCATTCCAAATTACTTTTTAATCCTGTAGGGAAAGAGTAAGAGTCCTAAAGCAGGAAATGTATAAATAATATAAAGAAGCAAAACTTTACGGGAATTTTGCAATTACTTCCATTGTAAGGATTCAGGGCTTCCAAATGAAACTTAATTTACCCTTACAAGAATTCTAATAATTTTAAAATCAGAAGTGTGAGATTAAAGTCACCCCACAGTCTTAATTTGGTCCAGAAGTAATACCTAGTGAGAAAAAAATTATCTATATAATAAAAAATATGCCATTAAAAACCAGCTAAATCTAATCCAGCATTTCAAACTTTAAAATGTATTTTTCATAACCACATAGTTATTGCCTCGTGTCACTATAAAGCTGAGATAAGGTTATTGCATGTAGCATCTTAATATATATTTTATCTGGGAGATATATGCATAATTCATATTTATTAAAATAGTTTATTAATATGACCAAGGTGAGTCAGTTGACCCTGAAAATCACCATTTTAGGCTTTCTAACTGAAGCTAATAGAACAGTTCATCTAGTGCCCTTAATGCAGGCAGTGTTACATAGATCAGAGTTAGTACCTCAAGTATGCACTGGGATTTTCTCTCTCCCTCTTTCTCTTGCAGTCTGTCTTTCTCCAGAATTGCAGACCTGGTGCAGATAGTAAGGCTGAGACAGGAAAATGAAGTCCTGGCAAGTCATGGCAAGACATAACTTACTGTTAACAAATACAGTCGTCTTCTGAAATTCTCAATATTTATATTGTTTACTTGTAAATAACTTTGAAAAACTGCCTGATTTTTCATTGAAGTTCAGAGTTTTCCATTGAAAGTCTATTGATATGGATAAGCCACATTTTATGTTATATTAAAATAACAAGATTACATGTTCTTGAGTGTTGTTCTGTGACCAGATTCTTTGTCTATTGGTAAAAAAAAAACCTATGGAGAAAAATATTAGGCCAGGAAGTCACAAAATAGGTGCTCCTTTAAGGAATATTCAGTGTTCCTCCCATGTGAATCAGTGCAGCTCATCCAGTGTGAGAGTACATTTTGGGACAGATGAAGCTCTGAAAATCCCATCATCATCCACCCTAGGCCTACTCACAGAGAAGATTCGCCTTTCCATTAAAACTTTTTGTTTCTTACTTGCTCTTTTTTGTTTCTGAACTTTGGAGGGCATCCTAGAGTTCAGAGTTGATATTAATCTAATCTTGGCATTATTATGAGGATAGAATATTTGACTGCTCTCATTCATAATTAATGACAAAGGTGTCCAAGAGGGCACTATGCTTAATTAATGATTCCTGTACTTTGAAGACAAAGAAACTGCCTTAGAAAGGAAATGAAGCATCAAAACTTCTAAAACCTGCTGTTGATAAGTCAGGAAGAAGAGCTAGAAAATTGTTAAACGCTGGATGCACAGCTAAGAGGGGAATGCTATGGACAGGCTCTGGCTTGTGGCATCTGCTGACTGACCAGATTTGTACTGGCAATACCCCTCACTCCATGCTGTAGATGGCTTTGTGGGGCTGCTCAGCTACTCTTTTCCCACTCAAATCCAGACTTGCAGTCTCTGGAATCCCAATAATAAATACAACTGGAAGAGTGGAAAATTTATCTGAGGTTATGAAAAATAAGAAGGATGTTGACATGTTGGAGTCCAGAGGAGGGGCATGGAGATGAGGACTGGAGAATATCTCCAATGCAAACAGGCTGAGAGAGCTGGGCCAGCTCATCTTGGAGAAGAGAAAGCACCAGAGAGACCTTATAGCAGTGGTCCAGTAGCTGAAGGGGGCCAACAAGAGAGCTGGAGTGGGACTTTAGATCAGGGTGGTCAGGGATGGGATGAGAGGGAATGGATTTAAAATGGAAGAGAGTTGGTTTAGAATAGATACTAGACAGAAATCCTTTACTGTAGGAGGAATTCTTTACTGTTCCAGAAACACTGGAAAATATTCTCTGGAGAACTTCCCAGTCTCGGAAGAGTTCAAGGCTGAGCTGGATGGGGCTTTGAGCAACCTGGTCTAGTGGATGGCATTCCTAGGAATATCTGATCTAGTTGGAAATAGCTGCTATTTAAGGTCCCTTCTAACCCATAACCCATTCTATGGTTCTGTGATTCCATGAAAATGAGCAACAAGATCTCATTATTTTCCCAACTGGTGAAGGATGCATCTGCTCATAAAAGATGCAAATCCAGAAAAGATAATGGAGAAGGTGATTAGGATTAGTTACCAGGAGCTGTATATCGTAAAAAGAAGACATATTTGATCCACCCTAACAGTTTTTGCTTTCTCAGCTACTTATGTGATTTCCAACTACTTTACGATGCAGTGAGGCCAATAAAGCCCTAGCAGAGTTGCACATATACCAAGTCTTGACACGTTAACATATATTGCTCATTGAAATAAGAGATACTGGCAAAACCACTTTTTTGCAAATATAGTAAAAATCAGCAAGAGAGTTTAGTGGCAGAGCTCTGGCAGTAAAATAAATTCAAACAAACACTTTAATGCCGACAAATTTAGGTGCAGAGAATCCACCAGAAAAAAAATGTAGACAAGAAGTGAGGGCTTGGAAAAGATGTAAGAGAATCAGGAAAGTAGTATAGATTGTTGCAAATGGTCTTTATAGTGGGTTTGCTGATTTGTTTTGTTTTTTTCTTCACAGTAGCTTTTTCTTCTACTTAGAATGGTATGTAGCACTGGAACTGATAGAAAAACTGTATGTTTATAAACTAGAACATAAAAAAGTGTCTATCACATGTGAAGTGATAAAGAAAGCACTTTAGAAGCTAAAAGACCCGGGGAATTACCTTTCGAGCAGAACAGGAAACTTTGCTTTTGTGCTGTGAATACAATAAAGGTTGGGAGAAAAGGGTGGGAGGTTATAGGTATAGCAGTCTTTTCTGTATATCTTTTCTGTATAAATATACCTTCTGAGTTGACATGGTGCAGCCATTTCATAATCCTTACCTGAAAAAGATGCTACTATTTAATGCTAAGCAGTCAATGACATTTTCATCAAAATCAGCATTTTCACTTAAAAAAAAATCTTGAAATGAAAAAAAAAAATGAAAAAAGGTGACCTTTAGTAATAAAATAAGATCCTCTCTAATTTCACCCATTAATTAAATGTGTCCTAATTTTTTAATATGAAGTGATTTTGTCTGGGACCCGGTCAACATGAATCTCATGAATTTGTGTGAGCAGCCACCATGCTCACAAACCAGAAACTGGGAAAGGAGGCTGGGGGCTGTCAGAAAGGCAGCCATATGGCCCTGGAAAAAAAAATTGAGTGATGGAAGAAGGTTGTGAAACAAGTCTGAGATGGCATGTAAAGAGTATATGCATCCTGTACACCTGTTCCAGACCTAAAGAGTGATGAAGGGCACATAACAGGTCAGTGTTGCATCATTGTGTAAGGTGGGTCTTAGCTGATGCAACTTGGTAACTCTTCACCTTTCTGCCCCCACAGATTCCTTTTCAGTCCTTCTGTCCAGGCGAGATATGGCTGTTGCTCACTGCTCTCAGTAATAAGGATAGGGCAGGCAATCAGGGTTTGCAAGTTGAAAACTCATTTGTTTTCCTCTCAAAAAAGACACTTTTATCTCTCCCAATCCAGAAAACCTGTACACAGCATTCATTATGATGGTTTTGGCTTTCATATCTCTCCAGTAACAGCAAACAACATGAGATCATCAGACCACTTGCTGCCCGGAAAAAATAAATCTTTGTAGAAGAAGCCTAGCAAAAATTCTCGTTATAGAGCCACTCCATACAAAGCATGTCGTATGAATTGAACAAGAATTCCCTGCAGGTAAGATAGCTCTGGATAATTGAGATCTGACACATACTGCATATCTCTAAAAATAATTTAATCACTGTCTGATCAAAGTTTCATAAATCAGATAGTGCTTAAGGCTTATGACAGTTAATTATAATTTTGATTATACCTCCATGCTTTAGGCTTCTTTATATGTCAGAAGGATTGCTCCTCTTATTAGAAAGAAGTATACTGCAGTTTACTTTTATTTTTCTTTGATGAATTGCCCCTAGAGGACAGGTACCTGGTGCCTACTCATTTGGGGGCATATGTTCAGTAATGACATGCTGTGAGTAATTTTTTTTTATTTTAACTGTGCCACATCATTTATAGACTGATTATGTGTGCTTAGTCAAAATATACACAAATAAGACAGCTGCGCTCTACTTTTGTTTTACCAAACCTAGCAAGTATTTTATTTGCAATAAAGAAACTGAAGGGCCATCAAAATTGTATACAACCATCTGCTTCTGGAATTAGTTTCATATAAGGGATTTAAGTCTTGGTGATGTTCTTCAGTGCAGGAAATTGAAATTTTTTTCTACCTTTTAAAAGTATGCAGTTGAGTATTAAATGTATTGCTATCAGGACATAGCTTACTCCCTTCTGTCCTCATCTCAATTTGTGACACTGCTCTTCTATATGACAAAGGCATACTAACAAGTTAAAAGTTTTGCATGTGAGATAAGTTGTTCCACTAGTGCTTAGAAAAGTGTTGACTTCCTGGTTATACAATAAGCTGATTGCTGAATTTGGTATGTAGCATGTGATAACAGTAACACAAAACATAATGTTGTTAGAGGCTGGTAGATGAGAGATCAGGTGTTTGTAAAAGCCAATGGAGCCAACTGTGATTTCTGCTATATCGAAATATTACTGCTGTGATACAAGCTCCAACTTGTTAGACTAGCAGGAAAACCCATAAAAGCCCCATATATTAAAACATTTAAAACAGTCTTATGGGGGATAGTAAAATGGGAGTTACCACAGGGCTGTTGATTTTATTGTGAAAAACATGGTATTACGTGAAGGCTCACTACAGACTTAGATTCTTAAAGAGTTGATTAGGTTACTATCTCCAAATTAAGGATCACTGTCATGCAAAAAAGACCTTTTCAGCTGCTGCATTTCCTTTATGATGTCTAACGTCCCTCAAGACTGAATTTTCTGCCAGGACATGTATAAAGCTGCCTAAATCTTTAATTACCTGGCTTTTGTTGTATCCTTAGTCTGCAGGGGATGAAAAAATAAGGCATTTTCTTATTTTATCTCTTTTGGACTGCCTGAGTCAGGAGTGTGATAAGAGTATACTGTGTGTGCACTTGTGATTTCATGTCTTAGAAGTCAATGACTAAGAAATAGAAAAAGAGCTAGGAAATCCTGTGAGGGAAAAGGAAGAATTGGATGAGGACAGATATGCTTCTCTTCAAAGGCCACAATTAGATGAGTTGTCTGGAGCACAGGAGAGCCAAATCCCTGATTTGAAGAAAAGGCTTGAGCTTTATTGTGCCACCTTCTAGAATACTCTAAAAATAGGCAAATGGGTATCCGGTCAAAAACGTCTCTTTCAACATCTTTATCAACATTGCTTTATATTGTACAAAGTGCATACAAAAATTTTGGCTGGATTTTGAAAAACTATTATAATTCATTAGCCAGAGAAGTGAGACAATGTTGCAAAACAAGCTAATTAGTGGTTAGTTGAGGGATTGAATGAGTTATTATAAATTCAAGTCCTTTTTCCAGTGACTGCAGTAAATAAACAGAAACAGCTTCAACAGAAAAGACTCAATAGGACACTGCTGTTGTGGGATGATGCGCCCAGAGATGATCAGGCCTTTGGAAGGGGAAAGAAAAGACTTTGTCCTGCCTCTGTGAATGATCCTCCATTCTAAAATATGTATTTCACATAATTTTGCAAATATTCTTGTTGATCAAGACATTTTAAATTTTTAGTATGCTTGCAATCCTTTTTGACTTCTCAGGTTTGGGATTGTTCTGGGTGTTTCAGTCCAACTGGATATCAACATCTGTTTGTCTCTCCAGCTGCTCTGCTTTAGCTCGTGGGAACTCACTTGTGAATCTCACTGCTGCAGTGTCTGCAAAACTCCCAATTATTGGCTTAGATGACTTTTATTTTAATGAAATAACAGTTTATGCTGTGTAGCAGGTTTCTTTGTCAGTAAATCCAATTACAATAAGACTAATTGTCCCTGGGGCTTGGGCCATATCCTGCCCTCTGGACTGACAACTTTCCTACCATCTGTAGCAATGCATTCTTTCAGAGTACATTTTTTCTGCACTGCCATAAAACTCAGTTTCTCTTCTCAGTCCTCTACTGACAGTCCTCTTATAATTAGCCACTATGTCTTTGTAATTTTTTTGCACAATTCTATGCAGGTCTTTTATCCATCAATTCATATCTGTGTACATCTTCTTGCTATGTGTCTAGTGAGTGCTCACAGTAGGACTAAATTCCTCATTTACTTTTGGAACCAGGTCCCAGATCTATCTCATATGCTTTTCTGCAATTATACCCTTCTCTTCCAGAGTACCCTTATTAGCTATCAGGCCTCTTCATTAGATGACTCTTGTTCCTGGCCTGCTTTCTCTGAAATTTTCTGCAAACAATGGAATTGGATGGGATAGTGGGAAACTGGGTTCAAATATACATTGATTAACTGAAATTAATTTTCCTAGCTTGTCTTTACTTCCAACAGACTCTATAACTCCTCAAGCAGCCTTTCTGGAGTCTACTTTTTACTTCCAGTAATCTGGAAGCCTTTTCCTTCTCAAAAACTCCTAAAAGCTTTTGGTTCCCAAATTGATGCTCTATTACACCTTTTTGTACTTCTTCTACATTTAGTTTCTCTGACAGTGACAAGATAAGCACATGACTGAACCTGAAGGCTACTCTTTTCTGTTTCAAAAATGGATTAAAATTTGATTACTGAATTAACATTTCATTTTGGCATCATAATTTCTGTCCATGTATGAAGAAAAAAAGTGGCATAAGATTCCCACTTAGCTGTCACTGGGGTAACTTTCCTTTGGATGCTTCAAGACACCTGAGAGGAAAGAAAGAGCTAGAATGACAGGAAACATCTTGGGAAATTCGTATCTTTATCTTCCTTTATCCAGCATTTTACCGTTATCCTTAAAGCAAAATTGTATCTTAGCTCTTACATATGAATATCACAAACACTCCATAAATCTTCATCATTTCAGCCACTCTTAAAATTCAAACATGACACACTAATATATAGCTTCATATAATCTAGTCAACATACATGAAAGCTTTTCCACATTCTTCAATACATCTTTGTCACTATAAAATAGTTCTTCAGTTTCCCACTCTGCGACAACCTTCAGCCATTCTTCTCATAATTTCTAGCACTGAATAAACACCATTATGTTAAAAAAACTGACTGATGAATATCAGAATATTCTGTCACATCATATGTAAATAGTTAATGGGTTTTAAGCCTTTAGCTTTCATAATGTGCTTTTTTGTCTTCCTTCTAATGTGCATTCCTTTTTTCTTGTTCACTTCCTGAAGCAAATAGAAGCTCTGCTTTTACTTTAGTATTACATATTTAAAATAAAAGATTAGTCATCATATTTCCAGTCTTCTTTATCAAATGAGCAGAAAAATATCTAAAGATAATTTCCAAATACTGCTGATTCTCTGTCTTTAGCTTTAGTGATTATCTCAGTAGCTCAGTTTCCTAACTATCACAGTAGGAAGTTTCAAGTCTTTTCTTGTTCAGATATATTATTACTGACTTGCCATTTTTTCCTTAATTCTCTGGTTTTTTACTTCAGTCACTGAATCTTCCTGCTGATGTCTTTTTGATGGCTGATTTATTTATTTCCCACAACATCCTCTAATACTGCTTTATAGTCATGACTACACCCTAGAGTGAATCTTGCTAAATTATTACTTCTTTATAAGTCATCCTTTCAGGTAATATATTAACAGTTTAACAGCCTAAGTACTCCACAACACAGAAAATATTCTTCTGTTATTTTGCTTAGTACAGAAATATTTAAAAAAAATTTGAAATATTTCTGTAACAGATTTCCTGCTATAGAAGCTTTTCCTATTTTGCATCTTCAAAAGAGAACCAGATTATTCTCAATGTGTTAGCTTTAGCACTATAATTTTTTTTTTCATAAGTTATAAAAACATTCCTCTTTCCTTTTTTTCTTCTGTGAGTCATCATAGTCTATGTCTGACACTTTTAATGATAGGATTCATTGTAAAAGGATGAAGTTGTAACAACATAGAGCATCTGTGGGTGCATTTGTTGAAAAAGGTGACTTGCAGCCAGATATTTATAGAAATAAGAGGGTGTTGCCATGTGGTTTTATCTCAATACATGTGAAATGCCATTGCTGATTCTTGCCAGTTGATACAGTCAAGAATGCAAGATAGCAAGATCAGATATTTTCAGAGCTAGATTTTAAAATGTTTATTGTTTGGCCACAGTAGATTAAAATTGAAAGTTTATAAACATTAGAAAATCTAACATTAAAAAAAAAAGGAAGGTCCACTCCATTTTCCAAGGGTTGTAAGAATAATGTTTATTTCAAAACTAAAAATATTATTTTGATGTTTGTATTCTGTGAAAAGTTGTTGGAAAGTTAGTTTTAAAATCTATGTCACAAACCTCTTTTTGATATGTATATTTTAAGAAGAAACGGTGTTATTTCTGGGACACGTGTTTAAGAACAGAACAGTCTGTGATTGTGTTAAGAAAAAAGAATAGATTTTTTAAATACAAGATTCTTTACTGTTAGAATCCTCCTATAAGATATTTTCTTCCTTATGCAGCCTTTCAGGTATCAAAATTCTTCCTCCTCCACTTGTTGAACACTAGCTATAATCCACATCCAGAAGAATATTCAAACCATAACCTTAGTTGAACAGTAATGAATTTTTATTTGAATTATTGTACTGTTGGTGGGTGAGTCTCTAAATGAGCTTTAGCACCAGGTTAATAGTTAATTAGGTGAATTGATTGTTCCACAAAAGAAACAGCATTTTCTTGAAGGAAAATTATGATAAACGAATAGGTAAATGTAGACAATTTGAACAAATTGTAATTATCTACTGCTATGTACCGCTGTGTATAAGGGAATGATTATTTTTAATGGCTTTTCTACTTTTCAGTGATTATTTAGATATTATTTAGTCGTGTTTCCTCATAGCATACTGCAAATTATATCCTTCCACAATGATGGCATTATAATTAAGAAAAGAAGTCACATTCATATTATCCTTTGTATATTTTGACAAAGCACAATTAAAAAAATTTCTGTGGGGAGCAATAAAATAAAGGAAAGAAAATGTCCTGGCAAATATTTCCCTTTTGGTATCCCCTGTTAATATTTTTATGAGTCTCTTAAGCTTATCTAAGAGATTTTTAATGCAGCAGGGTATGTTATTAGGTTTGTATTTTTTTCCACACTATCATACATTTCAGTCTTTATCACAGTGGGAACAATAATATAACAGACCGCGATGCATTAGCATCATAAAGAAAATGTAATAAATGACTTTATAACTGTAGTAAAAGTTGCATGAGCACCAGCAGCTGTAACAGAGATGTTGCTACAGCAGCATTTTATGACCTAATAGCACTCAGTGGGCTGATAATATTATGTGTGTGTGTGTAATGCCAGCAGTTTCCCAGGCCTAGATTTCAATTCAGATAAATAATTGAAAGCACTTTTAGACTTTTCCATAAAATGTTTAATAAGAGATCAAATCCTCCCTCCCTGTAGTGGAAAATTAAATAGTTTTTACAGGGATGTTTTATGATGAAACTCTATTATTAGGAAGAGATGGTATTTATTTTATTTTTTTTTTTAATGTGGTTGTTAGAACTAAAATATGTTTGTAGGAGCTCTTGTTTGTTTTGTTTCATATTACTAGTAGTAGAGAATGGTACTTGGTTTTACACTTGTTTGCCATTTCCTGATATTTGGAGACAAGGATCATGATAATAACATTTACTGAATTCTTTGAATATGATAATAATCTTGACAACATGTCTACATTTCTAGAATGAGAAAAAAACACGGAAGGGCTCCAGAAGAGTCAGTTTTAGAAAAGGGTGGGACTGATATTCATACAGTATAAATGTGGAATTCATCTAGCGTTCTCTAACAAAAAAAGGTGATAATTATTTCTCTATGTCCTCACCAGAGATTAAAAGCAAAATGTAGTCAGGATGAGTGAATGAAAAGATCATCCAGTACACTACCTGCAAGATCATGTTTCCATTTAAAGCACACAAAATAATATACTGTGAGATTTTGGTTTTTGTTGTTTGCTTTTTTAAGAGGATTTTGGAATTTCTTAATTTTCTCTGTTTCATATGGGAATTACTTGTTTTTTAAAAGGTGAAAGAAAGAGTGTGAGCTATGTATATTAAATTAATGACTGTCTTGAATACTTTTGTTTGGTACAATAACCTGCTCTTTCTGTCTCACTGTTCCGAATACTTATGTAACAGATAATACAAGATTTCTTGTTTGCCAAAGTGCTCCTTCTTGGACTTTCTTTCTTCCTTTCCATGATCCTAAATCATCTTTCAAAATGATGAAACAGGAGAAATTTGGAAACAGAATATTCTGAGGTCTCACTTATTTCTCACTTGGAAACTTTTTTATCCTTTTTATTTTGCAAAAGTTAAAAGCAGGTAGTACAACATAAATCCTCCAAATATGATTGCTTTTCTTTGTGTTCCATCTTCACAAAAAGAAAAAAAATCTTATGGTTTATAACACTGAACTTTATCAGCATAAAATTAAATCACTTTAAAACAACTTTATATTTGGACTCTGGAAAGGCTGAAAATACTCAGAGTATAATGCCTCATGAAGCAGAGTAGAGAGAAAGAAGGACAAGAGGACATTTGGAGGTAAAAGAGAAGGGAGTTGAAACAAACACATTGAATTATTTTTGAAAGTATTGCTTTAATGTGTTTCTGAATTTTTATATTATGAACGTTATAATAGATCATCTAGATCCTCTGAAAGGACTTCTTTATTATTTTAAATCTAAATGAATTAATACAGTAATAAAAAGAATGGAAATATAAGTTTTAAAAATTTATCTCTCTGTAATGAAAAATCCACAGAGGTATTTTTGGATGGGTCTAATACAGAGTTTGATGGGGCGAGGTAATTCCCTTGTCTTAATCAAATATAAGTAGGTAGGAGCTGATATCATAACAGGCAAGTCAGCTGAAATTTTTTTAGTGAGATCTTCAACCTTTAGATTGAAACAAAATGTAACCTACATATTTACTTTTAACTGTTTTCTCTTTTCAAAATTGTGAATCTCACTTGGTGAGAAAAAAAGGATGCTATGGCAACTTGGTATTGTGTTTAATAGCAACATTAAATGAACAGTCAAGCTGTGATTTAGTTGAGTTACTTTTAATAGAAAAACATCTTCTCTTGCTGTCAGGCTCTATGAACCACACTTGAGCCCTATGCCAGTTAAATTTTGTTTCTCTTTCAAGGAGTTTATTTCAGCTACATCTCTGCAACAGTGCAAACTCCAACTTTTTTAGGATTACCTTAAGAGTCAGAGATATCCCTATCCCTTCAAGGCCTTCCAGCTTTTAACTATGTCCAAGATCATTTGTTACTTGTGTAAAATGGAAACTAAGACAAATGACCAGCTTGTTCTGACCCTGTCACCCTCTCCTGAGACAGAAAACCCCCTATGCAATTGTCGCTTTATAAAATAACCTATGTGCTAATTTATGGGTAAATGCAATAAAAAGTATTCACCTTTTCTATCAAAAAATGAGAGGTCCGGCTACATAACAGGGATAATAAAATGTGAAAAACTGGAACATGCAAAAGATTTCTAATGATAAGGTAACACAAACCTGTAATTTCTGTTGATTGAACTGTAAAAACTGAGCAATAAATATTGATATTTTTCCAGCTAATTAAACTGGATGAACATAGGTTTCACAATTGAAACCAGGTATTTAAATTAAATTTTAGAAGATTTAAATTATAACGGTTGAAAGGATTTACAAAGGACATAGTAAGAGGTCTGTTATCTAGATTAGTGCTCACAATCATAATAAAGACTATATACTCAAAAGAAGTTTATCTTATTTCAATGGTTACATATGTAAATATTAACAATTCAGTTTACTTACATATCATTAATAAATATTCTTGTGTCTTCTCAGACAGCAAAAAGATTTAACCTAGCTAAAAGCATAAACTGAAAAACACATAATGACCTTGGGAAAACCCCACATAATTAGTAGCTTACTTGCACCCATTTTTTCCCCCCACTTCCTGGATTATTTTCAGTCTGACCCTGAGCAAAATACATGAAGGCAATGCTGCTAAGCTTTCTCTTTTTTGTTATAAAGTTGCTGTTAAGGTTAAATTTTCTTGGGCTGTGCACAGCATTTCATATTGTTAACCATTGCTAGCTTTGTATAGGTAATTTCCCTGTATGCGTAATCCTAAAGAAGCAGAAATTATTTTAACTCCCTTTGTAAGCTACCAGACAAATTATCTTTCTGTTCTTTGGGAACTTCAGCACCATGAACATTAAATTGATTCTTGTCTTCACCTATTTTCCTTTTGAAACTTGGTTCCTTTCTCTTTTTTCAGAGCTTGACTGTAGACCAAGGTGTTCCTGCAGCAGCTGGCACACTTTGTGTGTTTGGAGACAGAGAAGGTGGTTGGGAAGTCTCAGAAGAGATTCTTTTAAAGCTAATTGACTGTACAAGAGAGAATAAACGGATCCTGAGAAGAGAATGAAGTGTCCACAGAAAATATTTTACATCCCCAAAAATGTACTTAATATACAAGTCTCTTTCTTAGTCTTAGTCTCTACTAGCAGAGACAAATGAAACTACAACTATCAACAAGATATGAAGGAATACATACACTCACTATCTCACTCAGTTATGCTCCAAACCATAATTTTCAGACCAGCTGCAGACTTTGATTTACAAAGACCTTTATGGTTACTATCTTGGTTTCCTTAGAAACCACCTTAGACTCACACACCATGTTTTATCAGAAAAAGGCCAAATCACCTGAGGTTTTTTGGAGCCCGGATGTTGTCTCTGAAGGTACTGGTGGCAGAGCTGTTTTGGTGGAGAGCCCTTACAGCAGGTAATTTTGGTTTTTTTTCTTTCCTAGATGGATTCTTTTTAATGATGGCTCAAGCATGCTTTGCCATAAGCCTGCCTCTAAAATTAGGTTTTACCTAATCAGGCTATTCATAGAACTTATGAAGTTCAATTTGTTTGACAATGGCTGGGACATTGTATATATTTATATTGGTCCATTTGCTCCAGAGTAACTAATGCATTTAGCAATGAAGCTATTTTAATTTATATCTTGATGAGTCTTTATATTTTATTTCAGTGTTGTTGATTCTTTTAATAAAAAAAAAGGATACTTGATATGGCAGGGTTCAAGTGTCAAGGCCTACAATGTTTGGCATATTTGTAAATAATCTGGAAAAAAAGAAAAGTGACCAACTGTGTCAATGCTAATAAATTGCAACATAAGGCTCTATGGAACTGCTGGTATATTCATCATGCCAAGACAATAAAATGACAGAGGGCATTCAGTGTCCAGAGACAAAGATGAAATCTGTGGAAATACTGTTTTAGAGAAGGGCTGTGTGCTTTGAAAAGATATTTTTTCTGTTTCATTTTTCTATTCTATAGCAAGATCAATTTGTTGGTGGGTGATATTTAACAAAGCAAAAGGTAGCATTTACAAGGAGTGGGATAGAAAATGTTTTTATGGTGAAAATACTGTGCATTACTTTGCAATTACTGCCCATCTTGGACCTACAAGCATTCTGTTCCTGGAATGATAGAACTGGAAAAATATGGAGGGAGATGATGGAAATGAATGAAGATGCAGAGGGATTTCATACTGTGGAGAAATATTCAGGGATCCTCAGCCTGGAAAATAAGTTACTAAATTAGGTATGACAGGAATCTATACATCATGAGCAATATAGATATTAGAAATTATTGTTGGGTGTTTTTCTAATTTGAGAAAGAAGGGTATAAACTGAAATTATTAGACAGCAGAATCAAAGCAGCATAAGGAAGTACTCCACACTGTGCACAGATAAGCTGCAGTGATAGCCAGCTGCAAAGTGCTGCAACTCTGACACGAGATGCTGCAGATGCCAAATAAATGTCTGTTTAAAACTCCAGTAAGGCCAAGTTGTTTAAGGAAAATAATTTAAAACTCTAAAAACACAAGACAGCCACATTCACCCCAGGAAATAAAGACTGCTCAAAGCTGGGAGGACATAGTGGGAAGTATCTCTGGATGTGTTCCTTGTTTCTATATTTTCTTTAGGTGTCTCTATTAGCATCAAAGAAAGGATGTGGAATCTCCTGAAGCTTTCATCTAAACACGATGTCCAATCTGATTGTCATACACTCATATTAATGTTACGCTCTGTTGTGAGTGACTTCAAGGCTATTTATTGTTCTTTCCTTCCCTCTTTAAAAAGCAAATAATCTGTGTGAAATTCCATAACACATTTTTAAAGAAAATGGGGTAGTTTCAATTTGTTTTGTCTTGTGTGTTTGTCTTTCTTACAACAAAGATTTTGTTTTTTTTTTAAATTACATTTTTCTCTATGATTACTATTCAGACAGATGCTCATTTACTCTGGCAGGAAAAAAAAAAAGGACACATTAATGTGTCATCTATTTTGTCTAAAACCTGCTAAATTAATTGAGAACTACCATCACTGAAGCAGAAAATAAGGTTGAATTTGAGTAATGAATGATGCCTGGCTAATGATACTAAACACCATTAGAGCAAGATACTTTTTTCTCGACATAGGCTGATTGGGGAGGGGGTTGGAGTTGGCAAGAGGATGCAAGACTAAGTGAGAAGAATGTGTTATTCACTGCAGAGAGCAAACACTGAAATTTGAGAAAGAAGTGAGAAAGGAAGAGAATCAAAGGAGGTCAGAGGTAGAAAGTAAAGAAGAACAAAACGAGGTGAAAATTGAGTATTTGACAGAAACCTTTGGCATTTTGTGCCAAAACCAGCACCATGCGAGCTATATTTCTTGTCTCTCAATTTTCATACTTTTAGGATGTATGTTGACCACAA
This sequence comes from Ammospiza nelsoni, assembly GCF_027579445.1. Lineage (NCBI taxonomy): Eukaryota > Metazoa > Chordata > Aves > Passeriformes > Passerellidae > Ammospiza > Ammospiza nelsoni. Next base: position 35,194,696 of record NC_080636.1, on the reverse strand, counting down.
GATCCTGGTCAAAATCCCAGTCTACAGACTGGGACAACATCAGAAAGTCAATGCTAAGCATCCTTTTTTTCCCTTATCATTCACTGGATGGCGGGAAAATCTTTCATATAGTTCTCACTGAAAGTTTTGGAATAAATATAAAATAAGAGGACTGACTTTTCAAGTGACTTGTTTACCTACAGTAGGTGTTTCAGTTAGACAAAGTTATTCTTTGCTGTGATGAGATACAACCTTTTTCAGATGTGGTATGACTGACATTACAAAAATGAAGTATTCTAGTTTGCTTAACTTCTGTACACCATCCTTTCAATTTTTAAACTTTTAAGTCACTCATTTCAATGCTTTTCTGAATCCAAAAGGCTGATGAAAAGATGAACTGCATGTTTGACAAATTAAGTCCCTTTATGACATTATTTTTCTTCTTTTTTCCCTGAAGAGTCTTATGTCTTTAAAAGCAGACTTGAACTGCCATATCCAGAATGAAGTGACCTAGAAGCTGATGTGAAATGAAAGAGTTTTCTTCCTAATTAGTGTCAGAAAAATGACCCAAACTTTAAAAAGTAGTCTCTGCTACTGTATTCCTCCCGACCTCTTCCCCTCAAAGAGACACTGAAAACTCTGTTGGCTTTTATCATGTAGGACCAGTATTGTTTCCAGCACCTTGTGCATATAATGAGCTAGCACCACAGATGTTTTTCATTTCAAACCTGATGCAGTCACAGCACAGAAATATTTGAATACTTGCTCCCTCTTTGGCTTAAGATTAGGTGGTTATTTTTAAGTCTCATTAGTTAGCTTAGCTCCAGAGAGACTGACAAGACTGCAAATTGCTACTTGGGTGACTGTAACTGGGCTGACCTTACCCTCACTCGTGTGTGGCACTGCATGTTCTGCAGACAGAATGGTCTTTCACACTGCAGCAGAGAATCTTTCCCTGTCTTTCCCTGTGATCTCTTGATTAACTTGTCTGTACATTTGGGTGCAAGATGGAGATTGTGAAATGGGATAAGTAGACTGCAAATTTATTAAGACAGCAGTCCATGACTTGTGTTGATTTGATTGAAGTCCTGTTCACATTAATGGGCTGGGTAGCTGCAGCACTATTACAACTCAGGTAATATTTGTGCATAGGACCTGACTAAATATAATAATTCTTCTTAGCTTCTGATTGTTCTTGCTTTCAGTTAGCTAAATATTTTAAATATTGAAAACATTCAAAAATGTAAATTATTGCTTTAATATTAGAGATGTTTCTTTTCCCTTTCATGGATTTTACTCTAGAGTTATTAATGAAACAACTATAGAAATTACTTCTATTTTATATCTGTAAGAATAAGGAGATTAAGACAACTACCACAACTTTGACTGACATAATGTCTAAGTGCTTGACCTGCACTTCACAAAATTTTCCTCCCTCATCTATGGAACAAAAATAGACCATGTAAGTGCCTAATATACTGCTTTATAAAGCTCCTACAAAACAAATAAAAGGATAGCACATTTGGCATTTTGCTGAAGTAAATAGCACCAATGTGAAAATGATGTAAAGTTTGGGAACTATTTGGCTCATACATAAGTATTGATAGGAATTTAACTACCCAACAGCACTGAAACATGGCTTAACATGTATAACCTACCTTGAGTTTCCAGGGTAACAAGTCTAATTATTTTTTCCTGGGGATATTTTCACTTTAGGACAACCTTGCAGCTTTTTGCCTTTCCCTTGCTAGACAGTATCACAACAATTTTAGTTATGGTTTTGTCTCATAGTACCTTAATAATTTCATTCAGCGTGAGAGAATGGGAAAGCATCCTTGTGTATTTCTCACTTTAGTTGTTCATATTTTATTGTGAACAGGAAAGGAGGTGTTGAAAAACACTGTTATGACACTCGGTTATCATTCAAAACAGGAGTGTATTATTGGCTTGGGAAAGCAGTCTTGGATGACAGGATGTCTGTTCTCTTTAGGTCCAAAATTAAGCTGTTGTCAAAAGTTAATAAATCCCACAAGAATTTTTGAAGCTGAATTGTTTATGCTTTGTAAGGTCCTTTATATACCAAATGCTTATTAAGATAAAATGATAGCACCTGCAACTTACTGAACAAAATTTACATTTTTACTTAATGTATTTCTTGTTTGGTTTCAGTTTTATCCTAATTAAAACATGGGCCAATATCCATGAGTATGGGCAAGAAGGGCAGTGATGCAGAGCAATGAGCCTAAGGCCACTGATGCGTGGCATGAGGCTGGGGACACCGATGTGAGACAGTTTTATGGAGTAGCCTAGAGAGGCTCCAGGGAGAAATGACATGCTAGGAAATGTTTCAGTCCTGTAGCCTGAAAATTACTAGAGGAAGACAGATGGATGGGATGACCGATAAAGGACAGAAATCTGTAAAATGGCTGTTTTGAGAGAACTGGTAAGCTGAGTGTATCAGAAAAAAAAAAAAAAGAAATCATGGAAGCCCAGTGGAACAAAAGGCAAGGGCTAGGAATCACTGAAGTATGGAACTGGCAAGCTTTCCAAAAGCTTGATTAGCAGAGCAGAGTTATGCCTTTGACTGAGAGGGTCAGCCAAAGCAAACTTTGAAACTTAAATATCACTCACGGTAGCCAAGAGGTTGAAATGTGCCTCCTGTGTCAGGTCAGAAATGATAGACCACAGAGAAAGAATTGCACCCTTGTTTCCAAAAGCGGCTGCAGTGTGCTCAGCCAGGGTTCTGGTGGTACAAGTGGCAGACCTCATTCTGTTGCACACAAGTGAAGGTGATCTGTGTGGCCTCAGAAAGCCCTCGGTGGCTGCAGAGGGAGGCTCACAGCCCGAGCAGGTCTGTGTGTGCTGTGGTGATGCCCTGCCCTTTGGAGGTCACCGTGCTGCAGAGCCCTCTGTGCCAAGTGCCCTTTGCATTCTGTGCCAAGAAACGGAATAAATTAACCTGTAAGGAGCTGCATGCTGCTGCAGCTACTCTGCAGTGAGTGCCTGAACCACCTCATTTGCACATTGGTTCACTTCCATGTAGATCAGGCTACCTTGCACTGAAAGCTATTGCATATATTTACTTATAAAAGAATAATAGTGGCATTTTAGTTACATCCTGTTTTGTTTTCTTTTTTTTTTTTAATTTTTTTTTTGTATCAGCCAAAACTGTATTCAGAACTCAGAAAACCGATAAGAAGTTAATATTCATCCTAGCATATTGGTACAGGCAGATTCTTAACTGAGAAACTGCATGAGCTTTTTCTATTATCCTACCAATTTTCCTGTGCTTGTCACGTTATTAGAGTTTATGCTTGAAATTAGATTGTTATGCCTTAGGAAAATAGTCCTCTGTGTATTTAAAGTATTTATCAGTTTTGAGGATGTTTCCCTGATGCTAATTTTTAACTCTTGTTATGTCATAAAATAATCACAGGAAAAACCCCCACAAAACCCAGACTATATAATGGTGAAAATAATTTGGAAAATATACCATGAATTAGTATTTGTCTCTCATTTCCTGATTCTGTTCTCATAACCATATCCATTAAAATATTTTATAAAATTTACTTCATGTCAAATTTTCAATTTTGGCTTTGGATTATGGTATATATTAAAAATTTATAGTTAGGCACATAAAATTTCTAAAAGCCAAAGGTCTTTTCCTTAAAAGAACGAATCAAAATTAGTGAGAAGCTTACTATTTTATATTATATGTGACTTCTCTTTCCCTCTAATGTGAGTATGCATGTTTTCTTTAATACTTGTATTTATGGCATGCTGGGAAATAAACCAGAGACCAAAGCTTTCCCCTGATTAACAGTGTTCTGGAAAGGGCTTTGAGAGAGGCTGAAATTGAATTAGGATCCAAACTTATAATTCAATGCTATGATAATCTATAAAATAAGAAACACTATTAAATCAACAGGAAATGAAAAAGGCTGCAGTTAGCCAAGCAACCATCACTCAGAAGAGAAGCTAAGTGATCCTTGAACTGGATGAATCAATCCACACTGCCAAGGTCAATGGTTGCCATACTCGAGGAAATATGAACACATGTAGTAGGAGCCTTGCAATAAAATGAGCCATGCTGCCATCTTTTGTTAATAGCAGCTTTATCTGATTAAGGGGCTGAAGGCAGCCCTTGTATCAGCAAATTTTCACTAGCATTTGGAGCAAATTGACTGACAAGAGGTGATCCAAGGAAGAATTATGAAGTAGCCATGCTGCAGTACAGTCATATGTTATTAAGCTGAGCAGAGGCACTGTAGACAGCAGATTTTAGTATCTCCCTACAGCTGAAAGGGGTTTAAATAGCTGTCTTTAGTATAAAAGGGTTTTGTATGCTACATTATTTTCTGATGAGTAAGGCACAAAGCTGAGAAACAAAAACATGAACTTGGACTTTTAAATATTTTCCAGGAGCACCTGAATAGAAATATTCTTCTTTTCACTCTGGTGCATTACCTCTCATAACTTATAGCCTCTTTTGCCTTTCAGCCTTAATCAGTTCTGTCACTCTCACATCTATTTCACAAAATAGGATTTGCATAATGAACAATTTCGCAGAGATTCAAAACATAAATTAGGCTTTTCCGACACTGCAGTGAAAGAAATTTGAAAAGATTTGATCTTTGTGACTGTCAGAGTCAGCAGGGGTGAAAGTTAAGTTGTGTAGAAAGCATAGCAATCATACTTTCCATTAAGACCTGCATATTTTCTCATTGATCATTCTCCGTACATCATGCAGATGGAAGACCTATCTCAAACATGACCCTTTATAATAATTGCCTTACATGAACATAATAATTCACTGTCTTTTCAGTTACAGTATAAGATCTTAACACTGACTTCACTCATTTCTGTAATCAAAGAAACCTAGTTACTGAAACACCTAGAAGTAATAATAAGCACTGACAGGAATGACATTAGTGTCTTTAACCTTTAAGAACTCTCCTTCTTGATTGAAATTTTGGATTCTGGCATGGTTATATGAAAGAGGATGGATGAGAAGAGAGACTGCTTTAAGGATAGTGATAAGAAATTACAAGGTTTGCTGTAATGCAGAGCAGCAGATGAAGTGGAAATGGTTCCATCCTGAATGCCAGCACCTGCAGCTGGAAAAAACAAAAGCACTTGCAGCACACTTCTGAGTGCTTTTTCAGAAGGGTTCTCAGACCTGAATGTGTGCATCTCTGAGGGTTAGGACAAGGAGACAAGACTTGCAAGAGATTCTAGTCAGTTAGTGAAGATTGTACTGTGGTTCTGAGAAGAAAAAGAACTTTTGATTTTAATGCTGGATAAAAGGGAGTTGAAGTTTGTGAAGAAAAATTCCTTTCTTATTGGATTCCTTTTACAATTAGGAAACTGTTTCAGGTTCTCTACAAGTAAATAGGAATGCAAAATAAATATATTGAATATTATTTTTTGCTTTGCAAAGATACAGCTTGCAAGGACTTCAGATAATAGGTGAAAAAGGGACATGTTAATTGAGGAACTTTATATTGATGAGCACTGATGAGCAAGTTCTCCTAACAAAACCAAGAGAATGTGAAACAGTAATATCTTTTTTGAAGGATTTATAGTGATCCTAAACATCATGAGATCTGTGGTCCAGAGAAGTTTGTACAACCTCTGAAATACTGCTTTATAAAGTATGGTAATTCTGCTCTATAGGCAGGGTAAACACCCCCATGGGACTTAGTTACCAGCAACAGGCAGGGAGTAGGTTAGCCTTGCTAACTTAGTAAGTTAGGTGATTTCCCTGTCCAGCTAGTAGGCATATTTCCATTCTTTCAAATGGAAAATCATGGCTGCATGTGCAAAAAAATTGGCAAACTTGGTGGGTTCTTTTCAGGTTTCTTTGGAGATTATTAGAAATATGTAAGCTTTAGATGCCATGAGAGATTAAACACTCCCTGTTTAGCAATGGCCAAGAGAATCTGGGAAGCCACTTATCCCAGGAGAAAAATTTGTCACAACCAGAAATTTCACCAGCCCTAAATAAGACAAGGAGAAAATCTGTGCTTCAACCAAAGGTGAAACTACATTATAATTGGAGCCAAGCATTAATCTACTTTGCATGAGCAGCAATATAAATGAAGATATGATAAATGGAAAACCCTGGACGGGGCTGTTGCAGGACAGAAGTTTGTCAGCCTGTCAGGTTGGTGGTGGCTGTCAATGCCAGTGTGCAGATGCTCTGTGTCACCTGTGTAAGCCAAGGGACTGCAGGGAAGGCATGCACAGAAAGCGTTTTCCAAGTGGTTTAGTGCATGCTGAGATTAGGAGCCTTGGTGAAAAAAGCTGTGTCTCCTTACCCCTTATGAAAACAGAAAAGTGGTTCCTAAGGTACCATTTTAGCTGCATTAACAGCTTTGACAAAGGGGGTTATGTCTGTTGGGCTGAAATCTTTCTAGATGCTTACTGATTTCTGGGCAAAATAAATTACTGTGCATCCCTGTAGCTACCCTGTCTCTTTATGTTTGAAGATCTTTTTTTAACCTATGGTCTTAAGTGAGGCATGTTTAAATATTTTTTTCAGATTAATGCTGGTATAGCTGCTTTGGATCTAAAGGACTTCTAAACAACATGCAGATGGTTCTCAGAATAATTAACATATCTGTGTTGCCTCTGTAGGCCAAATAGCAGGCAGCAACATTTACTGAGAATATTGGCTCCAAAGTTTGGTGGTGGCCTTTTTCTGGGGCAGTTTCCTTTGTAATGAGAATGCTAAAATGAACAAAATCAGCGTACTCTCTCTACATGTACCATTGAATACTGGTGGCTTTCTTTATCATTGTCAAAGAATTGTCCTTTTATCTGAAAATGGGTAGCGCCCATGTTTCTACTTCAGTGAAAACCATTGCATTTAATCTATTTCACCACAAACATAAAGAGATCACCTTTTGAAGATTTTGTGAAACAAGAAGCTAATTCAGTCAGTCAGTTACCTTCATGTTTCTGATAGTCCTGGAGTGTCAGTCAGCCCATCTGTCAAGCCCCCAATAGCCAGCAAATAGCACAAGCTTTAGACATAGCTTTTCTGCAGTGAGTTACTTGAGAAAAAATAATCTTAACCTAAAAATAATCTTAATTTTAACTTGCATAAAAGGACTAAGAAAACTCAGCAAAAGAGAGAAAGATGCTGAATTCACCACAAAATATCCCCCAAAACAGGCTGTGTACATCACACAGGGAATTTTGTTTAGGACTGTAGACACTAAAGCAGATGTGGATAAATAAATGGAAATATATTTATCAAGAAATTATTTCTATTGTGCACAGTAAATATTTTTCTTTTGCTAACAATTTCAGAGCTGAAATCGTCATTTTATGTGCAACAAAGTGGTTTATTTGTGATGCTAGTCAAGCTCTTCTCCCATCTTTCTGCCAGTATCTTGAGTTTTTTGCACATCCTTACTTCTTAAAAGTAATGTGAAAGTGGAAGAAAAATATTTATGAATTAAATTTATGAATTGTGCTTAAAATTGTAGTTTGTTTCAAATAGTCTTATAAAGTTCTTTGAAAGTGATCAGCATTGAGAGATTTTAGGGACAATGACTGAAAATTTAATCAAAGAAGGAAATAAAATGTTGGAAAAACAATTGTGGAGAAGATAGAAGTCACTGTTACTTTGATTGAAAAGTGAAATTTGTAGCTGTTTCATGTGAAGAAGATCGAGTTACCACTTTAAAATTTACAAGTCTTCACTGTCCCTGGGAAGAATTGAGCCAGCCTACTGACCATTTTCTGTGATTTAAATAAATGCCAGACATATTATATCCAAATAAAAAGGTCTGTCTGCAGACGGAAGAAATTGCCTTTTCACCATGAAAACATGAATATGTTTGATTATGGATGGGTATGGTTAATTAATGTAGCTGTACTGTCCAAAGTAGTAGTAATTTAAATACTTTTTTTAAGTCTGAAATTTGAAATATTACACAAAGTTTTCTGGAATGAAAATCGCTTTACAACATGTTTAACAGCTGATGTTTAAGATAAAGTTATTAAAAGGACATGTAAGTGCTAATTAATCATAACAGACCAACATAACACATTGGAATTCTTTATGCTCTCCTGGAAGATATATATGTTCATCATTGCTCTTTTTAATAATAGAAACAGGAACAAAAATACAAAGTTACACCAACAATATTTTTGACCGCAGGCCAAGAAAATTTAAAATTACCCTAGAGATAACAAGGCTGAACACAAATAAAATAGTTAAGCATGCTCATTACTGATGCAGGGCCCATAATTAAGCTTATTTATATCTGATTTAAGGCTTGTAGCTAAGCATACCCATAAGCTGGCTTTTATGCCGGTGGAAATTGGATCAGGCTCTTAGACAACATTAATAGTTCTGTCCCACCAGGGTGGTTAAGGGCTGACTCCTAATTTAAAGTTGCCTGTTTTTTTGAGAGGCGGAGCTGCCTTATGCCCCACTCCCCTGCATGGGCAGGGCTGGGGGAAGCTCTCGGTGCGTGGCTGGGGTTGCTGGGCTGCACAGACCCCACTGCAGGACAGCCCAGGCACAGGAGCTGCCATCCTGGCTTCCCTCTGCATCCTCCCTCCCTCCCTCCCTCCCTCCCAGCCTCAGGTTTCTCATGCCCCTTCAGACAAAACCTGGAAAGCTGGAGGAAGCCACAGATTCAGGCATGAATCTGGACCCGAAAATAAACCACTAAGACCAAAACTTTCCAAAGAAAGTGACCAAGAGAGCTACACAGACGGCGTAATTCCTCAAAAGACTAAACATTCGGCCTTCAGGTATTTGTCTGAATACCCAAACTGCTTGAAAATGGACTATATACTCTTTGAATATCAGCATTACTGACTGTCATCTCAGTTTCATAAAGATTGCTTTTCAAATATCTGGCACTCAGATGCCCGTAGCTATCACAGCAGTGAGGGTTCTGTAAGCATAGTTACAAAAAAAGCTATCAATTGTATGTCTGCCTCTACCTCCTGTATTCTCAGTTCTTCTACTTTTCCTGTACAGGACGCTTTATAATGACATTTGTACATTAATTTTTATAGCTATTTTAATGAATATAGGAAAAAACCTCCTATAACTGCCACTACTTTTGTCTTATACATAGAATAATAGTTGTTCATCTAGCAAAAAAGCACTGCCATATTTTAAAGAGCCCTCCTGAGCATATTTGTGCCAAATATTAATTTCTTAAAAATGTAAATGTGTCATCCATGCTGTATACTTTTGTAACTTTACAGCTTGTTTCAATTTGTGTATATCCCCACTGATCACTCCTACTACATCTGCTTTAGTGAACTAATATAATAAAAAATATTACCCAAACTATTCATCTGTTTTTTTCTTTGCTCCTTCCCTCTTGAGCAGGACTGATAGCTCTAACCAGTCAATTCAAATGTACATTTCATAGCTTATTGCTGTGAGAGCAGGGATTCTATTGAAAATACTCCAAAGTGATTCAAATGTGTTTTGGAATTAAGATTGCAATCACTGAAGGAGTGTACAAGGAGAACAGATTTATAAAATGTTAGAGGCCTAATTAGATGGAGGGGTATTGTGAAACTTCTCCTTTTCAGATGCATTAAAGCATCGGGTGATTTTCCCTGATATTTGACAGAGGGACTTTTATATTGCATCTTTCATGAAATGCCAAATCCTATTCTCCATGGCTGTGAACAGAAACTTCAAATATTACCGGGGGTAAGGCATTCCTTGGTGTGAGAAATAGGTGTAGATTCTGCAGTGCAAGTGTTAACAGCTAGGATCACCCAGGACTGCACTGGGGAAGGCCTTTCCATCACCACACACGAACCTTTTCTTTCTGCTTTATATCCTCAGGGTAAATGTGAAATCCTGCTCTTTTTCTCCTCCACCCTTTTTCAGGAGGATACTACTTTGAAATCTCTGTATGAACAGCAGAGCAAAATAGACCTTATCTTAGAGGGAAGAAAAATTGTATTGACTTTGAAAATGGAGAGGAGCATAGTCCAGAGGAGCAAACAGCAGACTTGAGAAAACTGCAAATGTTTTCTCCCCTAATGCATATACAGATACAAAGCAATCAAACAGAAATGAGATTGTGCAGCTAATAAAATCAATCAGGCCAGGCTGGCTAGAGCCATTTCCAGATGGCCGTGGAGAGTTCCTTATCACTGCTGAATGGTTATTGACGAATATGTACCAACACTTGATCTCTCTTGGGAAGCTATTTAATTTATCTCCAAATCATCTGGCTAACTCCCGGGTGGCTGTTTATCTTGTATCAGTATGTTTTTCCAATTGTTAAAGGATTCCTTCCTTGTTTGCCTAGATTTTCCTATGTTTCCTCTTTCTTTGCAGATTGTTTATCTCCAGTTTTCTCACTCTAGGGGAGCATGTGCATAATTTGTTTGTCAATAATAAATAATGAACACATTTTACTACGTGTTACTAATGTTTTGGTGCAGAACAGAAGTAAAAACCTTATAAAACTGCAAATTCACTGGATGTGTATAAATAACAGTGGGCACCTGGCCTGTATATTTCTATTTGCCTTTTTTTTTTCATTTTGTACATCAGTATTTATATTTTATCTTCCTTTAGTTATAAGTAAATAGCATATATCTAGATAGTATGTGTGTGTGTATATATATCTATATATACATAGTTCAGTACATAAATTGCATGTTGAATATATTTGAGCTATTTTTGGGTAGAGACGAGACATATCTGGTTATTTCACAAAATCAATGAATGGCTAAAACTTTTGCCCTTACCATCAGATGCCAGTCATTTGATACACTCTAACATTTTACTGTGTCCCTGACTCTCAGCTTGAAAAAAATAATCTTAGTCCTCTATTCATAGGTGCACTGAATACCTTCTGATTTCTTCCTTTTAAAGTCTGTCTTCAGTGATGGCTTGAACTTACCTATCTGTCTCTATTAAGAGTCTTATGGGATCAACCCCTTTTGTTCACTTATGGTAGTGCCTTGCTTTCACCTATTATTTCCTTGAGGCAGTTGTGTGGAGTGTACTGTAACCCTGGGAGGAAGTTGCAGCTCTCTTTCTGCCCGGGTCCTGTGACACAAACAGATCGAACAGGAGGACTCGGGGCTTTTTCAGTCAGACAGGGAACAGTGCAGCAAAATTTGTAACAGAAGAAAGACTGATCAATTGTCAAACACAAGCAAAGATACCAGAAGCTGTCCCATGAGGTTTAGCATGAAGGTGGGAATGGTGCAAAATACCAGCGTCATCAATTATGTGATTCTGTATTAGGGATAGGAGAATCCTTCTGAAAACATGCCAAGCACTTTCTTTTGATGTCTTACTCTTTGATCCCCCAGCTGCTTTGTAGGTTAAAAACTTTTTTCTGAGTTATGATATGTGTATGCACAGGATTTTATCTCCATTTGTCCTTGTTTCAGCACTGTCCTTGTCTTTAATGTTAGTGCTTGACATTCTCTTCTTGATGCATAAAGACAAATCAGTCTTCTCCCTTTTGTTGTACATTTTGGGCTGCTGGACAAACCCAGTCTCCTGGCGTGCCTTAGTAAGACAGGCCATAGAGTCCTTAATCATTCTTATGTGTCTGTACCAATTCCAATCTGAATCCCTCTTTTGTGGTAATGGCTCTGCACAGTGTTCACTGAACTCTTACTGGCTTTCTGCACAATAGGCTGAAGATTTCCTGAGCTAACTTGAAAACAGCTTGATGGCTGCATTTTAAACCTTCACTTTTTACAGGCACTGCATTGATGAATTATACACATAATGAGATCAAAACAAGGACCAATTTATTTTATTCAGTCATCACAGTCCATTATCTCCAGGCTCATTGCAGAAATCAACATTATTTTATTCTCCCAGTGTGAGCCCTTGCATTCTGACTCTTTCTGTACTAGTCCATTCTCATATTCTATACCTTTCACCCCATTTTTATTTCAGCTTTAAGGTGATGCTTATGTTCTTTCTGTACAGTCTATCTTCTGTTCATAATACCTCTCTGCTTCATTCTGTCAACAGATTTTGTTAGGACACATCTATATTTTTCAGGAAAAATGTCTCCCAACCCTGTGATTTCAGTAGGGTCTTTCAGATTACTTCCTTACATATTTTGTCTCACCTCTGAATATAAATTCATTTCTTGTCAAAAACCTGTCTGGCAGAAAATGGTAGCTCTACTCAAAGGGAACATTGCATTGAAAGGCTGCCTTAATGACACACCACAGGCAATTACAACCCAAGTCTTCCATATCAGGTTTGGTTGGGAACCTCCTCAGGACCAAGTTAGATGGGAGGTGTTTGCTTCATCCAGCACCTACCTTCCAAGTCATTCCTCACATGAGTCAGTGCTGATAGAGCAGCTTGGTCTGGCTGGTTTTTAAGCACCTCTCAAAGGGACAGCTCTCCACGACATGCCAACAGCCATTCCATCACGTCACCTCAGCATTTAAACTAGCAGCTAGGCTTCATCTGTGTGGGTGGGAGAATTAAGATTTGATTCAGTCATTTCCTTCTATCACATGGAAAGTTCTGGCTGAGATATTGCCTCTCCAGGTCTTACATTTGTCTGAGATGCTGCTTGTATTTCTCCATATCAGTGTTAGAGAGTGGAAAAAAGTTATTTTGGATCAACTCTTCATTTTGGATCACAACTCTTTGATGATCTTAGGCAGAATGTAAACTGAAATAAAATAATTTTACTTTATGCATCAGAGACAGTGTAATAACCCCACTCCTGTGCTTTTGCAGAAGTAGGAAAGCATAAACTGTCACATATTCTATCATTTTTAATCTTCAGTCTTTGTGCAGTCATAGAGTGTAGAAGTGTATTTTGATTGGTTGTTCCAAGTCTGAATGCTGTAGGGCTCCAAGAGTTCTGGGCTGGGCAGAAGCCTGGATTTGTTGGGTATGGATGTTGTCAGGACTCATAACCAAAGAATGACATACAAAGGCTGCAGTAAAGCATTTTAAAAGTAGAACAGGATGTCCAAATTCTGTTCTTCTGTATTCATTAGGGAAGGACTATATTTAGTGATAGATACCTTGGGCAGGTGCTGGCACTTGACTCCTCATGACGTGATACAAAAAAGCTAATCTCATTAATTAATTTTCATTCCTTTGGAATCTTTTTAAACCAGGGCTCCTTGTGGCTGTAAGAAGAATGTGTAATTGGGGTTAGCTGCCTTTAATGGCATTGGTATTCTGAAAGCAAACTCTTATTTCTATGATACTCTGTTTCTGTTTGCATCTTTATCCTATTTTTTACTAACAACAACAACAAGAAATTAGTCCCAAAAATCAGTCCATATATTGGCCCAAAAGCAGTGTCAAAAGCCAAACTAAGGGCTTAAATATGGACACCAGATAGCCTGAACAATGTGCATAAAAAGGTGTGACAGATAATCAGATTTGTATCAAGCATCAGATATGCAATGGAAATAATAGGAATGTGAAAGTCTTTCACAAATTAAAGACTGGCTCCTCCTCAAGTGTTTTTGAAGGCCTACTTTAGATATTCCTGCTTTCTGGCACACTAAGTTTACCCCAAGCTAATTCACAGGTATTAGTACCCAATCTATCATATTGTTTCACCGGTTAGAGACAAGAAGTGAATTGGAATATCACTTGACATCATGCACAATAACAGCTACATCATGACCACAAACTTCTACATTTGCTAAACATTGCATATCCAGCTGCAGGACCAAAAATGCTTCTTCAGGCATGAATTGTTCTTTGCTCAAAATCCAGTGCATTACAGTTTCTCAGTAGTGGTTTGTTTTCCTGCTCTGACAGCACAAGCTCTATTAATAATCTGTGTTCATACAGCTACTGGCAAACCAGGAAAGTAAGCGATGTTGTGGCACAGTAGAAACAAGAGCTTTTAATCACACCAGCAGTGTTGTCTGGAGGGAAAAAGAGTGAGCCAGTGCTAGATGTGCAGAGGAAGTAGAGAGAGACTGAAGCAAGCTCATGGAGAGTTTTATAATCAAGAAGTTCCTTTTGCACTGTGTTCTGAAATTAATGAGCAGCCACTGGAGTTGCCTGACAATGGGGGTGATATGACAGTGTCCAGGGATCACAGAAGTTATTCTGAGCCAGACACATTGAATTGTTCATTGTTTTCTCCCACTGAACAGTCTTATAATTCAAGTACTTAATCATAAAGAACAATCAAGTCCTTTCTCACTGGCTTCAGCTTTTCTGCCTTTCTCAGCTGGCTGATCATGCCTTGGATAACCAGACCCATCTCATCTCTGACACATACACCTCATGGTTCCCCTGTCCCTCTGTGCCTGCCTTCTCCTTTGTACTATAGCTCTATCTCCTTATTCCATAGCTGTTATTTGCTGACTTCTTTCACAGTTTTCTTGCAGTGATGGCACTGCTTACAGAAATTAAAGCAGGAAAACCTTATTTCTGCCCTCTCCCATGCTATTGCTGCCTTACACTGCTCTGTCCTGGCTCCTCTTTTGCACCTTGGCGTGATTTTTCATTTGTGACTCATTAGCTAGAGATGGCCATTTGAAGCTCAAATATCAAATTGCAGATTTCACTAATCAAATTTCTGTTCATGGTCTTGGGTGTTTTTCCGATTGCATTTCCCAGCCACATCCCTCATCATGGCTGCACTATTGATTTGACTGAAATTCTGCCTTGTGCACTCCAATGAGATTTCCTTGAAGGATAATAATAAGAGTTTTGGTCTCAAATTAGTCTGATTTGCAGCATTAGCCACTGAGTATGTAACAATTACAGAATTGTACTTATCAGCTGGTAGTGCTGCCCTATTGCTAGACTCAGATATGTAAAATCATTTAAAACGAAGTGATGTAAAGTGAGGCGATAGTCATGATGGACAACTAAAAATATCTTGGAATAACAAACTTCAAATTTCTCTTTTTCAAGGCTCATTATTTTTCACGGTAACCAATCAAATGCAAGATATTGAGATATTAAAATACTTTTTTGTTTTTCTAAAGATGAAAGAAAAATAAGATTAAAAAAATTCAGAAGGCTTAGTTACATACAAGTCACCTTGACTTATCAACAAAAACAGAAGTGCATCTCTTTAGGGTTAAGGGGAAAGAGAACTATTCTGGCCCCACTGGGCATTAAAAATGATAAATCTTTGGCACAAGGAAAGATTTTTTAAATTAAATTAAATTTTCTTTACAACTTAAGGCTTTTTTGATTTATACTATCTAGCCCCAAGCAAGGGTCTTAATTATTTTTGATTTATTTCCTTCATTCCTGAGAAAGGTCTTTCAGCTTTTCTTTATTATTTCAGTTCTTCTTCTGTAGGCATATCTATGTTTTCTAGCTCTTATTTTTGCTGCTAAGTTTTCATGTTTTATTTCCTTCTTAGGTGAAATACTCTGGTGAAAGCCTCCAGGTCTTAAACAAAACTCAGCTTGCTTTTACAAACATAATGTAAGGTTGGTGTGTTTTCATTTTAATTTCAATTTATTAATTTGTTTCCCCATGACTTCTGCTATGTTCCTATAAATCAGATATCCTATCCCACCCTATAAAGTTATAAGTTTCCTGAGCATCCACATGACCTCTTTTTACTCTCAGATGATATTTTTAGGTAAAACATTGTATGAGAGCTTATGGACTTTTTACCCTAGTGATAAAATGGGCTTTATTCATATGTTTTCTCTTCTTTATGAGAAATATTTTTATTTTCGCTTCCTATGCATATAAATGGAAAAACATGTCCTGGCACACTTTTGGGATAATGATAGGAAAATGTCCATGCCCAGCACAGCTCAGTAATTAGATCATTCTCCAGGACTGCAAAATCCTCAGTCGGATAAAGCAGTTGAACCTTTGTCTATTTAGACTCATTAAGCTGTGGCTGTTGCTGTATTCCAGGGAAAAGCTGTTTTTATCCCAAGAAGGTCTGTGGGTGCTTTCTGAGCCCTGCCAGGTGGAGATTCCCTGCCTGGTGAGGATCCTCTCGGGCTGGGGTGGGAGCAGTGCCTGGGGCTGCGCTACCCAAGCCTGACTAGGCAGCCCTGCCAGAATGGAGAGTTGTGATGCTGAGTGCCTTGCGAGGAAAAAGAAAGCACTGAGAGATTTTAGGGATTTCTCAGAGTTTGCTGAGTGTGAGTTTGCTCTTTGATATAACGTCAGGAATTTGACTCGCTGCAGTGCTCTTCGTGCTAACTGCAGCTCATGTTCAAATACTCAGCAGTTGCTTTCCATCCAAATCATCAGGAACATGAGTTTGCCTGCAATGGACTTTGAGAAAGTCAGATTTGATATGACAAGGGCTTAGAGTGCATGAAGTCCACAGGCCAAAAGCAACCACAGAATTCAATGCAACAGTGACAGTGCACATTTAATGATTTTTTTTTTTTGTTTCAACAAAAACCCATTCACTGTATGTTCAGAAACCTGTGGCCATAGCCAGCTGAGTACTTTGTATGTATCAAACACTATAAGTGAATTTCTTTCCATGTGAAATTCAATAGTGACATTTTTTGATTGAAACAAATGCAAAATGGGAAATAATGGTATTGCTATTTGGCTTTGCAGGACCAAGTAGATCTTTTTCTTTGATGCAACTGAATATTTGGTTTCTGTTATAATGCCTTAAATGCTTTAAGATGTGTTTTAAAGTAAAATATCAATTTAATATGGAAAGAATTTTTCAGAAAGGAAAGGAAAGTACAATTAATTTCGCGTATTTCAGTGTTATAAAATAAATGCTAACTTATATTTTTTCCCGAAGAATTTCATTTATTTTTGCTTGATTGAAAGTCAAAATATAAATTTAAGATCTAAAATGATTTAAATCAAGTTGATCACTGTATAGTCAATGATTAGGAGAATACTTTTTGAAGCAGAAGCCTGGTAAAGCATTGCTACACATTTTGATCCTCACTGCATATCCAAGACCTCAGTTAAAGTAAAACATCCATTGCCTTTGCTGAAAAGAGCTGTAATCTAGAAGAAGGGTTATACAGAAGATTAATCTACTTGCAGACCTGTAACAAGGGAAAGTTACTGGTCTTCACAGGAAATCAAACAGCATTTTGCAGCACTGTGTCTAAAAACACAAAGCAGTAAAAGGAGAAAAATTAAATTAAATTAATTAAAGGAGAACAGCCTTTTGCATGTTTTCAAAATTCCTGAAAATAGATTGAAAAATTTCATACCCAATTTCTTACCTTAAAGAATATAAAAAAGTTCTGAAGTTAACTTCAAGTCTTACAAAATTGTGTTTGAGAATATTTTGGTAAATGTCGCTCAAGACAAGAGTTCATAGATATGTATGCTGTTATATTATAGCAGCAACACTAGTGAGGAGTAAAGACAACAAAAGTAAAATGATAACACACTGCAAGAAAAAATTAATCATTGTTGTAATGTGACAGATTTGCATCAAGGTGGGACTAGAAATTTCAGTTTTGGTACATGTTTTTTGTGACTTTTGTTTGTGGCTTTTTTTTTTCTTTGCTTGTTTAATTCTTTCTCAGAAAAAAAAAAAGATTAAAAAATTGGCTTTGTACTATGAGAATTACAGGGACATAATTGTTCTGACATGAAGCAAGGGAGGACTGTGTAATCTTCTGTGTAAGACCAGTAATTCCAGCAGTCAGTGTCCATTGTCACCTCCATGACCAGGGTTTACAAATTCACCAATTATCAATTCACGCCTTACCAGTGCAGCTGAATTTTCAAAGGTCATTTGCACAGTGAAAAAGTTGCAGTTCTGGGATAAATTGAGAAAAAAGCCAAAAGCTGGGAAACTATAGATGTTCTACAAGCCAAGACAAAGCCAGTGTGATGGCTCTTTGTGTGAAGACAGGGTTAATTCAGGAAATAGTTTTGACAGTTGTATAGACAATTTTTTCCCACTCTGATAAATTAATTTTTAGTGGCTCAGGGAGAAATCAGAGAAATGCATTTGCCAGGATGATTCTTTCTTCCCTTCTGTTCATCCTTCTGCATTTTTTAATGTAGCCCTCCCTTTAGGAAGGACTAAATTCAGAATTCAGGGCTTCCAGGCCAAGAACCCTCATGCTTCTGCCTGAAGAAAAAAAAAGTGTGGATAGGCAAGGGTTGCAATATATGTGTATGAAAATAAAGGAACAGAAGGCACTGAATTTTAGTAGGGAAAGACACTGCTTTTACATAGCTAAAAGTCTTTATGTTAATATGACACACATCTACAGCCATTCTAAATTCCCAACCCGTCCAACCACCAGTGCAGAGTTGGTTCAGTTCGCTCTTAGGATCCAGTTACAAAAAGGCTATAAGAAATGCTGCTATTTGTCAAAACCAGACATAAAAATGGAAGCTAATAAATTAGAGAAGAGGGCTTTGAATGGTCTAATTGCTGTTGTCCCCATTTCATCCCAGAACACCCTGGTGTAAACCTAGCATCCAGAACTGTTGTGTAACAGGCAAGAAATAACATGGTAAAATTGCTTCAATAATGAGATTCAAAGAGGAGGGGAATTATACACAGAAACTGAGCCATACATCCTTCCAGATGCTGGAACAGGACTTTGGTGCAGCACTGGGTGGAATCCAAGCGGACAGCTAGAGCATGGCTGTGGAAAGGCTCACCCTCCCTCCCATACCTCTGCTCTTTAATGCAGCAAACACAGCTATATGTCAGCTGTGTGTCTGGAGACAGAGAAAGCTTATCTCTTCATGCCCACCAGAGCATACCTAGCAGCTGTACCCAGGAATGGCATGAATCCAGGGTATTCCAGCACTTTCCACCACATTTTTTATGCTTATATACATATGGGATTTTGCTGTGGTCACTCGTGCTAACATATAGGCTTGTCAAGGGCTAAGTACAGGGCCTGGTAAAGCAGACATGGCTTGCTCAAGACCACAGATTCCTAGAATTTAATGTCTTCTGCCTGACTTCCCTTACAGAGGATCATATCTATGAAATAGAAAAATTTATAGGCAAATCAAATACAGCTGACAGGTGGGTAAGCTCTTGTTATGACAGCTGGGTACTGATCAACATGACGTGGGAGAAGCTGGTCAGAAGTCAGGAAAATAGCAGGGTAATCAAAAGGTAGATATTGAGAGGACTGTGAGCTCACTTTAAGGTTATGCAGCCAATACATAATTCATCCCATACTCTTAAAGTAAGAATCCATCAGAGTGAGACCTTTAGCCTGGTGGCTAAAGAAGATAAAAACTAGCTACAGGCGAGTAAGCTCATGTTTTATAGTAAAATGCATAAACAGAACCCCTTACACATTTCAGCATTTTTACTACAACCAAATACACAGTTCTGTTGACCATGGTGAGCTATCTGTGTTGGATTACCTTTGGCTTCATCTCATTACAATTCAAAATGCCAAATCTTGCCTTAATATAACTGGCAGTTGGAATATGAAAATAATTTTTACTCAAACCAAAATTGTAGTAATGGTTCCTGACGATGTTTCATAAGCCTTGAACTTATCAAGGTTGGCAAGATGATACTTTTTTAATTCAGGAGAATTAAATGGACCCAGAAAGCTCAAAAGTAATAACAGGTTTTTTGCTATGTAATATTAAGCAGTTAAAATTGGTTCAAGATTTTAGTTTGGGGCTTCTTTACTTACCGCTAGGGAAAATATAAGCAAAAGAAGCCCAAGTCCAAAATTGAAAAAAAGAATGTGCAGCACAAAAAAAAGAGGTAAAAAAAGGAAATGTAGAATTATGCAAAGCAAATTCAAGCCTGTTTGCCTCAGAGAGGTTACTTGATAAAGTTCTATCTTTCCTAAGCAACCCATATGAGCAGGAAATAAGAGGTTAATTTTAACCCTGAAACAACTGCGAGCACAGAAGTTACTTTTCCAATTTTGACAAAATAGACAACCAGAAAGAGAAGTGTAGGGTGTATAATAAGTCATAAGAAAAACTTATCTCTAAATATCGGATTTTAAGATAGTTTATCAGTCACAGGTAGATACTTAGAACTGACAAGTTCCCTCTCACAGCTATTCCCCCAGGACCTGGTGCACTTCTTTTGTCTAAGGCATTTTTTGACTGGTCTGGTTGCCCCTTCTTTGACTCATCATTCTCAGGCACTACTATGAGAGGCAGACAGTTTGCCTGCTCATACGCAGGAATAATTTGGAAGACAAGAGTAAAAAATGGAAGAAGAAGGGAAATATGTACAGAGGAAAGTCACAGAAAAGGGGATCAAGGTGGAGGGAATCCTTGCTGGTTCGGTAACAAAGGTCAAAAGCATTCTGTTGCTCTGTGCATCCTAAAGATCACCAAAACAGGCAGCCTTTGCAAACAAGCAGAAAACTAACTTCCTCCATGAGGTTGTCCAGGAGTGATTTCACTTGGTTTGGCCTCAAAAGAGTAGATGGGTAGAATGGACAGCTTTCTCACTCTCTGCCCACTAAGCTAACATTTTAAAACAGGTTTTTGATCTATCCCTTTCTACTCAACCTGAGATGATCTCAGTTGAAGAGGTAAGAACAAGTCACTCAATTTGAATCCAATGGTCTTCTATTTTTTATATTTTTGGCAGCATTCATTTCTTTGAAAACTACTGTAGCACTTTTAAAAGTTTCAGTTGCTTCCTACAGAAAGGTTCAGCATCTGTAACTTTTTAAGAAAAGTAGTAGGATGTTGCAGTATAATTACTTGAATAGGTGTGTTTGACAGGGAAGGTTCGATCTGACTGTACCAAAGCTTCATGAATGAAATGAGGTCACACTTGCCCTGATGACTTGCATTCAGAACTCTGAATTACACATCTTCAGGCAGAGAAGAATAAAAAAGAGAGAAAACAATTCTGCCGATTGATTTTTTGCCATCTAGTCATCTTTCCTTATATCCACATTGGAAATCGACCTAAGAATCTCTAGAGAGCCAAGAAAAATGTTATTCACCCTCTTGCTCAAGCTCAAGAAATTGCTTGGCCGAGTGAGTGACATATTATCCAAGTTAAAATTAGCATAATGTATAAATAATAGATTTTTCTCCATTAATTACTGCATTTTCTGAAAAGAAAAAAAAATTATATCTGCTTCAGGTGCTACAGTGTCTCTTTGTCCTTTCTGAAGCCTCTTTAGTGGCCTAGCCAACTTTTTTCCTCTGAAAACATAATTTTTTTCCTAAATTAGATCTTTGTGTGGTCTTCAGTGAAAAGTAATTTGAAACTTATTGAATACTTTATGTATTAAAGCAAAAGAATATATTTTGTCTTATCAAAAGGATAAAAATAGTTCTAGAGTAATTACTTAATATTCACTTTGGAGATATTAATTCTGCCTCTATGAAACAAAGGAAGGAATGCAAAAATTTTATATTTTGTTCTTTCTTCGAACCTTTAAATATTGCATGATTTGTGTCAATATTTATCTCTTTTTGCTTAAAGCAGATTGAAAATCTAATTTCTTTATTTGTCTTTTCATTCTGTTTAAAATCTGCAAGGCAAAACCCTTCTGGCCATGGCTCTTACCAAGAGAAATCCTCCAGGAGCCAAAAGTTAATTGGGCTAAACTTTTTAGATGAAGAAGGGGAAAAGAAGAATAAAAAACCAACAAGCTTATTCTGAAAAGTCTAATTTTTTATTGTAGTGTATGAAAATGTGTATGACATTTGTATGAAAATGTGAGGGCAGATTTCCGAAAGTCTGAAAGTGTGAGGGCAGACTTCTGAAACTGCTGAAAAATCCCAGCACCTGAAATTCGAAGTAGGCATAGTTTTGAAGACCATCTCCTTAACTACCAGACCAGGGAGCTGTGAGGATATTGGGAACATGGTAGATTCTACAATGACATAAATGTTTACCTGAGAATAAATATCTATATGTAAAAGGAGCATAATATTTTCTCAGTAATAACAACAGGTTTTAACAATGTTAAAGGCAGAATAACCTCTGAGGTTGCAAAAAATGGTAATTTTATGTATTACTCCAAAAATCTTACAAGAATTCATCAAAACAATAAACAATTCATTTAAAAAACAAAAACAAAAACAAAACCCAAGAATTCACAGTTGCAACACCAAGAATTCTTCATTCCCCAAATAACTTAATGCTAACCTCAACTCAATATGTTTCTTTTAATTATTGGTCAACTAGCCTTTTACACTCAGCTGCCATAATGCTTCTCACTGTCTGCTATCTGTACAAAATCCCAATTCTCTGAAAATCCATATATATTATCTGCTAGGCACTAATTTGATGTGAATAGCAACAGAAGAGCTCTCTTAACTCCAAATCAATCCACCAAATATTAATCACTGGAAAGTTACTAACACCTCTTTTGTTTTTCCCTCTCACTTTCCAGACCCAGCCCCATCTCTGTTCCACCATTTAGCCCATTTTCTCATTAATTGTTCAGTACAAGCAGTATTTACAATGGCCAGCAATTCTAACCTGCTTCCTCTGAACCATTTGACACGGCTCAGACAGCTTACCAGAGAATTCAGCCTACGGCTGCATGAACTCTTGAAGGAATCAGAAACTGTACTATACAGATAAGCACTATATACGAGCACTTGTTGTCATGGTTACACAGACAGGCTCGCTTCTGACTTTTCCCTGTTCCTTCTGAATAGGAAATAGAGATCCAGGGGGACTCTCAAGCCCCACTCAACAGACATTCGTGCAATTTTAAATGTGTACGTGTCTGAGAAAAAGGAAAAAAAGAGTGGGTGGGCTGTAATCCATCTACTTCATCTGTTAAAATATTTATAGATAGCACAGTGTAAGTCAACAAAAATAAAAGGAGCCTGTACAGGTTTCACTGCATTTTTCAGAGCCAAAATACTGTTTTGCTGTCAGGGAAATCAAAATAAAGTAGTTAAACAAAGTATTGCAAAGAGTAAATAGACCTGAGAACCTGTCAATGCATTATTTCAGTAGACATTTTAAGTAACCACATCTTTTTTGAGAAATCCATGAGAAAAATTGTATCTATGGCTCTAAGCATAAAATAATAAAGGATAAACAAAATATATATGTTGTTGTCCTTGACAAACATGTGCCCTGCACAAGTCCATAACTCAACATAACCACTGAATGCTTTAAGCCTTAAGCTTAAGTTGTGTGATAGCAATTTCAAAACAGATAATGCAACTTATGAGTGAGAAATTACACTCTATTGACTGAGATGTGAAGCAGGCACTTAATGCATGGTTATGTCCTTAGCTGAGATTAAATTGTTTGCTTGACTTCCTAGCTGCTGACATAAATATTTAAATTATTTCACTGTTATTGACCTTTAGCCTCCAACCACATCTGAGTGTCTGGGCCAAGAATCTTTATAAAACCTGGTATCTAGTCAGCAGAAAACCATTACTCACTATTTATGGGGAGGATTCAGGTATTCTCTTACAATAGGCTAATTATTGTATCCCCTCTGCTGACCAGATGTTCTCACAGGGGCTCACTGGCTCACACATGCACCGCTTTTTTCTTAAGGATGAGTAGCTGAAGGTGAAGATAATAACTGAGGAACCGAGACCTGCTCCAGCAAAACACCTAAGCATGCAATGATATGTGAGTAAATAAGGAGTCCTCTTATTTCCTCTTAATCACAAAGGTCTCTATTATGCAGAAGTAGACAATCAAAATCAAAATTATCTGGTGGCCTGTTGAATTAATTGACATATATAACACCTTCATGTTTTATCAAGCATTATGGTAATATGTGTTCCTATTGTCTAGTGAAATTATACTTTTTTAAAAAATTCTTTTCAGTGAAACCAATATGCAAATTAATTTTTTTGTATTAGTATAATCTGAATTTCCTGATTTAATTTTCTTTCCAAGGAAACTGCCTGGGAATTTTTCCCATATTTTTACATTTTTTAAAATTAATTTTCTTGTCCCTTATTTGGGGCAAAGGTTTTTGACAGAAAAGTTTTTTCCCCAAATAAGGTTGGTTTAAAGTTTCAGCTGCCTGGTTATCCCTCCATAACATTATTTCTTCGGGTTTGTTTCTCTACTCTTCATATTAGTTTGATATTTATTGGTTTTACTCCTTTTTTTAGCTTTCTTGCTTTGTGATAAGTTAGCCAGCTCTTTCTGGTCTCATTCCTTTTAGCTGTGGGTAACATAGGTCTGCAAGGACTGAGGTAACTTTTTTTGTTACAGAAAAGTCTGTCAAAAATTTAAAACCAAGGGAAAACAGCTAGTATGTAAACTCCAAAAAGCCAGCCAAATAGATTTTTTGAGAGTGAGGCAACGAGAAATCACTTAGCTATCCATGCCTGCACAGACCAAGTAATGGCATTAAGTAATTTGAACACTACACAGGTTCACTGTGAGGATGCTCTGGGTTAAAACATTAGTAGGAATGTGATGCTGTCTGGTGAACAGAAGTGGGAGTGTTTTGCTTTCACTCACATCCTCCAGGCTTTGGGCAGCAGATTATTATGGGTATGACAGCTGAGGAAAAAGTTGAACATTGGACAATAGAAAGTCACAGAGGTACAGGGAACTCCAGAGCCTGTGCTTTCAAACTCGACTTCTTTTTGTGAAATATGCCTTTTAGTTTGTTTTGAATGCTTAGAGTGCCTTTTATGCACTGTCTGCAGGCTATTTTAAAATATATTATTGTGACCTAGGTGACCCTCTAGATTATTATTCTGCTTTGGTTTGCACACGTTTTCCTCTGTCTTTTTTAACTCTTCCCTTGCCTATTCTTTCATATTTTTTATCTATTTCCTGAAATACTTCTCTCATTTTATAAATAAAAGGTTTCCATCTGATGCTTCTTGCTTCACCATGCACTCAAGCAACTCTTAAATTGTAATCTCTTGCCTATAATCTGGGAGATGAGATTTATTCTAAATTTGTAATATATTTTTTTTCTTTTACTGAAGATATGCTTTCTTCATAATGAAAAATAAAATGCAGACTAATTCCTCAGCTAAGCACACTCCAAAATCATATAATTTGTGGGATTTATTTTATTTTCTTGACTAGAGCTAGAATAACCAAGAAGGTTAGAAGAATTAGGAATCAGAGTTTTTTGGGGTTTTTTTTGTTTGTTTTTTTCTTTTTAATGCAAAAGAAAAAAAAAAGTCAGGAGGACAATGTGGGAAGGTTCTCTTTTTTGCTCTTCAGGAATGGTGTCCTGTTGGTAAAGCAGTGTGGTAGGTTACCATGGCTGGATGCCAGGTGCCCACCAAGCTGTTCTATCTCTCCTTATCCCTTTTGGACAGGGGAGAGAAAATAAGATGGAAAAGAAATTTACAGGTTGAGATAATGCTGTTAACTACAGTGGAAGCAAAAGTTTGGGTGCAAACACAAAAATAAGTAGGTTTACTCTCTACTTCCCATCAGCAAGCAATGTTCGGCTTTTTCCTGGGAAGCAGAGCTACAGCACACGTGGACATTGCTCTGGAATCTCTTAGATTCTCAGTCAAAGCGTGGAATGGCCTTTCTGTCTCATGCAAGTCTGGCCCACCTGCTTATCTCCAAACCTCCAGGACATGTCAGTGTGGTGCTCCACTAAGAGGCCACTCCAAAGCGCTGTGGTTTTTCAGCACCATGCTTCTCACACACTAATCCAGACCACTTTTGAGCAAGGTTAGGAAAAAGGAAAGGGGTATTTAGGAGAGGTCTCAGTACCCACTTAGAGTCAGCTCCCATACCCCTCTGTTGAATTCAGTTGGTGTAGGCAGATCACTGTGTTATGTCCACAACATTGAGCTCATTTGTGCACATCATTTTATGAGAAAGCTGTTGAAAATTAGAGGAAAGGACAAAATTAGAGGAAAGGACAGTTGCATTAATTGAGGTTGCTCAAATTGAAAGAAAGTAATTATTTATGGTAGTAAATGGTGTAATAATTATGAAAAATTGAATGAAATTAAGATAAAAAATATTTAAACAGAATATTAGAAAATGTTCTCTGACAGTAAGATATATGAAGCTGCAGTTTCTGAAGAGAGGTAGTTAGACTCTCATTGCCTGAAGCACTTGAAACTATACAGGAAGAGAAATGTTGAAAATCCTGGGAAGTGTCTGTGCCTGAACTGGCATGAGAACTGAGTGACCTTTTCCTTCTTTTGTTCTGTGAATATTAAAAATGGGACTTTTAAAAGACTTAAATATCCATGTCAAAAATTATACCTACTGTTTCTGGTATTTTCAGGTATTTTCTTTCTTTCTTTCTTTTCCTTAATTATTATGGAAATGTCACTGAATACATTAACTGACACACTCTTTATCTCACTAAATTCCTTCTCCTTGTTAATATTACACCCAGCTTATAGTGACCGTTAATTGATTTTTCTTTATCTTTCATAATTCTCCTTTCACATGCATTGCCAATAGCTCTTCCATCTCAGAATATTTTCAGTTTTGATGGTTTTCCATCTAATGAAAATTACTCTGAGAACTTCACTACTGTGGAAAACACTGTTGAGGTAACTGGTCTGGTAAATAATTTATATCACAAGGATTTAATTGTTTAGTTCTAGACCTACACCTGATTCTAAATTTTTTCTAAGTTTTTGTTTATTCTCTTGTTTTGGTTTGTTTCCTTCAGATGAACATGTAGCCTATATATTCTGCAATATATATGATATGAAAATAAATTTTTATCAAGTGTATCTTTTATGCTGCTCAAAATTTAAATTTCCTGAAGGAACAGCATTTCCAATGCAGACTTGGAAAAAGTACCTGCAGCTACTGCTTATCAGAACCTCAATGAAAGATCCAGTGCAACAAATTTATTGGCATTAAACCCTTTACTACAAAGACATCCATAAGTGCTCAGTTCAATCTTTTGGATCTGCAGGTACAGTTTTCCTGTTCTAAATCACTCCATTTCAGTTCTGGGCTTTTAAATGAGCAGTAAGCATCCCTCCTGTTTCCTCTTATGACTCTACCAAAGCACATGTACTTTCAGCTCCTCCTCAGTCTCTGCAGGCTGGATTTTTTTTTTCCCCCTGGGAACTGTCTGAAGCAGTTGTCCTGTGCTTGTAAATTCAACATCAGGTTTCCCATAATTTTTCATGGTTTCTGTCCTTTAACAAGTTCAGTGACTTTTTAATTAAAAACCAAGAATATTTAATATTTTTTCCTTCCACTGCTACAAACTTTATGTTTTCCAAAACTGATTTTTTTCTACACCTTTGTATTTAACTGGCATACTTGGTGAGATGGACTAAACCCATCTCTGCAAAACGTTAGTTTCACCTTAGCCACCCACCTGCTGCTGACTTACCTAGTAGTGACTAGGACTCTCAGGACTCTCCCGTCCTTAAAAGGTGTGTGAGATGTTAAAAATAAAAGCTGTCCCATTTGCAG
The DNA here is from genome assembly GCF_027579445.1 of Ammospiza nelsoni. NCBI lineage: Eukaryota > Metazoa > Chordata > Aves > Passeriformes > Passerellidae > Ammospiza > Ammospiza nelsoni. The sequence continues at coordinate 35,167,466 of NC_080636.1, read as the reverse complement.
CTTGATAGTCTTGTATTGGCAAACATTGCTTTTTTGAATATTTCCCTGAGCAAGCAGCACTGGACACTTTGTCCTTTCTAAACACCTTTCTTTGTCTCGTGCCATGGACGCAGTCCAGTGTAGTCCTTTCTGTCTCAGAGTCCCTCCCAAATTCTGGCTTTTACCACAAAATATGCAGACCTTTTTGGAAATAAATACTGAAATAATTGTCTTTTTAACACAAATGTCCTTTTTTGAATCAGTTTGGTTTCTTTTGTGTTGGCCATGGTGAGTCTTCATATTGTGCTGTCTTTGTGATAGTTCATGCAGGACTTCTAAGAACTTGTCCTGAGTCTTTCATGGCACCATTCCTCCAGACTTTTTAAAAAAAATATGATTTCCTAATGAAGCATCTATAACTCCTTCATTCCTCCTTTGTGCCGCTTCATCATTATCATTAATGTTCTGCTGTGGTCATTTTTTTCCAAAATATCACTGAAAAAGAAATCAAATCACCTTTATACTTCATTTTCACAGGAAGCACAGCATTTTCCAGACCATTAACACAGAAGTCCATTGTTAATTTCCTCTGCCTGATTTAACTGAAAACTACTAAAACATTAAGTTGCTTCAGAAGCTGCTTCTTTCAGAAATATATTGCTTGTTTTTGGCACTCTATTCATTGAAATTGCAGGATAAAGCAAAATTAAACCTTTTTTTCCAGTTGTACTCAACATTCCCCTGCTGCTCAGGGTAAAACACAACTGATCAGCCCTTTCTTCTGCATTGTCTCCTTAACTTCCCTGTGTGGTAGTTCTCCCTAATCTACATTCCTTCTCCTTGGGCCCTGCATTGTTTAACACAGTTTGGATTGATGTGCTATGGATGAGACAGTTTTTCTGACATTACTGCCACACTCATAATGATGGAATGAATGATTTGCACCTCCTCAGACAATCAGTTAATAAAAATACTTAGGTTGCTGCTTCAGACTAGTATCTAGTGAAACAGAAGACCAAAGAATCTGTTCCCAGGATAAACTATAGTCATGAGTTTGTCTGGAGGTGCTAAAATCAGTGAGAGAAGGAAGGTTCTAAAATTAAGATATTTATTAGACAGATCCAAAAGTCCTAGGAAAGGACCAAGGTGATGTTATTTAAGGAATGTGACAGAATCCTATGGATGGGAAGACTAAGTGAAGCCCATCCCATCCTATCACTTAATGTCTTCTGCTCCTAAAATGAATCACAGAATCATAGAATGACTTGGGATGGAAGGGACCTTAAAGGTTGTCGAGTCCAATCCCCCAGTGACCAGCCTGATCTTGAACATTTCCAGGAATGGGGCATCTGCAGCCTTGATTGTTTTTATTGATTTTCATAATTTTGGAAATGAAATTTTTACTGATGCTTAAGCAGAAATAATTTGAGTCATAACATAATATTTGAGGTGTGATTTCTGCAAAATATTAAGTATTACCCAGCAACAATTATATAGTGTCATTGATCTTGTGAGAAAATCCTTTCAGACTTTCTGGGGGATGGGAGTTTTGTATCTTGTGAAATTCTATAAAATTTCAGTTGACTGCATTTTGTTGACAAATATATCTTTACAGTGAAGGGAAATACTTCTTAAGTTCACCTCATTTCAACATATCTTTCCAGAACAAAGGTTTAATTCAACCCCTGTTTAGCCAACCATATATAAATGTGTCTTGGCTGGGGACTTTTTATGTGCCTCAGACATCCTTTGTTATATAATAAAAACATACATGATACCTTTGGAGGCAGTACTCATTACACCTTTTATCAGATACACAAGATTAAGCAAAGAAAGGAGGTCACAGTTTTTCTGGCTGTTTTTCATATTAGCTGCAGTCATTTTCTAACAAATTAAGTGGATGTAGATTCTAAAATCCTTCTATACAGCTACAGCAGGTATTGTCAAGCTGCAATCCAGAAAAAAAAATGTTGTGGCACTTAAAGCCATGTCACTGTTCCAGCTGACCAGTTTAACCTGAAATTCATGCTATAGCAAAGAGCAAAGTAAAATGTCTGCACTGGCTCGAAAGCAAAAGGAATCTGACTCCACCAGTTTGGATACTTATTCAAGATTCTTTGAAACATAATGAAATCTGATTTGAAAAAAAAAGAAAAAGAATTTTATCTTTCTGAGGAGCTAAGTATGAACTTTTTTTTTTTTTTTTTTTTTTTTTTTTTTTTTTTTTGGTCTGACTGCAATAAAAGAAACTTGCTATGCATGCTACAAGGCATTTACCTTGTATGTAATCCAAAACTCACTGGAATCAGTACAGGCAAAACTTTCCTTCTTTTCAGAAATTAAGGATTTTGTCTTCAGGCTTTTGGATTCCAGAGGAAATCTTGTTTCAGAGACATAATCCTGTCAGTCCCAGGAAAATACTCTGGGAATTCTCAGGGTATAGAAGGGATAAGGGGAGAGTTATTTTTCAGTGAAAAGTTGAGAAAACCACAGGTTGAAAAAAGCCCCAAGATCTGAAGCAGGTACCACTTGTCCAATTCTGTAGTGCAGTAAATAGTATGCTGGCCCCTTTTTCTTTCCTGCTCTTTGTTATGACATTATACTTCCTAGAATAGCATTAGATCATTTTTTAAGACATAGTAACATTTTCATCAGGCAGCTACATGATTCTTAGGTGACTTAAGATATAGTATTACTTCCTACCTGAAGAGGTTGAGCTATTTTCCTCTGTTGAGGGAAAAGCTGATACAAGGTGCATTTAACACGATGGGTAAGAAGTATGAGTAGCAATGGCCACTTATAAAAGGTACAGCAAGAAATCTCTATTAAAAACGGTGCAAAAAATGAACAAGTATTGAAAAGAAATACAGAATGAATACTGTTTCCCATAAATTTGCTGATTGTATATATTGATTATTCAGTATTGCTTTTTTATATTAAGCAGAAATTTGTTGTTGCTATTGTTTGACACCTGTTGTATTTCATCCTGAGCTAATTATTGCAAAAGTTTCATCAGAGTGAGAAAAAGCCCACCATCTCTCTCTTTGGCACAGCACTTCCAGCAGTCAGTCAGGTATACAAGAAACTGGGTTCAAATACTTTGTTACCTAAGCTACCTATGGAAAAAATGACAAGAAAAGGACATTTGTACACAACCACATTATAAATGTTTTGACTTACAAGCATCTGCTATTCTTGTTTGTGAGTGCTTTACCATGCATCTGGACCTTGACATCTATTGAACAACTTGAATTTTCATCTCTTATCACCTTTATTGTGGAGAACTACACAGGGTAACTCTTCTAATTCTTAAAATGAAACCCTCCCAACAGAAGAAATGCCTGGTGTTTTGGAAGCCAGAAATCATCAACGTAGAAAAGAGTCCTTTAAAATGTTCAGCATAGGAGAAGGTTCTACTTAAAGTGTGCTGCTGATAAAAGAACTCTCTATCTCTAGAGATACAAAGCAGAAAAAATGATGTTGTACATCAGAGAGATAAAAGATCACTGTGCTGAAAGTAATCATCAAACTATGACTTTTAAAGCTTGAAACTGCATTTTTCTAAAGTTTCCACTGTTTCTTCATTCTTTCCACATTTTCACAAAATAATACCGTTTCTTTAGAAACTATTGAAAATATCTGGAGAATATAAAAAAAGTTTTTAAGATACATTTAAGAAACTCTATCTGAAAGGTTTTTTCATTTAAAGTAAAATGCTCTAAACAATCAGTCCATTAAACCAGCAATATTTTACACTTTCCAGAGATAAAAAGAGATTTGTTTTAATATGCTGACTGTATGAAAAGACAAACTTAAAGACTGCAGAACAGTCTCCCAGGCATACAATTAATCGGAATGAAAATTCTAGTTGGTATCTTGATATAAATAAAAGATGCCATTAATTTGTTGTTCAAATTACTGAAAACGTCCCTGCCAGGAGCAGTCTGAATAAATCCGGGTTTGACTGATAGGGCATTAATGGCAAGCACTCAGACACTTAAATCAAAGGCTTATTATTCTTTGTAATACTTTTCCTGTACCCAGCTTATTTTCACATTCAAGTCCTGACTGAGATTTTCCTTTTATTGGCCAACTTTATATTGATAGACTATATTTAGAATAATCATACCTTTTTGGCTTAAATTATTTATATAATAGCCTCTTTCAAGGCAGAACAGTAGACAAAGATACTACTCCTGAAAGATAACACTGCTAATTGTGTCAATATTTATTAAAATACTAGCATTCATTCTGTAAAGAAAATTAGTGGTCAGCGTGGCCCTGTTTTCACTGAAGAATCCAGTCACAAACATTTCAAGGTATTGGATAACTATCATGGTTCTACTGTTCCAGCAGGAATTGCTCAAAAAGACTTCACTGTGAAACATCCTCCTCCTGTTCCCATGGTGTGCAAGGAAACACACCTTACACCTTTTCTGCTGAGTGGAATGTCTCAGGGCCACACAGCCCCCTGCAAGATTTCACCAGGTAGAAGATTGCACCAGCAAGCACCTAGATAAACCCATCAGTACTGGCTAAGTCCATGTGGATAGAGGCTGGGTAGTCACATATTCTGAGCACCGATGTCTTGGTTTATAATGAATTCATAAGTGGCAAATCTTAGTCTTGGAATCTGAAACTCCTTAAAAAAGAGCCTTGAGTCATTTCCCTAGGATTTGCAACAAATCCTATTTTGTTTTCAATGGGGATGAATAATACAAACAGTGAAATCAGACTGTAAGGTACTGAATCTGAATTTACTGTATAGTACAGAAGTAATATAAACCACCATTACCTTGAGAAATACAGTGACTGCCTTCTGCAATTGTGCTGCAAAAATAGAAGTTTCTGTGCTGAGGACTGAAGTGTGAAAACAGTAATAGAATTCAGAAGGTATAAGATTTTTTTTTCAAGAGTTTATGATGGCACTATATCATACTTGTTATTTTTTGGCACAGACAGCATGGTACTGCTGTACTGTTTGTCTGGGATTGAGTTGCATCCCTTTCTGTCTGTTTAGCTCAGCATCTCAGTAATATGAGTAATAAGTGCAAAAGATTTTCTGAAGAAACTGCATCTCTGATTCCTATCTATACTTGATAGAACACTTTACTCTTATTCCTTGTTTCTCACAAACTCATTCCAAGCACACCAGTGAAGCATAGTGGCAGCACTTGAGTTTACAAGAAACCATTTACCTGGTAGGAGGGAACAAAATTCCCATCCAAGAATTACTGCTCAGCCCAGAATATTGAACCAGTTCTTAATACAAAGTCAAACTAGGCACGTCCTTAGCATCAATGGTGCATTAACAAGAATCTCTTCATCCCTGCAACCAAGCCTGGAAAAAACATTGAAAAATAGTGTGCAGGCATTGAATTTTCAGTACAATTAACACTTTGAAAAATGCTGAGACTGCTAAGGAGATAAAGAGGACTCTTAATATTAGATAGAGCTATTTAAATAATGTGTTGGGAAATTTTAAATTTCAGCTTTCTTCTTGTTTACAAATAATCAGCAAATAGATGCAAATTTTAGAGAGTTTGTCTTGCTGAGTATTTTAAGAGAACATTTTTTACCCTACAGATTCTTTTGATCAAGAGCTGAGATACTTCAAAGAGAGATGTATTATGGCATCATGGAGAAAGTAAGTGGCTGCCTGCCTGACTATTTTTTATAGCCAGTAGTGTCTAGAATTCATTATGTGTTTTGTGCAATTAGTCACAGAATATTGGTTCTGTGCCTAAACATTATGCAAATGCATGTGAGGACTGCAGGAAAGAGTCTTTCATACCTGTACACCTTAATAGCTAGGAGCAGTTCAGTGTTTCAGAGAGAGAGAGCAGAAGTGAATTCCACTGTACACTTTTTAACCTTTCCTTATTTTCTTTATTTTGGTTTGTTTGCTTATTTTTCTCCCTAAGGAAAACATAGTATAAATTTATATATGATGACTTGGGATGTAAAAGCCTAATTCCCTTTCCATTCTAGGAATAAAAATGTATAAACTATCTTGTCTCAGCTGAATGTTTACAAAATATATACACTCCTTTTGCTCTTGTCACAATCACCTAGAATAATTGTATTTATATGAACACAGCACTAATTGCCAAGGATTTGCTCACTGGCCTTTGTCTCTCTTATCAGATTAATTGCCCGAATGCCAGGGTTCCTGTTGGAGTGTTTAGAGTGCTGCTGTGTCTATATGCTGAACATTGTTTCATCTGCTCCCCTAACATACAAACTGGAGCTGTTGCTGTCCTTAATATCATTCTGATTAGGTTACTTTTACCATTCATTCCCCTGATAAGTGTGGTGCAGTGACTATTCTGATATATTACAATACAGCATTCAAAATTATTTTTGCTCATGTGCCATTTGCCTTAATAAATTTTTCAGTGGAAGTGGTCAGAGAAGTATTTTTACAAACACAGGGCAACTTTTGGACCTTCCTACAATTTATTGCAGATAATCAATAGGTGATAAATTTGGGGAAAGCCTAAGTTCTTGATGAAGGATTTTGGCATCTGGTAAAAAAACCATCTAAAACTGAAATTGTCTGTGAAGGAAATAGAATTCTAGAAAACAGGAGTCTTTAAACTCAAAGGGAGCTTTAACTAGAACTACAAATCAATGAAGGTAGACAGGTATTCCTAGGTGTGCTCTGTAGCTCTTCCAATTGGAACAAAACTCCAATTCACATGGCTTCAGCTGTTTTTACATTCAATGAGCATTGCAAGAGTTTTTTCTCAGCCTGTATTAGTAATGATTATTTCAAGTGTAGCTGAAACAGCAAATGCTGGACATGATTTTCCTTCTTAGACGGACCATGGTAGATCAGCACCAAGTTGTTCACATAACAGAAATTTAGTAATGAATTCTTTGGCTTTGAAACTATATTTTAGGTCAGAGCATTCTCCAAAATTGAACAGTCTGGGTGACTTGTCAGTATGTTTTCTGTGCTTCTCACATTGCAGAGATTGCCTGGAACTAAAGTCTGTAGGTAGTTTCTGACAGGAGAAAACCTGATTATGAAATAGAGTAGGTCCAATAAACCCCTGGTCCAAACATGATGTACCATATCCTGTTATCTAGAACACAGGAGGCACTCAGCAGCAAGGAATAGTTAACCTGCATACAGTTCCAGACCTCCTCTTCCTCAGTTCTCCATCCAAAATAAATACTTTCCTTAAGTCTTTCTGTTAATACTGCTATTATATATCAATAGAGCTATTCTGTAAATTGATACATATGTCATTCTAAACGTAGTCCTTTTTATATATCTTAGCATGATTAAAAAAACAACCAAAACACTGGGTATCTATCTTCTCTTTACTTAATGACAATTTGTGTCTGAAAATCTTGGAAAACTGGGCTTTTAAAACTTCTGAAAGTCATTGTTATGTCCCACTAAGTCAGTTCTTAGAAGTACTATCAATCATTTCTGTGAATGTTGTTATGGAAATTTATGATAAACACTCCCTCCCACTGACTGGGACTGATTCACACACTCACCAAATGTACTGTGCTCCTGATATCTGTCTCTCTGTATGATAAGGTCTCCACTATTCTTTTTAATTTTATGACTTTTCTTTGAACATTTTCTATTTGTCAACATTCTCTTAGAAGTACAAACTTACAAAGAAATGGCCATAGTGTTCCAGTGGTCACAACCTGCTGAAGCAATAGGAACTCTACTGAGGATTAGTCCTAATGAAGACGCTCCTTTTCGATTTAAAATTTGTGTGAAGCTGGCAATTCAGTAGCATCCTTGAGTCTTTGTCAAAATCAGCTGTCTGAACATGGAAACCCCTTCTATTTTCATTCTCTGTTCATTCATGGACAACTGTATTGTTGGCCATATCAAAATTATTTTCTTGACTTTTGAGTAATATGTATTTCATAATCATAATATGATACATATGCATTATACATACTGAGTATCTTTCCCAAATGCATAACAAGTATTTAAGGAAAATTTGTTTTCTTCTCCATTACCATTGAAATAAATGACATATTTATCTAGCTGCTGGTTAATTTCATTGCTAGGATCCTTTTTGATCCATATTTTCCTTGAAGAAAAGCCCTTATTTTCAGTCTGATAATGATAGATTTTTCCACATGTAGTATTTTCCTTTCCACATGCCTCATGAATTTTCCATGATTTCTAACATCATGTGTGTATTTATTGTTATTAGCTTAGCTATTGACTAAAAGCCTACCTTTTTTCTATTCTCTAGTTAATAGCTACTTTTTATAATCAGACTTCACCCTTCTTTATGATTTCACTGGTTTTTTTTATTAATCAGCTTTTTTCTTCAAAGTTGACTTAGACAAATTTCCAGTCTTGTACCTTTCACTAATTTCATATTTTTGAGTTTTTCTCCTTCCTGATGAACACGAGTATTTGGGGGATTGTAAAGTATACATGTAGCAGTTTATAGTAATGCATTCATTTAATCCTGTTTATAGAACAGACATAATCAAATCATCATCATGCATTCCTGTAGAGGTCATAACCAGGTAGTATTTAGTTTGGTAAATGAAATATATTTATCTTTGTGTCATATGGTTCCTGGTGTGTGTTAAATCTAATTTCTGCATTTTGGTGTTTTCCTCCTCTTCTACTCATACTTTATCTACAAGCACTAATATATACAGGCAGAAGCCAATCTTTTGGGTTTACAAGACCCACATCTGTGAGTCAGTAAATGATGCAAGTTATTGATCTAAGCAGAAGCACAAGATGGGGAAATAATCTATACAGATTCAAAATCAATGGCACCAGCCTATCAATGATTTAAAAATTCAAAAAAGGACCATTTTGGACCAGGAATATCTCCTACATCTTCCGTACGCTATTTTTGTAATGGCATATAACCACTGATTTTAATATTTCCGTCATTAATCCTCCAGGTTTCTCAAATTCTGATTGAGACAAATGAGCAATTCCAAGTCTTCTTATTTGCTATTTATTCTCAGCAGTGGCATATAAATAGTTAATAAGTATCATTCCCTTGTGTTCCCTTAGTGCCTTGGCTAATTTTGTAATCAATATCTTGCTTTGAAGCTAATTGCTTGATTTGTATTCCTCTGTGCCCATCCAGCCGGTTAGTGCTCTGCAGACTGCTGTCCCACCACAATGCTTCCTTTTTCTTATCACATAAAGGCAACTCAAAAAATTGGTCTCTCACCTCAACAAAGATTCCACAAGGTTCCAAATTCCTACATAACTTATTAATCAGTGGTTCATTTCCACATTTTTACCATGTTTCCTTGTGTTTTGGACAATCCTGTTTAATGGTTTTATGGAAAAATTGCTCATCAAACTCTGTGTAATTGCATGTGTATAAAGATGATAAATATGTTTTTAATATATTCCATCCTTATTAGAAACGTGTCTTGTCCTCTTTCATTTAAAGAAAATGAATTGCAGTTGCAGAGGAAAGAAAAGATATTAAATGTTTGTGTTAGTTAAGCTGGGGAAAAATGTAATTTTTAATTCTTTTCTCTTAAAGTTGTTTCATGGTCTAACATTTACTCCTTTTCTGTTCATAAATATAGTGAAATCTGGGGCCAGGTTCTGTGTATCTGTCTTTGAGGTTTTCATATATAGCAGTCACCTTTCTGAACTAGAAAAATGAAAAAGGAATGAGCAAGGTGAAAGAGAAAAACTCAAAACATTTAAAGAATGCTTTTTCTTTTCTCTACAACTGATGTCCCAGTCCAAATTTCAGCATCTCGTGGTTGTATAATTTTCATGTATCATTCTCAAAGCTTTATGCTCCATGATTGTTGTATTTTCTCTCGTAAAGGACCATGAACATGACATTCAGTATAAAGCAATTCTATTTACAAATAAATGTGACTATGTTTGCCAAGATTCACTTTAGACTTAGTCAAAACCAGATAAAGAACTGGAGCTGTTAGTTCGTTTCTTATGACCTGTTATGACGAAGCATTTCTGCTAAGCTGTGGAGTGAATGGAGAGATCTATAAAATTAATTGCATCTCATCAGGTACCAATGACTTTATTTCAGTGCAGTCGTCATGAAAACAGGAATACTGTCATTTCACAGGTGACTTGATGTTTTGCCTCATTCAGGAGGTAAACCAGACTGTCTTCATGGTTCATTAATTTGCAGGCTAACATGTAACACCATCCAAGAGTTCTCCAGTCCAACAGCAGAGGCAGGCACTGCTGTACTCTCTTTGATGACAGCGTGCTAATCCTGCAGAGCCTCATATTTGGCTGACACTTTGAATGGCTGCTGTGGCCTCCTGTCAAATTACGGTAGGTTACAGACCCAAAAATTGCCTTCCCATCAAGGGTTAAACTATATCATGTAATTGAGGCTTATTCTAAAAAATCTGCTTGCCCTGAGGTCAGGCAGAGCACTGAGCTGCAATCATTAATAAGCCATTTTGTGTTTGCCTCTGTGATCAAAGAGTCCTTGTCCAGAGCGCAGTAGCTTGTTTCCTTTGCATTTCAGCTTCAAATTTAGTTTCCAGAGAGAAGAGAGAATAAATCCTGACAATAACAATGGTGAATCTTTAATGGCACTTATTAAAGTCAATGTTTGATTTTTCAACTGTGCTACCTGAAATTCAATTTTTAGACCAAAAATGCATTTAAAAGCTTTGGGGCCTTTTGTAACAAACACCCTTTCACAAGTTATACTGATCTGCTATGTTCGATGGAAGACTATTTTATGTTATTTGTTCCATTAGTTCCTTTAATTTCCTTTTTAATAGCTGAACCTTTACAGCAGTTAAAAAAAATCTAATAGCAGCTTTGATCTTCAGATATCAGCTAGAGGGTACTCCACACTTAGATTTTAAATAATGTACTGTAGAAAGCTACCATCCAATGAAAAATCCTCAATTACTTTGAAAGCTACCCTTCACCATGCTTTTACATTTACAGGCCTTTCTCCCTTTTTTTTTTTGAAATTTCAACCTCCATATCACTGAGGTACTTTAAGAAATTATTTATGATAGCATTACCTCATACTAATTTTCTGCTCAGTGCATAAACCAGAGTTGCATCTGCTTTTTTAGAACAGGGAACATGATCTAGCTGATACATATTCTTACTCTTCTCTGGCATAATCGATGGAAAACTCCCCCCAGAGACAGCAGTGCCTTTCTCTCCTTGCACAGAATGCAGCGTTGATTTAAATATTGTTTGGTAAATACATTAAAACAAGTGACAAAAAAAAAATCCCAAAGCAGAACTCTGCACTATAAAATGCTACATTTCTTTTTGCACCTCTAGGACCAAAAAGTCTGGCAGATAAAGCTCTGAGTTTCGTATGCTGTATGAGTTAGTGTGCCTCACTGTCTGTAACTAAACTGGCGCTATTCCATGTGCGTGTGCTTGGCTATGGATATGAGTGCCTGGCTTCATCTGCATTTGCTGTGGGCTTGGCTGAGCAGGGACTGCTCCACACAATACACTGCACATAAGCAAAGATGCTTTTGCCCTCTAGAGGGGAACACTCATTCATGTTTCTGGAGGAAATTTCAGTTTTGCAGGAAAAGTGATTTGCTTGAAAACAAATCAGATGGAAGTCTTGCAGGCTGCACTGCCTGCCAGTTTCACCTGATTACAGGTTATTAAAGGTTGGAGGTCCTAAAATGGGCATCTACACATGATGTAAGTGCAGCCACCTGTTGTGCATAAAGTGCACAGGGAATTGGATTAAATTCAGAATGGGAGTCTCAATAATCTGCTCAGTACCAGTGAAATGCAAAGGAGAGGTCTCAGTGATGACTAAATGAATGCTATTCCTTTGTATTATGAAATTCCTTCTGTCATTCAGTATCTACACCTACTTCCAAACAGCGAAATAGCTTTTGGAATAAATATTTTTATTAATGTTTTGGTATCAGAGATACAGATTTGAATTCATGTCCTGTGTGATCAAAAATGAGGCTTGTATATTGAAACCACCAAACTGCTGGGCGGTTTCTCACTCTCTTGCTGAAACCTTTCTGCCTTGTATTAATAATTGAATAGGCTTGAAACTGTCTTGCCACAGCTCTGCTATTAACAGTGTCAACTAATCCAGTTCCTAATTCCTCCATCCCTCAAAATATTTAATTCCTGGCATGGAGTGGAGCACTCAGTCTCCCCCACCTGAGGTGACTGCTGAACACCCTTGACTGTTGGATACATGCACACATAACTTGTGCTGTCCTCAAAGTACCACCTCCCTTTACATTTCCACTCTGCTACCAGTGTGCTAGGGTGCTTCTTATCTTGGTTCCTGAGATCAGAGTACTTCTGAACCTGCCAGTCCTGCTGATCTCTGTTAGGCAATTAAGTGAGAGGCATGTCATAGCTGAGAGATGTATTAAAAGGCATTTGCTGACATTACTTATCAGATTCTGAAGCCTGCTTCCAAGAAATGGAAGACAGATGATCTCAGCCAGATCTGAAGTTGCCCTTCTCCACTCAATTGCTAAGATGGGATTCAGGTTCAGCTGAAAGGTGAGCCAGGTGAATGGTGACAGGACTGTCACTCTTTTGTTTTAATTCTGAGTGACATTGTTTTTAACTTCCATGAAATAATAGGATTTTTTGAATACTCAATATTAAAAAGCGTAACAGCACTTAGGTAGTTAAATAACAGTTGAAAGAAGAAAAATATTAACTCTAATTTTTCTGCCAGTTATAACAATGAGGGTAAAGCTTTTTAAGTCTGCGCTGTTCAAAATGTTTTAAGGAATTATTTCTAAGAACTACATAAATGTAAATGTAACTAAAGCAAGAGACAGAGGTAACTTTCATCTTATAATTTAGTGAACATAGGTTTATCCTTTAAGATTGTCTGGAAGACAGAACTGGTGCAGACAGCTGTTTTCTGTCTTAAACTGAAATATCTCTAAAGAAATATCTTTGTACATTTAAATGTGAAATTTGCTGTAAAGCTTACATATCCTGAACTGGGGAGGAAGAGAAATCAGATATCTTACTCTTTCTTCATGGAAATAATACAAAACTCTTAAAAATCTCCTAAACTCTAACTCACAACAAATATAATGAAACATATAACAAATATAAAATGCACCCATGAAGTCCTTCCCTCAGGTCATTAAAGTACTTTCTGCAAATTGTTCCTCAAATCCTTGGACTGAAGAAAACAGAGATTTGTACAATGAGATTTACAATGTAGTCATGTGAGATTTGCAATTCCTTCATCAAGCTTTGTGGAACTGACAGTGCTCAACAGATTTGTGCCTTTTTTCCCCCTTCACTTCAATTTCAACTAAACAGTAAACAAAATTACCAAAAGTAGATTGATACAATAAGTTTCAATTTCTTCTCTAGAGAATCATGTTGCTTTATGTTTGGTAATTCCATTCAGAGACCTAGATTTTCCCCTTCTCTGCTTCCTCTGACACATAGTGAGTAATGGATGCCCAACACTGAAAAAAGTATGGGGAAAAATTGTTTTCTCCTGACACTGTAATTGTTTACAGTGATATTTTGGGGCCACCTTTGGGATCAAGGTCTCTTTTACTAGTTTAGATTATAATGTAAAAATTACTCCTCACTTCAGAACAGTTATAATCTTACTGGAAATGAATGACAGATGGAAGGTAGAGGGCAGATACGTGACTTGTAGGTGCTACCTCTTGTAAGTCAGGGTCATTCAGGTATGTCCTCTATGAAAAGGTGTGAGTATTTCAGTATTGGTACTGTATGAAGATTAGCAGTCAAGAGAAAAAACCTGAAAGACAGTCCAGACTGTCAAGTCCAGACTAGTGGTGGACAGGGATGGATTGGTTTCCTTTTATAGTTACCTGGTGCACACTGAATATGTGAACAGGATTTTTCTCCCTGCTCACAAACATGCTACCAGCCTTGGAGCCCTCCTCCAGGAGGTGAGTCAAGGAGGGGGGACTGAACATGAGTCTCAAGGTGGAGCAGGAGGTTGGCTCAACAAACAGCTCTGCCCCACCTTCAGAGGACCTTATTTTCCAATCACATCTTTCCTGTCATAACAGTCACAATATTGAGACAAAAAATGCTTAGTTCTTGTCCTCCACACTTGACCTATACATTTACAAGGTAGAGTCCCTTAGGAAGTAAGAAGTGCATAATTTGAAAGGTCACATTTCATCTATTTACCCTTTATTACTGGTGTCTCCTTCAAGTATTAATATTACCAGTTTGGGTGTCTAGGTAGCTGGTGTAGCAGCATGACATTAATTAACGTTCATTCATGGGTTTTGTATCATACTCCTTGACTGACATGATATTTTAGCAGTGCTCACCAGTCCTGCTATGAAGAATTCCATTGGGCTGATGATCCATTTTTATGCAATATGTGAATCATCTCTTGGTTTTAGCTGCACAATCCATTATAGTCCTTTCCCATTTCTGCAAATTAGGTACAGTCTTGAATTACCTAGGCTCGTCACAAGTTTCTAGTTCACATTAACCAATAAAGCAGCTGTGGTACTCAACTTCTTGCAAAATTTTCAATTTTCATAGAAATTTTAAGAGAAATTATTGTGTTTCTGGACATTGTGTGTTCTTGTTTTTAATCCGATTTATTAATACAGAGGTCTGAAGGGTTTTGTTCTTTTTCTGACAGTAGCATCTACTTTATTGCATTCTTCATGGTTCGGGACTTCTGGCAAAGTATGAGATCAGCCTCTGCTCAATAACTCATATGCTGGCTGTGAGACCTTTTGCTGCCTGCAGCTTTTCTGTCCACCAATTTTGGAGGAGCTCTGCCTGCAGAAGGCTCACTACTCCTTTCTGTAGAGGACCCGAATACATGTTGCTCTGCTGGGGATATTTTGAGTTCTCTAGTACATCTCCAGGTATGAAACTAACCACTCTGTTCAGCTTCATCTACTGACTTCTATGCTCACCTTAGAGTAATTGGCACTGTATGGAAAATCACACTATGAAAACCAGTGTCCAAAAAGAAGACAGAGAAGTCCTGCAAATTCATTAGAATAAAGGGAGAGAGTCCATTGGGGCACATGCCTATGGGGTTTTCTCAAGGTTTTGGAGGGCGCAGCCTCCTTTGATCCTAAACTCCCGTCTGCAAGTTGTCCTCTTCTTTCCCCACTGGCTGAGGTACTGGGAAGGTCCAGCCTTCCCAAACAGCCTCCCACGTGTCTCCCCTTGAACCCGTCATTTTACCCCAAAGCTCAGGAACTCAGGCTGGTGCAGACACACTGGTCCATTTCAGGAGCTAAGCTGTCTGGCCTTTGTAACAAACCTGCTGCTTGAAGTTAGTAGAGACATTAAGACCCATTCCAAAGATGTTAACATCCATCTCTTCACCCATGGAATTGCTTGTAAAGATTTTAGCACACATCTTCCCTATCAGCACAATAATTATGGCAACAATTTCATGCTCTTTTGAAATTGCTTTATTGAAACTTAGGTAGACTTGCAAACTCCCCAAGTTCTTGTTTGCTCTTCAAAGCCTCTGATAAAAAAAAAAAAAAAAAAAAAAAAAAAGAAGAGAAAGAAGGGAAAGAAGAGGAAGAAGAAAAAGAAGAGAAAGAAAGAAGGGAAAAAGAAAAAGGAAAATGAAAGAGAAAAAGAAAGAAGAGAAAGAGAGAAAAAGAAAAAAGAGAGAAAGGAAAAGAAAGAAAAAGAAAGAAAGAAAGAAAGAAAGAAAGAAAGAAAGAAAGAAAGAAAGAAAGAAAGAAAGAAAGAAAGAAAGAAAGAAAGAAAGAAAGAAAGAAAGAAAGAAAGAAAGAAAGAAAGAAAGAAAGAAAGAAAGAAAGAAAGAAAGAAAGAAAACTTAAATGTTAATTTTTATTTGGAGGAGGACTCCTCAAATTTTAGTGATAGAATTTCATTGTTAACCTCCTCAGCCCTGAATTAACTGAATATTGTTGAAACATCAAAGCTTCAAAGCCAGACACCTATTGTTCGGAATAGCTCCCTGCCTTCCTTTTCTCTAGCACCTATTGCTAAATTACCTTCCTTTTATTACCTTTTCAGCTGTTGTGAGGCTTTTAATGGCTTCATTTTTCAAGGTCTTTGCCTAATTTGCTGCAGTTCTGACTCAATTATAACTCAGAGCCAAGAGGTCTTCGTCTCAGAGTACACAAATTTTGGCTGGCAGATCAGCAGTCTGGGTCTCTGCCCAGCCACCAAATCCCACTGCCTCTGGAGTCAGATATGGATCAGAGGAATGCCTCTTGATAAAGTCATTGTGCTGGTAGGCAGCACGCTTGCAAAGGGCAGATTACCAAGACCAAATGTTACCTTTGCTGCTGGAAGGACATTTAAGTAAATGTTAATCCTTGGTGTCTCCAGAGGACCTTTTGTTTTTGGAATGAAGATCAAGCAACTAATCACACGTAACAGAAAACCACTATGCATTTCCATTACTCAGAAAACATTCTCAGAAGGCAAATTCTCTCCAATGCCTATATACATGAAAGAAATCAGTGACTAATCATGGTATAGGACCTGAATGGGGGAGAGAGACATATCAAGGAAGTACAGAGAAAAATCAGAAACTGGAATTTCAGGGTATTTGTGCTAGTCTCTTTTCTAGGAAGTTTTGCGAGTTTAAATTACAGACTTAGCCTTTTCTCAAGATTGATTTGGATGACAGTTCCAATGTAAAATATAATTTTACCAGTTCCCATTGAAAGCCCAATTTCAGACTCATTTACTCTGAAATCTATTCAACTTAAGCTGGTGCTTTTGGAGTTCTTTGTATTACTCTTGTTGTTTGCAATCAAGTCCACTATTCTAGTTCTGTTAAAGGAAAAACATTGTAGCAGCCACAGTATATGCAAACATAAGGAAAAAAAACTGCAAACTAAATATATATATATATATATATATATATATATATATATATATATATATATATATATATAAAAGTGCTTTGAATTCCAAACAGGGGAAATAAAAATGATTTGTATTAAAGGTTAAATATACCCTAAACTACAATGTTACAAGTTTTATAGTAATGATGTCTCTATATCCTTGTGCAATACATCATCAATCCACAGCCAAATACCACTGACACTGTACATATTTTATTTTTACAGAAAAATATTTGGATATGGCTTACCTCTGAGGCAGTTCTGTAAATTTTAAATATACTTATTTCTTGGGAAAAAAGGAAAGAACATCAAAATGAATGATGAAACCTACAAAATGAATTTTCGGCTGTTTTATGTAAACTGATAGAAAGAGTAAAATTTCTTGTTCGGTTTCACTCTACCCAGAGTTCTGATGATAGCAAACAGGAAAAATCCTAACTGTAAGAATTACCTGACTGTGAGAATTATCTAGTTGTTACTTAGGACTGTAAATATTCACAAATAGTCTTTCTTCCTGGTGTGAGGAGGAACTATGGTAATACAAGCTTAAAGTAGCCCCGTGCAAATCCATGGAACAAATTCCAGTTGGGCTGGTGAAATGCAGCATCCTAAAAATAACATTACTGAAGCAAGAGTTCCTATTTAGTTGAAAATTTTCTGAACTTCCTTTTTATGCTGGACTAAAGATACTTTATTCTTCCTCCTGGTGAAAAAGAACAATCCTGGCTAGAAAGCTGATAAGAGGTTATCACAAGCTCGCATACTACCCTTCTTTATGAATCTCATGGCTTTAGTAAGGAAGATAATCATGATCAGAAGGACTCCCTACTAGATGCTGGAGAAGACCATGTACAGAAATCAGAAGTACAAAATTACTGTAAGTATTTTTAAAGCTGAGTATAAACAGTTAAGCAATGTTTACTGCAATCAAGTAGAAACTGAATCCAGCAGGAGAGCAATGCTCTCTGCTCTATAGCATACCACTATAACACCTCTTTAATCTTCTTGTGACCTAATTTTCTCAATTCTAATATGTGCATTATCTTTCATGATACTAGCAGAGTATTATGAGGGAAACACTGTCCTTGTGGCTATAGCCTGGTTGAAAGGGTAGGCCTAGACAATGGTGTTCTCTGGCTAATTTGTAATACTTCCATCATTGTACTATTGTGTGTATACGATGGCTGTCAGCTCATTAGACATTAAATCCGCTTATAAATATTTGATGTTAAGTTCTTTGTTAAAGAAACTCTAAGCCTTGTCTAGTCTAGTGATGTGTTTATTGTTTAAATTAAACCTTAATATTTTACTTGCTCTAATGTTTTATGTGGCAATAGAATTTTACAAGGGCTAAATAGGAATAGGCTAAGCTAGCTCTACTGTCATGAAAATGTTTTCTGTCTTGTGCAATTTCTGCTCTTAGTCCAGTCCCTCTCACTGATTCTGAGATTTAGTGGCTCATGTGTTCTCTTAGACATAGTCATCTATATACTATGCTGCTGTGACTATTTCATTATTCTGTTTCTTGACTTCATGCCCATGTCATCAATTCAGCAATTGGTTATTCAGTTTGTTAATGAGGGAAAAGTTCAATGACCATTCAGTCAAATTACAGAATATAGAAAAGGTCAAGGTACTAGAGTACATTATTCAAATTCATACAATATTGTACATAACAAGCTATATTTTCCATTCCCCAATACTTCATTTCATGGGAAAATTATTACAAGAACATAATACAGCATAAAATTAATCCACACTAAGAACAAAGCCTGCAATTAAAATGCTAAATGGCATAACTTAAATCCTTTATTTTGACAATTAGTGGAGTAAGAGTAAGGATTTTCTCTTGTACCACATGAAATAATAATTTTATAGTTATAATTTGCCACAGGATACTAAGTATATTTTAAACCTGGAGCAAGATACAGGGGCCAAAGTGCTCCTTAACCTCTCCTCCCCATAGGTAACTCAGTACAAATCAAAATTCTGCTGTTTCATCTAATCCTAGAGACATGTGAAAAAATAGCAGTTTTTCATCAAGGAAAAGACAGAGATAAAGAATACAGCCAGGATTTTGTAGGCTCACAGTTTCCACAATCACCCATGATAGTCAAGATTACAATGACAGTCCTTGCTGGACAACTATGCAAATATTCACTGTAAAAACCGCTTTAAAACCACAAACTTCTTCCTGGAGCAGAATTTAAAATTTCATCTCCATTCTTACAGACAACAGTCACAGGACAGGGGAATTGTGGTCGTTTGCTCTGGTTTGGTCTGATAAATCTTCTGCTTTATGTTGTACAAAATGGAAAAGCCTTGAAAAAAGGTTTTAGAAATACCTTTCCTCTTAGCTCAACCCTGGATGAGAGGGCACTTCCAGGAGGTGCCAGATACAATCTTTCACATAGAAAAGAAATTAATTCCACCTCTTATCTTTCCGCAACTATTTTAACTGCTACATTTTCAGATAAAAATAAAAGAGAAGATTTTAATGAAATAATTTTCTCTTTTCTTTTAGTCCTCATTCTCCTTTTCCTGGGAATTTTCTTTTTTTCCGAAAATGCTTAGGTAGGTAATTCAAGAGACTACACATCAATGAAGGCAAAAACATCAATCCAGAGGAAACAGAGTTTTTAAATACATTTTTCAATTTCCTAATGGATAGCATGCTATTTTATGGATAATTGCAAAGCTTGTGAGACATTTTGTAACACCCTAAGGTTAGTTTTGCTTGGTATAACTTTAAAGTGTGGAGCTTCTAATTGGCATTTTTTTCCACAATTTTGCTCTATATGTTAATGCTGCATATCTACCTGCTTGTTTCTTCCATTATCCAGAACAGTTATTATTACTATTCATACAAATATTAGACTCTCATGATGGTCATATGAATTCACATATTTCTGAAGCCTGTAATTTTCCTCTCTTCTGCTTCACTAAATGGACTTAGTGATCTTGTGATGAATTGAACAATTGTACTGTCTCAGTTCTTTCCTGCTATTAATCATACTCCATTCATTAATATGACAAATTGCAAAGTTTCCAATTTTGTTTTTTTTTTCTTCAGTATTCAGAAAAAAAATCATTTTAGTTTTAATCAATGAAAATTAGAACCTCATAGCAGATAAAAAGTGAGAAGTTCTAGTCAAATAACAGGTTGGATCAGGCTGAAATCCATGCCTGACTTGGGCTCATAATACTCCAAATTATGAACCAAGCTGCTTTTAGTCAGCTAAGGGCTTGTTTTACATTGAGTTTTGTTTTACTCTTTCTGTCATAAGTAGAATAGGATTGCTTATGTGACCCATTAGTCTCTCTAAAATTCCTTTTTACAGGCAAACAACAATTGCTTTGAGACTTTTAGGCAACTTTTCACCTGTTTCAATAGTTCTTTTTTGTCAGTTATTTGGGAAAATAAGTATGTTTGGGTAAAAATAATATACAACTGCCATTTATTTCATATGGTTTTGAGAAAAATTGGGGAACACACTGTTTAATCTTTATTTAAAGTTTTGCATTGAGAGGGAAAGAAGAACATGTACTTCAACATATAGTAAAAGATTGATAATTTTTCTGGCACATATGCTGCTTGAACAATAGCTGCACCTGAACACATTACATTTTATTGCCAAATCCACTATTACAGACTTGAAAATCTGAAGGACATAATTCAGATGTACATTGGAATTTGTCAAAGGATACACATTTTCATTGACACTTGTGGCTGCAGTTTTTTCTGTAAGGGATTTAACAATGTTGAGCTACAAAGGAGAACAGGTTATGAAGACCTTTACAAAGAAAACAGATACAAATATAAGCAAAGATCATTATTGCAATGCTGGGAAGCATTTGAATGAGGACTTCCAACATTTCTAAAAACCTTTCATTTCTGTTTTTTTTTTTACTTCCGGATATTCTTTCATTCTGTCTTTGTGGTGTTTTGCCGATTTTTTACATAATCCATTTTTTGTCCTTTTTTTTTTTAAGGAAAATAATGATGAATCATAACAGTCACATAAACAATTTGGTATCGAAGCTTGATATATATGCATAAAGGCATTATCCAAATATAATAATTGAAGGGCTGAAGGGATGTAGAGGACATGATCTCCAATAAACCAGCAACATTTTAGACCTGAAAATGTGACTTCTCTTACCTTTGCTGCTGTGAAGAAAAGGTTGATGATTCTCTGGAGATTCTGTGATAGCTCAAGACATGTCAATGACTCATCTGTAAATATCTATTCCCCTGAAGCTAGCAAGGAAAACTCCACAGAATGTGCTTGATAATATAAATCTCATCATGAAGCAATATACATCTTGTAATTGCCACTTCGGGGGTGAAGGCCAGATTTCCTGGCAGGTGTGAATTGGCATATGTCTGCTGAAATCACAGAACTGCTCTGTTACATCAGAGCCTGGACCTATTTCCTGAGCTATTTTTGTCATGCTTCTAAAATCAATTCCTTGAAGGCTAAGATGGCGAAGAAAGGAAATAACTCTCTCTTCTTGGGACATTGCCTACTTCATATATTCTTGCCCTAAGACATTTGGGTTTTACTCTGTTATAAATGATAAAATGTGAAAATCTATATAATGTGAAAAAGATATGGCAAAGAAAAGAGAAAAATACAAAAATAACACAAGATTTTAAATCATAGTTTAGTGAATTTTTCTCTTTATTTTGGACTATTTCAGATAATCTGCAGGTATGTAAATATAAAATCTATGAAGCAAATGTTTTAACTTTTTCTATATTTCACAGTAGAGTCAGAATTAGACTTACAGGATTACACACAAAGGAACACTTAAATATTAAATATTGCTGAATGATCAGACTTTTCTGAATAATCAGTTATTTTTGCTTTTATATTCTGTGGATATGTTTTTATAGATTGTCTTTTTATATTTAATAGCACAAATGACATCATATTTTCTCTCATGTCTGAAAAAATCACAGGAACCCATTTAATTTTCCATGTTTCCTGCCAAACTACTTAGTCCATCTCTCATCTAGATATGCTTTCTTTTCATTGTCAGTGATATGAACCAGAATGCCTATTTACTACACCTTATATACTCTAATAGCAGTCAGCTCATCCAGTTGCAATTACATTGCTTCAGGATAAGACTTTAGTGTCACAGTCCTTTACACAAGACATATTCACATTGGAAATGCTCTGGTTTTAACCAGTGAAAAATTAAATCTACTGGTAAGAACTGCGTATGTTCAGAACAGATTACTTTGTGACTCAGTTGGAGCGAAGGACTGGAAACCTGTGGGCATAAAATATACACGGGATTTTCAGCCTCTTGGAGGGTGTATTTGCCCAGATACTTACAAAATTTTTTAAGTTGAAAACTTCAGCCTTAGCTGGAAAGTGTGTCCAGCCAGAAGTAGGTCCAGCTGCTTTAAGGAATACGTCTACCTGGCACAACGCAGAATTTCTGATCTACGGGCTTTGCTTCTGTGTTGACTTTAAATGTCCAAGGTGTTGGCAGCAGAAGGGCTGCAGAAGTGGCCTCTGTGGTAAGAGGCCAGGGGCAGTGCCAGCAGATCCATTGCAGCAGGGGCAGGAGCAGGAGCAGGGGGCAAAGGCAAAGGCAGAGGCAAAGGCAGAGGCAAAGGCAAAGGCAGAGGCAAAGGCAGAGGCAGAGGCAAAGGCAAAGGCAGAGGCAGAGGCAAAGGCAGAGGCAAAGGCAAAGGCAGAGGCAGAGGCAAAGGCAGAGGCAAAGGCAGAGGCAAAGGCAGAGGCAAAGGCAGAGGCAGAGGCAAAGGCAGAGGCAAAGGCAGAGGCAAAGGCAGAGGCAGAGGCAAAGGCAGAGGCAAAGGCAGAGGCAGAGGCAGAGGCAAAGGCAAAGGCAGAGGCAGAGGCAAAGGCAAAGGAGTCACTTAGGTGGCACAGCAGGTGTCTCTGCTGCAGCCTGTGGAGGATCCCATGCTGGAGCAGGAGAGTAATTCATTAAAGAACTGCAGCCCATGGAGAGCCCACATTGGAGCAAAGGAAAAATGTATGTAGAAAGGATCTGCAGAGAGAAACTGTAGCCCCCTCCGCCCTCTAGCCCTTCTGTGCCGCTTGGGGCAGTGAGGAAAAGTCAGGAATAAAAGTGTGAAGTTGGGCTTGAGGAAGTGGAGAGGAAAGGTGTTGTTTTAATGGGTGACTTCATTTTTCACCACCCAAATTTATTTTAATTCCCTATAAATTAATTTTTACCCGAATTAGTCTCTTTTGCCCATTGCACTAGTTTGTAAGCAATTTTCTTGTCTTTATCTGAATCAATAGGTTTTCTATTCATATTCACCTCCACCCCCTGCAGCATCCCATGAAGGAGGAATGTGAGAAGCTGGATGGCCATTTGGAACTAAGCCAGGGCAAATCCAGTAGGGGTTTCTTTTTAGAGAGAAGCTAGTTTTGTGTATAACATGCTTGATGTGATGAGTTGTGCTATATTCGCCTGTGTTGATTTCGATGCTCTTTTGCTTTCACTATCTGTTGCAGAGATTTTGGGGTATGTCTGCCAGGCATTGATTGCCACAGGCATAACTGAAGTTCCAGTTTCCTCACAGGTATCTTTGAGTTGCATGGACTTATTCTTCATAAAATCCTTTGAGATCTACATATGAAACCCAGTGTATTTGAGCTGAGTTATTAATTTTTTTTTTGCTGTATGAGCATAGATCATATTAGAAGACGTCAGAAACTGACATGATGGTTGGGAATTTAATGGGGTATATTTTCTTCTTGGTAGGCACGTATATTTCCCATTAATGCTAATGGGAATTATATGTGTGCAGCAGGAGAACACACCACTTTGCATGTAAATTTCACATTTTATTTTACAGAGGCTATGTAACCCTATTATCACCAGTGCTGGCACAAAAATTTTTATCCCAGTTCAGTGGGTTATAATCAAACATTAAAATGATCTAGCTGAACCTAATTTTATTTTACCTTTCCAACTCTTTTGTAATGAAAGTACTTTAATCCAAAGCATTTTCTGTGTCATGTGTGTGAATAAATAACCCTTTTCTAGCAGTTAAGTTGTTTTTAAACTCAAGCTTATAAAACTACTCATTTCCATTTCCATCAGAATTACAAGTACAGTTAAAAGGCTTACACAATTTATATTTGAAACAGTCTTCAGGAAGAGACTGGTAAAAGATCACATCCTTGACTTTTGAAGGTGTCTTCTAAAGCTGATAGAAAATGCCAGCTTTTATAAATCTTGTATTTGATCTAGAGAGTAGGGATTCTGCTATACAGTGATTTTTCAAGTAGAGAATATGCAAGGCTGTACATTTTAAATAGCACAAAATCTTGTTACTCAACTTAGGGTAGCATTGACCATGAGTCATAAGTTGCATTAGAATTAGCAATCTTTCCTGTTTCTTCTTCCTTTATGATTCTCATATTATATGTTTGAATTTCTTCCTTTTTTCCTTGCTAACCTGTCCAGTCATACCACAAGAAGCTGCCTTTTCCCTGATATATTCAAAAGGTGCTCTCTAAGTTCCGGAACATTCAATTTCAGGACTCATGTCTGAAATTAATAGTAATTTAAAAGATGTCAGTGCACTAGAAACAAAAATGTCCCTTTGTTAAATTTTTGGAAGAGAAAAATTCCTAAAAAGGAAAAATATTTTTTTTCCAAATTACCCATAGATAAAACTGGAAAATATTAATTCAGCTGAATTATGTTTTGCCTCACCAAGAACATAATAATCTAATAAAATGAGCTTTACATCTAGCATCATGAATTCCATTATATCATATTCATGCTAAAGTTCTAGCTGGAGATTTCTGGCATGAGCCAAGATTTTCATTGTTATCAGGCTCCATTTTCACAGCAGAAAGCTACTGGGAGATGTTTAAATCAAAACAAACTGAGTTTTTGCAATAAGACTTTGATTCTTAAGTAAATTCCATCCTGCTGGAACCCAAATAGAAATCCTGCTGGAGTAAAAAGCAATTTAAAATTATAATTTATTTAAACTGCTGGTAAGACTCAAGTTCTTTTATTTGCTAATCAAATAAGGGGCATTGTAAAGGTAAGATGGGAGACAATAGCAATTTGGGCAATACCTAGAGAAGACCCAAGGTCCTTTATGCTTTAAAAAAGTAAGAACCGATAATTTAGATTTCATATATAGGTGGGGAAAAAATCCATAATAGATAATTTAAAATCACTATGACAAGCATTTCATCCCCAAATCAGAAACCTGAAGCTAAAAAGAGATTTATCGTTGACTAAGAATATAGCCTAGGAAAAAAGTAAGTTTTATTTGACAAAGGTAAATACTTTGTAATTTTGATTTTCAGTTATTTCTTAGCTCCTATTTTTTTTTTTTTTTGCAACTCCCTAACTCTGTTTTTCTTCCTTCTGCCTTATACTGGTTCTACTTCTGAGTGCTCGATCAGATCCTTGGAAATCAATGTGGCTGGAGTGATTCCAGGAGAGGAGCTGCTTTCCTTATACTATCAGTGCAAAATTACCATTCTTTAGGAAGAAGCCCTAAACTTTTCCTGTCCTGTAAAAGTGTTTGTATACAGAAGAATCTTGATACACAGAGTACAGCAACACAGGTTTCTACTAATATTGATGAGATTTAAAAAAATGAATAATCATCGTCATCCTCATCATCATCAGTAAAACTTAATTTTAGCTAGATTTTCTTACAATTTACCTTAGATACTTTTTAAAATTTATATTTCTTCTTTCTGAATTTTGGAAACAACATGTATAAAAGTTTTCACCAGAAAACTTTTCATGCTTAGAAGCTACAAGAGTACTTTAGTTCAGGAATTACCATCACTGTTCCTCCAAAGAAACCTGGACATCTCTCATATAGGTAAAGTATATAAAGTATAAGTGTTACAAAGCTGACTGGTAGGAAAAATCAAAATTAGTCAGATTCTAAGCCCTGTCTTCTCAAAAAGACTTAAATACATAGTGAGGAATGACAGCCTTTCTGCAAATATGTTAAACTGTCAAATATTGTACTGAGTATTCAATAGTAATAAATATTCATCTTACTTTTAAACTAAAAAAGTAGAAAATATGAAATTCTTGGATAAATTCTATTAGTTTTTGCAGATATTCCTGTAGGTCTTTGTGCAAAGGTCAGTCACATGAAAAAACCTCATTACAAGCATAGACAAAACTCATGTTTCATGCAGCTAAACTTATGCACATATTTTGGAATAGTCTTGACTTTAGTTTTATTAAAGTAGCATGACTTTCCATCCTAGAAAATCTTTTAGAAGCTTGACTCAACTTGCTGATCCCTGTATAGAAAATAAAAGCATTGGACTGATTTCCAAGGGATTCCTGTAAGCTGTATCTCTCAGAATCCTACTGTACACTAAATTTCATGAAATTTGTCATGTGGCATTTTTGATAGAGACTAGGATGTGTAACATAGATCAGTGAAGCCTGGCAGAGGCAGCCAGCGCTAGAGCTAGAAAGTTGTATTCATGTAACTGAGGTTTAAAGATATAGACAGTAAGGCTGGACATTTGAAAAATGGTCAAAAAGATCCTTATGGAAAGAAACACAATGTCTCCACAGGGTTCAGGAAGCCTTAGGACTGCAGAGGAAAATGTTAAATACGTTTTAGTGGAAGAGGAAAAAGGGCATTTAATTTCTATTTTTTTTCTGTCAGAAACTTTAAATATATGCTAAGCAAAACCATTCTTTTGGTTTTCACAAAAGACAAAATTAATCCAAATTGATATCAACTTCATAGAAATTCTTACCTCATGAGTGTGTTTCAAAGATAATCTGGATTTTTTTGGTCGTACCACTCTGGTTTAGATCATGGCTGTTCACATGGCAGGGACAGAGATAGAACAGTAAAATAAGAACCCTGATCAGAGCAGAAATTGGCCCAGATTAACTCAGTTCATTAGAGCACAGTCCTGATAACACCAAGGTTTTGCATTTCACCCCTGTATGAGCCATTCACTTAAGAGCTGGACTCAATCATCTCTCTGGGTTACCTCCAACTCAGATTATTCTGTGATTCTGTGAATTTGTAGAATATTTCAAAAGGCAAATTAACACTCAAACAAAGATGATATCTGTTGTTTTACTCTTAAAAGTGGGTTAGACTATTTGGCTATATAGAAAAACATATCAATTGAAAACCCTGAGAATCGTGCCACGTTCTTGAGCCTGGACTCACTCTGTGACCTGTTTCAACCATCCTGATTTCTGTTGAAATGAAATTTTAAAATTCATCTTCTCATATCAGAGCCTTGAAAACCAGTCATGCTTAGGATACTTGGGCCAGACTTACCATGCTGGCAGCTGGGATACTCAAGCTCAGGAATAATGTAGAGGCATAATTTTTGACGCAGTTTGGACAACCAGACTTACATATATTCAGAATTATTTGAATTCCAAATTGTACTCAACTAACTCTCAATCTCAAGACATTTTTGTACCAACATTAGAGGTGGCAGCAAGGGCATTTTATGAAAGTGGCTGATGATTTGCTAAGCTCTAATTCATCCTTGCAAAATGCAAGTTCCCACCAATCAGCAATGTCTGCTGAACCAGTGCAATGAAAGCCAGAGTGGGGAAAAGGATTTATCCACATACTCAAAGATCTATTAAGTAATATTTAGGAGAATATGTAACCATTCAACATGGCTAAAATTGCTGCAAGCCAAATCCTCTGTCTGATTCATCAGTAGAACCTAATAAACCTAATATGAATTTTCACAAGAGTAGGAAAATAGTTCTGCAAACATACTTATTCCCATGGCTTTATCATCTTCTTGTTCTAGTTAACCCATTTTTCAGCTGTGGTCTAGACCCACAGCTGGCATAAGAACTTCTAGATAGTATTTGATAAATGCAAAAACTCTGTGAGCATAATTTTCTAGCACTGATTCAATTTGATAGAACTTGTCCATCTCTCTACTTGTTAAAAATAACACTTTTCAGAACCTGGAAAGTTGACAGGTTGATGCAGAAGGACTAAGTGCAAACAAAATCTTGAGTGTTTTTTTTTAAATGAAGCCTTTAATATTTTTCTGCGTGTCTTCTTGGATTTGTTGTGTAAGTATTTTAATCTGATTCCTCAACACCGTTCTATTTTACTAAAGAATTTAAGTCTAAAGGGCCATGGCTTTTTTGTGGGCATTTAAATGATCAAATAGCTGTTGCCCCAGGAAACAGGGCATTTCTAGCCACATTAATGGCAACTAATATTAGCTGAGGTCAAGCCATTTGTTTTGAAATATTTGTGTTTCCCATGTTGTAGACTGTTGCTTTTAGCTACTGGAGCAAACCTCATGTTCAATCCTTGTGACTCACAAGTATTTGTGGTCTTTTAATGTTAATCTTCTTGAAATTACAGAGAATTCTTAGGCCTAGTTCTTTGTCAGATGAGAATTAGTAGAGAAAATACTTTAAAATGACAAGTAATGTGACAATATGCTCTGCTAAATCTCTCATGGTTTTCGTCTGTTAGTGTGTCAGAATGTTCCAGTCCTTCTCCACAATGAACTTTTAAGCTGTTAGATATTTATCCAAAAGAGCCTTTTTTTCCTTTTTAATAA
The DNA here is from genome assembly GCF_027579445.1 of Ammospiza nelsoni. NCBI lineage: Eukaryota > Metazoa > Chordata > Aves > Passeriformes > Passerellidae > Ammospiza > Ammospiza nelsoni. The sequence continues at coordinate 35,139,084 of NC_080636.1, read as the reverse complement.
TAACCTCTAAAATAGTCCTAGCACATTTACTGTGACACTAATATACCTCAGGGCCACCTTCTTACTGCACAATTTACCTACAGCATTCATTAATGGCTGAGAAAAACACACCCTGTCATGGCTTACTGCAACCTAAAAGACTTAAATTGCATCCAGAAAGCTGACAGGCCACTGCATTATTAACTGAGCCACTGAGACCCTTTAAACTGTATTGTATATAAGTTTATAGCACAGGGAGTACAGAATTTTAAGCTTGCACATTTTAATGTATTTAATTTGCCGCACTAGGCAGTTTGCTTTGTGAACTCTTAATCTTTTCAACCGATACAGCAAAATGTCACTGTATTCATTTATAGAGTATAATAGGCTTATATCCTGAAACAATAAAGTTATAATAGCCTGCCTGCTGCCTGGAGAAGTTATACAAATTCAGCATGTACAAGGTGTTGTGTGTCCTACTTACCCTCTAGGTTTTAAAACTCATCTTCTCATATCAGTGCCTTGAAAACCAGTCATGCACATTACTTTGGTGAGATAAAGGCAAGTAAGCGTCATGGATCAAGCTCTGCTCAACTCTCTCTCTTTTTCTCTCTCTCATTCTCTCTGGAGTTGCTTAGTACTTTGATCCTAATTTGTTCTTGCCATCTCCAGCCATTGCAGCTGCAAGCTGAAGTCACAGATATTCAGGTTTGTTCTGCACCCTCTGTACACACACCAGCCTGGAGCTGATGGGTGAGTCCTTCACTTGTTCTAGTGGCAGCCAGGTAACCACAGATCCTACGAAAAAACTCTGCTACTAAGCAATTGAACCTTCAGGAAAGAGATTCTGTATACTTGCTCAAACCTTACTGATATTCTTTGTATTTGCCCTCCATTCTTTCTTCAGACAGTTTCTGTCCAAATTGTCATCTCTTTTTCTACAAGTGTTATGAAAAGGATTATGTGATCAAGGTGGTACCACAGTGTTGCTACAGAAATGAGACATCCACTGCAACAGAGAATTGTGGGTGTGAGGGTAAAGATGGGAACAGTAATAAAGGGAATTCTGATGCTATCAGTGTCAGCACAGCGAGACCTGACTTTTATAAAATGTGTTTTCTATATTTTTTGAATGAAACTTATTAGAGAAGGAATGAATTGGTTATTTCTATAATAGGCTATCCATTCTGAGGAGTGGAAATATGACATCTCACAATGAATTCCTGTCAGGTGACCAAATGGCGCTGCATTTATTCTTAGTCAACTTTAGGTTCACCTTGTGAAGTGCTCAGTTGATTTGCAGGACATATAACAATGTGTGTCTTTTTTTAAAAAGTTTGTCTTTCTGTGTAAGGTTTCTGGAGACTCTTTGTCCAAAGCAGGAATCTCATAGAGGTTAGTTGAGCTTCAACACTTGGATACTGTTAAATATTCTTTAGAAAAAAAAAAGACTGGAAAACAAATAAACTGAAATGCAATGGAGAAAAACCACTTATCAAATGAAGTCTTTGTTTTCTGGGCTATTTCTACTCATAGTGATTACTTAAAAGGTAGCCTGAAGCAGAAGAAGGTCATGCACCTTTGTTCACAAACAAACAAAATCTTTAAGGAAAAATCAATAAAGTGATCCCAGGCTGATTGTAATAAAAATATAATGTAAGGAAAAATAAGATTCTCTAAACAAAATTCAATACATTAAAAAAAAAAGTGCTGGTGATAGGACATAACTTTCTGGATAACCTGGACTTCAGCAGTTCTAAAGGGGAGAGTGGATCTTGAAAGGCAATATGACAGAAAGGCAGTAAGAAAGTTACAAATCTATTTTTTATATTGAAGAAAACTTTTAAATGAAACTGCACTTTTCAGTGGAATCCTATTTCTAGTGTTTGCATTGTGTGAAAGTATTAACAAAAGTAGGCAACATCTTAATGAAAACTATTTCTTTCAGCAAAAGAAAATGTAACTTTTAAAACTGTGCCCTTTCTGCCCAGGTAATTTGGCATTGAGAATTAAAAGAAAGATTAAAACCAGAGTTGTTTAATAAGGTGATGAGTTTGCCTGTCTCTTTTTAATGAGGAAATTACAGCAATGGTTTAAAAATTTTCCATTAGTAATAGCATTTATCTTGGAGTGTTTTAGACCATTACTCAAGGTTACATTCTGTTTTGGGATTTGTTTTGTTTGTTTTTTTGTTTTGGTTTAGTTTTGTGGTTTTTTTGTTTTTTTTTTTTTAAGTGGATAAAAACTTCACAGATTCTCTCTGTGCCTGGAAATTCAAAATAATGAATGAAAGCATGGATCTGATTCTTTTAACGACGCTGCTTATATAGTCTTTTAAGTCTTTTTATGTGCTTATATAGTTTGGACATTTCTATGGCAAAGTGTGATGGATCTGAAGCAGTCAGTTAAGCCTCTATTAACTGTCAGTTAATTAAATACCATCCGGCACAGGACTGTACATGCTCCATTTTGATCTGGTGGACCATGACACACTGGCTTACAAAACTTCTTAAGCTACCAGTTTTGATTCATGGGGACATGATCATATGTCTTTAAGGTCTCAGACAGTGTAATCTTGGAAATACTCATTATTAGAAACTCATTGCTATATCTTGTATTTTTATGTCTGCTGTAACTTCTTGATTTATTCCTTTGATATTATTTCAGATTCATCAATCAATGGTGGTTTTGAGATCCTGATCATCTGAATGAATTTAGCAAACTACAAGACGTGAAATTACTGTAAGTAAAATCTTTTCAAATTTTTACTGTGGTTGGGGTCAGGGAGAGTTCTTAAATAAAATATTTAAGAAACATCTGAATATAGCCAACCCCATGAGAATGTGGGAAAATTATATTATTTCTTAGACTATTTTAACATCAAAGGTAGCACTGGCGAGACAGATAATCATTAAAAGCTGAATTGCTGAAAGTGTCTCGATAGTGCACTTAAACACATTTCAGTTGAGCAAAATAATTTAAAATATAAAGTTTGATCCAGAATCACATATGTCAATTATCATGTTGTCTGTGATATTAAAAACGTATGCAGCTGGAGGCTAAATTATCTGAGATCTCTAAGAGTCAGAAATACTTCATCCTTTCCTTTTTTTTTGAGTGGGGTAATTTTTGGTATTGAATGCAAATAAATCAGACAATGAAGGGGAAAGTTTTTCTATCTTTTGACATTCTTGGAAGCCAGAATAACATGAGAGATTTGCAAAAACTAACTTTGAAATATTTTTGTGCAGATGGAATTCCATTACCTGCTGCTGACGTTGCTTGACTGAATGTAATGGATTTTTCAAATGGAACAAAGCCTTTTACACAAAGAACTATTTAAAAATATGACATCTACTGTATTTGCATGTCTGCATGACTAACAAATTTTTTGTATGAAACTGACACACAAAATTTTTTGTCATCTTCATTTTTCCATAAAAGTGATTTTTTTTTCTTTTACTATCCTAAGTCATAGAGAAGCCCCTCTTGAACATAATACTTCTAAAATTACTTTGCTCTTCCCTGCTCTATTGTCTCAGTTTTATGTCCTCCATATCACCATTAGTAAGGATAGGACTGATCACTACAAAATGCAACAGATTCATAATAACAAGACACTCTTATTTTTTCCTTAAGTTATGACAAAAGCCAAGGTCAGAAGAGATACTTTGCCTACTTGCCTATAAGCTGGGGTAATAAGAAAACTCTTTCTCGGTCTTATGAAGACCAAGGTGCAGTTCATAGAACCCTAAAATGATTTTGATCATGAGTTTGAAGGGACCCACAAGAAACACCAAAATCCAGCTCCTGGCCTTGCACAAGACACTTTCAAGAATGACACTGTGAGGGCATTGTCCAAAAGCTTATCAAACTCTGTCAGGCTGCTGCTGTCACCACTTCCCTGGGAGCCTGTGCCAGTGCCCAACAACACTCTGGGGGAAAATTTTTTGTCTAGTATCCAGCTTAACCTCTACTGATGCAACTTCAGGGCATTCTCCTGGGTCTTGTCACTGGTTACCAGAGAGGAGACGTCAGTTCCTGCCCCTCCTCCTCCTCTCACAAGGAAGTCGCAGACCACAATGATGTTTCCCCTCGGCCTCCTCTTCTCCAGGCTGAACAGACCAAGTGACCTCAGATGCTCCTCATGCAGCTTGTCCTCAAGGCCCTTCACCATCTTTGTTGTCCTCCTTTGGCTGCTCTCCAACAGTTTAATATCTTCCTTTAATTTGTGGTGCCCAAAACTACACACAGTTGAGGGGATGCTTGCAGAATACACCTCAATCACAAAGCTTAGCCGTCGGGGAAGTGAACACATAAGTATGAACAGGGAACTCTTGTCTTATAATAGTTCTCAGGAACATCTAAGACAATTTTCTAAACTTTTTTTTAAAATTTTAATAGCCAGTTACATATGGTCCTTGGCCTTTAGTTATTTGCTGTAAGATTTTGCAAATGAGATATCAGAGAGTCAGGCAGAAGTCCAGGATATATAGTTTGTCCAATAAATTAGAAGAGATTTTCTTATCAGAGAATCAGCATTTCTCCTGGCAAGCCACCTGCTCAAAGATTTTTCTGCAGATTCCATTTTGAGGAAAGTTAAAGTTTCATGGAGATATTTACAGATACTAGTTAACAATATTTTCAAATTCAATATTTGAAATTCACTTTTCAGGAGTCCATTATGATCAACCACACAAATGATCCAAGGATTTGGTTTAATTAGATGTTTGTTCAAGTAAAATATGAAAAATGTAAAAGTACAGTAAAGTACAACTGCCCTAGTTCCAAAATTAAAGGAAAAGACTTGTGAAACTGTAGCCTTTATTTAGCCAAAGTCCAAAATTGTTTATTCTGTCCATTTAGTCCACTGTTTTGTTGACCAAGATTATTTCCTAAAAAAAAAATTGCAATGAAAAGTATTTTATTTCCCATCCTGTTAATAGACTTAACTAGGAACATTGTTTTCCATTTCCTTTTAAAGTAGACATTTTTAAAAGTATCATCACATGTCAAAGAGTGAGGCCTTCCAACTCAAAATATTCTGCGATTCTTGATTGATTGATTGATTTAATTACTTAGTTTAAAAAAAGCATTTGGACTGGCCAATCATCCTGGACACTCATATTCCTGAGTCTTGTTCTGTAACTTACAGGATGACATTCCTTCAGAGGCTACTGGAAATCCATTGGTGGTCAGAGGATTGAATGTCATCTGAAATTATACCTTCCTTTTGTGATCTGAATCAGAGCTCTTTTTATTTTAGTTTGCATGAAAAGTCCCTTGATTGACTAAAACTATAACAACTGAGAAAGTGTACCAATTTTCAAACTGAAATAGTTTGTTCATTTGCTTTAATTCCTGTATTTTTAAGCAAAGTTTGGAAGGTCTGTCTTTTTTGAAACTACATGGCATAGTAATTCCAATGGAAACTGTAGCACATTCATCAATATTAATTTGAATTTGCTTGTTAAAACACTTGTGATAGGTTGCATGTACTGTAGTATCACTGTTGTGATTGCTTTTACTTTTATTATTCTTCTGGAAAAGGATACGCTATCAATGCTGAATAGTCAGACATATTTCTGGCTCATTTCACAACACTGTGTGGGAAATTTGATCATATGGTCCTTCTTGCAAGTGTTGTGGAAACAGTTTATCCAGAATTAAGAAAGTTTTTATTCAAGACCTTAAGTGCTTCTCCATCCTTTTCAAAGTTTGAACTTCACCAGCATCTCTCCTGGGTCATAAATCTGTGTAAGAAGAGTTCATATGGAGAATATGTGCTGATTTTTACCTTATTACTGAAACTGTGTGTATGTTGTATTATTTATGTTTATCCCAGGTAAAGGTTAGCTGAGATAGGTGATGGTTATTTTATTTGAAATTTATATTCTTGGTGGGCCAAAAGGCAAACTACTGTGTTAGGCACTTTACAAATAGAAAGGCAATGACAGCTCCTGTCCTAAATAATTTAAAATTTGCCTATGATTTGTGACAATTTAGAGAACTGCCTGTAAAATAGCAAAATGAAAGACCAATTAATAATGACAGCCCTTTTCCAACAGAATGCAAACACAATTCAACAAAATCCTTCAACAACTCTAACCATAAATATGGATTTTTGAGCTCCAGAGTGTCAGAATATGCATGACTGCAAAATGTGCATCTCTGGCCACGTTATTTCATTGTCCACTGAATCACATGGCCCTCAGCACTTGGTAAAATACCACTATGCTACTGATCTGAACTTATTTTGGAAGAGACAAAGACTCTGACACTCTGCAGCTGAAGACAATTGCTGAATCCACAGAGCGATCTTTTAAAATACGTTCATCCTTCTCCTAGAACCAGCAGTCACTGTTATGATGACAGGTGACCTAAGAAACTTGAACTTCTGCCAGCACAGTCTTGAGTCCCATTATAGCACCATATAGGTATTTTTCACCTGCTATAGGATCTTTGGTATGACCTTCTCTGAAATTAACTGACTTTATTGTAAGTGGTATCTTTCTAATACTGGCAACACCTTCATACATTTTAATGAGCTGCCCTGAAAATAATAGACTTTTGTCATCATGTTCAAAATATCTCAGCTCTGAAAGGAGTATTTCACATCAGCATCAATTCTTAGAGTCCTATTCCCAGCACCTATTCCTTTACATCCTGGAGGAAAAAGACAGCTTGTTTTCATTTTAATGGGGCACGGGACATAGCTATGTTGAAGGTCTGTTTATCCACATCTTGTAATTTCTTTGTCTATTAAACTAACTCATTAATTTTTTTTATTATTATTTATTGTGTGCTGCTGCTGTAGTCTACGTTACTATGCTTCTACCTCTGGCTCTGTTTCAAGTAAGTCTGAAAAACAAATGTTGGCTCATGATAGATGAAGTGCTAGTACTTGCTTAGCAAGCAGTAGGTTTCCAGATTTTAGTGGGTTATTTCAAAGAAGACAAGCTCTAAAAATCCTAAAAAAACCCACAAAAACATTAACCTCAGCAGCGATTCCTGTACGTTGATTGCTACCACAACATTTGTATATAAATGAAAATGAAGCATCTGGGACTCTAAAGAGTGACAAAGAGATGTAAAACAAAGCTTGGTTAGGGGAACCCCTTGTTTAATACTGACTTTTATTTTCTTTTTTGAAACATATAGTTTGTAACCAATAGTAAGACATATTAAAGTATGGTAGGCACTAAACAATGTTATATTATATTTTTAGTTTTCTTAGCCAAGTTCTAGTCAGTCAAGCAGGCCTAGAAAAACTCATTTTACCCTTCTACTGATCCACAATAATGAAATTAGATAGAAAACCTGAACTTACCGTGAACTGCAACAACTACCCAAAGAAATCTTGAAAGACAGGAATTACTGTTCTTTTTCAAGACAAGATCATTGAATGCATCAACTGATTTCCTTAAACAGTGTTAATGTGGCAACAGAATTATGTATTTATTGTATAATACAACATTATTTTATTTATTTCTATTTTAATAATTTATACTTTTTATGATTTATAATATGTTATAAATATTATATGTTTTACTACAATACGGGAATATATATGAAAAAATCTTGTCTATATGTACAGTGGCCCTAATTTAGCAAAACTCATATTAACTTAGAGTTAACCACATAGTAAAGCACTCTCAGTATCTTCAAGTAAACTATGAATATTCATGATGTTAGGCATTTATTTAGAGGGCCTACTGAATTGAGAAATTAATAATTTGTTGGTTTTGAGACCCCACTGAAAAACTGAGTTTAGTGGAGAATAAGCTGCTACTGAAAGAAACACTGAAACATCCTCTAGAATACTGCAGTAGGAATATGTTTTCTATTAAACTGCCTGGGACCTTTCCACAGATGAAAAGTTGAGTTTATATAATTCCATCTGGGGAAAAAAAATAATCCAATAAAGTAGCAAGCCCTCAGCTTGGGGAAGCTCAAGTCAATAGCAATGGCATCTTTAGAAACTTTGCACATGCTGAAGACACACTTCTTTATAGGATTTTAATGCAACACTCAATATTACCAGCATTAGACAAAGTGTCTGAGACAACATTATCAGCACAAGAAAATGTTTCATATGCACATATATTGACATAACTGAATTTTTGTGGGTTTTTTCTGTCTCCTCTTTTGGAAATATTTCTCCATGCTTTCAATGACTTTCTCTGTAACATATGAGAAATATTATGCTTAAAAAAATAAAAACAAAGAGAAAAGAACACCTGACTATTTGGAATTTTTATTTGAAATATTTTCATGTACATAAGTTTTGTTCTGGCAAGAAATGCAGTGTCTGATTTTTAGTTAATATAACTGTTTTTCAGTGAGACACACACAGGCTATCTCACAGTACACAGCACTCAGATGTGCTCAAGAGGATCTCAACAGTTGCTTTAGTCTTTAGGGCAGTCAGCTGAACCAAAAATTCATGGAAGGAGATAGAAATGAGAAGGTCTCCTAAGGTGAAACTAAATGGCTGCTGCTTTTCCTGTTCTTCCTGCTGTGTTTTCGTGCTGTGCAGTTGTGGTGCAGAAGAAAGGCTTCATGACCCAGCCAGAAGCCCCTGCTCGCTGTAGCCCTGTGCTCAGGGTGATCTCACAACATAGTGACAAAAACTTTCGGTTCCAAGCATCCAAAACAAATTTAAAATTTTAGTTGAAATTCTCTGCTGGTCTAAACTAATGCAGCACTACCAGAGTCAGTAAAGCTTTGCCTGTTTACACCAGTGGAGAAATTATTCCTCTCTATATCTTGGAGTTCAGCTATCATGGAAGACTGATTTCCTGTCAATAATAAATGTCCTCAGTATCCTACACAAGTCTTCAGTTTATTGCCTCTGGACATTTTTTAATAGCTGCAAGTCTCAAGATGGAAGCAGATTTTTATGCTTTATTTTGAAGGGTAAGGATTGTTCAGAAAAGATACTTCCTGAGCTGCCCAGGGAAAAGACTATTATAACACTGCCGTGGTTCAACCTATCAGCCTAACTTGCGTAAGAAAAGAAACTTATTTCTTTATAACTTGTCTTTCATTTTCACATCCATTTGTTCAAAGACGTCTGAAAGTCCCTGAGCACTGACCTGAATAAAATGAAGAAGGAGGCTAATAGAGTGTTCACCTACAGTATTGTTTCCTCTCTTGTTATTAGATGGATATGACCCTGTCTTTGATCTTCCTACAGATGGTACAGCCAAGGGTGCCTAGAATAAAGAGTGTCACACTCCTCCTAGGAGGAAAGAAAGAAAGAGGAGTAGAGCGGGAATATGCACAAGCAAGGAAATGGCCACTCTGGTAATTACAAGTGACAAAGATAAATGAGTAAGAATGTGTGAACATGGTCCTCAGTGGGTCCTTAAATAGGTAGAAAATGTAAAAATGCAGCATGGGAGTTGATGAAAGCAAGGTGAAATGATACAGAAATAAAACCAGGACTTTCTCTTTGATTCAGTAAACCCTGTAAGGGAAGTGATTAAAGAAATGAAATATTTTAAGGGTTTTTCTCTCTCTTGGTGGTTCTTTATATACCAGCACACTGTTTATTTTTCAAGGGTATAGCTCCTTATTTCTGACTGCTTGTCAAACACTGAGCTTATGTCTATTGTCAAGTTACAGTGAAATGGTTGCTGTTTATAGAGACACATAACAAGGAATAAGGTAGCCGGCTCTGATGTGTAAGAGCTTCACCGGGAAGGACAAGCTACTTATTTGATTGAAGAAAAAGGTTATGTTCTTTCATGTGTTTATCCCAGTGTCTCTTTGGTCATGGCTCAGGTTTTTAGCTTTTTGACTGTGCAATGAAGAATTTGAATGAAGGAAGCAATATTATCTCCACTCCTTGACGTTAGAGAGAAGTAATGTTACTATAGATCCTTTCCCCACCGCCCTCTCCCCCATAAAGAAAACCAAACCAAAAACAAAACAAGCAAGAACCCACCCCTTCCAAAAACTGAAAAAAATTATGCTTACTATTTTTCAGATGTGATTCAAGAGACAATAGAAACAGGAAGGACTAATTTACTCTTATTGATTCTACTATTACCGTGTATAAGTACTGAAGAGGTGCATCAGCATTTCAGGCTGACAGCCACAGACACTGTTCCATGGCTCACACAGCCCTAGGTGCAGCAGCGTTTCTCTTCCCACATACTTGTGATGCCAGGCTATAACTGACACTGGAAGGAGAGTACAAAAGGTTTCATATCTTGTCTTCAGATTTTTTTTAAATACATTATTAAGAACCACAATTAATTACTGGATCCAGGTATTTAACTCTGTACTTAACTCTGCTCCTGGCTTAGTTTGTGACATTGGTTGCATCACTTAATCTCTATATACAAATCTGTATCTTTACCTGAAGACCTCAAAAAAATTTTGAATATCACAGAGCTTCTCTATATGTGTATGTATGTGTAGAAATATGAATCTTTTGTTCTTGAAACAGAGAAGATTTTTTTGTTCTGTTTCAAGAACAAAATATTCATATTTCTACACACACATACACATATAGAGAAGCTCTGTGATATTCAAAATTTTTTTGAGGTCTTCAGGTAAAAATTGCTTTCCACAAAATTCAGGGGAACATTTCTACACATCTTCAACTGAATGTATTTAGGATGGCATTTGCTTTGGCAAAATTTATAATTTACAGTATTCCTTTATTGCTTTTAAGGTAAATATATCAAAATCATATGGACCCAAATAAGACCTCTGGTGGTGAGTGTGATTAAAAACTGAAATATGAGCCTATTCACTCATACCATCTGTTTTGTTAACCCTCCAGAAGGGAGGAACAGTTCTATATGGTGATTATAGTGTATGACAGATAATTTTACCTGTATATTTTCTGATTGATCGAAAAGTAGGAAAATATATAATAAAGTAGTTAGGAAGTATATTTGCTTCTAAAAATAAACTGTCGGGAATATGAGAATGATTTGGAAACAGCAGAAGTTTTTGAAACCTGAAAGGTCTTGATTATCCCCCAGCATGTTGATTCTTCCACTTGGAGAACATAAAGGTTTATGTTATAAACGTGCACCTCTCATAAGAGAATCTTAAAAGCCTATCTTCCATATGGCAGGGAGTACGGGGGAAAATGTCAATGCTTTTTCTTTAAGCAACAAATAATCATGGCACTAAATGAAACAAAGGTAACTTAGCAACAAGGTATTCCTTTTCTCATCTAGCATTTTCTAAAGAATTCCTACTGAGGCCAACCCATGAGCCTTGAGCTGTTTATCTGCTTACTTGCATTGGAAGCATTCCACTTCTTTTTAGCAATGCTGTCTGGGAAAAGCCAACCAAATATGAACACTGATTATAAACTTGAAGTGCAAAGGGAAGACCTTGAAATAGTGTTAACTCCAGTATTTCAGTACTCTACAGATATAGCTTTTCTAAAGCTGGATGAATCACTTGTAGCAAGTGAGCTTTTTCACTAAATAAAGTCTTCTACATGTTTATGAAGTGTCACTCAACAGACTGCCTTTGAAATTAATGTGCAAATTTTAAAGTGCTTGAGAAAGGCCTTATCCAAAGACTAAAGAATGGATTGAAGCACTCCTACTGACTTTTCTTGACAGAGGCCAAATACAGTGTGCAAACATATTTTATTTGATGGATTGTCCACTAGCTGTTTATTGCAAGTATTGTTTAGGAATATAATTAGTGCCATTCAATATGGGTTTATAGCAAGCAAGCCTTGTCAAACCAACCTTTTACAAATTTCCCTCTAAAAGGTAACTATATATTTGAGTTAATTCTGAGGCATTTAGCATGTATGAATGAGGCATTAATGTATGAATGTATAATTTTTATGTACTTAATAACTAAAAATCTGACAAAAAGATTAATGCTGTAAGATATCAAAGAGAAACATGTAGCTAAATCAAAACTTAATTAACATGCTGATGAAAAAATAACCCATAAATGGGAAACTGTTGTTAAAGAGGTTTTGTTAAGGGAGTTGCTGCAAGCCTTTCTTACTGAATCTAAAGTTATTCAATACCTCTCTCAACAGTTTCATCTTAAATGAATAGATAGATAGATAGATAGATAGATAGATAGATAGATAGATAGATTAGATGGATGGATAGATAGATAGATAGATAGATAGATAGATAGATAGATAGATAGATAGATAGATATTAATTTGGTAGAATTTATATAGGACATAAAGTATGGCAGTGAGTTTAAAAGATTAATCTTTTAAAATTTGGTCTCTCCTAACATGACAAGGCAGCTTAAATAGACATTTTAAATAATGCAGACAAAATTTTGGGTAAAGAATAAAACGCAACAAAACACAGAATGAGAACTAGATCTACAGAATGGTAAATAAGTCTACTGAAAACAATTGCAGGAGTCAGTGGTCAGTGGACGTGTAAGCGAAGACAAGTAGGGAAAGCAGGGAGTTTGCCTGTATGTTCAGTGCTGCTGGAATCAAGCTATATTTCTCCATACTGATGTAGGGCTCACTTGCAAAAATGAAAAGAGTAGAAAGCAGGGCCACAAATATTGTCTAGATACTGCACAAAAATGGCTTGCTATGCAAGTGGCAATGGCACCTGTTTAGAATGGCAAAAGTAAGACTGACAGGTGACCTGAATGAAGTATGCTAGCAGTGCCATTGCATATTGGCTTATTTTCATTAGAAGTAAGTCATAAGAACTGTAACAGGAAACTGAAGGAAGATAAATTCAAGCAAGAACTCAGTCACCTTTTAAGATATTTTACTTTTATTTTCAACAATGCAAATTATGAGCCACTGGAACAAAGCCACCAGTGGAAACAATGAGTACACCAGGGTGTGTACTGGCCAAACCCATCTGCTGTCTGTGGCAGGAAGGAAAAAGAAAATGATATGGTTTAATTAGGCAGTGGCTTCATTAGCTTAACTCAGCTGGGATCTATATCAGCAACAAATCACACAGTGAAGCTCATGAGCCTATTTTGAGTTGTTTCTGCTTGTCAAAGCCTCTGTTTGCATTTGATCGTCAAGGCAGTGCTGATGCCAGACTGAACTTCTGCCAGAATGAGAAGGAAGCTGGAAGAAGGAGTGCTGTTTTCTCTCTGCTCTGAGTAGTAAATCTCCCTGAATCTTGTTTCATAGGATACAGAAATAATTCCATGAAGTACAGGATGACCTTCATGGGAGGTGCTAGCAATTAGTTTGGTCAACTTGTCCCTGTGTACAGTCAGTAGCCAAAGAGATAACATTACCATTTTTAATGAAAAGCTGAGGCATTTTCACTCTGGTCTATATAAGTGAGATATAATGACTTGCCATATACTGAAGATCAGATTAGACAATTTGAGGATTCCTTCTGGCCTCAGGTTTTATGAGTCCTTCACAATCCTCTTTGTGTGCTGCCTCATTGGTCCTGTGAATCACATGCCACTGCTCCTATTCCCTGGTTTTTATGACTGTGACCTTTATAAAGAGGAGTTCTTGAATAATTTAATGGAAAGGGGGAAAAGTGTGAAAGCAATCTAAAGAAAGGTAAATGAACAAGAGATAAGAAATCCTCAGAAATGTTAGGACACTTTAAACCTATTTACAGAGCATAATAGTCTGCCTGCATATAGGGACGCCAGATTTTAAACATGTTTTCTTTCCTGAAGGAAAGGTATCAGTGGAATGGAGTCATATTACTCATACGCAACATCTTTTAGGGCATTTTTACTCTTGCTCTATTATTCTCGTTTCCTTAAATCCCAGGCCCATAGATATGATTTCACACAGCTCTTGGCACTCTTAAATTATGTTTAGTTGTTAATGCCTTTGAGTAAACAGTATCTTTTGGGCTTTGTCTGTTATATGAAATGATAGTGTGTTCTCAGAACACTTCCTAAATATCCCTGGTTGTTCTGAAAATAATTTGCAACAGCTCTTTAAGGGGGGTGACACTTTTCCCCAGGTACAATAAATTAACTCTTTTACATGTGATTTTGTAAGAGTTTCTGTTCTGCGTGCTGTTTCCACAAAGTTTCCCCTGAATGGGAATGTTACCGAAGAAATTTCTGTGCATGTCTATTCTGCAACTAAGCCGTTATGTATTGCTTATGTTACTGTGCAAAGGGAGAGGCTTCCTCTTGTGCTTCAAGTGGCTGTGGAAGTGCCATCCATGAGATAGCCTTCAACTTGAGTGTTTTTATGCTTTTTAAAATTTATTTATTTATTTATTTTCACCAAGGATGCAAGCATTGGAAAAGTTCAGTTTTGAGATAGATACCTTTATTTTACCTTCCAGGGCTGTCTCATATTTTTACTGCTTCTTCAGAACATTTTGAATCAATGCTGTCTCTGAGTAGCTACACTATCTGATGAGTTTTTAATTTTTTCTGAAAACGGAGATGACTTACTTCTGTGGAGAAACCTTTTGTGTCTTAATGAATCTCAAAATCAGTTTTTTCCCAGATGAGTATATGAATTACATTGTTTTACTTTCTACATTTTGGTCAGTTATAACCATACAATTTTCTTATGTGAATCCAGCAATTTAAGGACTGTGAACAAAAATGAAATGGCAGTTTCTCCAAAGAATTGTGTCATAGTGCAAATGCCTCTATGTTAGTAAGTCAAAAGGTTTGTAAACACAAATCTTTAGAAAAAAATAAGTGCTTAAGTCTGATTTCAGTGACACACAGATGCCTTAATGATTTTGAAAGTCTGCGATATTATTTCTTTGATTTTTGCCATTAAACAAAATAGCAGACCAAGAATAATTTCTTCTTGTCTGAATAAAAGAATGCATAAGAAAATAATCCCTGATAGATTGCCATTGGTTTTCTGATGTAGAGACATCAAGGGTGATTAAATTTTTACAATATGTTTTGTTAGTTTTGGTAATAATATAATAATAATAATATAACATGACATCTATTTAGATAAAATATGAACTACTGAGGAGGCTATAATTATTTTCTTTTTATATATCTGCAATGCAAATCTGTGGAATATGTAAATACAGTTAAACATCTTAAATGTAAACATGCCCTTGTAGTTACACTATGGAAGGGAATAGGCATGTTTTTAATGAGGTTTGGCTTCACAGTATTGCAAATATCTTTAGAAATATTTTTAAGAAGCTTGAATACATTTTCATATCATGTGGGCTTTACATTGATTCAAAATTTAAGTTTAGCAAGATACACTGCAACCATTGTGTCATGCAGTGTTAGTTGTGTTAGCAAATACTTTACTTTCAGTGAATGAAAAGTGGGGTAGATGATGAATCAATATTTGTGCTTCTGCTGTTCTTGCAAACCTTCTGGTAATTATTTAATTTATGAATACATGCAATTTCTGTCATGCCAAGATTAGATATCAAATGAAATAGAGGGCTGCTGAAGCAATTGTATTAAAAAAACCCAAAAACTTTTAATGAGATTTTAAAAAGTAATGTAATTAAAATTCAATATGTAAAACTTGACCAAAATGACATATTTTCTTAATCAATGTGAGACAGATAATTGGATGTGTCCAGGTTATTCTATCATATAATAGAATGTCTTCATCAAAAAATAATAATCAAAATAAATTGAGTTGACCATTCACTTTCTCCCCTGTTACATAGGGGAAGAAAATAAGAGGCTAGATAAGGAGCTTTTAAAATGAAGAGTGAAAATGGGTAGGAGTAACAAAAAGTTTAAAAAAATCAATTCCACATGACCGATTAACAACTTTCTATTTTATTTTTTTTTAATCATTTGGTAACAAATTAATTAAGAACAAAATTCTATTAACTTTGAACCATGGAGATGGAAGGCGTATTTTCAAAGTAAGCTGTTATTCACTTTTTTAGAAAAGATGGTGGAATCAAGCCTGAGGACTGCCTTTGAAGAGTAGAGGAAAATCATTGCATTAAGGAGTAGACCTGCCATTTTCACAGTGTTTTCTCTAACACACTTATTAAGCATCCCGTCAAACCCCATTCTGCTCATCTTTCCATCTGGTGACAAAATGATATCTCTCCCTCTTTCACTTCCACTTTAGCATTACAGTAAACTGCAGTGTGGCTTCAGACACTAAGATGTCAGACTGCTGGGCTGTGAATGAAGATGAATGCATGTCTCAGCAGAAGGGTCAGGCATAAGAGACAAATTAGAGATTGTTTTTCCTTTTTCTGGCAGCAGAACCTGCCCTCTGTTTCCACAAGGGATGTTAGAGATGGAATTTAGTGACAAAAAACTAGAGAAATTTGGTAAATCAAGCCCATGGAGTACCATCTCACTTTTCCTCACATTGAGGGTCACTTGACAGGGTAACTGCAACGAACTCAGTAAGGAAGGCACATTCTGGTCTTTAATATCTGTGCATACTTACTGTAGGCATAGGAATCCATACGTGATGTGGACTGGACATGTTATGAAGAAGATCAGAATAACAGGCAAACGGAACTCTTGTGAATTTATAACTCAATATGCTTGAACAAATTACTATGACAAAATAATCTGTACCCTCAGGGAGTAGGGAAGTAGGGGTGGGAAGAAAACTGAGTATAGATTTTCCTAATAAGTGAAGCATCACATTTTTCACAAAAGAATTTAGAAACTTTAGTGTAGATTTTGACACCTATCCTGTTATTCTGCAGTAAAGTAGTGAATGGGGAAGACAGTAATTATGTATGTAGACTTTCTGCTTAAAAAACATGGGGTTTGTCACTAATGCACTGTTGTTACAGAGAACTTTGTACATGTTTTGAACTGCTTTTGCTATGGAAAAAAAATTGCTTAATGTTTGAAAAAAAGGAAATAAAAAGAAATACAAGAGGAGAATTTTGCCTTGCTTTTGTTAAGATAAGAAATAATTTACATTTAGCTTAAGTCACTCAATTTAAAGAGTGATTGAAGAACAGACATCTTTGTAAATGATCCCTGAGGTTCCTTCCTCCAATGCTGTTTCATCCCTTGGAAACCTTTGAGAGTATTTCCAATTGTGATTTGATTTCCAGTTGTGCCATCTATTTTACATAACAATTGTTTTTTCTCATTCAGTACAAGTGATGACATTCAGGTTTTAGAATCAATTCAGAGCAAATATTTAGGAGAACTTGAGAGATAGGATATAAACACTTAACAACAAAACTAACTAGTGATCTATCTGTATTTCTTTCCTTTAATCTATGTGTATTTCTTTCCCTTAGACAATTCTGCCTTACAGATGCATTTGTATGACCTAATCAATTTCTAAACCTATGTTTAATATTTCAAAAGATGTGTGAATGTTTTTACCGCCTTCCTTAAATGTAGGTCTGCAGACAACCATTACTACTAAAAAGTAAAATTCTATCTCTCAATTCAATAAGTAAAATAATCACACTACATGACTGAAATGCAGAATTATTTTCTCTCTTGTTACATTTTGTCATGATTTAGTGTATCAATTTAATAATTTTTCTGTATTTAGTTACATATATGAAATATGCGCTGCACTGATAATGATGATGAATTGACCAGATTTCCATATTGTCTTAATTGTTTATCAATTGAATCTTTATACAGGAAGTGGGAAGATACATTGTTGTAACCAAGGGAATGAACCCTTTTTTTTTTGCTGTGCCCTTACAGCACCAGGAAGGTAAAAGAGGACAATATTTCTATCACAGAAAAGTATTCATGCTGATCAGTATAGCTTCCATGTACTGTCCTGTATTTCTGCATTTCCCCACTGTATTTTGGGTTATGTCATAACAACCATTTTTTAGAGTATTTTGTACATGGAAAGAAAAATTATTTCATGGATGCATTGGAAGTACATTGTTACATGATACTCTAGTTTTGAATAAGTAATTATTTATATATTAAAATGGTATAACATTTGGTATTTCACTGGCTGTTGTCCAGATATTAAACCACCAAATTTTGGCATCTGGCCTTTATTACAAAAGATTCTGGTTGGATAAAAATCTCTATGTTTTGAGGTACATGGACTATGATAGCTAAATGTATGGATGAGGTAGAAATACTTAGTATGATCTGAAGATTGTTTTGTGTTTCATAACTCAAACATATATTTTTATGCTACTGAGCACTGGCTTGTTTTATAAATATGTTAGTGATGATTGTAATTGAGAAGACAGTGATGTGGTTTTAATTCAGAGATTATGTCAGCTGGAAAATTTTCTGGTTTGCTAGGAGTATAAATGGCAATGTACCTATTTGGTGGTGACTAGGCAGAATATTGGGTGCACAGGACAGTTCCTTAGCCAGAGCCTGCAACAGGCTTATAAATCTCTGTAAACAGACAGGCCACAAAGGATAGTCAGAGACCTTCACTTTGTTCATATAGTTCATAAATATATACAGCAGACATGGAAAGCATGAGCTAACATGAAAAGCCAGAATAAAGACTTAAAGTTTTAGTGGAGATTGAGAAGTTATCAAGGTCGACACATGCATAGTTATAACCTAGAAGCTCAAGGGACTATGTAGGAATAATATGCAGATATAAGAAGTCAATCTAATCTATGTAGAGTGAAACTGAAACAGAAACTGGGAAAGACAAAAAAAAGGACTTCAAAATAACTGGTTTTCATTTAAAACAGAACAAAACAAGAAATGGGTGATATTGTACTAGAAAACTACTTTAGACATTTAAGGTCTAAACCTGGAATATGCCTCATTGGTTATGAACAGAATAAGAGATTTAAGACAAGGAGTGAATGAAATATCATGAAGTACCAAATTAAAAACCATCCATGATTTGTTTCAGCACGAGTATTCCAGTTCACCATCTAGTTTATACAATGAAATTTAGAGTGGTGGGGTCATAGAAAGAGTTTAAGTATTTTTCTTCTTCTTCTTTCCTTTTCCCCTCATTGGATAGTCCTTTTTCATTATTATATGTTCTTGATGTTAGAGGCATCTCCTGGGGAATTCCATTTTTTGCTTGTGGTGACAGAATGGACAAGATACGCCTGGAAGAACTGGACTCCACAGAAGAAATATATGCAGCTAAGTAAAATAGTATTGAAAAATAAATCAATAATTATAATTTTCACAGCACTTGAGATCAGTCAGGACAAGGAACGTAGTCAGCTAATTAACGTCCTCTTCAGTTCGCATCACTCCACTGCAGTGGGACTCTGGATTGGCATAGCCCACCTGCGATCACCTCCAATAGCCACTGGATGTCACTGATGATCCACACAAAATCAGCTTAACCCTTTAAGCATTATCTTGTAATGCATGGAAGAGCCAGCAAAGAGGTCACTTGCTCCCATGAAGGTGGGGATGTGAGTTGTCTATCACCAACATCTGCAATGGCAGATAAATAAGAAAGTATCAAAAGAAACAGATATGGTCAACTGCAAGGCACACCATGAGTCAGGATACTTCAAAGTACTATTTGAATGTGAGATGATGGCTACTTATGGCTCTTGAAAATGTGCTATCAAGCCTTCCTGTATGTTCCAATACATAACAAATTAGGTGGGAGGACATCTTTTTCTAGCATTGGACTGTTCTTTTCACAGTACATAAAAACTGACTGGAAATTTGGTTTTCTTATTTAGACATTTCAACAACTCTGGGATTTTTCTGGAAGGACTGCAGGAATTCTTTCCCTCATCTGCCTAAATTGCCTTAGTTTGATGAGAAATAAATAATTTTCCAGCATGTTCTTTCTCTCTGAAGGACAAAATTCCCAATGGCAATCCAAAGGAGTGAAGTAGATTGTTACCTGCCATAGCAAGAAAAGTAGAGGAATGAGAACAACATCAAAACCAAAGCATTTATATTCACAAACACATTCTTCTTATAATTGGCAAATTCATGATAGTGATGGTTCTTTCTGTACTTTACTACTGAGTATATTAAGAGTAGTGAGAAGTGTACTTGTCTATTACAGAAATGAAGTTCAAAAGAAGAGTTTTCAATGTTTTGGGGCCATTGCATTCTATCTGGATTTAAATGGCTTTCTTTTTTATCCTCATGAAGATTTCTTTTCCTTCAAGCAGAAGCTATCATCTTGAGAAATTCATGTATCAATTAACTAGTTTTTTCCTCTAACATTTCAACTTAATTCTTTGCTTGCTGCTTGATGCCAATGTATCCTTTTGTTCGAGGATGGTATGGAGATAGTGATCAGAGCTTTTAAAGACTCATTTACAGATAGGGTAAGACACAGCACAATGAGCTCTTTTCACTGATACACTTTTAGATAGCTCATTAACTATATACTGTGAAGCCAATTGAATCTTTAAAGAAAACGACAGTATATTCTCCAGGTAAAAGTCTATTTAGTTGCCCAGTTGAATCTGAAAAATTATGTAAAATGTTGCAATATGATAGTAATTGTCTGTAGAAGCAATGCAGAAGCAACCACATAATGATCTATGAATAAGAATCTTAGCTGGGATGTGAATAAAAATTATTCTGTTTTAGATAGTCTTTCTTTTCACATTGTGTTTCTCAGACAGCTTCTTCATCTTATCTCTGACTTTAGACAACATCCATGGAATGAGAAAAGCCAGCTTCCAACCTTGCTCCAGTATAGAGTGTAACAAGGAGCCCAAGAGCCACGTTTCAGTCCACATTGAAGTATTCTGGCCTCCACGGAGAAAGCTGATTCTTCAAAATATATGATTTCACAATATTAACATTGTTTAACTAATAAAATAAATTACTGCTACTGATTATAAAATTAGCTTGCCTTAAAAATAAAAAGTCATCAGGATTATTTCCAGCAGGTGCTTTCCGTGCAGTGCATTCTGCCAGATAACTGCATACAGTATAACAAGAAGTGAAACCTCCATTTATCTTGAGATGAATAATTTAATTATTTGTTCATGAGTGTAATAGTGTAGATTCATCTATTTTGAGCGGATTTCTTTTGTCAGGTGTTGTATTTAAACACCACTTTCCCATCTATTGCTGTAAAATCTGATGTAGTATGAGTGGGACTTGGCAATGATTGGAGACACACTTGCTTCAACAAGTCTCCAATATTTGAGTCAGTTGCCTCAGATGGCTCATTCATTTGTCTTCAGAGGAGAAAGAAGGGCTCTTCTGGAGGAGATTCAGAGATTCATAATGCCATGTCCCTCTATAAAGCACTGCAGCACAGTAAGGGTGTTAAAAGAGTGAGTGGGGTAGTCCTGGTGTTCACAATGGAAGTTTAACACAGGGTTTTGTTTAGGCAAGGTTTTGCTTTACACCTGCTCTAGCCTTTGGTCCTGCATTAATAACTGAAACACACAAAGTTTATTTTCTTTGGTACACCCCATCACTTGACTTCCTTTAACAGGAATGCAGTGCTCAGAGGCAGCTCCATGAAGGCTATGCGCTTGATGATGTGCTCATAAACCAAACTGAGAAGTTAATGGGGACCCACTGTAAGGGTACAATAAACCATTAAAGAGATTGTCCACTAAGTGTAGCTAATGTATATGCCTTATTATCTCCATCTTAATTTATCAAAAAATAAAAATTGCTACATACATTTAGAATACTCAAAAAAGGTATATTCTGTTATATATGCTTTCTTTTTTGTTTGTTGTTTGTTTGTTTTTCAGATTCAGTAGCTAGATTCACAGGATCTCATTTACATCCTGACACTGACTCATTTAATGATGGCAAGTAGGAAATTTAAAAAAGCAGACAGTGGATATGAGAATTTTGTTTTGCCTTCTGGGAAGCATTCCAAGAAGGCAAATCCTTTTCCCCTGTAACCTGCTTTGTAGGCTTTGATGTTGCAAGATACAATCAAGCCCATGACATTATATTGGAAAGCAAATAGGATTTTGAAAAACTGTGAAAGAGATCCATGTGCATACCTAAAGAAAAGAAAAGCAAGAAAAAATCCTTCTGAAAGGAAACAGATATTCTTCATAATTTTTTTCCCAGAGAAAATGTTTGTAGATTAACTGCCAGTGTGCATTTGTCAGAAGATTACTATACATGTGTAAAAAAGAACATGAATAGAGAGAATGAAACTACAGAAATAGAATGAACACTTACAAACTGTGGTGACAGATTTACTAAACTGAGACCAAAGAAGGAAAAATGAGTACGTTTAAAAACATCTGTGTAATCGGTGATTCTTTTCAGATGCTGTTTAGTGCAGAATGGACAATATACAAAACCAGAAAATGTAAATGCAGGAGGAAGTATAACTTGGGACTTTGCTTCTCAGAGAGGCCTTTATGCAGACAGTGGCACTTGCTTTGTGTTCATTCACCACTAGCCTGCCTCAAACTACCAGAGAATCTTCATGTATTCTTCCAGGCTGAACCAAAATTATCCAGAAGTGTCTCCTTCACACCAGGATAGCCTGGGCAGGGGTGAGGTGAGGTCTTGGACTTCTCAGACAGTGGAAGAGGCTGAATTCATTAGTCCCTGACTTCACACACTAGCCACTGAACTAGCACATGTCAGGGAAGGACTGCACTGTCACCACCTTCTTGGAAGGAAGAATCACTTTCCCTAGGTTTGGTGCTAGCTTCCACAAGATGAAAGGCTGTCTTGCAAGGGCTTGCAATAAAGGAAGGAAGCCCCTGAGATGAGCTGGATTTAAGAAGTGCTCTTTCATCTAAGTTCCCTTCATTTTAGTATGGATGTCTCTACACACCTGTGCCAGTGGTTGTAGATGTAATTTTGAGGGACCTAGCTCTCTCAATGCAATATTTGGGAAACAGAGTTCTCTAAACCAGTGAAGTGAGCTCTGCTACTGGTGGTCAGCTATCTTATCTGCTGTATAGGCTCACTCTATTACATTAAAGGTAGAAAATAAGGAATAAATAGAAGTGTATTTCAATAAGTTAATACATTTTTCTGTCAATTCAGCTCTTTGATTATATTCAAATTTGTTGCTTGTTGTTCAAAATGCAGCTTTTTATAGGATACTTAGTTTTGCATGGGGTTTGAATCTAATATATTAAGAGGCAAGATCAGAATTTTTAAAAGTTATCTGGTGTGATTTTAGGAGTAAAATTTCTATTAACTTCTCTTGGTGAAGAATTAGCAGAACACTGAGACCCTTTTTAAAATCTCACCCTGAGAGTGAAGCAAGGCTCTGCAGTCTTTAATACTGTACAGTGGATTGTGTTGGATTGTCCAGTATCAGAAATTTGAACCAACTCAGAATTGAACTTAGACTTGTTTTGACAGATTATTCAAAGGACATGAAAGCCAGTGTTTGCCATTTTTATGTTTTTATATCAATTTTGTTGTTGCTGTGGTAAGGCAGAAGTCCTATGATCCAGCAAAAACCCTGCCAGAATGCACCCAAGTGTTTTGAACTACAAGATGACAAAGTGAGTTTATACTCACGGAGCTGACAGAGTGAGGGAGAAGTGTTTTCTGTCATGTGACTGCAGCATTTTTTATCTGGTATTAGCCACCTGAGATATGAATTGGCTACATCATTCAATTGCCATCTGAGTCTCTCAGGCTCTGCCAACATGATGTTTGCGAGGCTTTGACTATGTGAGCTCTGTGTGGATCAAATGGGTGCCAGCTGTAACCTTGCAATTGAACAGATCCTGCTGGCCTGGTGTTGGTTGTGAGCTCTCAGATCCTGTTAGGAATTTATGTTGGTTTAGGCTCAGACCCATGTGAACAGGCTGCATATTGTCTGGCCAGATTGCAATATTGCAGAATGAGCTTATATTTGCTTGGAGGGGGAAACAAAAAAAGGGTAAGCTTGCATGTCACTGTAAAATACTGCCCAGTAACACATTTAGACAAAATCCAAAATGTACTCAAAAATATCTTTTTGTGAGTCATCTGTCTGAGAGAAGGGCAAAACCCCAGAGCCCCAGAGCTCTGCCTTGTGTACATTTTGAGCACTGACATCTGCTTGCACTAGTGACAAAAAAAATATATATATGTGCCAAAGCCTACTTGGGTGATCAAAAACTACTTTATACATCTATTTGCATGTGACATTTTGCACTTGCACACAAAGGAAAACAGGACTGAGCTCTCTTTGAAAGAGTAACTCTTTGTGGTTGCAAACCAGGGCTAAAATGAGTGCTAAAGTGAGCGCAAACCAATAGCCCTAGTATGTTAAATTATGAATGCCACACAGGTGGCTTTCCTTGGTTTACAATCAGAACCCCAGGGGTCTCTGTTGTAGGCTACTGCATTCACTGCCTATTCTGATCTGTTCACAGCTCCACTCCATGTACCCCTGACAGAGATGGACCTCTTAGTGACAGTGGTTCCCTTCTGCACAGTCCAGAAGTGAGTGCTTTAGAGATGGGAAGCTAAGAGTGGAATATTGGAAAGAAAGGTAGAATCAGAATTTCTCCTTCAAATGATGCTTACTGGTTTGTTTAATCTTGAGTTTTTAAAAGTGTTTTTTGCAAAACAAGTTTGTTGCTGTCAGGGGAAGCAGCACCTTAGAGGTGAAATAATTCCCTGCCATCCAGTAGATCTCTCTCCATATTCTTTTATCTCACTTCAAGCTATTGTTTGATCAATAACAGCTTAGAAAGCAAGTGTATCTCAGCTCAGGGGTTTTTGGTGTTACTCTTAGGAAGTTTTCTACATCCATCTATATGTTGTGCACAGGTGCGAGGAACTTTTAATGAGGACATGCAGGTGAAAGACCAACAGCATTACAGAATACATTTAAATTTCACAACAGCACAGGGGGAAGCATTCAAAAGCCCAGACATTTTAGGATGCAGTCACAGATACCATAGGATCAAACTTGATGAAATAGTACCGAGAGATCATCTGAAGTCTCCCATGGTGAGGGACAATAACTATAGGAACTGTTAAGCTTGGGATGCTTGTCCTTCAAGATTTGAGGTCCATTTGTTTCTAAATGAAATTTTCTAATAGTTTTGACAGGATTTAGAAAAATGATCAAGAACATTTGAATTAGTATTTTTAAAATAAAATATTCCAGGGGCAACTCCATAAAATATTAATAAATAAAAAGGAGGTGAAATATCAAGGAGACACAAAGCTATTTTGTTCAACATTTATTTTTCTTCTTTGGCAAATAAAAATATCTTCATTTTTTTCTGAAAAATTTTAATTTTTCTTTACAGAAGTAATGTGCTTATATGACCAGAAAAATGAAAATTAGTTATTCTTAGAATTATAATCTTAGTACTTCCATGTAATTGGAGGCAATTGCCATTACCAAGGCCATTTTCACAGCATGAGTAATTTACTTACTATGCCTTTATCATTAATAAGCACAGATGGACAATAAACTGGTCCATAATATGTCCCCATCCATCACAGCTTTGAACCAAAATGGCTTCAGACAAGGCAGGCTAATCTGGTTTACCTGAGCAGCCCATTGCATAGGCAAGAACTGGAAGAACTCCATTTGATTTTACGTTTTGTGCTTTCTGTAATAGTAAGTGATTAGCTGTGAATCCATATTGTATGTCAGTCGTAAAACCAATTTTGGAAGTTTTACAGTTTTGCAGTCCTGAGAAATGTTGAATCTTTCATGCTGTGCAGTTGCCAGGAAGAATTTAAGCATCAGCATATCTCCAATAAGAGAATAGTGCCTTGGAAATACAATTGGAAAGTTCACCATTTTTTTTTCTGCCTTTTTATACCTTTTCTGCCTTTTAAACTTCTTGTCAGTTACTATTTCAGGTGATTATGTCTGTAGACAGATAGTGCTGGCATACCTCTCTAACTATATAAATAATTCCAATAATTATAAAAGATTGAGAAACTAAATAGCTTGTAAACATTCTACTGGATTAACATGGATATACTATTCTAAATCTTCTGCTAACTTTTATATAAATTTCTTTTTTACCTGATAACTCTTACACTTAATATTTGTGATAACTTTTACACATTTCCATCCCCCATACTCTTCTTTTTTAGTATACTTCTAACAATTTAAATTGTATAAATTACCCACTTTTTTGATGATTTTTGTTTCTTGAAAACTTTTGCTCCCTTCTTATTTCACAATTTCTTCACTACTACTATTGATTTATATCAAGACAAAGTAACTTGCCTTCTCTTATCTCTTTTATGTTTATAAAATACAAGTAAAATGTTCTGAAGGTAAATCTTAGCTGTATATATGGTTTAAAAATAAATAAGCTCAGTTCAAAACTCAGGGAAGGTGCAGGAAAAATGCCAAGATGACTTCAGACTCCAACCCTTCCTACATTTACAGGATAACAACAGTAGTGGAGAATTCCTCCCTCTAAGTCCTTGAAAATAGTGCTTTTTCCTACTCTCAGGGTAACTTTCCCCACATTTAATAAAATCTTTTTCATCTCAGGTAGGGTTTGTAACAGAGTTGCTGCTGGTGGTGTTATTTACTGTGGAAACTTACGAATCAGCAACGCGACTGAGACCACCACCTTCTTGGCATGGTACCCCTACACTTTTATTAATCTGTTGCATTATGTTTTCATCAAGAGTTAATAATTTAATGTGCAGATCTTGTATTTGCTTTAACTCTGTGAACACTGTGCTGCAAATAACAGGCTGGAATTATTATGGGAAAATATCACAGGCTGGGTAGAACACTAGGGTAGGAAATACTATCATGGAACAGCATTTCGCTGCTGAAACAAAAGCTCTCTGTGTTTGGCATGCTCAGTAAAGGAGTTGATATCCACACTTACCTTAAATTTTCAGGAATATACCCACATCTCTTATAACCTCAACAGAATAATAATGTAATAAATCAGTTTTATGCATCCTGTCTCTATTAAATCATGGGAATAGTAATTAAATTGTGCAATGAAGACACTGAATTCAATTTCAGCAAAAAAATCATCCTCCTGTCCTCTTTCAGGAAAAATATTAAGTTTAGAGGTGGGAAGTAAATGGAGTGAGATAAAAAGGAAAGGTGTTCCTCACACAGTTTTCAACTGTGTTTTTCCCTATTTGGCATAGAAGTATATTTATAGTGCTGAAAGGAGAATATACATGGGTAAATGAAAAGCAGTGTTCATAATCTGGAATCTGTAGAAATAGAAATCTAAGCTTTGGTAATTAGCTGTAGGGTAGTAAAAACCATGACAGGTGCTTATCATAGACATCCTTGTGGGTCACCACTAGCTGAGCTGCTGACATTTAAAAGAAGCCACTTGAATTCCATTAAGCTTCTTTCTCTATCCTTGTTAAACCCTTTTCTTCCACAGCAGCCCCAAGCCTCCTAGAGAAGTGTGCAAGTCACATGCAAGCACTGCCAAAAAGGCAATAATTGGTGCCCCAACTGGCACCCTCAGAAGAGAACAGGCCAAGGAAGGAGACTAAAATACTTTCCAGGTCAGCTCAAAAGCATTTTGGGGCAAATGTGGAAAACTCAAAAAACTCTTGCCTGAATTTACATCTCTTCCAGCACTGCCCAAACAATGCTTTTAATAAGTGCTAATTATTCCCTTCTAAATAACAATTTTACAAAGAACACCAAGCTTATTTACTATGTGAGCTGTGGTTCTCACTGGAACTAGATTCTTTTGTGTGTATTTACATGTATAAATCTATCTGCTGCTCTATCTTATGCACAGGTCAAGTAGACCTTTATAGCAAAAGAAAATAAATTTAACTCTAAAAGTGTTTGTCAGCAAATCTGGCCTATATAGGCACCAATCCTGCTACTTGTGAAAGCTTGAAAATATGAAATCCTTATTCTTCAGAGCTGACTTTTCAGTTCCAAGAACAATCATTTTTCTAGGAATAGATGTGCTGAATAAATATTGTGCTTTTGTTTAATTTGATGGGTATATGGTCTTTATTATTGTATAGCCACTCCTTCAGCTATATCTATATGATTATTTCATTTCAGCACAGGGATACTAAGTAGAAGTCTGACCACTTATTCTCCTGGAATTAGGGATTTTCTTTAGTCTGGAGGCAACAAACAATAGTTCTCTTCACCTCATATCACAGGTCTATATGTCAGTTTTATTTGCTTCTGAAATGAGCTTTACTCATTTTTCAGAGTGACTTCTGACATTCATTATGGTCTGTATAAACAATAGAGAATAACTGTTTACACAGAAAATTTTTAATACCTCATCCTTCTGATGCAATTTCATTAAAATGACTTTTAAAAAGCCAATAGTCTAAAGTGTTATTTTATCGTAGCTCTATCACAACCCTTACTTATTCTGGGTTGTTTTTCCATTCATATGTTTGTGTGTATGTGTGTGTGGCTCTTTAACCCCTCACTATGGTTTTGGGGTTTTTTCAGTATTAGAATTTTTACCACCCAATGATCCTTCTGAATCAGTGATTCTGGCTGAAACTGAATTTATTTTCCTCATAGCAACCCTCACAGTGCTTTGCTTTCCTAGGAAAGTATTGACAGCATGCCATTGTTTTGGGTACCATGAGCAATGCTGGCACCGCATCAGTGCTGTCTCACCCAAACTCCTTCCCCCTCAGCAGCTGAGGCCTGGCAAGGTCTTGAAAAGGGACATAGCCTGAACAGCTGACCTAACCCAACCAAAGAATATTTCCTATCATATGGGATCTAGACAGCAATAAAAGCTACGAAAGAAGAAGGAGGGTGTCCTGGTTCTGACGCACATCAGCGGGAGGGGCATGGCCAAGACATTATGATTCCACATTCCATCATTGCCAGGAAGGAGAGACATCTCCTTTTGGTGCAACAAAGTGTGGCAGGGTGAGGAACCTATCCACTGTTCATTGTCTCGGAGTCTCCTGTGAGCATTTTTGTATATTAATAATTCTCAGTTTTTGAATCATTTTAATGCTTGAGATCCCAAATTTCTTAGCTATTTTCACCAGCATACTGAAGTTGAACTGGACAGATGTATAGTGGCTTGTCCAAACATTTGTTGCAACAGACTCAAGCTCTAAATCTCTCATTCATTGCAGGCAGGCGCTTGGTGGGAATTCGCACACAGGCCTCAAACCACTCTTTTTGAAGTGTGTGATTGTGAAGCTGCCTAGATCGAGTTACAAGTGCTCCAGCTGAGCACTTGTAGCTGAGTGTTCGTATGCTGAAACACCAGAGTAAAGCACTTTTTTGGATTAATTTCTGCAGACCCCACAACACTGACGTTTATGAAGGGGAGATGCAGAACTACATTTGGGACCATCAGAATACTCTTTCTTCTAATATGGAGGTTCCAAATCAAAGGATTGTTACCTCAGCTAGCTCATCTTAGAAGATAAAATTAATGCAAGCACAGCTGCAGAGATGAAACTCCCAACTGGCATGAGTCATGAGCTCAGGATTCCCCAAAATAAAGGGAAAATTGCATTAGTAAGGACACAAAAAACTCATTCTGTAATAGAAAAGAAAGCCTGATTTTACTTTGATTGCTACAAAAATGTTTGGACACCATTGTAGAACAGGGGCTGAAAGTGACTACTTTATTTCTGTCGTTTTTTTTTTTTTTTTACAAGACCAGTGTGAGCTGATAACATTATAGCCTTTTAACATCATACTGCAAATGTGGGATCAAAGAGTTAAAGCCATCCACTTAGGTATTTTGAGAGAGGTATCAGTAGATGTTTGTGCCAAGAGTGTTGAACTTACTATGATTTTAGCACAAAATAGAATAGTACAAGGTATGATTGTGGTGATTTTGTTATAATTTAGACAGAATTAATTCAGACTAGAACTGGATAATTCCACTCTCTTCCTATTTAAATCCACTGAAGAAAACCCACTTTATTAGGTATTTTCTTGCAACAGGTAATTTATTATTTGCTACTTGAAAACTATGTATGGGTGTTCTTAAGGAATCTGTGTTTATCAGAAATGTTGCTATGCATCATGAGTTCCAAAAGTATTTTGATCACCTTTGAGATAACAGCCAAAAAAGAATGAGACAAAAAGTCAACAAGTCCTCTAAAGTGAAGAGTAGTGATGGTTATTGGTATCTTCCAAGAACTCTGTAGTAGTATGGTGTTTGAAGGCCTTATGTCAGGGTCTATTAGGAAACTACAGCTGTTGTGAAGTAGACTGTGTTATCTCATAAAAATTCTATAAAATAATCTATTATATAGAATTACAGAATGGTCGAAAATTTTATCTCTTCAGTGTAGCTTCCTCTTCTTTTGATAGAACTGCAAGCCTTTTAGGTACTACTTAAATCTGAAATGACTTTCCTGATAAAGTGAAAAAAAGAAATAGGAATTTTTAATGTTTGAAATCATTGATTTTTTTTTGTTGGAAATCTTTTCAAGCAATTTGAGGTTTAAGCTTTTAGTTTTGAGTTCTACTTAAGGACTTTTTTTTCTCAACAGAAGAGAAAAAAATGCTATAATGAAAGCAGTAGAGCTATTCAAATTTTCTCTTTTCAGTACGATTGTCATCAGTGCAGTGTTAAGGATCCATTTTCATTCCAATAGGGGCAAGGAATGAGAATGAATCTTCTTTTCTCCCAGTACAGGGTAAACCTCAGTCTCCTCTAGTTCCAGATTTCCAGCTTTTCACTTAAAATGTATGACCAAGGGAGAAAGAGAAGAGAATGGTTTGTTAACCATGGTAATTATGGGACTCATTCATTCCTGATTACTTCAGTTCTGTCTCTCATTTATCCCAAGTGTTGGGCACAGTTTTCCTCATCACTAGTCTTTCAGGAGTTGATGTAAAGTACATCTCAATTTCTGCTTTCTTGTATGGGCTACCCTGCTGCTCCTTTCTGGTTTAGCACTTACTTTGAACACGCCAATTTCTACCTCCTGTTCAGGATGAGTGACAAAAGAGAAGTGCTTTATTTACTCAACACCTTTGTTATTCTCCTGCTTCAAACCTTCTAATTCCTCATTCATTGAAAAGAAACAATGCATTTGACAAGTCACACAATACAAATAAGAAATAGTGAATGATGAACGGCAAATAGAGGTAGCACTTTTGTGTCATTTACCTTAAGGCCTCTATTCACCACTCTGGCATTACAAAAGGATCTCAAAGTCATAGAAAACACTTATTTTGAGGTTCCTTTCAGGTGAAAGATGGGTGGAAGGGAATTAATTATAAATAAGTGTAAACAAACAAATAACCTCAGAAGAAAAATAATTCAATCCATTTACAAATATGTATGAATAACATCTGAGCAATTTGAGCTCACTTTTGGAAAACAGATTAAACAATTGTATTACATGTTGCATTTGTCACTAGTAATTTCTCCTGCACAAAATGATCTAATTTATGACAAAGTTTGAAGCTAAAAATGATGAGACTTATTGTGAATAAATAAGCTGCATGTCATTTGGAGACGGCACTTTTATAATTACTGTAGACACTGATATCTGTGATTTGATGGGAGCTGTATACATAGAAAAAGAGACAATCTAGTACATTCTTTGTACTGTTCTGAGGTCAAAGCCTGTGATGTGCCAAATTTCTGCTTAGTCAGAGACAGTGCAGGTGCAGGTTTAAGGAAATTATGGGGAATGTCATATAGACTTAGGGTTCAGTAACTGAGTTGTCTGTTTCTTTAATGTGGGATCAGTGAAAATGAACCCCAAGAACTACCTCTCAGCTGAAGACAGCCACAGCATGGCAGACTGTACTCTCAATTTACACCTCCTATATTTGAACAGGCAAAATCACCTTCAACACTGTTGCTTTGAAAGTGGTGGGAGAGCAATGCCTGCTTCCAATCTTTAAAACCGAATCACTCTCATTCCCTAGAATTTTCTTTTAAAACACATCTGATAATTTGGTTGTTTCATGTGCTCTGGGTAAAACACCCCACAATCTTTCTCTCTGTGACCCTCCCCAATTGCTTTGTGATTCCAGCCTGTTTGATGGAAAACCCAGCATGTAAAAAAGAGCCTGTTCTCCTGAGTCAAGGCCCACTTACACATCAACTTGTTCAAAACACACATTTCCTTCATTCATTGTCTTTGCATAAGCCAGTAGCCACTAAGTATCATAAAGGATTTCATCAGCCTTAGTATATTTCCATTAGGCAGTAATAAAATCAAAGGAAAAGGAATGAGAACCCTTTGTTTGTTCTGTCCGGACAGGGCTACCCATCTGTTAGCTCTGCTCAGCTGAGGAGGAAGAGGAGGAAAGAATGGAGGTGGGTGCAGGAACAGCACAACTCATCATCCAACACAACTGCCTGGGTACCCGACTGACACAGGCAAAAATGGCCATGGAAAATGAAATCTCTTTGTGGTTTCCATCAGGATGCAACAAAGAGCATCTGAGGGAAATATTTCTTGAATTAGAATCAGAAAAAGGAATTAAGAGATTCTCTTTTTGAATGGCTTTAATATAACAGAAATGACAGCTCTAATGTTCTCTAACAGGGAAAACAAGTTTGAATTTCTTTACTGTTTGAATTATAAATATTCAAAACATTTTATCTCATCCATCATATTCCATCCCACTGACCATGTTTACAGCTAGCTCAGAGATTGTAATAAGTGATATATATTACCACATGAAACACAGTTATGACTGTACAGTTTGAATTCCCCTTTCAAAGTGAACTCTATCAATTAATAACCCAGATCGGGTTTTCCTCTTCATGCTAAATCAGTGAATTCTATTAAATGATTATTTTTATGTATGTGTGCATGTGTGTGTGAGTGTGTGTGTGTGTTTATGGTTCAAGCTTTATGTTCAAAAAGGATATTTGAAATTTCTATTATTATGTACCTGCCATTAACAGTCCTGGAAAAAACAGGGAGCACCTAGCAAGCCATAACTGTTTGTGTGAATGGAACCATTGTCTTCACTGGGCAAGGTTCAGTCCAGCCCTTCAGCACCAGAGCACAGTCTCACTGTCACTGGTGTCACTAGAAGAATCTACTGTAAGACTCTGCCAGCAGCACAGTGCATTCAAAGAGAAAATTATTACAATGATCTGGTGGTTTTTAATGGCTCCTGTAGAGAGTTGATCCTCAAATAGCAGTTTTTCCTCACACAAACCTCACATATAAATGGAATAATATCTAGCATAAGAATGTAACAGCATTATGATATGTTTCTGATGTTTTAGCTTTGAGCTCGCTCTTTGTGTTTTCTGGATCAAGTTGTGAAGGAAAAATTATAATAAGAGTTCTGGTTGAGCGGTTTAATTACTTTTTAGATGAGTCCCCTGTAGTGAAAACACTCCAGTTTCTTCTGTCATGAGACTTTCTTCTTGACATGAGACTCATCTGGGCATTGAAGGAGGCTGGAGGAGGAGGGGGGAGAGAGGAAAGCGAATCCTCCTAAGTAATCCTAAACCGAGTAAGAACTACAGTGTGTCTGCTTTCTCTCCCACTTTGTGTCGCAGAACACTCGCCTCTGTTTCCATTGTGAAACATGCCAATTCAGATTGGTACTTATCATCTCTCTTGGCAAGTTGAACATCATCAGTGATAATGTTTTTAATTGAAACTGATTCATACCATCCCAGCAGAGTTCCTGCGGAAGTCAGTCTTGCACAAGGTAGTGAGAAGGATGAACTCAATGAAACAAGGAACAAACCGACTACAGAGGTCAAACTGAACAACAAACTGTAAACTAAATTCTTCTAAGTTAAAATATTTAATGCTCGGACTCTGTCAGTACAACATATTCTGCTTCTTGTATTATAGATTCACCTCCTGCTAGACAGTGCCAGGGACACCACCGTGGTCTTCTATTCTGACCTGGTAATGCAGCTCTAGTTTTTTTAAAAACTGACCACTGGCAGTGCTTCATTGTTCTAATATCCTAAGTCAGATAAGACTAAATTAGTTCTTCACTACTTTAAAAAAGTTTCCTTTGTTTTGTTTTGTAGCACTGTGAAGCAAAAGCATCAAACTATTGCTTAAAAAAAAAAATCAAACGAGACCTGCAGCTGAGGCAAGGACAAATTATTTCAATAGGCAAGGGATTGTTTGAGTCTGTATTTCTGTTTTGAAATCTCAGTCCTTTTGCTTTAGATCTTGACAAGCAGCCACACTATTTTCCAAAGGATTTGAACAGTCATACAATTACACACACAGCCTGCATGTGTGCACACATCAGCCCCCCAGTGGTGATTTTCAGTTGGATGTTTTATTCTTTGTACTTGTATTTTTTGAGTATGAATTAAAACAAATTCTTATTTTGTGCTTTGTTTTCAAAAGCTTGCCTACAGTTTTTCTTGGCTTTTGTCTTCTCCTTTTATCATTTGAGCAATGGGACATAAAATGAAGAAAAGAGAGATCAAGAAAATGATAGAAGGTTTGGAAAGAAAGATCCGTGAGGGGAGAAAAAGGTTAATAAGATAAGTTGGCTGTTCAGTCTAAAGAAAAGAAGACTTAAGAAAAGTGTGATAGCTCTCTACAGATATGTGAAGGGACAAGGGAAATTATTCTCATTAGTCACCCAAGACAGAGTAATAAATTTGAGCTGTTGCAAGGAAAATGTAGGTTAAATAGTATAAAAATCTTTGAAACTATCAAAAACAGGTAGGAAATGAAACAAACTGCCAAAGGGTTTTAGAGAGCCACTGCACCCAAGACAGAGTAATAAATTTGAGCTGTTGCAAGGAAAATGTAGGTTAAATAGTATAAAAATCTTTGAAACTATCAAAAACAGGTAGGAAATGAAACAAACTGCCAAAGGGTTTTAGAGAGCCACTGCCTCCAGAGGTATCCAAAGTGAAATAGCTACTCATCTATTGGAGATGATTTTGGACCAAGCAAATTAAAAGGAGTAACATGACACAGGAAGGATGAAATGGATAGATGACAGCAAAAGTTCTTTTAGACTTGACTTATTCTGGGGATGAAAAACAATGTTTGAAAGAATGTTAAACACAGTAAGGCATGAAGAAGAGTGCATATAAAGTGGCAAAAAGAAAAATTGAGAGAAGACTTTTAAAAGGTTATAGTGTCTAATAGCACAAGAATTTAAAAGGTTAGGTTTTAGATACTAAAAAAGGCAAAAGAAATAGCTCATCACAGCCATTAGGCCTAACTCTTACCAATAGCTTCAAATATTTGAAAATTATATACCTGGTTGATCTTTCTACAGTCATCTATGGAGGAACGTGAAAACACTCTGAATGTAATCCAGACCTTGTATAACCTTTCATTTCCATCTTTTGGTATGTGCATCCAGGTTGTTGATGGAGAGGACAGAGGGCTCCTAGATTATAATAGGAGGTATTACGATTATTGTCCAAAACCCAAATGAAATATCTTTTATTCTTCATTTTGAGTCATAACTTGTTCTCCATATAGCAATAATAATTTCAGTGCAGCCACTTGAAAATGAAGATACCATACATTATGAGGAAGAATGGTGCAATCTGGACTCCTATCATGTGTAATAACTATAACTATTTATTAAGGATGAGGATCATTTATGACTTCATATTTCGCATTCCACTGGGAGAAAAGATTAACATACATTTCCTATACACTTTGGCTTGATAATGAAATTCCAGTCTGAATTCATTATGAATAGTGACATTCATCCAATGAAAAATATCAAATAAGGAGACATTGCTTGCACATGGTATCTTCTTTTCTTTCATTTATGTAAAAAAACATCGATATGGTTGTATCTGGGGACACATGCAACATGCAATGTCACTGCACTCTGCTTCCATGCTGATCAGGATGAAGAGTGAGAGAGGTGCCAGATTGCTATTATGTGGGATTGTGTATCAGCTCTGAGGCCTTTGCTCTGCCTTACTCATTGAGAAAAGAGAATGAGCATTTTATTGTTGTAGGACCACGGATCAGAAGATGATTTTCTTCAAGATATGTATTTGCACATTTAAAAGAAGCCCAGACTCCAAGGCTCTTCACATAGCAACTGCATGGCAAAGCTATGCCCAAGCAGTTCATCTGGTGATTTTATGCACATTTTAGACCTGAGAAATTGTTGGGTTTACTTTCTTCTACAGTAATTTTAAAAATATTTTTCCACTGTTTCTTTGGGTTTATGGCAATTTGCTCTACATCTTTCAGTCTGTCACAACACCTTTCTATTGTATGGTTTTTCTAGTGGACTGTTCATAGTCCAGTAGTTATGATTCTATGCCATAAAATTCATCTGCCTCCAGCCTAATAGTGTGGTGAACCAATTTAAGACTTTGTCCAATGTAATTCTTAGCTAAATATCTTTGTATTTATGGACAGGACCGAGGAACAAGCAAACCAAACTATAGACTCTAGTTAGCTCCTTAACGTCAGTACTTGCATAGTATCTCAGACTATTGTATATTATTTCAGCTATTTTATATATTGTATCAATCATACTTCCTGACTTAGTCTTTTTTTCTTTGACTCACTTCATAGTCTGTTGTGGCTCTTGATTCTTTCAGTTAAGAATCATGTTAAAGTACTCATACCATAAATGCTGATATCCGTGATATAATTAACATTTGCATATTAGATATATGGATATTATTGAAATATTAATGAAGAAACATCCAACCAAACTGTTATCTATCATTTCTGTTTAGCCAAGTACATCCACCTAAACATAAGTTCAGAAATTAAATAGTTTCTCTGGGTAATTCTGTATGATTAGTCTCTGGTTAATCATATGTTTTCCATACATGTGAGGCCAGAAAAAGATGTCAGTAAGCCACAGTTGTTCAAAGTATCATGACAATATTACACTGTCTTCTGTCCAAAATGTTCTATACTGGCATTAATGTGGAATTAAATAACACAAAATTATTTTTGGTTGCTGTGATTATGTATAAAATATTTCTTTCTTTTTTATTGCTTGATTAATCCAAGACTTAAAATTTGAGGAGATGAAATAAAACTAAGGCTTTTTAAGGAGTCTGAAGATTGTAATGTAGAAAGGTAACATGCATTTTAAAGAATGGTTTTTTATGTCAATTAGGCATCAGATATTTTTTCTTTTTTTGTTCTTTCACTTAGGTCTGTCTTTTGTTCAGTCATATTTCACACAATCAAGTTTCAGTGCTTTATAATGGAGATTTTCCTGCAACGAGTTTACTGCAGTATTATTGGTTGATACTCAAAGGAGATAATGCATTAATTTGTGACTGTTAGATTTTTCATATTATTAATAAAGATAATTTATAAATATTTTTTCTAGAAAAGCATAATTGAAATATTTAATGCACTTTATGTCTTTGCAATTCAATCTTGTAAAATAATTGCAAACAATTCCCACTTCCCACTAAAATAATTAAAATTAGACTGGAGGAGGGCCCTGTTAGAAGGCCACTGTGGCATTCTTTTCAACCAAGTGTATTTATGAAAAATGAGTGTATTTATGAAAACCAAATATGTTTTATTGGTTCTTTAGGTTCTTTATATATATATATATATATATATATATATATATATGTTAATCTAACTCTTAATACTTTTGGTCTGAGGCTTCTGAGTACATCCATTACCACAAAAGATTGTGAAAATTCAATTATTTGTGCCAAGTTAACTGAGTCCATAGTAATTTCTTTGTTTTATTTTTCTGTTTTTGTAAACTGTTGCTCTAGACTATAAAAAACAGGCAAGTTTGGATTTTAGATTTAATTTCAAAGCTAATTTAATAACTGTTTTTTAAATCTAGTTATCTTTTATCTAATCTTATGTATCTGAAAATATACATAGCAGTCTTCTGAGAGAGTGAAGGTGACACAAAACCCCAAAGACAGGTGTAATGAACCAAGGACCTTCTAGACCTCAATTTACATAGCCAAATCCTTTCCTCTCAACCTTAAATCCTTAAAACACAATTTATTTAATCCCTGCTGTAGTCAAACACACTGAGCGTGTGTAACAATACATCAAAATCATTAGCACAAAACCTTAAAATAGTGTATTGAATTTGTATAAAACAGCCAAATCCTTTGAGAACTTTGGTGTCACATCTAGATTTTGTAAGGAAACACTGTTTTAAAAGTTGATGCCAAAATAGTATTGCTGGTTCTGTTGCTCAAGCACTATAACATAAAGTGCTTTCAGCAATAATTTTTCAATAATAAGAAGGCGACATTAGAAAACTCTCAGGGGCAATACTGGAGAATATTTCTTTTCATCTCTAAGATGCTGGCCATGCTGTATTTCTAGATGTGAGTTACACTTCTATATTCAAGGCAATTAATACTTCATAGTGTATTCAAACTACCCCAATTGTGGGTTACATTGTGGCTGCAGATCCAGTGCTGCACAGGTCTGGTTTACTGCACCTCTCCAGACCTATTAAAATACTGGTTTAACTTTTGTGAGACAACAGGCACACTTCTGGTTTGGATTGTGGAAGTCAGCTTGTGTATGAATGCTTAAAATGCAACGTAAAAAGAGCAAAGGTAGTTCAATCAAATTTAGCTGAAAGGTCTACTGATGGTTTAATTGCCTGAATGAAGGGAGTGGAAATGAAATGAGATTAAATTCTTCAAGTCCAAATCTTGAGAAAGACTGTCCATCTACAACCCCATATTCACATGAATCGCTTGGTTGTGGAGTGGGATAATACTGCATGCCTTGTATGCTGATCCCTGAAGCTAATTTGTTCATGTTACAAACAGGAGGCTCTTGCTCTCCTACTGAGTTTCTGTCTCTAGGACAGTAATTTTTTTACTATGATAAAACTTTCTAAAACACTCTATTATCTCTATCAGAGAACACTCTAGCACAGAAGACCCTAAACCCCAAAACTTTAGGCTCTTGAATAATTTTTGTGTCATCTTTGAAAATGGATTTGGAAGTCTAATTTTTACCGAGATAATTTGGTAAGTGCTTGTCCCGAGCCCTGTTTGGTTTGTTCACTTGGAATAATGAGTTTTTAAAGTTAACTCTGAATTTAACATTTTGGCCAAAAAAGGAATCTGAGAGTAGTTTAATTACAATATTAACTGTTATTCAGCCTCAGTGAAAGGGGTACCATGTAGTAAATTCAGTAATAATGAATCTGCATTTAAACTGAACTGGTGATCCAGGCAATCTAAAAAAAAAAAAAAATTTGGAGGATTTTGCATGCTGGGAAGGTTTACATCTTGTTCCTTTACCTATTACTTCCTTGCTATCTTTACCTACTTTTTTTCTGAAAGTTGAAGCTGTTTCATCATTGTGTTATTCTAATTTAATGCTGGCATATGGTCATTTTCTATAATAGAATTTCTCTGATATAAAGCAGGAGTGATACAGTAGTGAAGCAAAGGCTGCATTTGTAAACTGGTACAGTCAAAACCACCGAGCCTGATATATTTTTTCAGTGATAAATTGTAGCTACTAATTCCAGTCAAAAGGAGGTAGGTGCTGGTGCAGTAAGCATTATGTTGGCCATACTATTAGGGAAAGATATTTTTCTCCCCTGGTTGAATCTGAGCTGTTATGTGACAGTAATGCAAGATTCAGTGCAGCAGAATGGGCAATGCCTACTGCAACTGTGGCTGCAGCTACTCCTTGTGATTATGAATTGTGTGAGAAGGAATCCATTTTGTTTTCAATCAAATGACAGTTGCATTTAAATTGAATAAAGACCCTTGGCAAAAAAAAAGAAAAGCTGATACCTCATAAGTTCTCTTTCCTTTTTTAAGATATATTTCCTTTTGGCACAATGGATTGTTCCACCTCCCGCTGCACCAATCTTTCTCTTTCAAGAGTAATTTAACCTACAGCTTGGACAGTGAAGAGACTGAAATTACTGTTTCCCAGGAGCATATTGCAACCAGCAGGTTAGCGCTTAGTGAGTACCTATCCAGTAAGTTGGCAACTGTATGATTCACAAGAGATTTGTGCCAAACCAAGGCACTTCACATCAGCAATTGTAAACTCTAAGAAGTCTTTCATAAGAACTAGGAACACATCCCACGAATTTAAGTTGTTGTTGAAGTTGTTGGATCACAGCTTTTCATTTGACAACTTCAAGACAGCCCAGAGCTCTTATTTCAGAATCTGCTTCTCTCTTTACCCCTCCTATATCATAGCTGGAGTTGGCTAACAGCTTAACTCTGTGAGAAAGTATTCCTTGCTTATAGATGTGTCTTTTGCCTGTCTGAAGATTTCTGGAGAAAAAAGAAAAGGATGAGTTGAACAGAGAGGAAATATGGTCTGATCTGCTTTTAGCAAGTGCAGTGACTGAGACACTTCTCATTTTTCTATCTCTAAAAATAATTAAATGAACAAACACAGAGGTACCACTTCATAGGACCCAGAGCTCAGGTAATTGATGCTGAGATAGGAAAATAAATCCTGTTTTTGAAAAGTTTAAAAACATTTTCATCTTGCATCATATGGAATAATTAGAAAACTATATATTCAGGCACTATTAAGATAGACTGGCATTCCCTCATTTATGGCAAGGCAAGTGAATTCTGCTTTTAAGAAAACACAGTATTTTCCTAGTTTCATGTGGCAGCCACTCAACTCACTTCATTTCTTTGCAAAATACAAACTTCAGCATTTCATTTTTTATCTTTTATCATTAAACTCCTACAGCTTGAAAATGATTTTCCCCCTAGAAAATGCAAATCTATTCCTTTGTAGTGAAAACTATATTATACATGCAGCATGTAACTTTCAAAACTTTAGTTAGAAGCAGCAAAGCAAGCTGTCAGACATTTCAGTAATTGAATTTCCTTGAGAACTGCCTTGGTTTGTCAGTTCTGACTTTGCTGTCAAAAGAAAAGAAAATAGCCAGGGAATTAATCTAAGATAACACGGAGGGTATTTTGATATTACCAAGACACAAACATTAAGTGTTTTCTCTGGCAGTGTATTGAGGTAAGGTTCCCCACCCTAATCCAGGCAGGTTCATTCTAGCCTTGAGCCATTATTATCTTGTGCAGAGTTCTGAGAATTAACTAATGACCTATCAAACTGCAGTACCAGGGATCCTTTCTTCCTGTATTAAGATGCACAATATCACTGCTTAAAAGGCCCAATATACCCTTTGTCAATTACTTCATAAGTGCAATTCATCTTTTACTGCTTCCGCACTTGGATTGCTTGTAAAATGTTTAGTGGTTAATTAGCCTGGAAGGAAGTCCAACTTATGAAAAACCAAGCAGTGGGAAAAAATAGCCATAAAATTAATGGCTTACTCTCTGGTCCTTATTTTATGGGAGAATGTTAATCAGACTCTGTTCGAACTGTACCTTGGACTAGCACTCAGCCTCCTTTATAATCAGCTTCAGAAGTATTCCTTTCTGGGTTTTCCCCTTTGGCCTGTGCTTTCCTCTGAAGGACTTGAATGTATTAGGAAGAGATTGACAGCTCTCCTAACAATTGCAACCATTGCTCTAGCTGAAGGGAAACATGAGGCTAGTGCTTTTACTCTATGGGAACCCACCTGGAGTTATATTTAAGGTATAAATCTGTTATTTAAAAAATGAAACTAATAAAATACATACTGCTGTAGATAAAAGAAAATAGCCAATATTTGAGCTGTGAGACCTTCATTAGACAATGGATAGACTGGAAAAGGAGAGAATTGTACAGGGAGCAAATGACTGTATTTACAGCTAGCTCTTTATACCTGTAGAGAAGATTGTAAAATAATCAAGTCCCAGGAGCAATTTAACAACTGAATATTTTGGGTCAGTCATAAGGCTGCTTAATGGGGGAAAAAAAGTTGTGCCCTTTAAGTGGTGAAATTGATAGAATGTTTATGTAAATTTTCCGCATAATATAGGAATTGGTCTGCAATTCTTGCATTGAAAAAATAGGGCATTGTTTTGTATTTATGAAAAACAAAAGTATTTATGGAAACCAAATATGTTTTATTAGTTTGGGGTTTTTATTCATTTTGCAAGCAATTTGCCCCTCTTTTTAGA
This sequence comes from Ammospiza nelsoni, assembly GCF_027579445.1. Taxonomy (NCBI): domain Eukaryota; kingdom Metazoa; phylum Chordata; class Aves; order Passeriformes; family Passerellidae; genus Ammospiza; species Ammospiza nelsoni. Next base: position 35,097,466 of record NC_080636.1, on the reverse strand, counting down.
GCAGGTCACAAACAGAGCATCACTTTTTAATATGTTGTAAACACTGTATATCGTGACAGTGTTGGTTAACCCTGCATGTTGGGTCTTATACAGGACTGCAAGCAAGTAGAACTTCAAAATTCCAGCTATTACATTAAGCCTATCTATTCTTTGTCTTTTTTTGTCCAGAGATCTGTAGTGGCAATAGTTTTCCTTCCAAAAAATAAGCGTGGCTGTATAACTTTTCACATATAGTTGATTCATAATCATAATTCTGGGCACTTTTCCTTGAGTATGTAACTGAAATATACTTCATTCTGAGCACTGATGCATCTGTCTTTGACAAAATATACAGTTGCTCACGAGCCTCATGCAACAATATCCTATAACAGCTTACCAGCTTCTCAGATTTTCTTAGAAAAGTTACTGCGTGCGGCTGAGGATGCCATACATTTTATATTCAGTAAACATCTAGTGCTCTGGGTGCTTGTAAACATCCTTGAAAGAGAAGTTCCTCTTTAAGCATTTGCTCCTCAATTATGTTGACCATGTAAGGACATCCAAGTTCCCCAGTGGTGCCTCCGAGCATTACATGTGGGCTCCAGCTGTTCTTCCACTGTGAGACCAGTCTCATATCAGTCCTCTGGCATATCACACACACAGCAAATCAGGGTGTCCAGGTGACACCAGACTAAATGTGAGGTCCACACAACTGATCTTATGTTCCAGAGGAAATCAGCCCAGTGCCATGATCTTTAATAACACATTTTCCCTGCCAATACATGATATAATACTTAAGCAAACATTGATGTACCACACAACATATTGTGTTTGTAAGCAGTCCAACAGCTCAGCTGGGGGTCAGTTAGCTCTTGGAAGATTTTTCCCCAGACCTGCAGAGCTCTCCTGATGTGCTAGCAGTATCACCATTATATCACTGTAAGAATGCATTTGCTCTGCTTGTGCCTGCCCCTGGGCTTCTCTGTCTCTATGTTCGGACCTTGTTAAACTGGATCATCTTTCTCACTCATTTCTCTGTGATGTCTGTATCCGGTGACAAATTCACATAAGAGCTTGTGACATGACTGCTGTTTACTGCCATCATTTTTTATCAAATTACTTCAACACTAATTTTTTATAGATGTGGCGGATCCCCCAAAAAATTATGGCTTTGCTTGTCATATCTACAAGCTGATGCATTAGGAAGATCAAGCGATTCTGACATCGATGTCTTATATTGCCAGAACCTTTTTTCCATTTTTCTATTTAATAAAATGCTTGCAGGTACAAAATCATGTCCAGCTGATGCTCTTTGTGTATATAACAATAATAGAGGGGTATCAGAAAAAGGCTGTCCAGCTCTTTTTTTCAGGGACAGTGCTATTCTTACACTATTTCTTTCCAAGCTGTTGAACAGAGATGATGGGAACTAGCTGCTCCATGTCTAAACTATACTTAACTGTAAATAACTTAAGCTCATTCCCTTGAGAAGGACTTACTGTCATATATTACTCTGTAAATTATAATGTCTAGTAAAAATAGGATATATGCATCATCAATTTAGTTCTTATCTGTTCCTGTAAAAACTGTCTGCAGAAAGTGAGACAAAAGGGCTGGAACAGGATGCAACTTTGAAGAAAAAAGGTATAAACTAAACTACACTCAAATAGTGCTTTTTACTGTGATATCAGCAGGAGATTTTTCTTGATGCGGCCTATATTTTCGCATATGTGACAACTCTTAAAATCTTTCCTTATGCAACTGTTCATTCAGGGTAATATAACACATAAGTGGATCTTACCTTAGGGGTTTTTTTACAGTCTCTAAAATGCCTTCATATATATATATTTTTTAACTCCTCACGCCAGAATACATAAAGAGTCATCATCCTGTTTTTTTATATCTGAGTTCATACTTAATTTTTCTCATGTAATCATTAGCAGTTGTAGAGAGTACAGTGTCAGAGACACCTATGCTTAATTACTATCTGCAGGGTCTTAATTTCAGGAATAGTTGTGTCAGCCAAAGTTTATTTTTTCTTTTTCCAGCACCAAACAAAATTTTTATGTTTATTAGGGGGTTTTGGGTGGGCGTTTTTTCTTCTGTTTTGGTTTGAGGGGGGTATGTTGTTTACATCATATATTTCAGGACGGAGTTGATTTTTCCAATGTTTTTTCTTTAACATATTAGGTATCAGTGTTTTGAAATCTAGTGTCAATTTGGAAATCATATTTTTTTAGCTAAAAGAATCCCACTTTACTGTTTACAGGGTATTTGTCTGGCCACTTTTGAAAGTGACAATAAATGGCTCACATTCAGGCTGACTTACTAAGACATGAATTTTTTTTTTTTTTCTTTTTTTATGCTTAAAACGTTTGCATTAAATTTACACCATTACAATCCTACAGTCAAATTTGAGGAGAAACCAGAGCTGGGCATTGCCAAAAGTTGATCTCTTAGCGCACTTTTTTTTCAGCCATGCAGTGAAGTGCTGCTGGAACTTGCATGAGTTGTCTTGCACAATGTGGTGGAGCTTTCAACTCCTCGTTTTCTCTGAGGCATGCTCTTAGAGGGTGTTTAAATGACAGCCAAAGGTTCGACAACAGCTCAGGTGGACGTCCACTGCAGCGGTTGTGTATGTGGCCACTAAGGCGAAGTCCGGCTAGCTGAGGTGGCCGACACCCCAACTGCATGAAGTGCCAACCCCCTTTGGCGTCCTGGCCTCAGGCTGGGCTGGATTGCGGACTGGACTCACTGCTTAAGGACGAGAAGAAGGAGCCGCACACCTTGCTGGGGGCGAAGGTCGGTTTATTCGATGACACAGGGGCACCAACCGAGGAACAGCCAACCAGCAAAATGGCCCCGAGGAGCGGGAGAAGTAGGGTTTTAAAGATAGGGGGGTGGATAAGGGAGGGATTCACAGCAGACCAATAGGGAAAGGTATAGGGAGGAACTTAACATAATGGGCATACAGAAATATCCAACAAATACAAAGTAAAGGAGGGGCCCCGGGACCACAGCCAACCACAACCCCCAGAGAGAAGAAGGTTCTCGAAGACTAGGAGGAGTGGGGGGTGATTGACTGGGCCCAGGGAGGAGAAAAAGTTTACTTATAAGGAGAAATAAGGGAGGAGAAATCACATAACTTAACTGACTGACAAACCCAGGGGCAGGGGTAACCATAGCAACAAAACTGTCAGGAGGGCTATGGCGGGAAAACTGGGGAGGACAGAACCATCTTACATTGGAAAGGAGGGAAACAATACATAAAATGGGGGAGCAATACAAAAAACTTAACCACACATTACAACAGTCCCTAATCAGCTGGTGCTGCTAACAGGGCAGCTGCCACAGCACGGAGCTCGGCGTGGCCGGCTGCCAGCCTATGTGCTCAGCTTCCCGGAACAACGCGAGCTCTGCCCGGGTTTCTCAGAGCACTGTGTCACCCTGAGCGAAAATGTCAGCTGACAGACCTTGCTATAATTAATGGAAATTCAGGTTCCGTCGCAGAAATAACGTTGTTCGACCAGAAGAAAGAAAAATCTACCTTGCAGTTAGGGATGTGCACAAATGAATAGAGAACATTTAATGACCACGTCCATGCACGAAACTTTCTAAGATGTCCTACTGAGTTCCTCTGTAGTTGACTGCAATATTTGCTTTGAAAGATGAAAACTTGCAGATACCCCTGTATATTCTAATATTCCAGTATGTCAGTAGAATTAACTAGTAGAATTAACTACATTTCAATATTTTTGTGTCTCTTTTACCACATATTTTTATCTCTGAGACTAATCCGTTTTCTGGGTTGCCTCAGAAAATTACAATGTGCAAGGTAATTTTTAGCATGTGTATATATGTAATATTGTCAAATATTTTAAAAATAAAATAATTTTCATTTTATCTCCTTAGGAAAGATGTATCTACAAGGAAATAACTCCAATAGTCATGTGACAAAGTGGCGTGGTCAATTCTAGTTTTACAAGTCTGTACAACGGAACATCTAGACAGACCAGTCTTGGAAGCAGTTGCATAAATAAGTTTAAAAAACCCAAACAAATATACAAACTTTAAAACATTTACTTCCTTACCTTTCTAACTGTCATAGTTCCTTAGCACATATTTTTCTTGCATCACAACATAGCAGGCTACCAGAAACTTGTCTTGCTGTTTTTTTCACACTAAGTCATTTAAGCACTCTGAAGTTTCTAGTATCACCTCAAGAAAATGTTGCTGGGGAAAATCTTCCACATTATTTCTCAAAAGGTTCTTTAATACTAAGGCTTTGCTGGTTAGTCCCTTTTAGACAACAATGTTTAGGTGTGATAGACCTCTATAATTACATTTGGTTTTGTTTTACATAAAATATAGCCTTCCTGTGAATTTGTATTGTTAAACCACTCCAGAATAATCATGATGTGATATACTTTTCCATTATGTTACATTTTTCTTTCATATTTTCCTGATTGAAATAAGCAGGAAAGAATTAAATCTTAATTTACTTTAATGGAAGAGAAACGTTGTCTTTTATGTTTTTTCTTTCAGTTCTATTGATAATTTCTAAAATTTACTAATCTGCAAAGTGACTCCCAATGAATAGTACAAATTAAAAAGCTTTTCCTGTTCAGGCCTGCAAAGAAGTACAGGTTTTATTCTGGAATTCCTAGACTCATCCTGAGAATCTTTTTTGGCCAAACTCAGGGTATTAAGGTGGTTCTTATTTTAGCTCTTTCTCAGGATGAGTTTAAGCCCTGTGTATATTACTGGGTTGGCTTCTCCATCCTCTGGTTTTCACTGAACTCTTAGATGAACACAATCTGGTTCTTTTGATTGATTTCAGTTGTGTTTCTGAAGTTGTTCCATCAACTCTTTTTGATCCCTTTATCTCTGTAGTGGTTTTACTCTCATTACCTGTAAAGACTAATCTGAGAGTAGTAATGTCCCCTTTGGTACAGACCCATGCCAATAAATCATTTACTTTTCCTACAGACTTTTGATGCTCTTTGATTGCACTCTGGTGGTCTAAAAGATTCAGAGTCTGGCTTATGGGATTTGTTTGATATATTTGAAGAGTTTTTGATATGTTTGGTCTGTTTGTTCTTAAATCTTACCAAGTTTTTTTAAAACTCACGTGTCAAGCACTGTGTTTCAGAGATAGTATAAAGCAAGGCATAAAATATACAGGTAACATACTACCACAAGGCAGAACATCTCCCCTCTTTTACATGTCAGTATTTACCTAAAGTTCTCTGTGTTTCTATTTTCTTTTATCTTAGTGGCCCTAGGAACAAAGGTACATGCAGAACTATTTCAGACAGGAGAAATTGCTGTTTCCTCAGTATAAGTGAAATTGTTAAGGACAAAGGAAAGTCTTACCAGAGGAAAACACTAAAATACTGACTTAGGTAAAAGATGGAATTTTGGGATGGGACAATGACTCTTGTAGCGAAATTGCACTAGGAGTGCCTGCAGATGAATGTGGACTAGTTCTTTCCTGGGAAAGACACAATATTCTATTCCAAATGCAATCTTTTCAGTTAAAGTAAACACAGAAAATTAAAAAAAAATCCTTTGGAAGCAAAAGTTCTCAAAGTCCCATCTATAAATCTGTCAGGATAGAGATGGAGTAAAGGGGAGATGTTACTCTTTAATCACAGCCTGCAGTGAGGGGCTGCAGAGGCAGCATCTTTGCCCTACTCCTTGCTTCCAAGATATAGGGGAAGGAAATATCCTGGGTGAGAACAGAGTAAGATATTCACTCCATGCTACAGAAATTGAACCTGATGAGAAAAAGTGGTTCTGAATCACATCCCCTTCAGCAGTAAACACTCAAAGAAGGTTTGAAGTATAAAATATTTGTCTAAAATATGTGCTACAATATTTATTGGCTGCTATGTAATATCGAGTACGGGAAGTAGCTTTTAATCACCATGTAAGTAATTTTGTTCTCTTGTAAAAAATAACAAAATAATCTTTTAAAAGCAGAGAACTGAATATCTCTATGTTAGTATAAACACTGGAGAGTAAACACTGCACCTCTGCATCATGTAGAAAATGCTCTTGTATTATGGCTTTAAACCAGGGATTTTGGTTTAGAATTGATATAAAGATGTCATTCACATATATAGGAAGAACAAAAATGATTTTGAATGTAGAATAGATATAAACATAAGTGATAAATGAGTTCTGCAAAAAGTGAAATATTTATTTATTAGTGACACCCTCAAATGAATTCTAAGCAAGTGAAGAATTTTGATTGAAATTGCAAAAAAATACCTTGAGGGCACATGCTAAGAAGTGAGAAGGAAAAGAATAGCTAAAGGAGTTTAAAAAAAACCCTGCAAATCAACCAATAAAACAAACACAAACCATGAAACCTGTAACATTGTCATGACATAGTAAAAGAGGAAAGAATGGTTTTATTCCACTGACCTAGGGAACCTCAGCTGAGTAAATTACCATAGCTCATTTTCAGCTAAGCTACATCCATTTCCAGGAGATGGAGCTTGGTCTCACTTGCTTACAAAAATTATTTCTGGGAAAACATGAGTTGAAAATATACATTTCAGTAATAAACTTTATATAATAATATCTTTGTTCCTGTTGTTTCTCGCAGTTGCTGTTTTGTTGAATACTTCATGATAAATATGGTAAAATGAGCGCACTCTGTAAAAAAATTAATTTAAGTATTAGCGTGATTTAAATCTCCCACAAATACTTTGCTTTCTAAAATTTAGCAAATGTTCTGTTCCTTTTAACTCTTTCCAGGGTTCATAAATAGACAACTTCTCTCTCTCTCTGCCAAAAACTAATACCCGCCCCCCCTCACTCCTTTTCATTTTGGTAATATTTTTGGTCTCTGACTCCAAAAGCACTTTATCTCGAGTGGGCTTAAAGTAAATATTTGACTTTTGTTTTAGCAAAAAACTCACCTGTTTCTTAAACAGGTATTTTCTTTTGAATAGTACCATTTTCAATCCAGCAGATCTGATGAATTTTATTACACTAATAAACACTGCACTACTCAAAATAGTATCAGTGAAGTTCTCATATTTATACCTCTGACCGATTTCTTTCCCAATTTTGTTAAAACTTTATCTAAAAATATATGCATATTTTCAAAATCTCTGATCAGAATGAGTAACCACTAGTTCCACTTAAAACTCCAGGTTTTTAACATTTTTCATTCCTTTGTGCCAAATACACTTGTTTTAAATTCAGTTTGCGTATATCTTGTATGTGTTTACAGCAATGGGGAGGAATGGCATTTGTTACTCAATTGTTGTGTGCTTCATCTGACCCCAGCCCCTACACAGCTGAATATTAAGAAGAAGTTGTTGGGTTTTGTAGCTTTAGAAATATGCTTGACAGCAAGAGAAGCCCTGTCCTGGGGAAAAAGATTGATGTTATATGGTGTACTTTAAGCTCAGGTGCTGGCAAATGGAAATTTCTGGTCACACTTCAGGTTTGGTCTGTTTCACTTGAAATATGCTTTGAGGAAATTGAGGTATTATTGCTATTATTATTATTATTATTATTAGTATTATTAGTATTATTAGTATTAGTATTGTTGTTGTTGTTGTTATATTGTGTCCAGATTTCTTGTTGGCAGCATTTCATGTGCGGGGAGCAGTTGAACCTCTACCCTTCCAAGCGGGAGTTATTTGTCAGGCTATGCATTGTATTTTCAAAAAATTGCTCAGTTGATGTATGTAGCCAAAATTAAATTAATTAGTGCAGTTTTGATGCATATAAAAGACAATCGCATGATTATGATATTCTATACTCTTCTGCAAAAAAAATAGATCATAGATCACTTTTTTTACAGTTGTAGATTAGCCACCATACACTTGTGATAATGGGAAATAATCCATATATTCCAGTGAAGCAGATAACATTACAGTAATTTGTGTGAGAAGCATTTTGTAAAGTGTACTGCTGCAGTGTCTCACAGAGAATATATAATGTTGGAATTACCAAGTGGTAATAACTAGCCTTCCCTGTGAAATTTCACAGGAACAAGATGTGAAACAAATGCTCAAGACCCTGTATCTGAACCTGCTAGGGTACATTTTGTTGCCTAGTTTCTTAAGGAGTACCTGTGTTTAAGAAAACAATGGGAAAAAATAGGAAATAAATGATCAGTAAACAGTAACATGATAAGAGTTTAACTAAATCTAAATACTTTCACAAACTCTATGACTTTTCCCTAAAGTCAATCCAGAATACTGCTACAATTATTTTTTGTTTGTCCAGTTAGTCTTTTTTTTTACCACTGAAACACAGTCAGATATTTTTAAAGCCCAAAACAATGATTTCTCAGATGTATATTCATCCTGTGCAAATTTCGGTCACAAATTTCTGTAGAGATGCTGAAGTCATTTGGGATCCTAATGAAGAGCAAGTATTCTCTGCTTAACCTTGCCAGATGCAAAAATTTTCTGTTTTTCACATTACTGGCAAGAAATCCTCAGCAAAATAAACCCCAAAGACTCAACTACCACGCTCAAAATAAATCATAATTACCAGTGTACGTTGTTTTTCATGGTCTGTACCTCAAGGATAAGGTGAACATTTCTTTCTGTTTTAATGTAGCTGTACTGCATTTTTAGGTTTTTGTCTCAATGTAGGCTGGCTAGGCAGACAAATATCAATCATTTTGAGTAGTTTCATTTGCTGATGCCTCTTTGAAAAACTTTTTATACTCATGCTTTTGCTTCTCAAAAGATGGGGGATTTTTTTGTCAAAGCAAGCAGGGGATAAAGAGATAGAGAAACAAATGAGGGTTCTTTATGTTATGAAATATTTGTACATCTTTAATTTGCTGTCTAAGTAGAAAACAAGCTACCTAAACTGAGGTGTTTAATATTCAAAGTTAAAGTGTCTCAGTTACTGGCCCCCATTTCTATTGCAGGGTACAAAATTTTCATTTTTTTATGAAGCCCACTGAGACTGGCAGAAAAATCTCATGTCTTCTATGAATCTTGGATCAGGTCCTAAGTAGGTAGTTCTGCTGGCCCTGGAAAGATGGTTGTTTTTGCCTGACTTGGTGCAACATTCTCTGAAAGAATGTGCACAAATATATTGGAAAATCTCTTCCATTCTTCACTGACTCCTGAATAATATTGGAAATACAGTCTATTGCGAAAGCTTCTTCACTGCCTGAGCATAAAAATTGAGTGAACAATCTAAAAAAAAATTACTGATTCAATGGTATTTGGTATTTGAAATTTGTGACTTTAAAAAATATAGTTACAAAAATTGTTTTATGGAAAAAAATCAACATTTAGGAAGAACATAACTAATGAGAAAACAATTAGGTGCATGCAATAATATACATACTGGAAGCATCTTGTGCGCCATGTTTAGATGAAGAGGCAGCATAAAAAAAAGGAAAACTATCAACGCAAGAGAGAAAATATGGATTTTGGGATTTTGGATTTTGGTTAACAGGTTGTCTTGGTGATTTAATTAGCTATATCTACCTTTAAAATCTAAGATTTATGGAGACCTTTTTTCTATCAAAACATATGATATCCAAAATGAGAGGTTCAGTGGAACACCCAGGGAAAAATATGAAAGAGCTTTCTAATTTCAAATAAATATATATAACTCTGATCACCTGCAAGGATTGCATCTTTTTATTCCAGTTTCCATTGACATAGGACTTGAACTTGCTTCTTATTTATACTGGGGATTTAAATGTTTGTGTATTCCTGGAGTTAATAGGAAAGGCATGTTTTCTTTCCTCTCAATTGCAGCCAAATTTTGCATTATGAGGTTCATGAAATTTTTTGTTTATGAATGGCACGCCAGTGACACATTAAAGAGCAGCTGCTGAAGCAAGTGTGGATGTAATATACCCAACTGACTGCGGCAGAGCTGAGGAAACAGCCCAACCAGTAAATCCTGCAGAACCCAAGCACAGAAGAGTGACTTTATCCAATTTCCCCTTTTATTATTTTATCTTTTGAATTATATGTGAGGGCAGAGTCCGTCACAGACTACCGGTGTGTTCCAGATAACTCAGGACTTCAGAACTCATCAGAAAACAAAATAAATACAGGAGCAATTATTAGAGCCAAGGACAAAAATGACCCCAAGAAATTGTTTTACTTTTTTTTAGTTGGTTGTACTTCAAAGTATTGCACATGGTAAAATCTATGTCTACTAGAGATGTGGTAAAATCAGTAATCATCAGAAAGATGATTTTCTTTCACTTAATTTAATGAATGCCTACTCAACCATTTTATGAAGGAGGAAAAATTTTCAGGGGTGTTGCAAAAGAGTGAAAATAAAATCTATACTTTAAAGGAGATATTTAAACAAAAGGGCTCAAAAAGGACACCAGGCAAACATATTTTTGTTTTATGTTTTTCTCAAAGATAATAACTGTACATACATTACATACATATTAACTTCACCAAAGCTGACATTACCAATATTTTTAGATAATATAACTGGAGGATAACAATACTACTACTAAGGATCCGTGATTTACATTCTGTATTTGAGTTTTGCTTTTTCTGAGGACAGTAACTCTTAAAAATTGGAGTGTAGGTGTAGGAGGCTGGGAGGATAGATGTGTTACTATTCTTCTTGGAGTCAATTTCATAAAATCAGGTTCCTTATGGCTTGCTCTCCAATAATAAAAGTGACATATGAATAATAAATACATTCAGAAGCTTGATTCTTGTAATCATTTTCATAACCTAGATCCAGAAGTACTCCCATCACACATCCAGGGATAAAGAACCAAGAAGTTCAAACATACAGTGATCTTAACGCAAAACATTTGATGATGTTTTACCTCCTGGATGAAGGCAAAACTTTAAATAACAGGGGCACTAGAAAATATTTCCTACATGGACAGAAAAGTGTCCATGATTCAGCTTCAGTAAAAAAAAAAAAAAAGTTACTATGTATCAACAGGGTAAACATGAAAAAGGGAAGTAGGCTTTATTGAAGGTAGATGAGAGCATATGAATTACTTGTGGCATTTACCATCTAATATAGCAACACCTCAGGATGAAGGGAGTGAAAATTGCACACATTTAGGCAATACTAATAAACCCAGGAAATTCATATGGTCATTTTCATATGCTCATGCTCTTACACTTCTAACATAACTGTAAAAAAAAAGTGTATACAAGCTGACAAGATTTCCAATAAGTAACACTTATTTCCATAATTGGTAATTATTTTTCCTTTCATCATTTTGCACCATTACTTGCATTAGGGTTTTTTAGAAGTCTTTAATCTTCTTCAGCTGTATTCATGTGTTGCTGACTTCAACAATAAGACACTTGATAATAATATCCTATGGTGACACAAGCTTATTTCTCCTGTTATCCCAGTCAATAAGAAGTTGCTGGGAACACAGAGTGATTAATAGTACTCTATCTTTAGAGATTTCAACTGTTCATAACACTAATGTAATTGAGTACTCACAATGCCAGGTTTTGTGGTGTGATAGTAACCATCACAACAGGCATTTCATGACCTTTTTGAACTGGAAGATAGCATGACTAACATAAACTCCCTTGAAAAGTATAATATTCACCTACAAACACATTCTTCTTATAAGTAATTGAAATAAGTTGGAGCTGTTCTAAAAGAAAATACATGCTCAGAATGTAAGAGAAAAATTTTTCCCGAGCTAAATCCTGCTTATGACCAGGATTGTATGGACAGAAATGCTTCAACTACCAGAAAATATATGTAATAGTTTTGCATACCGACAGTTTGAGACTATTAATTTTTTAAGCAAATATGTGAGTGGTCACTTAAAATGAGACTGAAATCTAATGCCAAGCCAAATATAGATCTTTTAAACTTCAAAAGTACATCTGAATTTTCCATAAGGAAAAATTGGAAAGAAAAATGTAATTGTTTTCATAGCATATTTTCTAATAAAGATTCTTTTCACTCCTGCAATATAAATTTACTAGAAACTTTGGGATATGGTCACCATGGTTTGAGCAAACCTTCAACAGTAATTCAAAATTGTTCAAATTAAAAAGCTGTTGAACCTTTCTTAAAGTTTTTAACAAGCTGTCAACATTCAACATCTGCAGAGTTCTATTTATGTGCCTTTTCACTCTGAATCACATCAGTAATATTCCTTCACAGTGAAAGATAATTTGTAAAACAATCCACAGAGGGCAAAAGAATCGTAAAGACCTTGTATGAGAAAGGGAATAATTTCTGAGATGGGGAAAGGTACACAAAAATTTTGGTAATATATTTTGCTACCTGAAGATCTTATGTGGGTGGTCCAGATAGTGATGTACAAGGATAAATACTGCTCTGCTATAACGCCACCACATTATCTAAAATGTGTACCTTATAGATGGAGTATGAAAAGCTGAAGTACTTTTTAAATTGTAGAGTCCTTTTGATGGTGAGGAATGTAAATCAAGTACCAAGATTTTTTACTCAATCTATGGCATGTCCATCCAACAGAGCCAAATAATTTCAGGGTTGGGCTTTTTTCCTACTTAATTCCACTGAATTAGATGATTTAATTAAGAATTCATTCCACAATTTAAGATGTATTCTTAAGATTTTCTGATGTTACTATATATTACTGAAGAACATATGAAAACTCTGTCCTTTCACGGGCAGTTTTAACACAGTTAAAATAGTCTGTTAGCAGTAATGATATGTGTCTGACTCTTCTTTTTTGGGATTTTCCTTTGTTTTTGACACATAAGAATTATTATGGCTGTAATGATATTGGCATATAGGAAGTATTAGCAGAAAACCTCTTTTAAAATTATAATTAAAGGTTTTATGCACAGTACTTAAATTTACTGCTGATCTCAGAATGCTTAAAAACTATTTCCTCTTCTCTGACACCTTTTATTATGTGTATATGGAAAATAATGTACCTTTATCTTCTCTTCCACTTTTAGAAAGGCAGTGTAATATGAGTACAATAGTCAGATGATGCACAGTAACTGGTTTCCTAGGGCTCCTGCAGCCAAATAGGAAATGTAATATAAATTTAAGATCATTTCACACCCTTGAAAATCCCTAAAGAAACATACCTGACAAACAAGCCTACCTTATACGTGTGACAGTCTTACGTTTGCCCCTTCAAATGCCCCCACAGCCAAGACTGAATTTAATTTAATGTGGATTGCATTTTAATTTTTTTACACAATCCACATTAAAATCATGAAGTCAGTTTTATTATTCTTCTTTTCTAACCTGCTCTGGGTGCTATACTAGGGAATTATTTCTTCAAAATTCTCAAGGGATAATTTCTTCCTTCTTCATAAAAAGACACCACCTTCACGCTGTTGCTATCAAGACTTGTGGGATTTTTGACACTAGCAAACTATATGTAATATGGGATTAGGATGTAATAGTAACAGACAAGCTGTGTTTCAGACTGATATGTCCCTATTTATTGTTTCCTGCCTTTCAGTTCATGCCAATATTTGTCACTGCCTTACAGTACATACCCACATGGCCTCTCATTTCCTCTATTGTGCATATGGTGTGAAACAGCTATCCTTTTTATTTAGAGTACTGTAAATTATTCTTAACTGCATTACAGATTCCAGAAGTGATTCATTTATATTAAAACGGGTAATGGGCTGTGGATAAACAGGGATTTTGTTCAGAAGTTACCAAAATATTCTCAGTGAATTTTACATATGTATATATATATCTGTCTATATCTATATATGTAGAGTATATAGATATGTATATGAGTATATTTCAAAGCTTCTCTTTCTAGCTGTCAATGCAATTAATGCTTAATTTACAAGTGACTTTAAAATGCTGAAACATTTGGTTTTGGTTGTGTATGTGAAGCAGATTCGTGTAGCAGCCTGCTTATGTTAGAAAGCAGATCAAGAGATCATATTGAGTGCAACTAGCACTAATTGGCAAACTTGGCAGGTTGATCAGAAAGGCTAAAAACTAAGTGGGCAACAGAACTGACCTTCTTTTATAAGTTAACACCAAAACACTGCTGAGAAATCTGCTAGTGCAGAGAAATCTGTTGACCCTATCACTTTTCTGTGTAGGGTTCTCTTCTCTGGGGCTGTCAAACCAATCTTTTTCAGTAGCACTAAAACTACTAATAAATAAGTGTAGAAGTGCATAGCAAAAGAGTAGAAATGTCCACATTCCCAGAATTACTTAGAAGGTGAGATTCTAAATATATATATCTAAAATGTGTATGATAGAATAGTGTGGTATGGTAATCCAATTGTCATCTATCTTCAGTGAACCTTTGTTGAGTAAAGTGTGTCCTGTGAGTTATATTTGGAAGGGGGAGATGGAGATAAGAGATCTTTTTCTTCAAAGTTTTGTGTCATTTCTGAGGGGGAACTTCAGAGTATACTGAGTTGTAAAATAATAATCAGTATCTTGATATTGCTAAACCTCCACCTAAGCTCCTTAGGTGGGAAATACACTACAATCATACTGTATTACTCCTTCTTACTAGGAAAAAGAGAGCTTCTGCCTCACCAAAGTCCTTTGTCCACAGCAGCTGTTTCCTAGTTATGGCACAGATATATTTCAGTGGAAAACTTTTGTGGCTGTGTACATTATGTCTCAGTAACAATGTTTGTATCTTGTATTTTAGCACACAGAACTGAAGCTGGTATTTTTATTTGGTATCTGGTTTGCGGATTCAGTTGTCCTTGAGTATTTCCACATCAGTCTTTCTAGCCTGTTATCTTATATTTATTCAGCGGTTTTGTAGTACCTCTGGTAAGAAGATGTAAATACATCTGTATTCCTAAATATCATAATACTTTATCTGTTCTTCTTTACTCTCCATAGGCATTATTAGCCCTAGAATTACTGTGCCTTGTTGTTTGGGAAATCACCCTGGGAATGCAATCTCTTCAAATGAGTGACAAGCCTTTATCACCTTTTCCACCCCCTACAATTTTCCAGGTTGCTTAAGGGACAACAGAATTTCAGCTTCAATGGATGGCAAATGCCTTTTCAGCACTTGCACAATGTCCTTGTTTAGAGAAGGAATACAGGTGAAATTTGAAGATATGGATCTGATGATTTTACTTTCTGAATACATTAATGATGTGTTTTCCTGCACCTGTGAATGAAAAGAGGAAAAAATGAAAGTAAAAATCTTTACTTTGTGGAAGTCAGACCCCAAATCTGAGAAAACATCATGTGCAAATTGTGGATGTTCAGGCCATGTCCTTCTCAAACACAATCAGCAAAAATTCTTTTCCATCATAGAAGAAAAAGATGGATGCAAAAACCATCAGCAAATGTGCTGTTTGTAGTCCTTTGGACAGCCATTTGTCTGTATAGTTTATTGGTTATACATTCAGTTTTATCTAGGAAAAGTTCTGGTTTTTATTTCAGTTTTGGCTTTATTTTTTTTTTTTCCTAGTGAATGTAAGTGAGCAATTTTAGTTTTTGATTTACTAATTTATTTTTTCAGATTTATACACATACTCTAAGTATTTTGAAGGCCTGTACTTGGGCCTGCAGTTTATGCTATTCTCTATCCTTTTAAATTTAGATAATATTTACTGCTAATGATAATATAATTCAGATAATATTTAGATAAGATTATTTAATTATATAAAATTTACTGCTGAATAACAAACCACCTTACTTCAGTGTAAATTCCAATTCTATTTGACTACAATAAGTAGGAATCTGGCCCAAGAATTTAATGTCAAACAGTATAACGTGGCTGCTTCCTTGGGCTTAAAGTGCTATATATTTTTAGAAGAGTAGGATTTTTCTGCACTCATCCTCCTCATTTCTGTGTTGCATTTCCTGTAAAATTCTTTGAGTTTCACTGAATATTACAGTCCAAGTAAACTTTGGTTCATTGACTTCAAAGCTACAAGGAAAGATTATTTAGCAGAATTTGCTATTTTAACCATTACAGATCAATATTTGTCCAGATATCCTACATTATTATATCATCATATCTGAAATATGTACAAAAAGTCATCTGTACACAAACTGCATTTTCTGGATTGCAAAATTAGAAACTTTGCACAAAACCACAGCGCAAGCCAGGTCATATTCCAAGATATTTATAGAACATTTCTCTGTCTCAAAATCCTCTGACACATGGTATTATAGGAAGAATTTTGTCACACTTTAAAGGATCTGTGTCTGTCCATGGGAAATATATAATATTGGAAATATTGTCTCATCTGTGAAGATGACATTTGGGATTTTTATTTGCCTCAAGGCATCTGTTGGCCTTTTACAACATTTTCTTTTTATTGGTGTCCCTAATCAAATATAAGTGCATATTGAAAAGAAAGTTTTATTACATCAACATTGCCTCCTTTATTTAGAGTAGTTAATTTATATATTTAATCTATCACCCTCTCATCTTTTTTGCTGCTCTGCAGAGTCTCTTATTTCAAATTTCTGTATCTCTTGCTGACCATAGGAACCTTCTTTGAACATCCTGTTGATCATCATGTTAAACTTTCTTATAGTTAATTAGTAATCAAAACTGTTATTAGTATTGAAGTGTTCTTAGATGAGGGAAGGAAGTGGCGGAAGGAAGGAAGTGGCAGAAGGAAGTGGCGGAAGGAAGTGGCGGAAGGAAGGAAGTGGCGGAAGGAAGTGGCGGAAGGAAGTGGCGGAAGGAAGTGGCGGAAGGAAGTGGCGGAAGGAAGGAAGTGGCGGAAGGAAGTGGCGGAAGGAAGTGGCGGAAGGAAGTGGCGGGCGGAAGGAAGTGGCGGGCGGAAGGAAGGAAGTGGCGGAAGGAAGGAAGTGGCGGAAGGAAGGAAGGAAGGAAGTGGCGGAAGGAAGGAAGGAAGTGGCGGAAGGAAGGAAGGAAGTGGCGGGCGGAAGGAAGGAAGTGGCGGAAGGGGCGGAAGGAAGGAAGGAAGTGGCGGGCGGAAGGAAGGAAGTGGCGGAAGGAAGGAAGTGGCGGAAGGAAGGAAGGAAGTGGCGGAAGGAAGGAAGTGGCGGAAGGAAGGAAGGAAGGAAGGAAGGAAGTGGCGGAAGGAAGGAAGGAAGTGGCGGAAGGAAGGAAGGAAGGAAGTGGCGGAAGGAAGTGGCGGAAGGAAGGAAGGAAGGAAGTGGCGGAAGGAAGGAAGGAAGGAAGGAAGGAAGTGTCGGAAGGAAGGAAGGAAGTGTCGGAAGGAAGGAAGGAAGGAAGGAAGGAAGGAAGGAAGGAAGGAAGGAAGGAAGGAAGGAAGTGGCGGAAGGAAGGAAGGAAGGAAGGAAGGAAGGAAGGAAGGAAGGAAGGAAGGAAGGAAGGAAGGAAGGAAGGAAGGAAGGAAGGAAGGAAGGAAGGAAGGAAGGAAGGAAGGAAGTGGCGGAAGGAAGGAAGGAAGGAAGGAAGTGGCGGAAGGAAGGAAGGAAGGAAGGAAGGAAGGAAGGAAGGAAGGAAGGAAGGAAGGAAGGAAGGAAGGAAGGAAGGAAGGAAGGAAGGAAGGAAGGAAGGAAGGAAGGAAGTGGCGGAAGGAAGTGGCGGAAGGAAGTGGCGGAAGAAGGAAGGAAGGAAGGAAGGAAGGAAGGAAGGAAGGAAGGAAGGAAGGAAGGAAGGAAGGAAGGAAGGAAGGAAGGAAGGAAGGAAGGAAGGAAGGAAGGAAGGAAGGAAGGAAGGAAGGAAGGAAG
Source organism: Ammospiza nelsoni (assembly GCF_027579445.1). Classification (NCBI taxonomy): domain Eukaryota; kingdom Metazoa; phylum Chordata; class Aves; order Passeriformes; family Passerellidae; genus Ammospiza; species Ammospiza nelsoni. Next base: position 35,079,886 of record NC_080636.1, on the reverse strand, counting down.
GAAGGAAGGAAGGAAGGAAGGAAGTGTCGGAAGGAAGTGTCGGAAGGAAGGAAGGAAGTGTCGGAAGGAAGTGTCGGAAGGAAGTGTCGGAAGGAAGTGTCGGAAGGAAGGAAGGAAGGAAGGAAGGAAGGAAGGAAGGAAGGAAGGAAGGAAGTGGCGGAAGGAAGTGGCGGAAGGAAGTGGCGGAAGGAAGTGGCGGAAGGAAGTGGCGGAAGGAAGTGGCGGAAGGAAGTGGCGGAAGGAAGGAAGTGGCGGAAGGAAGGAAGTGGCGGAAGGAAGGAAGTGGCGGAAGGAAGGAAGTGGCGGAAGGAAGGAAGTGGCGGAAGGAAGGAAGGAAGGAAGGAAGGAAGGAAGGAAGGAAGGAAGGAAGGAAGGAAGGAAGGAAGGAAGGAAGGAAGGAAGGAAGGAAGGAAGGAAGTGGCGGAAGGAAGGAAGGAAGGAAGGAAGTGGCGGAAGGAAGGAAGGAAGGAAGGAAGTGGCGGAAGGAAGTGGCGGAAGGAAGTGGCGGAAGGAAGTGGCGGAAGGAAGTGGCGGAAGGAAGTGGCGGAAGGAAGTGGCGGAAGGAAGTGGCGGAAAGAAGTGGCGGAAGGAAGGAAGGAAGGAAGGAAGGAAGGAAGGAAGGAAGGAAGGAAGGAAGGAAGGAAGGAAGGAAGGAAGGAAGGAAGGAAGGAAGTGTCGGAAGGAAGTGTCGGAAGGAAGTGTCGGAAGGAAGGAAGGAAGGAAGGAAGGAAGGAAGGAAGGAAGGAAGGAAGGAAGGAAGGAAGGAAGTGGCGGAAGGAAGTGGCGGAAGGAAGTGGCGGAAGGAAGTGGCGGAAGTGGCGGAAGTGGCGGAAGTGGCGGAAGTGGCGGAAGTGGCGGAAGTGGCGGAAGGAAGGAAGGAAGGAAGGAAGGAAGTGTCGGAAGGAAGTGTCGGAAGGAAGGAAGGAAGTGTCGGAAGGAAGTGTCGGAAGGAAGTGTCGGAAGGAAGTGTCGGAAGGAAGGAAGGAAGTGTCGGAAGGAAGGAAGGAAGTGTCGGAAGGAAGTGTCGGAAGGAAGTGTCGGAAGGAAGTGTCGGAAGGAAGTGTCGGAAGGAAGTGTCGGAAGGAAGGAAGGAAGGAAGGAAGGAAGGAAGGAAGGAAGGAAGGAAGGAAGGAAGGAAGGAAGGAAGGAAGGAAGGAAGGAAGGAAGGAAGGAAGGAAGGAAGGAAGTGGCGGAAGGAAGGAAGGAAGGAAGGAAGGAAGGAAGGAAGGAAGGAAGGAAGGAAGGAAGGAAGGAAGGAAGGAAGGAAGTGTCGGAAGGAAGGAAGGAAGTGTCGGAAGGAAGGAAGGAAGGAAGGAAGGAAGGAAGGAAGGAAGGAAGGAAGGAAGGAAGGAAGGAAGGAAGGAAGGAAGGAAGGAAGGAAGGAAGGAAGGAAGGAAGGAAGGAAGGAAGGAAGGAAGGAAGGAAGGAAGGAAGGAAGGAAGGAAGGAAGGAAGGAAGGAAGGAAGGAAGGAAGGAAGGAAGGAAGGAAGGAAGAAAGAAAAAGAAAGAAAGGAAAAAAGGAAAAAAGGAAAAAAGGAAAAAAGGAAGAAAGGAAGAAAGGAAAAAAGGAAAAAAGGAAAAAAGGAAAAAAGAAGAAAGATATCAGATTTTAGGATTGAGGGGAAAATAAAAAATCTTTAAATTAAAAATAATATATAATATAATTATGTAATCAATAGATATAATTACATATAACGTAATAATATAATTAAATATTATTTTACATTTTAATTATATTGAATTATATTTTAATATATTATTAATATATATTTGCATATATGTACTGTGGATCTCCATCCTGCTCAGGCTGTTGGTGCTGCCTGTGCCCATTTGAGTGCTCTGTCTGTCTGGGACCTGTGTGTCTGGGTGAATACCTATGTGGTGCACACAGGCAGGTGCTGTGTGTTTGTGCCTGCTGGGAGCACACCCCCACTGCTTATTGGACTGGGGACACAGAGGTGCTGCATCTTCTCACCTCTGGAGCTGTTCAGTGCAATGTGGTGCATTTTCTTCTCACTGTGTTGCAAATTATGACAAATGACAATGATGATGATAATAATAACAAAAAGGAGAGAAATAATAAATGCTGTAGAAGACATGTTTCTGCCTTTGTGCTTAGTTCAGGAGCTGGGATCCCAGCAGTCACTCTGATGTGTGTTTCAAACAAACTGGTCCAAAATCCTTTGAGTTTAGGAAGAAGCACGATGAAGTCCATGCTCTTCTTTCACTGCTATGAACACCTTGATTAAAGGTACCCCAGGCATATCTGTGAGGCAACTAGACAACTGCTTTTGAAGCAATACCCTAACTGCAGTAGCCTAGGGTATGTAAGTGATGCAAATTTTTCCAGAAGTAATAGATTTATTGGATGTAGCTGGAATATGTAAGCAAACCTTTGGACATATTTTGCTCCCTTGTCAAGCCGCAGCTTAGCAAATTTATTCAGGCTAATGCTTCCTGGTCAGGCAGATTGAGCAATGAGCAAGGGTACCTTTGGACAGCATCTATGCTGTCAGAGAGCTGAAATCTCTTGGATATCTCCCACCTTTCTGCTCCCTGCCTAGCTCTGCAGTAGCACTTGCTAAGTAATTAAAGCTGTGTGAAGGACCTGAGACACTTGTCTTTTAGGTCCTCTGAGGGCTCAGAATTCAGAGCTCTTTTTAGCATTTGCCTCTGTTCTGTGTTTGCATACCCGGCTCTTTACTCTTGGACTACTGTTGTTTTAGCATAAGGCCAAAAAATGGACCACACTTCCAAAAAGTAGTGCAATAATAATTTCATGTTGTATGTGTGAATTTGGATGTTATAGACATAGACAATATAGCTCACTGGAGACTTTTGTATATATAATAAAAACCTTATTTTTCCCAATCCTAGCTAAACTTTAAGAAGTAATTGCCTTTAAATTTCTCAATATTTAAGGAACAGTTTCATCTACTTTCTCCAAAAAACCTGTATATTGTAATAATTGTTAGTTTTGATACAAAAAATTCTAGAAAGTTAAACACTCATTATTTTCAAAACACCTTTAAATTTAATTCTCATAATTTATACTCTGGACTGATCAAATCAGTTTTTAGACAACTGTTATGTTCAAAACTTTTGGTTATAAAATACTATGATGAAGGCTGATTTGTGTATAAATCCAGTGCCAAATTACATCTAAAGTTGTAAAGATTTCTAATATATTGAAAATGGTTTTGATCTACCAAGGGCAGTAGTATTTACGGAGGGGTTAGTCTGATATATAAAGAATCCCTTCTTTTTCTTTTCAAAGATCAGGAATTATACTTGCTTGACTGTTTGCCTGCTTGCCTATCAAAAATGTATATTATAAAATTATAACTGTTTCTGTTTGTCCTCCTGCCTATTTTCCATGGTAAGCCCAAGGTTTTGCTGAGAAGAAATTCAATTAGTGGTATTTAAATAATAATTTAAATTATTTTGCTGAGTTTTATTTTTTCCCTCAAAAATGAAAAGAATACCAATTGCTGCATTTTTGGGTATATGGGATTAAAGAATATAGAATTAAAATGCTTTTTAATTTTCTCATGCTTAGATTATATTGCATACTAAACAAAAACCATGGCTTTAGAGGCAGAGCATACTGTGAGCTTTGAGTTCACTGTCTGAGTGCACCGGTGAGTTAATTAATTGAGAGAGTAGCAGTATGATAAATGGGATGTGAGTTGCAACTCCAACAGGATTTGATCTGCAAAGAGCTCTATCCTGTATAATCAGAAAAGGAAGCCATCACTCAGTTTTGAATATGCTGGGAGACATGCAGTATCACACAATGATAAAAGAGCCTTCACTCTCACGAAATCATGATAGAGTCATCTAAATTTTCCATTATATAGTTATATAGTTATTGTCCCATTACACAGTGAGCTGAACGTGCATTAGCAAGTCACTCCTGTCCCATAGTAGGATTTAAAATTGTAAATTAAGTATGGTAAACCTGAAGCCTTGTAATCCATCTGTAGATTGATGGGGAGAATGTTGTTCTTCGATCTTGTCTTTGTGTGTATTTCCAGAACTCAGCCAGGTTATCCAATCTTTATGTAAGGAAGAAGGGAATTCAGTAAAATGAATAAGACAAATGGATATTACCACTTCTCCAGAGATTTACGTCTTTATAAGGCCCCCTGAGAGTACAAAGGTATCTTGAGTTTTGCTACATGAAACATAAATCAAACAACTGATTTAAATTCTGTTATCAAAATTCTACTGGTAAAAATACATAAATATATATATATATATGAATTGTGTTAAAATAATATTTTCTTCTATGTTCTTGTAGAATCTCTTAAGGATAAATGAAACTGGCAGCAATCAAATACTCCCTGAATACCTAAGCAGATTGTAAGTATTTGCAAGGTGTTGCATTGCAGTATATCCTAGGAACACAGTAATGTTCTCATGGAATTTTGATGAAGGTTATGCTATTGTTCTTCCAAATTCTTTATGTACCTCCCTTGAAGAAATGCTAAGAGACTCAAGCTTAGCATCTTACCTTTTCTGCTTTGATTGAAATTTCCTACTGAATTTGATCTTTTGCATTTCTAATAGAATCATGATGGTCATTAATAACTTCACATTTTTTCAAAACTGTCACCACACAGAGAGGTTAATTATCCTTGGTGAAAATGAAAAGGTATAAAAAGAACAAGATTGCCAACATGGCTGAATCTAAAAAAAGACTGACAGGACACCTTTGTTAAAACTTCACTACTCCACGATATATGTTCTATAAAATTTTAATGCTAATACATATACTTTAGACAGATACTTACACGCAGTCCAGTGAAGACTCTTTAGGACATGCATATCAGATGCTCAGCAAAATATCTGAGGCTAAAAATTAATGACACTGACTGGATTGAAAGAGAGGTGAGAAGGACAGGTGAAGGTAAGTTTTATTTTCATCTTGCCTGACTTTGTCTTTAAACAATATCGGTTGCTTTCTCTTTATTATTTTTTAATACTGTTAACGATCCTGTTCTTAATTCTCCATCCACATGTCATTTGTTTTTTTTTCTGCCTTTTTTTCTCTTTTTACAGGATCTCTTAATTTGGTCATCAGAGTTCCTCTATTTTCTGGGTCAGCATCTCCAATAAAAATAACAAAGATCATCCCAGTTTATGCTTTAAAAAAATCTATTGATCTTGCTAAAGCTATACAATTTTCCTAACAGAATAACCGTTACCAGGTTCTCCTTACTGGATGCTGTAATTTATGAGTGGCACCTGTTAATTCAGTGCTCTCTTCCCCTCACAGGCTCGCTCACTGCCCTTCCTGCTCTGGTGGGAGATACAAAAGGCAGAGATTGCACATTGAGATAAAAACAATTTTCTGGAAACAGCTATGAGATAAGTAAAGATGAATAGTAACAGCAACAATATTAATAACCAAAGTGTATAAAAGAGGGGGATTTACATGGTAAATGCTCACTGAATCCACCCCAAAGCAATGAGACTGCAGCAAGCACCACCCCTCTGCCCCCTCCACTGTGTTTTTTCCCATATGGAAAGGATGCCACTTTTCTTGGAAATGTATAGTCCCTTCTTGCTGGCCCCTGGCCATGAGGTAGGATGGTTTTGAATAAACTCTTAGACATGCCCACAGCCACAGCCCCTCAGTACTGCAAACATCAACTCTGTTCTGGCCAACACAGGACATGGGACTTAATACACATCTTGTTAAATTCCTTTGTTCTTGTATTGCAGCTAACAGAAGCATGTACATGCTATAACTAAGTTTATAAGATCTAGGCAGCCATGTACATGATTCAATCAGTCCATTTAATTTTACAAATTTACTAAAAAATATAGCACTAAAGAAATATAATTCAATTGTTTTTTAAACATATTTGAGCTTAGATGTAGCTTTAAAACAACACATGACAAATTCCTTCACTAATGTTAGAACTTCAGGATATATATTATTTTTAATAATAGGAGTTAGAGATTTAGGTTGAAGTTTTGACTTAACTGTAATTAACATCAGCATTCCCAGAAATGTCAGTAGGAACTGATTTTTTTTTACCCTTATGCTTATTTATTTCAGAAACAAAATGTATTTTTCTTGTTATATTAAGAAGAAAGAACTGTTATTTAAAATACTGTATCCTTGAAAGCTCATGAGGGAGGAATAGGTTAAAGCATATGTAATACAACTGTGGCTCTGCACTTTTTTTCAATTTTAAGTTTATTGATTTGAAGTACGCAAGGCCAGAAGGCGTCGTTGCCTCAGCTAGTCTGTTGTATTATATATCACAGGCCATTACATTTCACACAACCTCCACTGAACTTGATAATCTGCATTTGGATATGGATCATTGGCTAATACTTGTCTTCCAAGAAATATAATCTTCACTAAAAGACACCATAAGACAGAGAATCTATCACTTTGTTGCTTGTTACCAAGGTTAATAATGCTATTAAAATATATTGTGCTTTACCTCTAATTTCAATTTTTCTCACTTCAACATTGATTCTTGTTATACCTTTCTGTTCCAAGCAAAGCAGCCCAATAATAGCTCCATTTTTCCCCATAAAAATTGGTAACTCCCTTCTTTTCTGTAGGTAATCAGTGTCTTCATCTGAACTGGTGATGAACTCATATCTGCCAAAATCAGCCCAAAATAATGTTGTACAAATCTGCTTTTCTTTGTCCTTTCAGCAGACTACTGGTTCGCAGTGAACTTTTAAAAAGCCTGCAACTATTTTTTCTATCTTTTAAGTTTTATTAGCTTGTAATAGGCACATGGTGGGAGAGACATACTCCAATCTCTTACCCTGTTCCCCCAAAGTTTGACATATTAATTCCTCATTCTCCAATCCCAGCGTGGTGTTTTGAGCTATTCTTCCATAATCTTATAAATTTCCCTTACAGAGAGAGCAGAAGAATGATTTCTAGGTAAGAACATAACTTGATTTTGAAAGTGAATGTGGTATATTATTAAAGCCTCTTGAGCCAGTAATGTTAGTGCCTTGAAATAACCCATATAAATAATGAATCAAAGAAGGGATGTACAAGCTCTTTCAGCAGGTACTTACACAGGAATAAACTACTGGGGGTTTTACCTGAAAGTCTGATTATATTGATTTTAGAGGTGGGAAACTCTGATCCACAGCAGAACATCTTCAACTTTTTACTGTAGAGGACAGCTGCACCAGTCTGAAGCAAAAAAAGGCATCTATAGTTATTAACTATTCATGCATATAACATTTGTTACAATTTTCTCAATATGTTCTATTTTACATGATTTTTATTTTTTTCATCTCTGCTGATGCCTAGATTTTTATCTTTCTCATATATTTGTAGCCTTGTAGATTTTTAATACACAATTATATAGTTTCTAGTGCTTTTTATGCCCTTTCTCACATTTTAGAGCAATAAGCTAACCCTTTGTAACACTTTCTGTTTAGTCTTATTCCCAAGAAGAGAATTTCTAACAAAGACGTCTTGTTTTTCACCAGAATTTGAAAGACATAACAAGATATAGGACAAAGAATCCCTTGGACTAACTCCAACGGGCAGACCCAAGGGTGTGTTGCTGGGGCAACTGATCTCTTATTGGATGTACCTGCTAGATATACAAATTAATTTACCTTACAAAAACTGCAGAAATCCTATATCATGTGTGTGCATAACACTATTTTTTCATCCGAAAGCTTTCATTAAATAATTTCTTTTTATCTTACCATCCCATGTTTTTTGGAAAGTTTTTGTCTTTTGAATCTAGGCAGCAGTGCGAAGATCAGAATAGTCAAAATGAACAAAACTTGTAAGCAACTTTTAAGACTTTTCTCACATGGTGACAATAAAAAAAAAATTCAGAAAAAGATTCTACTAATCTGGTATTTTTCTATTTAGTATCCCTATGGCCATTTTAATTTGGGTTGATTGAGGGGTCAGACTTGAGGTCCATATCCCGTGTATGTTTTTCTCTACTCTGGCTTCTCAGCCAGGGCATTCCTGTGCTTGAGAGAAACAGTGATTTGCCTTGGCAGCGAAATTCATGTTTAGCTGATCAGCTACAGACACCTTGGCTAAACTAAAGTGCCCAGCTTTGACAGCTTGAGGTGTAAATCAAGGATCTGTGCTCATAAGAGCAGTCAAGATGTAACTAAGGAATGAACCAGGAAGCAGGGCAGCAAAATTTTGGGAGTCGTAGGAAGTATTGCATTCATGGAAGCTGTCAGTGCCTAGGAGTATGGAAAGCCAGATGTGCTTTACTGTGAAGCTTTAAGAGTTTATCTAAAACAGCAGGCTAAATAATTCTGAAAATTAATTGTTAGCTAAAGCTTTGCAAAACAGAGCTTCAGATATTGTGGCTACTCTAAGTTTTAAAAGTCCAGAAACACTAGCAGTAATATTTATCAGTTATTAATTGCTCTTTTATAATCACTTCACTTGAAAATTGAATTTATCTAGTTATTAGAAATTTAATCAAAAATGTCTTGGAGGAAGAAAAAATTATAAATACAGAGACAAACTTCCTTTTCAATAGCTGCTGTATAATTATATTGATTCAAAATAGGTTAAATAGGGTAGACAAAGTAATCAAACATTGTGAAACTGTTTAACAATTACTATATATAGTTCTATATAGTCAACCTATAAGAGTCAAAATTTGACATTGTGCCACACTTCTGACAAGGTTGTGTGTAGTTTTCCTCTATCTGTCAATGTTTTTTCCAGTTAGTTTTCCCACACTCGATTCAAGTACCATTACTTCAATTCCAACTGCAGTGGAAATAATTTTTAAATTACAGGATATGAAGACAAAAACTTCTTGCATCTGTTAACTTTCTGAACATGTGTTCCAACATTTTTTCACCCACTGCAGCATAAAACTTGCTTTATCAGGAATTTCCAATATTTTTCAGGCTAAAGCATATGAGATTTAAAAAAAAAATTCAATTTATTTTCTCTTCTTGGTTGTATTATGTGAATGTGATAACTGTATCAGTTCTCACATTGGAAAACTCTTGCTGAAGGAAATGTTTACTGCCTTAAGTGGCAGTGCAGGAAACAGGTGGAGAGTCAGCTTCTGGTGACAATGCAGGTCTGCATCAGCCTTAAACAAACATTTTTTGAATTTCATTAGGAAAAAGGAGACATAAAGCAATTGCGAAGGGATCTCCCTTACAAGCCCAGCATCACATTCTAATGTTTAGAGGTACTGTAGAAGGGTACAGTACAGGGTCCCCTTCACTCTAACTTGTAGCCTGGTGCTGTAGAAGGGTACTCCTGATTTTAGATCTCTTTTCAATTCAGTTGTTGCATTGCCTTCTGTCACTGTCACTGTTCTGTCTACTGCCCTACTAACTGCACAGCTGCAGCTCCAATTGGAAGGGAGAATTTTATTTGAATTCTTCACATGAGATCTCCTTTAACATCTTAAGTTTTAACATCTAAAATAAAAACAAACATTACAAATTAATTTGCTGAGGAAATATAACCTGCAGGAGAGACAAATAAATTAAAATATTCAGAAATAGTTTTTCTTATTTTGATATAAAGTGACAGAAATGCTTAATCTGCCCATCATGAACACGATATGGCTCATTGACCTCAAAATACTTTACAAAAGCAAGAACAATTGTCAGTAGGACACACCATGTCTGAAATCTGATGAATGATATGTACTACACGGGAAAGTGAACTAAGAATGATTGTGGCAATTGTTTTGAGAGCCAGGGCTAATTTAGGAGACCTTTAAACTTGACTTTGACATTTAAACTATATTTGAACGGAGAGTATGGAGATACAGAAGAACTTGATAATTTCCTTGCACTAATTAGTTGTTACAAATTAATATTTTCCAACAAACCTCATTAATCAATGAGAAGTGTCTCACAATAAGCACAGTGGTCAGTAAGTTCAAAGCTGCAATACAGCTACATTTGCACATTACAAAACTGCCCATTTCTCTTTTCATCCAGTAGCCAGGCAAAGTCAGGCACCGAATGTGCTCAGAAGGACATTTTTCTTTGATATTGGACTTCAGCATGCACACTGCTCTTCTGCAGATCTCTTTATTCAAAAATGTTTGTAGTTCAGAGTTGTTTGCTCTTATAACCTCACCCTTTAAGACCCCTTTAATTTTTTTTTTTCAATTTTCATTTTCAGAGAGCTATTTCATCTTTTCTATTACTCCTTTCAGTGGAGTATTCTAGCAATTGAAAGTTACTTTAGACCTTAAAAAAAAAATTGAAAAACTTAGTATTCTGTCTCAGCAATCACTGAATACAAGATGATAAAACAAATTCTAAAGTACACTAAATGTTATTCCCCAGTATAGAGTACAGAAATCACAAAAAGTGGTAACACAGAAATGATACAGCTGATGTCACAAGCTGTACCCTGTTTTTTTATATATTAGTTGAAAATGGATCAACCTTATATTACTAGCAATTATGGTGCAAATCAAAGTATTCTGTTAGATATTTTATAAATCAGAAATAAAAAGCTATTTAAAGTAGCTACACTATTTTCTTACCATCTGGAATTTTAAAAAATTTATGATAAATCACTGCAATGAGAGTTTCCTAGAGAGATTACAATTCACATCTACGTGCTCACACACGCCACCTACACTTCAAAGAATTCTCCAAACACTGAGTTTTGTGACTAAATGTTTGCAAGGATCTTGCAGCTCAGAGGCAGTCACAGTAGGGTGATTTATTTATCTCTATTTTTAACCTATAATGCTAAATTTACTATCTGTGATGAGTTTCACTTTAAACCACTTCCTTAAAAAGTCTTTTTTTTTTTATTTTCCAGATATGCTGCATGATTTATGTCTTTGATTGAAAATCCTTTGTGAATTAGAAGAATATAAAACAAGTATGTTTGGTTTTTATTTATTGTTGCATAATATGACTGTTGTCTGTTTCTCTGGGATTTCTGTAAAACTTGACAATATTTTGTGCAGTGCATGATACAGTTAAGTAGTGCAGTGTTTTAAATTTTGGTTAATTTTCACCTTTCTGATAAGCTGAAAGAGGTTTTAATTGCATTTTCTCTTCTGAGATTCAGAAATAAAACATTAAAATATGACCGCCTTCTGTGTGGCTATCAGAGGAAAATGGAGCTACAAGGTGAGAACACACGGCAAAGTTTTTCCCTTAGAATTTTTTTTGTGTCTCTTATTTATTTTCTATTAAAGGTTTCTGAAAGGAAGCTCATACCTGAACAGCAAGGATTTTCAAGGATCTGTACATCTGTAAAGAAAGATAAGTAGAATTTGTGTGTGCTTTCGCCAAAGCTTTGAACCTTTTATGTTTGAGACCAAATTCTTAACAATGTAGGTTCAGAAAAGCTGTTGTGAACATGACATATTTCTAATATCCTACAAAAATATTCCGGACTGGCACATAAGCTACCAGAAACAGCCATGCCTCCAGTCAGTAGCTGAAGATGTTGTCTGATTTTCTAGAACAGAATTCCTGTTTGTGCTCTAATGAAACAATCTGACATTCCATGAACAGAATATAACTTAAACTAGAGAAATAGATATTTCAATTAAGGTAGCATTGAAGATGTAGAGGATTACATAAAAGCCAGTAATGCTTTTAAGTTTCTTATTGTACTCTTCAGGAGTAGTACTAAACACTGTCTATTATTATTACTAAACACATAAATTATAGAACTAATAAAATAAATATACTAAAGAATGTAAAAATATGAAAAAATTACAAAATAAAGTATAATATAAAAATGTAATATAGAATATAGAATAATGCATTGAAAAACTACTTGACTTGAGCTTTTCATGAGAAATTTAATTTAGCAAATGCCTGTAACTCAGATTTCATCTAAGACTGCATGATCTGTCATACACTAACATTGTGATTGGAGCAACACTTCGCAATGAAAAAATATTCTGACAAACACCTTTAAAATATTCTGAAAAAAATCTGAAATAGTCTGAAAAATATTCTGACAAACAGCTCTAAACATGATTTCATCACACTTTTCTCCTTCAATTTGTTATGCCCACCTATAGCTTTGTGATTTAAATTGGATTGTAAACTTTTTATTGAAGAGACTGTGCCTACTGATGTTGTGCAAAGCAACCCTGAGGTTCCCTCCTGAATGGAGTCCCTGGCCAGGCTCTGTCGTGCTTATGTTTAACACATTAACTTTGCACAACTCACCTAAAATTCATGGCGTTTATAACTGGAATCTGTAAGATTGCGATTGAAATTATCTTGACAAAGGCTGAAATTAAAGAACATTACTCACACACTGGGAAAAAAACCTCCCATATTTGTTCTAAGTGCAATGTCTCATTCAGACTGGAATTTTCTTTCTGTCTGAGAATTTGCATGATAAAAGAAAATGATGAATGGACATGGGACTGAAATGTTTGGGAGAGGAGCCTGTGACAGTTCCTTTGAAGCTTTAAGAGTTTATAATATAAATAAGTGTTTAGGGGATTATTAACATTCACATATTTTACCCCAAAGGCTTTCCTTAAGGTCAACTTTTAAGCAGTTGAAGTATGGAAAAAGAATTGCAAAATGTATGTGGAACATGTTCAAAGATGTTAGAGAGTCTGCGCTGCAGAATGTTTTCATTTGACTTTTAATATGCTATTATATATGCCAAATTAGTGTATATAATTAGTCATCATCATATATACACTAACATAGGCCTTGGGAGTTTTGGAAATCAAGGAATGCTAGCATTTTTCTATATGAAGATATTTTGGTTCCAGAATATCACCAAAAGAGCAGACAAGGAAAACAGTTTTCAAATGAGATTTAACAAACAGGGGACTAATTTATTATGGCTGCAAAGAAGGAATCTTATTTCTCAGAAATATAGCTTCACACAGCTGTTTTCTGAAACATGTCTGGAAAGCAGTGTGCTTCTTTACATGTCCAAATGCATTTGATATCCTGAAGGATAAATTTTAAATTCACAAGCTGAGGAAAATGACCAGTGCAACTCTAATTTCCAGCTAAATTATTAACTATTATTACTATTATTACTATGATATAAGGGTTTCACATAGTGAAATATGTATCTTAGTAATAATAATTCTGAGAGAATACCGACTGTTTTTATTTGTTGAACATACTGTTGAAGGCCTGAAAAAAGCCTTGTTTTCCTCATTCAAATAAAAATAAATCATGTGAAAATCTAAGCATGAAATCAATTATACTCACCTTTTTTTTATTGCATATACCAATGTTACCCTGAATTTGCAGAAAATAAGTTGATCTATTAAAAATATTTTTGGACATGTACTGAATTCCAGGTCTCTCTGCTACACTGTATCACTGAAATTCCATTAAGGATGATGTAACCATAGCTTATATGGAATGCTATAATTTCAACCTGAATTTTGACTACTTGACAAGCATAAATGTCGACCTTAGTTAATGAATTTGGTAATATAATATCCATTCATATATTACTGGTATAATCATACAGTATGCTTAAGCTACAAAAACTGTCAAAAGCTGCTTGCCATCCCTAATCAACATTTGCTATTTCCCCTAGAAATCTAATTCAATTACAACTGTCAAGAATAAATCAAGAATAACTTCTGCAAACTGAATATTCCTTTGTTTCACTCACTGTGCCTTGAGGAATTTTTATCTCCCTTTTGTCTATATTTCAACAATTTGTTTCATAAGGAAGAATTGACAAAGGGCATATCAGGAAAGGGAAAGAAAAAATTTAGTGGATAGCACTTCTTCCTGAGATAAGTTAGTTGAAAAAGCTGAATTATTCATACACCAATAAAGTCACACCTAGGGAAGTGCAAAGTTGCTTATCACAAGGAGAAAGAAGGAAATAATCCAATCTGTTTACTAACATGTATAATGCAGCCATTCACTTAATTCTGCAAACATTTTCTTATCAAATTGCTTCTTAGAAAATGAGAAATAAATTGCTTCACTGTATTCATACATTGCTTATATAGCAATTTTCCTTTAGTATTTGTCAAATACTCCAAATAGCTATAAATTCACTCTGTCTGTCTTGGTTATGCAGTGAAACAACACTACTGCAGTCATATGGTTCCTCAGAGTTTTTAAATAATAAGGTTAGAAATAAAAGTTGGCATTTTTGTTCTAATCTGCTGGATAGTCTCATCCAATTAAAATGCAAACATGGAGATATGAAGAAAATTCTGAATTTGAAATGCCAAAATTATAATATTAAAAAAACCCTACTGACATATAATAAGAAAAGATGGTTTTCATTATCTAAAAACGTAACCTCTCCAGGAAGCTGAAATTAGAAATTAATCTTGAACTGCTGCTTCAAAGACTGCTACATCTCTCAAAAACATTTATTTGAAAATTTAAATATATAAATAACTTTTGTATATATACATCAATTAAGTAAAAAGCCCACAGTCAAGATGAACAATTTTCTTCCATCAAAACCTTTTTTTGGGTACTGGGAAAATGTGCAGGAGAGGAAACACCTTGAGTTCAAAGGAGAGAATATCAGTCATATATGTCACTAAAAATTATTCATTCAAGGAGTTGATAATTGCATAGAAATTGTTATGATTGCTCCATACAAATACTTATGAGTAAACCTATATAAATATTAATTTCAGATAAGAAAAATGAGTGTTTTCTCTGTTTCAAAAGTGACTGAAGTGCTTTTAAATGAAGGAAGAATGCAGCAGAAAAAGAGAACCTCTCTCCAGAAAAGGAGAACCTGTATGGTTGAGAGCTTCATTCTACTTTTTGTTGCCCTACACTTCAAGACACAGATTTCTAAAACCTATGGAAGAGATTGCTTAGAGAATCTTGGATGTCACTGGTTGAAACAAGAGTCCATTGCTCACGGTAGCCAAAACCTCAGTCCCCTGTGTGTTCAGTATGTGTTTTCTAGGGGCTTGAGATCATGGCTCTCCTGTGAACACCATGTCAAACCTGTGTGCATGGCCTGGGTAATCTGAAGGCTCTTAGTATTGACATCAGTCTGTTGGGCTGTTTTGGGTAGTGCTCAGCTATGTATTTAGCATAGAGACAGAAAGCTACCTGTATGGACTTAATATACTGTCTTAATCAGTAAACGGAATCCATACCCTATGTATGTTGTACTTAAATATATATTTATATATAGGCTATATGTAATAACCTCTATGTAAATAGACATTTTTCTTGGCATTAAAGATAGAAACATGACTTTGTAAACTTTTCAAGTAATCTTGATAGTTCATCCTTGAATAAATTTCATAAAACTGAAGGAGAGATTAGGCAAAAAGATTAGGCAAAAAGAGGAGATCACTTTTGAAAAGTTCCCTGCTACAGCTCAGAAGCAAAAATCAAGTACTGAATTTGGTCTGTGAATTTGAAAATATATGTAACTGACATAGACTATCAAATTGCTCTGTTGAAGAGGGTGACTGACTGTAACTGCTAATTTACAGACCTGGCAAGAAAACCTCTGCTCGTGAAAGAGGAATTCAGTTCAGCTTTCAAATACTGGATATAGTTCAAAGATCAAACTAAAATATTAATTGAGACAAGAAAAATCATAAATGGCAAGTTCCTTACTAAAAAAATGGTTAGCTTTGACATAAGTAAAACGCATTAGGTTTTATCTTCATATGACCATAGAACCACAGAATGGTTAAGGTAGGGAGAGAACTGCCGGAGGGGGTCTGGTCCAGCCTTTTGATCAAGCAGAGGCACTTAAAGCTTAAAGACACATATATAAACAGCTATTTTGTGTATTTTCAGATATGGAGACTCCAAAACAGTCAGCTAAATTATGAATTAAGATGTCTCTATGTAACAAATGGAAGAATACAAATCAGAAGCTAGGAATTTGAAAGAAAATTAAGACTACACAAGGAGAAACGTAGCTAATACAAGGCTAAAAATGAGGAGGCTTTGTATGTGTCAGAAACAATTATAATCACATTAATAATCACATTTGTGTTTTACTGTTCTTACGAAAATATCAGATGTTGTGTAAAGATTACTTGGAAAAAGGTATACTGTTTCTTCCTTGATTATTGGATAAATGTTGCACTGCCTGTGCTCAGACTTAATGGGTTTTAATCAGAGAGTTTACTTAACTTGCTGCCAAATATCTGACCAATGAATATTCTGCGCTATTAACATTGATTTTCTGTAAGTTTTCGAACACTGGGGCAATTCTCCAGAGACTGAAAGAAAGATGATATTGTGATAACATTCAAGAAAGGTGAGTTGGATGACCTGGGTGATGCTAGGCCTGTCAGTCTGACATTGATCTTAGACAAAGTAATGGAAAGAGGCTGAGAGAACACTTGATTAATAAAGAGATAAAGGAGGTAAATATAATTAATGCCAGTCAGAATGGGTTTATGGAAAATAAATCTCATCAACCTGACTTGATAATTTTTTCAACACTACAATCTTCGTTAACAATTAAAATGGGATTGACAGAATACACCCATTGCACCACATGTTTTTCTCTTGATATTATACCAAACACTGTCGAATAAAAAAATGAAGGCACAAGATCAGTCACACACAATAAATAGATGTAAAACTGTCTAGATAGAAATATTCAACTGAGAGTAGAAAAATTTTAGTAGTTAAGTTTCTAGCAGGACCCTATCAGATTTTTTTTTTTTTTGCGTGTTTTGCTGTTTTTTGTTACCTATGCTATGTCTGGTAGGGGAGCATTACTCCTCGATGAGCATGCTAAGAGAAGTATGGTTGAAATAGTTGAATGAAACCAGTTTCTGATATTATGAAGTCTGACTTTCAATGAGCATTGTTCTGGCCAATGAAAAAAGTTAACTACACCTAAACATACAGTAAAAATAGATGAAAGAAAAAGAAGGCTTTACTTGCAGCAGAGTGGGCACTATCACAAAAAGCATAGGTCTGAGAAATACTCTGAGTAATTTGAATAATTAGTTGAGAATACATATTGACTGTAATGATGTAACTCTTCGGAATAATGTAATCTATGAATTAATAAACAAAATTTTTGTGGTCTAGTGTTTCTGGAAAATCTCCAAATTTTCTTATCTTAGACTGCTTTAATTTTATCTTAGTAACACCTAGTTTTGGAGTTCTCATCAAAGATGACTTAAATGGAACAGATTAAAAGAAGAACAGCAGAAATAGAGAACAAAGTGGATAATTAATTTTGTTAGCAGCTAGGTTTTATAATGAAAGGGGACAGTTGATTGGCAAGAGAATTTTCTTCTATCAGAAAAATTATGTAATAATGTCAGATGGCTTGTAGTTGAAACTAGATACATTCAAATTATAAATAAAATAGTTTTAAGAGTAGCATGAGACATATTTTAATCAAGTGATAAGCATTTGTTATTTTTAAATTTTTAAATACAGGTTGATTCCCCTATGCTGATCAACTCAAGCAGGAATTAATTTGGAGTCTTATGTTACACAAAAAAAATATGTTGGATGATTAAATGGGCTTTTATGGCTGCAGTCCATGAATCTATAGCAACAGGGAGAGCTGACTTCTTTGCTCTACTTGCCAATAAAATGAATTAAGTCTGATCTATATGGAAAATGTTCACTAGCAGAATAATAATTGGATAGTATGTGATTTTTTGATTAAATAATTACACTGGTAAAATCTCCAGTGTAAATTCACCTATACACAGGACAGCTTAGGCTGTTTCTTAAACCAAACATGCTGATTTACATTGGAATTACTTGACATTCATGAGAGATTTTAAGCTCAAAATGAAATAGTTTTACAGTTATGCTGTACTTAGGGGGTACTTATGCTGGAGCTGTTTGATCCTGAAAATCCACACCTCATTGAAGAGACACAGCTGGAAGTACTTTGGGAATGAGTGCAGCCTGTGAGAAGGAGAGGTTTGTGGAAGACTGACTTCCATGGGAGGAACCCCACAATGTAGCAGGGAAAGAGTGTGAGGAGTCCTTCCACTGAGGAGCAAGGAGTGTCAGAACATGTGATAGCAGGGGTCCAGATAGGAGAAAACAAAGCTAGCATGTAGATGGACGGCTTTTGTTTGGATCTTGCTTACAAGTGGCAAGCTGAATGTGAAAATTTGAGACTGAGTTTACCATAAACTGTAATTTAACAATTCCTCATAGCTACCTTAAACTCAAATTCACTTTTCATTGAGGGATTTAACCACACAGGTAAATCAGAGATGGGGACAAGAGCTTTTAACTTACTCTTTTTAAATTTAATAAATTACACCCCACAACCACAACAGGGATAGCTGGATGAGAAAGAGTTTTGACTTTTGCATGTGAAACTAATAATAAAAATGCTTGTCCATTAAACAGATGATGTAATCTGTGTGATGAACAAGTAATAAGATCATATATTTAGTGTACCCCAGAACAGTATCCACATCATGAAATGCAGTCTGCATATACATGCACACACTTGAACACCTTCACAAACACCCATAGGTGTATGAATGGAAAAGAGGTGATTGGAAATTTCTCATTTATATTTGTCCATCCAGAAATGAAAAACATAAAAGAAATAATTATTTAGCTTTGAGATGAGAATGAGAGCAAATCTGGAATGCATCAACACTTTGGATCATACACAAAAATAGACATAGTCCTTTCCTTTCCTTCAGATATCTTGGCAAAAAGCATTAGGAAAGAAGTGTTTTTAGCACAAGCAAAGAAAGAAACTTAAAAAGGGAGACACAACTCAAACTGCTGCTTAACAGTGAAATTTCAATAGACAGAAGATATGTTATATATTCTTCTCTGTTAGACATTCCATATTTATTTGAGACATCTTATTCCAAGCGTGCAGGGTAATGTGAAAGCTGTTCTGAGATATTTGACTTTGGTCATTCAGTAAATGCACATTTTAAACACCCACTCTAACATGCTTACTCTCATTAGCAGAATTGATTATAATGCAAGTTAACCACCTACATTGGTCCAATACTATTTTTTCTTTGTTAATGGGCAACATGTTTCTGTTTGGGTTTATTTCTTTATCTGGGTTTTATAATAGTGGACTATTTTGTGTGTTTGGGTTGGGGGGGTTGACAATTTAGGTAAAATATACCATTTTGATTTAAAACTGTATCTAAAAGTAGAATTACAAGATATAGCAGGAGAATATTTTCTGACTGGAATCCCAAAGGATAAGACCTACTCTTACAATAATCACTTTAGGAATCAGATTCAATACTGGTACTACTTGCACAGAAGCTTGATAGACCCACCAAAAATAATAAAATAATTGTCCTGGCTTGGGACAAATTTGGGAGGAAACTTCCAAAGGCATCTCTCTAGAAAGCGTATTCAAGCAGTCCCTCCCCCAGCTGGTTCAGGAAAATATTTCCTTGGAGAAAAGTGGAAAAACCCATTTATTTAACAAGCAAAGTATTCACAAGCATAAAAAATCAATAACATTAAACAATAGACCTCTCGCTGTTCTGAAGAGACAGCAAATTCAGAAAGTCCTTGTTGTGGGTTCTAGCTCAGCTCACTCAGTCTCTTATCAGTCCCTTTGGCACTGGAAAATGCTGTGGGCCACAGGTGTGAGCAGCTGGTGCTCTTCTGGGTTTTCAGTCCAGAACCAGGGTGACCATTTCCAAGAAAAAGAAAAAAAACACTGTCTGGGGAACTTCTCTTCCTCAGCTAGCTAAAAACTAAAAGCAAAGGAGAGAGCTCTCCCGCTGTCCCTGCTGCAGACAACACAGTCTGTGAAAGAGAGAGCTGAACCTTTTATCTCTATATTTTTGAATACAGCCACCTCAAATATTCCACTGCTTCTCCTTCTCCCCCCCTCTTCGGTCTCAGATCTAGTTTTGAAGGTGCACAACTTATTTCTGGGCTAAACAGATGAATGGGGACACAATCAGCATCACAAAGTCACCTCAGGACAATACGTCAACACTTCACACACATATTAAATAAAAAATTGAAGTGTAGCTAAAGGTCTGGAAACTGAAGTGATTCACTGGTAGGTACATCTTTCTTAATGTTTTATTCTGTGGAGAACACTCAGAGGAACTAATTACCAAAATAATTGTTCATTTTCTCAGACTGTATAATAGACAAGTAGACAAAAGCAGAAGACACAAAAAGAAAAAAATAACACCTTGGAAAACAGCTTTTACTGAACAGCTATATCTACAGAGAAATGGAGAAGAGGATTGTGACAATACTCAGTAAACAAGCTTATAAGGGACTGAAATTGTAACCAGATGATTCTGAGGTTGTTGTGCACAAATTTGCCCTATATGTCTGTCTGAAAGAAATTTGGCAGACTCTGCTAACTATTATATTGTGCTAATTGTAGTAGATCTACTTTTGTCAGTCAGGGAGATATTTGTGTTGGATCTGCACTCTCACATCAGCCTTACTGGCTTTCTAAATTTTTTTAAGTATGGTAGCTGTTATCAGCCTTTTATTTATTGACATAATTTCTCTGCACCTAGCCTAGTTCAGTAATCTGATCAATTATTTAGATCTGGAATCCAAATTCTGAATTCTGTAAACTATTATGTAGGTGTTGGAAATACATGAAAGCATAGGTTGAACACCAGCAACAGTGTTACCATGGACAAAAGAATTTCTACTTTATATAACCTGGCAATAGTCTATATATTCTTTAGGCTTTAAGAGTTTCCATCCTTTATGGGCAAATTTCTCTCATGATAGTAATAATGAAGACAGCTGTTTAAACAAAATGTTAGCAGCCATCAATGCTAAACATACTAAAACTCATGTTAGTTAAAAAATTAAATTATAAAAGCTGTTTCGATCAGTTCTGGCTCTAAAATGATGACTTGAAGTGGAGATAAAAAACCCAAGGCTTGTGAGAAGCTAGTTGTATTATTACAACCTCAGGGGAGAGAATGGGCAGTCAGGCTTCTTCCAGGTAAACCCAAACTTCTCAGCATGTAACTCTAGCCTCTTGTTATGATCAATGAAGATTTTTTTCCTACAGCTGTGCCTGCCTTTCTCCTTCCATGTTATTGATGGGGTACTGATCCCTGTCAGAGAAATGAACATGCGGGGATCATAAGAAAAAAATAGTAAACATATAAAATCCCATTGTGACACAAAAATAAAATGATTGAAACTGCTTCAGTTAGACCCCTATATAAGTAATAAAAACAGTAAGCATACTATAAGGACTAAGAAAAATAGAATTTTGGTACTACTTAACCTCTCATCATAGTTTTAAAAAGCCCTATTAAACAGAAAGGAGCTAAAAGTATGATGCTTTCTATCAACACATCAAAAATCCTTGGAACTCATCCCTCCAGATGGAACTGAGAAGCTATATGTTAGACATGTGTTTTAAATTGTTAAATAGTTTGGAAAATGTGAATATGATTTTTGTGCACCCTCTAAAGACAAATATATGGTTCTTATTGAAAAACATGTGCGCTTTTTTAGGCAACTTCAGGAAATTTTGAGAAGAAGTAGCTTTTTAATCAATCCACTTCTCACATTAACACCCAGAAGGTAGGAATGCTATTCTTCCTAAAACATTGAAGGATTCAATAAGAGTGGGAGTTGGTAAGAGAGAACATTAGCATTCTCAGACATAACTTACTAGGTGCAATAAAATTATATTCCTTTATCTATGCACCGATATCTCTTAAGCCTTGAGCAATTTTCTCTCTGTTAAAGTAAAAATCAAGTTCAACTATAATTTTATGTAGTACATATAAAAAGTTGCACAAAATTGTCAGCTTAGTTGCAGTACTGTTGTCTTATCTGTAGAAAAATTAATGTAAGAGACATTTGGAAAAGGAGGCATCAAAGTGCCACCGAGTTTTTGACATTTTAACAATGATAGGAAATATTGTTTTCATGAAGTATATATGTTCTGTCCTAACACAAAACAGAAATAAGTGGCTACTCTTGGTGAATTCTGTCATCTCAGCTGAGCTTATACTTCCATGGAGAAGCCAGTGTTATTTGTGTTATTGTTGTTGCCTTCTTGGTTAATTAGCATCTGTTACATCCTTCCATTTTGTGACTGCAGGGTATTGGAAACAAATATAAGCATGAAAAATCATTCTTACTTTCATATTTTATTTCCCAAACCCCCAGATCTTGGCTTTTTAATTTCATCACCCACATTGACATATATCTACATTATTTGGCAGACTAATTTTGAAGAAAATGGAATTAAAATTTAACAGACAGCTAAATGGACAATGTTAACTTATCTATGTCAAAAATAGCCTTTTGAGAAAGTATATGCATGCTTTTTATAAAATCTTAACTGCATTTTTTGTGAATAGTTTACAAGAAAAAATCCCTCAGTATTTAATTTGAACTGGTGGCATTGCTCTCCTCCTCCCATGAAAAATTATGTTTACATGTTTTTAGTGCCAGATCAAATCTTGAAGTAATTTGTGCTAAATCTATTCATTTGGGCTTATTCTTGTCTAGAGCATGATGCACTTGTTCTTTGAAATGCTTGCTTTCCTAAATATTAAACCTAAGGCATTTATTCACCACAGGCACCTTCAGGGATTTTTAAAAAAAATCTCTGTAAGAGTACCTTGTAATTGGTATTTAAATCTTTGGCAAGTGTCTCTGGAGGCTACAGATGTGTGACATTTATTGTATATATTGATTTCTTAACTTAGTATGCTTATTAGACAACATCTGCAAAAGACAGCAAAGCCCCTGATGGTTTAATTTAAAACTAAATTATAGAAAAAAAATACAAAACTTAAAAAACCAGTGGGCTCCAAAGACTAGAAGAGCCCAAAATCTTGTCCCAGTAATTCTCAAGAAAATAAGAAGTGGCTTAATCCTAACAATTGAAGACATACCATTTGACATACTCTTATTATAGCATCCAAGTCTTTACCTAAACCTGTAAAATTATCCACTGCAAATAGTACATAATATTGCAATTAGTATTGTTTGAGTATATTAGCAAGTTATTACTAAAACTGATTAGTTTTGAAATGAGAGTCGAGTAAAAAAAATTAAAAATCCACATATTTTGTCATGAAAGGATGAGAATTCAGGCACTTAAGTATAAAAACTTGATGGTTTCAGATTAAAAAGAGCATGTGTGAAAAAAACCTTTCTAATATGCAGTAATGATAGAGGTAGAAATCATAAGTTGCCTGATTTGTAAGAAAATAAATGATTTCAGGTTTTCTGCTAAGTGTTTCAAACCTGATTTCGGTAAATGCGCTTGAGTTTAGGTTTCTATTCTCAAGCCAAATTTTGTGTCAGTAGGACCCAATGTTCATGTGACTGCTCCTCCCAATCACAGCCATCCCAGCCCTCAGCAGGAAATACCCAGGATTGCCAAACATCCCCGAATCCTTTGCTGCTCACACTAATTAGTGAGTGTGTTTGACCTTATTCATTGAGGCTGGTATCTATGAGGAGAAGGCATTTTTCTCTGAGTATCCACACAGAAATGGTGTCTGCTGTGGTTGTTGGGACAGGCAGTGACTAAGAAAGGTGCTTTAGTCTGTTTTTTCCTAACTGGAGGCAGAACTCCCACCATGATACTGGCCCCAATGCCTGACACGTGCAGCACTAGGAGCACATACTTTTGATGCAGTCTAACAAGCCTTTCTAGGATTAAGAAGATACCAGGGTGCAAATATGTACTATATATTGTACCTCACACATTTTCTTCTCTTGCCTCATGCATCCCAACCTGAGCAATGGACCTCAAAAGTTAGTTGTCAGATTATTTCAGGATAATAAGGAGCTTAGACGATTAAATCTCATACACAGTTTTGTACTGGAAATGTTTATTAGAGTATTTTGGTGTGTTTACTGAGGACACCAGAAAGGTGTTCCACTGGGACAAGGAATTTTAGATGTTGGTTGCCACAGGAATATTTCAGCACCTTAAACTTCAGGTGAATGGGCTGCTTCTAATTTGCAATCACACATGCCAGCTTGTCAAACTGCATCACACACCAAATTGCTATATCTAGGGAGCATGGCCAGGAAGATGTTCTCTCCAGTAAATTTGTAGTTTGCTCTGACTTCCTGTACATACAGAATAGATCATGTCCCCCTTTTTACTTCTTTCAAGCAGTGGTCTCTCTGACTCCCTTTCATGACCTATTTCACCCAGCTTCAGCCTGTGGGCAAAGATCAAGTCATGTTATCCAATGTAGTAAATCCTAAAATCCAGGTTATTATACAGTGGTCTTTGGCTGACTCTCAAAATAATGTTTCACACTTCTAATAGCCCTCACATGTGCTCTCCCTCTGTCTTGGCACAGAAGATACCCTTTGAATCTTGAAATGCCACAGATACCAGCTCTAAAATCTCCCTGTTCCAGACTTTACCTCACAGCAATTTTCAGCAAACTATCAGACAAGGAAAATGAAAACTCAAATACTTTCAAAGAAGTTTGAATAGTATGAATTCTTCAAAAGGCCAAACACATCTGTTTTTTAATCAGCATTTGCACATATGTCTAACAATAAGCATAAAGGAAATGTATGCTGACAAGGGCATTCCATGACAGAATGAAAACTGAAAAGTCAGCAAATATAAAGCTACTTTACTCCCTCAGGAGTTCCTGAAAAAGATTTTCTGGGGTCATTTTTATGCCAACACGTGGCCTTTTGTAGTCAAACAATTCCATATTTTTAATCTAATTGTAAGGAGTCATTCAGGCTCTGAAAATACTAGGTTTCTACAGTTATAGGGTTTCTACAATTAAAAAAGGTTTCTTTAAAAAGTCTTTAAAATAGACTATTTAAAATAAAATACATAAATATCCCTTTTGCCCTGCTCACTGTATTGTTGTGACCAGATTGTCTGACAAAGTCTAAACAAATTGGGGAAGTAATTTAATCTTTCATGTTCAATTCATTCATAAAAAAATATTTATGGGGGAAACAGTGACATCATTCACCCTATTTACACATTGGTCTTCAAACTCTTACCCTCAGCTGATGTTTTCTTTTTGTGTTTTTAGCCTTTTTGCCAAAAGGTAAGTCAGTAGCAGAAGATAATTTCTATGTGCTTATCCTACCTTAAGGACTGGTTTTGCCTCCCCTTGCTTCTTTGAAAAAGCAGGAAAGAAATCAAGAGGAAATACGCTTGCCTGAGACATCAGTAACAGGAATGAGTTTGATAAGTTACAGTTGTTGCTTAGCCATTGATTTGGGCCCAGGGCTGAGAATCCCTCTGAGGATCTATATGTCTGGCTTGATGTTCTCCCTCAAATGTGTCAGCAGAAAAAAAAAAAAGTAAGGAAGATATATTAGCCTTCCCAGTTTTATGAAGTTATAAAATATGATTCACTTTTAGCCAGCTACAGTCTGCTGACATCCTAACCCATGGCTGTGTTTGTAACTTGCTATCTGTATATTCTGGCAGATTCATCCCTTTGCAGACCTTTCTCAGGAAGACTGGTGAACAGCTCTGGGGAACGCAGCAGAGCACTCTAGCAGGTGTTAGGAATGTTCTCACATGAAGACAAAGGCATTGGAGATTATCATTTTGGCTCTTCACAGATGCAGGACTGCAGTTCAGGGCCTTGTCCCCCATAATGGGTCATGAGACAGCACGATAACCCAGTGAAACAATGTGTAGTGAAAACACCTTTTTTTGATGTGAATAAAAATATCTTCCCACTCAGTTTTCACACAGAAATAATACTTAACGTTTATCTTATTTTTTCTAATTAGAAACACTTTTACATTATGGATTTGCATCCATAAGTGCAGTGACTGCATTTCAAGGGTCTGTTTAGGGCCTGGAATCTTTCTGAGCAAACGTTGTTGGAAGAATTACTGTGTATGACCAGAACATGTTGTAGAACATGAAAACATTAGCTTCAACAAAATCTTTTAAGAAGGTAGTTAGTTTGCTTTCACTGAGTTTTTTCAATTTTATAAAGTTTATTTTCTGTGGACTGTTATGAATTTCCTGCACAACAGCTAAATAAGAAAGAATCAAGAGTAGATGAATGTGAAATAAACACTTTCAAGGTATCTCTGCTATGACTTTAGGAAAAGTCTATTTTGTAATTACACAGTGATTAACAATTGTATTTGTATTTTCTTATCTCGGTGTCATAAACATCCCCCTTTTTGAAGTTGGCATTAATATGAGCTTTGAAAAAGAATACCGATAGCTCTTTTGAATGTTAACAATATTTTCTTTGAGGATTATGGAAATTAGTTTTAAAATCTCATTAAATGATAATTTTTAAACCTACTGTAAAACCAAACTCTAAAAATTCTTAGCTAAGATTCAGATCAGTGGAGCATGAAGTTGGTAGGTAGCACATTGTTAGATATAGTGTTCATACGTCTATATTCTGTAAACATTTTATTTGCATCCAATATTTTCAATGTAATAATTGTCTGATATGTCCTTCAATTATTTTCATGATATATTTATGAACCAATTTATATATTCATGATCTTAAATAAAAGTCTCACTTTTTTAGGGAAATTAGACTATGCATCAAGAGAACATTTAGTCTGATAGCCAGATACTGACAGAAATATAAGTAATTGGTTTTTAAGATAGTGTAATGGTATTTAAAAGATACTTAACTATAAATTGGATTCTTTAATCATCCTATCACTGCTTACAATCCTAGTACTGTAAGAACACTGTGTTTTCCATACAGATTAAATTTCAACTGTTCATAAGCTTCTTTTTGTTATCATGTGATATGTTAAACATGTGTCAATTGACTGTGTCAAAATGTGTGTCAAATTAGACAGCCACTAAACAGATTTATTGTAAAACCATTTAAAATGTCTTTTAAAGGAGCCAGGAGGGAACTGTGGAAATACTTGATAAATCATAGTAATATTAAAGAATGTCAGAAGTAAGCTTGTGGGGATTTGAGTTTGAGTGTCTACTCACTTATTATCAAAACACATGAAATTTCCTGCTACATCTGAGAGGGAGAGAAATTGCACTAGTCAATGCATGTATTAAAGAAAATAAGAAAGCAGCAGCCCCCAAAAGGCAAATAAAACCAAGAAAGAAGTTGAAAGATGAAGATAACACACTATTCCCAGATGAATCTTGCAATATTTGTTTTCCATTCCTTTTTATTTATAGACAGTTGGGTTCCTTCATAAATATAGAAACAAAATTACTCATAAATGAAGAAAAAAAAGATAAATAACCTTGGACACTTTGTAGATTGTTTACAACAATCTTTTTCAACTGACTACTAAATCAAAAGCTGCTTTATTTAATGTCAACAGATTTCAGAACTTGTGCTTCAGTCTAGAATTTATTAACTATGTAAATATTGTTAATTGTAAATACATTATTAAATAGAAACACTAAACAAATCTTCCTATGTTCACATTTCATTCTTCTTTGAAGATCTCCGTATTGTTTGCCAGGAAATACTTTTATACTTTGGTATATTTCAGTGATGAGTGAACCTTTCAAAAAAAGCACCAGTGATTTGATTTATTTCCAAGGCATTCTCATTAAACTGTGTACTGCTATATTGAAATACATGATTACTCTAAAAATGCTGACACAAATATTTTTTCGTATTACTCTTTAAGTTTGTTGATTTTCTGTGAATGTTAAATCAAGGACATGAACATACACTTCATCTGCATAGAGATGAAGATGCTTCATATATTCATTATTTCTTCCTCTGCTGTCATTTTTATGTATATAGATTTTTCAAAATAAATGTACGAAGCAAGTTCTTAATAAAGCTACCAGTTTTATAAATCTACAGCACTGTAATTTTTTTAACTTCAATTAGAGCAATAAACACCTTTATTAGCAATAACTGTACTAATAGATTTCCCAGTGAATATTTCAGCACAATTGAATAAACTAACACTAACATTTATTTTTAGCCTTGATGTGCGTAACTTTTAGTTGACAGTTTTTTTCTAATTTAGCACCTGCTTAAGACATTTGTAATTTTCTGTGAAATAGTTGGAACAAAGTCTTTTAAGCTTGTTCTCAATATAAATTATTCCTTTTCTTTTTTTTTTTTTTCTAAATGGTATTTTTCAGATGAATATGAACTATACAAAAAAGGACTTTCTGTGACTATAAACAATTTTAGAGTGTGTTAGAAGCATACAGACTGATTTAAAATACATTTTAACAGAGATTTGTTAAGACGTTGGTCAATTAATGTTTCTAAAGCCACGTACTGTATGTACTCATGGTTTACATGGCTGATTACACACTGATCTGCTACTTGTGACTGAATAACTTTTGTTTAACTGGAATACCATATCCTGAGGGTGTAAATGAGGTTAGACTTCATGATGAATATTCTGGTCTTTGTGTCTGATTTTGAACATTTACATACATGAAATTGTCCAGAAAGTTAGAAAGTAATCACTAATATTCTAAAGAGTAATATTGTTATTTAGCATATTTTTACTTTCAATCTGTAACCAAAAAAATGGTATCAGTTATCATATGTGGTGAAAAAATTTAAATGCCAACATAGCAATTACCTTTAGTATTATGATTTGCATTGTGAGTCAGAGAGGAGCAGAGGGTGGAGCTTCCTGAGCTGCTGCTGAGTGGCTGATTATAAGAGGTGTCTGGGGAGCGCGGCGACCCGGAGCGGGCACACAGGGGTGTGGTGAGTCTCTGTAGCCAAACACTAAGATTAGGTAGAACTTACATTATAGCATCAGTAATAGGTTTCCATACTGAATATACTTTTCGTATGATTAAACTTTCTGGTTATTATGTCTGGTATTCAAACACGGAAAACCATGATAACACATGCAATAGATATTTTACCTAATTGCCTAAGAATAACTATTTACAGCACATATAAACAAATATATTAGATGGACTAGAGCAAAATTAGCCAATGTAATATGCACTCAAACCTGTATATTTTTTAAAAATACCGAAATGCCAAAATGCCAAAAGTGCATTTAGAAATGTAGAAGGCACAGAATATACTGCTCCTTTATGCAAGCTCTCATAATTTAAAATTGAATTTACATGTGAATGTTTCTTAGCAGTAAAAATCCATAATTTAGAATTATATATGTAAATACAGAAAAAAAATGCTGTAGCATCCTTTTCTTTGGCCTTCTCCATTGGTTTTAGAGCCACTTTCTGCATTCATTTTTAAAGATCAGGAAGGAATCCTCAGGACTGGCTACATAAAAAGTTACAGAGGATTAGAATGTTACAAAAAGTGTTTGCACGAACTCCAAAAAATTTCAATTATTGTTGCAAACTTTTAAGATAAGATTTTGTTTGATGTTGTGCAATAATCTCCCTGAGATAATTTAAAAAATGCTATGGACATTAACCAAATACAACGTACATGTTACGGCTTTGAAAAGACAAAAGAAATCATATTTTTCTTCTTGTTTATAAACAAGTACATTGTTCTTCATTCCTATTAATACTTATCACATAAAATTGCCTACAAAAATCAGTCAGGTTGCATCAGTATAAAGGCAAACTGGGCTTATAATGAGGCATGAAAAGCTCTTTCATCACTTTCTAAAACATTAAAAAAAGAAACACTCCCCTTAAGATCTTCTGTATTCTTTTGAATCCTTTAATACTCAGAAGTTGTGCTTCTAGAATAAAGAACAAAAAACCCTTTTGTGTAAGTGATTGCTTACAAAAATAGTATAGATATTAATTTTAATATAAAACATTAATATTTAAATAAATCAAACAAATTTTTATAAATCAAAATGTGCATTGGTTTTAAAGTTTTAGGATATATATCATTTACTAAAAACTATCTTCAAACTATTTTCCTTTTGTTTTTAAATTATTTATACCTCATACTTTTATGGGGGGAGAAATTACGAAAAATATCCTAGAGTATATAAGAGAATCTTTCCTGGATTCCTCTAGTAAAATAATGTAAAGTCACAGACTTGGACTGATAAAACCAAGGATTTCCTTCAACTGAATACAGTAGTATGCTGAAGAACTTGGTGTTTCACAGAATCACGGAATGGGGAAATCTGGATGGGACCACATTGAATCATCTGGTCCAGCCTCCCTGCTCAAGCAGTGTCATCCCGGAGCACAAGGCACAGGATTGTGTCCAGATTGTTCTTGAATATGGGGGAGAATCCACAGCCTCTCTGGGAAACCTATTGCACAGTCCTATGGAATGCAGGGAGCCCCCCACCAGGGAGTGACTGGCATCTGACTCCATGATTCCGAACCCTGAATAATTGCTGAATTAAAACTATACTACATTACATTAATACTATATTATATTAAAGAAATACTATACCACAAAGAGATACTAAAGAAAACCCGTGACAGTCAGGACACCGCTTTGACCCAATTGGCCAAGGAAACAAAATAATCCTCAGCAGAATCCAATTGACAAATCTCTTCAGGTAAACAATCCTCCCTGACACATTCCACATGTGCAAAAACAACTGGAGCAGCAAGTAGAGATAAGAATTGTTTTCTCTTCTTCTCTCTGTGCTTCTCCAGGAAAAATCCAGGAGAGAGAATTATGTTTCTCTCTGTTCAGAGAATGTGAATGCCACACAATCCAATGCTTTTCCTAATGCACCCCAGGTCACCGTTGGCCTTCTTGGCCACAAGGTCACACTGCTGGCTCATGGACTGCTTGGTCTCCACCAGGACCCCAAGGTCCTTTTCCACAGAGCTGCTTCCCAGCAGGTTGGCCCACCCTGAACTGGAGCCTGGAGTTTTTCCCTCCGCAGCTGCAGGACCCTGCGTTTGCCTTTGCTGAATTTCAGCTGGTTCCTCCAGCCCATCCCTCCAACCTGCCAAGGTCCCTCAGGAGGGCTGCACAGTACCCTGGGGTATTGGCCTCTCCTCCCAGCTTTGTGTAATCAGTGAACTTGCTGAGGAGGCATCTGCCCCTTCATGAAATCATTGATGAAAAAGTTAAAAGATAGTGAGTCCAGTGCTGACAAACTATTGTATGTCAGTAATCTTTTTACCTAAATTTCTGCAAGATTCTTCCCCTCAGCACTGACTTTCTTTTCTGACATCTCTCAAAACCTTTATCTTTAGAAGATGCCTTCTAAATGCTGAAGAACTATTGGAAAGAATGCAAAGTTTCTTAATTTTTTTAAATTTTAAATTTATTTTCTAAAACCAACATAAATAATAAATACCATTTATTAATATAAAATATATATAGCCAGAACACAGAATTTATGACTATATCTCAACCAGTTTCAGGAAAACTCATTTTGCTACTTTTGTGGATTTGGGTAGTGTAAGATATTTCTAATGTCTTTGGGGCATTGTTTTATATCAGGACATATGCATTACCAAGGGCATCCAGTTTTAAAGAATTTCTCTTACTTGCCTTTCAAGGCCCATGTAGAAGTCTGTTCAATGAACACATTAGTTTGTCCAACAGAAAAACTTGCTTTGGTACATAAATTTATCTTTTTTGCAGCCATCTTTGCCTTAGGAAGCCCCAAGGCCATGCAATTCAAATAATATCTGAGAGCATCGCTTTGGTTCCTTAAGTTTCAGCTGACAAGGTGCCCTTGGTGCAAAAAAGCTCAGAGCATCAGACTAACACAGTTGTAGAAAACTGTCTTTGAGAAAACAGAAAGCAGGGATATCTTTGGGAAAACTGGGAGGCCATTAGACTTGAACTCCCATACTAAGACAGATAATTATATTAAACCCCTCAGTTACAGCCAATGAAATGTGCACTTTAGGGTGTTAATGCAGCCAAATAAAAATACAACTAAATGAACAAACAAATAAACAAGCAAACTTCCCCAAAGTTGCCTTAGGGCATCAGCTTTGTTCAGGTAGCTCTTTGCTAGGATATCCCAATGGCATAAATGAATAATAAAAAGCAGTAGACAGACCATATCCCAGGTGGACCACACACACATGAAGTGAAAGATAAAGGAGCTCTGTTTTCACACCACTTTTTTGGGGTTTTTTGTAAGGGAGGATGGGAATTGAAAAAGAAAAAATAAATGGATGCTAATAAATACAACTTGAAACAGAAACGAAGAAGGTAGAAGGCACAACAGAGGATGAGGACAGGAAAATAGAGGAAGAAATGGTTAAAATAGAGAAGGAAGGAAGGCAGATGATTCAACAGGGAATGACATGAGGTCCTCTGTATGTTATGGTATTATACACCACAGCAGAACTGTATTATTGTCAAATCCTATATTATATGCATAATAACACATTTACAGAAAAAATTTTGATGTAAGCTGACTAAATTTTTCAAAACAGAAAGTAAAAGTTACATCTTCAAAAGATTATGCTTTTCCTGAGATATAAGAAAAGTATGCAATTATAGATCAGCCAGAACACAAGAATTATGAATAGAATAAAATATATTGCAAAAGTAGCTTGCATTCAGGCAGGTCGTATGTAAAAGCTGAATACACAAAATAGCACCAGAAAGGATTCCCATATTTTATGTTTGTTGATTCTTGTAGGAATCATGGCAAATGTCTTTGCTGAGAATTATAAGAGACAGATGAAGGTAGAGAAGGAAAAAAGAAGAGGAAAATCTTACTATGACAAAAAAAGTCATTAAATCCCTCTTTCTAGTCCCATCTTAAGAATAATGATCATAAACATTTTTTCTTCCTTCTTTTATTAAACCAAATGTTGATTATGTAACAATTCAGTTCAGTTTAAGCATTTAACTTCTCCAATAATTGGTTGCTAACGTCTCAATAAAAATATAAATATTTTGCTGTTGTTGTAATCCACTTCTGTATTACTACTCCACGTGATTTATTTTTCTGAAGATATGAATGCAGAAGACACTGAGTTTTCCTGTCTAATATTTCGTCTCTGTCCTTATACAGAATGTAAAGTACAGTGTTTCCTCTCAGGAACATCCAAAAGTAGTTAGCAATAACTGTCGAATTTGCTTTGTGAATCACACTGTATATTATTTAAGCCAGATAGCAGAGAGTTATTGTACACAGGCAGTAAGTATGTTTATCCCACAGATATTTACCACCTCAAGCAATGCCACGAGAGCTTGAGTGGGAAGGGCAAAGGACAGTTCTTCCCACCTTGCAGGATCAAGCAAAATGATAATACTAAAGGCTGAGATAAGCACTTGTGACATGTAAAATATGGGATATACTAGCAGTCTTACTGATTTTAATCATCTTCATTGAGTAAGAAAATGCTTCAGAGAAAGAATGTTGTTCCAAATTAATATATTTAAAATTTAAGGAGCAAAGTTGGTATTATCCCAAGTACCCCAGTCTCGTGGCTTGCAGAATTTTTATTTAGCTACAAGCTAGTTGCTTTAAATTAGAATTTAGCCGCTGTTAAGAAGAGATCAGAACAGACATGAAGAAAGATGACACATGCATTTTTAATTGACTTTTTTGAACAAGAGGAAATAAGATCTTTTGAAGTGAGAACCTCAGAAAAATAGACTTCTCTTATACAGACTCCATACAAGATATTGATTCCTTATTTGGTAGTAACTGAGGCAAATTTAAATGTTATCTGA
The DNA here is from genome assembly GCF_027579445.1 of Ammospiza nelsoni. NCBI lineage: Eukaryota > Metazoa > Chordata > Aves > Passeriformes > Passerellidae > Ammospiza > Ammospiza nelsoni. Next base: position 35,046,473 of record NC_080636.1, on the reverse strand, counting down.
AGGACTGGATTTCTGCTAGGTGCTGAAAACCTCAGACATACAGCTTTCTGAAAGAATCTTGAAGTGTTTAGAGAAGAAATATTATGGTGTAATTCTTCTCAAAAGCATCCATGTGATACATGCTACATAATACTATTGCAGGAAGCAAAGCAAAGTACTAAGTAAATAAAGAAAGTAAATTTAAAAAAGCATTCTGAATGAATTATGTGTTTCACAGTAAATCTGCCATCCTTGTCATATTCCTAAACATTTGCATTTACAATAATCTACTAAGAGAATGAAGATCAAATCTATATAAAGACTATTAGAGTATGTGTAGATTATAAAGAATATTTATGTTTGTATTGTATCTATTTGTATGCACATTTGTATATACAACACATGTAGAATATACATAAAGTGTAAATCATAATGAATTATAGCATGCTTTAAAGGTATTCAGAGAATTAATAATATAATTTTGAAAATTTACATCAGTTGCAATGCTTTGGGTGTACATTAAGTCCTGAGTATCAGCATAAATGGAGAAGTTAGAAAGGAAGATTATTAGAATAATTATTTCTTGTATGTGTTTTTCACACTTATATTGTAATAAATGAAGGAGCATTCAGTTGAACTTTTATGTTTATTTCAATCATTAACTTTTAATCATACAAATACTTGCAGGGGCCTCTATTGTTTGCTAGAGGAAAAATAGAGCCTGCTTCAATGTATCTACAGGGTAAACCAGAAAATTCTAGGTGAATTATTTAACTGTCCTTAGACACTTCTAAATCTGAAATGACTTCAAAGATCACAAAGAATGCAAAAAATGCTAATACCATTATGATAAAATTGTATATACAGAGAAAATCTACAGAAAAAGTCTATACTCTTTGTGGTTATTCATTATTTTATTTTTAAAAAACTGCTGGTGTTTAAACTCTTTAACACAATATTCCTGCCAGACAGATAATCAATCCATCTCCTTTTATGATCCTGTTACTTATTTCTCTAACTCTTTGTTAGCATGTCATCTAGAAACATGAAGTACTATTTATGTTTTAGTGTTACCAAAACCATTCAAATTATGCTGAAAGAAAAATGAGGAAAAAAATTATGATATTCAGCTCATTAGGTGAAGCCTCTATATTCAGAACAGTGAAAGGAATTTAAATCCTGGAACCATCTGCATAAAAGTGGCATCTGAGTGAGACTGAGAAAGGAAGTATTGAAAGGCTGTTAGATAAATGAAGGATTAAGACAAAGATTAAACCCTGGAAGACAGATAGCAGGAAAATTCTAGTACATAGCGCAGGTCATAGCATCATAGAATATCTCAAGTTGGAAGAGAGCCTTAAGAGACCAACTTCCTGCTCCTCACAGGAGTACCTCAAACTAAACTACATGACTAAGAACATCATGCAGATGCTCCTTGAGCTCTGTCAGGCTTGTGGTGCCAACACTTCCCTGGCTAGCCCGTGCCAGTGACCCACCACCCTCTCAGTGAAGAACGCTTTCCTAATGTCCAGCCTGAACTTTCCCTGGTGCAGCTTGATTCCATTTTCTTATATCCTATTGTTGGTCACCAGAGAGTAGATACCAGCATGACCCTCTCCACTGTCACCTTTCACAGCTGTAGACTGTGATGAGGCTACTCCTCAGCTTTCTTAGGGCACCCTACAAAGCTGTCACTTAATGGAAAGAATTGGTGACAATAGCTGGCTCAGAATCACAACATGGAGTAATTGGACAGACAAAGACTGATAACAGGACAGTAAAGGTCACAACACTAAGGATGTAATATTATGTCTTGTTTCAAATGTTTTGTACAAAAAAAAAAAAGTGAAAGGCTGTGTTCGGTTCAGTCAGCCAGATAAGCACTAACTGCAGCAACAGAAGTGGCAACTATGCTGAATTCTGGGGCAAAACACTACACAGGGGGTTTTCAGTCACAGAAACCTGAGACAGAAGAGATGTGGCAAGCCCCAGTAGCTCCCCGAATGAGGCCGATGTCATGAGGATGTCGACAGAGCAATCGTGGGAGATGGAAATGGTTCTAAGGAGATGAGTGACCAGAAGCACAACAAATGGGGCAGGCAAACAGGACATGGTGTGTTGGAAGTACATGATGTGGCAGCTGTGTGACAGTCTGTATAGGATGGCACAGCCACTCTCCCAACTCCTGGGGCAAGCTCACCTGGTGGTTTTTGCCTGTTCAGCTGGAACAGACCCAGGGATGGTTTCCACACAGTGGAAAGCCATCGCTAGAAGGAGCATGGAGACCCAGATGGAGCTCCATTAGAAACATGCAGCTGCCCTGGTCTCAGGCAGTAGGGAGTATTTGAGCCTGACTTTAGTACCATTAGTACCAGGCAGCAGAGGTCACACCTGCGTGCAGTGTGAACAGATGGGTGATCAGCTCAGCCCAGTGGCAGAGCTTGAAGTGGAGAGCCTGAGGAGTACCAGGGTGTGAGAGTCTGGGGGAATTGCACTCTTCCATCCCTGGGAAATGCAACAGGTGGAAGCTTTGGACGCTCCTGTCATTAGTCAGAAGGAGACAACCTAAAAGAAAGGGGGAAATGAAAACAGGTTCCTGCTTGGAGCGGCAGGAGAAGTTCCTTGTGGCCTCCAGTACCTTTGCTGATGCCCTTACAGAATAAAGGGTATGAGGCTCTGGAACTTGATGGTGAACATGAAGCTCCACCCTAGGGGTATCCTAGAGGAAGTCAGTCAACCTCAGAAAATAATATTTCATGTATTTAATAACATATTAAGGAATAACACACAGTTTTGTAATAATTTTTTCTTCTGTTTATCTTGGTTTGAACTCAGATGTTCTACTTTCTCAATCGCTACTTCTGTCCACTAATTATGCATTGCAAAGCAGGACTGCTTTAGGAATACCTTGGGCTTTGAATATAGGTGGTGTCTATTAGGTGGTTTTATGATTCCTGAAACCATAAAGTAATAGCAGGGATGTAACCTTAGCAGTCAGTAAATGTAGATGTCCCCAAACAGACATTGTAGACACCACTGCTTTATTTGATGGACATAGCTCTTTATTTGTGGCTGAAGCATCTGGCCAAGCACTCAATACTATTTGAGAGTTTACTGTGAATGTATTCAAATGCTATGAACCATATTTCTCCATAGATGAAGATGATTTTGTTAGAAGAACACAGAAGTTTTTTGCTTTGTGAGACATAAAATGGTACTTACACATAAAAAGCAAAACAAAAAAAAATCATTGGAAATCTATTAGAGATGTTGTATTTTGTAATATAATGTGTTTTCCATCTTGGTCAATATTTTTGAGAGGGTGGGTTAAAACACTTATAACAATAAAATGCTAGGAACAGCATAAACACAAAGGCAAGTTTGTATATTTTTGCCAAATTTCAGTGATATTGAATTTGAGTACTAAAGATGCATACAATATGATTATTTCTAGGCAAAAACATGTAAATTTAATCCTGCCAACGTTTATGCATGTGCTTACTCAGGTCAGTGAGGCAGTTTATGAACTGCAGCCAATAGGTCTATTTTTATAAGCAGTTACTACCTGCCATTATGCTCACTACTCAAAGGGTAATGGATTATTCATGGCAGCAAACCCATAATCTACTAACAAATGATGGCAGGATGGGTCTTAAGACCATTTGCAGGATTCATGTTGTCTGTTACTAAATTGTCTCTCCAAGTGAAATGAAGTTTCAATAAGAAATGAGTTGCATAGGTGCAGAGTAATCAATGGGTTTTGAAGCTTATCATTTTACATAGCATTAACCTCTATGGAAGCCTGGACTTCATTTGCAAGGTATTTTTCAAACTAAAAATATGGTTTTTTCAAACACTATCAGAAAAATAAGGTAGAGCAAAAGTTGAAAATGTTGACATCATTGTAAATAAATTCGCTTTGTGTCCTTCCTAATTTTTACATATACTATGGTGAACAGAGCAACTCATCATCAGAGTATCAAAACTGATGTGAATTAATGGGAAATGGGTGTAATTTGCAGGAATATATATATATATATATATATATATATATATATATACATACACATATATATATATATACGCATATGTATACATATGTCAAATATATATATTTTTACTGATTAGCATCATGCCATAAACATCTGGCTAACAAGAAAATCAAGCAGTGCTCATATTTAAGTTGTTTAGATATTAGTAATGTTGCAGTTATAGCTATGATGGTCAGAATGTTCTTAAATGAGACAAGGTTTGTACAGAAAGATTAGACCAGCTTTTGTTAGACCAGCTGAGAAAGACTGAGAAAAATGAAAGAATTGGTGGGGTTTTTTGAAAGATTGTTCTCAGACCCCTAAGCCAAAACCTATGCTTATTTTCTGTTTTGCTGGAGTAGCTATTAGCTGTTAATTTGTCTTTCAATACACACTTCATTCCTTTGTTTCTCTCTATCTGTGAAAAGTGGTAAATCTGATTGAAATTCATTTATTTGTGCCTGGAAATGTAAATCCAGCTGCATGTTCCATCACCATACAGCAAGGTGTCAACTGGATCCAAGAAGAACTTTGAAATGCTGACAAACCACTTTTAATCAGTTTTTAATCAAAAACATATAGAAAATAAAACCTATTTATGATTTAAAATTAAAAGAAAATAATTATTCAGTAAGTTTGGAGTTTATTTCCAAGAAGAGGTGAAGAAAAAATAAAAATATTCTAATAGGTTATATTTAAAAATTACTTTTACTATCCATGAAAAACCACTTGCTATCAATTAGATTGTTAGTAGAAAGAAAATATGTGCCTCTCAGTAAAGTGTGTGCAGTGATGCAAGTTCCCTTCTACCACCAAAATTAATATCCACCTGAGACCCATCATTCAAAACTAGAAGCCTGTAGAATGTATGCAACTGCAGGTTTATCCCCTGCAATTCATTAAAGTGTCTTCTAGGAGTAGAGAGTTTCTGTTTTTATTCAGAATACAAAGAGTAGATACAAAGCCCTAAAGAGCAGAGTCAAGAGACTTGTGGCTCTAGGTCCAAAATTCAGAAGCAGTTTAATCCTTTTTCATAAAGTGAAGCACATTCCTACATTTTACCTTGTCCTACTCCGTGTTTATCAGAACTCTCTGAAATACTGATATTGAAGAAGGTAAACACCGTTATAAAGTTATGCCATAAATCAATCAGAAAAACTGAGGGCACTAAAGCACAGAAAACCATCAAAGGAGTGAAGCTGTTAAACGTGCATTGAGCTGTGGGTGAGGAAACAAACTGAACTCCCAAACACAAGAATCCTGTCTTACCAAGAAGTTTCCAGGTGTACTGCCACAATAAGAGACGCAGCCTGAAGGCGCAGGGGCTGCTGGTGATGCCTAATCAAAGAGAGGAGCAGGTGCTGTGCTAGAATCCCCCTCAGGCTCTGGAGAACTGCGCTAGAAATCTTTGCAGCCATAGTGTACCACAGGGAGGAATTCATTGCTAACGTGTGTTTTGGGTAAGCAAGTGAGGCTAATTGTGTTTGTTATGTCAAGACACGGTGTTGGCAAAATGAGAGCCGTATGAGGATATATTTTAGGATGTGAGTTTATTCATACCTTCATACCCGAATTATGCGTTTTTAATGCAGCTCCAGACTTAGTTCCACATATTCAGTCTTAAATGTTGCTCATCAAGATCTTGTGAAAAGTCAATAGAAGCATATAATAGAATTTCTAACGATGAAGCATAATTTCCTAACATTTTCTATGATGCTTCCACAAGATAAATTGCATACATGTAAATACACATCTGGGGTTCATAAAAGCTTTAGGAATGCATTCCACAAAGTGTTGCTTTCAAAGGTATCGTTATGTTTCCTCTCACTTTAAATTCAAATAATTTCTGATGAAAGGTGTTTGTAATTAACAGAAATGGATTGGGAACTAAATGAAAGTGAACTTTATGTGAGCCAAGGGAGCAAGAGTAGAAGCAAAAAACTAGCAGAAGTAGCAGATATATATCACAGCACCCACAAAACCTGCTTTAATTTTCTAAAAATACACAGCAGTGCACTGATGTTTATAAAATATGTTTGAAAGTACAATACCATTACAGAAATGTAGAAAGGTACATGCTGAAATCTGTGGTTAAGACCATATCAGGGCATACTCAGCAGCAACATCATCAACATTGCATTTCAGATCTTGTGCAAATCAGCATGAACATTACACAAATTCATATTAAGGTATGTTCAGAGTAATATCTTGGACTCTTACTGTTGCAGCTGGCCCTTTTCTTTTATGACTCCTTCCTTTCTTCATAATATTTTGCAATATTATGTGTGAAATTTATAGTTCTCATAAAACAGAAATTGGCCCTCCTAACTTATGTGTAAAGCCAGATTTTCCTATGGTGAAATCCAGATCACAACAGATGTTCACATAAGCAAACATACAAAATGTGCATGAAATCCATATGAAAAAACTGCCTTTACACAAGCTCTAGCTACCTTGAAAATGTGCATATTTAATCTGTTTCTTAATAAGAACTTCACTGAACAGTTTGCTATTGACTTTTTTGGTACTGAGGCTTCAAAATAAATGCTGTCCTTCTTCCTACTTCAGCTTCCTGGAAAATCATATATGCTTGAAAAAATTGACTAAACAGAGATTTCTTTTTCTTTCAGGGTTTGTGATGTTAACATCTTAGTGTACTAGCATTTCTGTGACCACAAGAGGATTTTCAGTAACTTTATCCATATGTGATTTAAAACTTGAGTTTCTCTATGCTATTAGTCACTTTCAGTTTCTGCAGAGCTGTTGAAAAAACTGTGGATCTTGCATTGCAAGATTCTTATCTCTAGAAAGGACTAAGTTTGTTGCTACATACAATTTGTCATAGGGATAATACAAAAAGCTAGCACGTTGTTGTTGCTGAAAGAAGACACATGAACCCAAACCCTTTCTGAATATCAGAATTTTTACATTAGAAATTTGGCTAGGAAGAAGCCTCATATAAACAGTATTTCACCTAAAGAAATTATGTTCTGCAATTAGGCTGGCTGCTGCATAATAAGAGCACACTTTAAGAGAAGACTATATGTCCAGTTCTGTGCCTTTATGTCGCACACAGTTATGGCTCTTAATAGAGCTGCACCACCTGTATCAAAACTGTTGTTGTATGCAGACCCCAGGAACCACCAACCAGGGCAGTCAGGCTGTGGTGTCAGCTCCTGGTAGAGACTTCTTCTCAGAAACACTACAGAAATATGAAATACATGTGAGGAACTGGGTTAAAGTTCACTTGAGACTGCATTGCTTCAAAGAGTATTTTTGGAGACATAAACCTGGATTCTGCAATCCTTGTATTGCTTGCATAGTCCAAAGGAGGAAAATTATTTTAGGATACCTGATGCTTTGGGCTGTATACAAACAAGAAAATTTCCAGACCAATATTTCTTTCACCTGAAGTAAGGCCAGTCAGTAGCACTGCAGAGACTTACATAAAATATCTCAGGGTGCAGCAGTTTTAAAAGATTTAAAGTGTTTATTTCATGGTTATGACTGGCTGCTACTGCTGGATTTTAGAGACATTAGTCTTTAGAAGACCACAGCCTCTTCCTGACTTTTTTGAGGACAACTTTGCAAAAGGCTGGATATGGCACTTGGTGCCATAGTGTAGGTGAAGTGTTAGGACATGGGTTGGACTCGATGATGTTGAAGGTTTCTTCCAGCCTCATCATTCAGTGAATTTTGTGAACTTCCTGACAGGCTGAAGTGCTATCAGACATTGATTAAAGTTTAGGAACCACACTAAAAGCATGATCCTAATTCTTATGTATCCTCTCTCAAGATGAACAAAATGTTTTTCTTTTGCTTTTCTTTCTTTTCTGTTTTTTTTAGGCAATTTGAACATCAGATGACAGGATAATATTTCCATACCTAAAATGACTTTAGTGAAATTTGTCCTGGGAAGCCCTCATTAAGGTTCTGGGCTCTTGTCAGAAAAAGACATTTGGGTATAATTCAATAGCAAAGAACTCTCAGAAAGCCTTCAGCATTTACATATGCAAAAAATGGAGATATTAATCAGAATAGAATAGAATAGAATAGAATAGAATAGAATAGAATAGAATAGAATACAATACAATACAATACAATACAATGGGAAAACTGCTGGACTTGTCAAATTCTTGCCTAGTAATCTACAGGTATGAGAGACAGAAGAAAACAAAAAAGAAAAGCAGCATTAAATGGTACAGGAGAGGAGAAGTCAACATACGTAACAGGGTTGAACAGGACCTGCAAAAAAACCAAAAGTGTTGTTTCCAACTGTTAGTGCCATACAAATATTTTATTCTGTTCAGAAGAAAACCTGCATTTTTTATTACTTACATGGGTGGTCACTCAACTTGACAGACATATACCAAAATTTTTTTTCACTGGCAGAAAAGGAAATAGAAATTAAAAAAAAATAGTCTACCAAGAGGATAATTGATTCCAAAAGAAAAAACCCACCCTGTCTTTAGTGCTGTCTGTTGATGTTTGCACATAATAAAGACCACTTGAATCCAAAATAAATTCAAAATGCTGTGCTGGTGTCTGATTTTGTTTCAATTTTATGGTCATCTGCTTATAACAACTCCAATCATAATATTTCTGAAAAGAAGATGAACATTCATAAAGAGTGCTTTTAAATATGCAAACCATAGGAATTTTCACTTTAACAGAATGCTTAGTTTTACTCCCTTATAGACCTCCAGATATAAGCCAGATATATGGTCAGTGGCTCATACATCTAACCTTTTCAGCATACAAATCACCTTTAATCTTTAATAGATTTTTTTTTTCTACTTTGTTTTCTGGAATAATTGACTATTGTTTTCAGGCAGCAAGATTACCTTTTTATTCTGCAGATATTCCTTCTGTTAAAAGACTTCTCCTGTCAGTTCACAAATGGCATACCTTGTTTTTTGCAGTAAAACATGCACACTTATGAGGGCCAAACATATCAAATAGATAGTAAATTGCTGTCAGGATTGGCTTGCCAATGATAAGAACTTGAACTAAGGTTGTGACGAATTTCCCTGGATGCCTTAATTGTGTACTTGAATAGAAAGCCAAGAACTTTTTTTAATAGGTGAAATCTGCAAAATTCTTAGCTGTCATTTACTCTTTCATTGAGTTCGCTTTGGCCTCCGAAGATACACATACTTTTTAATTCTTTGTTCACTTGATTAAAAGGCAGAACCCATCAACACAATTAAACTACAATCACTCTTCAAACAAAACCATATGTTCATTTTTTTCCTCATTACTTTAAAGAAGGTGCAGGCCATTAAATACCAAACTTTTGCACTTAGACATATTTTTACACTTTTATGAGACTGACATTTTTATATGTATCTGAAACTGTGTATGAGAATCCTGTGAAAGAAAAAGCATTTCATACTTGTCTGCTTTTATAATGTTTGACCAGCAAATTCAAACTGCTTGGAGCAATGGTCTTCAGGGACTGATTTTTCATTATTTTAATTTATGAATTTTGTTCTACATAGGAAGACTTTCCCATTAAAAAATCTCAGATTTTATTTCATACATAAGAATGAGACAATACCATGCTTTAATTTAGAGTCCCAAAGAAAAAAAAATTAAATTCTGCAATGACAAAATTAAATTAAATTCTATAATGACAAAATTAGCATTTTTCAACTATTACAGTACAATTCTTACTAGATTTTTCAAGTTTAGTCTTAAATCAAGAAGTCCTGTGCTCTCAATATTTGATTTGAGTATAGTGTCTATATAATAATTATTTATTTATTCTCAGGTAGGGGTGAAAAATTTTATCCATAAGAAACTCTAAATGAGATTTTTGTCATGGGGCAAATTTTGGGCATGTTCTCTGCTTCGATAAATTGTTCTAGTGCCATCAGAAATTCTGTGCTATAAAGTTATGATAGTACCAGAGAGAATACATTCTGTATCTTGGCAGGCAGATTTCTGTAAGAATTTTCTAAGAGTGAGCTACATGAAGCAGGACTTGATAGAAAGAGCCATTGTGAGCTTCCAAGACATTAAAGAATATGCGTTGGCAAAGAGAACTGTGTTATCCTGGAATTACCCACCAAGCACTGGTGCATTCATAGCTTCATCTGAGTCTGTGTGGAATTTGCAAGGTAAGTCTGACAATTTAAAGAATTACTGGCTTTCCCACAGGAACATCTCTTCCTCTGAAACACCATTTTTCCTCCTGCTGTCCTCTTTGAAGAGTTGTATTCACCACCAGTACTTGAACTGTGGCCATTCTTCATACAGTCATGTGTCAATTAGTCCATTTTTTACCACTGTTTTCTCTTTTTTTTGTCAGATACAAGAAATTCTGTCCTTAAGTCTATGGTAGAGGCTGGTGTATGTTTGCAGCTATTGCTTGTAAGTATCTGTTCCAAAGATGCTGGCTGTTTGTTCACTAGCTCATGTGTTTTGGAATCTGGAATTCCTCTGAGTAAGACAATGTCACAAAAGATTTCCTTCCTTAAAGGTATTTCTGCATAACCGATTTAATTTCCTTGCCTTCTTAAAGGTATTTTTAAAATTTTGTCGACTCACATCTGTCGACACTCTGTGCTGTATTCAGCAGGTAAGGGGAAAGACCTCATCATGGCTCCAGAGCTTATGACTACCAGGGCTGTACTAATGCTTTCCCCTTTATATTGCTGAAAATATAACTTATTGCTAATGGCAACATGAGCACTAAAGCCAGGCTTCATATCTTAGATGAGCATTGATATTCCTCATGCAGAGGCAGATCCCAAACTATTTCTCTTTCCAGCACAATTTGGAGGCGCTAACACACTTACAAATGAAGATGGTCAGACATGAAAGAAACATGTCAATTTAAAGAGTTTGGTACTTTTTACTGCCCCCACATCACTCAGTGGTATCTGAGCCATCTTAGAAAAGCTATGGCAGTACGTGTGAGTGTGCCACTATATCAGCTCAGGTATTTCATGGGGAAGCATTAATATGAATTTGGAGAGCTGTCATAATTTTAATTTCTTAAACATGACATGATTTGGAAGTGCTTCTGATAAGGAAATTAGGTAAATATATGAAGTCTGAAGAGCCCTAAAGGCACTTAAGACAGTTCCTGGTCCTGGCACTATTCCTTTACCTAAGGCAATTCTTCCTACAATGATTGTAGGATGCTTTACAGTCTTTAGCTCCACAATAAAATTTTCTGATGCCAGCAACTGTGGCATGAGTAGAGTTTGAGGATTGAAGACATCAAGTGCAAAGTTATTTGGGGCCAAATAAACTTATGGACTAAGATACCCCACATAATATTGGAATGTAATTAATGCAAAAAACCTCAAAGCTCATTCAGCTGCCATCCCACTGTAAGGATTTAATGTCCAAAGATGTTTGGATGTTTTATATCCTACAGTTCTACTTTAGGAGAAGTCTTGGAAAGACTGAAGCTTCACCTAATTGAACAGTTGAATGTTGAGCATGTCCAAATCTCACTAGCATTCACAATTTGAATGTCTCTGTACAAGAGAAAGAGCCTGTTCCACCTGGTATCATCAGAGCACGTCTGCCCTGAGAGAACTTTCAGATAAACAGATCCATTCTTCTTCCTCTTTAAACATAACTGCTGAAGGAAAGTACAGTGGAGGTTGTGATGTCCCACTCTTTCAGTAAAGGCAAGGGTAAAACAGCCTGACAGGATGTGAAGAGCCAGGATCAGCTCTCCTCAACACCTGCCCTCCCCACTTGAGAGAAATGGTACCATACCACCCACCTTACAAATGAAGGCTATTCTAGGGCATGTGAGGCAGGGAACATCTCAATATCTTCATACTGAGGTGTTTCTGCTTTACATGAAATATTTGAAAACTTCTATGGAATTAGAAATTGTCATAAGAACCACAGAGTCTTATCACCCAAGAAGAGCATCCTTGTTCTTGTTCCAGCTCCAAAGATTGTGTATTTCAGTTGCAGGGGATATATGAGACTCTTAATGACAAAATGGAACTCTGCTTTCACATCGCTGTTGTTTTTGCTAAATAACATTAGAGAAGTGTACTGAAGCCTGATTCCCTTATCATATAGTACAATGAAAAAAGGTGGAGATGAGATTGCTCTGTCAGCTTTCCTGGCAAAAACACCTGTGTTTTGAAGAAACAAAAAAGGCACTGGAGAGAAGTTAGACCTATTTTCAATATTCTCCTACCAGCTTTTCTAGGCTAGTGCTTAAACACAGTGCTGTTGCTGCTGTGGTTCCTGTCTAACACCCCCGAGTCCCATCATCTCAGAGGGAGTTTCATTATCCACAGTGGCAACCAAAGCTGCAGGAAGAAAACATTCAACAGAGAGCAAGTTCGCTATGAATATCTTTTTTAAAATCCTTCATGCCAGTACTATTGAAAAATATGTTTACACGGTCTCATTACAATAATTTAAGAGAGGTTTCCACCCAGTTTTCATGTGTTTTGCATGAAAGTGGTCTGATGAGACAGATCTGAAAATTATGAATTACTAGTGTCCATGTAATATCCACAGGTTTTATCATCCTATATAACGTCTTGTTGCATGCTATTCTGTCATATATCTTACAAGAACTGAAAAGCAGACTTGTTTTTCTAGCATTTTAAATTACATTTTCCATGATATTAAACATTGTGTTATATCACAGAAAAAATATTTTTTACAAAGCAATCTATCATAAATTTCTTATTTGGGCTAAATAACATTAGTTCACAAGAAAAGGCACCAGAGCAAAAGAAACTCTAAAACTCTTTACTGTGTTATTTTTATTTAAAAAAGAAGTCTAATGCATAGAAAAAAAAGAAAAAAGAAAAAAGAAAAAAGAAAAAAAGAAAAAAGAAAAAAGAAAAAAGAAAAAAGAAAAAGAAAAAAGAAAAAAGAAAAGAGAAAAAAGAAAAGAGAAAAAAGAAAAAAGAAAAAGAAAGAAGAAAATAAACTACATAACATAATCATTTAAGAAAATGTTAGGGAATTAACATTGCGCCCAAAACATTTCAGCACCTGGAATCCAAGGTCTATTGAATTATTGCTGGAAAATAAATCAGTGATAAATTAAAGTCGCTGTAATAACCCAGTGCAATAGAAAACTTTTTTCAAAAATATTAGATGCTTGGGCTCATTCAGTGTCCTGAAGATGTATTAGTAAACAACTATATGACAAAAATTACTACCTTCCTGTCTTAAACCTTGATGAGCAGACATGAAACCAAGGTCTAACACCAGTTCACCTTGGCAGAGAAATCTGCTCAGTGTTCCTTAGAGATGTTTTTACAGTGCAGTAGGAAACCGGCTATACAGAATACAGTAATTTTGTCAATTCTTAAGTGAACATGAACTCCAACACTGCTTAAAGACTACTGACACTAAAATAGCTGAATGAAAAATGTTATTGAATGTCTCTGATCTCTAAACTTTGACCTAATAGTAATTATATTTTCATTTTCTGAGACATAAACATCTCTGTTATATGCCTTTTTATATGATCCCCATACCAATGCTTTCATATCTGACTATTCAGCATTGTATTTGTACTTTTACCTGCTGATAACACAGCAGCTGCTGGATTGCAATGAAACTGCAAGATGCTCCAGTTCAGAGCCTTGCTAATACTGACAATTGATTTAGCATTGTAAGCTACCTCAACAGCGCTGGGCTGGTTTTTGTTCAGAGATTTCAGTAGGGAGTTATTTTAAGGGATATATTTCCTTTGTTGGGGCAAAAAAGCACAGTTTGTCTTAATTATCCCTGACGTTTCAAACATCATACCAGGCACTTCCTCCAGGGACAGAAACAAACCAGTCTCCTCCAGAAACCAAGTGTGAAATGAATAAATAGGGCTCTGGTTTCTTAATGGCATGGTGCGGTTACTATTTTTACTGTGGGGGAAGAGGCTGTCTAGATTGTTTCTTTTTATCTCTGAGGAAATTCAGGGCATTGATAGGTGAAATATTGTGGACAATTAAGAAAGGAAAAAAGCTGGTCTAAAAAAGCAATATTTGGTAGGTACTTGGTTGGCTGGTATATTCAATCTGAGAGCTAAGCTTTTCTCAAAGGAAAGAGCCGGAGCAGAGCAGCTATGTATCACAAACAGAGACTGCTGTTTTCATCTGCAGTCTGCTGAAGATGGCAGTAATTAGAAACTTCTCTGCATCTACTTTTTTGGTATAGATTTTAAGGCAATTTTTGTTTTTATTTCATGTATAGTCTTAATGAAATATCTGGTTGGGGACTTACTATTGTTACATCTATCTGGAAATTCACAAAATCTTGCAAAGAATCTTGATGAGGCTAAGCAAAATGATTCCAGTGAAGGAGATGATTATGGAAAAATATTTGTTTCTTTGTTTAATGCTGGTAGATCAATAGATAAATTGAAGAGCTACTTTTCTGAGCTGAAGGTAACTATTAGGTATTGTTTAGATAGGTCTTAGGGCACTTTCATCTGGTTAGGAAATCCTGTGTTTCATGAAAAGTACTAAACTTCATTAAAAAGCTATTCTAGGAGGAAAGAAAAAAAAGATGTTTCTGTATTTCTTGGTTTTTTCATGTGTTTGTGAAGGTGATGCTCTGTCAGAAGGAAGTCTGTATTGCTGCTGCTCACTGTGATGATTTAAATGAAGGCAGCTCTAAATTGAAACCTCGGTGCAAGGGCATTTGTAACCAGATTTTCAAGGCTATTCATAACCAGATTCAAGGGCATTTCTCAAGGCCATTTCTAGTCAGATTCTGTGGGAGACTAGTTCCAGGGCATAGAGTACAGTCTGGTGTCTTTATTTTACTTAGAGTATCATGCTCATTCTTGCAGCATCCATATGAATGCAATGCTTGCCTGTGAATAATCAGAGAAATTCTGTGTTTTAATTTTTCATTAAATCTATTTTATAGCACTTCATCACAACAAAACAAACTTCAGACAGTGGTCAGCTGAAGATCCAAGATTATTGGCTCTCACAAAATTGTCAGGGGCAAACCCGGAAAATGTGGACTGCATGAGTGAACAGTGAGGTGAGCTGAAATTTGGTTGAATCCCAGAGGGTCATAAGCAGTGGCACAGGTTCTAGTTGAAGGCCTAGTACTGATGATGATGTCCTCCAAGGTTCAATACTGGGTCCAGTGTTTAGCTTATCCTTGAACTTAGATGAAGGGGCAGATGCCTCCTCAGCAAGTTGACTGGTGACACAAAGCTGCGAGGAGTGGCCAATACCTCAGAGGGCTGTGCAGCCCTCCAGAGGGACCTTGGCAGGTTGGAGAGATGGGCAGGGAACAACCAAGTTAAGTTCAATGAGGACAAATGCAGAGTTCTTCATTGGGGAAGAACTCCAGGCACCAGCACAGGTTAGACCTGAGCTGGTGGAAAGCAGCTCTGCATGGAGCAGTGTGGGGGTCCTGGTGGACACCAAACTGTCCATGAGCCAGCAGTCCATGGGCCAAGAAGGCCAATGGCATCCTGGGGGGCGCTAGGAAGAGCATTCCAGCAGGGTGGGACAGGTGATCCTGCCCCTCTACTCTGTTCTAGTGAGGCCACATCTGGAGTGCTGTGTCCAGGTCTGGGCTGCTCAGTACAAGAGAGACATGAAGAACCTAGAGAGGGTCCAGCAGA
Source organism: Ammospiza nelsoni (assembly GCF_027579445.1). Lineage (NCBI taxonomy): Eukaryota > Metazoa > Chordata > Aves > Passeriformes > Passerellidae > Ammospiza > Ammospiza nelsoni. The sequence goes on along the minus strand of NC_080636.1, from coordinate 35,030,870 downwards.
CAGCAATGAAGGTGATTAGGGGACTGGAGTATCCTTCTTACTAAGAAAGGCTGAGTTGAGTCTTTCAGCCTTGAGAAGAGACAACTGCTAGAGGACCTCATCAGTGTCTGTCAGTATCTGAAGGGAGGGTGACCGGAGGATGGAGCCAGACTCTGATCAGTGGTGCTGGGCAATATGACAAGAGGCAATGGGCAGAAAATGATACACAGGAAGTCCCTCCTGAGCATAAGGAAGAACTTCTCTGCTGTATAAGTGCCAAGCACTGGAACAGAATGTCTAGAGAGGTTTCAGAGTCTCCCTCTCTGGAGATATTCCAGAACCATCTGGGCACAACCCTGTGCAATGTAGTCTAGGGTGGCCCTGCTTGAGCAGGGAGGTTGGACCCTGTGGTCCCTTCCAACACTACCCTGTCTGTGACTCTTTGCCTCTGAGTCTGCAGGGTTTGTGGATTGCTTTTATAAAAAGACAGTCTTTGAGTACAGAGAGCTGAAATAGGCAGCTGTGCCAAGACTTAATTCCATTTTATGACAAAACATGTGGCACAATCTGCCAAGTGATATTGGTGAGGGCATAGTGCTGCTGTCTTTGTGGATCTGTATTTGTTGAAGAATCTGGACCATTCTCTACTGAGACAAAACCTTAAGCTAATGCTGACAAGGGAAAAACCAACTATGAAAGAGAGAGATTTCAAGGATTTCAATGTATCCACAACCATGATAATTAAATTCCGTTACTTCCTTCTATATCCACAGTTTGCTACTGTTAGCACTTAATGAGTGTATAAAATTTGCTGGTAAACGTTTGCAGAGAAAGTAGGAAAGCATCATGCAGAAAATCCATACCTGGCTCTGAGCAGTTCTAACACACTGAAATTCATGCACACATCCTGAGAGGATTGTATGCAAACCTTGTACCCAAACTCATACGTGCACGTCTGAATTCTAGTTATAGCAGTATTCAAGCACTTCTAACCCCATATAATGGAAAAGAATACCAGATGCATTTGGTGTGAAATGAATAAAATGCAAAACAGCTTTGAAAGGTCCTTGCCTGAAGACAGAAATCTAAGAATGAGTATTTGTTTGCTATGGGGATACACATGAACTGAAGTTCTCTAAATACCAGATATTTTCAAGGTCAGTAAAAACAATGTCATCTTTTTTTGTTAATATTACCAGTAGTATAAGATTGGCAAAAACACACATGAGGTTTTAAGGACTGTAGCACCACTTTATTTGTGTTTAAGATGCATTATTTTATAAGCCTTAATCTATAAATATACAGTTAGATATAGTTCTGTCATTATATCTTGCCACCATGATTATCTTTTCCGTCCTGTTGGTATAGAAATTTTGTGCTCACAATTTTTTACATAATTATTGAAAATTTGGTTTCAATAAGAGTCAGTCGAATGTACCAATTTTCATTTTGTTAATTTAATAATGATTTTTATTCCCCTATGGTGCTAGGCATACAGTAGAAGCTACAATTAATTTAGGGGCAACGAGGTAAAATTTAGTTCTATAATCAATATTTTAAAAATATGACCACAACCTCTATGAAAATGCTGTCTACTAAAGCTGGACAACCATGCTTCTAAGATAGGGTGGGTGTGCTCAATTTCACAAAAGTTGCATTACTCATCAGCCTATATTAATATCATAGTCCATAAAAATACTACAAAATTATAATGTTGTTGTGTGCCAAGACATTATTAAAGGATATTAAAAAATTCTATAAAATATAAAAAAATAGTGATTATCTTCTCAATGGCTAAAATAGTGAGACAATTACCCTGCTTTCATTCATAGGAAGGTCAATAAAAATTTTTCTTTGTTTTTTTGACCTTACCCATGACAGAAAAAGGAGTAGATTAAATGGAAATAGAAAATGAATTTCAAATGATAAAAAAACACCGTGATCAATTCTGGAATCTTAACTGCTACAGAACAGAAAGTAATTATTAGCCTTAAGCTATATTAGCTAAAATTATTTTAGATAAAATATATTCACCTGTTTATTTAATAATGAGGCCTAAGATACTCAGAGAGAAAATCACTGATGAGTTTTGTTTTCTTTCATCTCCTTTTTTTGTAAATGAGCTCTGGTGCCCAAAAAACAAAAAAATCCAGCAATATTTCTTGTCATACATTATGACATTTTTAGTTTGCATATGAATTTTTAAATTTTTATTTTAAAAAATTATATAAAATCTTTATAGAATTAAAAATCTTTCACAATCAGAGCTCTTCAAATTGTTTTAAGGACATGGTCTAATTTTTTTTCCAAAACCACTGAATCACAGAATAAGCTGAATTGGAAGGGACATACAAGGATCCTGGCCCTGCACAAGGTCATCCCCAAGAATCACACCATGTGCCTGAGTGCATTTTCCAAAAACTCACAGAACTCTGTCAGACTCGGTGCTGTGACCACTTCCTTGGGGAGCTGTTCTAGTGCCCAACCACCCTCTGGGTGAAGAAACCTTCCCTATATCCAACCTAAACCTCCCCTGACACAGCTTGAGGCCATTCCCTCAGCTCCTGTCCCTGGGCACCACAGAGAAGGGATCAGCGCCTGCCCTGCCTCTGTCCCTCATGAGGAAGTTGTAACTGCAATGAGATCTCCCCTCAGCCTCCTCCTTGTGCTGAACAGATCAATAAAACACTGCCTAAGAATTGCACTATACACCGCCTGAATTATTCTGAATCTTCTAGATATGTTGAAGGTTTTCAGACTAAATTTTTTCCAGCAAAATATTTTGCTCATAAGAGGCAGGAAATACATATATTTAGAGTGGTCACTAAGCCGACAGCCTGTCTGGGGCTATCTCTGTTAACTCTGTTCTTGTACCTGTTTGATTTTAGGAAACACACCATAGTGTTCTTGTTGATTTCTTGCTTATCATTATTTACTAAGCTACAATACACAAAAAGTTACAACTGAAAGGCAGATTAATAATTCATACCTCTATTATAAAAATCTGTAAATTGTATTCCAAGCAATGAGCTGCATCTGTTACCTAAAAATAAGAAGACAGGCACAGCATGGTAACAATTTAGAATATAGAGCATTGCACGGCAGGAAAGTTCCCATTGAGATGACTTTGGCTTAGATGAAAGTCCTAGCTGTCTACCTTCTTTGATTGAACAGTCTCATTTTTTAAAGTAAACACTACTGTATATTCTGTGAATATTGCCTGTCTCAAAGAATGTCAATAATTCTTTCTGACAAAGCCAAACTGAAGAGGTTAGGTTAAGGGTACAGCACATATTGTCTTACAAAAATTAAAGGAAATTCTTCAGGAACCTGTCTGTTTCTGATAGATAAGAAATATTTGCCTAGAAATTAGTTATTTGTAATGTATTCTGTGTTGTAAAAAGTAATAATTTGTATCAACTTCAGTTACCAAAATGTATTAGTTGACTTTAACATTTAGGCTTCTGGAGCTATTGCAAAACAATCTTAATTCTGTCTGTAGTGTGAATGAAGAAGGACAGTATATCACATTAAAAACTGATGAAATATAAAGGAATTTTTCCAAATTTCATTTAGATCTTTGTCACAGGAAAACAGTGGCAGCCAGTCTACCCTGCTCCATGCCTGCTGTCATGGCATTTTGTACACAAACCTATAGATGTCATCCTGTGGAAAAATCAATGACATTTTGTCTGTGTTGACATTGAGGTCGAGGTTCTCAATAATTTTACTGGGAAGTAAGATGAAACATGCTTTGATTTTTGCCGCAAACTGCATTTTCAGAAACTAAATTTAACTTTAACTGAGTGCGTTTTCCTTCTTATGTGAATACAATGAATAGATAATATAATTTTTCTCAGCATTTCTGTTCTTCATTACAGAAGTGTCAAACAAAACACTTAGATACAGGAGTTCTTAACCATCCTGAAGAATCTGGCTGCTTACATGATAAATCAAGTACCCAAATTAGTGAAATGGCATTTTATTTGTTTGGAATGTTGGGGTTTTTTTGGTTGTTTGGTTGGTTGGTTGGTTTTTTGTTTGTTTTGTCTTTGTTTGTTCATTTTTAAATTAGCATAACTTAATGGCAACATTTTTGATGAATTTTTTTAAGAAGTAAAACAATTTATACATGCTACTGTGATGATGTAACACAACATAGTATTTGATAACTTTTTAAAATAATGGCAGAAATTTTCCCAAACACAGGTATCAGAAAACAAATAATTCAGTTAAAAGTTATGGTCCTGCTTGCACATGGTGCCTGTAACCCAAAATGTCTCTTCTGCACAGTGAAATTAGGTTCACAAGAAACACTGAGAAAATAATGTTCCAGTTTTTCATTTTCCTTCTACCCTGAGGTGCAGAGAGGCAAGTATTTTGGGGAAATCTCAGATGCAGAAGATTTATTTTGAACTCTGCCTGGATAAAGGCAGACAAATTGGAAACTCTATGTTCTTCTGCTCAGGCATCTTATTTATTAAATAAACAGAAATATATAATAGAAAGCCGCTTCTCTTTTCTTTCTGGGGCTAAATAAATAAATAATTTAATAAGCCTGGTGCGAGGCTCCTGGCCTGAATTCCTAAAACTGCTACAGTTTTAATGCAGACATCATCTGCAAAATTTTCCTTCAACCACTGGGAAAAAAATTCCTGACTCTGCTAAAGCAAGCTGTAAGATATTTGACTTCTACTTTCTGGAGAAAAATTTACACTGCTTGGAAGCTTTTACTGAAGCTTCCATTGACACATCTAATAAACAGGTATCAATTTCAATAGTACAATTCTTTTGTGGTAGATTGTTCCTAGTCTTCTTGAAGTTTTCCTTGCAAAGCCATTTGCTCCTGGTCTACTGTCCAGTAAGCCAAGACAGCCCAAGTGGCCAGGATGGGGAATGGTTATGTACTTTTTGTCAGCCTCACATGGAATGTCTCAGTCACGAGAAAGAGCACGCCTCAGAGCTGAAATATTTCTCAGGCTATTTGTTCAGTAAGGCAAGCTGGCTAAGGCAATTTTATTGATAAATTAAAAGTGATAATGGGTGGTCAAGCAGCTCTTTCTGCTTTGGTTACAATGAACACATTGTATAACTCTGAGAGCCTCTTTACAGCACATTTTTCATACATGTAACATTTAAGTCATGGAGATATAGCATGATAATAATTTAGAGTAATTTTGGTGGGTTTTATGAAAATGTATGAAATTTTACTGCTCAGAGCTTTGCTGAAGGTTAAACACTGATTAAAAAAATAGGTATGCCTAAATGTTTTCTTTTTCTGGGAATTAAATTGATTGTGGAATTACAGCACACACTTTTAGACTGTAAGGTAAGGAGAAAGGGCAAAGCTTGCTTTGCTTGTAGAGTGCAAGTCCTGCCCATCTTCCACCGGAGACATGTTGAAAACTGTCAATGGTGAGGTGACGAGAAGGCCACCCCTACAGGTTGCATCTCCTTCTATTCAGTGGAGTTCCCTGCCTCCACAGTCTGGACATGTAGATGGGAAGGAAAAAGGGATAAAGGCTAACATGCCCTCAGCTTCATTTTCACATTCCCTTGTACAGTAGGATGCACAGAACAATAACAGCACCATTAGCAGACAAAACCCAAATGCTCCCTCTGGAACCCTTAGAGTGGTCTCTCCTACAATTAACTCATATAGCCAGTTCTGGATGGCTTCAGTCAACTTATTTTCTAATATGTTCTCTTCAAAAGAGATTAAGCAATTACTCCTTGATGTGTGTTAATCATGTGTGATAAAATTAAATTAAAAATTAATCTTGATGGAAAATAATAGCAGAAGGTTTTGAACCTAGATAGAGAAATCACCATTTACTCTGTTTCGTCATAAAAACCCTCAAACTTTCAAAGCCATGATGTGTCCTAAAAAGACATAAAGTTTTTGTTCTGTATTTCAGCTTAAAAAAAATTTTAAAGTGGGTAGCAGTGTTCTGAAAACCTGAGGGTTTTTTCCTAATATGAATATTTTTGCAATACACCAAAAATCTATGTTTCTGTAAAGGATACAAAAGTTCTGTCCTTATCGCTCATATGAGCACTACATGTTTAAACAAACCTTTGAGCAACTCAGTTTACTTGCATAAGAATATGTCACATATGTCCACTTCAGGGGTGTAACTAGGGCAAAATAGATAATATTGTTTGCTCCCACAATGAATTTTTCTGCTTTATAGCTGACTTAATTTTCAGGCGTTTAAAAAAAAAAAAACCACCAAACCCACCAATTATAACTTCATTACCTTTAGCTCCTTTTGTGCATTATTTATGGTAACACTAAAAGATGGCTTACCTGACTTCCTGATATATCCTGATGCTTTCATTGAAAACAAATGCTATTAGTCTCCATTCTAAAGAAGTTTTATCATTGAAGTGGTAAGTTTGAATAAAAAATTTTTGAATTAGGCAAAACAGTAGTAAAGTTTGCACTATGAAAAACCTCAGTTCTTTCAAAGTTTTATCCTCTGCACATGGAAAACAGCAAGCAATGTATGTTTTTAGTCAGAAGTACTTTATTCAGCGTGTTCCCTTCAGGTCATTACACAGAAGGTTGTTTCATACATTTGACTTTCAACAGACATCTGTGTTTTATTCAAATTCTTTCTAACCAGATTCACTGTCTCTGCTCACAAAATCATCTAATTCCAACAGTAAATAAACAGACCGAGAAGAATTCTGTAACCTTGTGTGTAGGGTTAGATAGTTTCTCTGCAGCCATTTATGTTCTTGGATGAGAGAAGCTGCAAAAAAAGAATGTAAAGAATTTCCAGTAAATTCTGCAGCACAGAAGGGACAAAGCCAAAATATATTAAATTCTGACACATTCACAGAATTCCCTGTGTGGGAAAAGAAGCAGCATTCTTTTTTGAAAATGTGATAAATGTGATTTTCCAATATTTTGGAAAAATATCCTAAATTCACTCACAGAATTAGGCCTGAATTAGGCATAGCTCTCCCTTGCTAGTATCTGTAGTTTTTTTCCCTGTTTTCTGTATTAGCAGGTATGTAGATTTGACGGAATGTAAGTGTCTCTTAATGCTCCATGGTTTTTCAATTGAGGAATGCAAAAAAAAAAAAGTTCTGTAAGCGTATCTGTTCAGCTATAACCTTGAATAAATTGCAGAATTGCTCTACAGGTTGTGGGCTATGACCAATATTTAGATGATATTGAAATGTAAAATTACTTTTACTATCTTTTCCTTTTTCTCTTCAGCCTTCCCCCTTCCCTCTTTGCATTTTCCTATTCCATTCCCTTCCTTTCCCTTCTCTTCTTTTCCCAGGATTTCAAACACTGCTTACTCTTACTAGTGCTACTTCTTCTTCTTCTTCTTCTTCTTCTTCTTCTTCTTCCTATTATTATTATTATTATTATTATTATTATTATTATTATTATTATTACTGGTTTAAAGTGCTTACTCCTTCCTTAAAATTAGCATTATGTAAAGAAAATTGTTTATGTGGATCTGGCAAAATTTAGCACCTCCAGATAGAGCACAAATACATTGTCACAGTCCAGGACGCAGGTGGTGAAGTTTAAAAAGCAGCTGAGGTTCTTAATGTCTGGAAACTAGATTTCTCTTCCTTATATATTCTCCGGCACCTTAATTTTACCATCATTGAGGTACCTTAGATTATACAGTGCCATTCATAATTGGGGTTTAACAATTTCTTTAAACATTAAAACTGTTTACTGCAATTGGACTGAATATTGTTTTTCATTTGCCTTGAAACATATCTAAAGGTATCCAACAAACTAAGCCAGACTTTTCTGCATAAGTAATAAAAAATTTTATGCAAGCCAGTTTTTAATTAAAATAAACACATATTTCAATAGTTATCACTGCAAAAGGATATGAAAATAAAAAATTTTGGAACTATTCCTCCATTGAAATGACTGGAAAATTATTAGAATTTTATAGTACAGAAGGAAATAACAATGAATTATTTGCAGCAAACAATTTGTTTGTGGAATCCAGAGCAATTCTATTTTATTGTACACAAACTGAACATAATCTTCATTCATTTGTCCATTTAAAAAAATGACATGCTGATATTTCAACATACGGATTGTTTGTTAAAAGGCCAACTGTCTGTGTTTCCATGGAAATTTTTATGCAGCTTATCGCAGGGCATTCTCAAAATCTGAGCTGGGCTATTTGTCATTTTCTTATATATGGCTTATAGCAAACATTATGTTGGTTTCAGCTTTAATTTCAACATTGTTTTGCTGAGCCCGCTGTACCAACACTGAATATTGGACATTAAACATTATAAATTTTAACCGCTTTTGCAAACAGGAATTAAAATGGCAAACTCAGAGTATACTGGGGATAAACTATTTCTGCTACTGTTATCTGCTGGTTTACATTTTTCCTTGTGTTCTACATCCTAACAGAAAACCAACCTATATGTTCTTATTATTCTGTTCCTCTGCCCACAATGTACACTTCAGTGGGAGGTGCAGGTATCCAGTGACACTGAAAATCAGGCAATTAGTGTCTCTGTTTTGGTACTGAGGCGTGATTAGCCTCTGCCTTGCGAATAACCCCTTTGACTTGTGAGAATTATTTTCATGCAGTTTATTGCTGTAGTTAAATTCTACTTTCAGCTGGGGAACAGTTTGAAGCTGCTGTTTTCTTTTTCCAGTAGATGAGTTGATATTTTAAATAAGCCCTCCATGTATTATTAATAGTAGATCATATTATAAAAGGAACACAGGCCCTGAGAAGCGCACAGGGTTTTTCCCCTCTCTCTTATAGTAAAAAAGGCGACTCTTCAAGTCAAGTGAGAAAGGAGCAGTAGCTGTGAACAGAAGGTGAGTTTGACTCCGGAAGAAGGAAGAGGAAAGGAAGGAAAGGAAGAAGGAGAAGAACAGCACTAATTTCTTTAGGAAAAAGGACAAGAAATGCAACTGACCACAGTGAGCATGGGCCACAGACTAACTTCTCAAATAGCTCCTTGTCCAGGAAGTTCTTGCAGATGAGCATGAGTTTTTTTGTGTTTAGTACTGCCTGAGTGGGTCCACAGATTTCTAGAAGAGCCACTTAAAAGGATAAGAGCTCTCTGTGTAGACTTACTAAATTATTTTCTGTTTTTCATAGGGTACAGAACAACAAATAGATATATTACACTAAAGCAGTGCATCTCTTGTAAGCCTCTGTTTCTACACAACCATTTCTCCATGTTTATTATTGGATGCTGGTACAGATTTTGATGCCTACATGCAGTTTTACTTGCTTTCCTCTTTTCTGACAAGACTTACAACCATACTGGCAGCAGTAATAGCACTTGCTTTTGCTGGTATTTTAATTTTTACTTACGGCTACAAGAGAAAAAAATGACATCACTGTTCTACGACATGGAACAGCTGTCAGGTGAATAAAACCTTGGACTGTGTTCATGGCTTTCATGCAGAAAGGATTCAGCCCTGCTTATACGCCCACCCTGACTTCACCTGTGCTAAATCACCTGCTGAGAGCATTATTTTTATAAGCCCTAAGCACAAGCCTAATTTGTACAGTAATTCTGCAGAATGGATTTTCTTTGTCATATTGCTGTGTCTCATCTGCTAAGTAGGATGCACCTTAGTTAGTGCTGTAGTCCTCTTCTTTGTCTTAGTGTGCTTCTGCTGAAGTCTGCAGAAAAAATGTTATTTCCTTTAGTGGGAGGAGAGTTTTGTCAGCACTTTGTGAAAACCATATGTTGAGTGCACAAATAGCCATTAGCTTTAATCTGGAAGTATAAATTTTGTTTTAAAAAATTTCTAGCACTGTAGCAACATCCATTAAAATACTGCATTCAGTGCACACAGTCTCCACAAGCAGCACATACCTTTTTTTTTTTCTGGAACTACAATAAAAGGAACAATGGGTGACACTTCAGGGAGCAATCTGAACCTTAGTTTTAAAATAGATATGACTTATTGCAATTCACTGCAGTTTCGGAATGCAAGCAAGAAAACTAACATTCCAGAGATACAACGTTTGACAGAAATTAAGAAAGCTCATGTTGTCATGGTCTTAAACCCCAAAGACCAAAGCTCTTGTCTTTGGATCACCACATCTCAGATAGCAAAGTGGTGTTTTCTTGACATTTGTGATGCTTTTAACAATAAATAAAGAATCACTCTTAAATTTGAATTATTTTTTCTTTTAATGTTCACTGTCACCATCTAATACCAGTCTTTGTAGCAACTACACCTCAAATCAAATTAGAGTGTTACAGTATTTTACATGTTTTTGAGCATTAATTTTTTCTCTTAAATTCAAGACTACATGGACCTTACTGCTATGGTGCACTGAAACCTGCATGGAAACTCATTTAATAAACTACAACCTATAATTCCCCAGTTCTACAATTGTTAAACCCATCCGCAGAAAAAAAAACTTTTGGAGGATCCCCAAATGCCTTGAAGAAGCTGAAGGATGAAAATCCATGATCCTACATATACACATTCCAAAATACAATCTATCACATCCAGTTAATTAAAAGCTTTTCTAGAAATAAAATGGACAAACTTTATCAAACATGATGGACCAAAATCAAAATGCAACACCAATAAACAATGGAGACACCCAGTCCCAGCTGGAAGAACATCTTTCACAAGAAATAGTTTGTACTTGACCTGTCAGTCCAGGATGTTTAAAGGGATATCTATGTAATAAATTCAAAAGACAAGCCTGGAAACTGAATTTCCTCTCTCATTGGACATTAAAAGCCATAGACTTCCATGGAAATACATGTTTCCCCAGTTTTTCCCTGGGGAGTGGAAATCTCTCCAGATTGCACAAGACCTAAGCATTTTGTTGCTTATTCCTACTAGTGTACTGGTGGTTTTATTTATTTTCACATTAGTCCTGATTAGCAAGTTAACATTTAATTCAGATCTTTTTTTTTGAAGTCTGTTTATGAGATTTTATTCTACATAGAAGTTTGATATTTCTATTCCAAATTTGAACCACTAGCATGCAATGAAATGTTCCAGTTTTTCATCCAGTGTATTGATCCTGCAATGAATATATTCTCTTTTTCTATAAGATTTGCTAGGAAGTTCAGCAGACTCACCAATTTCAAACTCAAGCTGAGCAACAATAATCACTGATCACATATTTGGCTGAACTCCAGTTTGGATAACAAGAGGGCATACTGCCGCTTTTAGGATTTCTGGAAGCTTACAACAAGTACCTGATTCCTCCTGACAGGCCTAAATACTGTTCTGTTCAAAAAGGTTGGATTTTTTTCTTTTTTTCTTTTCTTTTTTTACTAAAAATCTTTCTGTTGTCATTTTTGTCTCTATCCTTTATGGGGTGGAGAAGACATAAAAGACATTCCTCAAAAGGCTTGACTAAATTTTGAGAGCTGGTGTCTCCAGAAAGATCAAATGATAGTGTTACTCAACAGAAAGGACGCAAGAGAGGGATTTTTTTGCCTGTTCATTTTTGCCCTAAGTTCTCCCTTCTGTTTCTGTGAGTTTGACACAAAGACCAGTCAGTTGACTTCATGTGAGTGATAAGGACACTCCATGGCTTAGAGCCCTGCTTGCAACACTGTGCCCAGCAGGTTTTGGAAATCATTCGCTTCTATCTTTTCCAGCATGTTTCCTAGGCATGGGCACTGTTACTTCTTCATTGGATATGTAACCCTAGCATCCAGAATTATTGATGCATGCTAACTGATACTGGGACATATTTTTGACAGATTTCCAGACACACGTCTAAAACTAGGTTTTAAAGGATATTTGAAAGGAACTGTGCATAACAAAAGTAGGAATATAAATTGTAAAGTTTAAATCTTCATTTTTTACTTTGTATTATAAGAAATTTTGCAACTGCAACACTGTGTTATTGCACCTTTCTCTTAATTCTTGATCCAGGGTCAGGTCCAGTTATGCAAGAATCTCCTCCTGCATTTTCTATAGTACATATTCTGAATAACTGTTGATTTCCCCTTTTTGGTCTTGGAGAGTGCTCATCTCCATCACTAGGAAAGCCTTTCTGCATTTTTCTTGTTTTCTTCCCAAACTACTCTCTATGTCTTTTCATCCCTTCCCTAATGTGCTTTTCCTAATAACTACTTAAGTAATTTTACATTATTCTAACTTCCTTTACAGCTGGCATGGAGAAAACCTCAGCCTTCAGCTATTATGTTCTCCTATTATATTCTCTCAACTACAGAAAAAGAGATTTTTGTGTCAGTCTATTATACATAATAAATTTTTATTAGGTGGACATTTACATTAAAAAAAAAGTGTTTCATAAAAGTAACTCCAAAATATGAAACCGAAATATCTGAGCATACAACAACAGATTCCACAAACATTATTATCATCTTGAAATACAGACAAGATGAGAATTCAGTAGGGCAGAATAGGAAAAGGAGGGGAAAAACACCAGCTGTAATTATATCCCCTTAACCTTCTTTTCTTTGCAGCTCATTGAGTACATTTATATCAGAAATGGTTTTGGAATATTAATGCACAGGTCCAATACTCATCAAGCAAAGGCAAAGCCACCCCTTCATATGACTTTATCATCTTTAAGTAAATAATAAGCAGATCTTATGGTTTTCTTGTGGTTACAGCACAAATAACAATGGGTTAAGGTAATAAATAAACATGTCCCCCAGATCAATGTCACTGAGGTCCAATCTTGTACTTAAACACTAGTGGCTGCTAGTGCTCTTGGCAATTGCAGTTCTGGTATTTACCTTCTGAAACAGGTGTGGGAGTAATAATTCCATCAAACACCAACTATCCTTTCATCTGCTCTTCTAAAAAGTCCCAAATCCCAAATATCCCAAACATCGTATTGTGCCTGGTTTCCCCATAGGTGCTTGAGTAAGGAGAAGATATGAAAATTTATAATCTGCATTTTTTACAGGTAACATCTCATCTCTGCTACTTTCAATATCCAGAAATAGATACCCTGCTGAATGTAGCATCATTCAAACCTTAACTGGAGAATTAGATGTGGCATATGCCAGATGAACACATAAAAGATGCTCAAATCATAATTGCTCCTTGCAATATTTTATCTCTTTTTTGATAATGCAAATAATTGAGTCAGCTAAAACAAACTACATGCCGTTCTCCAAGGCAGATAACATCGAGATATCTGAGTCCACTCTACATGGTTGGCACTTGGTGGCATTTAGTATGTGTGATTTAAGAAATTAACATGATTTTTCTGAAGAAAAAGAAAGTTTTCAAGCACCGATTTTTCAAATGTAGAGGTCTAACTATGGAAAGAATTTCACCCTGTGTGTTCAACAGATATTTTGCTTAGGAGGGTAAGGTGGAACTGCAAATATTCAGATGATTTATTATAATTTCCTTGAAACAGGGAAAAAAATGGAATATGAGGAATGTTATCTCCATCTCATGCACTAAGGAGCAGGCCCATACAATGATACACAGAAACTTTATTAAAAATTCATTAGACTGTAAAGTCTCTCATTTTGTAATCAGAATTAAGTAGTTTTCCAATGTCATTAGCTGGAAGTCAATTTAAACCACTATCAGCAGTTGCACCACACTCCAAAATGCTAAATTGAACACAACAAATGTTATCCATTTATTTTTATTAGAAATATTAGAATTTCATATTATGACTCAAACCCATGTGGCAGTGACACCTCTAAGAAATAAATTTCCCCTGAATTTATTTACCAGTCACATTTACGTTGGTCAAAGAAAGTGAAGGAGTTTCAGAAACAGAAATCCAGTGTCATGTTTAATTTCTGAGCCAATAGAATATTGATGCATGGAGAAGTTCAAAGGTGTGCTGTTTTCTCCTACAGGATAGCCAGGTCCCTTGACAGTAACAGCCAAGTGCAGTAAGCTACACCAAAGAGATCCTAGAATAAAGAAACAGTAACTTTCAAAAAAAAAAAAAAAGCTCAAAAACTTTTCAATATGAGAGTATTGTATTAGTTAGGAAGATAGTTGATACTGGTAGAAGCCACAGCTTCTCATGTAAGTAGTTGTCTTTGATATGCTTCTGTAGTAAGGCAGTAGCTGTGATCTTAGAGTTTTTATGTAGGCAAATATAGCTTTTACTTTTTCTAAAAACATGCTTATACACAAGTATTACTATATTTACAAAGCACATAAGGAAAATAGTTTTGTAATATAAGTATCTTAGTTTGAGAAAAACTGTTTTCTAAATTAGTTTTTTTGAAAACAATCTAATTTTCTGGGAAGAAGAAAATGGATACTTCCCTTTAAAGAAATTAATCTTTCTTAGGGAACTCATGCAAGTTATCAAACAAATTACTAGCAATTTTTAAAAGTCCTTTAGCTGATTGTGCATGCATTTCAGCGGCATTAAACGAGCTCATATATAGGCATGAGGTCACGTATAACCTCCTGGCTTCTCATATAGCTTATGCAGTTATTCATGTTTTCAAAAGAAATACCCCCTCTATATTTTAACATAATCAAAATATATAAGAGAATATATATTTTATAGCCATGAATTCAGTATTAAAAACACTGAGTTCTTGAATGGGCCAATGATATTAAAAAATTTTATGTAGATTCTCTTCTAAAATGTGTATTGGTTAATTGCATACTTTGGCTTTGACATATTAAATAATTTCCTGCAGCCTAAGTCTCAACTCTGTATTGTTGACTGGTCCTTACAAAGTGATGAATTATTCAATTTAAAAAGTATTCACTCTTTTGTATCTGAAAAGGAGCAAAGCTACTGATGGATTTTGCATACTGCATTTCCTTGCATTTCAGAGACAATTAAAAAACAGAAATCTCAAAACACCCTGCTTAAGCCAGGTATGGATTAGTCTGTTTTGCAGAAAAATGTTGGTTTTTATTATTTTAACAAGTATTATGTACGCTTTCATTTGGTTTCAACTAAAGTAGTATTTCTCTTGAACACTAGCAATGAACTGTGACAGAGAACCTGGTATCAGATGTAATAATTGGTAATATTTTATAACAGATATTTAAGATGTGTGTAATCAAGGGGACCTTTGCATGAAAGGGCTCATATCTAACCTAGTCATCTGTTGTACTAGATTTGCAAAAGAATTTATCAGACAAACTGAATTTGGAGGATCACTAAACAAACTCTGCTGGCATGTGCAATAAAATGTTTGAGAACAGCGTATATGAGGAAGAGGAAAGGGCAGACAAGCAGAAGCAGATTTACTGCTGCAGAACCCTGTGCTGCCACCAACCTGTTTTCTGTTGCATCCAGGACATGGGCAAATCCTCAGGTGATGCCTTCTTGTCCTGGGTCAGCAAGGATATTCACTGCCAGTTCTTCAGCATCTGGCAGAGGCGCTGAAGTTGTGGCTGGTACCCAGCTACACATGTGGATAATTATCATGTGGGCTATGGCATGCTGAGGAAGCAATTCCTTTTCCCTCTCCCTAGATAAATTTATCTACCTAGACAGATAAAAAGCAATATCTTTTCCCTCTCCCTAGATAAAGCCCAGGTTTGGGAGACTATGAACTTTAATGCCAAATCTTTTGCCATGTTCCCATATGATTCTTCACACCCACATACACTACTAGGATTATAAGCCAGATACAGAGTTTAAAACTGGTTATGAAAAAAACTCATTTTAGTCTTGAATCAAAAGGTGCATTGGACAGATCATCTTGAAGAGTTTCATCCCATCTGTAACTCAGATTAAGTCTGGTATGGTGACAGATATCAGTAAGGAGCTGAGTGGGGCTGGTCAATACCTCTTCAAGCAAGTTTCACTCCCATGTGTCTTTTCTGTTTATGTAAAAATCTTGTTTCTACCCTCTGTCACTGTCATTTGACTTTTTAAGTTTCATTCTCTAATTTTTTTAATTGAAAAATACCGGATAAGATGCTCTTCTCACCTTGGACTTCACTGGTGGCACTATATCAAACACTCATTTCACAGATGGGATCTAGAGCAGTAATCAAAATGCAGAGGTACAATTGTTCTAAAGATAGAGTATAAGGCTAACTTTATCTAAACATCTGAAAGATTGAAATTCTGGGATGCTTCACCTGGAGACAAAAGACAGTCTTAGTGACAGATAATATATTATTTTGGAAAATCTGTTCAGTATAGTTACATGGCCCTAAACACTGCACCTGTGCTTTGATTTGGACAAATTTAAATAATTTTAACCTATTTGCACTACCACATTACTTTTTTTTATGGGATTATCTCTCCTACTTCTAGCCTTATGATTAGAGCATTAATATGATTCAATGAAACCAACACGTACAAATTTCTCTTTGCATTTCTTATACTTAAGTTATATTCCTATACAGTCCTTTGAGTAAAATATTGTAAATTTACTGAGCAAAAAATAATAAGTAAGTTTTTGGTCTTTATAAGTCTTATTTGAAGTAACTAAATCATGACAATATAAATACTTTTTAATATGACTGGTGTAGTTTGATGTCTATTGTAAGACAGATGCATCTCAAAGCCTATTAAAGAAGAGAACGGCCTATTCTTGTTCCCTCTTGATGGGATTATCCAGCCATAAAAGATGAATTTTTGTGGTTTAACATTTCGTTCCACTGATTATTACCAACACAGTGAAGTGGTAAATACAAATGCTAATTTCAACATACTTTCAAAGCAAATCTTTAAAGTTTGATAGGCTCTCATGATATTTTAAATTAAAATGCAAGGTACTGTAAAATCCATTTTGTTTACAAACAAAAAATGGCAATACAAATGCAAAAGATGCCGAAATGTAAAGCTTATCAAACAACACTAAGAATAAAAAACTGATAGAAAGAGAGTTAATACAGAGATAGCACCAACCAAAGCAGCCATTGGGAAGTGTGAAAAGAATATGGGAATCAAAAATCTCACTAGTGTTGTGGGGAAAAAAAAATCTTTTGCAACAAGCAGCAATAATCATATTCACTTTAGAAGGCTATATTTTAAGAAAGAATATACCAGAATATTAGGAATTAGGATTTTTTGTCTTCCATTTTTAGGTGCTAACTTCTTTTGTCACTGCATATTCAATGCTTCTTTGGATTAGAATTTAATCTAGAGATTTTTTTTTTTCTGAGAGTTAGAATAAGATCATATATTTGTAGAAAAAATTACAAATGTAGAAAGTTCTAAAAAGCCTGCTACCTCTATTAATTGAGGTTTTGAGCTTCTTTTTCTTTATATACAATTTCCTGCTTTTCCAGTCAGGTTTTTTCTCTCCTTTGGCATTTGTTTATCATGGGTTTGTATGTATTTGTATGAAAGGAAATAGTTTTATACACCCATGTATATATAACTTCATACCATATATGCAATTTATAATGCTATTAAAAATACATCCTCAGCTCATTTTAGTTGAATGCATTTATTCAGGGAAAAATATTTTACATTTTGGAAAATGCAGATGTTGAAGATATTGAGATCAGGAGTCTTCTGATTTCTTCCCAGTATCAAACAAATTTACAAAAGGATGAATGTTCAGTTTCTGTAAAACATAGTCTTTTGCCATTTTGGAAAATATGGTGATCAACAACCCCAGAGATCACAAACCACTATTTTCCAATGCCTTGTGGAAAGTTTTTTCCTCCTGCAAATTTTGCTGTAGACCTGAACATAAAATCATGCGGAAAAATGGACAATACTGAAGAGCTATCCTTCGAGAAATGCCAACCATCTTTTGCTCACTTTCACTTTTGTGAAGGTATTTTTGTATGTCTGTTTCTGGACAGCTGCCTAACTCAGGTTAAAGATTTTTTTCTTGTTTTTTGCTTTTGTCTTTTTTTGAAGTATATACTTATGGGTCAAAGCAAAGGTTTCCTTTACAGCGAAACATTTTAGTACCACTGAACGCATGAAAGATATGAAGGAATCTATCTTTTCACAGGAAATCTTCCATCTCATTTTTTCCCCTGTACATCTCATGCCTGCTTTTCCTTACACAATTCTATTAATGTGACAGGTATCCTCAGCTGCCAGTGAAGTAAGCAGAATATGAAGAAAGGTTTGGGGAAAAGGGACTCTAAAGGTGTCTTTTGCAGCACTGTGATGCTGGCAGTGTTTATGCTGCATTGGGATCTGCCTGCCTACCCATGGCTTAGAGGAGAGAAGCTACTATCCAGGAATCAGAGGCACATAACAAATCTGTGAGAGTGAAGGGGGTAGCACATTCTCTATTCCAGAGGAATAGCCAGCAAAGCTCAGAGGATTTTCAGCTGTGGCCTGTCTAGAATAACAGAGAGTTAACAGAGAGTTAGAGCTTAACAAAGCTCATTTGATTTTGCTCATTGATTTTCGTGTGTGTTTTAGCACTAAAAAGTTCAAAAACTCTAGTGTTTACAAAATGTGAAAATGAAAAGATGGTGAAAGTAGTGGCATTGTTCTTAAATCTGAATGAATTCTTACCAGCTTCCTTGGCAGGGCACAAACACATGTGAACAGCAGCCTATGCACTACTTAAGCTGCATTTAGTTTGAGGCCTCAGTGAATTTTACTAACACAGAAACCTAAGGTCAGTCATTCCATTTTCCCTGGGAAGCAGCAAAGTTGACTTAAGCAGCTTTTTCTCCCCTTGCCAATGATTTCCACCCCCTGTGACTTCCCGTCAGCTGCACTGACAGCACTGCAAAAATGAAGGAGGAGCTTTAAATAATATGATTTTGCCATGCAGTTCTTAAGGGAGAAGGAGAGGCAGGATTCAGAGGCCACTTATGTCAGCCTTGCTGTCAGGGGAAATAATATGGAGCAATAGTCTTGTGCTTATGGTGTCTGAAAAGTAAATCTCAACACCTGCTAAGATTTTGAGAGAAGCTTTGAAAAATGCAGAACAAATCACAGATCTCCTTTAGATTTGGCCTTTCAGCTGTCTAGAAGATGCTCAGTCCTAAGTGCAACAGGCAGTTCAAGTGGAAAAATAAACCCCATAGGTAGCTAACTTTAGGAGTTTGAAGGATTACAGTTTGAATTATTAATTTAAGAAAAATTGACATGCTGTGAACATAGTGGACTAAGAGATCTTTAACACTCCAATCATTAAAGATACTGCAGTGGTATGGTACACTGGAGAAGATACACAGACTGAATCAGCCAAGTCTCATTATAAATCAGCCTTTCAATCAGACACAGTCGACATTAGCAGGAGCAGGCATTCTTTATATACTGAATAAACTTGCTGTTTTTAATTTCCAGTGGCATAAATCTGGCAGTTGTCATTAGGTGTAAAATGAAAGCAAAAATAATTTAAGTAAGTGCCTTTGAAAAGTACAAGATTTTTCTTCTCTCTCTGTATGTATTTTCTGTGACATGAGCCTCACCTTATTCCCTTCAACCTTGTCCGTTTTCATCACTGTTAAATCTCAGCAGAAACTATGGTATAACCAAACAACACAAAAAAATTCTTCAGTTGGGAAAAATCTGCTTTTTCCAGGAGGTCTTTGATTTTAAAGAGTTTGCAAATATTTAAAAATAAATTGTGTAATATCCATCTTGAATAACACTTCAATATAGTGCTACAAATTAATGTGGAGCTCCAGAAGCACTCACATTAATGCAAAATGAGTTCATCACAATTACCATTATTACCATAAATACCAAAGGAATTAATAATGATTAGGGTGATATTTTAAAGCATTCCTAATTATCATGTGCATTGTTTATAAAATTCCAGGATGATAATGACTGTAAAGTTTCTGTTTGGGCAAGGTTATCTTCCCAATGGAAGGATAGCCTGAAGCTAAATGCTTCTGAAGTCCCTCTGAAATCCTCAAAGTTGGAGTTAGAATGCTTTGCACATACGTTAGCTTGGAGATTGCTTTCCCTACAGTGTAAATTTCAACAGTAGGCATGATGTAAGTAAGAAACCCCAAGAAATAAGCATTCAAGACAAACTTCATTTTTTCCTTAATCTCTGGATGGTAACTAGAATAGTTCCTCTGTGCATGTTGTTGCTAGATTTGTGATTGGTGAAGAAAGCTCAAGGAGGCCTTAGTGAATTCTATGTAATTCTGTGTTTACTTGTTCAGTAATTGGAAAAAACCCTCAAACTATATAGCAGAGAACCCTTTCAGTTGAAAACCCATTGGAATTTTTAATTTTTCATGAGAATGAGATGTATAATACTATCATGCTTAACCTTCTTCAGGGGAACATTTTGAAAGACATAAAAAAATTAAAATTATGGCTTTTCAGTATGTTAATGTTGGCAGCATGGGCTACCTTTTGACTGCTTATGCTGCCCTACACATCACCTGTGATTTTACACATGCATTGCTTAGGAAAGATAAGGCAAAAGTGGCTTAAAGACTTTACTCCTGATTTTTTTCTCCCAGAGTGACTTTCAGGCGTACAAGGTGACAAAATCATAGACATGGAAGAAAAAGTGTTATAAGCATGATTTACATCAAGATAAACCTACTTCTTTGGAGACTCCAAATCTTTCCATTTTTAGAACAGGCAGTGTGCAGAGAAGCAGCCTAGAAGAAGAAGCCAGTTGTGAAATTTTATTCTGAGTTTCAGTAGATTTATACTTTTTTCCCTCACTTATCTTATTTCCAGCGCATAAAATGGGGCAGCCAGTGCAGATCACACTTCTCATCCTGGCATGGTTCTATTCTCATGTCCTTAATGAGCTGACACTGCTTAAAACTAATCAAACAAAAAGAAGGCAGTAAGTGATCAGGTCCCAGTACATCGGCTCCCCACTTGAATAAATGATGCATCCCTTGGACCTCAAAGGCTGGCATAAGGGAATGGAAGGGAATGTGTGACTGGGGAGAAGTAGGAACTAAGAGCTCACTGGATTTCCTCTAACCGTTTTTTTGGGATATAAAAAAATCACAAGCAAAGCAAAAGTTATCAAAATTATAGAAATTATCAGTTCACTTCTATGGAAAATTCAGGTTCTTAAAATGGCACTTTTTATATAACAGTCTTTTCAGAAGGTTTAAAAGCTTCAACTCTCAGTTAAGCGGTTGCTTTTTTGTCCTTTAACTTCCACTTTTACATTTTGTCTCTAGTGAGAAATATTTGAAAAACCTAGACTTAAAATTTCCAAAGCCTTTAAATAATAAATGTTTAAGGCATTGCTGAAAACAAAATTTGCCTTCTAACCTACATACATGGTTATAGAAATTCTGCGTGTTAGATGGTGTGCTAACATTTAACTTGGAGATGAAATTTACTTAGTGGAGAGTTCATGCATAGTGTTATAAGCTTAGAGGTAGTTGATAATTTTGTGTGAAAATCAATATCTGGTAGGAAATATCTTTTTTTTTTTCCTAAGGAAGTGCTTTTTATGGTGGAAAAACTGAAAATTATGGGTCCCTGGTTGCTCAGCTAGAAGACTGCTATCAGTTTCAATTTTTGCATGAGTGGTCCAGGTTCCTGGATCATTTGCTGCTTTCAGCAGGGACAGGCAGACTGAACATCCATGGCTCTTTTGCAGTAAGGCTGAAAGGATGAAAGACTCCTATCAATTTTTCTTAGTGAAAAAGCAAACCTCACAAGAGTCTTCAATCTGTTACTCAAAAAAAAAGAAAAATTCCTTTTCTTTTTCTCTGGAACATTTAATTTTCCTGGACAATCTATCATGTTTTTTTAAAATTTTGCCTTCTTTTGACAGAATATACTTAAACATAGGACTCAGGCCTTTTAGCTGCTGGTGATATGCACCTGAGGGCAGATACACAGGCAAGGTACACTTCCAACATCATGCTGCGGTGACAGGCTTGATGCCACTCTTGCTGGGCATCATCACAGTTAGCACAGATGGGGAATAGGATTTCACTGACAATTATAGCTGAGAATGGACCTTCCTCACTTTCCCCAAAGTTAGAGCTGCCTCTGTCCACAGGGAAGGGTATTCCTGTAAATCTAAAGCAGCTTTCTTTACAGTGCTGGAGGCCCTGAGCTATGACAGCACAATTCAACATGTGGTGGTTTGTTTTAAGCATGCATTTCTTAAATGTGAACATGAATTCCCTAGGTCCAGAGCTGCTGGGAGGAAATAGTGAAATAGGGATCCTTTCCACATTGTGATCTATTGCTGTCATTTGAAATCTTTCAACTTTATTGAGCATCTCCCAGAAAGGGGAAAGGGGGCCATAGGTGAGGAAAGTACATTAGTGACTGAATGACATTTGAACTCCTTGGTACAGGAGTAATAAAACCAAGAAGTTTGGAAGAAAGACAAACTATTAGAAAAGTACCATTCATGGATGTTTAAAACTTCCTTCAGAAAAAGTAAGGGGAAGAGGTTTAAAGATCTTTATGTTACTGTGATTGGCGCAAGGTAAATTCATGGCATACTGAGAGTTCACCTTTGATTGTATTTTGGCAACTGACATTAAATTAATACTTCTTGGTAAGTCACAAAATATTAGGTAAATTGCAAAAAGCTGCTGTTTCTCCAGCTGACATAAATATTGTATTAATTAAATCTAGTAAGAACACTGAAATTAGATTTCATTAACTAATATCCCCCTATTAGGATAATTATGACTAATTATAGTTATTAGACTAATGGTTTTAATCCTCAAGCTCAATGTGTTACAGAAGGTTAAGAGGCCTAAGATAAATTGAAAATCAAAAGTATGATCAAACTCTTTCTTAATATTTTACACAGTTACCATCCTATAATGATAACTATGACAGAAAGAGTTTCATTTCTTGCAACTTGCCTCATGCTGGGAAAGAAGATAATTTTTTATAATTTGCTAGTGATTTTACATTTCCAACAGGAAGTATCCTGATTTTTAGATTGTAGGTGCTAATCAGTATGAAAAATTAACCTCTTACACATTCTCATAAAACTGGGTAATTTTATTAAACTTTTCAGCAGAGTGTCATCTTTGGAAGGCAAAATTCCATTCATAGTAAAATGTGGTTTTTATGTAACTGAACAGAACTATTCTTTTGTATGTATTTGCTGATGTGTGGTATGTACTATTTGAACACTTATGCAAGTAACTCAATATTCACTAGCATGAGTGAAAAAATGTGCAATACATGACCTTTGAATCCTTCTGTGGAGGAAAGACAAAATCTTACCAGACATTAAAATCCCCTATATTACATAACAGAGACTTTTTCCTCCTTTAGGGCTGGACAAATGTGTTAAGTTTCTTGGGGTTTGAACTGTGAAATTCAACAAGATTTTACATGAAGTAGTTCTGTCACATAACTGCAGTGTGATTAAGATTGCCAGCTGCCTTTTAAGAAAACCCTCACACAAAAATGGGTGAGCTGTACTCAGCTCTTGAATGGATAGCATAAGGGACTATCTATATTCAGAAAATTTACCAGTTTTGGATCTTGGGTGGATAGAAATGACCTAGTAACATGGAAAATAAAGAGAGACTCCAAACTGTATCCAATCTAGGAAATTCAGAATTTACATATAGTTAGAAATTTGTATCTAAAATTTAGTAATTTATCTTTTAGATGAGAGGTATCAGAGAGGAATCCAAAACAGGTTTGGATATCTAAAATGTGTAGGAAAAGACACTCTTTGAGCTAAGTACTGTAAAGGATGATTCATCTTTTTCATGGATGATTTCATGCCTTTTTGTGTCCACAGAGAGCAGCAGAATGGGAGCAGACAGGAATATCTGCCTACAGCGCACACAGAACTGTGATAGTGTATCTTGCAGATGATTATAAGGCTGTTAAATGCTAAAACATTTCCATGTCAGAGAAACCACTGTCATTTCAACTACTGTTTCTGAAGATTTCAACATAACATTCTGAAGATTTGGAATATAGTGACAATACTAGTTTGAACAATATATTAAGTATAGAGTCAAGTGTATTTTTAAATTATCAGTGACATTTGAGAGATTAAAATGGTTTTGTTTTTATAAATTTTTTTCATGTTGCAAGATAAAGTCTTTATTATCTATTCATGCTAAAAGTACCGTGAAAAATATTTCAGTTATTTGAGTGACAGAGCTAGTTTCATATAATAATTGACCTTGCTTCTCCAGAGGTTGGCCCTGGCAAATCTTTATTGATCTCTCTGTACAGTTGATTCAATAAACTTAGATCTCCATTTGTTTGTTTGCTTGTCTTTTATATTGTAACATCTGGATTTCTTCTTTTACCTTGTTATCTCCTAAGTACACTTTTATAATTTTACAGATTATTTCTTTCAGTTGTTTCTGTGATAATGCTCCAGTTCGACCCGAATTTTCATGTCCCATTCCTGTGCAACTTCCTAATATGCAGTATGTGCTTCTCTCATCATAACAACCATATACACTTGCCAAATCCTCTGCTTGGAGGCCTGGAAGGGAAATTGCACGTTACTAATCAAGAGTTGGCATGCTCTTTCATGGCTGGTTTCCTTTAAGGCACAGCTATTAGAGTTAAGAGTTTTCTTATTGCTGGGTAATAAAGCAGAGTTTCTGCCTTGGATAAATGACACAGAGGCACGGAACACAGAAGCTGAGATGCTGAATTAGACAAATGGTGGGAAATGGTGTAGTTGTGATGCTGAAGAATTCAGGATTAGATATGAGATCCCTGTAATGAAAGGAACTTCTCTTCCTAATCCTGGGCAATTACCTGTTAGGTCTTGTGTTGTAAAGCATAAGAATGACATCACAAGCATGTTTTTTAATCCTTGGCAAGGCAATTGTGATTCCCATTGTTTGGAATTCCTATTTCTTTTTCTTTCCTGAACCCTAATGTTTTATGTCTCAAATGTATTTCAAGACAGCCACTTTAGCAGTAATGATGTGCTTATAAAAATTGCACAAAGGGAAAACTAAGAATGTTCAAAACTAGAAATTAAGAAATATCACTAAGAAGTTGTTCATGCTATGCACACTTTCTGCTCTTTCCTATCATGCATTTTAACAAGTTTATGCTCAGTGATGTAGTAACTAAACCCAGCAGGTAGCTAAACATCCAGCTTGTTCCATGCTCTCACTCAGTGGGGCTGGGAAGAAATTTTTAGATTTGAGATGAAGATGCTTTAATAAGACAGAAACAGGAGTAAATAATAATAATAAAAATTATAATAATGGCCATATTAGAAAACACTGTTGCACATTGCAATTTCTCACCATTTGCCCACCAATGCCCAGACAGTTCTCAAACAGGGGTCCAGGATCAGCTTTTCCTGTAGTTTATAAATTGAGCTTGACACCTTGGTATGGAATAAACCTTTGGCCAGGTGGGGTTATCTGTCCTGCCTTTTTCTCTTCCCTACCTATGCCTTTGAGGCTGCTTGCTGGTTGGATAGTGTTAAAAGCTGAAAAGTCTTTGAGTGCAAACACTGCTTAACAACAACTAGAATGTTAGTGTGTTTTTGACATTATTCATCTTCTAAGTCCAAAACAGAGCACTATACCAGACAAGAGGAAGAAAATAATTAATTCCCTCGCAGCCAAAAACAGGGCAATACCTACTCCTTATTCTAAACCATGTATATCATGCCCAGGTCTGACATTTTTCAAGACACCCTTTCCTGTCTTCTATATACACACACAGATGTAATTCCCTAAATTTATGGGCCATTTCTTGAAAATATCCATTGTTTATAATTTATAAAATCATATTGAATTCCACATGTAGCAGTAGTTTCTTGAGGTAGGAGAGGTGGATTGGTGTGTTTAATTGTTGTTTAATGAATACCGTTCCAGTTGGATAGGGCCACTAACCAGGCAGCTTTTGCTATATATGTATCCTAATGTTTGAACATCCGATCACAAGCACGCATTGCTGTCAGTAGGGTCTTTAACAGACCATTGCAACACTTGCCATTCCCAGAGGCTGCTGTGTGATAAGCTCTATGATATATCCACTCAGTGCCATGCTCTTTGGCCCAGGTGTCTGTGAGGTTGTTTCAGAAATGAATCTTGTTGTATGACTCATGTTTCCATAAGAGCTCCTTTTCAAAGGCCAGGATTGTATTCCAGGCAGTGGCATGGGGTGTGGGATATGTTTCCAGCCATCTGGTGTTTGCTTCTGCCGTTGTAAGCATAAGGCGCTCGCCTAGGCAGGTTTGTGGGAGTGTGATATAATTGATCTGCCAGGCCCCCCATTTATATTCCAGCCGTCCTCCTCCATACCACAGAGGGTTTAACTGCTTGGCCTGCTCGATTGCAATGCGTGTTTCACATTTTGGATAACCTGTGCCATAGTGTCCATGGTCAAATCCATACCTTGATTGTGAGCCCATCTCATATTGTATCTCTTCCTTGATGGCCTAAGGTGTCATGGGGCCTTCCAATAAATCCTTATGCTGCCAGCCCAGACCCATCTGTGCTCCTTCAATACTAGCAGCCTGATTCAACTGCTGATCATGCTCTTCAGTGCCCCCACTCTTGGGATATGCTTTTAAAACCAGTTTCTCTATCTGAGCAGCAATACACAGTTCGTGGTATGGTGGGGCCTCTTCAAAAAGCATTATCTCCTCCTCTGGTGATACTCCTAAATATTTGCCTGTTGGCCAGTCCACGATCATTTCCAAAATTCCTGGGTGATTAGATTTTCCTGTTGGAGCCTATTGTGTGATCAGTGTGACACACTTACTCCATGTAGCATAAGTTGCAAAATGTGCAGAAGAAACCATCCGTTTGAACAGCAACTACTCTAATGTCAGGAGAAACTGTGTTTCAGGACCATTAAATTCTGAAGCACCTCAAACCCCTGATCAAACTCCTTCATACATTGCCAATTTTTCTTTTCCAGTTGGAATATCGTAGGCCTTGGATCTTTTGTATTCCCAGCTCCAATACTCTAAAGACCAACCAGAAGTTTTCCCTGGTGCTTCCCGCCAGACATCCAGGCAAGTCCATTCTCCATGAATGCCATGTAGAGCACATTTTTATTGTTTTATTCTGCTTGGACTAGCTGAATAGTTACTGCATGAAATATTTCCTGGCTATTTTTTTAAAAACATGTCATTATTTAAAACCTCATTTTAAATTGTTCTTCTTCCAGGTCACTTGACAGTAGGCTTGCAGTTGTAGCTTGAAAAGTCCATTTTCCATAACTCCATAATACCTAAGAAAGCTTGTGTTTTATTTTGCCCATTGGTACAGAGACAGAAGTTATTCTGCTGATTGCATCCATTGAGATCTGATGACATCCATATTACCATTTTATTCCTAAAAATGGGACGTCCTGTGCAAGTCCCTTCACCTTTGTTTTATAGCAAAATGGGTGTTGAGGATTCTGGCTAGTTTTTTTCCTTTTCTCTTTCTTCTAAAAACTTATTCAGTGCTGTTGTCCCATATGATGATATCACTGATGTGTTGCAGGTGTTCTGCTTTGCTGTGCTCCAGTGCAGTCTGAATCAGTCCATGACAAATGGACAGCTGTGTTTGTAATCCAAAGAAGAACTGCACTCTACAAACTGTAAGCTTCAGAGCCTGAGAAAAAGATGAAAAGGTTTTTGGTTTTTTTTTTAAAGCATAAAATCAATGTGATGTGTTCAAATTATACCCCAAAAATTGTATCTTCTGTATTTTAAGGTTTCAAAGCCCTTAAGTCACTGAAGCATATTACCCTGCAAACAACCCACGAGAAATCAGCACTATTTAACATCTTGATCTACTAAGAACTTTACATCATTTTCAAACTAATTTACCTTACAATGGAGTGAGCATCAATGGTTAGCGGGTTAGCAGCATCCTCTCTTGTAATGATAGATGTCTAATGAAGACTGAGAGGTTTGGTTTTGTATTTTTTTTTTGTTTGTTTGGTTGGGGGTTTTTGTTTTTTTTTTTTTTCTTTTGGTTGGTTGGTTGGTTTGTTTTGGCTTTTGGGGTTTTTTTTTGTTTGGTTCTTTTTGCTAGTTCTTTGGTATTTTCATTCATTCTACTATTCAGTTCTGACCAGTTATTCTAATTTAAATTCCACCTTTGTTTTGGCATCAACTTCTTAATCTTTCTTTCATCTCAATTTTTGACAGTGCCTCATCTTCATCAGTAGCCAAGAGTAGCTTTAGGGCAAGTGTATATCTGCCAAGTCTGGTAAAGAGGAATGAAAAGAACTCATCTCACTTTTCTGTAGTGCTCAAGAAGAAAAACTGGTCTTCTTACTCCCTGGCAATCTAGTTTAAAATTGATTCCTTAGTTAAAAGTTGATTAAGAAAAAATGCAGAGAGAACTCCACAACCTCAGATATCTCCTTCCATGTTTTCCACATGCCAAAAATCCATTTTCATTGCTACCCACAAAAGAAATCTGAATCTGACCAGATGCTTCTTTTCAATTTAATCATCAGTGGGTGAGTCTCTGCACAAGCATTTTATTTGAGATCAAGGGTGCATTTTTTACACAAACCTCTCAATAACCTCCATTTCTGGGATTTTTTTGGCTTGCTTATCAAAGAGGTAGCAAAGTATAAAAAATATGTTTCTTTCAGATGAAACTAAACTAGCAAATACGGTCTGGGTATCCAGTATCTAATACCCTCTAAGTCATAATAGGCATTCTGTTCCCAAGCCAGAGCAGAGCGAAGCAGAGCTCAGTATGGTCTGAAAGCCCTCCTGAAACATTTGTAATGTAGTTGCCAGTTCTCAGCATCATGTAGTCTGCCAGTTGTCCTGTGCTCCTTGTAAATCTAAGCAGAACTAATTCCAGATTATCTGCTTGCCAAAGTCAAAGTCTTTGGCCCATCTGCAGCTCACCGAGATGGCAGTCTGACATCCCTCAGAGGATGGCTTAGTGTGCTGTGAAGGAACCTGGAATATTTTCAGCCCTTCTCTGAGATATTAAGAACTAAGGTTCTGAGCTCCTTAACAACATCTGCCACATGAGAAGCTTTGTGTTTCTCTTAGCAATCTAACTTTGAATTGATATGGCAGAGTGGGTGTGACTAAGAGCCACTCATCATCTAAGGCTGTAGAAAGTAGCAACATGAAATGGGAGGAAGCCAGAAACCTGGGATCCATTTTAAATTTCTACACATAAGTTTGCTTCCATGACATTAATTTAAATCAGATGAAAAAAATGATGCATATAAAGTTGTTTCTGTGTTTATTTCTGACTAGGTCTTTCCCTTTAAATCAGTGAGAATATTTTCCTGCTTTCTCTGTAATCTTTCAACATTTGCACTTCAGATCGTTTCTGAAGCCATTTAATTTATGTTTTATCTAACAGAATTTTATTTCCTCTCTACTTCACCAAGACTGGGTTTCAGTCTTCCTGGCTTGAATGACTACTTTGATTTGTTGATTAATCATGATACTTTTATTGTCCTTTCTGTTTCATTTTGAGCACACAATTGTTTAAACTACTAAGTCTGATAAAAATTTATCATCCACAATATACATATATTCTACTGCTTTTACTGGCTGAAACAGACAGACCCAACTCTCTTGCCTGACTCTACAGTCTTGAGAGTCTCTATTGAGAGTTTCTACTGTAGTCTCTACTATTGAGACTAGTAGGAAACTGGGCTAAGGACACTGAAGAAGCTGAAAAAATTTTCCTACATCCTGAAAAATTTTTCCTACATTATTATTGCTTAATATCATATGGGTCTTCCAGACCCATATGATATCAAGCAATAATAATGAGGAATCTATTGCACTTTTAGACCTTATTCCAAGCAGATGTGCTGTTGGTAAAAGAAACATTTGGGCATTTATTAGAACAAAACTTTACTCAGTGAAATTGATTATCATTTTAGCTGAGATTTTTATTTATCCCTTAGAATCTCATGAAAGGAGATAATACAGTATCCAAGTTTATTGAATACCATTTTCAAACCTCCACATTTTTTAAATCAAAAACATTTGCCCAATCTCAGCAAGAATCAAAGTCCAAGCTAAGTAAGTGATCTATCTCTTCTGTTAACTACCTTGGAGAGCTTGCTGTTGTTTTTCGATACATTTTAAATACTATTTGATTATGCATTTCCCCTTCATCACAGAATAAAATTTTTTTTCTACATTTATTAGCAGACAAATACTTGAAATAATATTTAAATATCATGGTTCTTCATTCCAAATAATTTTGGTAAACTTTCAGGACTCTGCTGGGATTCTGGACCTTTATATGGTATTGATTTACAAGGACAAAGTGTTTTTCTGAATCCAGCAATAACATATCTAAGGCTTCAAGTAAATAATTTCTTGCTCTAGTGGCATTCAGAATGTCTGAAGAATGATACTTCATATTTCCATTTATCTAAATCTGTAGATGTTAATTTATTTGGTGGCTCACATTTCTAACAGAGCTCTTGAAGACTGTGGGTGTTATTTTTATCTTCAGTTGGTTCATCCATAATATTGTCCATGAAGAATTCTAGCTGCCTGAGAGCATGCACAAATCAAGTAATTTGGCTGCTGAAATTTCAGTCCTTCAGATACATACATAATTATTGTTTTGCACATTAAACTATACAACTTATTTTAATAGGACCATTTAAGGTGTTTCAATGAAGGGGCCTAAGAAAACACTAAAGGGATCTAGAAATACTAGCTAGAAGAAAATTTTTCTCCAAAGAATGAATGACATAATTCAGAGATTTTGGAGCCCATTATTTATGATCTAATGTCTATGAATATTACCTCCTTCATTTATAGTTATTATACATTGCATATATTATAGTAAATAATAGGTATTATCTTATTTTGCTGTCTTTTCAGCCATGAATCCCTATGGTTCCATCAGGTTCTTGAATGATCTTTTCCTCTGTGAGGAAAAACTTCCAGAACCATACAAAGACTTTTGGCTGTGGTCTGACTTTTAGCGACAGCTCAGGATTTCGGAGCCTATTATATCTGTTACATCTGTGGGGTAGGCTCTAGATAATCCCTCTTCATGGAGGCCACAAAATAGGAATTAATTTTGGTTTTCATTATATTTGCTCTGCTTTTTCTACCTGCTGGTGCTATGAAGAAAGCACCAACAGGAGCAATACCTGGACCATTCTGTTACTCCATCCAAAATTTCTTCTTGATTTCTTGGGTATATGAATTACCAAGGGTTCTCTGCACCATGAACCCTGACAACTCTTCTTTCCACCAGGGAATTTGTATCTGTCTACCTCCCATGATTCTAAAGGGTAAAAAAAAGCCCAGCTTTACAAAGACATTTCCCCTTCTAGAGTTGCTGAAACCTTTTTTCCTTTTCCAGAAGAAGCAGAGGAACAATTGATGATTCACTGAGAAGAGAAATAACCCATAAATCTTCCTACTATCTTTCTGCCCAGAATGCCTTTCTATTTCAGGAGTGGGTTAATAAAATAAGTATTACTGCTCTTTTTTAGAAAACCATCTGTTGCTTTTTTAGACCAGCTGTTGTCTCCTGAATTTGACAGATCAGTCTTTGTCTCACCTTAATTCTCCTTAGTGATGGCATGGTTCCCCAAACAGTCTAAATCAGAATATGCTGGCATCACTGCTGGAACTTAACACCAACCCTCCACTCATGTCTGCCCATCCTCCTCTGGCATTGCGCTTCATCTGTGCTTGCACAATTCTGATCTGAATCAGAGAATCAACCCAGAAAAAGAGACTGAAATTACAGCAAATTGTACCAAAATGGAAGAGGCAGTGCTGTAGGGTAGTGCAGCCAGGGAGAGGAGAGCGTGAAATGGCTACCTGAAGTGACTGTGAAAATGTGGCATTGGTGCGCAGATATCCATGTGATGCAACTTAATTAGCTGAACTATATCTTATATCAATCCTTATATAAACTAACATGCAAATATCCAGACAGGACATATATATCTTTCTATCTGTATCTATCTATATCATCACCTATATCACCATCCATATCTATCTATCTATTTATCTATCTATCTATCTATCTATCTATCTATCTATCTATCTACATATTATTGAGATTAGACACATTTGTTGTCAGCTGAGGATGCAGTAAGTTTTGGGGTGACTTTTTATAGGAATAAAACCAATTCTTCTTTGCTGAAGTCTAATTTGAAGCTGCTTCTCATTTTGTATGCTTGTGTGAGGCTTTTAAGTTTAAGAGAAACAAATCTCATCTCTTCCACTTAATCAAAAACCTCTAGTAGTGGTGTGTTTATGATACAGCACGATGTTGTGAAATAATCTCCCACTGCATTTTCCAAACAAGATTTCTGCTGAAGCATTCAGTTCTCATAGAGCACTTACCTTTTTAAATGTGCATTTAATTCTTAGCTAATTGCCATCAATATTTATGCTGCTGAACTTTTATCCTGCTACATATTGTATAATTGCTACCATTAGCTCATCTCCCAAAGGTTTTCTTTTCAGATTCCTATAATGAATCCATGTTATTCTTTTCCAAAGCACAGATTTTTATAATATTGTTAAATTGTCTAATACTCAGTTTATATTTTGGATCGCAAGTGAAGTTGATTGCATTTGAAAATTTAGTAACTTCACATTCACTTTTCATTTTAGGAGAAATAATGCATAAGTAGTTGTTTGGCATTTTCTATCGATTTCTAAAATCAGGGTTACAGTAGGAATCTTAGCATCCTGAAAGCAAAATATATCCCCTCAATCTTAGGAATTTTCTACGTGTTTTGCAAGTACAGCCACAAAAACCCCAAACTGAGCTACCCTACAAAAGTAAATTATTTTTATTTAAAGATAAAAGTAACATAAAAAGAAATGCCATTCACCTTCTCACCTAGAGGACAAATAGGACATACTGTAAAACCCTTGTACTGACTAGTGGCTGTCCAAGGGAGCCATGGCCTTCCTGCTCTGTTTATGCTGGTAAACAGCTCAGGGCAAGGTTCACACTAAAGATTATATTATGGTGGGATGACCATGGCTAGATGCCAAGTGCCCACCAAAGACTCTTTGACATTCCCCTCCTGACTAGAATAGAGGAGAAAATTTGTAACAAAAGCCTCATACTTGGAGATAAGGGCATGAAGAGAGCACTCTGCCATTACCATAAGGGGCAAAACAGACTCAATTCAGGAAAATTATTGAATTTTTTGCGAATCAAATCATAGTAGAATAAAGAGAAGCAAGCCCAAATCTTAAAAATGTGTTTTCCCAGTCCCTCTCTCCTTCATAGGCTGAACTTTATTTCTGATTCCCCAACTCCTCTCCTCAGTGTTTCAGGGGGACAGGAACTGGGGTTGTGGTCAGTTCATCTTGTTGTTTCTGCCTCTGCTTCCATCCTAGGGAAGGGACTTCTCATACTGTTGCCTTGCTCCAGTGCAGGTGCTTCCCAAGGCTGTAGTTATACCCAAACTGCTCTGCTGTGGGTCTTTTCCATGGGATGCAGTCCTCCAGGAACAGATCACTCCAGCATTGGTCCACCACAGGGTTACGGGTCCTGCCAGTGTGGGAACCTCTCTTCACAGAGGCACAGGTCCTGCCAGGATCCTGCTCCAGGACGGGCTTCCCATGGGATCACAGCCTCCTTGAGGCATCCACCAGATCTGCAGGGTGGATATCTGCTCCACCACAGACCTCCATGTGCTGCAGGGGCACAGCTCCCTCACCTTGGTCTTCACCACAGGCTGCAGAGGAACCTCAGCCCCAATGCCTGGAGCACGAAATCCTGCTCCTTCTTCAGTGACCTTGTTGTCACTGTTACGCTCACCTATTCTCACTCCTCTCTTCCCTGGCTATTGTTTTCATGCAATAACTTCATTTTCCTTCTTAAATATGTTGCCACAGATGCGTTTTGCTGTCATTGAAGGGCTCAGAACTGGAAGAGGCATGTCCAGATTGGGACCAATGTAGGACCAGCCTGGGGCCAAGTGAAACTGCCTTTCTTGGATGCAGGGGAAGCTTTTAGCAGCTTTTCAGAAAAAAACCCCATACCCGTGGCTGCCCCACTACCAAGACCTTGCCACAGAAACCCAATACACACATGGTAACCCACGGTTTAATAGCAGGTCCAACTCCTTACATGCTATTTTGCCTAAATAGATAAGCACTTTCCCATTCAGTGTCCAAATAAGGTTTGATCAAGTAGCATGTTATAGTGCCTATTCCCAAAAAAGATGAAGCTGCCTAATTCTGTGGGATTTGGAATGCAAATTGTGCCATGTAACTGACCTTAAAGACAGTAAATAACAGCTGTTGGGTTTTTTTTTGTTCACAATACAGCCTTTGACCACATCTAACTTCTGGGTCCCGAGAGCGAGGGAGAAAATTTAGTTGCAGACCATACAATCAAATCTGAAAATTCTCTGTGTAAAAAGTGTTAAGAAATATTGTGATGAGAAAACTAATGATAATTGTTATTCATGTGTGTTGTATGAGGTTTCTGAAAAAGCTTTGTGCAAAAGTGGTCTGTTTCATGACACTTTTCAGATGTCATTTGTTTCTGTTCTTAGCCTGGTACAAACAGGCTGGTTTTGGCAGGAGTAGAGTTAATTATCTTCACAGTGACTGGTACCAGGCTGTGTTTTGAACACAGGGTTGATCATATGGAGATGTCTTTGTTATTGTTGAGCAGGGCTTAGTCATTTCTGTTTTTCATAACTGCCATGCTGAGGAAGAAACAGGGTCCATGAGAAATTGTGAGGAGACATAGCTGGGACATCTGATCTCAAGTGAAAAAGCAGTATTTCATACCTTATGGTGTCAGGCTCAATACATAAAGTGGGGAGAAGAAGGAAGTGTCGGAAGGAAGTGTCGGAAGGAAGTGTCAGAAGGAAGTGTCGGAAGGAAGTGTCGGAAGGAAGGAAGGAAGTGTCGGAAGGAAGGAAGGAAGTGTCGGAAGGAAGTGTCGGAAGGAAGTGTCGGAAGGAAGGAAGGAAGGAAGTGTCGGAAGGAAGTGTCGGAAGGAAGTGTCGGAAGGAAGTGTCGGAAGGAAGTGTCGGAAGGAAGTGTCGGAAGGAAGTGTCGGAAGGAAGGAAGGAAGGAAGGAAGGAAGGAAGGAAGGAAGGAAGGAAGGAAGGAAGGAAGGAAGGAAGGAAGGAAGGAAGGAAGTGTCGGAAGGAAGTGTCGGAAGGAAGTGTCGGAAGGAAGTGTCGGAAGGAAGGAAGGAAGTGTCGGAAGGAAGGAAGTGTCGGAAGGAAGGAAGTGTCGGAAGGAAGGAAGTGTCGGAAGGAAGTGTCGGAAGGAAGGAAGGAAGGAAGGAAGTGTCGGAAGGAAGTGTCGGAAGGAAGGAAGTGTCGGAAGGAAGGAAGTGTCGGAAGGAAGGAAGTGTCGGAAGGAAGGAAGTGTCGGAAGGAAGGAAGTGTCGGAAGGAAGGAAGGAAGGAAGGAAGGAAGGAAGGAAGGAAGGAAGTGTCGGAAGGAAGTGTCGGAAGGAAGGAAGGAAGTGTCGGAAGGAAGGAAGTGTCGGAAGGAAGGAAGGAAGGAAGGAAGGAAGGAAGGAAGGAAGGAAGGAAGGAAGGAAGGAAGGAAGGAAGGAAGGAAGGAAGGAAGGAAGGAAGGAAGGAAGGAAGGAAGGAAGGAAGGAAGGAAGGAAGGAAGGAAGGAAGGAAGGAAGGAAGGAAGGAAGGAAGGAAGGAAGGAAGGAAGGAAGGAGGAGAGGACATTTGGAGTGATGGGCTTTCCAAACTGTTGCACATCGTGGACTTTTTCTGCTATTCTGCTCAACGTGAGAAAGATTCATGTTGATTAACTAATCCAGAAGAGAAATTTATGTATTTACCATCTTTCAGGTAAGGACTGCAGGAGTGGAACTGAGTGTCAGAGAAGATTTTGGTGAGTTCATGGGATAATCAGTTAGACATACAATTTCAACTGAACACCAGGTTTAGAACAGGCAGAACTTTGGAATCATTCACTAAAAATGTCAAAGAAAATAACAAATTCAGCTCTTTGTCTTATATGTCTGCAGCCACTATGGAATATGGATGCTGATTTTGGTATCCACATATCAAAGCACATCAGTTCTTCTGTGTGCCACATGGCCAGTTGCAACCATGCTTAAAAATGGGTAGGGTGGGGACAGTAGTTAAGTATGGGTGGTGGATATAGGCAAAAAAGCCAAAAAAAGGGAAAAAAAATAGAATTAGCCATGGAGTTGATTTAATCATATTGTAGAAGAATTGGCAGCGTCTAGAAAAAAGTTTATTCACAGAATTCTTCAAAACACAATGGAAATATTAAATTAAAAATCTGGCAGTCATAATTTTACAGCTGGCTTTACCAGTTGGCTGATATTGTTCTCATAATGTTATCTCTGTGCTGCAACATTCATTGATGTTGTAGTGGATGAAAACATTTCGTATAGCCATACGCACTGTCTGATGTGTGTGCAAAGAATGGGACATTTGGGTCATTGATTCAGTTGCAGGTTTTGCCTTGATTAAAAGATATTTCATCAAGACCAAGTAAGTTTTAATTAAGGCAATTAAAAGATGGTTTAAAATAAGGAAATTCTAATTATGTCCAGCTTGGGGGGATGAGAGGAGGAGGAAAGAAGGAGATTTGAAAGTTCATGTATTCTTTTAAAGAATCTAGTTCTTTTGTGTTAGGCAGACATATTGCAGTGGTCTTGCCAGTACCAAGAAGAAATATAAAATAATGGAAATATGATTCTATGTTTTAAAGAAAATTACAAAATTCTATGCCATGCACATAGCCATAGTCTGTTTCACTGTAAAACCTTGTCTTGAATTTCAGCATTCACAAATCCTTGAAAAGAGACAGAGAAGCAGAACAGTGTTCCATAAAGGCTTTTTCTGCTCAGTGGGGAAATGGAGATGTCAGTGACATTGAGTTTATTATTCACTCATCAACTCACATTTCCATTATTTGCAAGCAAGTGGTTCTCTTGCACTGCTTTACAGAAGGGCAGATTAATGCTGTTAACAGCGGTGGGAATCAACATGACATCAGTTGTGGTTTTCCTTGATTGTAAGAAGCTCACTGTAAACCAGGGTCATATCTCTTTTGACTGATTATTCCTTCATCTCACATTAAGCTTATGTTGAACTATCTCTCCTGAGCAAATTTAAATTCTTTTGCCACTTGCTCCTTTTAGGCAGCCTATGCATCAAGTAGGTTTTATCCATGCAGTTGAAGGATGGGTGAGTATCCGTTAATTTTACTGCACTGCTAATTATTTAATAGTCACTTCCCAACCCAGAGTTTGTGCTTGTCTGTATTTGTTTTTCTCTCTGCTCAGTGACCCACAATAAAACTCATTAATAGCCAGATGCCTTTAGGGAACATCCTCTTTGAACACATTACAATATGCAACAGTAATTAAGAATACATTTGGAAGCGGTTACACATTTATTCCTGACATTTATGTCAGTTCTAAATTCAGCTAGACATTAAACTCGTGTTGCAACAGGTTTTCTCATGGCTGGCTCTGAGCACCTGATGAGCAGGTTGTGCATCAACACATTAGTTCCACAGATAGCAATTGAAAGCCTGAAGTACTGTGGTAGGAATTTCCATTCCTGTACATCACTGAGTGTTATGCTCGGTGAGATGTGATAGTCACAAAAATTTCTAAACCCAGAGCCCAGTTTTAGACCTGGGTCACAAAACTGCTGTAAAATACTTTTCCAGGTACTTTTCTGCAGCTTTAACTATGGCAAGATTCTGCTAGATATGAAATCATTGGGATGGATATATTATCACTTTAAACAAGCTAAAAAGAGCTATTTTAAAAATTCCAGTGTCTGTAATTCGGCCACTGCTCAAACCCAGAGATTTAATAGTCCAAACAACTTTCTCCAGATTTTATATTGGCACCAAGGACACAAATACACTTTTCACAGCGTAAAAAAATATGTAGTGGCTAGTAAGTAGTTTATGTATGTCTCTTTGTTCTGAAGAAGGCTTTGCATTTTGAATTGCATGGGTCCGTGGGCTTATGTATAAGAATCATGTGGGTATTAAATTAAAAAAACCTTCTGAATAAAAGAGCTTTTCAGGTAACATGCACACATGTGAAGGCCAGTTTCAAAAGCCAAAGAAAACATCTCACATGGCATTGAATCGCTGCTGAAAATCCTCACATGTAAGAGGATTACGAGCTGCCATTGCATTATTCAAAGGACAGAAGCATGAATTAGAAGTCCCACTTGATGTCCAGGAGAGCCAAGCACATATTCTAAGTAACATATAAAAAAATATGCTTAAGTAAGTATCTGGTAGTTTTTTCTAGTAGGAAAAAAATATGCCAAATGCAAACTATAGCAGAAAGAAAGATTAATAAATGAATATATATGTTTTTAAAGACAGTTCTTTAACAATGAAAAACAGTGAACAATGACAAAAGAAAGTCCTTTCCAGCAAACAAACACCATCCTCTATTTTAAGGCAAAGCGTTCTCTTTTCTGCCTCTCATTTTTAACA
The DNA here is from genome assembly GCF_027579445.1 of Ammospiza nelsoni. Taxonomy (NCBI): domain Eukaryota; kingdom Metazoa; phylum Chordata; class Aves; order Passeriformes; family Passerellidae; genus Ammospiza; species Ammospiza nelsoni. Next base: position 34,992,708 of record NC_080636.1, on the reverse strand, counting down.
CAAATACAATATTTTAGCTATAATCCCTACTCACACAATTAACATTATTGAAGTTGAAAAGAAATCTGTTGGTAATTATTGAAAGGATGATGTACATCAGCAGCAGGAAGGCAGTGTTCTCACTTTCACTCAGTAAATCATGCTGGAATGTTTGTTAGATTTCTTTAAACAGTTTTTGATAACCATCTGTTAGTGATGAAACAGAAACAGCTACTATGTTAATCCATCCACTGGGGAAAAAAAAATAAAAAAAAAAGAAAGGGAAAACAAATAGAGAATTGTGCCAGAACAAAATTCTATTAAAAACATATCTGAGAAAAATCATGACAACAAGGCTACTAATTCATGATTCTGGGCAGAATGCATTCCTCAGTGTTCGGCAGTTTAGGGGTAATATGAATTTGATATGTGCCTGCCCATTTTAGAGGCATAAGAAACTTTGACACCAACATGGTGTGGTGAGAGAAGTTTATCAGTTAAAGGGAGCAAGGCATGGAGCCAGAGCATACTAAGGACCAAAGCTCCTGTTTTCACTGTGCTCCTTGGAGCAGCACTGGGAGTGTGTGCAACCAGATCTTTGAAAGGCCTGGTCCTCCTTCTGCCCAAGGAGGCTTATGAAAATGTGATTTGGTGGGTTTTTCTGTGGATTGCGCCTGATAACAATGGCTCAGCCTTTCCCCTTGAACAGATGCTTAGGGCAGTGTCATTCAGGAAAAGTTTTTAAAGGGGAGAAAGGAGGCTCAGAGAAACCTAGTCAGATTAAGATAAGAACATGGTCATATTTATGCACAAATGTTAAAATTATGATTTATAAACTTCCTAAGGAAGAATTGATGATGTAAATTCTTTCCTCCCCCTTCTGCTTCTTCTTGCTGATTTGATCAAGGTAGAGATGAAAATACTTGGAAGGTTGGACTCAGTGGGTAGTCCAACTCATTTACATTTTACTGGAAAGACAATATAATATTTAATACTTCTAGGCTAATGAGCCTTTGATAAAAGTATACTTATTTCTTGTGACTTGCATTTATGGATCATAATGAGTTTTGTTCCTTGATGGTGAACAGAGGCAAAAAAACCAAAACCCCAACAGAGGCACTGTATTTACATATATTCTTTATATAAAACTACAAATGAATAGCCACAACAGAAGGAAAGGAGTCCTTTGCTTCTGTCCCTTGAAGAACAAAGAATATTCAGACACAGAGGAGTCGTCTGCCTAATGTTCTTTTAACAAAATTTTGGGGGTCATAATTTTCTGGAAACTTAGAATTGTTCACCAAACCATTTTGCTAAACAACATGAAAATATTTCCTCTTGGAAAGGACTTTTGAAGCCTGAGTCCTATTCTCATCCATATAGATACGAAATTATTTAGAACAGCATACTGTTTGGTAGAAAATGACATAAAGCTGCTTAACTTTGGGGTTTTTGGTAGTCATTGGTGATGGTAGCCTTTTTTCCCAATGGACTGCTATGGAGAAAGAAAACTGCTGACCCACTGAAGGAAGCAAATGAGCCTCAGGGTCCTTGAGGCTCTTCTTATCTAACTAGTAAACATCTGAAATCACCAATTCTCATTATGTGATATGTCCTGAGCAGAGGAATGGGAAACACATCTTGAGGGACAAAAGGCAGAACTGCCTGAAGACAGTTCAGCATTCATTGGAAACAGAAAAAATACAGTTTGGCAGGTGGGGGAAAGAACTTTCATGGAACAAAGATATTCATCCATTCAATATCTGCGTACATGACTAGGTTACCATGCTAATTACTGCTGCCAAAATTATGTTTAAATTGTGTTTAGCACCCATATATAGTTAAATAAAAGGTGTATTTTTGTTAGTTGCAGATGTATTTATGCCCTTATAACTTTTCTGATTTCTAATGTAACTGTAGGGCATAAGGAAAGAGCAGGAAAATTTTTTTGGTTACAATGTAAAATAATTGATTGTCTAAGAAAAATCTGTATCAGGTTTCAGAAGAACATTTCTTAGTTTAACAGGGAGACTGGATATTTGTTGTTGGTATTTTTGGGAGTAGTATTTGCAGGACACATCTCTGGAAAATAACTTAAATAACAACCTGTCTTGTAAGAAATCTTGTGAGTCCGTGCTGCTATGGCTGAAAAACAGTTGCATCATAAATGTGTAAGTGCATATTAAGTTTATTGCTCTTTGCTTTTCCTTGCCTCAAAATCAGATTTCTTGCAGCATGACCACAGTCAGCAAACAAGAAATTTTCAATGTATGGCATGAAAAAAGACTAAAATTGCACTAATGATATTCCTTGGCTTCACCATCTGCCAGTGCTCTATTGCATTCAGTGGTTCCAATAAAATCCTAGTGAACCAGGGATGAGATGTGTATGTCTAGCAGAGCTGAGTGAACAGAAAAAACCACCTGAAGTTCACGTTTCATACAAGAACCTTCTCCTATGCAACACACTGCTTTCACTTTTCCCCTTCATCTACTTCTTTGTTGCCTTGGTAAATGTTAATCATGTGGAGAATCCTCCAAGCAAAACAACCAAGTCTAGGTCTGTATCTTACCCTTTTCTCCTATGGCTGTTTTAGACAAAAATCTGGGAGAAAAAATGCTCCACTGCAACAGTTCTGACCACCCTTTATGACAGGTCAGCAGATGGTGTCTTTAAGTGATGAATCTGACAACTTTTGGGGGTTAGTTGACTGAAAATGAAATATTATAAAGGAAAAATGTGCACTACTTTCTAACTACAGTTTCCTACTGCCATCCACCAATAGCATAAATGAGGATTCAGTGCCGGTAAAAGAAAACCACTTCCTAATATATGATTTGTGGGCCATTAATCTTGGCTTCCCATCCTCCAGTTTCAGTCTGAAAAACATTTTAGCTCAGCAGGTGATGCTGTCAGTGACAAATGAACAAGATTAAAATCAAGTGATGTGGACAAAGCAAACTGTCTCAGAATGAATCTTCCTGTTCTTGAAAACTACTCTGGTTCTTATGTTGCTGGAAACAGGGCTAGTGGTTTTGTGAATTTAATCTAAGAGAATTAGGAAATGGCATTTCTGTCATAGTGATATAAAAAAAAATAGAACCTTCATGAGAAGTAACTGGCATATTTCTTGAAGGATTCAACTGAATCTTTCATAAGGCTTTGCCTTATCTCAAGGATTCTTTTCTATAGGGATGTTAAAATACGTTACCTAAAGATAAGAATGCTATCACTGGCTGTGAAATTTCCATACTGAATAGGGTCAAAAATGAAAAAGATGGCAAAAAGCTGTGTGTCCAGTCGTCCAGAAACAGTCCAACTGTGAGAGCATGAAACACTGTGGAGGAGAGGAGTGTCTGTGAATTTGCAAATTTGCACTGAGTGAAGATATGAAGATTGTGGGAATGGCTTCTGAGACACTGGGAGCAGCAGAATAACTGAAGCAGCAGGGGCTCACTTTTTAAAGCTGGCTCTGGGAACCCACCTGGAAAGACAGGGTCACCTAAGCAGATAAGAAAGAATTCTTCACAAGAAGTAGTCTAGTAGATCCACAGAATGAGAGAGCAAAGAGACCAAACCCTCTTTTTTTGGATAGATTTTCCTTAGCAGGTGTCTTAAGGATCAGAAAGGTAACATTTAAAAAAGTTTATTTTATAAAGAAGGAATGGACAGGATTGAAAATCAGACCAAAATAACTCCTTTCACCTATACACTACTGTAATGCCTCTGGGAAAGAATGGAAAAATGGCACAGAAAAAGGGAGTACAAATGGAGAATATTTTCTGAGGTGTCTCTCTGATGTCTCATACACTTCCTAATATTCTGCATTTGGCAGGCAGAGAGTGGACATCATCATGTGGGGGCACATTCATCTCTACTCTTCAGATCAGATGCATGAGCCACCTTGCTTCTTGGGTGGTAGGTGACAATGTGTTAGGAATTCCAAAATATCTTCCTTCAGGAGCAGTTTGGTGGCTGGGCGTGTTTGCTCTCGTGAGAAGGGCTAACCCCTTCCCAACCTCGTCCTTTGGAAAGAGATGGGCTGGTGAATCCTGTGCCTGATGCTAATGACAGTCGTCATTTAGATTTAGGATTCTTGGATATTCTGGGGAAGGGGACATGAGGGACTGAGGCACAGTGGCAGCCATTTCTTGGATGGGAATAAGATAATAGGGAGCATCTAAGAGCTGCAGAAAAAAAGAGTGATATAGAGAAGAATAGAAAAGAAAATAGACACCTGCAAAACTGCTGAAGATAAATTTGAGATAAGGAAATGGAAGAAAATTTTGGTGTGTACATAATATTTTCTTTGAATTTTAACAGAGACATGAACATTTAGGATTATTTTTATCATCTTTCATAGATGACTGCTAGGCAGGTTTGTGCCCTGGTAGAAGGGAGGAGAAAGTGCCACTGTTTCTAAATCTGGTCTCTATATTATAAAAAATTGGCAGAATTATGTGAATTTGTGTCTATATTGAGCTCCCAAAAGTACACAGTCCAGAAAAATGTTGCAATGGTTTATGAAGAGAAACTCAGATTTAAAGCATAAGAAAAAGAAAAGATTGTAATTTACTCCTTTTACTTGACCCTCTAGATGTGCATTGAACAGGGATTACGTAGACCAGCACTTCTTTAGGCTTCAAATATGGTTCAGAAAGCTATAAGAGTTCATGAAGTCCATCTTTCCCTTCAGGCTTTCTTGTCTGCTTTTCCTTTCATTTAACTGTATTTTCCAACTGTTGCTGTATCATGTTACATTTATTTTTAAAATTGGGGTTTTTTCCATGTTTCACTTAGAAAGGGACACTTTTCTCTAGCCACCACAGAAGATCTTTTTGGAAGGCTTTTTCTTAGGGCATATCTCTGTCCAGCTTAACTTTGTTCTTTACAACACCCAAATACTGTGCTTTGTTTACCTGCTGTGTCTGGCCCAGGAATTTCTCTATTGTAGCTCAGAATTCAGCATTTAGCTTCTAATCGGATAGGAAGCAACTTCCTGCAGATATGTGAACTGCATAACCTCTGATCTAGCCAGTTATTCATAAGTAATAGAGGTGGTAGAAAGTTCTTTGCTGATGGGGGCAGGACAGAGATGCTGCCAGAAATGAACCCTGGGTTGGGAGGGGTGGGACTGAAAGGCAGCTACAGTTTTATAGGGAAGCTAAAGAAAAGAACAGCGCTCTCTGAAAAATTCTGTACAAATGCAGATGTCTGTCAGTATTGGCAGATGTCTTCCTGTGTTGGTTTGAGGCCTCATCCAGAAAGCAGCTGTTCCATGATAAAATTTTCTAGGCATGGAAAAATGATACTGCTTTTTGTGATAAAATACTTCTTTTAGTGATAGGTAGCTAAGTTATTACATGTTTTCAGTCAAAACCCATGAGGTTCTATGTCTGGGAATACTTGTAGGTAAATCTTAAAGTGATTTGAAATATTACTGAAGTGTTCTGTCATCCTACTGAAATCTATTTTCTTTGGAGTTTTTATAGAGAAGGAAGTGCAGCAACTGAACCAAAAACTGCCTTAAGAATTGTTGGACTGTGACAGATGAAGGATTTTGGCTTGCTGCTTGGAGAATCATGGAAAAAAAATGCAAAAAATTCCAATATCATCTAAATGCATTCTGGCCAGCAGATTTAGGAGAGGTTAGTCCCACGCCTTAGCTGTTTTCATGAGGCCTTAGACATCCAAGATTCTCCTATATCTCCATTTATCAAAAACATTAGTACAGGATATCCAGTTTCTAATCAAGCTGGCAGAGGGATTTCTTTAGATACTTCCTGTATGTGGCGCCTGTATGAAGCCCAATGGAGACTTCTGCAGTACCGTGTAGCCAGATTCTTTGCTGACTCTCGGATTTTTAAATCATCAGAGATTTGCACTGCTGTGAATGAGCACAAAAACAGGGTTCAGGAAATTCCCTAATATTTTCGCAGAAAATATTCACCTTGCAAAAAACTAATGTTTTTATTACTTTCAGAACCCATCTGAACAGACTATTTTTTCACTTGCATTACATGTAAGCAGACACACCAATATTAGTAACTTTGAACATGTCAAGAAAATATTGCTTGTTGCTGAGGAAACAGGATGCTAATCTCAAAACCAACATAGATATTTCCTTGTAAACTACCAATTAGGCAGTAAGGTTCAAGAGGGCATGGAGTTATCATAGAGTAATCATTGTCGTGGAGATTTACATGGCAGAGTAGAATTTAATGGCATAAGTGTATGGGGGACATGAAATCAACTCAATAAAAATTATGAATAATTTACTCTGTGCCTGAAATATTTTTTCTCTTAAGTCACAATAAAATTACATGGACAGGACACAGCACCAAATTTTAAAATTTAGGGTTTTCTTCTCTCTATGTGTGTGTTTAAATCTTCTAAATGTTTTAGTCAGACTCATGCAGTACTAGATCATGGTACCTTTTCTTATAGGTCTGGTATTAGCCGCAACTTTTGGAAAGAAGTCTCAATCCCCTCCATGTCAGAGGATTGGAGCCAACACTGCCATTAAAAGAGCTTCTCTGTCTGGAATGAAATCCTGTACAGAGTGTGAGATCTGCATCAATAAAATGTTATTCTCTCTTGGCAGATACTCAAAGGCAAGGCAGGTGGCAGTAACACTGCCTCCACTCTGATGATGTGGATCTCTCTGCAGAGGTCCATGGGTTCAGTTCTGACATATGAAAATATAACATAGAGCATCTTTTATTGGATTTGGTGAATTTAGTTCTTTTGGTTTTCTTTTCACTTGAAACAAGTGCTCTGATGTTCTTTCACAGAGTCTTAATAAAATCCACGATTGTTCAAGTGTATTGAGATATTTTAGTGTCAAAGCACCAAGTATGTGAAATTTAAGGGTTTGGTAAAATGTGATAAGGGAAAGAACTTTCTCTTCCCAGCTGCCAAAAAAACCAGCATACAGGGAAGGCATATTCCATTTCAATAAATGATTTTTTTTCCTCTATATCCTGTGAAAATAGTTTATGTAAAAACAATTAAAATGCCTGAAAGAACTAAGCAGCCAGGTTCCAAGAATGGAAGGACTTAGGGGAAAAATTAAAATAAACTAAAATCAATCTACAATTTTGATCTGGATTGAAGTATAAATAGCTCAGGTACATCATGAAGAAATATTTTGATTAGCTAGCAGGCTACTCTCAGCTGTCTGGATCTGAGAGCCCATCCATCGTGCCCACAGGCAATGGAGTCATCAGTTGTCTTTCCCTCATTAAAGACAGATAGGGACTGAATCTCCTTCCCTTACTGAACACTTCAGCTTCCTTGAGAAGAAAGGAGGCATCAGCAAAAGCAGGGCAGATTAAATACCACTGCAAATTCCAGAGTGACTTCTTGCCAGATTAATTTCTTCCACCAGACTGGCAAGCAGAATAAAACTCCTGGTGTTTCAGCATGTGTGGTCACAGCCTGGGATTAAGCTTATGTTGAGCATGGAGAATTTGTTACTTTGCACACTCATGGAAATGCGTATAAATGGCAATTAAATGTATTATGAACTACTTTAAAGTATTCAGATTTAATCTATCTTAAACAGTGTCTTAAAGTCATCTAATGAGATGGTGTTTGTCAAATCTACTCTTAATGCCAAAATTTTTCACTTGTCAAGGTTTGGTAAGCTACTGGAAATCCTGGATCAAGCCTGCCTGATATCTTATAGGTTGTACAGAAGAAGCAGGAGGGCTGGAAGTTTCCAGAGGAGGAGACAGGGAGCTGCATGAGTACTGAGGCAGCCGTGGGATGACCGAACACCATGGATTTAATGATGATGGCTTTAGAAAGTAAAGTAGCAAAGTAACTGAATTGTTTCAGAGTTCACAATCCAGAGTCAACTTAGAGATAGTTTCACTTCCTTGGCACTGGATGAGAAATCATAGTACTGCAGAAGCACAGAATGGATTGAATTAGAAGGGACTGTAAAGATTATCTAGTTCTGACTCTCCTACTGTGGGCAGGGATGACACCCACAAGAGCTGGATGTTCAAAGCCTCATTCAGCTCCTCTGTTAGAACAGCTTAACAGGGGATCTCTCATCTAGTAATTCTTTGAAAGGTGGAATTTCACTCTTCCAAAGTTCAGATTCTTGTTCCTCAGTATCACAAAATTGCTACAGCCCACACTCCCTCCATTCCTAACCTCTTTAATTAGCTTGTTTCCATTGGTGAGCACCAGGTCTAGTAATGCTTCTCCTCTGGTTGCTTTGTCCAACACCTGGATGAGAAGTTATCCTCAACATAGTCCTGGACTCTCCTGGATTGTATACAGCCTGCTGTATTTCCTACCTAGTAGACATCCAGGTGTTTGAAATCCCCCATGAGGATGACAGCCTGTGAGGGTGATGCTGCCTACAGCAGAATCAATAGGCTGCATCAACAGGCTTCTCCTGCTCAGGCAGACTCAGACCCACACCACAACGTGTCCTTGGTCAGTCCTCTCCTTGATTTTTACCCAGAGGTTCTCAGCACATTTGTGGCTGTTTTACAGAGGTAGCTCTTCAGAGCTTACTCATTCTTTAAGGTAGAGTGAAGCACCCTTTCTCCTCCTACCCAGCTTATCTCTTCTGGGCCTGTAGATCTCAATTGTTGTGTTCCAGCTGAGAGGTTCATCCCACCATGTTTCTACGATAGCAATTAAGTCAATTTCTAGCTCCACTATGATTTGCAACTCCTCTTGCTTATTACCAATGCTGCGTGCATTGGAGTATAGGTACTTCAGCTGAATAAATCTTCAGGAAAAAAAGAAGAAAAAGTATACAAAAGAAAAAAAAAGATTTCTCAGTTTTAGATCTAGTTTTAGACACTTTGCAGTAAATATCTATAAACTGTCTTTTGGAATTATTCTGTTTTGATTAACAGGCCTAACACTCATTAAAACCAACACAAAGCTCTCATTAGTCTCCCAGCTGAGAGATTTATGCAGAAAGAAGTACATCATGGTTTCTTTTCCAACTCTGCTGAGTGCTTGTTTATGTAAACACTTTTGCAACCTATCCTGGAATTTTAGGTGGTAATGAACTGCTGGTGAAACTCTCAGGCATCATGCAACACACATCCGGTCTGTTTAACTACAGTAAACGAAAATATGATGAATTCCTCAGATCATGTTTTAATCCAAGTCCAGCTGCATATGATTTTCATGGCATAGCTGCAAAATCCATGACTTCTATTTCTGACAATGCTCAGACACCTCCACTGGCTCACCTGACCTTCCTGGCAGGAATAAGAGATGACTAATGTGAGGAGAAGGAAATGGACTGCAAAGGAGGGGAGGAGGTGGCATCATTGTTTTCTAAATATTGGAAAGACAAAACAAAACCACTAATAAGAAAGCCTCACCACACCCTTAATTCTTAACATTTTTTTTCTGAATTTTCAGTTTGCTTCACTAGAAAATGGGTCATCTTTCTTGCCAAGAAGGACAGTATTTGTGGTTACCACCTAAATATTTTAAATTTCATGGATGTTACATTGAGAAATGTCTATAGAGATGTCTTCAACATACTTTTCCAAAGCAATCACTTATTGCTTCTCGTGATATTTCTTAGCTATTTTAAATATTTAAAAACAAAGAGGTCTGATAAAGCCTACCAAGTGTTTATCAAATAATTAATTTATTAATATAAGCTTCTAATGCTATCTTAAAATTCCTATCTCAGTTCACATTTGAAGGTGTAAATTCCTTAATACACAAATTTTCAGCAAAAGCTCAGATATTTTTAAACCAAGTATCCATATTGTAGTTTCTTAGTTCAAGAATAATCATGGGGTAAACACACTGCGCACTATTAATTTTTGTTTCTAATATGCATTTTCTTGGTGTATGAGAAACACATCTTTGATTAATCCTCTGCAGTTATTTGCCAACTTTTAAAATACAGTTTTTCTACTTCCTTGTAAATCTCCTTTATGGCAAAAAAATCTGAATTAAGCAATATGAATATATTCATAACAGAGATTTTTCCTTGAAATATGCACTCCATGTAAAAGTTAAACTGAAGTATCAATATGAGGTGTCGATGTTTTGGGTTTTTTGTTGTTTGGAGTTTTTTTTGTGTTTGTTTGTGGAGTTTTTAGATTGGGGGTTTTTTGCAGGGGGGAATGCTTATAAGTTATACTTATGAACTATGAAACACATGGTACAAGTCATAAACCGATACTGAAAAATTACCTTTTGCTCCACATATGGAGGTATATTTTATGGCAAAGTGGTAAACAAAACACATTTTTAAGGTGGTTCAGTGTTGCAGTATTATATTGTGCAAAACATTCATTTTTAATTTACTATATTTATTTATTTTAATAAAGTACTCAATTTACCTGACTAATAAAAAAAATCAAATAAGAAATATTTGCTAGAGGAAAATACCTTTAATAACGAATTCTTTGTAAACTGGACATAGATCCGTGATTAAGGGGGATATAGTTTATGAGACTAGAAGAATCTAAGGAGCTATTTAGCTGACCAGCTGCTAATTTGAGACTTGTTTGCCTAAAACTTTACAAGGATCTTGTATTTATGTAAACAAATCCCATCTCCTGTGCCAGCATCAGACTACATCAGACTAAGATGAGCCCCTTGAGTGTACTGACTACCAGATCAAATCAGTCATCTAAACACAGATTCTAGTCCATCCAAGATAGTCCAAGATAGTCAAGATAGCTACACAAACCTGTGGGTATGACATAGGTCCTACCAGAAACTTGTACCTTTCTAGAATGGCTGATTTAGGCCATTGAGATTGCCCTAAAAAAGTCTCAAAAAAATGCTTGTGTTCAGACAGTTAAATCCAGCTGTATATATATAAACACACAATAAAATCTACTTGAAGGACCTGGACCATCCTGGTCCTTCAATGAGAGTTATGTCTCACTGTTTTTCCCACCAAACACATTGCATTTATTTGTGTACTAATTTTGGACTTAATTAAAAAGAAAAAATATGGATGGCTTTTGAAAAGCAGGGGGATTATGATAATTCCAAAAATGTTTCTGTAAGTACTCATAAGCCAAGGGCCCAGCTGGTGCTAATGATATTGACTATGTAAAGACAGTGTTCTGTTTCATATTCTTCATTTTTTTTGTACAGAATGATTTTGATGAGATGACCATAGCTTGCATATCCACATGAGCAACACAATGCAGAAGCTGCAGCTGAACTCAGTTTTATCATAGATTTAGTATGAAGCATTGCTCACATTTATAAAGTATAGATTCAATTATTAATGTTCAAAGGGGTAGAAATCTCATTGCAAACATGGATTTAAATTTGGATTACCTACATGGAGTAAGACAAGAAAGAATAAGGCATGTTTTGGCAAGAAAAACTACTGTTATTAATGTGGGTATGACTGTGCAAAGTTAGGAAACACAAGGAAAAAGGAGGAACTAATTTGAGCAGTGATAACATTCTTTGTATAGAAATAGCAGTTATCAATATGAACATTTTTTAGACTAATATACTGCAAGCTGTTCCTTGCAACTGCTAAATATGCATTTAATTTCATATTTACTACTGTGACATTTTAGTCAGATAGTAGTATTGTTCATGTAAATGGTGTTACTTCTTATCTTTATGCTCTTTTTCTTATTGTAACATGTAGACCAATATTAGCCTTTAAGATAAAACCTTTCTACCAAGAGGAAACATCAGCAGAAAGGGAGGAAATAAATGAAGCATACCTTTTGGCAATTAAATATGCTGGCACAAGATTTCATGCACACATATTCTTCAGAATCCAAGATATTTGTATTTCTTTCATAGGAAGAACTACCACAGATGTCTCTCTGCATATTCCTACTTACCCTTCTTGTAGCACGTAGACATAGTGCAGGACAGTGCACAAAGGACACTTCTTGTCAGGCAAAAGGCACTTAAGAACAGAATGGATATGTAAAAATTTAAATTAAATTTTTAAATTAAATTAAATTTATTAAATGGGACAGAGGTAACCTAATCTTGAAGGTAGGCTTCAGACCACATGTGGGTTTCTCCCATTTCAGCCTGATAGATGTGATATTGCTACAGCGTTGTGTTCCTGAGCCCTGCCAATGGTGAGGCTGAGCACGTGTCCCCAGTAGGCAGCCAGGTGTGCGTGCACCTGTACACACATGCATGAGGGCACACAGAGCCCTACACACACAGTGACACAGGTCAGCACCTTCACTGACACTCACATCAACACTTACTGTGCTACATTTTCCCATGCTCGCTCCTCCTGCATCTGCCCTGATCGTTTTCTTGTCTTTGGTCCTGACCACTAGCATCTTATAGTGTTTTACTTAGTAACCAAATGCTCTTGCCCTGCATCCTCTAAAAAGTTCTCTGCTTCTACAGGCAACCACCTACCTTGTATGGCTTTCATGATAGAGTTTCTTCCACTTACACTGAAGGGAGTGTTTAAAGAAGAAACCAGCCTTTTCTAGGCCAAACAATATAGCTAGGCACAATAGGCAGGAACTGATGCACAGGAAGTTCTAACTAAATATGAGAAGGGACTTGTTTACTGTGCAGGTGGTAGAGCACTGGAATAAATTACTCAGAGTGGTTGTGGAATGTCCCTCAATGCAGATATTGAATAACTGTCTAAATGCAATCCTGTGCTGTGTGCTCTATGATGATCCTGACTGGGCAGGGAGGTTGGATCAGGCGATCCCAGTATGGTCCTTTCTGACTTCATTCATTTGGTGATTCTGTGACTCTTGCTGAGTATCCCATCAGGGACAATGACCAAATTTCCTTCTTTGCTAGCTTTAGGATAGTTAGTTCAGTCAGTGGCATTTTCACTGATGATATTGGTAGGGTTCTTCTACCAATCTTTGCATTTATCATAATTGCTCTTTAATCACACTAAACATTTTTACATGTGCATAAAACCTATCAATGTAATTACTCCTTTCCCTTATGTTTTACTTTTTTCCCATCTAAATCAGAGTTTGCATGCAAGGAACCATGGGGAATATGTTTATGTCTGTCAATTTCAAGGTGCAAATTTGCTAAGCTGCTGCTTTTATGTATTGCTTCTTTTCATAGGCTCTGTCATTACACTGATCACTTAAATGAGGTTAAGGTACCAGCTTTGCTGAGCTCCTGAGAATATAAGAGTTCTGAGGACAAAACTCAACTCCAGGGTCCTCAGCTCTGTTCCTGTGACAGTGGTGAATAGAGGTGAATAGTGGTGAATAGAGGTGTCTATTCATGGAGGTGAATAGACAAGAGAAGTAAGAGCAAATTAAAGCTCTTGTCATTGAGAAATAAACTGTTTCCCTGGAAAGCTGTTTATTCAAGAGGCTACTACATTAAGAAGTTACATTTCAGATACAATGATGCTGACATGCCAGGTGCCAGTAGAGGAGATGTGCAGAAAAAACGGATTTATGAAAATTAAATTTTCTGTGGAAGCTTTTCCCTCTTTTTAAAAAGTGACTCAAAAGACTTATTTTTCTCCTGGAGTGTTTGGCCATGGGTCTTATGTCATAGCAGCCCTACAAAATATATTCAGAACACAATGAATTGGACAAAGATTGGACTTGATGTTCTTAGAAATCTTTTCCAACTTTAAAGATTCTATCATTCTCATGGTTCTATTTGGTTTCTTCTTGAATAAGAAAGATTGTTAGTTTCAAAGCTGTCTTCTGCAAACAATGTTAGGGAAATATCACTCACTTTTATTTAATTCTAAGAATTTTAATAAGGCATACAGAGCATTAATATTTAAACTCACTTACAAAATTATTTTTTGCATGGTAGCATTTGTTCAGTTTTATGACTTTCTAAAATGTAATACATTCACATTTCAGGGCTCTAAGAGGAATTAAGAACTCTTGTCTGACACTGTAAAGAGAGTTCAATCAAACTCATATGCAGTAGAAAGAGAGCCCCATAGGATGCAAAAAAAAACAGATACCAGAGTGCAGCTAAGAGGAAAGTAGGAAGAAAGAACTCACACCAAAATTGTTATTTGGTGGCTCTGGCTTTGGACATTCAAATTGCTGTTCCATAGACATGAGCTATTACCATTCAAAACCAGACCAAATAATTTCTATATTCATATATAGGCTTTTCTGTTGCTTTGGATAATTAGTACTGAATTGCTTAAAGGCATATTAATTTTCTTGCAGGTATGTGATGATTTTATATTCCTAGAATCATACTGTGATATCTATTATCAATATTACTTCAGTGAAATCACTGAAAATTGATCCTATATATATAGAAGGGGATTCCAGAAACAAAAGAGAGAAAATAATTTATTTTCTGATATTTTTATCTCATAGATTTGTAGTTCAGAAGATGGATAAATTGCATAACATTTGTGACTGTTCTTTTTTCCATTCTCAGGCATTGAGGAAAGTATCTTTGATACTACTGCCAAAGATAACTAAGTCCACAAAACAGTTTGCTACACAGTACATCTTCAGAGATTTTGAAATGATTAAATAAAATTCTTCAAGATGTACTCAGTCAGATAGTCTGTAATAGGAATTAGGAATAAATATTGGGAAAAAAAAAGCACTAAGTAGGCAAGAAAGAGTCAGTTTCTTTGTAACTATCTCTATCATTGCTGCAGGGCATATGGCAAAAACATTCAAAGTTGCGTCAGTGTTCATAAAAAATTACCAATCTCTATCACTATGAACACACTGTATTGTGATGCTGTTGTGCTAACATATTACACATGACTGAGGAAAATGTTTTTAACAGCTAAATTGCAGGAGCTACCAAGGAGTTCCTATAGTTCCCAGCTTCTTTACCACAGAATACCTTGACACTACCGCAGCAAAACTGAATGTCAAACTGACTGTAGGTGTATATCTAATGCTTACTGTGAAATTCCTGTCATTGCAATCACAAGTATTTATTTATTAAATGTTACAAGAAAAAAAAAATATTTTCAAGTTTTTTTCAGTAGACTGGGAAAGCAATCTGTGGAGTTTTCACAGACATTTGCTTTCATTTTCAAGAGCTCTGCTATGGATGACTCAGTCTTTGTGGTAACAGCCAGATAACATGGGCTAATCCAATACCCTTTGAAGTCAGAGTGCCGACATTCCCATTGAAGTAAGCAAGAATTTGTTAATGAGTAGATTGACTTCTTATCTTTAGGAGTATACCATTATCCCTAAAGTTACTCTGCTCATACATTCACCTTTATATCTGTGGGCCCAACTGTAATGCACTTGGGATATTCAAGCCCCAGTCCTGACTAATTTGAAATCTTTTGTATCTCATAAATTCTATTATTTGAAACTTGCTTAGTATCTTTTCTCATACTAGTTCCTTTGAGTTATGAGTTATGTAAGTACTTGGCTTCATGAATGATGTCAAAGGAAATTCGTTAGGTTTCTCCCTAATTTGTGATTTCACAAAGGTGTATGTTTCTTCATTTTCCCCTCATTTCTCCCCATTTGTTTCTTCCCATATTTCATATTATATTTCTTTCTTCCTATATTCTTCTTCTCATTTTTTTTAATCTTTGAATCCAGTCTACAGGGTGAAACTTACTCTACCCATTTTTCTATAAGCTAAAAATCCCACCCCTAATACATGAATAACCACAATAAAAATGGGAATGTTAAACAGTCTTCATTCATCTGGAAACCAAAATGCATAAGGTGCAGAAAGAACAGTAAGATCAAATAGTCCTATGCATGCCTCTTAGTGATTTCTTTCATTCAAGTACATGTCAGCACAGGGCTGGATGAGCCTAAAAATAAAGCCTAACTGAAGACAATTGCTCCCTGGATTAAAATTTCTGAGGCACATAAGAAAACTGAATTAAAATCACTAGAGAATTTCAGAGTAATGAGTGACTGAATGCCAAAAAGAAATGAATCTATTTATAACAAAATTAAAAGTTTGAGTCGATACAGGAGGAATCAGTGGATTATGTCAGTTATTTATGAGGTGGATGGAATTAATCAGTGAGAGAGAGAGCATCTGTGAATGCAATGATCTAACTGGAAAATTAGCAAATCATCCCACAAACATTGAAAGTTACTCATCACCATAAAGTCAGTAAAATCATATGTGATATTAACAACAGATATGAACAGAAAGGTTAAAAAGCTTGTGTGATATAACAATGAAAGCTTTCCTGATTTTCCTCTTTGTTTCTTCTCTGCCAGAGAACTGCAAATGCCCAGAATATAACTCATCCAGAATATATAATATTTAAAATTATGACTGGATCTCTTTTGTGCCAGGTGCATAGTAAATTTAACTGCATCCATACTGCAGACTTAAATGTTGTTCTCAGCTGTTTGTCCAGAATTTCCAAATACCTTCATCTATATCCAATGTCATTCAGGCTGCAGGAGGTCTAAGCTCATAAATGAACAGCCCAGGTAGCCAAGTAATTTCCAGGCAGAAAAAGAAGACAAATCTTGAAAAAGCTAGATACATTACCTCCTTTATACTGAAAGTTTTGAGTGAACTAATAGTAGGGCCCATTTTGGCATTTCTCTCTTGGTACATGCTTTTTGCTTTCTAGCCTCTACTCCTTAAAACCTACACAAAAAAAAAAAAAAGACAAAATACTTCCCACTACAACAACAAAATCAACAAACCAAACAAAAAATAAATATATTTTAGACTGAACTGCACTTTTGGAATGAATGTGTTTCCACAATAGAAACCTTATTAAAAACATGATTAAATATAATTGAGATACCAAGTACTGGTCTCTGGAATTAAGTTAAGCATATATTGAGGTATTCAAAATGTAGATGGAATTTGTGGCCTTCAATATACAGAATTTAAAAGTAAAGTATCTTTTCTCATATTTTTATTTTCAAGACACTTGTATTACTTCTCTTTCATGAAAAAAGCAAAATAGACAAACTTGTTCATCTCTTTATTACTTTCTTTAAACATTTCTCAAATCAAAATAGAGCTGTAGAGGCTGAAAGTCTGATATGCCCTTCCCTTACTGTTCTTCACTGTTGAATATCCAGGACTGACTGAGAAGCAAAGGCCCATTGCAACAAAAAACCCCACATATTGATGCGTCCATGACCCATTAAAATATCATTTGGCTTTCAACACTGTGTTCTAGT
Source organism: Ammospiza nelsoni (assembly GCF_027579445.1). NCBI lineage: Eukaryota > Metazoa > Chordata > Aves > Passeriformes > Passerellidae > Ammospiza > Ammospiza nelsoni. The sequence goes on along the minus strand of NC_080636.1, from coordinate 34,975,645 downwards.
GTAGTGGGATGATAGGCATACAGATATTCCCACTAGGGCTTAAGCTCTGTTTGTGCAAAATTCCCATGTTTCTGTAGATGTAATGCACCCTTCTGTGTGATCTTACATTCTGGCTGCAAACAGCAAAAAAACCCCATGTATTTATAATGGAAAGTCTTTCTAAGGCCTATCAATATCTAAGGAATAGGAATCTGAACTTCTAAGAGTTTCCAAAGATAAAGTAGAACTTTTAACTTTCAACTTGCTTGAAATTTCTCTCAAGTTAACAATAAACAAAACATTACAATTTAATAGTCACTTGTGAATGAAGTCATTGATGACAATATGTTGCTTACCTCTGTAATTCCATAGCAATAATATTACACAAGTGTTCACTAATGGGACTCTTGACAAATTGCTATGTATTCCAAAAACTAATAGACCTGTATATAAACAACATGTCTTTGTTCTGCTAGTTTGGAATTTTTTGAGAGTTATGAGTTGACAAATAAAAATAAAAACAAAAATTCAAATGAATGCAGAGAGAAATTTCTGTCTTTGTTACTTACTTTATAATCCTTATTGAGCATCTGGCTGTTCTGTGATGTTCATTAAACTAGAAATATCTAGTTCAGCCTATCTCTTAAAGTTGTTGCCAGCAACAGAAACAAGTATATTTCAGTAGCACAATTACTGATCTGTGCTATTCATAAATAAAAATGCTTTTCCATTTTTTCACACATATTATATGGGATTCAGAGCTTATTTCATGTTCTTCAGCCATTCCTCAATCTTATTTCTACCTTTGATTTTTTTCTATCAGAGGTATATCTAAGTACAACTTAAATCCATTATTAGAAGTCTTTCTCAACATTTCATTCCTCTGAACCTCTCACTCTTCTTGAGAAGATGTAATTTTGAGTCTTAATCAGCGTACCAAAACATGGCACTACGCTGAGTCTGAGGTGAGCAGTACAGGGATGAATGAAGACTGTCTTACCAAGTCAGTGCTGATGAGTTTTATGCAGGGGAATTTTCTCACTCTTTTCTCAAGCAACCCAAGCAAGCAACCTGTTCTTCTTGTCCATCAGTTTCCTCTGGCTCTCAAGCATGCTCACCTAGCCATGTGCTCCTAACAGAAGATGATGAATGTCTGCATGAAACTTTTTTGGTGGTTTATCTCTCTGCTGTGTGTTCAAGTTTATCCACTTTGGTTTGATTTTTCATGGGCTCTGGTGTGTACCTCTTCCTAAATATATTGTTCAGCTTTGCTGTCCAGGCAGAGAACACGACAGGTCTGGGGAATGTGCAGCTGTGACCAGAGCAGCTGGATGTCTTTTGTTAGCATCCCCATGCAGCAAGGACTAAGCTAGCACTGGAACTGGTGTGGTAAGAACAGAAAACATTGTGTGAAACTGCTCCCAGATGGATATTGTAACTTACCAATGTTCTGTCTTCCAGAACAGTGATGATTAGCCCTTCTGTCATCCCTGGCCCTTCTTGGTCAGACAAAGCTCATTTCACATGGGAGCTAGCGTTAATGGAAAAGACATCCAACAGAATTTATGGAGAAACGCTTCAAACATGAAGGATATGGGAAATGGATTTTGCTTGCCATTGAAGATGTGTTGTAGATTGTTAGCCTGCCATGTCTTTCCTTCCACTGGCACAGTAAAAAGATTCTTTTTAATATGTAAAGAAATAGAGATTTCTTTGAGATCCGGATTAATAATTTATTTCTAATCTTATCAAATAATTAAGTTCCGAATGAATGTCTCGTTTTTAAAGTTGGAATCTTGAGATTTATGAAAAGCAAAGCATAATTCAATTATTAAGAAATATATCTCTAAAAGGCAATTTGGTGGTCTTAATCTCTTCAATCTTAAAATAGAGGATTTCAGCTATTGAATAACTCTTTAATCAGTGAAAAAAAACCCCACTTTTAAAAGATTGTGAGGTTCTTATTGATCATTTAGGTCAGTTGTTTCAGGTTTCTGTAACGTTAAAACTCCTGAGGGGATTATAGTGTCTTTTTTTTGCTGTTGTTTTGTCTTAGAAGAAGCATCAAAATGCTTTTTCTTAATTGCTTCAAAACTGAGAAGCTGCTTCTTTCCTCCAAATTCTTTCCTTTACTGAGCAGTCCTTATTTACCTCCCCTTGCATGCATTGTTTCAGCAAGGACATATTCATTATGAAGTGACATTTTAAGTTTTCGTAAACTCCACATCCCCAGAAGAATTCTGTGGCTGCTAATTGTGAGCATGCAGGAGACAGGTCACTGCTAGGCAGCTCATAGACTGGTCCAGTGGCTTTCAAGTACATTCCAAACTTGAAGTTTTGCTTCTAAAACCATGGAAATTCCGGAAGCATTTCTGCCATTAATTTTTCAATGAGAAATCAAACTCTTAATGCCTTCATTGTTTCCAACTATTTTTGTGAAACATTTTCATTTAAGCACTGAAATGTAGTATATTGTACTTTTGATATCACACAGCAAGTTACTTCATTTAGATCATAAAAGACACCAAAATTAATTTATGTAGACACACACAAAAGCATATAGACATAAAAATAGAGGCCCTTGTCTTTTGTTGTATCCTTTTGAGGGAATGCTGGAACATGCATCCAAATTTTTCAGTTCAGGTGTCATTCTTGTTTACAGACTGATAGCTTCATGCTGAGTATTTAAACCAAAAGGTCTTTACAGCACTGCAGGGATACTGCAAAGGTTTGTTTTTCCTCTCTTGAGTCTCCTTAATCCCATTCTGGAGTAAAAACACTTCCATAATCCCTCGCTTTTGAGTGAAGATGTCTTTATCAGAGATGTCTTTTTTTTTTTACTAATCCTTATTCTCAGTGGTTTTATTGCTGCATTACCAACATTCTTTTTACCTGGCTAACAAGAGATACTCATGTCCAGCTACTGCCTTTGCTCCTCCACAGTCTCTATTTGCCAAAGTGACAGGAACTGATGGACTACTTTGAGTCATCTAAGAATTTTCTTTACTTTTTTCCTCCCCTTAGTTTTTATTTATGACAAGACACTGGAAATATACAAGGAATTAAAGCTTTGAAGAGAGATTTTTTATTCATGCAGAAAGGGCCCTGGAAAAAGTACAATTGCAAAAGATGACAAAGAATAAAGCTTAGTTCTTAAAAGTGTCACATCTTTCTAAGACTCTTGTTTTCAACTGCTGTTGTGGGCTTTTGAATCAATATACAATTTTTGAACTTGCTTTTAGCTGAAAGCTATTTAAAGAGTCCTTTTTTCAATCAGCATTCTACAAAGGTAGAAGTGTTTACTCTCTACTTTCATTGCTACATTTTAAGAAGAGAAGCCAAATTCTAAAAGCTGACTGAAAGACAAACCTTGTCTTTTGGCACTTGCACAATAGGTGCTTACACTAAAGTCAGATGATTGACTTTTTAACTGTTAACACATGACATAACTGCTCTGAGACACACAGAAAAAGCCATTCTGTAGGGTTTTCAGTACATCAGTTGGATACTAGCACAGCTCTATTATTTTCCTTCATGGATAATCAAGGCACCATTTTTTCCAACTAGTTCTTTAATTTTTGTGTACCATGCCAAACAAGGTTGAAATTAAACTAATATTCTATTTCTGGAACTCTCAAAAGTGAGATAGATGCATTTTAATGCAATTTCCTAATGGCTTGATTGTTACTTAAAACTGGATTTTTTTCCTTTTTGTATTTTATAACATCAGGTAAGCAAACAGAGGTAAATGAACTAATGTCAATTCAAAACCAGAAAGCTACTTCCTTCATTTCAAGTATATGACAGCATCATGACATCTTCCTAACTGCTCTCAAGGTTCTCATTTAATTTTTTTTTTTCTTAAAAGAGAAATCCTCCTGTTCATAATTCAGTTTTGTTGCTTACTTTCTTTGGTCAAATGAACTGATCAACTGTTGTAAAATTCCCATTCTTATGAAGAAACTTTTGTACATAAACATTTTAAATTATGTTTGAAGACTGCACAACTTACATGTCATGTTCTAGAGAAAATGAATACTTCATGCTCAGCACTTAAATGTGCCATTTCACAGTAGTTTTGCAAAATATGGTAATATTTCCACAGGTTTTACTATAATTGTATCATTGTTACTCTGAATATTATTACCAATAAGCTGACAGCTAGTAAACCCTCCTGAAGGAATCCTAGAAAAAAACTGTCTTTCAATTGTACTATTGAAGATCGAGCACAGTAGTTGACTAGTGTACCCCATCAAAATAGCCACTTATTAAATGCTGTCTTTTATGTTTCAAAAACTTGAAAGTGCTCCAGTGGGGAAAACTAATCTAGGTAAAGTAACATAATATTTTCCTAGTAGATAATGGTAGGAGCAGATTTCAGGACTGAAAGATCCTTAGGAAGGAGTCTGAAACTTTGGGCAGGCAAGAAGCTCACCCTTTTACAGTTTTAAAATGTGAACAGATGGTCGTTCTTGGATGCGCCAGCTTAAGGAGTGCTGTGAAAATAACATGTACTCTAAATGGGATGCCAGTTTACAGGGATGTAAACAGAAAAATCAGTAGGAGGGTAAGGGGTGAGGAAAATACTCTATCTCACCAATACTGCTCCTTACAGAAAACTTGTGCCACTAGATTTATTTAGTGAGATGCCTTTTTATGTTTAGCAACACTTCATTTCACCATGTCAGTAAGTTTGTACTGCCATTATGCTATCAAATGGCATATTAGTGCTCTACTGAAGCACTTAAAGCATAGCACTGCTGCAGGATGCACAGCTTTCTGGTGATGATTTTTATTAAGCAGCCTTACAAGCCTCTGTGATAGCATTTTTCTTTGCACTTTGAATATAAAACTAAAGAGACTTGATGCATTGTGTCTTGTTATGTCTGATTCTGTCAGCGTATGGCTTTGTGTGGCTCAAAGTGATGTGATGTGAGATGTAATGCATCAAAGAGACTTTAAGTTTCTTCTGCATTCTGAATAACGACAGAAACTTTTGCTACAAAACTAATGTCATGTAATGTTACATATGCAATAGAAAAGGATTTGTAGAAAAATTATAGTGCTTAGTTATGGGCAGAATTAAATTGATACAGGGGAAAGTGGTGAAATCTACTTCTTAGACACATACAGAAACTTGAAAGGAAGTCATAAGATAATGAACATCTAGCATCCTTGGATATGAGAGATGATTTTTCTCTAAGTAATTCATTGAGAATTTACAAGTCAACAACATAAGAAAGATTACAAGTAAGTTTTGGATTTTTTGATGGAAAACCTACAGGCTTGTAAACCAAATAAAAGGAGACTAGGCATTTGTGGATGACAGAAATAATCCTCTGCGAGTCTGTGTGAGAGAGAGAAACGTGGGGAGGGGAGCAGGGAGACAGTGAGAAATGCATTGAGACAGACAACTGGAGGGGTAGTGGGACAAACATCTATAATTTCAAGTTGTCCTGAATAAGAGCCTTGCATCCCAGATCTTTAAGGTACCTGCTAAAGCTATATACTAGAAGGTATGTGAAATTTGTTGAGGTGACTCAATGATAGACATTTAGAATCCAAAAATAATTTTATATGCCTGAAGTAGAGGATGTCTTCTAGGTTTATAATTTCCTTTTTTCTTTTCCCCATCTCCTAAATAAGCACAATAATATCTTGCTACCTCATGAGATGTGATGAGGAAATAAACGTTTGAAGGGAACAAAATTATCTCAGAAATTAAAGCCGTATGGATAACAAGATATGTCCATCATGCAAATGTTTTTGAAACATCAAAAGGCAGCAGCTTTGTAAATCTTACACAGAGATTAGAAGGCTTTTTGGAAATCTTTGCTATAAAAAGGCAGCTTATTGTAGAAAAATATTGAGAGCTGATGATTGTTCCTACCAAGAAAATCTTTGATCCAAAATCCATTACAGGGCTTCATTAATGCCATCAGGTATTCCAGTACTGTGTTTCAGGCACAGTGTAAGTATTTGCTAAAACAGAGAATGAACCAGCTAGGATTTTGGACATATGGCAGATCAGGAGTAAATAGAAGGACATGCTATTGAAAAGGACACACGGCAGGAGAGGAAAAGAAGTCTCAGGAAGGAGTCATGGTTGTGTCCTGAGAGAAGGCATTGAAATGGGGCTTTTAGGAAACATAACTGACATAAGATTAAGTAAATTGGTGATCTTTTTGCTTCTACTAAACAGAAGACCCTATTTATATATTTTTATCATAAATAAAGCCAGTAGTAAACTTGACATAAAACACTGATTTCTCCTAATAGCAGCAGTCCTTCTTGAAAGAAGACACATATTTTTGTCAAATCTTTGGGTCCACAAATGTAAGAATGTTTTATTACATGGCATCAATTCAATTTTAAATGACAGAACAAAACAAATAACTGCTAATTAAAAAGAGTAATGGGCATTATCTTCCTTCAAGCCTTAGAAGGGAAAGGAATTATAGTATTTGATTGTGAATCGCATATACATACATTCATGCATTTTGAAAAATTTTTATTTACCTTAACTTCCTTTTCTTGTGAAGAAGAGAGCTGTATTAAAGAGCTCTTAATTTTTCTACTCTAGACAATTTTTTTCCATAATTGTTAATAGGTTAAAAAGCAATACATGCCAGCATGCAAGAGAGAAATATTTTAAAGTTTTTCTTACAAAATGCATTTTGCATCTGTTCTACAGAAATTAGAATTTTAAATGGAAGATATGACAAACAGATATATCAGTAGAGGATGAAATTCACAATTCTTGTTTCTAGACAGAGATTTTAATATGGGCTTCCATAAACTGGTGGTAGAAAGTTAACTAGATGTCTTCCAACTTTAGTGTTTCTCTCTGGAGGAGTAATATGAAATGAAATTCCAACCATGATATAGAAAGTCTGCAATTTTTTAATTTTTTTTTTTCATTATTGATACTTCCTGGGTTAGTGGAAAGTGGTATTGAAACCAGGCACTGCTGGATCCAGCTTTCAGCCATACCTTGGTTTTGTCATCACTCATGCTGAAGTCATCTGTACTACTGTGACTGTTTGTTGTAGTATCAGACCTACTACTATATGTGACTCCCAGAAAAGTAAAGAAATGTGTATACAGAAAGTAGAAAATATTGTTTCTTTTATATTTTATGCTGTCACTGTAATATAAGTGGTATAAGTGCCTGGAACCAGAACAGAATTAATGTGAGTACTGAAACAAAAACAGGCTATCTTTTCTGATACATAAAAAATATCCTGCTATACCTTTGTGCCACTGTTGGAAAATAAAATCAAGATTTAATATATCTTTCTTAGATGGGTGGCATAATTTGTTTGCTCAGAAGGTATTATCATTCATCACAAAAGAGAAATAAAAGAAAAAGCTAGACATAAAACCAAAGAAAAATGTAATCTCTGGGTGAGATGTAAGACATGATGATATCAGAATCCATGTGTTTCTTTTCTTGATCTTCTATACCACAAAACATGACTAACATACAGAATTCCAAGAAACATTCTACCACTTAACAGTGTTACAGAACACAGGACTGCAAAAATTCAGTAAGAAAAGATCACTAAGAAAGTAAAAGTTTTAAAAATGAGCCTACTCAGAGGAATAAGAACATTCATACTACCTTTCACAATGAAAACAGCTTTTTGATATTTAAGAGGGAATTTTTTTGTGATACAAAGGAAATAAAAGAGTGCTTTATATTCTACTAATCAGTAGCAACATAGTTGATGGTTGGCTCTTGAGTATCAGCTGCATATGCAACATACATCAATTTTTATTTTTGTTTTGACATTTGAGCCTGCATTTTCTATAGTTTCAATTTAGTTTTCAACTAGTTTAGGGCCAGACTGGTATAGAACTGAACCTTAGGAAAATAAATATAATGACATGTAGAGCTTATCTTCAGCATGTATGTCATCATTTTGCCACCCTTTAACATGAGAAGCATGTCCACTATTTCTACTTATTATTTCAGTCACGCAAAAGCTTTTGGGTGTCAGGTTGGTTCATTAGCCTTTGTTTTTCTATTTAATGTTTTTCTATTTAATGCTTCTCCAGGTAACTCCTATTCTGATCATCTCCCATATAATTGTTTATAATGAAAGTTATTCTGAAAATATGTTGCTCTAAAATAATTTTTAACTGACATTTTAAAAGCATTCCTTAAACGTGTCCAGTAGGATACTCAATATCTTTTCAATATAATTCATAAATAACAGCTGACAGATTCATACCTCTTTGTGACTGAACATGGAATTCACAGGATTATAAATTATAAAAGAAGAAAAATGGGAAACCAATACAAATATGACCGTGCTACAGATATGCTTGTTTTAAATTTACATCTCTCTTTGCAGTCTAGGGTATATGACTAATTAACTCTTTGAATTCTTCCTTTCATTACCTTTACAGTGCTTTCCTTGTTTCTTTATTCCAGTTGCGGCACAACACTCATCTCTTCTAAATACAGCAGAAATGTCAAGACTACTGCTGACATAAGAAAAAGCAGAAATGAACCTTTGAATTAACAGAAAATACACATTCTGCTTGTATTTCCCTCTCCTGTTAAGAGGGCTAGAAATTCCCATCCAAGACACTTACTATTCTGGTCATCGTATATGTAAACAAAGTCAAGACATAACATTTTGTAACAGGTAAAGTATTGAGCTGAAGTCAATTTAAGAAGCAGCATGTTTTCCTACAGCATTAAGGAACACAGAAAATGCATTCTCTCATCAGGCTTTTTCTCTAATATGTCATCTTGATTTTCACTACCATCATTATATCACTTATGGCCACGTTCAGCAGTGTGGTCTTAGAGTTGTTTTATATGCACCTCATTTATGTTTGCCATGATTTTTATTTAAGGACATTCCTAAGAACATTTTTATAAATTGTACAGGTCATTATTCATCGTTGTTATATGGATGGCTTGCTAGTTACTTGCCAGCCTGTATGTGATTTATTAGGTGAATGCTTTGATGTCTAGAGCACCAGTTTTTCAAACTTGTCTGAAGTGGAAGTGATCTTAAGGCTGTGATATATATTGATTTGATTATTGTTTTGTAAATATTTTCTTGCTTAATAGAGAGAGAGAGAAGAATGACCCTCTTGCAGTGTAACTACTTGTGGGAAAAAGTTTTTGCTAGTCATCAAATAGGACACATAAATCAGTATTATTGAATACAAAATCTATGGCTTGATTTTAAAAAATAGGCTTTAGGCTTTCCTTTCAAACTGAGTGTTTGGAGACCAAATGAATATGTGTTTATCTTAACTTTTTATATTATTTTTCAGCTCTCAGAATTCTTATTTTTACATATTTATATTGCTTTCTTCATCTTATGCAACAGTAGATGAATTATATACACAAAGCTTTCTCTGATAAAAGGATATTTATTACCAGGATGTATATTATGTGCTATTTTTGTTACAGGGCATATTTTAAGTGAATTGAATCATGAGCATCCCTTTGCTTATTTTTCTTCCTTTATTTACATGTCTTTAAATAATCTTCATGCTGAAAAACAATGATAATAAGCTTATTACCACATCTTAATAAAAGAGAATGTCCTGTCTCACAGACTTGAATAATGGGTTTTGTTCATTCTTTATCCATTTCCTTTTTTTGAACCATCTCTCTGTGTTTCTCCTTCAGTCATAGGACAAATCACTTCTCAAACTTTTGGAAACATGGATCCAGTTCTGCATGGGCTTTAGCTCGTCTTTCATGAAAAAACATTCTTACTGCTGAATGCTTTATAGCAGGTTGTTTTTCTAAGATATTTTTTAAATTTTTTTTTCTTTTATGGTAGCCTTCTATTAATTTACTGGTGATGGTGCTTTTTGGTAGTTTTGGGGTTGGTGTTTTTGGTGGGGGTGTTTTTTGTTTGGTTGGTTTGTTTTGGGTTTTTATTTTTTTTTTGCTTTGTTTTTTTCCCCCAGAATCTTGGAATATTGTTTAGTAGGTGGTCTTATTAACATATCAAAATACCTTTTCATGTAGCCTTGTACAATATGGTAACATTAAAATTATTTAATTGATTCACTGGTTGTACTTTCATTGCATCTAAATTTTCAAATAATTTTATTTGCTTTGTTGTGTGGTTGGTACCTAAAAGAAGAATTCTTTTGCTCAGAGGTAGGGTAAGTCACATTATACTCTTTATTTCTCAGCCTTCAGAACAGAAATCTGCCTTGGAACTTTTACAAAGATCAATTTTCCAAACCAGGTCATAATCTTATGGAAATAATCAGGTTTGTACTTGCTCATCTCTTACACTGGCATTTCAAATTGTTGCATAATATTCAACAGAAGTTCATAAAATTTTAGTACTTTTAATTTTCTTCCCCTTTCTGTTTGCTGTTCTTCCTGGGTAGTAAATACATTCCCTAGATCACATCAACTTCCCTGCATCTAAGCAAAAATGTTTTGTCCACTGCACTGTTGTAGATTTTTCTCTGAAAATGAAATCCACTGCTTTAATTTTAACAAAACCATACCAGAAAATTCATTTGTAAAATGAATAGTGAAAATGTATTGATTTTTCCAGAAATCTAATCAAGTCTAGTTGAAGGAAGGATCAATTAACTATTGTATGTTTGTGCTTCTCTTATTGGATCAGGAGGTGATCTAGAGCATAGTGAGCATTTCCTTGATTTACCAGTATTGGGCTTTGCTCGGATACTGTCACAAATTCTGATTTTCCAAACTAGTCCTTTGAGCTTACTTCCCAGCATGGGGTTTTTAAGAGCACATAATTGTATAGATGACCTTCTTAAGTAGTTTTGTAATAGTCTGTCATTAGCTCTTCAGTTAATTTTCTGCTTAGAGTTGCATGAGATTTTTTTCTCAGTTCTGAAGAATAAGTTAATAGCTTGGGGGTTTGTTTGTTTTTTCTTGAAAAACAGATGCTTTTAATATCAGAAAATACAGTGTGTTGTTTTATTTTATATTTCTATGAATATTATATCTGAAGCATCCCAGTACAGCATTAGCACTCTGACTAGTATTTTTATAGTGGTAAAAATGCTTCATTTTATAATTTTGAGTTTTAACCTTCTTTGTGGGAAGTGGATACAGCTTCTGAAACGTGACATGACAGTCAATATGCAGCACATGGTAATGCAAAAACTTTAGGAAAAAAGAGAGGTGTGAAATAATTGATATGAGCCCAAGTTGTCATGTCTCTCACACCTGCAAGGCATTATCAAGACTTGGGGAGTACTTTGAGAAGGAACTGAAATTAACAGGAGAAAGTGCTCCAATGATTTTGAGGTTTAATTCCAAAGAATTTGGAAAAGTGATAGAAAATTACACATGTGCTCCTTCAACTGGTGCCATCAGAGTTCTTTGAGGGGGAAAGTTGGTAGGAATCATATGAAACAGTAGTTATGGATTGCACAGAAGTACTGTGTAGATCTACAGCTTACTAGAATGCAAAAAGAAAGGAAATATGCTAAGCTTTGTGGTTTTGGTTTATTTTAGACAGGATTTTTTTTCCGATTTTTTGTTCTATGCTTTTGAATCCATAAAGATCACTAGGTTCTTCAGTATTGTTTTGGTTTTGATTTGTTTGGTTGGTTGTTTGTTTTTTTTTCTTTTCTCAGAGTGCAGATAATGGATCATAATCAAGATCTTATTGCTCTTTATGGCTGCCTGAAAGGAGGCTGTAGGAGAAATCTGTCTCTTCTCCTGAGCAACAAGTAACAGGACAATGGGAAGTGGCCTCAAGTTATACCAAGGGAGATTCAGACTGGATATAAAGAAAACTTCACTAGAACTGTAGTCAAACATTGGAGCAATTGCCCAGGGAATGGCTGAATTACCATCCCTGGAGGAAATTAAAAGATGTATGGATGTGGTGCTTGGGAGGAGGGTTTAGTAGTGAATGTGGCAGTGCTGGGTTAACAGTTCCACTCAATAATTTAGATGACTCTTCCAACCTAAATGACTGCATGATTTTATGATGTAATAAGAGTATATCTCTTTAACCATCTTATATCTGAAGTCCAGTATCAGATTTGTTATCATGGAGAGGTTAAACACACGACAGAAAACTTTCCTAGAGCCTTACACCCTCTCAAGCAAAACACTTTCACTGTCTGTCCTCTTCTTGTCAAAAAGGAGCATCCATGTCCTCTTCCCCTTGAGCTAGCCATATGCCAGTGTGTAGGATTGTGAAGAATATGGATTTTGAATTTACCTACTACTCCTGTGGTACCACCGTAAAGAAATCATTAATTTCACAGAGTAGCCCTATTGCCACTTTACTGCAATGCATTTTATATTCCATGTAAACTTTTCCTACATTGAATGCTCAGCTGGGACTGAACCCTTTTCCTTGGGAGGATGGTTGTCTAGGGAAAACTATAACATTAAGGTTTTCAGAGAAGCTAATAGATGTAAAAGAAGTTCAATTGGATAATGCTCCTCCAGAGGACTCCAAAATAAAGTACTCTTAGGCTTAAGTGGGAACATTCAAGAAAAATGAGCCCACAGGCTCATTTTACTTACCAGCAAGAGAAAAAACACATAATTCAGAGTCCCTCATCAGATGAGGACATGATGGAATAAGTATTTCTAAAAAATAGAGGGTATTAAACAGAGGGCTTTGTTTTGTGGTAGGACTTTGAAGGCAAATTTGCATGCAGTATGGAGATATGGAGGGGTTCCAAGTCTGTTAAAGTACTGTTGCAAGAAACTAGGACTGAGCCAATTTTATCCAACCCTGACTTAATTATGTATGTTCTACACATGTCCTAGAAGAATGGAAATAAAAAGTTGGTTTTTACTATTATTTTTCTCTTACTCAAAATTCAGGTTTTCTCAGAGAGGCACTTCATGCATGCCAATGTATATACAAACATAATACTTTTTCAGACAGTCAGAAATCAGGGCTTAAGTGTGACATAAGAACAAGCTATTGCAAAAGTACAGGGGCTGGGAACTGCTTTTTGAAAAAAGCCAGATTTAATTATATGCTTGTGCACATTTTGAAAGCAGAGCCTTGATGTGTAGGTCAAAGAACAGCACTTAAATGTTGGGACACATCTCTGAATTAAAACCACCTCACTTTTCTCAGTATCCATTGTGGCTCTGTTTTCCTCATGATAACACTAATATTTAAGGTATTTGGACTGAACCATCTGGGAATACAGAGCATGCGTGAATGCACATAAAAGCAGTCTCTAAAAAAAGGTTACTACTTTTCCAAATATTTTCTATTTTTTTTTTTTTGTCAAATGTAACATGGTGTTTCCAGGTAAAGGATACTTAGAATTTATGTGCAAAGTGAAGGAGGAAATGGAGGGTGGGTTAAATAGGTCGTATATCAGCTCTTTGAAAAGATAAAAACTTGTTTCAGTTATCCTGCTCCCTAAAGTAGCTTTGACTTTTTAGCAAAAACTTGTAGTGGGTTACAGGCTGATGTAAATAGGCATACCTTTCTTGACTTCTATATTTTTCCCCAGTTATATTCTTTTAAAAATTTATTTTCTCATTATTTTTAAGAGCTATTACCCTTATACAGGACCTAAAACATTTCCTCAAGAAAAGATTATGACATGATGAACAATCTTTCACATATTTACTACCCTACATTATTGTCTTGTATGATAGTCTTGGGGACAAGCCATCTGTGCTTTACAAATATTCTGGCAACATTAATAAAATATTCACACAGTGTTCTTGCTTACTGAATACACAAAACAATTATTGCTAGTTAGTTCTTTTGTTTAAAATGTTCCACAATATACTATCTGGTTGCAATCATAAAGTCAGCCTTTTCTCTACAGGGCATTATATATAAGATTATCACTATTTCTGCCTGCACTTTTCTTGGAATGGGAGATTTCTATTGTAGTTGTGCATAATGGTTACCAAATTTTGTCTTTCATAATCCTTTTTATGTATTTTCATAAAAGATTAGGTGTGCTGCCTTTAAATTTCATTGATTTGCCTTAAACTAAAGATTTCTGACCAGATTGTTTGTGAAATAAGGAAGTATGAGGTGCGAAAACACAAGGCAGGAGCTGATTGAAATAATCATAGAAGATTTAAGCTTTATTCTCTCCATATTCCCTCTTTTCTTTTTCTACAAGTAGAATGCATTGTTCCAGTAATACTGTTCAATGAATAGACACAGTGAAGTAGTGACATCTACTAAGATGTGAATGCAAGCTCCCGTCTCATTTAACTATTCTACTCTTATTCTTCATCTTGACTTTTGCTAGTAATCTGGCCAGGGTGTGTAGATATTTCTTCTCTTGGATAATATTTTTTTCTGTGAAGACCCAATGAAGAAAATGTTTGAGAATATGATATACTTGTAGAAAGTTGGCAAAATAAACTCTTCAAGAAAAACCAACACTTAGATTGAATTAAACGATGAGCATTGGATTAACGAAATCTTCTTTGTAAACAAGTAAATTGCTAATGACATCGATTGTTACAAAGGTAGCATTTTCCACAGCATGAACTGGGATAAAAGAGATAGCTATTTATCCAGTGCTTATTTTTTTAAACATTTATGAAAGACTCTCATTAATCAAATGGAAACTGAACTAGATCTTAGGCTATATAACATATGATGCAATGCCATGCTGCACACAGGACTGGTGCTCTATTGGCTGGAATCAGACCAACATCGAACCAGGAACCCACAGTGTTGATTGTGGGGTATATCAGAACTAAATAGGAATAGGATCTGATATAATTCTTCCAGAAACATATTTTATGGCAGCATGAATTGTCCTTTGAAAGTGACTGTAACCTGTGACTTTCTTTACAGAAAGACTGTAGGAAAACAAAATAGGTCAACAGTTTAATCTGGACAGGAGGATACTAGGTTTAATAAAATTATCCTATCTTAATGTATTATACAAAATTTTAAATTAATTTGAAGGCAAGGTATTTATAGACTTCTATGTACAGCTCAAAACTCAGGATTTGGGATGAGATTTTACATGTACATGACTGATCTAAGAAGTCTATCATTGACAAGCAATAGGATGTGTAAATCTTGCTTAGATTGCAGTTTTAGAGTCCAGTTTTTATTCATGCAATCCATATGTGCTATTTAGAAGCATAGACTGGCATGTAGTGGGGAGACTAACAAATTTATTCTGCTAATCAGGGAGGCAAGGAGCATTTAACATTTTAAAGTTAATTCAAACCTAAGTTTCTTTTTTTTCACACTTTAGCAAACACACCTGGATGCTTCTCAGGGCACTTTAATTTATTTTCATGGGATGCTACATGAATGCCTTATAATGAATGTAAAATATTGCCAGTTATTGTTTACAGATCACAGAATATTCTGATATGGAAGGGACCCAGAAAGATAATCAAGTCCAACTCTTAAGTTAATGGTGAATGCATGGATTGAACCCACACCTTTGGTGTTATTGGCACCATGCTCTAATCAACTGAGCTATTCTCAGGCTCTTTATTCAGATTTTGGTCTAGTTGAAAATACAGTTTCTGAAGGGAATTATAAATGCTCATTATAGTATTTTTAGTCACTTCTGAATGCATAAATCACCAAAATTTCAAGGTAAAACATCCTACAGTAATACAGTTTTCTCTGTTGCTTAGCCAACAACATTTCAGGAATGGAGTGGTCTCCTGAAATACAGCTGCTTTGTCAAATAAAACATAGAAGTTATGAGTCTTTTATTTTTCCAGTTCTGCTGCCTTTGTTTCCTCTGTTGAATGTGTTTAGCTGTTCTAAAGAGCAGTGCTGCAAGTTACAAATCAGAGGAGGAAACCATTGTTGCTTTAGAAAAGTGTCTTAAGTAAATAATGAAAGTTTTGTAATCTATCTGATTTTTTTTAGATGAGTGAAATCTTTTTGACATATGTTCTTGGACAAGTCTGAAGCTTTTTGAAATATATTGAAAGGTGTATTTGTTATATTTACTCTCTATTATTTTTTATCCTATTTGTGCCTTGCTCATAAAAAGAAAGGGAAAAATTCTATATTTGAGGGTGTCAACATTTTTCACTGATTTTTTAAAATTATCCTGATGTTACAGGAATGTATCTTTAGAAAATACTATTAACTAAGTGTACATTGATGTTGACTTATAATGTATCTTAAACATTTATATTCATGTAAAAAATATACTTAATTTTTTTTTTTTGTTCTAAAGATCTTTTCGTGTGGTCTCCCTAAAATTTCTGCTCTCAAAAAGAGAAAATAATTAGAGTTTGGTCCCATTTTCATGAGGAACAATTTTAGCAGTGGGCTTAGTTTAAATTTGCTGTATCATCTGTATAATGTTGCTTTTGTGGCATTATAAACTTCTCATGTGTACTGCCAGAAGACATAAAATGGCCCAGTGGCATATGCTATGTTCTTGCATTTGCCTAATTTTCGACTTGAAATACCACACAGCAATGTTTGTGATAAACTACACACAACAAGGTCAAAGCAGGTGCCTGCTGGGATGAGTAATCATCTTTATTTCATCATCTTATATCAACAGGTATCATGGAGACAAAGTAATAGCTTTTATGAGAGGAGCTTCATATGTACCTCTGAAAAGTTATGAGGCACAAGACAGAATCAACGAAGAGATAATGACTGTAGATTTGCCATAGAGTGCCCCGCAGTTCAATTTACATTGCATCCTGAAGGGTACTGTGTAGGAAGGACAGATTTTTCAAAACAAATAGGCTTGAAAGTACTATTTAATCACTGATGCTCAAACTGTGTGTGCTGCTTTTAGAGTTCCCTCTCTGTAGAAGAAGTGTTTTGTTTTTGTTTCTATATGCAGTTTTACCTCTCTCTTTCGTCTCTGTTTTTTAAGTAGCAAATATATGCATCCTCCAACATATATTTCCACACTTGTGCAGCCCTAATTGTCACATGAAAACTGAAGTGGTTTACCATTACCTGGAAGGAAAATATTGTGCCTCTATGTAATCTCTAACATGTAGGGAATTGCTATATTACTGACATGGTGGATACTAAAGTCAAATAAGTGTGTATAAGTAATATTTTAAGAGATAAGTGTTAAGAGATGGAAAATGCATAAACACATGATTGCCTAAAAGAGCATGGAATAAAATAAAGAAAAAAACATAGTGAAATTGTTGTAGAAAGCATCTGAATATGCATCTCACAGCTCACAGGTTCAGCTGTCTGCAAGTATTTGCTTATTGAAGCACAACAGCATGACTTTTGAGTCAGCTCTAATGAACAAAACTGTTACTGAACTATGCAAATACACAAGTCAAAGCCTTGTAAGACAGGAGAAGTGAAAATGAAAATGGAATTAGTTTTTGAAATTGGTAAAAGTAATTGAAAGCATTAGGAAAAACATGAAAAACCTACAGCACATGATCAGTTTTTGAAGACAATTACTCACTGAAATAAAAAATCAGCATGTTTTCAGGGGCAGTTGGTGTTAGAGAAAAATGTATTTGGCTGGATAGGGCCACTTGTTACCGGTTACTCTCACCTGGGCCTACACGCCCCAGAGGCCGTAAGCCCACTGTGGTTCCTGGCACGGATGGCTCTGCTCACACACACAGCCTGCTGTGCCATGCTTGGTCCCCAGTAGATGTCTGCTCTGTGCCCTTCCAAAGGCACAGGCACTGGGGGTTTCATCTCCAGAGACACCCAGACCCCATGGTGTCATGTGTCACCAGCAGCTGTCCACGACTACACTGATAGCCAGTGCCTCCTGTGATCCTGCCTATGGGAAAGAGTTAGAAATTTAATATATGAGACAGTCTGTACTGAATAGCCTTGTGGAACAGACAGCTAACCAACCATTCAAGAAGAAAACACATGACCAGCTCTTTTTAATTCCCTTATGTGTCTACTTTCCGACACTTATTCCTTCCCAAACCACTTAGATCCTTCCCCAAAATACAGCCATAAGAATTCTTGTGAAATCCTGAAATACATTTCCTCTTCATCCCTTAATGTGTTTCACAGCCCTAAGCACTGACCCCCTCAAAACAAGAGGTGCTCCTGCACTGGCTCACTCTGTTGTGACCCACAGTAGGACAGGCTTTTCTGAGACAGCCATGGGGTAACCTGGACTGGCAAATCTTGCTCTAAGTCTTTGATTTGTTTGGTTGAATGACTTTGTGTCCCTGTGCATCTCTGCACTGCTAGAAATGAGCCTCTGATGGACGGATGGCACCTGTGATGGGCTTGTGAGGAAGGTGAGGGCTTGTTTGGACCTCCTCGCCTCAAATGTTATCTCTGTGTTCTCCTTTGTAGGCATGCAGATGAGCTTTTGTCACAAAACCTAGCAATATATAGATGCTGCAGCTGGATTTGACCAGCAGCCACTTGCCCAGGCTTGACTGGTGTCTATTGAGCAGGTAGGGAGCACATTCATGCTTTTATTTTTAGCATATTGGTCCTAAATATTTACCTGGTATGCTAATGCTGTTTTTGTACTAAGTTCCATACAGTTCTGTCAAGGATGCCTAAACAGAAGTGACCAATGAAGACCAAGCTGCATATCAGGTTTTAAAGACCAAGTGTCTTGTCCCTAAAGAAGAAAACATAAAAAGAAGGCTTTTCTACTATATGTGCCTCAAGAAGGCAAATTTAATTCTCTTTTCAATCTCCAAGTCTACCTGAAATGATGTTTTTATAGATATCAGCATTTTTCAACCAGAAAACAGGTGGTCAAGAAAAAAAAAGATTAACTTTCAGAGTTTCCTTTCCCTGAGTGACAGGCATCTCCATAGTGGGAGGAGACTATTTATGACATAAAATCATAAACTTCTTGGACAAGTCACAACAACCCAAACTCTATCTTGCAGTCACCATTGTGCCATTAAATAGTTGTGACTAACATTGAAAGATGCCTGAGGGGAAAAAGAGAGGTTTTATTCTCTCCCAGGAGAATTAAATTGATTGCATATTTTAGTTTCAGAAACATCTGAGAATATTTTTAATGAAAAAAGTTCTAATTGTGAGATGCAAACAAACTTGTCTTGAAAAGCAAGCAGCAATTGGGAGAAAAGATGCAATGTAGTTGCAAAGTTCCCTTACTCTTGCAAGATTTCTTGACTTTTACAGAGAATAAAGCCTTCATAATAAAAAAAAATCTGTCTTGGTTTCCATGCATCAATTGTTTTTAAGTGGACTGTGGCTCTTCAGACTTTGTTTACCTGAAGCAAAATATTCTAGTTTGGTGAAGGTAGATTGCAGAGATTTTATGTCACTATTTTCAAAATAGTAACACCACACAAGAATGATTCAAAAAAGTGCATGTAAAAATTAACAGAGTCCATGCAAGTCCATGAAGAATCTAGCAATCCTTTTTTTCCCTAACTTTTCCAAATGGGAATTTTTCTGCAAGGCCAGAAAGGTCAAGGTGTTCTAACACTCTGCCTTAAATCTGAACAAAATTGAAGCTGTTTAGACACACATTAATTGCTTTAATTTCCATTGAAAAAAAACAGCTTTGGTCTCAAAGATTGAATTGAATTTTGATTAATATTAGGCTCTGGACTTGCAGCTATATGAAGCGGCAAAGATATATACAGAACCAGCTGGATTTCTTACAGTTTTATCAAATACAGTTTGTGAATGACATAAATTATACAAAAGGCTTCCTTATGCCCTAACTGGTGTTTTTAATGGTTATCCTGTATCCAAGAGTTGATGTAGCTTATGTCTGGTTGCACAATATGTCAAATTACAGTCAAAACATTCAATTTAAACTCACATTACAAATGCGCTATTTTTACAAGAGTGTCTGACCCAGTGTGTGAGATTAAACAAGGAGTTTCTTGCAGGCAAAGCACAAAGGAAAAGAAAGAAATTTTGATAAACAATAAAATTGTATTTTGCCCAAGTTTTTGCAAATAATCTTACCATAGACACAACCTACCCACAACATATCAAGTGTCTGATCTACATATGCAAAAATGTTCATGTTCCCACAGAGAATCACAGAGGAATTTGTATCATTTGAAAATGAGAAAGTCCCTAATTTTTCTTCAACTCTCTTTTTGAACCATTTTGGACTCTCTGTCTTAAATTTTGCCAGATGCCAGATTTTACAGGGAGAAAATTCTTTTTTTAAGAGTAAATAATTAAAAAAACAAAGTATTTTTATATTTTAATGCCACAAACATTGTCACTAGTATGAGTTCATGAAAAATCAGGAAGTTTCTCCATACATCCCAGGTGAAACAAGTGAGTAGAACATCAGCTGGCTGCAAGAATTGCTGTTGCAGTTTTCCAGCTGTGGGGAGCTCACTGCAGATTCAGCAAGCCCGTGTGGCATTATGCTTATTCTTCTTTGGGCAAGTAATTTAAAAGCTCAGGTTTCATACAGTTCCAGTCCACAATTTATTACATTTCACAGGGGAAAATGCATCTCAACTTTCCAAAATGTCTTTAACAACCAATATATGAATAACAAAAAAATAATACAGTACAAACTGTTGTTCTTACAAGCCAAAAAAAATATATATAACATCACTCTTCATCTTAACAATTTATTTAAGGTTATTTAAAAAACTACATGGAATTTATCTGTGAACAAAAATTCAATGAAAATACAACATTTGAACTAGAAGTCAAAACTATTAAGTGCAACTTTTGAATGGGAATACAAAACAGCAGCCACCTTTATAACATCTGCAAGACGGGCATTGTTTTATACTTAAAAAAGGAGAATATAGCTAGCAGAAGGACACAATCTCTTGCAAGCTGAAAGTCTGCTCACTGACTAACGCACCCCTCCTACTTTGTAAAACAACATGATAAGCCAGAATTATTATTTTTATTATAACAATTGTTCCATAAGTATCATCCATGTGTGAAATGTGTGAGTTCATGTAACAAGGAGACCTTTTGAATAAACAGGAAATGTGATGAAGTAATAAGCACAGTATAGCAATTTAAAGACAAAGTACCTGGTAACTAGATAGATGGGCCATAACAGATGGTGCCTAAGTAGTGGCAGGAAAAAGCTGTGTCAGGCTGTACCTGTGTAACTTTAAAGGATCTTTCCCACAATGTCTACTGACTGGGAGTTTAAAAGGTCTGTTTCCATTTCCTGTGTTGTTGTAAATATGAGTTGACTTTAAAGGATGAAATTTTCTGGGAGAAAGCCAGGAACTTGTGTAACAATATTTGTTGCTAAGAGTTGCTAGATACCTGCACTGTGAGAGGAACCACTTCAGCTTTTTAAGTACAATTTTACCAGACAGTACCCCAGTAACCCTGGTTTATAGACTGACAGCAGCAGTGATAAAAAGAATAGCAGTGAAGATAATATCAGCAAGCACATGCCCCTTTGCTACAGCTTTGACTGATATTCCAGAAAGCCTAAGGAATAAGTGCACAATGGAGGCTTGTAATGTGTTTTTTTTAGATTTTATTACTTCTTGCCATTTCATACGCATTTTGTATACAGGACCCATGAATACATATAGCTAGCATAGCTTATATACTGCTTTACACCTGGAAGCACCTAAGAGAAGAAAGAATCCTAACAAAATAAACAGATTTAAAAACATTTAGAGTTCACAGCTTCATAATATCACTGCTGACACAGCATTTTTGGAAATATCAGTTATAGTTGAAAAAGATTGTACAAGAATCAAGCAGCACTTTCAGGATTCTTGATGTTTACCTTTCCCCGCTGTCTTCCTAAGAAAAACTTTTGTATTTATATTGAATTTTAATTAGTAATTTCATGTTCAGTGTCTAGGTTGGTATTCTATTTTGAAAGATGTTTTTGTTAACTGGAAAGGACTCCAAATGGGAAGACCAAAAATGACATGAGAAGGAAGGAAAGGGTTTCTGTTAACTATAGTTTTCAGAAAAGTACATTCACTTGCAGTTACAGCTGTTTGTCAAAACCACACAGTAGAAGGGAAAAATACCTGGTCATAGGCACAGAATCAATCAAGGAATGGTCACCTGAACATTCACTAAATCTGTAGTTTTAGCTGACATGCTGTTTCACTAATTGCTTAATTTATTTTCCTCACAGTCTCTTCATACCTACTTAATTCCATTTTATACTCTCTTCTGGCCCTGTTACCCTGTTTACTTTTCTTTACTGCCAGTGTTTATTGCCCCTGAAGTAAATCACTAAAGAAAGAGATATGAAAAGATAGTAAATTAACGTTTATTGCCTCACTGTGGTTCCTTCTGTTATAAATAAAGTTAGCTTTTGTAGGCGGGGTTATGAATTGGTACTTAATGTAATAAATTGTTATTCTTAATTTATGTAATAAGTTATGGAGTAATAAGTTATGTAGTTAAATGTGGTCTAATAAATATGCGTGCCCACTAGAAGACGGGTGAGGGAATTTTCCAGAAATCTACCTCATGAGATGATGACATTAATATGAAGTATGCTTGGAGGACTAACCAGCCAATGAAGCCTCAGAACTCTAGAATGATTGGTCAGAAATGCAGCATCCTATGGACCAACCAACATCCAAGAAAAATACCAATGAGCAGGGGGATTGAGAGCGCACCAATCCTGTGGCTTTAGGAGACTTTAAAACCCCCGGGTGCCGAGCACCTGGGTCTTTGCAGAAGGGGTGTCCAAGGAAGCACCCTGTGTAGCACACAGTGTTGTTAATTTCTAACTATGAATGGCTGTGTAGGCCCCATGTTACTCTGGAGTCTTGTCTTTGGTCATCTTGACTTTCAATACCCAGGCCCAAGCCCTTTAAAAGATCTTGGCTTCATCTCGCTTGTTCATAACACCTCTATGAGCCAACTCCCATTTCTTTCTCTGGCCACTGAAGTTTGATAGAGGAACACCTTCTGATACTTTATATACTACCCAGCACCATGGAGGCTTGTTTTGAACTGGCTCTTAATTATTTCTCTAAGAATGATCCAAAATTAGTACAATTTACATGAATTAAATATCTTAAAAAACCAGCAATCAGATCTATGGCCTCCAGGTCCCAGTCTTCAAGTTCTGAGTTGGAATATTGTTATATTAACTTTTTTTTCTCCCCTCAAATTAGAAGGGAACTAAAGGATTTATAAATTAGGTTCACCAATTATTTTAGGCAAACATTAGCCCACTCTTGAAAAGTAATCAAGAGGAATACAGAAAGGCCCAGCTATTTTCTGACAATCTTCCAGCACGTGATATTGGATGACGAACTGTTCAGCAATTGCACAACCGGATAGCTTCCCAAAATACCTGTCAAATAATGTTTCTCCTACTTCCTGTGACCTTTCACAAGCATACCAGCTTCACTTCAGCCATGGAATCTAGAGCTGACTTCTTCACAGTTCTGCAGAAAACTCTATCTTTTTTTAAGTGGTTAACAAGTATACTTGAAAATTCAACGTAGATGCAGAGACACCTTCTTAGTGTTGAGTAAAATCCAACTCCTTGAACACAGACAGTGAAGGTTAGTTCTCAAGTGCCTTCATCTAAGTGGAGCTGCAGGACACTTTCAGGACATTCCAAGGTGCTGTGGACCAGACACTCTGAATTAGGAGATCAGACCATTCCAGGTTGTTTTTGTGTGAACAGGAGTTCTTAAAAAGGGACAGAAGTCCTGACTATCTCTGCTGCATAAAAAGCCAATCCTTTCATGAAGAAGCAGAAAGCTGACTCTGAACATTTCTAAATGTCTCATCCACAAAGTCTTAGTCACTATGACTGCATAGCTGGAAAAATCAGTGAGAGAAAATGCAAAGGGAAACAGATATTAAAAAAAAATAACCTCTGCACTGTCATAGGAAAAAAAAAAGTCTTTTGACTTTGATGCACATGACACCCATTTTTTCGTATTATCTTATTGCTTACATGCCCTATGATGCTAAACCACGGTTACCTACACAGAAATGAAACTAAGATTGCAAAGATAAAGAACATGAATGACTCCAGACGGAGAATTTTCTTAATGATGGAAACCAGGAAAGTGGAAGTTGTAATGAAAGAGAGTTGAAACTTGAATCTAGGATGGCAGCTCTACATAGTGTTTCTTCACCTAGAAGATGGTCACACATTTCCATTCTCAAGTTGATTTTCTCCCTCTTCAGTAACTGTTGCTAAAAAAGTGTTTGTGGGGAAATGCTGTAGATAGACGTTCAGGAATGGAGAAAATAAATTTTTACATTTTAACACGAAAAACCAACAATTGTAAATAATTGAGCTGATCTAGAGGACAAGGTCTTTGACTATTTTTTCTCAAAACTAATGGGGTAGTAGGCAATGGTTTGCAGATCCTACGCTGTCTTAACAAAAAAGGATAAGGTACAGATCTTTTAGGCTTTGCATAAAAGTAACTACTTGCTATTTGCTCTTTTGCAGTCGAAGGAAGGTTTTGGCATCTTTCTGAATCTTTGAGTTAAAACATTTGTTACTATAATAACATTTTGCTAAAAAAGTGAGAGACAAAACCTTTTCCAGGACTCATGGACTACATTACAGGGTAGTAATAAAGTGGGAGATGAAGGTTTTCTTGAGTGATTTGTTCTCATGAGGAGTTGTTAAGGTTGCTTATAAAAAACCCTAGCATTTTCACCAAAACAAAAACCTGGGGAAAACAAAAGCAGTGAGAGCACTGCAAACCCAGTAATGTCTGCTTCCTTCATTACAATGTCTTTTCCCAGGCTCTGGAGAACTTCTTGTTTGACTCATGAGGCTTTGAGAGTCTCTCCATCACGTTCTCTAGCAAAAGTTGAGGAAAACTACCCTTCTGCATTCTCTTGCACTTAATAGTACAATATGTTTTTTTCTTTTTCTGGAAGAAAAAGAACTGAAACAATGAAGAAGGTATACACACAGGCGAACGGGGAAAAAAACCAAATGAATGCTGAATGAACTTCGCCACTCCATTCATATCTCATGTCTTACATTTCCCCAAGCAAAAGATCAATCAGTGGCAAAGCTCTAACAAGTGCTTAACAGCTTAATAAACATAATAAGAATTATGCCAATATGCCAGAGAGTAAGAAACAGTCACACAGGCACAAATATGTAGAAGCAGAATTATCCATTTAGTAATTTAAAACAACCCATCCTAAGGTAATGGAATCTGGCAATAGAGATGAACTGCTTTCCCAGGAGGTAGACTATTATCATAGGCTAAACAGCTGTTTAAAAGTAAAAGTTGCTTCAAACAAAGAAGAAAACAGATGCTTAACTAATTTTAGGCATTTCTTAGAAGTTAAAAAAGCCCGAAACCACCAAATATGTGAAAATAGGTTTCCTTAAACATGGAGAGAGTTTTATAGCCTAAATTGAAAACCAAACAAAACCCCAATTGCTAATACAGCATACTGTCTTTGAAAACCCTAGGTATCCTAACACTCTGTCCTTAGGCATCTGTAGCAAAGCTTTCTACATCTCAAGAATCCTCATGGTGCTTCTGGGTATAGCTAAATGAGAGCTGCTACAGTTGAGGATTTCATTTATTCACAATTTGTTATGTGTTGCTAGGACATTACAGGCATTTTCCCTAGGTTCAGCCACAGAGGGCAAGTCCCTGTTCCAGACAAGTAAAGAAATTGATGAAAAGGAAACATCCCACAGACCATTTTCAATCTCTGTAGTACCTTCTTTCTACATGAGGAGGGCTGATTATACTCCCAATATTCAAGTGATCTATGCCTGTGCTATGGCAATTACTAGCTCCTCATACAAAGCAAAATTCAGCTTAAGGAGACTCAGGCTTCAGGGGGTAAGCCATGAATGCAGCAATCAGAATCCTGAAGTGGAGCACACAAATTCAGCTGAGTGTATGAAGTTCCCACACAACAAAGACTTTAGATGCAGAAACTGAAAAGTATAATAATTGCTGCCCACAAATAACTTTTTAAGTAAGTCCTGATTTGAAGGAAATAGTCATGGTTGTAGTTGTTAACTCTACTGCAATACTAATTGTCTCCACTACCCACACTGTTTGAAATAATTGTTTTGCCTATAACTATGTATTGACAGATTCTGGTTTTGCTTAGATCTATGGTGCTACCAGAACATAAATAAAAGGAAAGGTAACTTAAAATACTTGTAACAATGTAATTCACAGAATATATTTTAATAGTGTATACAAAAGCATGTAGAAATTAAAGTAGATAAACTTTGCATTAAATAAATGCACAAGCAAAATTATCCCAGAATTTAGTTATAGTCCTAAAATATCCTCATGTGATGTATGAAAAGATTCTTGTCTGGGAATGGACAAAGAAGGTCCTTTTTGTCTTTTTCAAGCTTTCACATGACTAGTGGATTTTTTGTTTGTTTGTTTGTTTGTTTTATGCACTTACCCCTTGAAATGCACCTTTTAAAGTTTCCCCTTTCTTCCAGTTGCTATTAAAGATTCCTTTTGGGACCTGAAAACTTTCTGAAAAGCATCCCATTAGTTGTGTATATGAAAATATCCATTCTGGGTAGCAGAGCTAAAAATTTTGTCAGAAGATACAGTCTCCTGACAGTTAAAAAGTAGCTTGAAGATTTTTATTTGTCATATCAATAACAGTGGAGTTCTGGAAGCAATAGTTTGATCACTAAATTTGCTCCAATATTCTGTTCTTGTATGAAATCACATTGCAGAAATAAAGCTGGAAGGAAGTTTCAGATTGTCCAGTTATCTAGTCTTTTCCCATATTATGTGGATCACAGTGCTCAAAACCATTTGTCTCTGCCGTTCTTTAAAGCTTGCAGTCAAAATTTTCCCTAAGCAACCTATGCAATCTATTTCAGGGCTCAAAGGTTCTTACTGCCAGACAGAAAGCATTCAACAGTCATTTTATAACCAATTATTGTGCTAACATTGTCCTTTAGTCAAAGAGGTTTTTCCTTATTTTCCTTCCAGTATGGCTATAGAAAGTAATTTTCCTTCTGGCCTTCATTTTGCTATGATAAATAACTCAATTTATGTATTCCCAGAAAAATACCTCTTTATTCCCTAAGATTGTTATTAATGTCCATTCTCTTGTCCAGTCTAATCATTGCTGCAAATAGGGGATTCAAGCAGTACTCAGTCTTCTGCCTAGGTAAGGTCATCCTAGAGCTGATTTTCTGATTAAACTGTAAACTAACATCTGAATTTTGAGCAGCCAAAATACAGTTTTCAGGCTACAGCACCACAGAATGAATGGCTCACAAATATACCAGTAATGCTAGTGAAAACCTGTCTAGCTAAAAGTAGGGCATTAATAGTCCACTAAAAGCAAAACATCTTAAGGATATGTGTAATTTGAACAAAACCATTTTGAAAGAAAATGTGTAGGGAAAAGGGAGGTTGTATTCCCATTAAGTAAACCTACTGTTTTGATAATGGGTTCTTTTTCTGCCTCTCAGGTTCAAAGTGGAAAGAATTCTGGTGAAAATTTAAAATTAGATTCCTACACATATCTATGTATTGGCCACTAAATGCAGCATCTTGTTTTTGAAAGATGACTTCTATTATGCCTAGGGATTTTGCTTTAAGAGCACACTGTTCTCATTGTACTGAATAGACAAGCCACAATAATCAACTAAGTTAGGTTCCCCACAAATTTACTCCTTTTCTCAATCCTCTTCTCATTTTCTGCCTTCTTTCTTTTCCCTCCTACTTCTCCTCCCTTGAATAAGGTGTTAAAAGACTGTGACCAAGAGCTGTTGTTGAGCCAACCTAGTGGAACAAATCTGCTGAATACAGCTGAATACAGTATTCTACAAATGGAATTTAACAGCGACTCACAGTAATAATAATTAGGTGGAAGAGCAAGCTGGTTTTGAAAACCTGTTATCAATTTATGCCATAAGATGTGGTCAACTTACTATTTGTCTGTCAAAAGCCTTGATATCTCAGTAAAAAATTGAAATATTTATGTGCCTTGGTCTTACTCCTGAATATTCTGCAGTAGAACAAATTTTCTAATGAAATGTGGGTAGGGATGCGAGACCTGTTAAAGAAAAGAATGCAAGTGCATGAAAAAACATTTTGCTGAGTGCAAAAAACCCACAGTGCTCTCTACAGTAGCTCAACTCTCTCTGTGCTTCAAAGCTATGGCTGAAATTTCCCCTGAAGCCTACAATACTGCAGGGAAATGAAGAGTCAAAAAGAGACCTGTACTGCGGGCTATACAGTTCTGTGGCCACCGAGAAGCTCAAGTAACCAAAACTTTGAAGTGTGCACAGATCCTCTGAAAACCTCATGGGTTGCTAAAAGGAACTGTCTGAAGGGCTTCTCCAAAGCTTCTGTGAGGGAATCTTTTGTCAGTATAGCTTGCTCAGAGTGACAGGAGCTGTGTAAAATTGCTAGCTATCTTTTAAGGTCAGCAATATACTTTTCTAATATATTTCCACTTTCTAATGTTTTGGGGTTTTGTTTTGCTTTGTCTTTCCCCAGATGCTCTCCATTTATTTCCTTACACAAAAAAATCCCATCATGGCTAGCATCCCACAAGTCAATTGTGAAACCTATCCTCTGGTTATTTCTACTGCTCTCTGATTTTAGGTTTGTGGTTTACAGGCAAGGATTTGAAATAAGAAAGAATCAGGTTAACTACTAATTTTAGCTAAAGGAATACTCAAAAAGTTTCTACAGGCTTGGAAGGAATAACTCCTAGCTAAAATGCTGCAGGAAATATCACTGAAGAATGACATGGATGGAGGTGGTTGTTTTTGTTTTGTTTGTTTGTTTGTGGTTTTGGTGGGCTTTTTTATTGATTTTTTTTGGGGTTTTTTTTCTTGGATTTACTTCTGTGTCTTCTTGCTTGTTTTTGTGTCCTAAAGACATGCTGATGATTTTGAATACTAGGTAATATTTAATGCAGTTTTCTGAGAGTCATTAGAGTCCTTAAAAGTGAAACTTTCCATCTGATCTGCCCAGAGTGTAATTTAATAATAAAAATGTAAGCTTTGTGCTTTGGATTTAAGTACACAAATAATGTAATACATATATTCATTTATTGTTCCTTTTTTTTTTTTTTTTTTTTTTGAAAGCTCTCTTATTGCTGTTATTACATCAGAAGCCAAGTATAATTTCATGAAGTGGACATACTCTCTGCATTTCTGTACCTTATGTTGTACTTCTATTTATTTCTTAAAAGAATACCAGTATGAACCAAAACTAAGGATATATCTGAGCCAGTGCAAAATCCTGATTGAGTGCAACATACATGAAAATGTAGCAATAGGCCTGATGTGTCAGCCAGCAGTGTTGGAACCATCAGAAAGTCCTACTAAATACTCATTCTGTGATAACACCAAACCTTTGACCTTGGGTACAAGGTCATATCTGAATAATTTTGTTATGTATGCAGCTACCCAGCTGAGTTGAGTTTTGGAATTACTGACCTTATTTTAAATGCTCTGTAGTATCCTTCTGCTTTCCTTTGCTTCTTTAGCACTGCTAACACTGTTTCATAGACAATTTCTTTGTTCCGTACAAAGAGATAAACTGTGAAATTAAGCCTCATCAGCAAAGCAACTTAGTTTATTTAACACATTTTTCTGAGTAAAAAGTATGAAAAATGAAGAGCTGAAGCAAATAACTTTCCAGTGAATTGCTATCTGCATTTCAGAAACATATCAGACTAGAAAATTTCCCATAAACCAGTTAGGTTTTTATATTTACATAACAGAGCTAATTGCAGATAGTTATGTATTCTTTCCTTGCATTGCTTAAAATATTGGCACAGAAATAACACTAGATCTATCTTGTGGCAAAATGCCATAGTGTCGTCCAATTTCCGAGGAGCCATATGGCAATGGTACAGCCATCTGTTTATCTTGATATTCCTTTCCTGGCAAACCTTTTACCCATATGGGTTATTGGTGCCCTCATCTGTGTATATCATGAAGAGGTTCAAAACCAAAATCTATAATTTTCCCTGGTATAACTTTTAACAATTACACTGAACATAAAGATCACACTATCCCCATGTTTAACCTCATCCATTTCTGTTATATACACACCTGCCTTCTTCTGTTAGATGCAGGAACAATTTGATTTCCAGAATTTGTGAAAGCTGTCATCACAAGCTGTCAGGTTCGAGGCATCATAATCATCTCAAAGGACTGATAGCTTGTGCTTTGTGGATTTGAAACTTCATCACTAAAGAGATTAAATGATCCGTCCTTTTACATGTTGACAGGGTACCAATTTTGCGTCAGTGTAGAGATTCACGCATTCAGACAGTAAAGCCATGCTGAATATATGTGGAGCCCTTTTACATTTTATGTGACAGCCATTTTCAATAATGTCTAAAATATTTGACATGCACTGTTTAGAATAATTTTAAATAAAGCAGAGTGTCGGTTTTCATCCTGATGTATTAGCAAGCCTGAGTGAAATCATGTTTATATTCCATTTAACAATCTGCTCCTTAATTTCCTCTTTGCGTGAAAGAATTGTTGCAAATTGGATACACCAAGAGTACAAACCAGACCTTTTAAGTATATATATATGTTTCAAATCCCATCAGAATAGATAAACACAGCATTTGTCAGAATAGATAAATACAACATTTGTTTATTTCAGTATTTTTTCCCCTGTTTTTAAAGTAGTACAAACATTTTCATTCCAGATACCAAGCAAATGCAAAGATGCAATGAAAAGAAACAAAAGCTAATGCATTTTTGAGGGCTATACTGAATTATGTACATAATGAATTGTTTTGCAGCTCTTTGTGGTTTTTTTGAATAATGAAATACATTGACTTGTTGCATTCCACGAATTTGCAATACAGTTTATTTAAGAAATTCATGGGTTTATTTGGCAACTTTATTGCTTTTCTTTGAAATATCATGTTTTGTGTACATTAGAGTAGTTACGATTCATGCAGTGCCCTTTAATGAAAATTTAATTGGATTATCGCTCTGATTTTCGGTTAGGAAATTTTTAAAAAATGATAAGTGTATTTGTTTGCATCTTAAGTATTCTATGTCTGCTGCTGATTTCAGTTTAGTGATGTTTAAGATAAAATCTCTTTAATTTTTAAGGATCTCTTCCATGGCCCTTTCTTTTAAAATTCTTTGCTTTAATAATAATAAGCCATGAGGAAATCCCACATCCTATTCCTTTCTCTTTTAGATGAATTTTACCACCATTAATTTTAGAACCACAATTGTTCTTCATCCCTTCAAAAACTCTTACTATCCCAACCACTAACAAATCAACCATTGGCTTTGATACTAGCAGGACTTTGAGACACGATTAACCTTTCACGTCACCCTGCATGCTTGCATGCACACATGTGCTTTCATCCTCATTGCTGCTCTATTTATCAACTCTCATCTACAGACATGCTACAACTTACGTCTTTTCCTTCTAATCACCTTCCACGCTTGCACATTTGTTCACACACCTCTCTCTGTTAGACCTGTGAGCAGATGCTTGAATCAAATTTGGCAGTAAACAAGTCCAGTTCTATTTTTGTGTAAAACCCTCCCACGAAATAGAGAGCAAAGTATTCACAAGAGTGTTAGTCCAAGACTGGTGCACCAAAAAGGGAACAGTTTTAATGATTAAGGAGTTAATAATTTTTTTTTAAGAAGGTACTCTAAATTACCCTGTCAACTTTACTGTGGTGTTGAGTGTTTTGTAACAGCTACAAATACACTACTTTTCATTATGAGCAAGATAATTTGTCTCACTTTTTGCTCTTGAATGGTGCTTTTTTCTTTCCGTATGCAGAGTATCCTCTAACAATTTCCAGACATTTCTGCCTTCCTTGCTTCCTTTAAACTTTCTGCTGACTGAGGACATTTACATATGAAAACCTGCTTGGCTCTCCAAGGGGTTGAAGTTTCTATTTTGGGACACCTTGAACATACCCTCTTGGTCCCAATTTAGTAAGTATATCTCTGTCTAGCGACTCAGATTCTGCCTTAAAGGCTTTGGCATAAGGAGGACACAGCTGTGACTTTTCTCTCTCTTTTCCAACATGTCAGTGTCCTAGCAACACATGAATAACGCTATCATGACGAGCCTAGAGCAAAAAGAATAAACAGATAAATATTGGGGTACACTGCCTATCAAAGTAAAATAGAGTAAAACATATATGCTGTTGTTTCCAGAGTCTGTAACTGCTCCAGGTTCCCCAAAAGGGCAGAGATCAAAGGCAATGCCCCTGAATCAGCATGTCATTTCACCCAAGCTAACACTGCCACTGATAGTCGCCACTAATTACTACAAGGCAAATGAATGATAACATAAATATAGTTCTTTCAGAACCCAGTCTTGAACTTTTGCTTGCTTCTCTACACGGTGCATTTCTACTGGTACTTAAAAGACTAATCAAATAGAAAATGTAAAACTGGTTTAGGTACTTAGAGCCTGAGGCTACAACTGAACTATGAAGTGAGATGGTCTTCAGTGTTTCCCAAATTCCTAATCCCTAATGTGATTTGTCTCATGACCCAACCAGATCACATCATGCCTCCCATCTACGCAAAAATCTGCCTTACACTTTCTTGACAAGCAGAGGCAGAAAGATGAGTGGAAGAAAGAATCACATGTCTCTAAAGCTCTTCTTGAGACAAAATTGAGTGACAGCAGGAATAGATAGCCAAACCAAGTCCATCATGTAAATACAACATACTTGGGTTTTGAGCATAGAATTTGTAAAGACTGAATTTTTACAAATTCCATTTTATCATATGACAGCTCCTCTGGTAGTTTGTGTACCACGTTCCCCAAATTATGATTTGTGTTATTTTGAATGCACCATATAAAGAAATAATAGCATCTGAAAGTTCAGGTATCTTTAATAATAAGTCTCAAAATCTCAGTTAACATTGACTTTGGAACTGAGCACTTAGCTAGAAATCAGATCCAGTGCTTTTGAAACCATGAAGGACCAGGGAAAATTCTAAAGTATGAGACTGTGATGGTTTTGGCAGGTCTAGAGTTAATTTTCTGCATAGTGGCTGGTATGTGAATGTGTTTTGGATTTATGCTAAACACAGAGTTGATAATATAGAGGTGTTTTTGTTACAGCCAAGCAGGGCTTACACAGAGCCAAGGCCTTTTCTGCTTCTCGTTCTTCTACGCTGGTGAGGAGACTGGTGGTGCTGGGATGCTGGGAGGAGGCACAGCTGGGACAGGTGACTCAGACTGACCACAGAGACATTCCAGACCATATGGAATCATGCTCAGTGCATAAAGCTGGGGGAGAAGGAGAAAGGGAGGTATACTTGCAGTGATGTTGTTTGTCTTCCCAAGTCCCCATTGCATGTGATGGGGCCCTTCTCTCCTGGAGATGGCTGAGCACCTGCCTGCCCATGGGAAGCAGAGAATTCATTCCTGGTTTTGATTTGCTTGGGTGTGTGGCTTTTTTTTTTCTTTTTCCTATTTAATTATCTGTATCTCTGCCCATGAGTTCTCCAGCTTTAAGTTTTCCAATTTTTTCCTCAGACCCACAGGTGAGGGAGTGAGCAAGGGTCTGTGTGCTGGTGGCAGTAGTTAAACCATGACATAGACTTTTAATTAAATCAGTGTAAAGTCAGCTTATAATAGCATTAATCAATGGCTTAGTGCAGTTAGCAATAATAAAATTAAATGGTCACAGCATACAACTTGCTGCAGATAAAGAAATAGGCTTAGTGAAGGCTTTAGTGTTTTCTCCTCTCTCTGACAGTAAGCTACATAAATCTGCAGCTAAAGAACTCCTCAAGCATACCCCTGACTTTATTAGAAAAAGCAAACTTACCTCTTGAGCTGCTGTATTTAACACATGAACACCATTAATTAGTAGTGATGTCAGGAATAATTCCTCTAAGGAGAAGACCAATGTACATGTCACCCTTCCTCTGATCCTGTGGAGCAGTTCCTGCTCCCAGACAGCTCTCAGAAAACACTGCTGTTTTCCTGAGGGAAGGGCTGGCATCGTGTGAAAGCATGGCTGGAAGGCTCCTAGCATATTATCCAGTGTTCTATTAATGCACATGGTGTTTGGCATTAACATTGCAAACAAAACTGTTCATTCCTTTAAATCCACTCACTCATTGGAAACAATGTTCGGGTTAACCAATTTCTTCAGGCAAACACATTAAAAAAAATCCTCTATGGAAACACAACAAAACTGCAGATAACTCTAGATTTTTCAGTAGGCACAGATATTTGGAGACTTGGAAAAGAACAATACTGATATTATTCATTTTTTAATTCATATCAGACTGGGTAAGAATTGTAAATCCTGATGCTTCAGGAGAGAAAAGGAAGAGAGAGTACTGCTCTGCATAACAAACACAAAACCTTGTGGCACAAGGGATTTACTGGTCTCTCAAGAAAATCATGGGTCCATTTTGACTGAGATCTTGTCCTACACTCAGAAACATTTGGGTTTTTTACCAAAAAAAGAAAGGAAAAAACCCTCAGATGATAAGTGTTCTCTAACCTCTTTACATGCTAAAACTCTACTTTTCCTATTCCCTTTGACAAGATCACTTCAAAAGACTGACTATAAGAGGTAAGCAAGGAAAAGTATTTCTTCCAATTTTGTGAAAATGATTGCTTTAGTAAGCAAGACATAGGTTGACTGTGATTCACAATACATAGTACACACAGGATGCTTACAATTTTGGAAGTGTTGTTGGCAGGAGGTAAAAGGAAGGTTCACACCAACAGCTCCTATTTCCAGAAAAAGAAGACATATTGATTAGGATGTGCATCTTGACAAGATTTCTAAACTTGAACTAAAGCTTATTACATTTTTTTCTTACTTTAATTCAGTTAATTTAGAAATTATGTTAATGCCTATAGAAGTGACTGAAGTTTAAAACCAGATTATATTCTAGCATTAACAAAACTTCTACCAAATTTGATGGATTTTTTTAGTGCTAACTTCAGTTTGGCTTTCCCTCTCTTGTCCATAAGTGATAAGAGACCAAAGCTGTAGCAGAGCCTATTTCAGACATAAAAAAGAAGTTTTTTTCAAAGAAGAAAAAGGGATGAGAATAGATTAGATTAAAAATAAAACATATAAAATACTAGATGATGAATAAATTGAATCAGGAATTAATTTATGCTTAATCCTTGTTAAATTTTGAGCTTTTTGTGGGAAAAAAACCCCAGTGAACCAATTCTTGGATATGTTTGTTGAATCATAACTGCAAAAGAAGAAGAAGAAGAGTGATACAGTGCCTCCTATTTTCTCCTCCTTCTGCTCATTACCAGTTTTCTGAAGAGTTTATGCCACTAACACTCCAGGACAACACAGTGCTTCAACTTTTTACATCTTCAACCCCATTTTCCAGATCAAGAGAGATGGAAAGAAGCTGTGCCAGTATGAGAGTAATGAGAGCATGTAAAGGCAGAAAAGGAGGGTAACGCCCTGCCCTGAAAGAAGATTTGTCCATTGTTATTTAATTTTTTCCAGTCTTTCAAACTGCATTTTGAACATTGACCGACTAATGAATTGTTCTAAACATTATTGTAGTAATACAACTTCAGCCATAACTGGAGTGGAAGTGGAAGCAAATGGAAAAAATCCACTGGTTTATCCCACTTAAGACAAGATGGAAAAGGGAAACAGGGAAGTAAAGTCACTGGTCCCTTTCCTAACATGAGACAGGATTACTCAGTGACAGGATATTTCTGATGCAATATTTTCCTTTTTAAGATAGTTTCAAATAATTTCTAAGAGAACATAGGCAATTTCCAGCATAGGAATATGTTAAATAATTTATTGTTTCTAATATGCTTATGCCCACATGAAACACACGAGTACAATAGCAAGAACTTGAATTGGTGATGAAAAGAGAATTTGAATGCACAGAGGTCACAGAAAGATGGGTGCAGGAAAAAAATATTCTGCATGTATGACTGTAAATTGTATCAAAAACATTGGATACCTTTGCAGTTTTCTTTCAGAAGAAAATTCCAATCAATTGACCTGATTCTTTAAACATGTTGATTTTGGCAAGGTTTTATATTTCAGTGAAAGCTAGTCCTATGAAAACTGTTGAAACCAGCTGTATTTGAGGCTTAATGACTGACTTATGCCCTAAAGCACAAGAATTTCTATATAGTATGTTGGAACAGCAGTAGTAGTCCAAAAGCTTTTGATGGTGCAGAGGGACCAGGATGGGTCACTCATTGCTTACTTTGCTAAGAGACTGAGGAAAATAAAAGAAAACAAAAGCTTTTTTCACTATGTTATGTACACAAGATTTTCCTTCTATGTCCATCCTAATCTGGAGTCTTTATATAGGTTGAAGATCACCTTTTCATTGACTTAGAAGGCAAGTTTCCAACTGGCTATAGCTCATTAAAAATTTTGTCTTTATACAATATTATCACTAATAAAACTGTACCTAATTAAAATGGCAGTATTTTATTACAAGTCTGCTATGCATCCTTTAATTTCATTATGTCCTGCTGCCCAGTAATTCAGTAGTAGACTGAAATCACTTCATACTTTTTTTTTTTTTTCATTTTTTTAAGTGTTGTGTTATGAAGTTTCAGGTTGATTTCTCTGTGAACTGTGCACACAATTGTTTATGACCATATCTAAAAAAATAATCTACTTTTCTTTTTAGAATGGCTACAGTGTGATGGAAGCAAAAAGCAAACACTGCAATCTCTCATGAAGACTTCATTTTCTTTGTCATTTTTTTTCTTATTGTAATTTAAAATGCATCTGTTAGAACAGGAGCTTGTAATGCTTGTTTGTTGACAGAATTCACAGAATGATTTGTTTAAAAAAGGTACAAAAAGTGAACTGGTCATTCTGATTATGCATTGAGTTAGAATAAATGATACCTTAAAGATGTACAGGGCTCCATGATCCAAAAGACTTAGTACTGTGCAGGGTCAACCTTCAGAGAATTACAATTGGATAATGTCCTTGAAAAATGCAAAATGTTCAGCATGAGGAATGTCAATAGATTGAGGGTTTTTTCACTCAGTTGTTTTTTTTCCTCTGTGTGTGGCTAAAACTAAGAGTGAATGGAAAAAAAAAATTAAAGTAAACAATTATTTATGAAAAGAGGACTAAAATTCACTCAAAAGACTTCCATTTAACTAAAACTGTAAGTTAAAAGAGAGTTAGAAGAAAGAGAGGTAAATAGCTTGTTCTTATTATTTCTTCTTGTTAAATAATAATA
Source organism: Ammospiza nelsoni (assembly GCF_027579445.1). Lineage (NCBI taxonomy): Eukaryota > Metazoa > Chordata > Aves > Passeriformes > Passerellidae > Ammospiza > Ammospiza nelsoni. The sequence continues at coordinate 34,938,640 of NC_080636.1, read as the reverse complement.
AAAAAAAAATAGGAGTGCAAAAATCCACTTAGACAAATGTCATTAAATTCTCCATAATTATTTAGATTCTTAGGAACACTTAGAGAAATACTAAAGGTTACCTGAGTATGGAAACGAAATTATTCTTTTGATACATCTAACACTTGCAGGCCATCAGGGTGGTATCAGATATTGTCTCAGCTTTATGAGCTAGACAGTATTCAAATGATAGGAATGTGACACCCTTCCCAAAAGGAAACGTCACATTAAAAATTGAAAATATTTTGAAAAAGTTAGACAAATGCAGCTGTAAAGTGTGAGTGGCTAAAATCAGAACAGAGGGGGAAAAAAAAGTGAATTAGCATACAGAAATGGTTTAGAATGCCATGACAACACAAAGACAGGCAGGCTCAGGCTATTTCATATCATTCCATTTGACTTTTTCTTGCCCCCTGCCTCTGAACTTTCAGTTCAGGAGAACAAATGCTTTGTGTGATATTTTAATGAGTTCTTTGCACATTTTCTGTCACTAAAGCCTGTTTTCTCAGTGTTAATTATAATAGTTCTCCTGTTAGTGAAAAAATAAATGCTAACCTAATGGCATCCAATTCTTCATTTTCCCTCTGGAAAAAAAATTATTATTATACAGCAGCATGCTTAAGATGCTCCAGTACAGATTATGTCAATATTTTTATTAACTCATCATTTCAGGGGTTTCAAAGCTCACAAATTATATTCTATGCACAACTGGACAGGACCTGACAGTGCCTAATGCCTAAGCCTGGGGCCAAAGTCAATACACCACTCTCAGATGGGTGAGTGAGGTAATTCTTATACATACAAAGAATTTCTGTTAAATGATATAGAAAGGTCTGTAATACAATGATATATCTACCATGGAATCACAGCCATGTGGTGTCTTTGAAAGTACAACTGTATTATTGCTTATACTATATGTTTTTGTATAAATCAATGACTGGCAGATAAATACTGATTGTTCTGAGGTAATCTGATTGTTTTTCCTGATTCAGTGCTATATGCTGCTCATAGTAGGCATATCACTTTTATTTATTCTGAAAAAAGTACAGGTGTCTGTCATTTTAGTTGCAGTAATCTATATTTTTTGAGGAAGATGAACCTTTGTAAAGCAGAAGCAGTTGTCTGCAACATTATAAATCATGTAATACTGGAAGTTTTATGACACTACATCAGTAAGCTACACAGCCCAGCTCTTCTTTCCTTAAACACTCAGTGGTTTAAAGAAAAGAAAACACTGTCTGGATTACAGCCATGAGGCTAAATTAGTAAATCTGTTGCTAATAAATAGCCCAGCTGAAAGCACATTCGTGAATGATGAACCTTAAAAATCAAGATGAGCTAAAAAATCTCAACCAATTTTTAATTATAAATTATAAAATTATTCAAACAAAACAAAACAAAAGGCATCTCAGAAGATATGGAGTATTTCTTATTTCTAAAAATGTGAATCTTCAGCATGGGAGCACCTTCCTGCCCTGTTACCTATAGAAGACCAAACCTGATTGTGTAAGAAAAAAGAAGGCCCCAAAGCCAGAAAATGTCATTTCCAGCAGAAGCACATACCCTGTCAATCAGAAGGGCACTCACAGTACTTGAGATGCTTAGTGCTGGCTTTCCCCAGACTACTGATGCCAATTCTGCACAGTTTGAGGTTAGGCCTTCTTACATCTCTCTTACCTCTGCCCTGTGCCACTTTATCTTAGGAGAACACAAATAAAGACGCCAGCTACACAGGAAGAGATACACACAGGAGTTTGACTGGTGTTTTGAAGATACAAGCAGGGTGCTCTTCCAAGAAGCTTGGCCTTGTTCTTGGAGACAAACCCAAATGACTCTTTTGGAAAATATTATCAACACCCTGAAGTCTATTGAAGTGTAAAAAAATTTCTTGTTACATTTGTGAATATTTTCAAATTAAATATTAGTATATTTCTTTACATTAAGCAGGATGTTATGAACAACTTCTGATTTACCATTTTAAAATCTATTTCCATGTATTAGCATAGTTAATTTGCAATATTAGTAAATGCATATTTTAACTGCAGTGAAGATTACAGCTTTAGTTAATGACAGATAATAAAGATATATTCATTAGGTAGATATTAATGATACTGTTGTAGTGAAGCATGGTCTTAACCCATTTAGCATTTCTAGAAGTGTTAACATACACTGAGCGCACTGGTACTGCTATTTTGTATGGGCAGTCCTCCATGACACTGGGAAAAGCAGAATGACCATGGCTTTCCCTCAGGAATTAGGAACATTAGTCCAACTTTTGTACAGAAGCATTTGGGAATTTGGCCTTTAGAAATTAAACTAAAGTAGTTCACTCTGCAAGCAGAGAGTGACTGTGAAGCAGATCTCTGTATTTAGAAAGCTTATTACTAAAAGAGCTAATCACTAAGAAGCCCTTTTCAGTAAGCCTTTTAGTTGATCAGAAAGAAATCTTACACTGCAAAACTCCATTGTAATTCAATATAATAAGAAAGATTTCACTAGAAGAACGAAAATTGATGTATGACACAGTCAAAGACAGTATGGAAGTGTGATTATGGTTTACTGCATACTCAATGATCTGAGAGCACATTTTGTGAAAATTTATTTATAATGAGATGGGTACCTAGGTAGCTCTGTGGTCTTACTGCCTGAATTTAGTGCTCCAAAATATGCTAGACTTAAAGGAGAGTATTTAAAGATGAATCATAATAGTCAAAGTAGAATGAAGTTATGAAAGCGATTTAAATTTTCCTATTATTGCAGTAAAAGTTTATGGTTTATTTTTGCTTCCATTGAAGTGACTAGCATAATTTCCCTTATCTTCTTAGCTTCCTCCTGTCTGTTAACTTATCCTTTAAGTTGTTCAGAGCTAGTTGTGACTTCCTCTTAAGTTTAATCTGTAGTGTGTTGTTTTGAAATCAATTTATAGATTCTAGTTCACAAGGAAATGAGCAGCTACTTTCCCTTACTATGGCTAGACCTTTTGCCCAGGTAAGAGCATTGTATTTGAGTCTGTATTTTTCACAGGTAAGAAAGAATACGACTGAAATATATTAACTTGCTCAATCTCTTGTTGGTGATTGCCCCATTTGGTATAAATAACTTTATTATCAGAATATGGAGGTTCCACTTTGTGATTGCAGTCTTTGTATGTGGAGGTTTTCAACCGCTGTCACAAACATTTTTTCACAGAAATCCTTTCTTTGGGATTTGTGCATCTTCTGGGAAGCGAGGGCCCCAGAAGAAGAATGTAAACAATTGTTATCAGCTGCTGTGGAATGCAATAGGATGCACCTGTGATTGGTTCATGTTCCATGTGTACAGTTGGGGGCCAATCACAGGAGCAGCTTGGGGAGAGATTCCCTGGACACAGAACTTTGTTATTCATTCTTTCTATTCTATTCTTAGCTTAGCAGCTCTGCAACTTCTCTCCTTATTCTTTTTAGTATAGTTATAATGCATTATATATCAAATATCAATAAATCCAGCCTTCTGATCATCAAACAAGATTCTCATCCTTCTCTCACCCCAGCGACCTCCTCAGGTCGCCATAATAAACCGCTTATAAAATAATCAAATATTCTGGTGTAAAATAATATACTGGGATATAATATACTCAAATATATTGGGGTAAAATAAAAATGTATATGCCCTCATGGTCTTTACAATGCCATTTACCTGGTTCCTGTTTTGGGATATATTTTAATACTTCATGTGAAGACAGAGAACATCACTATAAAACATCCAGACTAAATTATGACAGCTTATTTGATTGAACATCTTGGAGTTTTCTTCTAGGAAAATCTGAATATTGTGTAGAACAATGGCAGAATCTCTAACTGGTCTTTTGATTCCTTGGGTGAATGCATTGAGTTTATGCATTAAACAAGCAAATTCCTTATTATTATTTTTAGGAGTTTCTTTTTGTTCTTTGTATATGGATTGAAATATTTCACAGAAAACTGAATCATGTATTTATGTTGACACATGGAAAAAAACAAGGAATCCTGATTGTCATTTGCTCAGTGAACAAGATTATGTCAATCAGAAGCTTCCCTTCCCAACTTTCCTGATCAGGTCACTACCTAAGGAGTGATTATTGAAGTGGTTCTGTTTGTATATTTTTGAAAGGGAGGTAAAAATGACCACTAAAAACACTTTAAAGAAGACCTCAAAGAACCACTCATGCATGGAAGCACTCCTCCCAACTCTCATTTCCTGTAAGAAATAGCTAGCTGTGGCTGATGTTCATATGGAGATTTTTAAGAATTAGTTCACAATCTTATGTATATTTATTAAGTCAGGAGAAAAATCACTTAGGTCTACTTTGTTTTGCAGAGAAATAATTAATGATCTCAGGTCATAGCACAGATAATTACAGATAAACAAACCAAGATCTAACCTACAAAAGAAAAAAAAGTAAAAAAGTAGTGCAAGAAATGATTATTCCCTGTGGAACTTAAGGGTGTTTATTTTCAACATAATATTAAGTCAAATAGTTGAATAGCTTTTACACTGTTTTATGCTATTTCAGGGAACAAAATCTGAATATCATACAGTCAAGTTTCCTGTATGAAATAGTCAGAGTGTAATAGTAATTTCATTCTTTAATTTTCCTATATGAAATAAATGCCCACACAAAATTTTAAGCAAAATGATTTGGTATGAGATCAATATTCAGTGCTATCTGATCATCTATAGATTGCCTGGGTGTGTATGAGGAGATCTCCTTCAGAGAGAAGGATTTTCAGATCTTTGAGTAAACAGGAAAGTAATTCATATTTCCTTAGAGCTGTGTGCCCTGAATATTTGTAGCAGCACAACTCCTACACATTCTTCTTGTTGGCAGTACTCTCATGTGCAGATGGCAGGTGTGTTGCCAAAAAACCCCAGCCTTAAGGACTGGGGGATTATGAGTATGGTGGACTCTAAAAACATGGTGAGGATTCAGTCTTGCAGCCATGTGTTATAAAATACAGAAGTTAAGGCTGCATTAAGAGATAGCATAACCCAGAGAGGGACAGACCGACAGACCTACAGAATAGAACATATAGAGGAGCTTGCATCATTCCTTGCACATTTGTTTCATATCTGCTGCAGCTGTACCCCACTGTGAAAATGATCATTATTAGTTGGAGAATATTCAGTGCCTTCCTGAGGAACACGTTCTTATTCAGTTTCATCTGGCAGGAAAGGATTGGGGAGGCAAGCAAAACACACCATCTTGAGAGGACCAGGTAACTAATTCCAAACAAATGCTGAAGTGTTTCTCTAACCATAGCATGATATTATCAGCGCAGTCACACTCTAACAGGCCTTTAGTATCTTTCTGTGAATCCTATTCTTATTAAATATACATATCTATTTAGGTAATAAAAAAAGAAGAGAAGCTTCTCTTATTAACACACCTTTAGGGATTTGAACCCCATCAGAGGACAAGATTTTCAGGTGCAATCAAGTAGATATTTAAAAGGCATTTTTGAGGAGGTAATAGATCATAGGCACTACAACACAAAAATTTCTTATTATTTAATTTTTCCTACAGTGAGATATAGTGGAAGAAAGAAAAGACAAAGGTATAATTTTATGTAATTTACCAGAAAAAATCTATTCCCACAGATACTGATGCATGTCTGCAAACAAAAGCCATAATTTTTTTCTCATTATGAATATTTTTAGTAATCTGAAACTTCATCAATGAGTATATCTGAATTTGCTTTGTGATAAAAACACTTTCCATCTCTCTACCTTTGCAAGCTTCCCACAGAAATTCATATTCAATGTACTGGCAGTGATGTCAAAAGCCTATAGGCTGACAAGCTAAAGTAATTATTTTCATTATAGGGGACAGAGTGGGTTGCATCTACAGGGTTTGTACTGAAAAATTCTGCTTTTTTCCACTGTGCTTGTCTATTGCAAACACATACTGAAAATGGAAAGCACAACAATAGATTTGAATAGGGATAGAAATCTGTTTCATACCTATAATTTAGCTTGTTAAAAATGTTAAATTCACATGCTTCTGTTTGAAAGCATTTCTGACCTTTAATGTTTCTATATTAGTAGGAACATAAATATTAATCTGCGTAGCTAAGGCTGGACCTTAATAGAAGTTAAAAAGTATTATCACTCAAAAAAAAAAAAAAAAAAAAAAAGATAAAACAATACCTCATTTTAATTAATTTGTAGTTTATTTTAGCACTCTCCCCAAACCATGGGGGCAAACTAAACCATTAAAACATTTTGTTGGATTACTACTAATATAAATATGCACTCAAAGGTGATAGTATGATCATTAAATTTCTTTGAAATACTTGGTTGGTTTCTTTCTATGCCATTTCTACACAATCCCTTCTCTGAAATTATTGGTCTTAAAATATTTCACCTTTCCTGAAACTCTGTGATTGTAATAATGCATTTTAGACCCTCACTTCCTGCAAGGCTGCTGGAAGCATTCCTTTTTCCACTCTGGCCTTTCTATGGTTGTTGGACAAACTCAGTCTAATTCAGGTGTGGTATCAGAGCACCGGGACTGGCTGGTAGTGGCAAAGCTGTTGAGTGCGATAGCTGAGGCTGGATGTTGCCTTCATCTCTGGTGAAGGACATAGCTAGGGGGCACATAATCATATGGACATCTATTTCTCCCACCTGGACAATACAGCAGGAAAAACAGGGTTCATCTGGCTTCCCACATGAGTAAAGACACAGCTGCTCTCATGAAGAAAGACACAGAGCAGAGACCTTCCAGGAAGAATTGTTCATTTCTCTGAAAACCACATTTCTTTGGAGGGAGAACTAGAAAATATCCTTTTACAAGTGTTTTTTTTTGTTTGTTTCATTTTCTCCTTTTTTAAAAAAATAAATCATAAGTTAACATCACTCCCTATCTTCACTGAAATGGTTTTAGTCCAGGTTGGGCAGGTAGAAGATATTGCATTAACCTGCTTAAGCACATAACAATAAATAGTCAAAATTACAAAAAGTAGAAAAAATATCTGTGCTCTAAGTGCAGCAGACACTTTACCATTCTAAAGCAGTTGCTCCAGTGACTACCTGAAGAGCTGTCAATTTTCAGACAGCCCAATTTGAAGACAGACTTTCAGATTTACAAAAAAAAAAAAATTATTATTAAAATGAGAAATAATTACACTTGCATCTCCAAAGGAACTTGTAGAGGAGATTTCATTTTTCAAAGAACACTTGCTCCAGAACTTATTACAAACACGCATCTTAAAAAATAAATGAATAAGGATACTTGAGGAGATGGGAGATGTTCTTCCTTAAGATATGCATTATTATGTGAATATAGAACTTGTTATAGCCTGTAACTATGATGAAATAGGTCTTATCCTTCCCTGAGGATGTCTGATGTTGCCATGTGAGCAAAGACCAACTCAATTTCCCTTTGTTTAGGGTCCTTCAGCTGTGTCCCACTTTGCTTCCACTTCTGTTACCAAACTTCAGTTCCAAGGTAGGATATTGCTGGTACTTTATCGTTGATTATGTCAAAATCCATTGAACTTGGAGAATGAGTTTGAAGAAATAGAGCTAAAATGTTTGAGACTAGCAACTTACTACTTTTGGCAGATAATTGATGATCTTGTTCCAATCTGGATTCTTGTATCTTTTTAGCAAAGGTAAAAAAGTTCCCAATGAATTTGCAAAAATTTCTGCTAATGTGTTTGGAGAGGAGGCTCTGATAAAAAAACAAACAAACAAACAAAAAAACCAAAAAAACCCACAAACAAACAAAAAAAAAAACCATGAATGAGTTTAATATTAGTATGTTTACCCTGGGGGAAGAGGAAAAATATTTTATGACTATAGTCAAATGAAATGAAGAAATAATTTTGGATAGACTAGGTAGGCATGCTTCAAGGAGGAATGGCACAGCAAAGCATAGGTGTGAATTATCAGTATTAGAAGTGAAAAAGTGAACAGAACGAGCAGGGAGAAATCCTCAAGACAAAGAAAGATAAAAGCAAATTTAAAACACTGCTTATTTTAAAAAAGTATCTTCCTGTCTGACACTGGATTTAAATAAATTGAGGGAGATAGCAGGATCCTGCAGAGTCACTTATACAGAGGTGCAGACAGCTGCAGGGTAGTGCTTCAGAAGCCTCAAATTGTTCCAAACGAACAGAACTGTTCACCAGCTCATACAGCAACACAGGACACACCTGAGCAGAAAGAAGAAATTTACTGAATCACAGCTGATGGTGTTGACACAGTAGATAGTCCCATCTGATCGAGATAGCCGAGTGTGTGTTTGGGGCATTTTCTGCTATCAGAACTCCCTGGAGCTCTCCAGGGTACCGAGTCTGGTAATGAGACCAGAGTCTCGGTGTGTCACATCACTCTCTGAAGTTGTCATTAAATAGTTTAGGCTCCTAATTCTGATAGCATATGCTTGAAGTTAAATGTTGTAGATAAAATGCCTATTTCAGCTATTGTAATCTTCCATTTTCTTGATTCTAAGCATCTGTCACTATAGGACACGACATAACATGATGCAGATATGCAACTCTTCCAAGGTGAAAAGAGAATATTTAATTTCTGACTCCAACATTTGTGGATTTCTAAAAGTAATGGTGGATTGGAGGCCAACAGTGCCACCTCTCCAATGACACTGGACAAACCAACAGTCCATCAGATTTCTCCTCCTCCAAAAAAGAATGTAAAACAATAAGTTATTTGCATAAAGTGTGTGAGAAAGTTTGTTACAAGAGTGTAAACATCAGAAGCTTAGAAAAACTTTAAAAATCAGGGCAACAAGCATCTGGAAAATATCTGAAGAGCCAATGTTTACCCTCTGTTATTTGGATAGTGGGCACCAGATGAAATGGTAGAAGTGCAGATTAATTTGTACTGCATGGTTGCTTATTGGTCCTAAATGAGATAAACCTTTATGCACAGGAAATTGTATCCCACTGAAGATTTTCTAAAAGCTGATTGGTGATGTGTTACCTATCAGCAAATATATTGCAGGATTTGTTAGACATGCATCTTCCAATATGCCTACACTGGTTTCATCAACGGTATGTTTATTGCAAAATCAATAAAATATTGAAAAAATTTTTGAAAAGTTGTTAGGCAGCTAGCTTTTAGTGGTCTATAATAAATGATCATGACTGGCATTTTTAAGCCTTGTGTTTCATTCAGATGCCTAAGTGTGTATTAAATAAGAGGATAAAGCTGCTACATAAGCTAATGTGTTTGTTACTCTTGCAAAGCCATGCTCATCTGTGCTGATGTTTTCCTTAATAAACACTTGCTCAGGAAGTCCACAAGCATAGTATGCAATCCACCAAGTTGGTGCAGAACAAAATAAATTAATAAAAATCTGATGCAAAAATATCTTCTTTGGGCCTTCCTCCAGCAATTGTTTTCAAGGAAAGTTAACTCCCACATTTGAGCAATCCACCTGCAAAGGGACACTTACATAAAATCCGACATACATTTAAGAGCTTGACAGTTCCAGGCCTCATTTACAAACAAGGTTTGTGATCTGAATTCCATAGTATGCAAACTAAGAAAGGATGAGGTGGAAGTAGATACAAACCTCCACAGAGACATCAAGATTAATCACACATTGGCAGGAACACAATATAGAGTTGATGAATTTTTAATTTGTGACATTTTTTGTAAAACCAGCCAAGTTCTTTGCCCCTTTTTAGTACTCTAAAGCAATGTTGGGTTTTTTGAAAGAAAAATCTCAAAAAGGGAGGGGTTCATCAAGCATAGTTTTATAAATTTCACTTTAAACCAGGGATGAAACTTTTTCTCTACAGATACATGTTTTCTTTCCCCCCCAATACATGAAAGTAAAAATGATTGAAAATGCACAATGTAGTTCTCTCCTTTGTAGACTCTCTCTCAATGTAGACTCTCCTTTGGAAGTGTATCATTTGCGAACCTAATAAAGTGATGACATTCAGTGTCCAGAAATAACAATAGCATCGCATGCATGGGTGTCTCACAGGCAGTAGAGAGAGCCAGGGCACTGACATCTGTGAAAATATCAGTGCAGAACGGGTTCCTGAGCATTCAGGTTTTCCTACTACTTCCCAGACTATTGGTTGATTTTTGAACAATTGATTCTCAATAGTATATTACTAATTATAATTACAGGGGAAAGGTTTTTGTTTCTCCAGCAGAGTCATTCTCCCTACTTAAACATTCAAGCTGCGTCAATTATGTACACAGTCAGTTCTCTCAAACTGTTGAATTTTCATCTTCAGTAAAGACAATTCTCATGGAGGTTTTGTGTTGTCTACATAAATATTTGTGCAATGTACTTAGTGTGGCAACATATGATTGCTGAAGATAGAACAGATTCTTGAGGCACAAGAGTACTTGTAATAATGGAAATGAATGACAATCCAGCCTCTGTGCAGGTTGGTGTGGGAGGAAGGAGAGGTAGATGAGATGCATGCAGTGCTCAGTGCAAATTCCCAAAAGCTTATGAATATGCAGAAGTATCAATGAGAATGTGTGACTATGGGAATATTTTCAGATGATAATTCCAGAGTTTTCTCAATAATCTGTATGTAGTTTGCCATCTGCAAATCCTCTTAAAGGAGTATGAATATGGAGTAAATGCAAAATGTAACCAAGGCCAATTTACAAAATGAATTGGCAGATTTCATATTGTTTGCTCTGGAGAACTACTGCAAATATGTTCATTCAAAATTTTATTTAATTTATGCTAATAAGACAGATCAGTAATAAGGAAGAAAAATGGGGCATAGTAAAACATTAATAAGTGAGATCTGAAAGCTCCATATTTTTGTAATTTTCATCAAGTGATATATTCTATGATTATTTTTTCTTCTCTATGACACTTTATGAACACCTCTGGGACACCAGGAATCCCAAAGAAATTAGAGTAACTGATTAAGATCACTTGCTCAAGATCACCATTGATCAGGCATAAGTGTTGCATCAAATCTGACGTATTTTCTAAAATATTTTTCAAAATATTTTCATTTGGCTGCTAATGTAAACAAAACACTGACAGGCAAATTACTTCTGCACAATCAAATTAAATAGAAGGTTCACTGCCAATACTAAAACGTACTTTTCACAGTCTATTGTAATAATTTCTAAGCAAAATAAAACATTTTTTCTCAGTGAGAGACATTTGCAAACACAATTTACATAATTCAAGCTATAAGCTGATTTAAAGTCTACAAATCATGGCCACAAACATTTCTGATTTTGTCCAGGTGGGATGACACCTTAGCGAAATACTGGATGCAACAGATCCTGCTCTGAAATGGTGATATAGCCACCCCTGCTGCTGGGCACTACATCAATGACGTGTACCTGATCTGGGAGTAAAGAGAGAATTGCAGTGTATCCCATTAGAATTTGTCCCTGATTTCAGTCTCTTATTCACACTGGAGCTGGATTAATCATATTAGTGGATATGCTTTGTTGTTAGCAGAGTGCCTGTGGCAAACTGTTTTTGTGAGGCAGGGCAAATGGGTAAACCAGGTAGAGAGAAAAAACTAAAACAACCAAAAAAGCCTTAGAGGCACTTAATTTGATTTTCAGGCTCCAAGGACTACAAGTTTGCTCTAATTACCTCATACTAACTCATGTAAATGTTATATGTGTGGAATTTATGTGTCTGATTATAAATATTAATAAATAATAATTAATACATTAGTTATTTTAAAAAATCTAATTATATTTTAATATCTTCTGCTTGAGGGAACTTATGTGAGATAGTGGATCCTGTTGCTGTGTAAACTGCAGAAATTATCTGCAGGTCTGAAACTGGTCCCCCTCTTCTTGCTGTCTCGTATCTTATTTGAGGAGGCAACTTAGAATGAGATTTTGAGAGCATCTGAAGTCTCACAGTTCTTAGAAAGGCACAGTCTCACTTGGTTTTCCATGCTTTCCATGCTCCCATCATGCTGACCCTCCACAATGCCTTCTGGATGTAGGAGCTGCTGGAGACTGACCCTAGCCTGCTGGGCTGTCTGCAGGGTAGGTCTAGATTAGCTGCTAGGAAGAAATTCTGTGCTTTAGGCACTGGAATAGGTTGTCCAGACAGGTTGTGGGCTCTCCAAGTTCTCAGCACCAGGTTGGATGAGGCTCTGAGTAATCTGGTCTAGTGGGAATTGTCCCTGCCCATGACAAGGGGGCTAGAACCAGGTGATGTTAAAGGTTTCCAACCCTAGACATTCTATGATTCCATGACATTCCAAAAGCAATTCATTTATTAATTCCTTAATTGTCCTCTTTATTTCTCCTGAGTTATTGTGTTGAGCAGGCTCAGTAACATGTTTGGTGAGACGAGGACTGGAATTAGAGCAGATCTGGGAAGTATGTGGCTGGCAGCAGTGAGGGAGAGACTCAGTGGTGGGACAGGACTCCTTTTTTGTTGGTGGTAGGCTGCTAGGCTGGCCTGCTCTTGTTTGGAAGCTGCTGCCACAGGCTCCTAAGGAGAGACCTAGGTTGGATGTCTGCCTCCTGGTAACTCAGCATTTTGACCAAGCCTGTAAAATTTGGGCTTTCTTTTTTCAACATCCATCAGGTTTCCTGAAGCTATTTGTGAACTGCCATCTCAGATACTGACAGTGTTTCTCCTTTTGCTATATAAGAGAGAGTTTAACTACCAATTAATTGCTGCTAATTACATGTCTACTGGATTGCCAGCCACAACACTAGACCCAAATGCCTTTAGAGATGTTATCTGAAGCCTCTGCCTGCTGCCATTCCACCTTAGCAATCCTTTCTCTAGGTGTGCCAAGGACCGTACACATCTGCAACATGTGCAGCATTGAAAAAGGTGACTGACAGAAACAGGAGAAAATTTCAGCTCTAATGGAAGAAACAAAGACAAGGGGAAGGTGCAACTGCTGTCTTCCTCCTCCACAGGGACCTGGGTCTGAGCAATACTCTAAAATAGACATCCAGTGCTCTCTGTGAAGGGTGATTGATGGTTATCACTTCCCATGCATGGATCATCCAGAGAATCTCTGTGCCTGCATCAGTGGGATCATAATGTAGTTTTCTGGGTCCTAAATATAATAAAAAAAATTAAAAGTACTCAGGTTGCCTGCCAGTAGTCAGAAGCCTTAGTGAACATGTATGGGGATTTCAAAACAGAAAATATTTACAAATATTCAAGTGTATGTGATATAATACATGCTCACATGTTTCTTGTTGTTTTCAGTGTAATCAAAAATGGTAATTATTTCAAAACTGTATCAGAAAAATAAAAGAAGAGATCTCTGAAACAGGTAAGATGTTTGCCTTGATAGCATAGTGTTACCTGAATAAGGTGTCAGGACATTAAAACACAGACAGAGAGTTAATAGATTTTATTAACACACTTTGATCCTCATCTGGAGCTGCTTGATGTTCAGTTAGAAAGCTTTTATAAGCCAGAAGTGTTATTTCTCTGGGGTTGATGGTTTTCTTTTATTCCTGTGAGTGCCCAGATTTTATAATGAAATACAAAGATTTGTCTCAAACAGACATATTAGGAATTCATAGTATCTATATCTCACTTTGAAGGTGTGCGAATGTGTCTTGGACTTTGATCCAACAGAGTTGCCCTCAAAAGAAAATTAATATATTTTATAACTATATTGTGAGTTAATTTAATTTCAGATAAACTGCACCACATTAGATCAGTTGCAGAATCACTAAATGTGAGCTATGCAAGAAAAAAGCTTTAATTCATTAAGTTCTTCAAAATGAGCACAGAAAGACTACTTTTGCTTTGTGTTTCTCAATTTTTGTCAGATAAAATGAAAAAAATGAGGTGTAATTCTGAAACTAATTCAGGAGCCTTATTTTTTTTTTTTTCTAGCAAAGACCAGCTTTTTCAGCTGTTGAAAATCAAACTATAATGACTGACTTGTTTTGGTAAATAACTTTTTTTATGTTCAGAGTAGCAAACTAACTTCCTCAAAGATAAAAGGAAAGGGAACAAGGCTGTCTCAGGTGTACTGTGACTGAGACAGATACATTCTCTGGTGAACTCTGGAGTCCCCATTCCTTTTCATGCAGCAGGGAGGACGACACTAATCTATCCTTCAGTCTCAATTTACAAAAAAGTTTGATCATATTTATTAAATATATTTGAGTAATAACTTATGTTAATATTTGCATGGAAAAAAACCTAAAAATCAAAAGTCCAATTAAGTAAGAACAGGAAATTGAACATAAAAAGAATGGGGTTTTTAATTGAATAAGATATAAAGATCTAATTACAAATATAAGCATACAAATCCCTACTAAAATCAGAGACAGCACACAATTAACTATCCCCAACTTCTTTCTCTTCCAGCAGCTTTCATGCAAGGGTCAATAAAAATAGACTGAGATATGGACAAGGTAAGTCTCAACACAATCAGGAAAAATCCAAATAACAATTCCCTTGATGGGAAATTTTCACCTTAGGGATGGATCATTCAGAAACTGAATGCAGCAGAACTAAAGAGTGTCATTTCAATTTTACTTGAATTCTCTCTAGAATCCAGCCCATAATTTCTCATCATAACAAATAAACATTCTCATGTTTGGTGTATATTTTAGCTGTCATTTGAGGAAAAGGCAAATATCATAGTATTTATTTACAAAACCCGGTTTGATCCTCCTAAATTACATATTGCTTTGAAAATAAGCAACCAGATACCAAACAGATGCATATTGACAAACGTCCAATGAACTCAACCAAGCTCTGCCTATTTACACCCCCCTCAGGATAACACAGATGCGTATAGTATACTAAAATGAGATTTTAAATGTAAATGCACATTATCATTAAGGAATAATTTGATACAAGAAGGACAGAATTAGTAAAATAAACAGCTGTCTTAAAAATATGAAGTCTAAATGTGTCCAGCTGTCAGAAAGAATGAATATCAGAAGCCTGTGAAGTGTTTCATTGATGCTTACACAGTATCTGCCATAAATGTGTGTTATAGTAAAGATTACTTCTTTCTAACAGAATAGATCAAAGTATTTGAAATTAGAATGTTTTATATAGATATTAAATAATGTATCTTACTTTTATGAATCTTCTTCCAAAAGCACTCTTAAATTATATTTTGCAAGCATCTGTCTAAAGTAAACAAGGTTAACAATCTATCTTAATGAAAATACAGAACACTGAAACAGATTCAGTGATTTTCCAAAATGAGAAAAGCATCATGTCAAAATACCACTGTCGTTGTTGTTTTAATGGTTTTTGTACATCTAGAATTACTTTTATGTTCATGGCGTCCAAACATCTTTCAACATCCTGATGCTAAAACTTGAGCTCCTGACTTTCTTCTCAGAATTTGATATTTATTGAGAAGAGGTTATTTCCTGAAGAAAAAAAAACTCCCAATAAATTTTTTTAGAGTTTAAAAGTTTGTACAACTTCTATTACTCATCTGCATTATGAAATGCAGAACAGCATTTTTTTTTGCTAGTAATAATACTCATCTATGGAAAAAAAATCTATCGGTAACTGCAAACACCTGCTGAGATGAGCACCATCAGAATTTCACATCAGTTTTGCTTAAAGACTCCTTTTTTTATTCATTCCAGACTGCTAAATTCAGGGTAGATACACTCCAAGTTGTTTGTATCTACTTTAAAACTAATGTTAAGGAGAAAATTAGGGTGCATGTAACAAAAGTAACGTGCTTATTTTCTGTGTCATTGATTTTGAACTAGAACAAACTTGGATGGATCTAGAAAGTATTACAAGTCATGTATTTCAGTTAGATTTTAAGACCTTCAAATTCCAAGTTGAATTTGGTGGGTTTTTTTATTTTTTCAAACCTAACACATTGTATAATCACAGCAAATGGGCTTTGAAGGAACCTCAAGAGATTATCTTGTCCATCTCTGACACCTCAGGCAGGATCAGTTTTTCCAATGACATTTCTGACAGATGTTAGTTAAACCTGGTACTAAAACCTTCCAAAGCTGTATTCCTTATATCTGTAAGGAATGTATTCTCACTCCTAGTAAGAGTGATGTACAGGTTAAATACTGCCTTAAAAAGAAAAAAAAAAAAAAAAACCAAAAAAACCCAAACAACCCAAGAAAAAAGAACCACAAAACAACAAAGACAAACAAGCAATGGCCTGAAAAAACTAAGTACAGAAGATCCTTCTGCTTCCTGATTCCTATTTGCTCACCATAAGCAACTCTGAAATAAGAAAAGAAATAACACTGCTGCTAATCAAGGCTGGACAGATTTCATTTTGCAATTTGTTAGATACAAAGAAGATGCAGCCCTGATACGGCAAAAACCTGGACTTTCTGGGTGGCAATTGGTGCTCACAGAGACTGACCCTGTGTATACCAGCAGGTATTTGTAAATATGTGTGGGAAGGACACGTGCCCATGGCAGGGTGCATAAACAGCTCTGAGTACATGAAAATGGATGGATGCTCCAATGCCACCTCTGTCTCTCTGAAACTGTACTGGGTATGGTACTTTGCATACCATAAATACCATTTAAAGATTTTTTTCCCCCTACTGTTGTTCTGTTTCCCTTGTATGTGGGTAATTATGGTGGTAATTTGGCTGCAGCATTCTGAACTTGCATGATTTTTAGTAAGGACTACATGGATTTGAATCTGTCAGTTTGTCATAATGCTTCCTCAATATTACCCATTTAGTGTCAATTATAAACAAAAAATAGCCCACTTATTGTCTCATATTAGCATCCACATCAATAATTGTGCAGAACAAAAGGCATAAACTGAGACCATCTGCTCTCACTACAATAATCTTCCTAGCCTAGCCAGTAATACAGTAAAAAATTCTGATGCATTTGTCTGGGGTCATGCTGTTTAAGTGTCTTTTATGATTAAAATCATTACTGCTTTGGTCCATCACCTATTAAGACATATGTTTTCTCATTTCAAGTTAAATAATGTAATTTTATTTTTAATACTGTAGTAAATTAAGATAACATGTAAGAAAAAACTGTACTTTTGTTTTATACATCATTGTCACTCTCTTTCCTGCTGATGTTTACAATACTTAGACATTTCTTGAAAAAATAATGTATGCTGCAGATTTTTATTTTTTTGACAAGTGCAGAACACTTAAACTCTTTTAAATTCCAGTACAAAACCATATCAAAATGTAAAATGTTAACCAGAAGTGCCATCATGACCTGAAAAGTTACAAAAAGAAAGAAAAAAAGAAAAGAATATTTAAAATCCTACAATCAAAAAGATTGTTGATGTTTAAAGAGAATGTACTGTGAGTTTTCTCAGCATTGGATATGTGGAATTTTTCCTGGTAGCTTGCAAGAATAGATAGGAGTTTAAGAAACATTCACATGAAAGTACAAAAGGCAGGCAAATCCCTGCTGCTTTATGCCAGTGTCCTTAATCAATTCACTAGCATATCAAGCCTGTCAAGACATCTCAGTTTTTCACTTCTACCAAAAATAAGTAAATGAAAATAATGCACAGCAAATGCCCAGTGCATTTAATACAATGTCTTAAATGTTTGGTTATGATCAACTGCAAATTCAGGAAACATGTTCCCCAACCCTCAATGGTGACCTCTGAAACCTGATTACGGGCCGGTTTTCAATAGCAAAATATTATTTTTATCCAAAAATGTACTATGATGCTACACTTTCTATGTCTGATTTTCTAACATGTTAAACACTTGTCTTTCTCCTTGATTTCAAATGGATTTTCTATATGCTCAAAGCATGATTCATAAACTGATTGATGAGCCATTCTATTTATGCTATTAATTCAATAACAATTGGCTTCACAGTATTCAAACCAAAACTTGGATAGAAATCAAACTAAAATTAACCCTTTAGGAAACTTGGTTTAGAAAGTATAATACTGTTCATGAATTGACCTTATGACACCTGAAAACAAGAATGAAGAGGAAAGTCAAAAATTCATGTCTATTTCTAGTTTTTCAGGCTTGGGTAACATGCACAATTTTTGGATTAGATACTTGTTATCATTTAGGCTAAGAAGAAAAGGCTAATGTGATTGTATTGATGTTTATTGGGTCTATTTACCAGTCCCTGAATTAATATCTTGCTGAGTTTTAAGTAAAATTTGGGATTAGAAGTCTCTTTCATCCCAGGTATGTCAAGAATGTGAGTTGGAGATCTCAAAAAGAAGGCATGTAGAGTTATCCATTATTTATTGGCCCAGAGTAGCCAGCATATACAGCACATGTACATGGGCACCTCATCAGTTTCTGGGTGTAGATGAATCCTTAGCTTGAATGTGTCAGTGAGATCATTGCTGTTTTTTAACACTCCAAGGTTCTCAAAACAGACACTGGAAAATGGTCAGGGAGAAATGAAGGATGAAGTGTGCTTGTCTTCAGTAACCAAGCATTTTGCTCTGCCGCTTGTGGACCAACTTGCTTTTCTTTTTCAATTATTAACAATCCACCTTTTAGGAAATTCATGTCCAGTAATGAATCTCATTTTTGTAGGTAAGAGAATTTTTGTTATGCATTTTGTATATCAATAACTCAGCAGCTACTTATACTTGATAAATCAAGGCATTTCAAAATTTGTTCTTTTGTTTAAAGCAGAAATGTGATCTATTCCATCTCAAACAGTGGTCAAATAATAAGTTATTAATGCAGCTTCTGCTTCTGCTCCCTAAATTCAAACTTGCGTAGTGAAAGTACACTTGTGTTTGCTCTTCAAACTGTTGGGTAGAAAAAATTTAACTTAAAAATATGAAAAAAATATCTGAAACTAGTAAACATTTTGGTCAGTATTGAGGGTCTTAATTTTAAGTTCAAAGTCATAATTTTTCAAAATTCGATCTTATAAAAAATTTTAAAAATTAATAATTAATTATCACCATTTGGCCAATGAATATTGGAATGTAATTTTGAAATTTTTGGAAGAATTGTATATTATACATATTCCTGCTATTTCCAATGGAAGGTGTGAGAGTCTGTCCGAATTTTCCCTCATCTGCCTCACAATCGTCTTTGGGAGGTCACTGAAGAGAAGACCCCCCCCCGTCTAGAATCTCTGGCTCTGAAGGAGAAAGTCACGTGCCAAAGGTCCTGAGACCTGAAAGCACAGGGTTAAGTAATTGTTTTCACAAGTGGGAGAAGAAGCAGGGTCACTGTGCCCCTTTTTGCAACAATGGCTTTGGAAGATCTCCCACCTCTCGGCCTGGCTGGACTTCTCCTGAGTTTCGGGTGGTCTCCTGCTTTACAACCACCATGTCAGACAGACTGTGATGTAAGAAGCCTCTCCATCAAGGACTGAGACATGAAACTCCTATAAGGCCCCTCTCCTCCTTCCAAGGACTGGGACTGAAACCCCCAGCCCAGGGGAGGTGTGTGGGGGAGGCAAGCTGACCAAAGCGAGATGTTTGCCTGCAGGTTGTGACCACTGGACCAAGAAAACAATGGTTCTTCCCTGCTGCATAGCTTGGACTCTGTGTACCCCTTTCTATTCTTCCCCCCTGAAGACCTTTTTTTCAGTTGCAAAATTTATTCTCCCTTCCCCCAACAAAAAAGAGTGTAATTGGGGTGCAATTCAGCCGTGCCTTTGAGATCTCCCCAGTGTAGCAGGCGGACCCTCAACTGGACCAGACTAAAGGACTTTGTGTTGGTAGCTATATCCCTCCCCCGCCTCTTCTCTCCCTATCTTTTTCTCTCCCTTAATCCCTCTATCACATTTTTGCCCTGGTTATTTCAATAAAATTGTATTTGTTTTGATTATCACTGCAAACCCCTTTGTATCGTGTTGGTTTTTGCACCCTAAGATCACTCCTACGAACCATCAGGTCATCCGTTCACTAGGACAGATCCTTTCAATCTGTTCTGGATCATGCAATATTTTTTTTCCAAAGTCTGTGCATGTCTGTCCAACTACAATATAGAGTAATGCGTAGATCAGAACAATGGCTAGTGCCATGGCAGGCATTCAAAAAATTGGCATGTCATTATTTCAGCTTTCATCTCCTTCAAAATATGGTAATGTGGGCTGCATTTATGAAAGCAGGTCTGAAATATAGTGTGGTCTCCACCTGTTCCAAAAATAGTAGAGAACAGATAGAGATAAGTGTAATATGGGATGGCAATTTTGACTAGCTATGTAAGCTAAGTATTTTATACTTATATGTTATGGTTAATAATGCCATATACAAGTGCTTTTCTTGAAAGCAAAAGACTACAAGCAAAATAAAAAAGTAAAAAACAAAATCTACAATTTTTGCCATATATTTGGAAGAAAAAAAAATATCAATTTCTCTCTATTACTTTCCACTAGCATCAAATCTTCAAACCTTTCCAAACATGAAAAATTCTTTTGTGCATATTAACATCATCCAGCAATAGAAGAGACATTACTGTTCTTGATAGATAATAGAACCATATCCTAATATTTAAAACTATACATATATGAACTATAAACTAAAACATAAACTATATCATATTTGAAAATGAGAATAAATATATAGTGCTTGTTTTTATTCTCACATTCTGAGGCAAACACAAACACTAAGTTGGTTTGTTTTTTTCCTGACAAACTGCCCAGGATTTTCATATACTAAAGGACATGATCTGGGGACCTTAAGACCAAGGCAGTATTCATAATAAAACTTTCGACTGGTTGCTCTGGAAGCTTTTATGTGGACAAAAATGTGTAAGTCAGAACTATCCTTGCAGAAAGAGATTAGCAAGGTCTTCCGATTAAAACGGTTTCCTTCATTTCTCTTAGTCTTACCACCATTTATCAGACAGCACAAGCCCAACTGTGAAATAAAAATGATACAACTATGCTCAAAAGGCTGCTGCAAATTCTTGGATACATGAGGAAGCAATCAAACTTGTCAGTTAAACAGAGATGAGACAGCAGATACATTTCAAAAACTCTTGAGATTTTGGAACAGCTAAACTGATTTTATTTTCCTCAGAATATAGTTGTGTCAGACTAAGTATTAAATGCATTTTTGTGAACTACACCTTGTTTTTGGACTGAAAAAAAATCAGTCATAAACCACAAAATTAAATTACTTTTTAAACAGTAGTGGTTTCAACTTGTCTTGAAGGGCCTTGTGCTGAGTTGAAATGTGGCCCTAGACCACAGGGTGAACAGGGAAAAGGGACCGTAAGGCCAGAGAATACCCTTAGAGCTGAGACAGTCACTGTGGCATTCTTTTAGATGCTATCCTTTACAGTTTGTTTAGTGCAGTGGTGAGAAGGTTTTTGGATTTGAGTGGGTGTTTTATCTGCTTTGTTTGGGGTTTTTTATTTGTTGTTTCTTGGTTTCCAGATAAATATATGAAAAGGTTTCCTGTGTTGTTCCCTTAGGCTGAATGATGGCTCATGCATAAGGATCTACACTTCACTTGCAGCCACTTATAATATTCTTTCCAGGAGAAATAAAATGGTTTATCCTATTTACCTTTTCCAAATGGTACATGCTGTCCTGCCTCGATTGATTTGCTTATGGCACTTACTAATTTTCAATATTGTGCCACTTTTCTAACAATAACAAGTAGAAGCATGAACATTGAAGGTTATTATTTACTAGCCACAGCTCAGTGCACCATATAATCAAATCCTTTGTCAGAGAATCCTGCCACATAATCAGATCTTGTGAATTGTCAAAGGCAATTTTATAAATATATATATTCATTTAAAGCCTCAGTAAGCTTGTCATGGT
Organism: Ammospiza nelsoni; assembly: GCF_027579445.1. Classification (NCBI taxonomy): domain Eukaryota; kingdom Metazoa; phylum Chordata; class Aves; order Passeriformes; family Passerellidae; genus Ammospiza; species Ammospiza nelsoni. Next base: position 34,916,964 of record NC_080636.1, on the reverse strand, counting down.
GTGAGATAAGCACATTTTTCTTTCATTTTCATGCTTTTCCAGTTCTTTATGTATGTAGTAATTACATTGTCTTCGTACAGTTTCTACTATGAGAAGTAATGCTATATATAGCTATAGATGTTATACATGCAATCTAATAACAGGTATTAGATTCAATAGTTGATTTAATGTGGATTTTTTCCTATACATCATCATTTAAAGATTTATGTTACTAACCAGATTTTATAATTAGTAACGTAATGCCTGAAACAAAATTAGAAGAATCAGAAAACCCCATAGAGAGGGCATATCTTTCCTAGGTTTGAGTGCTTTAAGATGCCAGATTCACTTCTTGCTCTGGCAAAACTCTTAACAACTTTGGAAATTTTATCTACTACAAGGAACAGATTGGAAGATTTTTCATAGTTTTTGTTTTTAATGATTAGAATAATAAATTCCAAAATCGAAATAAAACTCTGTGAAAAGACTGATTGGATCAATGTAGGAAAAAAGGTATTAGACAAATGTTCTAAGAAGGAAAATTTTGTAAAAATTGCTGGGATTATTGCAATAGAGGATGTTAAATTTTAAAAGTATTAGAAAGCACTGTAAGTTTATGGAAAAAAAATTACATAATATTCTGTATATTCAAAGTTTGTTTTCAAAAATTAGATGAGAATACAATGGCTTTAGAATATCAGAGAAATACCTGAAGTTTTCAGAGATCTATTCTATCTGTATAATGATAATGATACTTTAGTGTTTGCAGTGGTCCAGCCTCAAAGAGATATTCTGTGGATGCTGCAGAAAGCATTTTATAGTTCAAATATGGTTTGTGCTTAGTCTGTAGTCTCCATACATCCTCACTGATTGTCCTCTAATTGATGGTGATGATGAAGACATCTGCCAGATAAAAAAAACATAATCAAGTAATATGTCAGCCAGAACAATAGTGAGGAAAGAAGAGAAAGGAAAGGTAGAAGCAGTAACAATATCCCAATTAAAATGAAGAACAAAAGCGTTGAAGTTCAGATGAGTGTCAGCTTTCTTCACACAGTACAGAAAATGAGACCTGTGCAAACATATCTAAGATGTGTTGGAAAAGAGGTGGCTATATAAGGGAAAAAATAGTTCTGAAATAAGTAATTGAATAATATTGCCAGGATTTAGCAGTACATTTTCTCAGATGCATACCCTATGTGAACTGACATTCAGGGAGTGAAGAGTTAGATAAACAGGAACCAATTCTTGAAAACAAAATAGCCTCGGCTTTCCTTACAATCCTGATTATTGGACGTTGTGGTTTATTAATTTACTTTACACAAAAAAGAAATAAGGTTATAAAGAGGACATTGTTCTATCTGACATGTCTAATGTGATATCATATGCATGAGGTGCCATCTGTGCTATCAAATTGCAGGGAATTTTATTTCATTTAATTTTTGATTGTGTCTAACAACAATTCAATCACGTTATGGGTATGGGTAACTTACAAAGTTTCTTTAGTTTCAAAGGATGTTCTTTCATTGCTGGGTAGGTTTATGCATTGCAAAAGTCCACAGGAACCTGTTTGTAGGCTAAATTATCAGTCCAGATCTGAGTCCAAGAAAAGCTGAGTCCAAGAAAAGCTGAGTCCAAGAAAAGCTGCTACAGCTCCATGTCCCAGGTTCAACAAGTGGCAAGGCTGAAGATGCACATTGCCACCAGGCACATTGTCATGGTTTAGGCCTGGCACAGAGCCAGTGCCCCCATGAGAATACCCTCTCCCTGGTGTCTGCTGTGAGATGTGACCAGGAATAAGCAAAGCAGGCTCCAGTTTAAACATAAAGAAAACTTTATTACCTAAACTACAAGAAAAGAAGGAAAAACCTATAAGGGACAAAAATTTAAAACCTTACAAAAAAGCACTTTCCTCCTCTCCACCACCCAAAAATTTCCCAATCCAATACATTCCCCCAAATCACCAACTGCCCAGTCTGGCACCACCCTTTAGGATATTCAAACTTCAGTCCATGAAGAGGAGAGGAGTCCTTCTTGCACCATAGGCTTCCCCTGGAAACATGCTGAAACCTCGTGTGCTTCCATGTCACTCGGCACCACCCGGAAAGTCCTTTTGCCATTTGTGACATCTTCCTTCCATGCCCAGTGCTCTCACCACTGCACATGGACCAGAGCTGCTTTTAGGGCTGTCTTTTAAGGATGCCTTGTCTCACTCCAAAAAGGCACGGTCTCTGCTTTTGGGACGTCTGTCCCCAGGCACTGCCTCCCCCTAAGTGCAGTCTCTGTGTCACAGGAATAAAACTGAGTCTATGGCTACACAAGAAAAGTCCAGCCAAAAGGCCACTCCAATCATCTCTCCCCACTCAGCCAGGCTTCTCCATGTCCTTCGGGCCTAGTTCTTGGTTATCTCATCTCTTATCTCTCTTCTTATTCAGCTCTAAGGAGGATCAGCATTTTTGCGAGGTCCCATTCATAAAAGAAAGGGGTTAAAAATTCAGTCTCTGCCTGTCCCAGAGCTCCAGCACTCCCACACTCGCTGCTACTCTGGCCGGCCGGCACCTGCTCGCTGCATTCCCCCCCCCTTTTCCTCCTGGGCCGGCCGCTATCAAATTCAGACGCCAGCTCTCCTCTCTCTCTCCCCTGGGGGGGGAATGGCTGCCCAATGTCTCTTGGGGCTCCTCCACCCTTCCATCCTCAAGGGCCTCCTCACCCCCCATCTCTGTCCAGGCCCAGGCCTACCACATGGCTGCCCCTCTCCCGCCCAGCAGCAGCGGCTAGACGGGGGAAGGGAGATCCGACCTCCTTCCCTCGAAGTCCCAAGAGAAACTCCAAGGGCCAAAGCTCTGCTTTTAACCCCTGTGTGTTCTCAGAGGTGTGTCCAAACCCCACTGGCTACACCAGGTGCCAATATCAAAATCCAAGCACCCATTGCTTTGACCACAGCATCCCAGAATTCCCACTTTTTCCTGGTCAAATCACCACACACATGCACACCAAGCACACTGCTCACAGCCAGAGCTGGCCTCTGAGCTCTGACTTGCAGTCATTTACACCAACTCAGACAGCACCAGCAGCTTCATGGGTCTTCCCCCTCCGCCAGGCACGCAGACCCTCTGGCCTGTGGTCCAGTGCAGCTGCTGGCACCCAGACCTTGCTCACTCCAGGTGCTGGTATCACAGGCTCCTACAATCACTCCAGTTGCTGGCACTCGCCTTAAAACACATGCACATGCAGACACATGAAATAGAATTCCTTATCCAAGGAAAGAGCTGCAAAGGAATTTCAAAGGGTGTACAGATCACAGTGGTTAGGCACAAGGCATGGGCAGAAAAGCGTACAAAACTATTTAATCACCACCATTCCTTTTCATCCTCATAGTATTCATTTCATGCACATTTCCCTTCCCAAATCACCTAGATCCCCCACTTTTTTTTCCCCCTCTAAACATGTCTTAATAAGTCCTGTGCAATTCCAAAATTCCCCTGCATCCATCCCAGTAAAAAGTGACCCTCCTCAGTGCAAAATGCGCTGCTGCAGCATTAACACACTTTGATGTGATATTAGATGATCTTTAAGGTCCCTTCCAACCCAGGCCATTCGATGGTTCCATATCACAAGCAGACTTTTAAACTGAGGCTTTCCTGAGAAAGCTATGGGAGCGAACTGGACAGGACATTCCTTTCTCTGAAGCCTGAAATTTTGTGCCTGTGCCCTTGTTCTTTTGTGAATTTGTGGAAATTGAAGTTTGATGGGCTGACAATATCTGTGGCAGTCCTGGGCATAGCTGAGGCAAGGTGCTATTCAGGCTCCCCTGCTGCCTTGGTCTCTGTGCCCCACAGACGAGCTTTCATCACATATCTGCACATCACAGTCTCTTGTGTGTATTTATGTCCACAGCCAAATGCTCAAAGAAGTTCTAAGAACAGAGACAGAACTATCAGTTGTACAGTGAATAAAGTGAATCACATGCTTGAACTTCAGTATGCAGAACTGACTTGAGAGCCCAGGGTCCATAGTGACTGATGTGTTGATGGTTCTCTCTCACAGGACAGAGTAAGTTAGGGGAAGATCATCTGGAAGCACATTCCTTATTATTGTAGAAGGATGCACCCTCATGAATTGTTGACACTTGTCAATCCATTAGAATTTGCTAGGAATTTTTCCCTGTCTTCTATTTACCTGCATAGACATATCCATAAAAGCAATGCAGAGAAAAGTGTAATTAGGCAGAATACAATATTGGGGTGTATTTAAGAAATTGCTCTCTCACAATGGGATTTTATCAAACTGGAGGGTTATTGCAGTGCTTTTTGTTGTTTTTGCAGTATTTGATTTTTATTTACTTGAGTGATGGATCTGCAGTGCATGTTGGTTAGTCTACATGAATTGGCAGGCTGGGAAGGATACCCTTCTAAAGGGGAAGGCTAGAATGCCAAATGATTGTGACAAATTAGGGAGCCTCATTGAAAAAAAAATAAGATGTCCATCAATATGGACAAGTGCAATGAAAAGTAAGAAGCTGAAGAAAAATGATCTAGAGGACGACTGGCCAAGCAGCAGTTCCACAGTTATGACCCGGTCTTAGCTGAGTCTTTACAGGTTAATGGAATCACGCTGTCATATTGCTGGTGGTATGAGCTTCTGGGAGACACAAAGTACAGCCTGTACAGGGTATTTCCACTACATCAAGTCAGCTATTGCTTTCTTTTTTTTTTTAACATGAGTCGAAAATGTCTGTAACATCTTTGTTCTCACTCGCAGTGATTTCATCATGTCTGGGTAACAGATTCACTGACACCATCTGTTCCTAGTCCTTTCTTGAACAGTCTGGAGTATAGCACTCAATACCCTTGACATGTCTAGTACCTCCTACAAGAAATTTGAATGTTTTAAATTTCTCAGTCCATAGGCCTTTCTAGATCAGTTATCTACTCCAGTCAGCAGTTTTCTGTCTAATTATTTTTATTAGATTATATCTTGTTATGAAGCTTAATCTGGTAGTTCCATACTAGGTTTCATGATAAGGAAGACCTGCTGGCATAGCATTGGACACATACTTGAAAAGATGAAAGCCAGAATACTTATTGCAGACCGAAGCATGTCATTGCCTAGAGAGGTCATGGATGCTCCATCCTGGATAGGTTCAAGGCCAGGCTGGCTGAGGCTCTGAGAAAGCTGGTCTAGGTGTCCCTGCCCATGACAATGCAGCTGGAAATAGATGATTTTTAGGGTCCTTTTAAACCCAACCATGGTTTCATTAATATTACAGAAAGAGTCCCTACCTCAGTCAAACATAGAGTTACATGCGGAAATGTTTGGACAGTTTAAAGCAAAAGAGATCCTGACATTCACCTCTTATGAGGACAGTGTGGATGCTTAAGCTAAGAGGGCCGAGAAGAAAATAAGTTTAAATGTAAAAATCAGAGTAAACCTTGAGGCATGGCTTAACAAAGCACTATTGCAGAAAAAGACTGGTAGGAACTGCTTGAAAGACCCTTGAAGTGTGTCCTCTAGTCCGCTCAATGCTGATAAAGCATATACTAGAGCCTTTTATCCTACTGAAGTCATCGTTCTTTTGGAAAAGATAAAACAGAATTAACTAGTGGGAGATCAGTGCAGAATGGTAATAATGATAGACTACAAAGACAGGAGTATTTGGGGCTGATTAGTCTGGGGATGAGAATGCTGAGGGTACCAAGATCAGACAACTGAAAATGAGAAAAGCATAAACTCCCTGTTATTAGTTTAAAGCAAGGAATGGCAGGTAAAAGTAAATCAGGGATGGTACAGTATTAGATATTAAAAAAATATTTGCAAACAGTAAGGATAGTTTAAGAGCACTAGTTTAAGAGAGAAGACTGTGGACTCTCCAAAACGGGAGATTTTAAAAAGCAAATTAGAAAACTCGATAGGAATGATTTCATTACTCTGGGACAGGGTATGGATTAGACCATTTCTCAATGATCTTTCAAAGCTTGTTTCCTATGAAACAATTACAATGTAAATATACAAACATCCTAGTAATATTGCTGCTAATACTATAAATTCTGTTGCTAGGGAAAAGCATACTCGATACTTCTAAACAAAGCTACAAAAGGAAAAACAAAATAAAAAACTTGCATTTAGAGCACTTAGAATACTAAATATATTCACTCCTAGATTTAAAAGATACATGGTACTCCTAGTGAAGCCTTACTTTCTAGTCTGAAATCATAGGTTATAGTTTACTGTATTGAAGCTGGAGTTGACCCTTCATTTTGCCTGTCTTGATTTTTTTCAGGAGTAATTTTTCACAGTGATAGACACTGGATAAAATCTTGATATCTGAATTCTTAGTCTTCTTATCTAATAAGAAATATGATAAAAGGTTACATTTAAGGTTTTTTGTTCTTGACCTACAATGTGTCATTGTATCTGCTTATGATGATAAAGAATTGTATAATCTCATGAAGAAAGAGCAAGAGGCAGCTGGCTAATTTTCTTATCAACAACCACTGTAGTGCTTTGATAAAAATGAAAACTTTGGACGCACATAAGAATTGAAACTGATAAAAAGCATCTACTGTTTTCTGAATAAAAATTGCTAATCTTGCAAAAGGGGGCTGTTGTCATCATGACCTTCTACTAATAAACATTAAAATACAGAACTATTTAACTTAATTTTGTAGCTATTCCTGCAGTGCATGCAAATGGAATTTAATTACAGATGAAAAAAGTTACATTAGATAATGTTTTTGACCTCCTGCCCAATTACTGTCTATAAATATACCAACCTCTGCTTCTGGCAAGCATATTGCAAATGAAACAAAAAATACATTAAAGAAATATATCTATTGAATAGAGTTTGATATTGTTCAGAAGCATTGAACACTCTCTAAAGACATAGGAAAAATCTTTTTTCTCTCAAAGACCTTGCAATTTCAAGTGCCCAAGCTGAGAAATGGGTAAATAAATACAAGCAACACAATCAGTATAAAAATAAACATATGTGTGTTTCTTTTTGCTCTATTTAAGGTTGAGCATATATATTTCATCACCTACTTTTCTCCTCCCTTCTACTAAGCCATTTCGTCTTCAGTATTGAGCGCCCATTTCTATCCCTATGCTTCCATGCACATCTGATTCATTGGAATCAGTTACATTATTGTACATTTTTTTAAATGAAGAGGTTGCCACTCTTTGCTATGTAGACATGTGCATGACTGTAAGTGAACTTTGTTGTTAGACTGTTTCTTTTACTTGCAAAATTATATGCTGAGTATAAAAAATGTGTGCTGGTATGCTGGGTTAAAAAAGAGAAGCAGAGTAGTAACTGTCATGCTGTAGATTCTATACTGGTTACATTCATGGTATTCAAGTTTCCCACAGCTATAATGTATAGTCAATTTGTATTTAAAAAAGAACATTTAAAGCCTAATTACTGAAAAATTACTGAAAATTTTTGATCCTCTTCTCATGAGAAGATGCATCACATGGAAAAGAAGATTTTTCCTGCCTACAAATATCTAGAACTCATTTTGAAGCACTCTTCAACGATTTCAGTTACCAAATAAAAGTAGTCTGTCTCAGAAGTCCACCCTGCTTCTTTCATCCCTAACAGATGTGTCTAGCATAGGTTCAGAAGAAATAATTGTTTTCTTAGAATTTCAGTTCTCTCTAATGGCTCAATTTTAATTTTCTTGGTAGAGAATTTTTTCCTGTACTGCACACAATTATGTCTTAATCTCACTGTTGATGAAATGGCGTTAAGGCATTCAAAGGTCAATCTTTCAGCTTTCATAATAGAAATGATGGCAAAAATAGTCACAGGCACAAAGCAGATATTTAATTGTATGTTCTAAAGAGTTGCTGCTGTTCTCAGTAGAGTTGAAATTGCCATTCATTAAGACATCAAAAAAGCCCACAGTTACAAAAAAAAGAAACATCCAAAATAACTAAAATCACAGCCAAATGCAGTAATAGCCAGTTTATCATCAAAGTGATAGTAGTTCAATCTACTCAAAAAGTGTAAATAAACTTTGTCAGCTCCTGCATTCATGATGGAAATCAGTGATAAAAATCTTATTGAAATCAAAAAATGAAGCATATTGACTAATTTAACTCACTTGAAAGATTAAGACCCTGAAGTAGATTCCAGACTTAAACTGAGAAGCATTGCTAATTACCAACAGTGATCTACTTCACAAAGAATAAAAAATACATGCTTGGATCCCAAACATTTTTGCCCACAGCAAGTAGAGTGAGACCCCCAAGTCAGTTTATTCTGAAACTTATGATGTTCTGATAAGTATTTTGCAAACTGAAGTAACTAGAATAAAGCAGCTTTAACCTAGGACTTATTCAGCCATAAAGCTAGAAAATAAGAAATCTCACTCTCTGAAATCCAGCTATTTTAACAGAACACTTTAAAGTACATGTTTTATAGGATACTGGTAGCTACAGAAAGCAGACTAAAAAAGAAATGTGTGTAACTTGTCCCACTGATGAGGACAGCTGACAAACTTCTGCCATAACTACAAGTATCGATTTAACAGTATAAAATTAGCAGTAGGATTATGCTAATTTTGCAACAACTTACAAAACCCATTTTCTGGAATGCTTTTCTCCAGACAGCTCTTTTATTGAATTCAGCAATGCTGGGCATGTCAAACACACTTGAAGACCTTTATCATTTCTGGAATGCTTTTCTCCGGACAGCACTTTTATTTAATTCAGCAATTTTGGCCATGTCAAATACACTTGAAGACCTTTTTCACCTATGCAGAATTCAATACATGACTGTGAAAAAATATTGGCTTTACTGTTACTGCAATTTCTACAAATATCTTATAACTTTTTTTGCAAGAAATAAGACAGTCGTTGAAAAATAATGGAAAACTGCAAAGAATGTTTTATTTCTTTCACAATTTGAAGTGTGATACCCTTATTAATAAAAAAGTTGCAGTAAGAAAGATATATATCTATTAACTTCAGATCACAGCAGACAATATGTAAATACCAAATCTTGTTCAGAAGAGTGCTAGTAGTACAATTATAAGTAGTTTATGATCATCTATGGTGAAGTTTTTGCAATTTGGATCAGTTACAATAATCTTTTTTGTAGAATACACAATTTACAAGGCAATGTTTTCAGAGAGCAAGACTGCATTCTATCTCTCATCTTTCTTTGATTATTTTCAAAATTCAAGGTATCTGGCCTTTTCCTTTCTACAGCTGCGTGCTCCCACTTGCAGGAGTAGTTAATTCAAAATTGCATTTGTGTTCTTTATGAGCTGAGGACATGGGACTTAAGGTAATGACTTACTATGAGACTTACAGAGATCTTCCAGTGAGATCTTTTCTGTCTGAGCTTAAAGTATTACAACAATTTTCACCTAAATCTTTATTAGATCAAGAAGTGATCCTGAAACATTTCTGCTATATTCCAAGTTATCTACATTTAAATATGCATTTAAAAAAAGGTCTCACTTTTTTATTTTGTGTAGAGGTGTATGTTAAATTCAAAGTTGCCTGTATCAGATAGTCTTGAAAGACCATAAAACATGCAGTAGCTATGCTAATAATTATTCAATAAAAAGTAAGTTTCTAATTTTTAAAAATTATTTACTGCATATCTTTCTCCTGTCAAGACAAGCAAAATCTACAAAATTTCTCATTTTGTAGATTTGCAAGAGTTTGGATGTGGCACTTTTTAAAAATATATTTTGTGTCATAGTTTCACAAAATGTAAAGCGAGAAGATCTCATTTCAAATATCTAATATGACTACATCAAGTCCTAGATTGAATTAACTTAACTTCAAAATACTTTGAAAACTCACATACTTATTACAGGTAAACTGTTTCTAATATTTTTAAGGAAAGAAAATCCAGAAGATACCCAAAACTAACTACTTTCTTATTAAAACCAATTTAAAAATAAAAACCAGAGATGTGCTGACTATTCCATTCTATATGGCTATTAAAATTTACAAAATACAGACATATTAAACAAGTATTTCTCTCCCCTAATGAGCATGGAAAAGAGTGTAAGAGAAGGATGATAAAATTATCAAGAAATCTCTTAAGAGAGTTGAGGTTGCTGTCTCAGTTGGTTAACAATTTTCTTATCACAGCAGTAACTTCAGGTTTTGAGAAGCTTTAGCTACCAAACATAGCTCATTTTTTGTCTTTGAGAATAATAATTGCAAAAAGTTATCTTTTTCATATAAGCATAGTCATGCTCTTGTTATGTGAACAAGGCTAATAGATTATTTAAGAGGAAAATGTACAAACTTTTGTAGATGTGTAAGAGAATAGAAATGAGAGTGACCATGTGATTGAAAAAACATGCTTTGTAATGAAAAAATACATGAGTTCAAAAAAAGAACAGCCTTGGCTTGATCATACTTGCATTGTTGTAAACAAAACTGGTGATGGGATCTTCAGCCTGCAGAGATATTTCAGGATTCAGTGCTAAACATAAAAACAAAAACAGTGCAGCATAATGTTAAAGGCAATCATACAATTTATTAAGTGCCATATTTCGTCTTAGAACACTAAAATTGTTAAAATTAACTCTGAGTACTTGCTCTAGAAGATATAGCTCAGTTCTTAATACTTCTTTATGCCAGATTTAATTTCATGGCCAGCGCAATTTTGGTTTCCTGCACTTGTCTTCATTCAACTTGGACTCAATGGTAAAGAAAAACAAAAAGATAATGACTATAAATTATGACAATTTTAATATTAGAGAAAGACAAAAAATAATTCAAAAGCACAACTAAAGGAGGAGTTAAACCCACAATTATTTACTTTGCTTAAATTCTAAAATAAAAAAATTTTTAAAAAGCCAACAACAACAAAAAAACCAACTCTGATTTTCTTGTTGATTTACCTCTAGGCCTACCAGGGTTGACCAAAATATGTCATCTTATGTTGTGGTCAACCCTGGTAGGCAATTAAACATGGTACAACCACTTGTTTGCTCCCCATCCAGTGGGGGACACTCTAATAGGGAAAGCAAAAGCAGCACAGGAAAACATGAAATTGATCTACTCTTTCCTAGGGAGGGGAATATTTTGCCATTTTCAGGAAAGTAGGGACCATCACGTGTAACAATGACTTGGGAAGAGAAATGCAGTTAATCCAAACTGGGTTTCTCCTCCCCTTCCTGCCTCTTTCCCCCGGCTGTTCTTGCCGAGCATGAGGACAGGCGGTGTGGGATGGCTGGGGTCAGCTGCCCCAGCTGTGTCCCCTCACAACTCCTTGTGCACCCCCAGATTACAGTGCATAAAATAGAAAAGACTTTGACTGTGTAAACACTTCTCTGCAGCAACTGAAAAATCCCAATGTTGACAACACTTTTTCAGTCCCAAATCCAAAACTCAACACCATACAAGGTACTAAGCAGAAAATTAACTCTATCCCAGCACAAACCAGCACATCTTATATCTGAAATTTGTGCATACCTATTTACTCTATTCCTGGAAATTGTGAATATTTACAAATGGGCAAGATATTAATTGAAGAGATGGTCATTGTAAGTTACCTTCATCATTTTGATAAACATTTCCCTAACTTTTATAAATTAAAAAAAAGGCAAGGCAATTCTCAAAAGAAAAATTCTCATGAGAGTGAAAAATGCATGAGATGTGAATTTAATTCCACTTTTTTTATTTTGGCTTGGCTTCTATAGCCTTTCCAAAAATAAGTGGTTTAAATGACTTCATGTTTAAGTAAAGAAGCTGTTAGTGCTTAACCATATAAAATCATCTAAATAGCCCATTCAAAATCCTTCAGAGAAAACTCTTTTTAAGTAGCCTCTTACAACTCTATTTCATTTCTTTTGATTGTCTCTGTAAAATCAAATGGTGGAGGCATGCTGACGTGAAATCTTGCTGAACAGATTCAGGCTAGTGCCAGGAGGAGAAAGGAGAGAGGAGAGAGCTAAGGGGAGTCCTTAGCTTCTGCTTTTTTAGACTAACAAGACTGATCTGGGAACAATGATGTTAGGTTGAGAAGAAAGTCAGAGAAATGACCTGGTTCAGCTCCAAAGACTTTTAAAAATATCCCTTCTCTCTAAATAAATGGAAGAGGGAGGACAGTGGCATTCATTGTTTTCTGGATTCATAACGAGCTGTTGTCATTTTCTGTTTGGCCTCATTTCTTCCTGAGATTTTTCATTACATGTTTTAGCTGGTGAATAGCCAATCTGCTTTGTATGCAGTACATGTTAGGTAGGTAGTCCTAATATCATAGGTAGATAGTTTCATCAGTAATAAAAAGAGACAAAATGTTTATTCTAATAAATCCAAACACTTCATTATATATAAAAACTTTTCAGCTCTTAAATTTTTTGTTAAAACTCTATTGTTAAAAGCATCTTTCTTTTGGATAGCTATTTGGTCATGTTGTTTTATTGAGAATAATTGCAATGCTTCTTCTCAGCATTCTTGAGGGTAGAGGCCATTGACTATTCAATAGATACATAAAAGAAATTTCTTAACCATTGTCAGAAAATGAATTACTCTGTTAGTATATGGGGGCTTTGTGCTTATATGGCTTTTTTCTATTTAGCAGCCTAAATGGTCTTGCTTTATTATACATAAATGGCTTCATTACAGAACAGTACCAGTTATTATAACCTATCATTTCATGAAGTTTGTCATCTCAGTTATCTAAGGAACAAAAAACATGGGCTCCATTTGGAAGGAGATGTTATTTGTAAGTATTGCTAGTGCCAAGACAATTCACTATTGAAAGTGCAGTGATGTTATTTCTCTCTAACATAAATATCTACACAGGACAGAACTTATAATAATACATAAAGTTCAGTGACTCCTTTCAAAATATTTTACTTAAATTAGCAAATATGTTAGTGTTTTTAAAAGAAAACAAGATTTTTTTTTGCAAAGTTCTCTTTTTTTCTTTTCTAAGGGAACTACTATTGTCTTCTCATATCTCTGTGCATTGATTTATAATCACAAGTATAATCTTGCCAATTTTGAGTATCTTTTTTAATAAACAACTGTTTTATATGCTAATGATCCAGCTGAGAAGGAAAATCTGCTTTTCAATGGGTGTTCTTACTGTTAACTTAGTTACTAAACAAACGATTATTAGTTATGAAATATGCTATACATTATATACTTACAGTTTTGCACAGACTCAGAAAAACCATAGACATTACAAATAAAGGTTTTTGGGATTTTTTTTAATAGCTCAAATTAGATGACAGAGAGTTAAAGCAAGACATTATAGTATCCATTTTATTGTCACTGGTAATATTGTCATTGATTAAACATTCTTTTTCTTAAGTTAAGGAATATTCAAATTCATTGAAAATTATTTTAATGAGATAGCTTACTTATAAAAATAGATATTAAATGAAATAGATAACAAAAAGTGTGTGAACGGATTGCTATATACTTTAATCATGGATATAAATCACAGAGAGCATTATTTGATGTTTGGTAATGGCCAAATACTTAAATAGAGAAGCCTAACAGTCCTATTCAAAATAATGATGAATTAATATTGAAGCTCATTTCCCTCCATCTACTTGCCAGGTTTTACCATGTGACATTTATAAGCAGGGTTAATTTCTTCAGACCTATTAATGGTGGTTTTCATCCCTATTTTCCCATGACTTATTCTTTGTGTCTAATTGTGCTACACCTGCTATGATCTGAAACAGCTCTGTACTAAACAGGACAAGGTAGTAATTTTCTCCTTCTTTAGTTTGGTAATTCCAAACGAAATGCAAAAATACTGCACAACTCTCAAAGCTTTCTGTTCTTCGAAAGCATTTGTTTGCATTCCAACAAAAATATTTTCTCCTTGTTTGAAAAGAAACAGCACATGAAATTTACCTGAGAGACTGGGACTGTAGTAACCATATTTATTCTAAGTGTTCCTTCAAAATTAGAATATTTACTATAAAAATTTATTTATATAAATATTACTTGTATAAGCAAGAAAATTTCCATTACACATATAAAAAGAATGGTGAATTTCAAGAAAAAAATAGCCCCAAGAACTTTTTTTATACAATGAAATTTGTGGTTACATATCTCATTGACAACACTGGCTGATTCCAATATTATAACTCTAGATTAGTTAGCATTTCTTAGGCAATTACAAAAGAAAGTGGGAAGGAACTCTGGTTTCATCTGCAAAACTCTCATTTTCAGTATAAAAATGTTTTCATAGATAAGTACAGTGTCACGCAAAACTTCTGATGCCCAGTATTTTACAATTTTAGGCAGAATTATCTCAGTTCAGTTTAACAATTGAAATAAGCTTAACTTTAAGGATGCAAATAATCTTTTAAATTTGTATAATTTTGGCTCCTATGAGACAGTTCACATGATGACCGCTCTGCATAAGGTTGTATATTTTCCTGAGCAGAATAAAATTAAGAAAATCAGCATAACATGTGCTTCTGCAGATGGCATGTGAAACGTGGACTGTTATGTTACACAGGAGAAATTCCCTTCAACTTATTTTATAAATTAGGAATGAAAAATTTCATTCTACACTTTTCATCCCATATCATGAATGGGAGGTCATGTTTTCTTCAGAAGTACTTCATTCTTTGTTGATCACTAAGAATTTTTCAAATACCATTCAGCTAGAGAATAACAGAACTTACTGAGTTTATTTAAATATATCTTTTTGTTCCCTTATATCTCATTTATTCATGCTCTTTTAGATTAAAGGAGACATTTACTAATAAAACTGAAGGAAAAATTGTACGTGATAAACTCAGCTTTCCCTTTCTTCCACGAAACTCTTATTAAAGAAACTTTCACAATGAAGTTACCTGGAATATTTGAAGTTAAGGCTGTATTTGGATACCTTGTGACACACAGCTATAACAGACAGGGGCTTGAGTGGCTGCCTGATAAGCAAAACTATGACTTGCATGAGAAGAAAATTTTGTGTAGAAGTTCTAAGCGGAAAAGTCTGTTGATTTCAGCATTTTTCCCGTCTAGAGCAAGAAGTAAATTATTCACTGAGCTCTCTAGGGGTTACTGAGCTGGGATTCCTGAAGTTAAGAGAGAAAACAAAGTACAGTGTTGCTGTTGCTTGTCTCTTGAATAGACTTGGTGATGCAATATTTAGGCGTAGAAGTAAATTGCTTAAAAGCTTATTGCTTCTCTGTTTCCAAGTTTTGTACTACTGGTTAATGTTAAAAAATAAAGACTAAAGTAGCAGAACAATTCTATTCAGTGGCTTCCATCTATAACGTCCATTCCTCCCAGCTCTTTTAGTCATATTTTTTGCAAAATCTATCATAAGAAGAGGACTAGAAAAAACAAATTTCCTGTTTCAGTCACAAGTTCCAAAGCGTTCCCATTTAGGGCCAGCACTCTCCAATATTTCTGCAAACAACTCAGACACAGAGCTTGAAGGTAGATAGGGTAAGTTCACCAATGAAATTAAACTGGGAGGAGCTGCTGACTCTCTCAAAGGCCGGGAGGCCCTGCAGAGAGACCTCAACAAATTTGTCAGCTGGATAATCACCAGCCCCATGAAGTTCAACAAGAGCAAGTGCTGGATTCTGCACCTGGGATGGAGCAGCCCTGAATATATATAGAGACTGGAGAACAAGACCCTGAAGGGCAGTGCTGTGGGAAGGAGTCTGAGAGTCCTGGTCAGGATAAGCCAGCAGTGTGAATGAGTGAATAGAAGGCCAGCCATGTCCTGGGTGCATCAGGCACAGCCAGGCAAAGGAGGGATTGTCCCACTCTGCTCTGCACTGGCGCGGCCTCACCTGGGGCTGGGGCCAGTTTTGGGTGCCACAATGTAAGAAGGATGTAAAGCTGTTACAGAGTGCCCAAAGGAGGGCTCTGAAGAGGTGAAGGGTCTAGAGGAGAAGTCATGTGAGGAGCTACTGAGGTCACTTGGTCTGTCTAGACGGAAAAAGAAGAGACTGAGGGAAGACCTCACTGTAGTCTACAATTTCCTCACAAGATGAAGCCCAAGGACTTGCACCAGTCTCATTCTTCTCTGTGGTGACCAGCAATAGGACTCAAGAGAATGGGAGGAAACTGTATCTAGAGAGATTTAGGTTAAATAGTAGGAAAAGGTTTTCTACCCAAAGGGCAGGCTCCTCAGGGAAGGGATCATGGCACCAAGCCTGCCGAACCTTCAAGAAACATTTGGACAGTGGGCTCAGGCAAATGGATGGGATTCCTGAGGGAGATCCTGTCCAGAGCCAAGAGTTTGATTTAATGATCCTTGTGGGTCTCCTTCAACTCAGGATATGCTATGACTCTATGATTCTGTGTTTTACATGAGAATATTTTTGCTTTGGATCCTAATTGTAAAATACAGAAAGTTTTAAAAACATGAAAACCCTGGAAGAGAAAAGCCTGAAAGTATTGTTCAGAGTCAATGGAGGTGTGAGACTCAGACAATCAAACATTCTAATTTGTGCTTTCCAAGTCTGAATGCAGTGGGCATATTTCATTTCCCTGTCATGCTCTGATCCACTGTTGCTAGGGAGAGAGGATACGGTGGTAAAATGATTTTATGCACTAAAATTGATTTAAATTACACCAGTCATTCTCACAATAATCCTTTTAATTGCTCTTAGGAATTATGAAATTAATTAAGAAATATCTCGTGGCATCCCCTCAATTTAAAAAATAAAATATTGGTTTAAGTCATTGAATGATTACTACCTTGTGAAAAGTAATCATCTTAGCTTTTTACTTCTGTGAAGGAAAAAAAAAATCAAAAAGAAGATGAAAGTTGAATGTGCCTGATAAAGAAAGATTCCTCTTTTGAATCCATTTCTCCATCTCGGTGCCTACCTTATCAGCTAAACCAGATGAGATTAGTGGTGTCTTGAGTCCCATTAGGAGGAAGAAAGCCTTTGTTTTTTACTTGGTAACACTCAATTTCCTGTCATTTTCTCTCTTTCTAAGCCTTTGTGTTCAACTTAAACTGCTGGGAAAATACATTAACCTTTAAAGGGAAGTGGCAAAATAATCTATTATATGAAATACAAAAATATTTCCTTCAATCTATAGTATTTTATTTTCTTTCTGTACTCATTAAGTGTTTAGGCAGTGTTTACAGTTGCACACTGTTAGCCAGATTTAATTAGGTGACACAGGACATTGAAATATATTAAGAGAACCCTGCCACAGCTGAAGATATGTACCAGGAATCAGATGATGGCAGGAATTGCAAGGGTGGCATTAAACTTATGTCTGCATTGCCCAGCCCTTGGTTCTTTGAATTCTGAAGTTCTTGCTCTGTAACATTTTAGAATACTCTCAGTCTAATTGCTAATCACACTGCTTGTCAATGACTACAAGGTGTGAAAGGATAGGAAACTCTTGCTCCTGCTCTCATTTCTTTACGTTTTCTGTAGCACTAATAGAATTGCAAGGTAGAAATCATTATTTTTCATATAGAGCACTGGGAAAATCCTTATTCTGGAAATTATATTTTCATAGCAAATAATGCCAGTCAGGTTCCACCAGATGTGTGACACAAAATCAGTTAGGCTATACCTAGAATCTAGATAACTGCTTGTTTTGATCCAAACCATATATTTTACTCGTCTGCAATTTTGCTATTAAAGAGAATGCATTCTGCATTTATATCAAATGCTTCTCTTTAATGAATAGAAATGAACAAGGAGAGAATTACATTAAAAACATTAAAGTAGAGACAGCTGTGGTGGGGGAGAAATTCAGTCTGTTCAATATAGGCAAGATTCTGAATAAGGGTCATGAATGCTGCTTAAGCAATGGGCCATTAGGGCGGTGTGGTTATCATGAAATAATCTCACCCCTGGAGAGATAACCATGGACCAGATGCAGCCATGTGCTTCTAAGCACCCAGGAGTGTAGTTATCATGATAACCACACCTGCTGATTTTGCTTCATTGCCACCATAAAATTCCTTGTATTTCATCTCAGTACAAACAGAACGCAGTGTTTAAATATATTATTCTGACCACAGAAAATTGCCAATTAATGCAAAAATATTTAAGTAATTTAAGCTGCAATATTTCTGCAAAACCATATAAAAATGTGGCGGAGAGAGTAGTACTTGTTGTAGGGTAAGCTTGAAGGAAATAGATCTTTGTTTCAGAGCAGAAAGGGTACATTATCAGATGTTTGAGATACTTGAAAGACAAGACCTTATGTTCCAATGCACCAGGACAAAGCCAGAGCTACTGTCTTTTCTTCCCCACTTGCCAAATATTTGACCTCTTAATGCTAAAATAGATACAAAGGATTCAGTACCTGTAGCAAAAATCTTTAGATAACATTTTTCCCCCCAAAACCAGGCTTCATCAAACCCCTTTGGTACCTATCTCCTGAGAAATCCCAAAGATTTGAATTCATAGTGTATGCATCAAAGGCCCCACTTTCTTTTGTCTGGAGACAATGGTTGGGATGGCTGTTGGCAAAATATTCACAGTCCCCTCAGGGAGACGAGCTGTCAAGTAATAATAAGGCAGCAAGGAGCATCAGGGAACAGGGTCTGGGCTTCTGTGGAAATGCCTCTGAATCTGACTTGTTTTAAAGGCTAGGGGCTCCATCTAAAAACTATAGGGTCCTCTCTCTTCACTGAAGCAGAGTTACCTGACACAAAAGAATACATTAGGAAAAAAAGTAAACAGATGGAGTTTCATCTTCACAGCTTTAACCAAATAAAAGGAAAGGAGGGGCTTTGTTTTCTTTCCTTAATTAAATCTGATTCTCTTTGAAGTACATTTCTGTTGTCTGGAAGAGGCCTACATAAAAATAAGCTGGACAAAATTAAATTAAATGTTTTCAGTTCGTTGAGGTTTTAAGACAGAGGATGATGTTTGAAATATGCTTGAAATTTTGACAACCTCATCATAAATTAATTCTATGTGATCTGGTAAAATTAGGTCTGTAGGTTTATCAGCTGAATGTCCTGTAATTCATCTAGGGTGCACATTTCAGCAGGCATATGGCACAGAAAGAAATTAAGTATAAATTTTATTATAAATATTGATGATAAACAATACTTGGTAAGAAGAAATATTACCAGAGGGAAAAGCTAAGTAAAACATTTGCTGCATGCGCATAATCTAATTTCAAGTTTTTTAAGTATTTTAAGATTTTGTGGCTGGCTTTCTAAAGGTAAGATTACTTTTAGACTCTCAAATCATAATGTTATCCAAAGCAGTGTCAATAATATCAGGACAGCATGATGAGAAGCTGTTAGTCTAGCTGGACTTTTTTTGGTGATTTTTTTGCTTTTTTTTTTTTTTTTTTTTGCTTTTTTTTTTTTTTTTTTTTGGTTATTGTTCATTTGATCTGTTGGATTTTTTAAATCCAGATTCCTGCATAAACAACAAGACAGAGTGGACAGAATTGAACCTAAAACTCAGCAACACAGTTGGAAATATAAACTATATAAGGCAAAGCATCACTCTAAATCTCTAAATATATTTGATATCGTGTTTTCATTGCATCTTGGTAATAAGGGGTTCATGAGGGAAAAAATAACAAAGAAAACACAATAACTGAAACATAGTCAGATAAGTGGCAGAGGAAAGAAGTTATGAGACAAAAGAGAATGGAAAGGATTAAAAAAAATAAAAATCCTAAAGAGAAAAAAAATTGAAAAAAACAACTAGGGAAAATTAGAAAACAAATAACTGAGTAAATTGTACCAAAAAATGTTATTAAAAAGCAACAGAAAAATAACATATAATAAAAGATTAAACTATTAATTTAATTAATTAATTAATTAATTATAACTAACTGTAACTATAAATATAACTAACTATACATTTAACTAACTGTAAGTATAAATATAAATATAAAATCTTAGATCAATTAATATTGTAAATTAATATGATTCTATTCCCTTCATTTTAGTTAACTTGCGACATTCACTTACTATTAGAATTCTGTCTGAAATGTCATTTATTTAGGTTTGGAAAAATAAAACACAGTTTAAAAGCCTTTGCAAAAACCAGACTTCACTTTTCCACATTTCTAACTCTCATAGGAATGGCTGAGGTAAAGGCATAAATCAACTTGATGAATACATGAATTTGTGGAGACAGAATAACAAATATCTTGAGGAATTGTCAGTTTCATACATTGCATTGCCCCTATGCTCTGCTTTAAAAAGAAAAAAGTTCTGAAAAATAGTCACCTAAGCATTTTATGACTCTACATATTTTTCCAGATACAAAATTCTTTTTAAACACAGTAGTATCTTCCTGCCATATGTCTAGACTCTTTTAAACATGTTTTTCATATTTAGATATTATTTGCTGAAAAAAAAATTATCTATACACTTACTTGAAAGTATTTTTTTCCTTGTTTTGTGCTTGTGTGTCTGAATTTTGTGGGAATTTTTTGTGCTGTGTTGTTATGCTTTGTTTTGTTGTGTTTTTCGAGAAAAATGCATAAAATATTTTTTCAAGAGAGCACATACTGGAGTTGACATTCTCAGATATTATTTAAAATGATCCAAAAGTGACTTTGTTATAGTTTTTCTTAGAAGAGTTTAGGAAAAAAAAAATATATCTGGTGAAGGGAAACTGAAGCTAATTACTATATAAAAGTACAAAAGGGATTATTTTGCCATGCAAGAGGTAATTAATAATAAACCATTTTTCAGGAAAATTAAAGAGGAAAAGGAAAGGAAGGAGATAATTCATCAGATAGTCAAACTCTGGCAAAGAATTCTTTTAATCATGTAGACTGGAACTTGCAAGCTCATCCTCATTTGACCACTAAATTTAAAATAAATAGATGCAAAGCAGTCTGCTAAGGGCTCAGGTAAACTAACACCCAAAAAATCAGTAACTCCACAGTATATAATTTTCAAAGTCCAACTCTGAGCCCTTTGCTTTTTGGGCAGGGGAGGGGAGAAAGCATTCAAAAACTTTATGACTGAGCTGAGTTTAGTCTTTGGTAAAAGGAACAGGGCACTGGAAAGTGATGCACATTTCTTATTTATCTCTGTTACTAGTAAAAAAAAGCAAAATATATTGAGAATAGCTCATGTGGAAGCAATACTTTATGGCTTTTTTTAGCATTTATTTAAGAGCCCTTGAGCAGTAACTCCTTTTAGCCTGGTCAGATATTTTTTCAGGATGCTTAGTCACCAGGTAAACTTCTAGGAACATAAAAACCTTTAAGAGTTAATTTATCTTTTCTCCTCCACATGTGTTCTCCTTGAAGTACTCTGGGCTAAGGAAGAAGAATCTTGTGAGGTAATTTCCTAAAGAAAACTGGCAGATGTAAGATTTTCTAATTAACTCCTCTCGCCTATTTTAACTTATGCAGATGTAAGTTATCTAATTGTTACTTTATTGGCTCTGAATAGATTGGTTGTGTTTTAATGGCATCTGTATGTTTTTTGCTTCACTGGCTTTATAGGAACCATAGCTGTGATAGGAAAGCTATATTGACTGACTTTGAGATAGCAGAAAATCACATACTAAAACTCAATACACAATTTCTTATTTTTTTACTATTTAGTATAAGAGGTAGAACATCCACAAATCTAACAGACCAATTTATCTATCTCCCTATTTGCTAAATGTCTATAGTGTGGGAACATATAATTGGTTTATTTTGTACTAAGAAATAATGTGTACAAATAATCTGATTAATGCAAATAATCCACAACTCAGAATATACTACTGCTTTGATAATGGCATTAGTAACTACCTTATTTTCCTTTGTCTCATAACAGCATCTCCTCCTATTACAGGTCAAAATGCAAACACCATGAATAGCTGTCCCAGACATAACAGGAAAATAATGGTAGAGAACACAAAAGTACATGTCTGAAAGCGTGGAGAGAAAACAGGCATCTTAGAGAGCAAAACAGAAAAACCTTATTGGAAAGAAGAGGCAAGAGGGGGAGAATAGAGGGAAAGGCAAGGCATAAAGCATTATGAGCATTAGCAAGAGTCGGAAAACACTGTATTTCAGCAATAAAACATGCTGAACTTGAAGGTATTTTCAGCTACTGGCAAGATAGGAGATAAAATACAAGCACAGTTGTGTTTGATATAGTGTAAAGAATTTATAAGACAAAAAATCTTGGAAAACTTGCAATGACAAGAGAAGAAAAAATTTGTTGAACACAGGTCCTTTGATAAGGAGGAAATTTGAAAGACCCTTCCAAAAGGAAAAAAAGTCTGTGTAAAAGAGACTTATAAGAAGAGACAGAATGGAAAAGTGGGGATAGAAAACTTGAATATAATTAAGGAGCAATAAGCAGACACCTAGAGCTGTGGCAGTGAGGAATTGGGTTTTAACTAAAGAGAGCAGAAATCATAGGTGATAATGGGGTTCTGGGACAGTCCCCTGTCGTGTTCTGGGCAGTATGACACTGGAGGAACACGCAGCATTGCCAAAACAGTTTTCAAAGAATTTGAAAAACACAATTTACCATTTATAGTGATTGGTTCACTCTAGATTGGGAATGTGTTGCGTTTTAAGGGCTTGTGTTTAAAACAGAGTGCTCTCTGCAAGAGCAATCTGTTAAGGTTCAATATTTTAGTTCATTGATTTATATTATTCTTGTAAACCTTAAACTTCTGTTCTATAATAACCACTTGAAAAACATGATGTCTGTTTAATGAAAATAGTCAAGTCTTGGTTTACTTTACTGTTTTAAATGCACTTCTGTCATTTCTCTACTGCTAATTTTACCTGGTTCATTTTTAAATTAATTTCCTAGCTTTTATCAGCATTCAAATCGGCTATCAGAATTGATGAGTGCTTTCCTCAAAAGCAAATGATAACCTGAACTATGAATGTTCAAGGACAAATACTACTCAATGAAGATTGCTTTTGCAAGTGACTGAGTAATGAAGTGAAGCTGAAGACTCTGGCAGTCACAGAAACATCTTTTGGAGAATACATTCTATTGTTACAGAAGATCGTAGCTCTTCTCCTAGAGTTCAATGATTTTCCTAGAGTTGAAATTGAGAAAATGAAAAAATTACACTTATAAACATTTATGAAGAGAAAATAAAGGTGAAAACTGCCACACTGAAGTAAATTTTGCATCCTAAATATAAATAATGGGTATCAGTGCCCTAGAAATCCTCAGGCATCTTTTTTTGGACATGCGAGAAAAATGCCTAGCACAGACAAGAGAAACTCAGCTCCAGCTTGTATGCAAGAAAATGTTGTTGAGTTTTGATGAACTACCTGCTGCCAAATCATTGTTCCTTACTATGTTTAAGTTAGACCTCACTCAGCCTGACAGCTGTAAACTGTTTAATCTTAGACAGGATAAGTAAGAGCTTAGTTAAACCACTAAGTTTCCAAAATTCCATCTCAAACATACAGCTCTGTCCAAAGAAGAGATTACCCAGGGAATGAAGATGCTTTTTGGGCCAGCATTTGTCCTGAAGACAAAAAAAAATCAGAAAATGTTGGTTAAATGGCAAAGTCAAGTTAATAATTGTCTGCCTTCATATATGGCTCATTGTCATCCTTAGTCATGCTTTTGGCACCATATGCCAAATGAAATCCCTATAATAACAAATAATTAAACAATAATAATTTTAGCTTACAATACGCTACAACACTTGTAGCTAGGCAGAAAGAAAAAAAACCACTCGAAAAATAGGAATGCAAAGATTACAGGCTGAGTGGGTGTAGCTTGCTAAGAAATATGTATATAACAATAAAAAAAAGATACCTTTACCCTGAGCTAAGAAGGAATTGAAACAGTTTTTAGGTGCATACTATTTAAAAGGTCTCAGGGCACTGAACAAAAGTATTTTGCTTTATTGTTTGATTTCTGTTGTGTTCAGGGAATGAAAATGTATTTGTAAAGAGAATTTCATTAAGAGAGTAATACCTTTTTCTCATCCTGAGTAGGTGACTCACAAAAAGATGAATTTTTCTAGCTCCACAAAAGAAGAATATCTGCTGCAACATTATGATCTGCAGCCTCTTATGACTTTTGAGATCCAGACTGGTTCCCAGTTTCATGTGAGTTCTGACTGAGCTGTTGGAAACTCTCATTTATACTGCAGATCTACCTGGAAGAAAAAATGACGCTAGTTTACCTACTTCATTAATCTTCAGGAAAAAGGTAGTACTTGAGCATAAAATAATGAGTTCTCTAAAATATCTACCTGTTGTTCTTCCCATTTACCCTATTAAGGAATGAAGTACTTATTACCAATCCAATTTGGTAATGCAATGTCAGTAACTTGCTCATACTGAGGTGTTGTTACACCAGGTAGCATAACTAGATTAGGCCGCTTGACTTTGTGAATGTGAGTCCTATCTCAAAAAGCAGTAAAGACCCAACAGATACATCAAAAGCAGTGCTAATCATCTTCCAGAATCCTGCAGAGATCCCACTCCATGCTGAATGCATAATTTCCAGCCCTCTGGACACCTCAGAGCAGTGCCTCATGCTCATCCTCGCTGTGTGCTTCTACAAGTTCAGTGCCTGCCCCCCAGACACCGCCACTGTCTGTGCCTTGCTCAGCTGCTCCAGCCCCTCAACATGAACATCTGTATGCACATCTGTTTTGCTGGGTGCATGGATGCTCTCCCAGGCTGAGACAGAGCAGTCGCCTCAAGAATGCATTTACACGATTCCAGACAGGGACAGAAGCCACCAAAAAGCCACCGTGACTCTCAAAGGCAGGCTGCAGCAGTCTCCTCATGTCCATTGAAAGATAATTTCCTGTTACATCCAGACCAACCCTATCCAGCTATACTAATTACCACCCGCTTAAACCCTTCTTCACTCAGTCTGTGCTTTTCTGCAGGTGTGAATTTCATGCTAAATGAAAACACTCTTGCTGTCTTCATGCCTGGGAGAACAATAGAAAGATATCAAAAGCATTGTCAAACTAAGGGAAAAAGGCACTGGTTTGTGAAGAAGCCATTTGTGGGCTGGGCAGATTTAACTTTTAATTTCAATTTAAAGAACGGCTTTCTGCTTATGAAAATGGAATATAATTCTCAACTGTTTTTATAAATTCAACCATTTAGCAACGACAATGGAAAGATAATGTGATACATTTTGGGAATAACTCTGCTCATAGCTGGATTTGGATAACCACTGTAGGTAGAGAAAGACAACAGGGAAATGTCCTTAAATATTCATTGAATTTCAGGAAAATACAACTATATCACATAATGAAGATACTAAAAAAAATCACAATTACTTGAACAGTACAAACTTATTCTGATAATGTGTCTCTTTACAAAGGTGAGATGTAATTCACATTTTACTCACAGGTATGACTTAAAAATTAGTGTTTCCACCTTAGGAATGCACACATGCATGCACAGCAGTTACCCTTGAAAATACACACAGTTGTTCTGAAATATCTGCTGCTTGGAATACATACAGAGCAAGTCCAGAAATAATGCTATCTACCTCAGCTGACCAACCAAGATAACACTGATGGTGAATATTCCCAATTTTATTTGTCTTATTCCAATAGGGACATATTTGTTCATCATTTGTACATATAAAAAAGAAACAAAATGCATTACTGGGTTGAAAATAAGTAATCTTCAGAATGAGCACTATGTAGAAAAATATTTTACTTTAAAAAAAAATGAGTGCTGGGTATAAAATTCTGACTTGCTTTTGTTTCATATTCTTCCTCTAAATGCATAAAAATATATTATTTTTTAGCAATTACAAGTTACCTAGCTCCTCTACCGTACATTACATATTCTGCAAAATGTGTGCACATAATTGAAAATAGATTTTATATTATTCTTCTAATTTCTCTTTTGTAGTATACTTTGGTTAATAATCTTTTGCTGTTGCACTGCGATACCCAAGATAAAACATACCTAACACATGCTGAAGAAGTAGCATTTGAAAATACTGAAGCCATAAATTAGACTTTAATTTTCAGTTTACAGAGAAATCAAAAGCAGCTTTCCGCAGAATAAGAGATTTATTGAAATATGGTTTATTCTGCTTATTATATCATTGTTCTTAACAGTCTTCCATTTGGGAGCCATTTTTATGGGCACTTTACAAATGAATAGAGAGAGAAGATTAAATTATAATATCAATTTTGTATGGTGAATAACCTGCATAATTCAGATGGAAGATAAGTCTAAAATCACATAGTTGACACCAGAAAAATATTGAGTTGAAAATAACAGGGGCTATGTACTGCCTTAGTCCAAATATTTTTTTAACCTTGTTTATTTTGAAACATGAGTGCTCTGCTTGCTCATTAGTATTCATATCAATGTTTGTCCAAGGAAGAAATGGAAATGTACTCTACCATCTGATGTCCTGTTTTATATTCTTTTGCTTTGTTTTATTTTATTCATCAACACTGAGAATAATAGGCAGTGAGCGGGGTGAGCCAGCTATGTCACACATTTTCCTGCATTGAAGCTGTAAAATTATGTGACAACAAGTATTGATAAACTTCAATATAGTTGTAATTTTGCCACAACATTCACACTAAATCATACTAGGAAGTGAATTGTCCTAGCTCAGAAAGCCTAGTCTTCAAGGTTTCCCCCTTCTAAATAAAACACTATTTCAAGTTTTGTCAAGAAGTTTTTTGAAGTATTAGATATCAAAGAATCCTATTTCTCAATGACTACAAATTCCAAGCTTTTGTGAGATGACAGAAAAAAGAAAGTAAAATTTATCTTCTGTGATGAAATCAGAGACCAAACCAAGTTTTAAAATAACCAAATTAAAATACATTTTAAAAATGTTCAAAGTTAAACTAATTTTAAATACGAATAGCTCTAAAAGATAAGATCTTCTTTCACTACCTGTACCATTTTTAGCATCTTTAGAAGAGTTTTCTGCCATAAATTCTCCTGATAATATACTTGGGATTTATATTTTTAGCTCTGAAAACCTGACCCCGTTTTTCCAAAAAGCACAATACATTTTCACAAAGTGAGATAAACTCCTGCTACATTTTAGCCTTATTGGAGAACAGCTTGTAAGAATATTTTTCAGGGAAACTTTTTTTTTTTGTTGTCAGAGTCTATGCTAGGATTTGTGTCTAAAGGACCCACTTTAAATATTGGGTTTAATTTTATTCATATATACATTCTTGCAATGCCCCTGACTGTTGTCTCCAAACATTCAAATCACAACATATCTTAAGACAGTACTAAATGAGTAACAATATGTACAGTAACTCCATTGTTTTTATTTTGAGATAACAATGTTATCTAGCTCAGTGCACTGAAAGTGATGCAGTATCTCTTTTCCTTCCTCTGCTTTTCTCTTTCCTGTGCAATTTTAAAATCAATAATTTGCCTAAAAATCTTTGCATATTTTGGAATTTTAAGTCTATCCTGACAGATACACACTAACAAAGTTAGCCATTATTTCGCTCTTTTGAAGAGTTACACCAGCAGTATTCTTATTAGTGTTTCTTAATGAGTCATGAAAATATGAAACATAACTAAGGATGAAAAATTACGTGGAAAAAATATCTCTGTCTCCCCTCCTTACATTACTATATATAAACATATATATACTGTGAAATAATCAAATAACACAGAGCTAGAAAGGGAAACAGATAGGAAAAGTACACATTTACTTATTTCTTACTAACTTATTCCTTAGAAAAAATTTTAGAAACTGCTGCTGGGGTTGTCAGGTCATCATGGGAGAGATGTAATCATACATTTCCTGAGCCTGAAAGGGTAAGAAAATCTAACCCTACCTCAGAGCTTCAATTCATATTCATATATTCATTGTGTTGTACTTGTTCATTTCTGCCAGCTGTTGACTTTAGGATCACATTGGTTTGTTTGTCATTAAAAGTGTTATTTTCTAATCAATAATAAATATCATCTGGGGAAAGAAATAAACAAGACAGACAGAGACCAGAACTCAGTATCTAGAGAAATACACCTCTCTATTGAAAAAAAATCACAACAAATAAATCCGTTGCAAATAGAAGACCCTCATTCATCATCTATTTAATAATACCTGCAGTGAGCATCAAATAATTCTGGACTGTTTATTTTTCTAATTCTTTTTCCTGGCTGAAGCTTTTGACAAGTCTGTTTCTAAAGGCATATTGCTCCTATCAGCTACTGAAATTCTAGCTCTTCTGCAGACCTCGGAGAGATAGATTGAGAATGGATATTTGGTGAAAAGAGATTTAATGTTAACAAATGAGATGGTGAAGCTGATGCAAAAGAAACATTCTGGATTTTGATATGATCTTCTTTCTGGTTTTTCATATTTTGAACAAAAACTCTACAGATCAGCGGAGGAGAAAAATATTGGAGCAGTTTCTACAAACAGCTTTTTAAAATATACTTCTTTGAGAAACAGTAATTTTGGAAATTAGTGACCAAGATATGCAGTTAGAATTCTTGCTTTAGTTTTTCTGTGTTCTTGGAGGTTATTATTTAGTCGTTCTTCCTTTTCTTTCTCATTGCTCTGTACGGCGCTGTTCTTTCAGTGTTGAATATTTGCTCATAGTCCTTCCAATAAATGACTCCTGAGAGCTTGTGATTACCAGTATGAGAGTTTCCACTCTAACTTAATATATTAGTACTTGTACAATGAGTAGGTTTTTCCATAAGTGCTAATGCTCTCTGTGTGTCAGCATGCCTTTCTCTCTTGTGGCTGACCCACAAAGCTTTAAGTCTGCTTCTCTTCCAGCTGTCAAATCAAGTTTTATCATTGCAGATGAGAGATGCAACTGTGGAATAGGCTTTTATTCCAACATTAAACTTCCCACTAGGCTGTATCAAGCCTGAGACCTTGACCATCAGATTTAAATTTAAATAATTACATACATTGCTGAGTCTGCTTGCTGGCCTGAATTTAGTTTTATTATAGCGATCAGTCAACATAGGATGTAGTGAGAGTTTAAGCCTTTCCTAAGAATAATTTTGGAACATATTTTAAAAAATAATGTAAATCTAGGATACATTTTTCCTTTTCCAAAACAGCATGAGAGATTAATATAGGATTTTTCACAGTAAATATCAGTATAAAAAAGAATATACAAGAGCCTCTGAGACTTCTAAGACAAACCAAGCATTTTACCTTCTAATTTTCACTTAAAACTGGGAAATAAAAATATAAACAAAATTTTTAAAATAAATAAAAATAAAATAAAATATAAATAACCTAAAACTAAAACAAAAATAAAATTGAAAAATTAAAATTGAAAAATTAAAATTAAAAATGGAAGTAAAAATAAAAATAAAAATGGAAGTAAAAATAAAAATAAAAATAAAAATAAAAATAAAAATAAAAATAAAAATAAAAATAAAAATAAAAATAAAAATAAAAATAAAAATAAAAATAAAAATAAAAATAAAAATAAAAATAAAAGTAAAAGTAAAAATAAGCCAAACAAGTTTGTAGGATTAGAAAGAAAATATTAGTTTATTTAGCACACTGAGTGCATGAGGAAATCTCTCCACCTAACATGCACGCCCAGCAGCTTAACAGACCTGGCTATATTAATGAAACCAGTACGTATTCACTACATCCCTATTTAATATTCATTACATTTCCTGAATACATGCATGTTACTTGTTTCAGTGGGCTTATTTGGATGTGGTTCTGGATCATCCAAAGAATCTTTTCTTATTGAGACCATCTCAAATAAGTTGTCAGGTCATAATGTACTTCTCTTTCTAGTCTTTGCTGTGGGATACAACCCTTTTTCTCAAAACAAAGACATCTGCTAGTACATAATAATCACTGATATATGTAGGTAAGGAACCAAATAGTTGGCACAGGACTTAGTCACAGACATAGGGAATTAACACAAAGCCACATTAATCTCTGGCATTTCTACTAAGCACTATGTAGTACAAAACTAAGCATTAAACTTTAACATTATTGCGCTAAAGTTAAAAGAATTTTTCAACATTTTCCTCTACTACTGCGTAGACTCCTTTTTAAATAAATATAACTTGCTCATTAACATCGTGTCTACCATGAATTCAGTACAGAATCTTAAAACATATAAATGAGCAAGAATATTTCTAGGCAGTGGTTTTCCTTAGAACTGGGTGGCAACATGAATACACAATTCAGGAGAAATTTCGAAGGTGAAAGCAATACAGTATTTTCTTCCCTCATCTTTCTGAAGATGGATTTTACTCTGTAATGATTCAAATCCTTTTGCATTCTAATATGTTTCTCACATTCCTGCATCTTCCTTCTTTTAAAGAAAATCCAGATGCTCCTTTAAATTGTTTTCATTAGTTGAATCAAAGTGTTTTTATATAGCTGTCCAGGATGAGATGAGATCAAAGGCTAGAGGATTCTTAAAGCAGTCACTGTGGTTACTACAGTCTCAGCAGGGTCTGCTATTTATACAAACTTGAGAAAAGTTCCTACATTTTCTTGCCTTCAAAAGGTATAAAGCTTATTTGATTGTGAGGGGTTTATTTTTTGCTAAAAAGTTTTGTTATTGCATACTTAACTTTTTAGGTCCTCTGCATATTTAGAAACTTTTACCATGTGGCTGACCTCATCTGGGCTGCTTTCCCAAAGCTCACTCTACTTACTAATTAGTTTTAATGTCAGAAGTCTAGGTTTTTGTTTTATTATGCTAGTCTGGTATAGCAAAGTTGTACCACACGATAGATTTATAAAACCTTAAGTAGATCTTAGCAGATGCTTTTGCTGCCAGGCGTCAAATTTATTCCTGTCAGTGCGCAGTCAATACTTTGTTAGGGAAAAATTAATCCTCTCTTGAGTTATTAAAGAAGAATTAGAACACTCCTTCCCATACCTGCAAAATATGCTCTCTGAAGTTTAATTTCTTTTTGTTTCCTTCTTTGACTGTTACTGTTGAAGTCAAATTTCTTCCTAATCTATCTTTTTTTTCTTTTAAAATATTTTTAATGTACCTAGTAGTTAGTATTCACTTTTTGTACATTTCCTTAGTGGCTTCTAAACCCTGTGAAAATTTCTTCATCTGTTCTCTGATTTCAATGTTTGTGGAGGTTCAGTAGTTTTCTAGACACCACGTGATACAAGATTATAAGGAACACTTAATATAAACTTCTAATTTAAAGTAAACTACATGATCTACTGGGGAAAATACATAAGCTTTTCTAATTTGCAATATTGTTGAGATATCCTCATATTGAATCTTCTTATCTTGCAGAGTAAACTAATAATATGGACATATTTAAAAAAAAATAAAAGAGAAGAAGTCCATGGGAAGTTTTATTTGTTGTGACAGACTTGTCCTACTGGATGCCATTTAAATACTCTACCAGCAAAAAGAAAATTTTAATGTCTGTTGTAGGGTAAAAGCCGATTTCCTTTTTCTATTTATATCATGTTTGAAGTGGATGTGAAATTGGTGTTTCTAATTTGCATTGGGCTATGTAAAATTAATTATCTAGCTGACGCAGGATATTATTTTGAAATAATGGTTTTAATAGAAATATTCTTTGATTTAGTATTTTAACTGTGTAGAAAAATGTATTTTTCTGTCTAGTATATCCTGTAAACACTAAAGACACACCTGGCCCAAGGAGGGACCCAAGGAAATCAGGACTGACAAGAAAATGAAGTGAAAATATTGCATGATTTTAGTGATTTCTTGGAAGAAGATATGACCTTGAAATGGGTAGAGAAGGGAAAAGCAAATAGAAAAAAAAAATAAAAAGCAAGTACAGAGTAAAGGTTAAAAAAGAAAAAAATATTAATGTGAAATTTTTCCTAAAGAAGCAAAAAGCCCAGAAACTAAAAAGACAGTAATTCATTGTTAACATGGACTAGAATCATAGAATGGTTTGAATTGAAAGTGATCTTTAGATATCATCTAATTCAACACCTCTGGAACATAATGAGTCAGGACCCAAGGGAAGTGATATTAGATAAAAGGTTTTCCACCTTTCCTTGTTTGGCACTGGAACAGGCTCCTGGGGTCAGAGCGCCAAGCCTGACAGAGTTCAAGAAGCTTTTGGACAATGCCCTCAGGCACATGGTGTGATTCTTGGGGCTGCCCTGGGCAGGGCCGGGAGTTGGACTTGATGATCCTTGTGGGTCCCTTCCAACTCAGGATATTCTGTGATTCTGTGAAATGTAGAAGTCTGGCACAAATAAATAAAGGAATGAGCAGGGACTGTTTTTTCAACTAGATCAGGTTTCTCAGAGCCCCAGCTAGCCTAATCTTAGAGGTTTCCAAAGATAGGACATCTTCCACTTCTCTGAGCAACACATTCCAGCATTTCAACACGCTCATCATAAGAAGTTCTTTCCTTATTTCTAGTCAGAATCTGCCCCCTTTTAATTTAAAATCATGACCCTTTGTCCTACCCCAGCCTTGCTAAAAAGTTTGCCCCCTTCTCTGAGTGAACAGCCCCAACTCACTCAGTCTGTCTTCATGTGGAAAGTGTTCTGTCTCCCTGATCATATTCATGGACTCTTCTCTGGACTTCTTCCATGTTCTACCTGTGTCGAGGACCCCAGAGCTGGATGCAGCACTGCAGCTGGGGTCTCACCAGTGCAGAGCAGAGGGACAGAATCACCTCCCTCAGCCTGCTGGCCACAAATGAATTAGAGCACCTCAGCTGCAGCCAGACCTTGATCTGGGAGTTTAGGAAATGCTTCCTGGATTTTCCCAGACAACTTTTTGTCCGTTTCTGAAAACCAAAAATGACTGTATTAATTATTTATGGCTAAACATCTGGACAGTTAATGATTTTTGGAAGCAAACTGAAGCTTTGCCTAGTTGTTTTATTCTGCCACTAATTTTGTTTGGCCTAGTATTTCTGGCTTTAATAATGTAGTTCATTACAGTGAAAGGCCTATCTAATGTGTTGGTTTCAGAGCAAAAAACTTCACCTGCAACACAAAGCATGGGATGGGACAGGGTGCAGAACATGATGCATCTAGAAATGATTTGTTCTCTTTTTTCCCTTTTTCTGAGCACAAGGTATCAAGGCCTCATGTAAAGGTTACATCGTGAGCTATATTCTATGCATATAACTCTGATGGAAATCTGGAGAAGCTTTGCTCTTGTCAGAACATCATCAGCTACTGAGGCATTACACACTTGAATGAGAAAAAAAGGAGGGTGTGGGGAGAAGAGAGATAAAAAACAAATGCAAACTGGCTATATAATTCTTGGAACATCTGTTTTGAAGCTGTGTAGTGCCTGACACTGTGCCAGCCTTTAATTTAGGGATCTGGCCGGTCTAAAAGTAGTAATTGTATGCAGTTTTTCACTGAGCATTAGGCACGGTAAGAGGCATGATTAAGATGCTAACTTGCATGAGCAGTTTCTCCACTATTTTATTGGATCATATTCAGCTGTTTTCCCTAGAAAATGAATTTACTAGGTACCTCATTTTGGATTTAGATGTTTAAGTATATGAGCTGCTTTAAAGTTGAAACAGACCTCAGTTTTAGGTTTTTGAGATGCAATATGAAGGCCATTTAACCACATGTGTGAAATGGTGAGATAACTTTTCCTGAAAGATATTTGCACAGAAAGGTGTGCTGTTACAGTTTACAATACGTGGACCACAATTCACTCACAACCAGTCTTAAACAATAGGTAGATGACCCCATATCACATCTAATTTCTTTTTTGGATATGTGTCATTCTTTCTGCCCACAAGCCCAACTTTAAAAAATACAGGTGTGTCTTTGGATACAAAATTCCATAAGCAATAAAAATTCCACTAAATAAATATATGGTTTCTGTTTCTAAAGGCAGATTTTTAAAGATATGTAGGTGCCTGAATCCAAATCTTGTCTTTCTTTTAGTTTCTAAGTTACTCAAACACTGAAAATTTCATGCCTCTGAACAAAAAAGAAGAGCTTGAAGACATGAAGAAGCACAAAGTAATCCCTATGAACTGCCAACAGAACAGCAGTAAATTGCCATGTGAAAGATTACTAAAAAAAGCTAACAATACAAAATTGTCTATACTGCCATGGTGTATCATTCTTTAGGCCAGCTGCTGCTCCCAATACACTTATCAGATTGTTTCAACTGATTTAGCTACATCTCCTCTGCTATTGTCTTTAATAAACATTTTTTAAATATCTTTCCCTCTTGCTGTCTCCTATATTACAACTTGACACCTAAAAATATCCAGGGCATTTTGTTATACCTATGTTGGTGCTGTTCATACAGGATACAACAGTGTATTCAGGAGTAATAGTACATTAAATTTTAAGTGTGTAATTGTTAATCATCTCCTTTCCTTCCTCACACAATATATGTCCTTAAGATATTTTTTAGTGTCACCCACAATCAGTATCTTATTCATTCAGCATGCAATATGGCTGTTATAGTTAATTATTTTCCTTAACAGTGCTGTTCCTGGCTAAATAAATTGTAATTTTGCCATTTTTATGTATTTGAACATTTCCTCATAGTTTTCTTCTTCTTAATGCTTTTTATGCCTTTTCTTAGGATTTTTTCCAAACTACTGTAACATTGTGTTGTACTGTAAGTTTCTGGTGTACCACTTCCTAAGTCCAGCTACCAATATTAGATTTCTTCTTACAATATCATCATTTTCATCTATCACATTTTTGCCTGTTTCCATACCAGAGGTCATTCTGCACTTTCATCTCACAGTTTTTCCCTGAGGATCTTCTGTGATGCCAAAAAGAAATCAGCCAGCTAAGAATGACAGCAGCTACAATTTTCCACAAGGCTTGTGCTTATTTTCTTCAAGGTTTAAAAAGTTCATCCCTTTGCCTTTTGGGGGATGGCTTTTTCATAATGGTTTTTCATTCATATTTGTTATTTTTTACCTTATATCTAGAAAATGCTACTTACAAAACCTGATATGTGTTACAACACAATAGAAAGAGGGACTGACATTCAAGTATTCTTTCAATGGAATGGGGCATCTTATCCTTAGATAAATTTTTCTCTGACCTGAAACCTCCTTCCATCTCTCTCTTCCATACACAACTAGAAATCACTGGTAAATGCCATAAAACATTCTGAAACTCACTTCTAAATCTGCAAAACTCGGATGAAAGCATCGCTTTCTGACTATCAAATATCCTTCAGTTTTGGTTTGAATCTCAAAGGATGAAAATGTTTTCTTGAAACAAATTGGAAAGGTAATTCCTAAGTATCTAAATAGCACTGATGAAAATGGTTGCTTGTACAGTGACTCTAAAGCTGCTATCCTAAATAAATGCCAGCTATATAATTGTTTTCCCTTCCAGCTGGCAGGGGAGCCACAGGGATATTGCCAGAAATAATGGCTGATTATTATAGACAAAGATACATTTTATATAAAAAAAAACAAAAACAAAAGCAACTGAACCTTTTGTTCTCTAGAAAATGATTGTCATCATTAGAGAGTTTAAGTGTTTATTTCTATGCGATGATATAATTCAACTAATATAGATTGTAATTGTTTTGAAGAAAAAGGAGAAAAATAATATCAAGTCAGTTTTGTTGGTGAGTGGGGAAATATAAACCCTAAATTGAACTTAATTGTTATTACAGATGAATGATGTGGGACTCATTTGTATGTGATTTGTTTTCTTCTGTTAGTTATGTCTTACCCTGCACTATATATTTGAGCCCAGGTGTTATGACTTAATTTTCATGCTGCCCATAACCTCTGTATTGCCATTAAATAGATAGTCACCAAATGCCCACGTAAGCAGCAAGTTCTAGCTTTAAAACTGGTTTAGCTTTAATATTCATCCACATTTCCTGTGCTTCTCCTTTGTCTTTTGGATAGCCTACCTGGAAGCAGTGCATTTATAAGTATTTTACTTGCATTCAAGGAGATAATTCCCCACATTTTTAATCCCTTTATTTTTCTTTGAATGGATAAAAGTTTCTTTTCAACTTTTTCTCTAGGATTTTGAAATGGACTGTAAAGAATAATGTCCTAGAAAAATAATTTATGTTCTGATTTTTCAAAGTCTTTCCTGATGTCACCTTACTTTTAGGGGGTAACACTTGGGCTTGCTGGATTATTTTTGTTTAGTAGAAACTGAGATTTGTGTGGGTGAGATAGTTAAGATTTACTTCTGGAAGATCATTTAACTTGTTACAGAGACTTTTGAGTGCTGAGCAGAGCAGAAGGGCCAAATATAATGTAAGGGTTAGTTTCTACTATATTAAGACCTAAATTAAATCAATAATGAAGATTAAAATACTCTTCCATACACTTTGCATTTTGTGTGTAGAAGACTATGCTGTTCATTTCTGAGCTGGTAAGGACTCAATCATATTCAGAGAATAATTTCCATGATTTTAATATAATACACTGTACTTTTATTGGCCTAAATCATTAAAATCCACCACAGCAAAAGCAAAAGTGTACCTTCCAGGAACATATATGCATACATCATGAAAGTTTTTTGGTTTTTCTAATATCACAGTTCTTTTAGAAAATTCCTGGAGCTATACAGTTCATCTGCAAATGATTTCTCTTTGTGCATAAGTACGATATACACACAGAACAGAACTGGAACAAATTGGCACTTCATTCCACAGTGGGAATAAAATACTTTTCCTGCTCACATCTTTTCCCGAGATCTAAGCAAATTAGAGAAATAAAGGCCATTAAGTAAAATTAGATTTTATGCTATTTAACAGGTGTTTTGGTCTATTTTACCCTAAGGGTAGATCACAATGCAGTCCAAAAAGTTAATTGTTTGATAATTTTACAGTTTGTATATTTATTTTCAGCAGTTTAGCGTATAGTATAGTTCTGTTAAACTTCTGTCATGTCATCTATCTTTGGACCTATTCTTTCTTTAACGCACCATAGGATTATAAAGAACAATAGCTTAACTTTGAGATATTTGCATTTGATATTGTCAGACACACTAGATAAACCATCTGAGAAAAATAACTGAAATCAGGTGCTATTGTAACAATTTATATTACTTAGGGTGTTACTGAAAAAAGGAAAAACAGTATTCCCTGCTCATTTTCAAAATTAATTTTCCTGAAAGATTGAGAATCACAAACAGAATAAATTGTTTTGTGCTGCAGTTCATATCTCCTCAAGATCATGCTCAAGGAAAGCAGAAGAGGAAAAGGTTAGTTTAGAGCTTTATGTTGGTCCTCCCAAAATTTTCAGATGTCTTCCACTGTGCCATGCTCTGATGTGAAAAATATCACAAAAAAAGCCCCAAAACAGCTACCACCCAAATAAAACACAAAAAACCCCACTTCACTGAACAAAATGTAAGAACACCATTCAGTGGTCTATAGGTGAGGACCTAGCTTCCTGTCTCCTAGCCATAAAATATGTGCCCCAAATATATAATAAATATAATATTTGAAGAAAATAAAAAACTTAAGAACAAATGAAAACCAGTGCAGTAATACATATATATATATATATATATATATATACACATTTATTATTTCTTAGCAGCTTTGAAACCCACACACATAACTAAAAGCAGGTTTTTATTTCTTTTCTTTCTGAAATGGGGTCACTGAAAACTTCTCTGTAGCATTAGAAGTCAGTCAGCTAACTATTGTATAAATATCCACAGCACAAATCTATTTGATTTCTGTTTCTCATATAGTAGTAGTAAGTAGTATTTCCAGAAATGGAAATAATCCATAACCTGGTGTCCCAAGATCTGAACATTTATATTGTTCTTTTCAATTCAGCCCCATGAATGATTTCTGATCTCTTATCTCCTGGCAAAAGCCTTTGAAGGGATTTCTTCCCCTCTCCTGCCCCATCCTTTCACAAAAGTATTGAGTCAGAGCTGCCTGCTTGTGTCAGCCAATGTCTCCCAAAGGTAAAATTTCTAGAAAATGTTGAGGGAAGGACCTTTTAAACTACCATGTAAAAGGACAGTTCTGTTCCTGACAATATTTCTGGGTTTAGGTACTTTCTGAGTAATTTTATAAATTTTCAGTTGTTGAGCATTTACAGCTGAAAGAACATCAAAGTAAAATTTCAGAAAGAATAGGAAGCAAACTAATAATTCTCATAAGCACAATGAAGAATTATTGTGATAAAATAAAACATTTAATTTCTGAAAAAACTTCAAGTTACTCCTGCAACTAACTTCAAGTTAGTCCTGCAACTTATGAAAAGGAAAACTATTAATAGAATTTTTGCTTTGGCTTGCTTGTTTTGCTTTTTTTGGGTTTTTTTTTTTTTTTTTTTGTTTTTTTGGTTTTTTTGGTATTTTTGGGGGGGGGTTTTGTTTGGTTTTTTTTTTTTTTGGTCTTTTTTACTTTGTAGGAACTCCTAGCTTAATCTGTTTCCTTTAAGTGTTATCTATGTATTGCATATATGTTTTTACAAGAAATATACCTTGCACTATAGACACAGGAAGGTAAAGCGAATGTGGATGTATGAAGCAGAAGAATTTATTTTCCTTTAAAAACAGAAATAAACCCCTTTCTGATTAGAATCCTTTTCAATTCACTGAATTGATTTGTTTTAGGAAAGTAGGTTTTATGAGCTAATTGACAGCTCAATTTTAATAAATTACTTTGCAAACTACCTAATAATGTTTATTCTAATTATATCTAGGTACCATTATTGTTGCAGGTAATAGTTTTCCAGTCTTTGCTTTTATTTAATAAATGGATCTTTGCAGTTATGCAGCAATTTTCAGCCCTAACAGGGTTATTTCAGACAGACTGCACATCTTTCCTTTCTGACACTTACTTTTAATCATGTCTAATGTCCGTATGTTATGAAAAATGAAATGGGTCTAGACTAATAATAAATATATGGGGATGAACTCTTATTCTAATTTGTAATACAATTTATATTTTGGATGATATTTTGAGTACTTATTTCATCTCTCATGTGACTGAAGTCCCAAGGTCTTTGACCTTAACTTCAGAATTCAAGTGTAGTTTGCATTTCCCAGAAATGCACTGTCCATTATATAGCCTCAGTAATAGTGACACAGAACTTGATCTCATAATCTGTACTTGTGCTGTAAAATCAACAAAACGTTTCTTGCCCTTTGTGGAACAGATGGGGCAATTTCACGTCTCTCATTTTATCAAACTTCTTTGAAATTTAAATTATTAATACCATCAGCTAACACAAAAATGCAGAAGTGTGTTAGGTGTGACAGCTCTTTACTACTGGCAGGTGAGTTGTTACCAGTAGAATTCCTCTGTTGTAGTCAATAGCACACAACTCAGGGTTAGTGGGTATTGATGCTTCGGGAGTTATGTACATTTTGATATCTGCTAATACGGGTTTTTCTTTCTTCTGTCCCCAGTTTATGTTGCATCTTTTAAACAGTGCCAGTTTGCAATTAGATTATGGGATTAAGTAGGTCTCAGTAACATGGATGTATTCATTTCTTCCACTGGAAAATATGCATCTTCGTTGAGAAAATAAGGTAATCTGAAAGAGTGAAAACAATAACCATTCTATACAGGCATGCAGTAGAAATAAATACAGTAGACAGAATGTCAGATCATAGAACTTTAGCCTGATCTATGATGGCATTTGCATTTTACAGATCTCAGTTTGTACTAAATGTGGCCAATTAAGAAAATTTAACTGTAACTTTATTTTCTTCTCCTCAGCAGTTCTAATTTTAAAGTAATAGTTGTAACTTAAATAAGAAAAAATGCAAAGCTCTGTGCTTTTCAGTTAATTTAAATTTCTTTAAGATATCCCTAAAGAATTAAGTATACCTCATTTAGAAAAGAAACAGAAGAACTGAAAATCTTGGATTTGTCATAGGCTTCTAACCAAAGCTGAGCTTGTGAAGATTTTAAAATGAAATCACCACAGTAACTCCTGCTTCATTGGCTTAGTACCAACATAAGCACCATCTTTTAAATGAGATTGCTAAGCGTGAGTAAATCTGCAATACCAAATATCCCATGTTTACTCTTTGAAGCATGTTCAGAGAGAACTAAAGCAACTGAAAGGGATAAATAGGGAGACAAGAAGAAACTACAGCAGAAGAAAGGGTTGGAGTATGTAACTACCCTCTCAGCACTCAGAACCCAGAGCTCAGGAAAAACCTTGTACCTTTGATGAAAGTAACTGCTTTATGTTAAATTCTCTATCAGTAACCCTGCCTATTAATGTTCTATATATACATAGCATGTAAGGCTGAAACATAGATTTATAAATTTTAAAGCTGTAATTTTAGGTCAGGTTAATAGCAAATTAGTGAATGGGCAAGTGGTCTTTAGCAATTCATGAGCTACTTGCTTGGTCCACTTAATCATAACATAACCTTTGGAAAAATCATTCTAGATAAAAATGAATAAAATATGCAATTAATTATTTTTGATTCACTGTAGGTAGCACGTACAGTATGTGAATAGTTTTGCATTCCCATGATTTAATTTTGTTATATGCTATTTTCTTCTGCTGTTTTTCATATAAAAATTTGATGTATTATCTCATCTTGACAATCTGCACTCTTTCTGTTGGAAAATTCCCATAAACTATTTAAAGTATTTCTATCAAATGGTTATCTAGTGGTTTTTAAAAATATTTGGGTCTGCTATGAAATCCCAGCTATCAGAGGGTTGGATATTTTTGGCATCTAGTATTTGATTAATGAGAGCAAT
Organism: Ammospiza nelsoni; assembly: GCF_027579445.1. Classification (NCBI taxonomy): domain Eukaryota; kingdom Metazoa; phylum Chordata; class Aves; order Passeriformes; family Passerellidae; genus Ammospiza; species Ammospiza nelsoni. The sequence continues at coordinate 34,876,504 of NC_080636.1, read as the reverse complement.
CATTTATTTCAGAGACTGAAATGTTTATTCTCTGGTTACATGCTCTAAGTGGGATGATCCACGAATCAAGAAATTATTTGTATACTGAATCTCTTAGGAAATGTGCAATGCATTTGGGGATCTAAAAAATAAAACATGAGGTGTACAACTCTGCAATACATAAAAGCTTTACCAAGACTTATACGTTGTTCCTCCCACTAACAAGTAAGTAGAGGTAAAGCTGAGGCAGTTTCTGCAAAGCCTTCACAGGATTCACAATCATGGAGATGCCTTTTAATTAGTTTTTTTTTGTAAAAAAAAAATTTTTACATTTGCTTGTAAATATTTTTTATTAGCTCTTTCATATTAGATTGTTCTTTAAGTCCACTTCTGCAGTGGAAGGAAACCTTTTCTGTCTGTTCTAGTAGAGGCAGAAATTTGCAGACTTCATCAGACGCAGGCTACAGCAGATGAGCACTCAACGTTTGTAGCAGAAAAACGTTTGTGTGTACTGATCATCCACACCTACAGCTCATCTGAACACACACACTGTCCTTGCTCAGATGTGGTGCCATCCATCTTTTGGACAAAACAGAGAAATCACTGTTGCTTGGCTTCAGTAGCTCTCGACTGGCACCCTTATTTACACTTATTCTTGTTCTGGGCAGACTTCAGTGAGATGAAACTCAGTGATTTCAGACTCAGGAAGCCAAGTTTGATTAGTCTGAACCAAGAAGCATTCACCAAGTGAAGAATATCTAGACTCACCTCATTTCCTCACATACTTGCTGACAACATCTTTATTAAGTCTGTTCAGATCTCCTCTGTCTGCTCCTTCTGAGCAAGGAAAACCTGGAAAAACTCAAATAAAAGAGGTAAGCATACAGAGCATGGAAGTAAGAACAGGAAGCTTGGGAGAAATACAACAAAACTGTCCAAACAGCCAGGGATCAGGGTAGGAAGGTTAGGACCTGATATAAATTAATCTGGCCACGGATGTCAAAGCCAAAAAGAATAGTATACCATAAAGAGGTATGTCAATGAAAAAAAGTAGAGCTAGGGAGCTGGTTTTGTATGCACTCTGGAAGGAAGGAGATCAGGTTCCCTGGGACACAGAGAAATGAGAGCTGGTTACCCAGGACATACAGATGAGATAGTCTTTTCTCCTCGGTCTTCATGGGCAAGTGATTCGAGTTGCTGGGGGCAAAGGCAGGCACTGGAAGAGCAAAGAACTCCACATTGTAGGAGAAGATCAGGCTCCAGACCATCTAGGATACCTGAAAGTGTACAGGTCCATGGGACCTGATGAGATGCATCCATGGCTTCTGAGGGAACTGATGGATAAGATGGCTAAGCCAGTAACCTTTTTGAGAGCCTATGGCAGATAAGTGAAGTTCCCACTGACTAGAAATAGTGAAACAATTCCCCAGAATTAACATCAGTCCAGTCTATGACACACTGCAAGCTGTCTGCTGTCTCCCAACTCTACTTTATTCACTTTATTCATGGAAGTGGCAAAGCTATAAAGGTGTCACTAGTTTTTAATTCCGCTAGTGCAGCATTTGAAACTGGGGAGAGTAGATATGTGGAGCTAAAAAAAACCACCAGATTTTACTGATGTTTACTGGATGTCATTTAAAGTAAGGCAGGCAATGTCTGGCCTCAAAACAGGCTGATCAAGGCTGTTTGATTTACTGGCCAGTATGACTAGAGAATCTGATGATAGTAGTTTCTGTCCTGTAAAAAACTGTTTGAACACTTAAGTAAGAGTAAATATAATCTCTTTCAGTATCACACTGCTTTTTATTTCAGGCAGGCATTTATAGAGACTAACTGCTCATTGTCTTGTGACTTGTGTAATTGCTTTTACTTGGACAAATGAATTATGAAATACTGCCATTTTCATTTGGCAATTTTGCACAGCTGTATATGACAGCATAACATAAAAAAAGGCATTGAAATGTCAAGCATGCTTATAAAACAAAGGAACAGCCTCTGAGTGGAGGGTGTATGATAGGAACAATTCTTTAGTGGTACTTTAGGGGAAATACTTTTTAAATGCAGATATACATTTTCCAGGTCTGACATATTTCCCTCTGTGCTCTTAAAATCTATGCAACCTTAAAATCTTGATGTACTAATATATCATGTAAGATTTCAAGGCCCTTCTTTTTTCTTTTATTTTTTTAAGAATAAAACCATTTCCTTATATCAGGCATTGGGATATTGGCAATAGTTTAGAAACTACTTTATGCCAGATACTGAACATGGATTTCTAGTTATGTGGCAGATTGGTTAGTTCAAACGCATGGGTGAACACACTTTATTTAAAATTTTAATTCCTGCTAGAATCAAGCTCTTAAGGTCTTAGTCTCATCACAAATAAATAATAAATGCAGGAAAATGCAGACAATCAAGTGTGTGCATGTGTACATATGTCAGCATTCTTCAGGTGCAATCACAAGTCAAGTCTGCCATACCAATAGTAATAATTACCACCTCCATTATTTATTTCACTGCCTTCTATGAGATTCTTTGCAGTTGCAATTTTTTTTTTTTTTTTTGCACAATGGACAGCCATCAAAGAAAGAGAATTGCCCAGTGACACTGCAGTGTATCTCTGAAGCCTGTAAGAGAGCAGAAGGTATGAAAACCTGATGCACTTGTAAACAGATTAAACATTGTTGTCATTAGCTCAGGTCACTGTATTTAACACTTTTTAAGAGTCCTGTTATTGAATTGGGTTCATCAAATGAGACATATGCACAACACATCTGGGACTGACTGACTGAGCACAGATGTGTATCTACTAAATTGTTTGTGACAGCGACTGTAGTTAATTGTGATGGGTGACAGGTACATTGGAGGCCAGTCAACTCAGTGAACTGTTGATTAGTGTGGTATGAGACATGGTATCTATTACAGCAAGTGGAAAATTTGTGTCACCCATGACTGAAAATTCAAATCAAGTGCAGACAAATAAAGCAGACTGGAGGTGTTCATAACCCTTTTCCTTGCTTCTGCTTTCTTGCTGTCCTTAATATTAAAACAATGTGATAATGTTTATTTCTCATAATCATAGAATAGCTTTGTAAAAAAGTTGTAACTTTTTCACTGAAACCATCATTATTATTGTTGCTGCTATTATTATCCGTAGGAAAAAACCCCAAAAACTGCTTTGTTTCAACCTACACAGTTTCTTCTCAGGGTTTTATTTGTGAACTCAATCAATACGCAATTTTATTTACAATTTATCATTGTCTGTTTCCTTAGACTACGTCTTCGTGCCTTTTTTTCTCCTCCTTGCTACCAATTCTCCATTATTAATGTAGTGAAACATCAAATGAGCTTTTTCTTTCCTGTTGTGAAATAAAAGCTGTGCAACAATCACACAAATTTTTTTAAAACTGAATTTGGAGACCTTGAGATAGAATTGTAGTCATAGATGATTCAGTGAGAACCAGACATGATAGGTTTGGAGAAGCTCTGAAAGAAGCCCTGTTAAACATTATTATCAGCAACAGAAGTTCATGTTAACTGTACTTAGGACTTAGACACTGGATGAAGCAGGGCTGTCAGACCCATTTTGGGGGACAGAAACATTTTGACTCAGGATTCTTTCCTTTTTGTATAACCTGAGTGGTACAGAATTAGTTTTGAGGTTTCCAGACTAAACGCTATATGGATCCAGTAGCATGTTTTCTATTAATCTATTATACCACGGAAATTTAACTTTATTCTATCTGTATCTGATGCTAGTCCTCCAGTTCAATGCCATAGTTTTATCAATTAATGTTTCCAATGTTCCAGAAACTGTAGCTATCTAGACAAGAGGGCTATGAGTGCAAAATTCTCAGCAGAAAGGGTGGGCACAAATACAAAATTTTGTCTCTATTTAGTTGCATAAGAGACTCTACAGCTATTTTCTTATTTCTTCTGAGCTCCTACAATTCCTGAAAACAAACTGGGTATCCTACCAGGAGAATGTGGGATTATACCAGTCTGCACAATTTTTATGTGAGGTAGATATTTATATCTCTCATGCATGTTTCCTTCCTTCATATGATTTTTGCTTAAATATATGGCCTGAAGGTCTGCCTTGGGAATCCAACAACTGTTTCCATTTAAGGTAACAGGAAACTCACACTGCTGTTTCTTAGTTCCTAGACTCAAGCTGTGAGCAATATCCCTTTCTCCTCTCCTTGTTCCAGAACTTTTAAAGCCTTCCATGGCTACTGGTTCTTCAATAGTTCATTGGGATTCATGACTCACATGGCAATGTAGTGGGGTGAATTTTTACTTTTTATAGTATTCCTCTGTGTCAGCTCACATCACTCAGTAACAATCATTACTCATATGGTCTTCTTCATCTGAAAAGTACAGTGGGGAGGTGGAGCCTACCTACACCTTAATCTTCTACTAGAAAAACAGTTCTGATGAGATGTGCTTGTGTGATATTCAGTTATAATGGATTTAAATAAAAAGGGTAGAACACATATCTTGCACTTTTCTAGCACGGTCTCATAAACTGGAGAGCTGTAGCAGGACTGCCATATGTGCAGTTATTTAACACGTGAAGTTTACCTACAGAGGCCATTTTCTGCAAGATGTAGTTTTAGCAGAAGATGCTGAGTTAGATGGAAGTCTTCCCCAAAGAGTCATGGAGGTCGCAGTGTCAGTATAAAATTGGCATAAATTTCCAGCCAAAGGAAATAATGTTTCCACTGCTCCTTCTCTATCCACACCTCTCTGTGGTCTAGAGATATTATATCTGGGACAGCAGGTAGATACTGTGCAGAACTGAACTCCATGCCAGTAATAGCTGTGCACTGGAACATTAGAGAGTTTCTAAAAATTGTGAAGGAAAAGCAGGTTCTGTGCTACTGACATTATTTGCCTGCTGTTCCAGCTAGCCCATCCTCACTGTGCTCTGATAAGTGCTCCAAGGCTTGGAGACTTTTAAAATTCTGAAGACTTCCAGAAAATTGTTCTCTCAGTACAATGCCAGGTACACTGTAAGAGGTCAATGGGTGAATTCAAAGTTAACTTTCCATCTGCATTTTCACATGATTTAGTTTCAAAAAGAGGAATTGAGCTGAAAGGTTTATTAACATCTAAATTATATGTGCCAAAATCACATTTACATTAGGCTACAAGATTAGAATAAACTGAAATTAAATACTCTTATAGAGGTCAGTAGACTTGTGCCCATCTTGTTCAGGTGAGAAATTTATTCCCCATAAAGCAAGACTCAAAATGAGACTGTACAGAAGTTTTGAAGAACTATACAATTTGTTCACTTGTCAATGGCCAGAAAAACATCATCAAACATCATCATCTCTTTTAGCCTTATAGATTACCTGAGGGGAGAGGAGGTTTTTGTTGCTACTATCTGATATGATAACTTTGTGGCACAGCTCTCCAGATTTCCTTACCCTTTTGTCTGGGCAGAGCTGTTCTTCTCTATCAATCTGCATCTGGTCCAGGTGGTGCAGCTGCAGAGCAGAGATTGCACAGAAGAGCACCAGGATGGCAAAGATAAACGTACTTGCACAGTGAAGCTTGTAAAGTGGCATGCCCTTCTGAGTACATTATATAGGAAGCTCAGTAGGGGATAATTAAACATCAAATCTGTGTTTCTTTGAGGTGTGAAAACAGTGGTTTGAGATGGTGAAAGAGAGGACAGTGGCCACATGCAGAGCAGAGTGAGTCTTTCTCCTATTAAAGCCAGAGGGAAAAGGATTCCTCAGAGAGAATGAAACACAAATGCTTTTACATGAGGTTGAATTTTTAAGGAAAAGGGCAGGAGTGCCCAGCCAGGGCCAGGTTGCTGTCTGTTGTTATGGCAACAGAGGGAGAATCTCCTATGAAAGAGGAAAGAGTGGAGGGAGTGGGAGGGCAAAAAAGAAAATGGTTTCAGAAGGAAGGCAAGGGGGTGGGTGTTTGCAAATGGAAAGAGAACAAAGCTAACTGTCAAGGTCAGGGAGAAATGCATCTATGTCCACGATGACTGAAATGCCCCCAGAGACCTGTGCACAGCCATTCCCTTTGTGGGTGGGCAGATTTGCTGGGGTCACTTCCACAGTCATCCTCTGGCTGGCAGGATGCCACTGCGGTGCCCTCTCCTCGCACACCCACTCCAGCTGAGGGCTTACACCTACCTTTGTTCCCTGCCTCAGTGTGCATAATACTTCCAAAAAAACCTCTTTTCTTTGTCAAGGACCCCTGCATCTGCTATCTTTTTAACAAATTGAACTGATCTCAAACAGTAAATTTTATTTACTTCTGGAGGTATATTGGGAGATAAGATCTAGACCTTCAGCATGGGAACATCCCTTTATTCCCCAAGGAGTAAGCGTTCTAGACAGAATACTGCTTCCAAGGTGCACCCCAAAAATTTTGACTACAAAGATGTGCAGATAATTTCATCAGAAATAATGTATTGATATATGATGGGTCTTGATATATGATGGGTCCAGCAGAGAGAATTGTTTTTGAGGAAAGAATGGAAGTGCAGTAAGAGCCAGACAACCGGCAGGCCAGGGATGCAATTTAATGCTTTGCTAAACAGATTCAAAATGAAATATCTGTGATCAGTGCACCAGAAGGAAGCATTACAAATCAGGACTAAGCAACACAAAACTAACACTTTCTTTCAGTCTTCATAATAAAAGAGTTTGTGAGTCAGTGCTATTGTGAGAGCATGGCTGTCCCTGCTCCTCTAGCACTTTTGAACTGGCTAGCCCATTTCTATCAAATCTGACAGAGAGATAGAGTTTTGAGATGTTACACTCTTACAAGTTCTGTGAAAATTGTTAGCTAGGGGCAAGAAAAAGGCCTACACTGAGGGAAAGACCCGTGTATGAACTGCACCATTACGGAATACACACATCTATTGTGTTGAAGAGTGTAGATAGAAGGGAGAGGTTATAAATGTTTTAATTCTTGGAAAAGCTTCAATCAAAGTTTGAACTTTATTAGACACTATGTAGCTTTCATTTTCCTTCTCTCTTTCACTCCACATATGAGTTCTCTAGTGTTTAATAAGGATAGGAAACATGCTGCAGGCTTAGTTTCCTTCATTTAAAAAGCCATTTGATGAAACACAAATCATTTGAAACCACAACTCTATTAGTTGCAGTGTTTGTAGAACTATTTATTATTTAAAGCAAATGATAGTTGCATTGCACTGTCTCAAAAAAAGTTCTTAAGACGTGCCCATTGTCTTTTTATTACTCTTTCATTTGTTTTCTCTCTCTTGTCTGAAATATTCTTATTTTCCAGATTTTCCCCTTAACTGCAGTTTCAAAACACTTCCCTGGAAAATAACGTGAATATCCTTCTCTTCTTCCCCATAAATATTCAAGTTTGAAATGTAATTTCAGCATGAAGACCAATGGAATTCTGAAGACAATGTCTTGAATCTTATCTCACCAAGTCATGTGAAATTCTCTTAATTTAAAACAAAATATCCCTTCTTCTCTTATAGCTTCTAAAGATCTCTTAAGCCTCTGCAGTACCAGTTTAGCCATCTGGTCCATTATCATAAAAGCAATTTTTTGGGGGCAAGTCAATGAATTCAGTGTCTTCTTTAAATCACTTTATGCTTTCCTCACTTTACTTTCCAAAATCATACTAATGTTGATATTATATAGTTTTTAATTTCATCAATAGGTGTTCCTACATCTGCTATCTACTTGGTTTTTACTTTCTTGAATCCTATAATCAAAACAAAGCCTGATAGTGTATTTGTATCACTAAGACTAAAGTGAAAAATTGTAAAGGGAATTTGGAGATTTACAGCTGGTTTGTCAAATTTTGAGGATTGAGTCAGTTCAAAGTGATGGTTTGATGAAGACTGGCTTTCACCTTCAGAAGAGATAACACTGTAGTATCCCTGATGAACTACAATCTATTACACTGTTAATTGGACAGCAAGAAATTAAACATAAATCATTCAACAGAATACAGTGATATAAAATCAATTAAGTCATTGCACTGGAAAAAAATATTAAGTGCTCTTCAGTAGGGAACATTATGAAAGCAGGCATCAATTTTAATAAAACTTTTGTTTGATGCTTGATACAGTTATTCACATAGATTTTAGAAGATTTTAATTGGGTTAAGGCTTTGATTTTGAATCAGGAAAAGCATTTCTAATACCAGCTAGTAGGGGTAAATAACCAAGCAACTACTGACCATTGTAGTTACATAAGTTAAGGACCAAATTCAGAAAAAATTAACAGATATCTAACTGCAATAATTTTCATCATATTCCATGTAAGAAAAATTGAAGCCTGGCTTTTGAAGACATAAACTCTAATTTTTCCCTTACTTATCTGCAGTGAGACAACCCGTGAAGTTTAATTTCCAGGCTCATGTTAGAAGCAGTCTAAATTTGGTTGTTGTGTAAGACCTGAAAAACCAGTGAGGTCTCTGTAACTGCTGCAAGTTGGCTGTTTCACACTCACTCTGAATGACAGTGGGGTCTTGACAGAGTTCCCCATTTCCTCCATCTCCAGTTAGCTAGCTTGGTAATTTACCCTCACCCTTCCAAACAAAACACTACTTTGGACAGTTTTTGCATTTTGTTTCAGCAAGATTTCAGATATGAGAAGCTAGGTGAACATCCTTCTGGAAGCAGACTTTAGGAAAGAGGGACAAACCCATATTCTTTACTCTGTCAGTGGAAAAACACTGATGAGCTGCAACTTCTAAACCTAGATGTCTTCCCGGAAGACCTCATCATGCTGCTTCAGGACTGATCTAGAAGTTAATTGTTCAGGTTGATTCAATAAGTTCTTCGTTTTTCTTTCCAGAAGCATCTCAATTGGCACTGACCAAATGTTTTTGTCATGTGTCATAACTTGCAGCTCAAAATCAACACCCAGAAATATGTCTTTCATAATATGCCTCCAGTTAGGCAGATATGTATAATGACTTAATTATTCTTGCAACATCTATTGGGAATTTGCTTGTAATTGTATATATGCTCCCCAACACACATACAAGTCTCTGTACAAAATTACCTATGTAAAATATTACACCTAAGGTCAATTTTTAAAAGTTTCTTTGCATTCAAACTTTCTGCCAGTGCCCACAAATTAAAATCTAAAATTCCTGATGTTTTTAAGTGTTGAAATGTATTTGTTTCCTAAAATAATTCATTATTGTGGTTTTTATTAGCAAATATGCTGAAAACAACCTGTCATTACATTTAATGAGGATTCCATATGCCAGTTCAGTATACAAAAACAAATCAAGTCTATAATTAACTTATTAATTCAATGCAGCACTAATTCTTAGGATTTTATCATTGCTTTCTGTAAATGGAAGTTTTAAATTCACAGCCTCTCTTTAGTACTTGGGAATAGCTCCTGGAAACATGACAGCTGCTTCTCCCTCCCTATCTCCCCAATAATACTAAGAATCAAAACATTAATGTACTCAGGAGCAGTAAGGTAATTATATGTTTTAGTAGCTTCATTAAGAGCTCTGAAAATATATTTCACTATAAAATAATTTCTGTTCTCTTCAAATTGTCTAGAACATGAGGAATTTTTGGTAAGAAAAGGCTAAGGTGCTATGTTTCTTTACTTTAGACAACAACCTCTTACAAATCAGTACTAAACGATGCACAAAAATCCCTTGGTATCTTAAAGAGGGAAAAATTACATAGGTAAACAGATAAATCTTTAGTACATTTGTCTTTATGGGAGCAGCTCCTGCTGTTGGTCTCTAACCTGGAGGGCATTATTCTTTTCTAAATTGCCAGTAGTGTCTCACAGCACAGTGATAAATAGAAACCACTGAAAGAAATAACGTTCATTCTAACACACAAGAACTTTCCAGACAGACATTGGCCTCTGAGAAAAAACACTTAGACAAAATAGATTAGTTGCAGTTGCAGAATATATCACTCTGGTTCCCTATAAACCAGCATTATCCCAGCTGTGCAAATAAGTGCCTTTATGCCAATCATTAAGTAATAAATACATTTAAGAGAGAGTCTAAAACTTTAGGAAAACACAGGAAAAAAGTCTTTCTCAATCAGTTACTTTTTGTATGAAGCCAGTGATGTATTCCCAGCAATACTTTAAAAAGTCCCTAATGATGTAGAGGCCTTTGTGCTATTTTGTGGTAGAAAGTTTCCTTTGTCACAGAATTTATGAAACAGAAAAGAAACAAGTGCTACAGAATTGCAATTAGAAGTACTAGTTTAATAATAGAACAGAAAACTCCCTGACAACTTTCTCTCTTATTTATAGTTTCACCTGAAGCACACATGCTAAGGCAGAATTTTGTTTGTTTCTGGTTATGCTGGAGTAACATTCAGCTATGCGGTTCGTGTTTTTCCTCATTAATTGTTTTGAAAGTCTGACAAAATGAAAACTGTCTTGGAAAATACAGTTATTCTGCTTTGTCTGGTAGATACACAGCATATGGATTGCTCTTAAGAATTGGTGTGAATAATAATTTGTTTTTATTTCTTTTTCATGCAGTCAGAACCCTAGGAAGGTACTGTGACACTACCAGCCATTTTCACCACTACCTTTACTCTGGCCACAAGACTCCAGGAATTCAAGTTCCTGGGATGGGTTCAGCTATCCAGCACAATCAGAGCAACCCTACCCTAACTACTTATCCTGTCTGAAAATTTTCTTGCTTCTTTTCTGTAGGTACCAGAAGCAGTTGGGCAGGCAGAGCCTTCCTTGGCCCTGGATCAAGGTGTGTGTTGGGAGGGTTGGGATACGAACAGGGGGAGGTGCAGCAAGCACAGCAGTGAGTCCAGGCAAGGACATAGAAGGGTGGGGGGAAAAGATGACATTGTGGCCACTGCCAGGAGAAGAGATGGATGCTGGATGTATCGAGGAGCAAGTAGCCTGCTAGGAAGTCCTTGAATGGACATGAATGTAACTGAGAAAATTGTACATTGGCACATCATCTTCTTTCCCAGTAGAAGTCGTGTTTTCTCTCTGTCATTGATAGACTCTAAGCGCAATTCTTGTTTTTAAGTACAACATGTTTTGTTTTGCTTTAATTTATACAGAATTCAGTACAAAATCTGTACTTCTATTGACATTTGTGTTGAATTAATGAGATGGATTTTATCTAGGACTACGTCTTTGAAAAGCTGTCTCTATTTTTTCTCTATGTATGCACTCCAGCTGAAGGAGGTGCTGGAAATGGAAATGCCCTTTTTGTTTCTGGTACATATACATTAATTTTTCTATAAAATTATATTTTTCTAACAACTAATCTGTGTGCATAGTAGACCTTTTCATTTATTTGATTAAAATATCAAAAATTCTACTTTTATAGTAATTCAATATGATTATTTCCTATAGTTTGACAGCTGGTTTAGGCCAGTATAAACAAGTATTGACTTCCAAAACAGTCAGTGGTCTTGCTTTCTTCCTCCTGTGGATCTCAAAGCAAAGAGCATATTGAACAAGCTTAAAACTTCTCCTTAAGCACTCCAACAGAAAATTCATAAAAGATATTGAAGAGGCTTGGGGAGGATCAGAAGCAGCTGGACATCAATGGGAAGGGAGGATACACACTCTTCTGTCTTCAATTTATGTTGCTGCAAATTTTAATTAGATGAAATGGACTTTTAAACCTGCATGTTAGATCCAGGTCCAAAATGTAGAACAAAGGAAATGTCTGTTTGAGTTCCACAGGCTTCTGAAGCAGTCTGCAACTTTCTCTGACCTGGTTTCCTGAATGTTTCTCCAACAAAGTAAATATGACAACCATGCTGATTGGGACTTTTTCATTTTCTGGGTGCTGTAGATTTCTTAAAATTCTATTTGTTCTGTCCTCATCACCTTTGATCAGCTTTGCACATTTTTGTTTTACATTTTTTGTCCCTCTTTTCATGTTCATTTTCTTGTTATCTTTTCCATCCATCTGCTCTGGAGTACAGAATCAAAGTCTTTTCTCCTATTCAGTTTTTTCTAGATTTTCTCATATTCACTTTCTCTAGGACTATCAATCATTTCAAAGAGTACAGTAAAAAGTTTTATAATTCTCTCTAACTATATACATCTGTTAATCATACTTTCAAAGTAACACACAGGACATTTCTCTTGCCGACTGTGTAGTACTAATTCATATTCATTTACTCCATGTCTGATTGTAATTAATTTAGAAATAGCTGAGCTGGCAATAAACAAGCTAGTTTGAAAAATGTGCCTTCACAGACTTTCAAAGTCACCTGTGAAATTATGGAAATATTTCCATTCACTGGAGACTGAGCTGCCACACTGATGCTGCTGCACGTGCTGCTATCTGGTCCTACTCTTATAAGTAGGGTACCTGGCAATTTCAATTGAAGCTTTGTTATAACTTGTACTTGAACTTTGGTCTATGAATGATATGAGTAGGGTGTGTCTTTTGAATTTTGTTGTGATTGAGATTTTAAATCAGGAATGTCATGGATAGTTGAAACTGCATCAGCTACATATACAATTTTCTCTGATTTATAAGCAATAAAGTATGTACCATCAAACCTGTGTAGAAAGTGTTTACATGTGTTTGTATTGACAGAATTTCCATATTTCCTACAGCATGGTGTACTGTTTTTTTCCTATTATTTTTTATTTTTCAGGTCTCTAGAATTTCATTAATAGTTGCCATGAAGAAAAGTGAGATGTAAAAACCATAGGAGCAAGATTCTTGTAAAATTCACATTCCTTTGTTCAAATGTGTATATCAAGAGGCTTTGTATACTCATCCTTGAGGGAGACAAAAATTCCTCAGGAATTTTTACTGTCCATATAATTTCATAATTCAACAGTGAATCTGCACACTAGTGCACAGGATTAACTGCACAGTCAATACTACCTCTCCACAGAACTAGGTACTGGTCTAAAAATAATGGCTTCCAGCCATTAGCATTTTGTGTAAAACTCATATCATCTAAGAACACACAACTAATTCTTTCTCACATTTTAGTAATCAGAAGTGAATGTTATGTGTACATTCTTACCTTGTCCATTTGCTCTTTCAAATGCTATTTTAAAATCTATTAGCAGTGGATGCAGTTTTCACCTTGGGAAAAACAAAAAGGAGATCGACCTGAATAATTTTCATTTTCAAAAATATAGTACTGTTTACCAATCATTGCCAGTGCTGATTATTTCAGTACTCACACCGTATGAAGGAAAAGTCAGGAAAGCTATGCAGCAAGAGACAGGGTCAAGAAAGATGAGTCCATGGAAATGATAAACAGACGCAATCAAATCATTTCATAGTAATCAGTAATCTGACAGGAGAAAAAAATTGTTAATGAGTAGCTAAATTTATTTTGATCAGCTATATGGTTGAATTTATAGTTCTAAATATGTTGAAACCCTGATTTTTTTTCTAAACAAAGATCTTCCTAGAAACTCTGATAATGTAAGAAAAAAATAAAGACCACTTGATTTTAAATGATTTATATAAGAATTAGTGTATCATGATATACTAAGACAGAGTGCTGACATAAAAAAGCAATATGAAAATGAAATGGACTTGCATTAAACATATATGTTGGGAATACAGCTCCTGGTAATGAAGCACTGGTTGGATATGTTGACTGTAAAAAAAAAAAAAAACCAAAACTATTTCTAGTGGCTTAGAACAAAAATAACCATACTTACTCCTTCACAATTCATCTAACTTTAGAACAGAAATCTGATCAGCAAAGACACGTGTTTGAGAAATGACAGTTGATGTGTGGATATTAGAGACATTTTTACTGAATTGTAAAAAGAATTATGTGTCCCTCCATATGCAAGAAAATGTGGAATCACCAAAATATAAGGACAAATAAGAAATTCTCTGCCTCAATGAGTTTTATTGAGCATAGATCAAATCTAAATTAGATCCAGCAAAATTTGAAAACTAAAGACTGTCTGGTTTTTGTGGAGTACTGTCACCAGTTGTTCAAGCAAAGAAAGTGAACACACATTCATCTAGCAAACATAGAAAAAATGTCACACACTAAATCCAAGGGAGTAAATGCTGACTAGATTATGCATGAAATCCATTCTTCTGGATAACCCATCAACCTAGGCATTTATTTCCACATATCAGCACCATTACACACTGGTAAAGGAGATAATTCTGTAGTTTCAAAAGCAAGTTTATTAAAGATGTGTTAGTATTGCTTCTATTTCTACTAAAATTATGAAGACCCAAGGGAAAATTCACATGATATAACTCAATAGTTTCAAAGACAAATTTATTAAAGTTGTGATAGTAGCTGTTCTGTATCCACAAAAGCCCTGAAGATCAAAGGGAATATTCTTGTGAAAATCACATTTCACCACCAAGTAGTCAATCCAATAAAACAGAGAATGACTGAAAATGCAAGAGGACATGGGGTTTCTTCTCAGTTTATCTCCTTTCCATGCAAACTGAAAGCAACAGAAAAGAGTAATTCTAGTCTAGAATTAGTGAAGTTAGGAAACACATCTACAGTCTGTTAGCTCTTCAATATGAAGCTGCTTCTGGATGACTAAAATTGTAGATAAAAGTGTGAGCAGATCATGCTCAATATAATTTATGTATTCCCTTGAGTGCATTTAATAATCCAAGAATAGGCCTGGCTTAACTTGGCAAGATGGCTTTCATAGCAAAGCTGGCACATGCATTTGTAACTGCCTGTCTTGATTTGTAACTATATCCTACTTTAGAATTTTATCATTTTCTAAATTGAAACAAATTCTTGTTCTTCTTAAGTAACAAAGCAATGTCTTGTGTAGTCACTGAAATCATACAAGGATCATAAAAATGTTTCTCTCTTTCTTTTAGGTGAGTTACGAAGGGAAAGGAAACCCAAGGTAAAGCCCAAACAATTTGTGGCATAGGACAAGCCAGTGTCACTATAATCTGTGACCTGGTGTGTGATGCACTACAAGTTACCTGCAGAGACAGGAACACAAGCCTGATTTATTACTGTCAGAGTGCTCTGAGTAATATAGTCTCACCAAAAAACCAGCTAGGACTATTAGAACTCATGTGGTGAAGTCACAGGTATGGCACCATTGACTTCTTAATGAAAGGTCCCGAAATGTTATTAATTTTTATTGATTTTTGGTGTCTTTTTGTCTTGATGGTGGTAAAGACTGTATTTGATAGAAAAATGAAAATTCTGTTAAAATATATTTAGATAGTACATAACTGAATAACTGAATACTATTTCTAAGTGGTTTTCTTTCAGCAGTCAATTTCTGCTTCTTCATTTGCCGTAATGATTTTTTTAGGAATATTTCAAAATTTTGAATTTACAAATGTATAGAAAGATAAATTAATTATAGAGTCATGAAAGCATACAATCCTCAAGGTTGGAAGAACCCTTTAAGATCATCAGGTCCAGGTGATCAGTGCTGCATCAGTGCAGCACTACCACTGTAACCCATAATCGTCTAAACCACAACACCTACCTGCACCATCCCAGGCCAGCTGCAGATTTAGGAAGCTGTAGAATTCAGGAAAACAAACCCCCAGCATTCATATTGATATTTTTAAATAGGATTGTCCTGGTTTAAGGACACTGAGAACACTCCCACAATCAGGTCTCATACTATTTACATATTTAGATTTTATTAACACTGTTAAAGCAGGTCTAAAAGGTCTCAGAGAACTAGAATGGTGGATATTGCTTCTTATCTGTATTATCCCTGTGATAAGATTTTCTAGAAGAATGCCTTGAAAATTGCTGCAGCTAAATTTAGAACCTTTCAAATAGGTACATTTAGTTAAATTTAGAACCTTTCAAATAGGCACATTCCAAACCTGGAATTTCACTTCTGCATTTACCCTCTCTGCATGTGTGTTACATTGTTAGATATTTCCTAAGTTGTACAAGAAGGTATTGATCAAGCTATTTCTGCTTTAATTTACCCCTATCCTTGTCAATTTGAAACTAGTTTGTTAGAACAATAAACAGAACCCATGAAAAGCAGCACTGTTATGAAGAATGGTTATTTTATTCATCCCGGCTTTTCTTAAATATTTTTAAATAGGAAATGAAATCCAGGACCTTCTCAACTGTATATTTTTTTTCCCTACACATGCGAATGCATCCTGGCTCCTCCCTACTTTGACAAGGAGTATTACATTTGAAAATAACTTTTCAAAACTAATAATATTCATCATATACAATCATATACATCAAGCTTTCTGACTGGAGTCTCCTAATTAATTTTCCATTCAATTGGATATATTCTTTGGACCTCTTCCAAGACCTAAGACTTTTTATAATTATCTGAAAAGGACAGGCCCTGAAACTTACTATGGCAGGGCCACATTAAGAGTAGTCAATAATGCAGAAAAAAACCCCATATATTTGTTCAATTCCTTTTCAGGGACATAACTTCAAATGAAAAATTATAAAAGTACATTTAAGTTCACTCAGACTGATGTAATTCCAAGCTCCCTGGTCACAAAGGCTGCTTATTCTCAGAGCTGATCTTGCATATGCTAATAACATTATCTAGAGATCATGAAGAAAAGACAAGTTCTTTGCCTCATGCAGCTATACCCCTTTCAATCAACCTCATGCTGAGAACCATTTATTACCATAACATATGACACAGAAAATCTTAAGAGGCAGTAAGGGGCAAATTTTCAGATTATCACATGCCATTCTAGCTGTGACTTTCTCATTAACTTTAAAAGAATCATGTGGCTTAGACCAGCTCAAAGCTCTGAAATAGACCCCTACACATGCCCCAGAATAAACCTTTACAAACATAATAATTTTCCATATTTCAGTTAATCTCTATAAGATAACAGAAGTCAGCAACTAAGCAGATTGTTCACAAATAGTCTTCAAACTGCAGACAGCCTTGCATGGTGTTTGAGGTGACCTTGTAGTCGGGACAAGCCTCAGCTCTTCAGCAATTCCAAGTCAGGAAGGGAGATAAGAGGAAAGAAGCTTCTGGCCATAAGGCACCATTAATGATCCTACACTACAGTAAGCTGTGCTAGTTTATCTCCTTTGACTTAAGAGGCTTGCAAAATGCAGTAAATGAGAATTTTATTTATTTACTTTTTAAATCCAGAACTCTAACTGAAGCAACGTGGAATAATGGAACAAACCTTTATTATACAGCACCTTGAGATGGTGTACACCTTTATGCACTCAAAATGAGAATGTAACAATGATATGCCACCTCTTTTATCCTTTCTCCTCAAATGGAAAGATTTTACTCTTCTCTACCCAAATCTTGCTGTCTATTACACGCTCAAAGGCAATAATTTCAAAAATAGACTTTTGAGAAAAGCACATAATTAGTCCAGTGCAGCTGGTATAAAAATTACTGGCAGAAGTAGTAGTATCATTAAAAAATTGGAACTAAAGCACACCAACTATACCCCAGGGCAAGTAAAACACACAGAAACTCTAGTAAATATTTTAGTATCCAGAATAGTACACACTCGGGGCACAATTTTTTTTTAACACCACTGATCCAGACTCAACAGAAAGTCACTTCTGCCAAAATGGAACTATCGTGCATTCGGTTTACATAAGTTCAGTAAGGTGATTTTCTTTAACTCCTACATAGAATTAGACTGCAGTAGAAAAAAGGGCAAGTTTGCCCCAGAGTCATGCAATGATATCAGAATTTCAAATTTTATTTCAGCTATTTTCTTCTCAATGAGAAAAGTCTTTGAAATTATGAACTGGAATGCAAACTAATTTGTAATAACTGTGTGACTCTGCAGGGAACCTAATACAGTAGTTTTTTTCAAATAAGACATCTCCCTTTTTATTGTGACCTTCTTAGAATTATTTAAGAGCCTAGCCTGGGATGCTCTTAGAACCAAGATGCCTACAACAAAAATTACATTTATTGATATGTCTATTTAGATGTCTAAAAAAATTAGACTTCTAGAACTGTTAGTATCTTATGTTTAATTTTCAAACTGCTTGAAGTCTAACCCTAGCCATGTGTGCACACTTTTATTTAAGGTCAAGCAGTTTCTGACTCTGCTAGACACAAAATGGAATTCCTCTTCCTGAAAGGTCTGAAGGTGTTAATCTGGAAATTATATTTTGGATTTATCTATCTGGTCTAACACCAGTTTGACATCAAATTCCAACAGAGTGCCAGTTAATACATTAGCCTAACCAGCAAAAAATAAAAAACTTGAGCTTGGGTAAGGTATTCAGTTGTAGACTCTGCCTCCACAGTGATGAGAACCGCTTAAGTGAAAGGATAATTCCTCACAGAAGTTTTTGCATAGTGTTTCAAAAAGCTGTAGATTCACTAGGTGAGAGGGAACGAGTCTGAGGAATCTCATGGGTTAGATACACAGTTTGATTTCTCTGACTCATTATTGTGCTAAATATCCCCAAGAGAAGGAGTAATAGCCTAGGAGGGAGAGAGGACAAGGAACCCGAGTTCCAGCAATGAATAGTGGCTGGTCCCCATGGTCAGTCAGGAGACACTGAAGTGAGCAGTCCTGGATTTCAACTACACTGTACAGATGGGTTGCAGAAAGCCTACATATTGCAGCAGACCCAAATACCTCTTTGCTTAAAGCTGGCTTGGGAAATCTTAGCCAAAGATGTATTTTAGAAATTTTTCCCCTCCTGAATCAATTTTGCTTCAACTTCACTTCTGCTTGTCTTTTCATTCTATTAGCTTTCTTATCCTTTCTTCTCCTTTCCGGCATACCTTTTAAAATGTTTGTATATTTTTCTCCCCCATCTGTGTCTTTTGCATGTGAACATTATTATCCTTGTCACTGTATTTTTACTGCTCATGAAAAATAAACACTTGAGAAATAATCACTGCACAGTGGCCAAACAGAAGGCAATCCTTCCTGTAAATACTGCTTTTGTGTAATGGACATGGTGAGATCTGTGCTGGAAATGTAGTGAGAACAATTCATCTACATAATTTTTTTTCCTCTACAGAGACGTTGCTGTGGTTCTTTCATACTTAAGCTCTATGTAGAATTTATCTTTTTTTCCCTCTCTTATTTTTTTAGGTCTTGCTCTTTCATACTTCTACTTTATGAAAAACAGGCTTCTGTCATACAGACTCTCTCAAAGTCATCATTCATCCATGTGTTAAGACATCTGCGAGCTTTCTTTTCCTACATCAATGACACACAGTTTTCTTTTGACTCTAACACTTTTTGTTCTTCCTATTTTATAATGCATGCACAGTTGTGTTATAAAGACTCATCAAAGTCACCACTGTTCTACATTTATCTGCATTGAACTGGCTTTGTAATTTATTAGTCTTTAAAATGTTCTTTATATTTCCTATCTAGTTACATTCTCCTTCATTATTTACTGTTCCTCTATCATCTCTTTCTGATTCACATTACTCTGCTCTTTGACTTTAATATTCTGGACCTAAAATACTTGCCACTAAATCTTCAAAGTCAAAAGTCTTAGCACTGATTTTATTGTAAGTTAGTAATGTAGTGTCTTATAAATTAACATTATTTGAAAAAACACACTCATTCCTGCTTTGGGAAGTTAAAGTCAGGATTTTGAAGAACTGTGTGAGGGTGTATTAATGAAATCCCCATTAATTTTGGTGGGAATAGTATTACTTTAATCCTGAGGTATGCTTTGGCACTTTAAATTGAGGATCTAACACACATTTAATAAAATGACTGTCCACTCCAGATCTCAACTGCTAAATTCTGCCCTTAAGCCATCACGTTACTTCCGTTGGTTTGGTATGTGACATGCCAAAGCAAAGGGGGAAGTTTTGCCCACAGCATACACAGTGAGACTTCAAAGAACAGACATTTTAACTTGGCATTGTTTAGCAGTTATTAGAATTAATCACAAGCATAGATAGGAGAGTAACTCTCCTAAATGTTTCATATTTTTTAGGCATCTCTTATGATGATAGCAAGCTTTGCTCAGTGCGCTCATCAATCCCTTTACCCTGGGAAGAGAAAATACTTCTGTCTTTTATTAGATGCTCTGTCATTTAGACAGTGGTAGATGACTCTAGAAAAATTAGTTCCACCTGGTAAGGCGGCCTATGGGAAAGACCTGTGACATTACACTGAATTAATATAAAACCTATGAGGCAAAGAAACAGGTTAGAAAATGTATTTACGCTGAAAGTACATTTGAGAAGATTTCCACCCATATTGGATTTTTTTTTGCTCAGTTGTGAAGTTTACTGAAACACTGCCAAAATCAGTCTTGTGCTGTAGTCTCAAAGAGCACTAAACATTGACCAGTAAAACAACTTCCTCACAAGCCCTGCAGATGTGGTAGATATTTAAGACTCTTCCTCTAGAGTCGCTGCTTCTCTTTTTGAGTATATGTCCATGCTTGCATAGTCTACACAGTCCAAGAGTTCATCAGCCAAAACAGTGGAAAACGAAAACTATATTAGCAACACTATTTTTTCATCCAAGAAATTCTTTGCGTCGGTGTTTTTGCATGTTGGGGTTTTTATATTTTATTTTGCATCTTCCTGTGATCCTGAAGTACTTTTAAGATGGAAGGGACCTCACTTCCTTTGCTGTGTCTCATTGCAACCATTTCTTCTGTCAAAGTTTCACATTTATTTATTTGTCAGATTGTTATAACCAGGTGTCACAGTTTATTCCCTGACAGCAGCTAAGCACCATGTAGCCCCTACCAGTGGGCTCAGGGAGAGAACTGCAACGGTAGAAGTGAGGAAACTCGTGGTCTGAGATATTTTAAAAGGGAAAGCAAGGTAAAATACTCTGTATGCAAGCAAAGTAAAACAAATCTTTGTAGATTCACCACTTCCTATTGACAAGCAAGTGTTCAGCCATCCCCAGGAAAGCCGGGTTCCATCACTGTGCTAACAGTGACTTTGGAATTCAAATGGTGTAACTCCTAACATCTCCCTGCTTCCTTCTTCTTCACCTCACTTCATACACTGATCATGATGTCATGTGGTATGAACTGTCCCTGTGGTCAGGGGTCAGCTGTCCCTGCTGACAGATTTTCCTTTGTTGGCATTAGTATAATTTAGAAGGAAAAAAAATGTGTGTCTAAGTATTCAAGCTTCACTAAAAGTTATTGAAAACCTTATTGTCATTTTCAGTTAAGGAATTTTCTATCCACTAGCAATATTTACTAGTAAATTAATATTTTTATTGCCATTTAAATCTTACTTTTTGCCACAGCTAAATTTTTATACATTTAGAAGTTGTGAAATAAAATACTTATTTCAAAACTACTGAAACCACTGTAGAAACAGTTTACAAAGACATCAATCCATTTTTTCCTCAGGCCTTTGGTGAGAATTCCTACAGCTCAGGATTTAATGCTCTTCCATGCTAGCAGGAAGTGGATGTTGTGACCAAGGGAGGTACGGCTGTAGATTTAGAATAGGAAATACATGCCTTCCCTAGCTTTGCAATTCTCTTCTCGGTAGAGAAATTATGGACTGCAGATGTAGAATGCAGTATTTGTCACAAAGAATATTTGCTGCTACTTTGATTCCTCTTGACCTCATTTCCTTGGTTTGGAGCTTCATTATTTTCAAAGCTCAGTTAGTTATGTTTATTGTGTGCACTCTGTATAGTTTGTGCACGATTAATCTTCCATTTTTATTGATTCTTCATGCTTGGAGGCTAAAAAATCCAAGGTTTTCCTCATCCCTTTCCAAAAGATCACTCTTCTTCTCTTTCTGGACTGAGCACAGAACATTTGCAGAGAAAAATCTAATAGCTGATTCAAAATGAATTCAGATATTGAGCCTTGAGTATATAGCTTTCCACTTTCCATCTTATGGTGTTATACAAATGCATTGTAATGACAGAACCAAAGAATCATAAAATGTCCTGAGTTAGAAAGGACCCACAAGGAGTATTGAGTCCGTTCCTGGCCCTACACAGGACCGCTCCTCCTTTCCCAAAATAATGGACAATAACCTGGGCAATTTTTAAAAATATAATGAAAAACAAGCTTAGTTGTTAGCAATGATTCAGAGAAAATAGTGTCTACCAACACATATCATTGAGGATATTTTGATTTCAGTCGATGCCTGCATTGTGGATCATCTTTCTGTCTCTCCGCACCAAAGTTTGGCAATAGGCATTAGCTTGTGACATGTAAAGTTGTACCTACTTTTTAGTCTACAGAGATGGAAACTCTCAGCAGAGACGTGTTAAAGATCTGTCTGTCACCATTTTAATAAGACATCAAATTGCATGTTGCTCTTAATTTGAGTAGAATGAGAGATTAAAGCATTTGGCTTAAATCAAGCCTTTTTAACTAGACTGCAAATGAACACCATAAGAGAAGGATATTTAAGCACAGAGAGCTTTAAGTCGATAAATGCATATATTTTTTAATTCTTAATTTTTAAATTTTTTAATATATTTTTTAATTTTTAATTAATAATTTAATTAAAATAAGCTGATAATTATTAGTATATATTTTACATAGTGAAAAGTGAAAGAAACCTAATTACTGACTCAGTAAGAAAAAAGGCAAACATCATTAGGTAGCTAATTTTACAAAGAATGCACATTTGTTTATTTAGAGTGAAGGGACAAATAAAATTTTTTAAAATCCCAACTTTCTATGTACCAAGTATTTCCATGTAAAGTAGTCAGAAATGAGTACCTGTAAGAGCTGTTAGTGTGAATTGCCTTATTGCACCAGGTGATTGTGAAAAGGACAAATGGAGGAAGAATATGTTTATTTGTCACAAAATTCTTCTTATCTTCCCTCATAGAAATGTAGGAACTGTGGATCAGATGGCACTGGGTCTGCTTTGCAAAACAGTGAGAGTTCTCATGAAAGCAAACGTGCAGGTGCATAGCATGTGGCAGTCATAGAATATAAGGTTTCAGGAATTTGTAATTGTCCTAAGGGAAAATGTAAAATATTCCCTTTTATGGACAAATAAGTTACTTCTAAAGAATTGTTATATATTTTTCCCTTTATAATTACATTTTTGTGTCTGATTGCAGAAAAATTCCATTAATTCCTTTTATCACACTGCAAACATGGTGAATGAATTGTTTTGCTTCAACTGGAAGGACGTTTATATTCTTAGAGAAGACAAAAAACACCTGGGTTGTTAGCATTTCTGATATTCTAATTCCATTGTTTTTCTCTGAGTTTCAATGTATGTTCTCTTTTATAAGACTTTCCATTCTGATTATTCCTGTAAGGCGCTTGTAACAGCAAAGACATTCCATTGTAAATTTTCTTCAGATATCCTTTGTTTCTGACTGACAAATAAAGATGACTTAATTTTTATTACGGTGTATCCATAAAGACTGCGTATTAGCAGTATTTACAGTTTCCAAACTTCACAGAGTTTTCCAGAAAAATAATCCAAAAAAACTCAAAAACTTCTCAAATGGCCACAAAAAGGCTATAAACTTCATTAAAATGTGTCGGCGTTCTATTATTGTCACAGTTAAAACATACAAACTGTAATACCTATTGTTACAGCACAAAGAAAAACAATTGTCCTGAGAATCTTAATGTAAAAACCATTGATTAATAAAAAGATACAGATTTTTTTTTCACCTTCGTAGCTGGAAAAATTCTTTCATCTGTGCAATCTTCTATAGTAAGACTTTGAAAACTGGAAAAAAGTTTTTTTATAAAAGAAATAAAATACCTTAATGCAGTAGGTATGACACATGAGTGTCCATTTTAGGCAGTCTGGAAATACACATTTTCAGTCTGTGGAAACGAACTGCCTTATGGTACACACAAATCAGAAAAGAAATATCACAAAAGTGTAAAATTGTTTCAATAGGGATGCAAATGTCTGAATTAATGTCCTGCAATAGATTATGAAAGGTAAAAGACTTTTGTGTCACCTTGCACTGTGAATTTGTGAATAATTCCTATAGATAACACAGAACTTTATCTATTTCACTCTGTTGCAATTTATTTTCTTGAAATTTCTGCATTAAGGGAAATGAAAGACAGTTCTTTTGACCTATTTAATTTTTCTTCTTATATACAGATATGTTATTGTGAGTGTGATCATCAATATAACATAGAAATATGGGTCCCAGATACAGGTCATATGAAACAATATTATTGGCAAAAAAATTGTTTTAAACATCAATTGTGTTACATCGATTTTTGGAAAAAGTTTCTAGAATCTTCCAGTTTCCTGAATGATGAGTTAGGGCATCACTTCATCACATTTTTTTTATTTTATTTGAAGAAATGCATTATGGATCTTGATCAGAGACTGTCTTTTATTATTATTACTTACTCATCATAACACCATTTTAAGAAGGTAATAATTACTAAGAATGATCTAGTATAAATGATTGTGTCTTATGTCAGTTTCATTAATTAATGAAAAAATGCACATTTTGCCATTTTCACCAGGATTAACTCTTTCTCTCTTCAGGTTTAATGTAAGATGCAACAAACTGCTCTCTTTTTTAAAATTATAATACCAATTACATTTATCTGGCAACTGTTTCATATTTTACAGGTCTTCCCTAACAAAAACAGTGAATATTAGCTTTGTTCTAAGGTGGTAGGAAAAGAGGAAAATTGTGTGAGCATGAGAAAGCTAGGAGAATAATACCCTAAAGGTAAGAGTTCTTAAATGCCAAGTGCCCTTTCTCAGCCTCAACCATTCATTCTGAAAATGGCCTATCAAAAAGGCTTAGAGGGAGCACTTTAATTACTGTTCCTTTGACAAATGTAATATATTTTCAGAAGCAGGCCCATACATTTATTTAGGGCCAAATGTTGTACAACAAAACTGTCCTCAGAGGTATTTCATTCTACCATCCTATTTTTTTCCACCTGGCTTGCACTTCTTTTTCTTTTTTCTAATGACTATGTCATTCCTAGAGACATTTTAAAATGAGTCTTAAATCATGTTTTCCTTTAACAGAACATAAGCTACATGAACAGGGTGGGAGAAAGAAAAATAGTGTAAATAATCACAAAGTTTTTATAATGTTTTCATAAGAAAAGAATGACCAGCAGCCCTACACCAGGCCCTATATAACTTGTCCCGAGCTCAGCTGGGCTGACTGTCCCTATATATCTTCTCCTAAATTCTGCTGGACTTAAGTCTTCTCCTGGATCCTTACAAATATGAAAGGAAGTCCAACATACTTCCACACATATACTTTTTCCTCCCCACTCTCAGGAGACACAGCAAAACCTTGACTGCTTGTTTAGTTAACTGAGGTTGAAAAGAAACCTGACTTAGGCTGGATGGCACTTCTTGTAAAAACTCATCTCAGATGAAAGTCCAGAAGGCAATGACCACTTTGAGAGAGTGTCCAACTGGTAAAAGCCAGTTTCAGGAGTAGATCTCTACAGATCTCCAGCAGGAATAGACTGAAAAATCTTTTTGTTCTTGGCATATACTGAACATAGAACTGAATGTTCAATTATGCAAGCACAAGAAATGAGTGAGAGACTTGCTGCCACCTCTTGTAGCAAAACCAGAGTGAAATGAGTATTCAGAAATTTATACAGAGGCCAAAAGAAAAAAATATTAGAGAAATTTCTCCTCCTCTCCCCTCCCCCTCACTCCATGAACCTAGTAATTATCAAGTAATCCTAAATAAATCTGGTGTATTGTTCCCATCTGATGCACAGATGCTTCTATGACCTAATCCTCACAGTTATTTCTGCAGAATTATTTTTTTATATGAATAGGTTCTATTTATCATATGGCACTGCAAACATATTTGTTTTATCAGCCTTTATACGAAGGTGAAATTTGTCTTCTAAGCTGAAAAATTCATCAGCTAGTTTCTGAGCACTGTAGTGCTGTCTCAGTATTCTGTGCATGTAGAAAAAACGTCTATTTAGACTTTTCATTTTATCTTATCCTGTGTAGCCAAAGAGAGTCATGTTCCCAGTAATTAGAATTGCATTCAGTGATACTTATATCTAAATATGTTTTAGACTGTAATTGCAAAACCCATCAAAAAGAAAAAAATACAAAATAATCCTTGTATAGCATCTCTTTCCTGTATTCAAATATGCTGAATTTAATTAAATTTGTTTTTTGCTAAATTAAACTCAATATAATTACTTAATATGTTTTTAAAATTGAAATGAATCTTAGAAAAAGAAACAGATATAGTCATGTACTGAGTTTAAAAATGACTTATGGTATTGTTTCCAAATAATAAAAGATATAGCTGAAAGATAGATTTTCACTTTGGTGCAAATGGAGGACAGTTAATATCTCTTTTATCTTTTCCTTAATCCATGGAGAACATAACATAATTTTCTTTCTTTCTAAACTGTCTAGACAAAGAAGAAAAAAAGTCCTTCTTCTTGTGCTTTTCTTTTCCAGATGTGTGTGATGATTAATCACTGTATGTGTCTAGACCCCATGGTAATCTCTGTCCCTGTTTCTGTCTCTACATTCATCTTTGACATCATGAGTTTCGTTTTAATACAGTCCGATTGATTTGTTTGCAGCTACAACACTGTTTTCATTCTTTTCCCCTCTGAAACGTCTTTATAGCACAAATACAAACTAGCCCATATTCTCAAGCTGTGTAAAATTGATTTGTGAGAACTGATTGCAAAACTTAAGTGTATGGTGATTCACGTCCTAGATTGCAATGCCTGTATTGAAGATGCTACAGTGGAGTTAAGAAGGACATGATTATTTAGGACTTTGCAAATATTTCCATCTCCTTTATTAATTTTTTCATTCTAGCTGTAATGAAAGAAATGGGAATCAAAATAGATTTTTATTGTGTAAATAAAAATGTCTGTATTGATTCCCATGTCTCTGTCAAATCTCTTTCTTTGTATGTCTATATCATCCTTCATCCACCAGGAAAGTGAGGAAAATTAGAACCATAGGTGGATGCTCCAATAGTTCAGACATTGAAAAAAATAGTTTTGTGAGATTAAAACTGTCGTATGAAAGTTCCATACTTTTCATTTTGAATTGGCATTGAGTGAACTTTTTATTTACTTGAGACACTTTGAAAGCATATGTAGGGCAGAGAAAATCCATTTTGGATGGATTTTTTATTGCTCTTCATCACAATAAATTATTCCTAGCTTTAGTTCTTTGCTGGATTGTAAACTGGAAGATTCTTATTCCTGGTCAATTTAGTGCCCAAAAAAACCTCACAAAAGTAGCTATGTTAAGGAGTTGACCACTCTTAAATAAAAGGAAACTTAGACAAACTGGAAAATCATCTAACAATTCATTTTAATACATATTTGATGTAACTGAAGAATCACGCAATTTTTTGGACCAAATTTTCCTGTATGCCTTAGGACTACTATGTGAAAGAGATTACAAGACAGATCCAGCCTAAAATTTGCCTAAGTTTTCAATGACGAACAAGTACACAAAAGGCAGTGTCAAAAATCCTGAGATTCAGGGACCAATTCCTCTCTCCATTATCTTGTGATAATGTACAGACTAGAAAACTTTTCCTAATAAGTATTTACATTTTCCTCATTATTAAGGCTTTTAAGTTCAATACTGTCTCCTCTTGAAGAAAGAACAAAATTTTTTTCTTTCAAAGGAGACAATGTAAGTAAAAAAACAAAATAGTCATGATCAGGCCTCTGGTTAATTCTGGGACTAAGAACTAGAACACTTCAGCTTCTGTATTTTAGAATGCAATGAGTACTGCACAATTTGACTATAATCAGTTGAGCACTTACTGCCCCGTTTTTAAACATTCTTGCGTTGCTTTCTATGAGTGACATCTTTTTTGGTTGTTTGTTAATGAAAATATTACTGTAATTTAGAAATGTTTTGTGTACCATAAATTATTTTACAGTACCAGATACTATTGTAAAAGAAAAAATTCTGTTACAGTTTTTTATAGATAATAATATATGCTCAACAATATTGGAAAAAAGAATCCACAAAATTATTTTGCAGAAATTATGAGGAGAGTAGTCCCAACCTGGGTTTGATTTATAGAATATATTGAATAATATCAGAATTTACTACAGATATAAAATCTGTAATTAGAACTGAATATCTGAGCAACAGACCTGGAATAGTTTGATTGACAGTGCTATTCAGAGTCATCATTTCATGTTGAAAACTTCTTTTACTCTAATATTTTCTCAAAAACTTGAATGCTGTTATTAACAGTCTTCTTAGTAGAACATATATACACATTATATATATATATAGATTCACACACACACGCACACACACTGTCTCACCAAGATATATATAAAAGCAAGACTTACATAATTGCATGAAAGTAGGAATTTCTTTTCTGTTTAAGTTATTTCCTGCGTACCAATTTTAAGTCAAACAGATGAAAATAATTCTTGAGTCCTGGAGAATAAAAATAAAGGCAAGACCAATTAGATTCTGATGGGCTTTGTTGGCCAGATTTGAAACAAACACCATACTTCTGAATCTCACATTTATTCCAGTGCAGACAAAAATGTACACACTTTTATTGGCTCGCTAATTTTTACAAGTACTTTTGAACAACTAACCTAAACATTATTTTCATGTTTAGAAATATCAAGGTGTTGTACAGATACCCATAGGCCAAATTTTCTTGGGGAAAAAAAACAAAACAAGACAGTAAGCTATCTGAATTACTGAATGAGGTAATTTTGCTTAAAAACATGAGATTGGAAATGAACTTTGGTATTTAGGATCATCAAAGTCTTAGTTTCAGTGATAAAAGTTCTAAAGAAATTTAGGAAATGAACTTATTTTCCTAAGAGTAAAAGAAAATCTGAAGTGACTTGAGTTTTATAAATTATGAAAACCCTTCCTACAGCTAATCTCTAACAATATCTGAACATACAGACAGAAGTCAAAAAGTTCATTTACGTATTTCAGAAGAGAAAAGTGTGAACTAATTAAGAAAATTTTCTTGGTCCAGCTAAAAAGTAGAATTTGTAGCTGTATCATTCTCCTCTCTTGTGGAAGGCCAAGCCCCTCTTGAAAACACTCAAAGTCAAAAGCACTGCATGAAAAGAGCCCTGATGGAGTTTGAGGGTGGAGAAAGAGATACAAAGAGACAAAAATAGGATGGGTTTTTCTGTGCTTTAAATTGTCCATTTTTAAATCTTTTATCAAAAGGAATAGCCATGCTTAATTTCTTTTCCCAGTAATTATAGTCATCATTATGAGCAAGATTAATCACATAAATCCTACTAAAGAGATATTAAAGGGCAATTCATAAGACTAAAGACTATAAGAACATTTGTCCTTCATGACATCTATAAACCAGCAAACGGAGGTACAAAGAGTGTCTGGAAGAGAGTATGGCTATCAAAATACCTATTTAACAAACAAAATACTGTAAAAGTATCCAAACTCTCTCAGGTTGGCATTTTTATGATTGTGAGTGGGATTTGGAACTCACATCCAAGTGTTCTTTCCCATTTTACATTGTCATAGCAGTTACCATTTCCTTCCAATGCACAGCAAAATTTTGCCTCAAATGTATTCTGCAAATTCAATGTATTAAAACATGCTAAACATTATGAATTCTTGCAGGCTAGCAATTCATCTTAACCTATTTTGTATTAAAATTTGGCAGTCATTAAAAATGAGAATTTAAAGGCAAATTAGGAGAGCAAATCCAGCTCTATAGAATGCATGTGTTCAGTTACCTCATTGTGACAGAGTCCAGCATAATTTACATGTGTCTCTTCTTCAGAACTCATATAGCTTGACTATTACTACCATGTAATAATAACTACCATGTACTGTTTCTACCATTAATACTTGCTAGGTGATCAGTGAGCATCATCCTCAGCATTTAACATTTCTCAGAACCCAGAGAGGATGATCAAAATGGTATTTCTATCCATGGCAATTCTTTATTGTAGATATGGATATGCAAACACAGACCTAATGGAATTATTCCAATATTTGAAAAACAAATTCCATTAAATCACTATGTAGAAAAATGTATTTCTTTCCAATTCTGGCAATTCTCAAGTGGCATTATTCAATTCCCACAATTAAAATCAGCAAGCATTCTCATTGTCACTCTTTACACTGAAACTATGTTTTTTATTAAACACAGTTACTTGAAATAGTTCTTAATTTATTCATTAAGGACAACGCAGTATAAAAATTGATTATTTTTTTAGTCCACTTTAGCTAAGGGTCCTCAAAGCATAGGAACCTACCACATAATAGTCAAGATAAAAATCAGCATTTGGAATAAACAGATTGACTATGTGGAAAAGCACCCACTTGTCATTTCTGAAGTATTTTTCCATTATAATAAGGTTTCCAAATACTCTTCATTTCAGGTCATATTTTTATCAACATAAAATGTGCTCAATGGATTACAACATACTTATGTGTAAAGAGCTCTGAAGTTATGTTTTTGTTGCTTGTACAAAATTAACACGTGAAGGAAAAAGTATGGTTGATAGGTCATTAGCTAAAAGAAAATCTGTCCAATTTAATGGAATCTTAATAAAAAGGAATGCATTTATTTTCTCCTGTTCTCCCAAAACATGGCTGGCATTGCTTAATGTGTTTCAGTTCTGATACTTTAGAGCTTTTTACATATTCCTCTAAAAAGGATGATTTGATTTAAATATCAGACTGAAGATATTTTCTTTTTTGATTAGAAAAAAAATTAAAATAACAACCTGCTTTGGATGTCCAAAAATATTAGAACAGTTTAAAATGTAGTTTTACTGGACCAATTTATTACTGAGGCTACTTCCTTGAAATGAGTTTACTTTTACAGCCTTTTGTATTTTAGTAGAACTTATCTCTTTTGAATTGTCTCCAACCTTACCTCAAACAAACATTTTTTACTGTCCCTGTTAGAGAAATTGAATGACTTCACAAGCAGATTTGAATCATTCAATATTGAGACATCTGGACGTTGCCTTCTTCCCTCTCCTGACCTTCACCTACCTGTTCAAATACAAGCCATGAAGATGCACGACTACAGTAAATACACGTTTCTTTATGCTCTGAATGTATTCTAACCAACTGTGTGCTGGCTTCTTCATTTTTTGGGCTAGTGGCCAGTAGTATCTCTTGCTAGAGAGGAAAGAGGAAAAAAACAAATATTCACTGCATTTTTGCCTTTTCAAGATACTTATGGGAAGAAATATAAGTGATTATCAATTTAATCATTATGAGGCATAACCACAAGATAAAGATAATTATTAAGCAAATCTAATCATATTTACACAAAACTGTCAATTTTTTTTCTAATTTAATGTTCCTTTTTGCCAAATAAGCATTTCTTTGCAACAATATCTGAAAAGTTTATTGCATAATATGATACATAGTCCAGTTGGCTTCCAAAGTTTTGGGGTTTTGGGTTTTTTTTTGGGGTGTGGGGAGTTGTTTTTTTTCTTAAAGGAATCAGAAGTATGACTTTAAAATTAATAAGAGTCTTAGACTCACACTCTTATAACATCTCTGTGATAATGACATTACGGCTGTGAAATATTCCTTAAAACATTAACACATGTACTTTGTAAGTGGTCATATGGTGCTGAGATACAACGTTTTCTTCCCTTTTACCAGTTAGGAACCACTCCTTGTTCTTATGTAATACAAAATGACAACAGTACCTGATCTCCTCACTGGAGATTTATAAATTAAAATCTTTTAATACTGAACTGACAAATCAAGGCTTATTCAACATTGTTTAGATGATGTATATTCCATTTACATTTAGAAGAAATAATTACTTTTAAAAAACAAAATGAGAAAGTAGAATTATCATTTTTTGCTGGCTTTTTTCATTATTTGAACATGAATGTAAAGCATACACTAGTTTAATTTGGTAGACATCCCTTGTAGTCCATTAAACCACTTTGATATTAAGAGGTGAGAATTTATTAATGAATTTTACGTTCAGGGAAAAATAAAAGAGTTATGAGGAAAACATGCAAAAGCCAGTCTTTTATTTCCTCAGGACAATATCCTCTGAATATCATGTCACAATAACTTTTCAGTTTACTCAATAAAAGCTGGAATAGAATCATCAATTCAATCTCTAAAAATGCTGCCCTGAAGAAGCTATTGTACAGTGGGAACTTCAGAGTACGAAAATCTCAAAAGGAACACAGAAAATGGAAATATTCTAATAGGTTCCTGGGCTTCCAAAAATTCACACTAATTACTTTTGATCTTTTATATCCAAAGAGCAACAGGTGGTTGTTTTCCAAAATCAAAGGTTCCAGGGACTTTGAACATTCACAGAAATTTTCAAGGAGGGGAAATTTATTAGCTCGTCAACATTTTCCTTGAGGTTTCAGTTCAAACATTTCTTCATAGATGGAAACCAGGAAACCAGACACTTCTAAGCCTTTAAAGGCAGGCAGAGGTAATCTGTTTAGTCTATCACTTAGAGGATGGTTGCATTTTGCTGTACAAAAATAAGAAGTAACAACTTGAGGTGATTTTAAATTTACAGACCAGTCATGGTTATGTGCCAAAGTAAAGGCCAGACAGAATCTCTGCTATGGGATGCATTTTTACACTTAGAGGTATCTAAAAGCAAGGCTTGATATCCCAAAAATTAATAGCATTTAACCTACATTTTTAAAATATATTTTTAAAATTTTATTTTGTGGTGACAGTGGTGTCACATAAATTCATAATGCAGTATTAATAAAAAAAAAGAGGGTTGTAGTTCAGGTGCTATTCTTCTCATTAGAGCATGAATATCCATGGAAATACCACATGTCATCATTTTTTCCTTCAGGCAAAACTTTGCATTATCATCCAGATGATTGTTTGGAAAGTTGTAATATGGATTTCATCTCAGTCTGATTGACTAAACCCCAGCTCATATGGCACTATTTCCTAGAGCCAGGATTTAATCAGAGTGACTTGAAAAAGTCTACCTCAGATTTTTTTCCCATGAGAAAGGTTTTGCACTGATAACTAGACCATTTCATATGTATTTACACAACCAAATGAATTGTATTGATTAGCAACACTTAGTATCTATTCAAGCACCTATTTGAGTGGGTGTTTAAATTCTCTAATTTTAAATATTTTATGTTTGAATACTCAAGTCAATATTCAACCTTATTGGCAATGCATATCATTTTTGACTACAGCTTAGAATACTGAACTATTTAAAGACGTGCTGCCTCTCGGGATTGAGATCAGTATCACCAACTTTCTAATAAATATTCAACCATGGAGAGACAGAGCGTTTTCTCAAACCTGCTGGGTTCCTGTAGTGCTGAATGTTTCACATAAATATGGCTGAATGAACTAAAACTTTGTCATGCTGAATATTATCAAGAAATTCAGTTTCTGAACTATTTCTTGTTTTTTCCTAGCTTCTTTGGTTCATCTATTTCATCAATTAGCAAAAACATTTGAATATGTCAGTTTCAATAATTTCAATGCATAAGAAAAATGTAAATTAAGTTAAATATGGCACTGAGACTCTAAACCCAGGACTTTATGATCCATGTCCATTTGATTGGTGACTCTAAGCCATACACAGACAGGTTCAAAAATTGAAACCAAACTGGTATGAATCAAATGCAATCTTTGCTGCTGGCATGTAACTAAGCACTTTTGGGGGCAATTTACAATGCCAACAAATGAAATGGAACTTACAAAGCTTCAAAAATTTGTTTTCATCCAATTAATCGCTGATAATAAATCAAATTCTAAATTAAATAAATAAAGCAAATTCTGTAACTGTATGAAAGATAGTGAGACAACTTTAATGCAACTGTACAAGTTACTTTAATTACCCTGTTACTTACATTGCATTTATTTCTGCAAAACACCACACATCAAAAATTTATTAATCAGTTCACTTTTCTGTTAGTAAAAGCTAAGTACTTTGATGCTGTAAAATGAACCTCCATCCTTCAGAATAGATCCTATCCTAGGCGCCTTTGACTTTTAAATGTGCATAGAGAACAACAGTGAAAAAAGCATGCTGCTCTTGTAAAACCTGTCCCTGTAGTATTTAAGTGATGAATAACATTGAGAAAAAGATGAACCTGTGTCTTATATCCCTTGTTTCACCTACCTAACTGAAAACTCATTGGAAAGCAGCTCCAATCCCTGAGCTCAAGTCTCTCTGAATCTGTGGCACCTTTGTCTTTGCTTCTATAAATGGAGCAGTGTTCATTCTCTTCTTCCAAAATATAACAGGTCACAGTAGCACCTTCTTCCAAAGTGACCATTTCAGAAGAGGACACTTGCCTCATTGGGCACATGGGACACAAACTTCGAACCTTTACCTCCCAGAGGACTACAATACAGAAGCTATTATGGGGTGCTCTGCATGCAGAAATAAAAGACACTCACAAGCACTTTTGTAGAAATTTTATCACCAAGAAGCAAACGAAGAATTGTGACTTCATTGATGATAAAGGAAGAAAAGGTAGAAATGCCAGTTGCTGGTCAGGGTGCTTGGGTGGGACAGAAGAAATTTAGCTTCTGAAATTATTTTTCTCTTTTTGCACAAAACCATGATTACAGCACAAATGTCTAGTGGTGGCCTGCTTTGGAAAGGAGCTCGGTCCCTTCAGTGAACTTTGGTGTGCCTCACCCAGTATGAAGCTGCTGTCCCTCAGCTGGGGCAGCTGAAGACAGGGACACATCACTCCCAGTTCAGAGCAGTGTTGGTCTGAGCTATGCCCTCCTCCTTCCATGCCTGTCAGAATGGACTCCACTCTATTTGGCATGAGCATCAACAGAGCTCTGGGATGTCTTCAGAGTGTAAGGAGTCCTTTTGTCTGCAAAGACATTTAAACTGCATTTTAATGTAGCAGGATAATGTACACCATGTGGAGCTTTACAAAAGCTCCTTCACTACTCATTCAATGTATGGATGTTTCTACACACTAAAATACGCTGAGGAGAAATACTCCACCGTCTTCCATGATCCTGGAGTGCGGAGACACAAAATCCTATTTTCTTTATCTTGCAGGTATTGCTGTCAATTTAAATACAAGTATGTGGCACCTAGCCTATAATAGCTTGTTTTACTTCAGAGGAGACACATTTCAATCCTATACTCAGTACTGAGGAGTATTTCCATTAAATTAGGGCAAAAAGCAAATAGAAAATGAAAACAAGTAGATCTCACCATGGCATAGGAAATAACTACTTCCTGCTATTGGGCTACAACCCCAAAGCTGGTGTTTAGAGTCTTTGTTGCCTTTGTTGCCTTTGTTGATTATGTCACCACTTCTGGATTTCATAATCATTTAGGTAATCTCTTGCATTTCTAGTTTGATTCCATTTCTTCCATCATAATAAATTATTGAAAATCCCCTCTGTGTCTTCATTAAATGACTTCTATTCAAACTGGCCTCTGTAGGTTAATGAGGGCTCTAAATACGCTTCAAATGGACTTAGAGTTCATAGGTTGTTGATTTATTATTTTCTTGTGACAGAACACCACACTAAAAGCTATTTCCTTTCATTTATGTGATGTACTGTGCACACAATCATTATGCAAAACACAGAAAGATGTAGTCTCTAAAATTAAAGATATTTCTTCATTTTTAACTATGCATGAATGTGCATGTGTATTAAGAACACAATGGGATTCATCTTGAAGGTCTTAGAATCATGAGGTATAGTGGTGAAACAGCCTGCAATCTCATAAACTATTATTTCCACTGGAGATAATGGCCTATGACCATGGAAACTCTTGGGACAAAGTTGAATATGGAAGTGAAATTCAAATGGTGCCAGGATGGTAAATGTTGTGCCTAGATGTCTTCACATCTTCAGTATAGTACACAAAAAGTTAATCAAGTAATCCAACAGTGAATAAAGTAGAGCACTACCAAAATTTCTATCTGTATCAATTGTTTAAGGCAGAATCAATAAACTACATATTCACATATTTTAATATTTATATTTGATTCCTTCTGAAAATAGGGTGTGTGAATCATTTTCCTCCAACAGTTTGACACAATTCAAAAGCTGAGATTGAAAGAAAAGTTTTCTGAAATCTTAAGTAGTTTAATTAAATTATGTCATTGTTCTAATAGAATTTATCCACATTGCTTTAATAGAATTTATCAACCCCACTCTTTACATTTTAGAGGACATTTGGATTTCCAATTATTAATCTTCCTTATCTTGATGAACAAAGCTTATATAATGTGTGGCTATATAAGTATTGCCTCTAGAGCCCCTCATCTTCCTTCCTTTCTAAATTCTTCTAGAAACTTTCCTATGAAAAAAGTCTCTATTTGTTTCAGGAACTTCAAGACATTTTGGACAGTCCTTATTAAGGCTTTTTAAGTTCTATATGAGTCAGATTTGGGGTTTTTGATTGTCTAAACTTTAGTTCTAGTTCTGTAGATGACCTGTATCTGTTTGCATTATCTTACACCCTCTCAGTAGCAAAGGGTCTAGCACTCTGACAAAATAAGTCAAAATTAGGTCATTGAGAGGTCATTGATGGAAAATGGAGATATTTTAAAATTCTGATACATATTTTCAGGGGAATCGATGTACTCTTGCATGTTTTAAATACATCTAAAAGACTTTGATATCAAAACTGCTGCTATGTTCCACACGGTTGGCAATGATTAATTTTTTGGTTGGGGAAAAGTGATTAGTGTTTCAGCAGCTACCAGTGTCCCAGTCTTGGTGATTACTGTACTTAAAGCCACAGGATTAACTCCTTCTTCATGTGTATAATGATTAGCTTATATAAAATGTTTTGCCAAAATATGTTCAAACAAATTTTGGGCTAGTGCTAAAACAGAGGGCATATACAGATACAATTATTTTGTGTGTTTATGTCTAATGTTTAACATATAAGCACATTTAAGTTGAAATCCCTTAAGAATTTGGGCTGAAGGCTGTCTTAATGTCTGAATTTCAATTAAGCTTCTCTGAGTATGCTTTTTCTCCAATTCTTGGTGGAAAAAAAAAGCAGAACTTTAGCAGAACAGCATAATCTTGTACAGGATGTACAAATGTCTTCAGATTAATTTAGGAATATAGGCTTAAGATTTGCAAACTCTGAGCAGTGCTGGGCCAAAAAAACCTCTATGAAAAGGGTTTCCTTCTCTTCCTCTTTTTTTCTCTTTTCTTCTGAATTAACCTCTGCTCCTGGAACACCCACCCAATTCCTCTGTACCACAGGACCCTATTTATCCTGGATCTCTCTTCTTTCCACTACATTTCTTTTCACTGATCCCCCTTGCCTCAGTTTACGTGTCATGGGCTTGATTATTCTGTATGTCTCAAAAAGGGACATTTTCTCTGCCAGAATTCATTAGTGTTCACTCTAAGTGTTGTTCCAGAAAAGGAAAACAATATTTTCATTGACAAATGAATAAATAATTTTTAAAAAAATAGTGGAAATCCATCAAGGAAAATAAGAAGTTGATGTGTAGCTCCTGAAAAATACCTCAACATATTGATGTTACATAAACTCAATTATAGATGGAAATAATTTAAAATATATTTATATTTAGATGTTGCATATTATTCATACAATATGTGAATATGTAACATATTGTGCAGCATATCATAATTTTTCTATTTAATAAATAGTGCTATCTGGAATTGAAGCTAAGTTAAAAGGAGGCAATACATGTAATTATTGTAATGCCATAAACATTTTCTTATTTAGGCTTATAAAAAGAAAAAAAAAAAATTTTCATATTCTCCATTACATTTAGACAGTTTGGAGAGCAAGATGTTGTTGCTTTTTCTTGAACGGTATTAAATTGAAGTTTCCCAAAAAATAAATTGCAGATGAAATGTATCAACCTTCTTAACCCTGGTCTCATTAGTAGATGAAAATATAAACACCCTGGAAAACACTCTTATAATATAGAAAAAACCCACATCTTAGACCATAGCCAAAGATATACAAACCAGAACTTGAATTAAAGAGTGATCTTCAAGCAGATAAAAGATTCCCATGGTTGGTGTAGATTCTTTAGCCAGGACTCTTCATAATACAAAATATGAAATATTTTTAGATTCCAAAAAACATTTTTTGGTCAGGATTTCCATTATTCCAGCTCTAATTTCTCTCTTTGATTTATCCAAAATTGTTTGGAAAATCCTAGGAAGACTCATTAGCCCCTTCATTTCAGACATAACTTGTTAACACTTTTTCCAGTGTCAAAAAGAGCTGTCTGAAAACAGTCAATGCTGTTATTAGCCTCAGGCAGAATTCTATCCAATTGTTGCTAATCTCCTAATTTGTATTTTGCTGAGAAGAAGAGGATAAACGTTTTGATTAATTGGGTTCACACTTAGATAGGACAATACTTTCTGCTCTTTGCTGTTTACAGATAATGGGATAGCTCCTGTAAATACAGATTTGTTGTAATCCCCTTTTTCCCCACAGCTCAACTACCTGGCTACCTCTAGTACAATATGCTTCTGGTAGTATTTCCTGCATGTTGCTATTTTGGAGCAATATTCCTGTTATCTAACAAATTGTTTGTTCACCCTATGTTTAAAATTTCTGTATTTTTTCCCTATGTCAGAATTCTTGGATTCTTAGTTAAACTAAGAATATGTTTAAGGGGAAAAGAAGTTCATCGTATATCTAAAAATAAAGCCAAGATTTTATTGTTAGCATAATTAAAACCTTAATAGTGTAGTTAAGGAATTGTCACTAGTCTAAATCTAATTATTACAGCAAAACAAAGAACAGTGCATTTAGAGTATTTAGGTACATAAAATGTTAAAATAATATCAATAATACAATTAAAATTGTAATGCATCTGCAGTCCTTAACCAGGAGAAATATTATGTTCTTGTTAATGATTTTCCTCTTTTTCTTTTCCCATTTCAACTTTGGTTCATTTATATAAATTTGCTAGCATGCAAACTTACTCTTTTTTCACTGGTCCACAGGTCTGGACTACATTGAAATGTACTATATATGGTACCTTTCTGTGTATGTTAGACATAATTTCTTTCTTCTTTTTCTCCCTCCTAGAACCAGCTATTTCCAGATTTATTCTTCTCATGTGTGAGTTTGGTTTTTTCTCACTTACTGCTAGGAGATCCAGATGTCTCCAGTGTCAAGCCTGTGTCCCATCTCTTATCACTTCATGCCTTTACTCAAACACACCTTACCCTCAATCTTCTCAAGGCTCCCAGCACCATGCATCTCTAAACTAAATCATTGTGTGTGGTAAAGTTACCATTTACAGACAACAACCTTTGGTTATTGCTATTTGTAAAAAACTAATATTTGTAAAAAAAAAAAAATACACAACTAAGCAGAAATAAATTGAAATTGACACCTGGTCAGTTGGAGGAATTGCTGTTGCAACTAAGCTAAGCAAAATGAAGCGGGCAAGTCAAAAAAAGCTCAGATAGAGCAAGACTGATGAAAAAGAGAAGTCCTTTCCTTCTCAGAATTTCCTTGTTTGTTATCCTCCACCCTGGTTTCTTGTGCAATGGATTAATAGTAAGTTTGGAATGTCTGCAAAAGACCTAGATTCTGCACCTTGATTTCTGTGAAATCCAACAGGAAATTTTTATCTGTCCTTTCTCCCTCTTATCAGGTACATAAATAAAATACCTCCCAAAAAGATCATGAGAGTCAATGCTGCAGAGCTACTAGACCCTTTCATCCCAAAGAGATACATTAAGCATGCATGATAACCTGTATTTAATATGGCAATAATGTTCAGGTTCTGCTCAGACTAGCAATTAACAGCAGTCTAAACCCTTACAAAATTCTAAACACTCTTCTCTAGTTTCTTTGCCAGTTATCACAATAAGTACCATATATATAATATATAATATTATATATCATAGGGTCGGTGGTAAAAAAAAATTCTGAAGCAAGCCTAGATTTGTTTACTTGTTTATGCTACATGATGTCACAGCAACTGACCACACCAGACATTTTGAAATATTCAATAACAAAATTTGTCTAATACTTTACCTTTGTTCATGCTTTGAAATGTAAATCAACATCTGAAGATTGATTTGACATTATCATACCTCAGTACTTTTGTTCCCTATTATGAATCAAGATCAAAACATTAAAAGGATGTCTGAATTACAGGAATGATTTTACCAGTCTTTGGAATAATGTAAAATTGGCCACCAAACCCAGCTAATAATATGGTATCTTGAAAAAAATAAATGCAGAAAAATAACATATATGACAATTAACAGTACACTTATTGCATTGAACTTGTAGTTGGAAAATAAAACCAAGAATCTTAATAACTTTCATATATTAAAATGTAAAAAGTAGTTTAGCTTCTCTTTTGTGTAAATGCAACCTTAATGAATAGGAATACTTGAATTTTACTGAGCTAGGAATCATGTGATTTAAACAGATCTACTGGCATGAAGTGTTTCACAATACATATTTTAAACCCAAAATTTATGGCAAGTTCTAGCCCAAAGATTTATTGGTGGTGTGTTTAAAAAAACTGACTGTATTTTTTTGGCTTTGCCTCCTTGTTTATAGATCAGGTAAATTACACAAAGACATTTCTGTATTTGCAATAAATAAGATGAGAATTTTAATAGCTCTTCAGCATGTGGATGTAAAGGAATGTGATCCATGGAATTTTTTGCACTAGTATTTGAATTGTTATTAACTAGTTCAATTATAGATTCAGACATGAGCAAAGCCATTTTATACATCAGGGTAGCCACATTCTTCTGTTTAAATTTTCCAACTTGCACCGTGACTGGATAATTTTGCAGTTTTTTCAATACTTTAGTGATTAAGTCAGTCAAGAATTAGGGAGAAACATTTGAAACATTTTATACATATATTGCAACAATTAATTATTGAAGGTAAGTTTAGTCTTATAACATCTTTTTCAGTCAAATAATTTGTAATATTTTGGAGAGGCTTACTACATAATACTTGGACCTGTAAGAGAGGCTACTTTGACAGATACTTTATCACTAATCATTAAGATGTGTTTTAGTCTTTTCCAACTAATTTACAGCACAAAATAGATCTTATCCTATGATAGTAGATATTTCTAATTTAAACATATTTTGATTTTAAAGCTATACAAACAAAAATGAAAGAAGTTTTAGGAAAACTACTTTGAAGAAGGATTTATCCTGTTTATTTGTGGTTCATGACAAAATCACTTGAAATGTTTCTAATGCTATGTTTCATTTCCCTTAAGGAAACAAGACCATAATATACCTCAGCAGTGCAAGGTGGAAATGAAATATTAGTGATAGGAAATTGAGCAGAGCGTTGCAAACTGCTCCTGTGGCTGATCAAAGAGCTTCTATTTTTTTGAATTATTATAGTGAAATAGAAGATACAGATTGGATTTTAGATGCACAGATTTTTCTTTTTAATTCATGTTCTGTGAAGAAAAGAAGGTCGTGACAGTGCCTGGTATAATTGACATATGTCTATAGAATGTAGTGGGGTAGGAACAAGCTGTTCAACTCTTACAGAGTGTCTTTTTTTTTAAACAGAGAAGATACTAGGAAACCTCCCAGCTTATTAAGCCTCCTGTTTTCAGCCCTCATCCCTAATTTGGTGAAAACCATGGAATACAGACATGGACACTTGGTGAGCAGCAGCAAGGAATGGTACAGCATGGGTGGGATGAGATGGACAAAGGTGGCTGTAAACTCATGGCAGTCACTGCTAAATGCTTTCCTAGCTCACCTCTGCAACCTGCTAATTCTTCTTGAAAAATACGCACTAAAAAGCTCTTATCCTGCTGGAGTGCATATTTTGTGCAGTTATGTCAGAAAAACTGTTATACTTTAAAAAATTGAAAATCCACCACCATTCAACATTTGCAATCTACTCTCAACTTCGTGAATATTTAAAGGCAACATTTGAAAAGTGCTTAGTCTCTGA
Source organism: Ammospiza nelsoni (assembly GCF_027579445.1). NCBI lineage: Eukaryota > Metazoa > Chordata > Aves > Passeriformes > Passerellidae > Ammospiza > Ammospiza nelsoni. The sequence goes on along the minus strand of NC_080636.1, from coordinate 34,834,798 downwards.
TTGGGCCCTCCAACCTGTAAAATAGATTTCTTCCCTGAACACTTTTTTTATCACTAGTAAGTATATTTTTTCCTGTATATTTTTTATTCTGTTTACATTACTTTTCACTGCAGTTTAATATTGGAACCATCATATTTTATAGCCCCATAAAATTATAAAGGCTATACCAATTTCTAGCATAATATTTTCTATGGAAATTATGAATATTTTCCATTAAGTAAGCCTTCCAAAAGGAGCTTATAGTGCTCTCTCCACAGACAGTAATAATAGCAATAATATTTATTTAGCACCTATCATCTTAGATTGGCAAATATTTTGCATGAAGTCCCAGTTCTGTGTTTGCTTTAGAGTATGCCACTGCATTTTCTCTCAGCGGGAAAAAAAAGGCAAATCAGAGTATTGCTTTTATAGATTCTCTACCCATTGTGAGAATGTAAATTATAGCCCTTTGCTGAAAATTGTTCATCAGCCATATCAGGCTTAATATTTAAAAAATCACAAAAAAGTTGCAGGTGGCACTAAATACTGACACATACTGACACACACCCTTTGCTTTCAGCTCTTTTGGGATCTACAGGTATTTTACTTTCCAATTATTTGAGTCTTCATTTTGCTTTAAGGGAAATTAATATTTTTCTACTTTTCTGAGGGGAAAATTAAATTGAAAGAATTAAGATGATTATGCAGGTAAATATCAACAGTGAGGATGGGTTTGATGTAAAATGCACTGTTCCAAATTAGCAGTTTTTACTTTTTATAATTTGATCGGTATTTTTAGAGTATAAATCCTTTCACTTTGGTGCATATTTCAAAGGTATACATCCACAAAATTTGGTATCAATACATATGTTTTTCTGCATACAGCAGAATTATCAGAAATGAAAAATTACAAACAAAAATAGCCTATTTCCTCTTAGAATGGTTTTCCTAGTTTTCTTATCAGACAGCTATTTGTGAAGTTTTTTTCTCTTCCAATTAAGTGAAAAATTATTCACTCGCAGAGAAAACCCAACAAGACCAGATTTTTTTAATGTTATTTTGGAATGGTAGAGTCAAGAGAGGTTATATTTTAGCAGCTTTAATATAGGAAGCCTCGATGTTCAATTTTCTAAAGACATAGATTTGGAAAGAAACCTCATGCTGTATTTGTAATTGCACTCGAAAACAAATGAATTTGCAAATTCACAAGAAAGCTCAAGTTTGTCTTTCAAGCCAAAAGCTGTAGATCTCTTGAACATACCAAGAACATAGTTGCTGACTTGAAATTGCAAGAATTTAATCTTTTTGTAGTGTGCAGATAGGAATGCAGTGCTTAAGTATCCAGAAGAACCACTTCAAGCTGTTGTGGTAGTAACAATAACCATGGAAAGGTCACTCCTCTAGAATTTTACTTTAAAAATTAAAAATTGCATTCTCTTCTTTGAAAGAAAGAACTGTGTTCTAAGATTTATATTTTGAATATTTAACACGGGTATATGACAAGTGAAATGAAACACCAATATTGATTGATTGATGCTGTTTCAAGTATATATGTTTGCCCTCTCACTCAGTGTTTTGTTACAGAATTGTAAAGAAATTCTTTCAAAAGCATTTTTATTGTGTAGTTATTGCATGAATAATCAGTTTATTTCACTTAATGTCAGGACAATTTTGTTTTTTTAACAAAAAAAGGTAAAAATATTACATGGACTCAATAATTAATGTCATCTCTTCACCATAGGTGTCAAGACCATTTTCCTATTTACCTGACATATTACAGCCTCACATTTTAGTCTCTGGTTACTTGTCTGTTTTCCCACCATGACATGAGAGCCGAGTACAAATGGCATTGCCATGGTCTGTAATGGCCTGGTACCGAGTCAGCACCACAGAATTCAAGCCTGTCTGGACCTCCCTGAAAACAGTTTTAGCTTGCAATACCAATTATCTAATCACCTAATGTCTACTCTGATTTAGATTTTTCTTTATTTGGTATAATATGTATCTATGGTTATGTACACCAATACAGTAATAAGAATTTACTGGCTAAAATGAAATACCTGCGGCCCTAATGTAAAATGCATGTAGAAAATTGTATCCATGGCAAGATAAAAGAAGCCTCTACTATCATGTGCAGTATGATAGTAGAGGTTTCAAGTTTATAAGCATCTCAGCCATGGTCATAAAATCACTTCAGCCGTCAGAGCTTTGCAAAATCAGTGTTCAGGCTAATTAAGAGAACAAAAAACAAGCATTCAACTCATGTGACATGCCCCTTATAGAGTAAACAGAGACAAAATGGGGATTTGCAGGAAAAGAGGAAAAGAGCAAAGCATAATATTATAAAGCAAAATAGAAAAAAGTATCAAAATCATGAAAAAATCCAAGGATTGGGGCAAAAATACTGTAAATACTAATGATGTATTAGAAAATGTACTCATCTCAGTGAAGGACTTCTGATGCTGAAGACTTGCTCTAAGCATCTCTCCTCATAGTGAAAGTGTTGAGTTTAGGACCCTGCAGGGCAGTAGAAGGTTGAACATTCCACCAAGAAAGAAGAAGGGAACAGAATTCTTCCATTAAACTGGTATGACTTTAACTGAAGTAAGAGTAAATAACTGGTTTTAGGTATAAGGTGTGCTTCTCTTGTCTGTCATAAGGTTCTGATTGCAAGAAACAAATGAGAATCTCCAATTTATGTGCAATTAATGAGTAATACCATTCAGTGCAGTATTTTTAACCTTCATTTCCCCCTACTGTTATTTTTCCTGTTCTCCTCTGGGTTTCTTTTTTTTTGCCTTTGTCATTCTACCACTTTATCACATCCATCTACTTTTCAAATTTAAGCTTGGACCACAAAACTCCTTATGTACACTCCCTCAAGGGTTTATTATCAGCTCATTAACCTTTCTTCCATAAAATCTTTCCTTACAAGCCATGGAAGGTACAAGAGAATTGAGTGAGTCAGGAAGAAGTGGGATTCTCTGATCTTCTGATTTTGTTTTTTAATCGCAAATAAATTGGATTGGATTGTGTAAATGCAACATTTATGAATAGGAATACTTGAATTTTACTGAGCTAGGAATCATGTGATTTAAACAGATCTACTGGCATGAAGTGTTTCACAATACATATTGAAAAATGCTTTTTATGCCTTTCTGCCATCTGGATTGCCCCCCAGCTGTACTAATCATAAGAAAGGATGTTGTTTGTCAATGGCTCCTTCACAAGTCTGCCATGAATGTGCAATGAAGGTGTGGCATCCTTCTACACACCTTTGTGCCTGTGGGCTGAGTTCCCCAGACCTTTCTTACCTGCAACCTGTGTTCTCCATCACAATGACATCCAAACTACTACACTTTTGAGGTTTCTATAATTACAAGGATGTTTTTCAGGAAAAGTAGTTCAAATACACTTAGAAATAAAATGGGAAATCGATTTACCTTTGCAAATCTACCTATTACATTATAAGCTTTTCAATAAAGGAGTAAATCTGCATTATTGTGCACCAGTATGAAGACATAATCCCGATAAAAGCCGGTATTCTCTGCTGTCATAATAATTCAAGGTTATAGGAACTAAATAGTTTTTCCTCTTTTATAGGAGCTTCTTTTTTTTTTAATATTATGAATAATTTAAAAATAATGTTAAAGAATGCTGTCCCCTCCCTGGCCCCTCCCAAAAAATAGGGGGGATTAATGCTCCTCTTAGATCAGGGGACAGAAAATAAATAAGAGCAAAGTTATGGCATCATTATGCTTTGGATTTTTGATGGCTAAATACTGGTTGATCTGCTTGTCCATTTTCAATGTCTTTGCTCTCTATTATCTTTATTTGCTTTTGTCTTCTGAATAGCTGTCTATTACTCATAAAAATTTAGATTTAACAAAGTTTAATGAACCTATTATTTAAACAGAAGTACATTTTTCTGAAAGGCTGCAGGCTACTGGCTAGATGAGCCTATAGAGTAGCAGCCACATTTTTTGTGGAATGCCTACGCACTTCATTACGCAGCTATTACCTTTGATTTACCTTTGTTCAGGCATGAAGTAGCTCCCCTTACATTTCCTTATACCTCTGCAAGTGTTAGATTTCTGAAAATCCAGGCTCTATGTAGTAGTTGCATTGATTTAAGAAATGGCATGTGTTGAATCAAACCCAGAGGCTACAGCTAGTTGCTGTGTCTTCGTAGAGAACTGGGGGAGAGCAGTTAAGTAGAAAATACTCTGAGTAGTTCATTGCCCATATGCTGGGCCTCTCTAGGAGAATACTATGCCTTTTGGGAAAAGATTGACAGAGGTGAAGCTCTGAGCAGGCTGCAGAGATCCTGTGTCCCTAGGTGTGGGGCTCCTGTGAGCACCCCGATGGAGGCAAGAGGGAGAAAAGAACCATTGCTTTCTGGGGCAACCACAGCACAGCTTCACCTCTGACCCTGGGCAGGCTTGTGCCCTCTGCACTGCCCTGGCTGCCTCATGTTGGTCTCATCACCAATGGACAAAGTCAAACAAAACTCCCATTTCCACAGTCGTGCTCAGCTGCAGAAGAGACACCTTTCAACACCCATTGCGTGTGTGCCGACAAGTACCACTGTAGCTTTTGACACTGCTCCAAAAAACTCTTTCTGTCACAACATATTTGAGCTTTAAACTATCTAAGACATTCTTCACAACATTTAGACCTGCCATACAGCCCTTACAATTACCCCTTTCTTTCTGAATAAATGAAACTGTATCTTAACTAATCTGCTTCAGGTGAATGTGTTAGTCTCAGGAGAAATAGAAGAGGAAGAGCTGAAAAGCATATTATGGAAAAAATAAATCATATCATGCCAGAGTGTCATTGTCCTGCTCCTCAGCCATTTTTCACTATCTTCTAGTGTCATTGTAACCTTCTGTGCAAGGTTAAATGTCACAGTCTGGTTTTATCAAAATAGTAACCTTTCTCACATGTGAAAATTACTATACCATGGGCTATACCATGTTTCCTGGAGAGATTTGTTACATGTTAGCACACTAAAAAGAAAAACTGAACTGATTTCTACATTTGAATTAAGATGTGTCATTCATATGAAATTGCATAAATATCATCATACACTCAGGCCAGAAATTATTTCTGTAAATACCCCAGGTTTCATTTGGTTTTGTGTATGATCCTTGTGTACAAATTTATGTTTTAAGTGACATCAAATTTAGTTTAGCAAGTCAAAAATAATAAGATGATTTTACTTTGATCAATCCCAAAATAATACATATAAACAACAAAATAATTGCAGAGCTGATTAGTATGGAGAATAGAGCAGATGAAGATCTCCCCAAAATGAGAATTCAAGGAGCTATCCAAAACACACAAGCCAATCAAAGTGTTCAAAAGAGCTCACAATATTTCCTACCAAACAAAATAATAACACCAGAAAGAGCCAGTGCAAGTCTCAGGCACCTGTGAAAGGTGCTCCTAAGCAAAGTCTTGTAAGGGATGTCATACCAGAGAACAAAATGTAGGCAACAATGTGACATCAGTTTGTTACACATTTGCCTCCACAAAGAGTTTTATTCCATCCTCTGTCTCTTTCTGTCTTGCAGGGAGCTGGGATTTTTTTGGTCACCCTTATTTGCCTGCTGACACTTCATAAATTTCTGTAGCTAAGTATAGAAATATGAAGACCTAGAAAAATCTTTATTTTTCAAATTTAATTTCCCTGGATAAAGTCCTAATTTGTTTCCTTGTATATTTTATTTTAATGAAATCCTTCAATTTTTAATGATTTATTTTCAAATTCCCTTTCATTCTGGCCATATTTAGACCCCCAGATAAGAATTTGATAACAATATATATTTCCATTATAGAACCTTCAAGAATGGTGTCAAGCACAGTCAAAAGGATCTCTTTTTTTTTTTCCACTGCATTTTTCATTAATAAGAAACCTTTCTAGAAAAGGAAGAAGTAAATGAAGTATTTATTTCTCTATTTTAAATGTTTTATGTCAGTGTGGGGCAGGGCTGCTCTTTGGAAATTCCAGATTCTCAGAAGGGAAGAGAGAGTTTTGTGCTTCTCTGATTCTCCCCACTGCAGTGAAAAACTGAATACAGCATTTGTCCTTTACTACTCCTCTAGCCACTGTGGCCTTTCTCCACCTATATTTCTGGCTTGTGAGCGCTCTAATCATCCGTTCTGTTATTTCTGGCCTTTATATATCTGCCCAGCTATTGATTTTAGCTAATACTTGCATGGATTGTTAAAACATGGAGTTGATTTATTTAGCTCTATATGAAATGTTCCAGACAATGCAATGTGTATCACTTTAGCTCCTGATTATACTGGAATTCAGTTGTTGTCAGCAACTGGGAGAATAACCAAAATGGACGTTTCATTAGGAAATTTCAAACAGCAAACCTAATGCAATTTATATTTTTTTTTCCTGAATGTCCATTTTCATAGAATAATTCTTCTAAATAAAAGAAAGTAGCTACTCCACTAAATCAAGAAATTCTTTCCTGGTGTCTAGTTTTCTAGCTTTTTATTTTGTGATATTACCCAATTAAATTTATTGCTACCATTTTGTTCCTTCCTAAATCATCTTTTTTTGCCTTTGGATTGTGCAACATTTATACAGACACAATGTCCTCATAGCCCTTTTCTGTTGTCATTTAGCCAAGATATACAGAGTGGAATTTGGCTTTTATGCTCTCTCTTCCTAAAATATTCTCCCTCATCTTTTGCTCATTTTTTGCCGTTCCACTTTGAAATTAATTTCATTTGTTCATTCACTTTCCTAGTAAACTGATGCCCAGGACTGAGTGCAGTATTCCAGGCTAAGTTGCAGGACTGTTATGCTGTGAATGATGATTATTTCCTCAGACTTTAACACCTCTTTGCATGAAGCCCAAGAGCTCATTGGCCTCCCTTAATGCCGTATCAGGGTATCTATTCATGCCTAATTTTCTGCCCATTACCACCTCCATGGTTCTTTAAGCATTGCTGGCTTCCAGGTTTCTCTCTCCTGCTCTATAGCTATGTGTTGGCTTATTTTTCTTCATATGTGATTAAATAGCCTTTTTCCAAGTTGAATCTCATTTTGCTCATATGTCCATGTTTCTAATATTGCTTCTTATTAATTTGTGCCATCAGTAGTGTTTACAGCACCTCCCAATTTGGTATGATATGTGAATTTCATTAACTTGTTGTTTACTCGCACTTTCAGATCATTAATGAGGTTGTCGAAAATACCTCTGAAACTAACACTAGTCCCTTCAGTGCTACCAGACAGCTCCCCCACAACTTGATACGTGGTTATGTATCATTAGGCCTTATTAGCATCCTTCAGTCACTTTTCAGTCTATATGAGAGTGTCCCTATCCAAACAGTTTTTAATTAATTTTGAAAGATTTTGAGATATAATATAAATTGATTTTCTTTATGGCTCAAAGAGGATTCATGCAAAAATAGGTTTTTGTCTATTTTCCTTTTTTGTGAGCTAAGATTAAAATTTTATCATCAACAAACCTATTTCTTTTTTTTTCCCCTGAAAAATTTGTTCTGCTAATTCCTGATGATTCTATTAACTTCTAGCTATTCAATGACCATTTTGCACCTGACATTTATTTCTTTGATTCATCCAAGTTGAAATTTAGGCTTATGATCTGATAGGTTCAGGATTATTCACAGTTCTATGGCCTGCTTGATTTTTTGCTAGTGTTTCAGGAATGCTCTAGTTCTCTCTGAATTTGACAGCAAAATAATTACAAATCAGGCATTCTATTCCTTTATTGTCATTCCTTAAAATGCATATCTGCTACAATCAAAATGTCTGTAACAGTATTTCCAAGATTTCCCTTACTGCCCCCTTTGTCAGTGACTTAATGTATGAGTTGTTTTGAAATTGCCTAGCCTATTTTCTCTCTTTCTTAACTGGTAAAAAAAACCCCCATCTCTAATTTGCAGCACAAAATTCCCCCATCTACTCTGGACCCTTTTTAGCAGTGGTGGTGGGGAGTGCATTCTCCCAATCATATTTGATTGCTCTCTCTGTAGCTGGTGTTTTTAACCAGATTTCTTAGCACTTACAGTTCCCCAGGAGTATAGATCCATAGATTATAAAGCTACAAGGGACCATTATGAGCATCTGCTCTGACCTTCTGAGCAGTACATAACAGCAGTGGTCAGGAGAACCTTCACCTTCTGTGAAAGCAAAGAGACACATAAAATGTTTAGAGTTAAAATGTCCTCATTTGTCTCTATTCAAATTCTCCTGGTATACTCATCACAGTAATATCTCCTGCAAGATCCAAGGGAATGTCTGCAGGAGCACATCTAATGTGATATATGCCTCTGAGGATCAGCTTGGTGGGGGACATGGTTTATTAGAGCACGGCACCTATGCCCTTAGGTGTTAAAAAAAGGCTACACAAAAACCTACAAAAACATGGACATCACTGGAGCATTTATAAAGATTAGGAAAGCACTTCACCCTGGGGATTAAAAGGTTAAAGAGTTCTTTCTCCTCCCCCTGGCACAGCAATCATGTGGTAGGTTGTGTTCAGTTTCAGTGTTCAGTACACACTGAGCCCCATCAGGTATGGTCAAAATTCCCTAGTTCTTTTAGGATAAGCAATTATCAGGTAATGACAGTTAGATATGGGAATGATAAAAGATTCAATTAAATTACTGATGCACTGCAGGATCTCACATCAGATCCTAAATTATATTTCCATTGGCAGTTTGGGTACTGGCTGTGGTGGCATGCCATAAACCCAGCACATTATGTCCTGATAACAGCGCCATAAAAGAGATTCACTACTACTCTTACCCTCACTATTCATTTGTGGCAACCTTCCAATAAGGCTGAAAACTTTTCTGTTTCTTTCCCAGTTTATGATGTTCATTTACAGATTCTGAAAAATCATTGTTTTATAAATACATAAAATATACAAATATATGGTGTGTACAGCTAGCTTCTTCTGCACTTATACTTGTATGTGCAATCCACCAATTTGCACAGAGTGTGTTTTATTCCTTCTGCCTGAGCATCTAAAGACCTAAGAGATAGCCAATTAAAAGAAATAATTATTATTTTTTTTAATCTTGCTGCATGTATTGCACTGCTTGGGAAAGCAAGAGGAAAATAGGGAATATTCACTTATTGGTATCTTTTTTATGACTTACAGTCTAAAGGAACTTCTAATGGAAATTTCTGAATGATAGTCAGGGCTGGAGCACAGTTTGCTGTGAAGTGTTTTTTTATTGCTGTTTCAGAAAAAAACTGATAACCTCACTATCCCCAAAGCATAGGCTTTTGAAGTTTTGAAGGAATATCTAGGGACCAAGCTTCTTCCCAAAAGACCTTGACTCCACTTCTCACTGCATTTTTTGACTCATCTAGGAACTCATCACTTGTCTCAATACACCTTAGAATATGGCCTCCAACAATGCTGCCTAAATTTAAAATCTAAAAAATTATAAATACCCACATATGATAAGAATTAGCTAGAGATCTATAACATATTTATATAATAAAATAAAAAGGTGGCTTCTTAACTATGTATACATAGTGCTTGCTGTATTATGTATTCCACAGAGAATATACATTCAATAGGACCACTATTCATCTGTCTGCCCATATCTCATTTTATTATATGCTAGAGATCTATAGCATCTCTGCAAGAGTACTAAATGTTATTTTTAATAAAATTCTGAAATACTTCCCGGTCAAAATAATTAGAGTGATTGCATTAGGATGATCTTGGATGTCTACAGTGTGAATAAAAAATATAAAAATATTAAAAATTGAAACAGTCACTCTTTTTAAATCTTCGCCACTTACTGAAAGCATGAAACTGAATAAATCGCATATCTTTCAGCTTGAAAATTTACTGTTGCCTTTAATTTGGCATTAGAATAGTTTATATAGCCACAGAAAGAAACTTGAATTAATGCATGGAATATTTACTTGACACCAAGTAGTGTTTCTGCCAGCTCTATCTAGGAATGACTTATCCAGAGGTCAGAGAGTAAGTACAGGCAAACTAGAACCAATCAAAATTTAAAAAACCCAAATTTTTGAACCTGAAAACCGGAAACATTTGTATACATTTAACTTTATACAGATCATTATACAGTGATTAAACAAAATTTCATCTCCATTCTGAGAGATGGGTCTCTGTCCTGATGAAAATGCAGTATAATCCACAGTGAGAGGAAAATCTCACAGAGCCTTTTAATTGAAAGGACATCAAAATTATTACAACAGCACTAAAATTTGCTTAGAACTACAAATATTCCAAGCCCTTAGATTAATCAATAAAAAACAGAGTAGGAAGAGTTCGACATTGTGGGGAAAAAACAGAATTAGAAAAGGAATCATGGTCTTTTTTTTTCATACAGGGGAACCCAGCAGACTGTGTGATTTTTAGGTCTGTAATATTTTGGCAAGTACAAGATACTATCTCACCATGTCAACATCTACATATTTAAGAGCAGGTAAATGTTTCAGATTGAATTCCAATGAACCTGAGCCTCTGTAAATACTGGTAGTTGTGCCCAACATAGCTTCATGTTTAGCCTGAAGACTTATATGTGTCTGGGCATGGACTCCCAATCCCTAGATCAGTATCTGATCTTATCTTCTTGAACTGGATTTCACTCTGGGCTTCTACAGCTATAACAAAAGATGGAAAAGTATTCTAAGTCCCCCTTAGAAACAGAGTAGTTTTCAGTTGAAGTCCTATGAAAAGAAATCTTATTAAATTACCTTAGCTGTATCAAGATGCTTATTAGATTAAAAAGGCATTACAATGGGAATGAGCAGGCTAGTTGCAAGAACCAATTAATAAAACACAGCATATATTACCACTGGACTTAATTGAATCACACTAGTGATAAAAAATCAGTTAAAATCTTCCATGTTTACTATATTTATGCTTCTTTCTCTGAACTGGAAAGGAAAAAAAAGTTTAAAAAGTTTAAAAAAGTTAAAAGTTAAAAGAATTATAATTTGCTGGTAGAAATTGCAAGGTAAGAAGAAAGGAGTAATTCTAATCCCTTCAGCAGAAACAGTCACTGCCTATCCTGCCATCTGTTTTCATGGAGTGAATGCTGTCAATGCACTTGCATTGTCCAGGACCTGGAAATGAAAAAGGAAATCAGAGCTGATCTGTATCCAGGGTAAAGGGTTTAACAACCTAGAATTTAGGAAACTATAGTGTTTAGGGCTGCAATACACTGCCTGGGGACTTGAAGAAACTACAGATATCAAGGTTTATGAAGCTATTTTAAGTCTAAGGGCTTTTTAAGAAGAACTCATGCTGCTCTGATCTACTGTTGGTGAGAGTTTTGGATAAAATAGGAGACTGAACTTGATGATCTCTGGTGGTCCCTTCCTAGCAGCAGTTCTATGATTATGTGTCAAATTGCACCATCTGATTTCATTTTGGTTTCTTAGGTAGTAAAAAAGCTATATTGCTTCCTTCGTCTAAGTGGTGCAGGAGTCAGCACCATCTTCAAAAGACACTTTTCCATGGAATTTTACTTCTTATGACACTGCCAGCTGTAACAGGACTCTAAATAAGCACTGTTTTTAATTTAGATATCCAGATTTATGTAGAATTCCACTGATTTAGGGTCAGACTCCTCCTATCTGTTATCAGAGCACTTTAAAATTTCTGGATGCTGGGGAGCACTACTGTCAAGGGACAGGACTACCACTGAAGTGTGCAAAACAGCATTCACTGAGCGTCAGTGAACAAACTAGAGGTGACAATGCTCAGTCCACCTGGCCTCCTGCTACCCACGTGGGTTACGTCTTCACTTTGCAAGCAACTGCTTTTCCAGATATCTCACAGACCTAGAAACCAGTTTATTTTGTTCAATAGATTTCAAAGTAGAGATGGAGCTGACCCATGTGACACAGGAAAGCTTCACAAGATTTAAAAGAGAAAAAGGGACAATTAAAGCAGTTCTGGCATCCTCATCTCTAGACTGCAAGTCCTGCCTCTAACTAACAAGATCCCAAATATTTTTCTCAAATGCAATTGTTTTAAAAAATATGAAATTGACTGCTGACATATGCATGCATACTGGATATAGGTTTGCATATGTAGTATGGTACAGGCTTTGCAAAAAAAAACCCTAATGGTCACTGCAAAATCAGGTTAGTGCCTCCTTTTTTTGTTTCTCTGTAGTCATATGTATTCCATGCCTGCATGAATTTTCATGCTATGAATATTCATTTTTCTGTCCCCACTTGTTCCCAAATTTCTTAGTCATAGTTTAGACACTGGTATTTTAAAATTGTGTCCATTTGCTTTATTTCTCCCCTGCTTTGTCTCAATTGCATCTGGCTTCATCAACCCAGCATATAAAGGAAGGAAAATGTGCCAAATACCACACATTTGATATCTGAAGTGTACCTATTGACCTTTGACTGGAATGGATATTTTAATCCCACACTCGAAAATTACCTTTCAAAAGACTTGACTCCAAATTGCCAACATGATATGTCATCTTCTAATCTGATGTGACTGGAATGATAACATTTGCTTTGATGTGCAATGTAATCCACTTTGACTGATCAGATGCAACCTGCCATAACACTGCAAAAGGCAATGAATCATGCTCAGAAATTAGGATTATCCAATTTTTTGGAAATCAGAGTGAAAGTAGTCTATCTGTAGTTTACAGATACGGGGATTTTTCAAGTGCTTTTTAACACAACAGTGATAACTGTTTTATATAAATTATTTGTTTTCATTGTCTCTTGAGTCTGACTCTATCTTTTGCTATAGTGTCTGCATTTTTTAGTCAAGAAATAGCCAGTTTTTAAACCACTGCAAAATTTCTAACAATTGGATTTAAATTGTTAAAGAACAGAATATTCTGCTTGGAAAGAATGCAGTTTGGAGCTTTTAAACTCAAGCAGCTAACAATAGTTGCTTCCATTATCAAGGCAGGAATTACTTTGCAGTCTGAGATGCAGCACCAGGTGCAGGAAAAAGCAGCACCCAGCAGCACAAGAAATCAGCAACTGTTTATTTTTCCTCTCCTGTGATTTCAGACTGGACCACTTTTGGGGAAGATTTTACAGAATCCAGAGTCTCCCTGTGCGACTGGACAAAATTACTTGCAATCTGCATGGCAATCCTCACCCCCAGTCAGAGGCAAGTCTTTCTATTCCTCTGAAAATGACAAAAAACCTTTAATTATAAAGCAGTGGAGGGATAGGTAAAAGTATATGAGATGCTTATCTGAGTGAAGGAGATGGACCAAGCCAAAAAGGGGTCATCTTACCCTTTACTAGGGCAGCTGTAACCCATGAGCCCACAGCACACAATTTGCTTAATTATTGAAAATGCTACAGTTTCCTGTAATGACAAATTTGCACTAAGGTCTGATGATGTGCAGAGCAGCAACATTCATTATTGCTCAGTGTGCATTCAGCAGACCAGGGCAGTGAACACAGCAAAATACACACATACAATGCTGTGTGTGTGGGGTTAAAGATGTGATATGCTGATGTGTCCAGTTGTCACATGTATCCACAGAGGTAAGAATGGAAGAATATTTCCTTCTCTAATTTCTGGACACTTCATATAAACCCTCGGGAGTTTTTTTGTTTGATTTGGTTTTTTTTTAACTTTACCTAAGTCAAACAGGCTATCAAACATGTTTTCTTCTTTCTGAGTGGGAAAGAAGTATAGACAATCTGAAATAGAAAATGGCAAGTTTTAAAAATAGATGGCAATTGGAGATTTCTATTTCCATTAAAAACTCAAATATTTAAGCTTAATTCTTTAATTTATGGCCCAAGGGCCTTAGTGGAACTTGTCTGTAATTTATCCAGGTCCAGTTTGATTTTGCTCCACTGGGATTAGAAATTTAGAAAGGGGAAAGTAGGTGCTACTTGAAGACAATATTCCTGTTCTTGCAAAGACAAGAAGGTGTTTAAAAGTATTGAAGGTGCTAGTTAGGCTTCTGATGCAATAAGATTTGCAACAGTATTTTTTGATGTGGGGGCATACAAAAAGGTAGTCATAGTTACAAAGAAAATAGTTTTCTGGTTTTAAATTTTCATTAAATCCCCAAATATATAGGCAACATTAAATTAATAAAAAAACCTCAACCCTCATTTGATAAAGATAGTCCCCTGACAGGCAAATAATTCTGCAGCTTTTTAGGGTTAGGCTGATGTCAGACCACACCTAGAAAAATTAGTTATATTTGTCAACTCACTTTCCAGAAATGTAATTACTAAAAATGGTTCTCCTTTTTGATTCAAATTTCCAACACGATCTGTCATTTTCTAATGTGAAGTGACTGGAATGATAACACATGCTCCCTAATGGAAAACACAGTCTGGTATGATGGATCAGATTCAAAATGCCATACCACAGCATAGGGCAATTCATTTTACCTAAACATTTAACCTTATCTCCTTTCCGGGAAAGCTGCAATGAAAGAGGAAACCTGTGTCCCACCTTGCTGAATTGCTGAAGATTTTAGGGTTGTATTTTTCCTATTGTCTTCTTGACAGAAGTGGTAGGCGCTCATACATCAAAGGAAGAAGTGATGTTCCTTTTTCCTAACTTTCCTAACTTGAAAAGAAAATTGCAAATCCTTTTCCTCAGGTGCCCTTTCCACAAAGTCATCCTCACTGGATGTGTATCCTTGCTGGATGACACCCAAGCTGTCTCCCCCTACAATTCATTCTAATTCATCAATATTTATCCTGACCATGTTGTGCTTGCAATTGCAAGTGCAGTTTTAATGCTGTGGTTGTCACTGGACCAAACAGTAAATAGACATTGCAGTTTAACATATGCATATGGAATGAGCATATTCTCACTTCTGTCTTGTACCCAGAATTTTGAACTGACGTTTTGTTACTCCTAATACAATTAGTGCTAATGGAAAAATGCCAAAATGTCAAATCATTTTCTATAAACATATATTAATCCCAGATGTCTGAGAATGGGAATTAAGGAGTTTACTCTGTATTTTTTATTGGATTTCTGACAACTTTAAATTTCTATTTAGATAGATCAGGAATAAATATATAAAAATCAACCCACAAACTCTGAGCCATTCCCTAAGATTTTGATAAGAACAAGTCTTTTAATTCTCATAGATTTCTTCCCTCTTTTCCACAGCAAGACCTATGCCTTTTCATCTACTCTGTAGCACAGAGGAACAGAGAAAGCAACCAATGTGCCTTTTTAGTGACATCTAAGTATTCAGTCCATGCAGCATTTGCATGTTTCCCCCCAAAAATATTATAGGCAACTTTATCTAGGCCTATTAGAGGTCCTTAAAAGACTCTATTTTCAAAGACCTTGCAGTAGAACTTAAACAGAGTGATAAGAACAAGTAAGGAAATTTACTGAACAAATAATTTCTGAAATAAAGAAAATTGAGAAAAAAAATAGAAAGGTAAAGAGTTTTGGAGTAGAAGAGCCTGGAATAAAATTGAATGAATATTTGAGTCAAAGAGAAGAAGACTCAATTGAAGGAAAAGCAGGAGTTGAAGGACAATATTATACCACATGATTTCTTACAAATAGGTAAATGCAAGAAGTTTATAATAACTTCTCCTAAACCAAAGATAATAAATACAAATTTATTATTACAGAAGTGGAGTTCCTGCTGATTTGCTGACCTGTGAATTTAGAAAATGAACAATTCTGAAGAAAACTATATCCTTATTTAAAACAGTATTACACTTAGAAATTTATCAATTTAGATAAAACAAAAAATAGTTGAAGTAGTTTTAATAGAAGAATAAAAATGCAAAAAAATTCAGAACATTCAATTTTTTTATTTGACCAACAAACAGAAGTGTCTTTTAGTTGTACAACCTTATTTCTAATACTGACATGCAGGAAGATAAAGCAAGGGACAAACCCAAATAACTGTGCACTTTTTCATGAAATTGCACACATTTCTATTTCAAAAGAATCGCTGCTTTCTAATAATTCAAAGAATTGTTGTAACATCCTGCTCTGCTACAAATTACTCCCCCTTAATGGCAAGCCTCATTTGTCAATATTTTTACAGTAGTAATACTACAGAATCTAAAAGAAGAAAGGCAAATAAAGACAGAAAGACAGATAGACTAAGAGAGAATGAAACCCTGAAAACTGTATAATAAAAAGGATCCTAGCAGGAGCAAACAATGCATGGATGTGTTGAGGTTGAATATTCTTCTTTTTCAGAAATGTCAAAATATCAGGTAGCTTAATCAACAATACAGTAAGATTTTTAATTTTTTTGCCTAGTTTACACGTTAGTAATTACCTACTTTTTGGAGGAAGTGGATGGATTTTAAATGCCAATAAAATCTTAGCTGAACTAATGTAAACGCAACAAAAGAGTTTTGATATCAGTACATGCGACTGGAAATATAAGTCTCAGTAAGACTAAAATAAGGCACCATGGTTATAGGAACAATTATATGAGTCTGTACAGAATGAGGCTTTTCATCCCAGCAGTGAACTGTTGACAGAGAAGATGAGAAGAATAGGACTTGTCCCTATTTGAGCTTCCTCATAATCTTCCCATTTCTAAAGGAACAAATCATTTCAAGAAGAGTTTAAAGGTGAAGCAATAGTAGATCGCTTTGCAATTTTGCCCATCTTATTTTTCCCCAATCAGGTTCCAAAACAGGAGTCCATGACTCACAGCAGAATTTTTCTCATCCTGTTTTAGTCACACACAATGGTATACACGCACCCTATCTACTGTCTTCCACAACGTTGCTGATTTTTCAACAAAACATATTTCCTTACATTTTGGATATGACATGAAATAATTTCAACCATTCCCAGTAGAGATGGAAGCAGGCAAAAAGACAAGAGGTACTCGTAGTATTACACAGCTGCAATAGCTGGCAGGTGGAAGTTTTGTCAGACATATTATTGCAAAAAGAAAAACAAAGCAAGGATTTTTTTGGTACAAATGATATATTTTTAAAACCCATCATATTTTTATAATGCTGCTTATTTTAAACTCTTACCATATGCTCTGCAAGTGATATAGGCATATGGTTCACATAACAGTACCATATGTCTGATAATATTTTGCTGTATATTACAGCAATAGAAAACATTTATAATTTGTAGAGGGACTCAATTTAAATTATGTTTTATCTTCATTTTTTATATTTATGAATACTTCTGAAGACATATGTGAAGAAGGCTATAAATCCCCCAAAGAGTTTAATATTTCAAACTAAACATTCAGGGAGTATTTTATGGCTAAAACCAGGCATTCATCACTGTGAAAAAAGACTACTGCCCTTTGGTAAAACATGGGAAAAAATAAAATAACAATTTTTTAAAAACTTAAAATAAAAAATCAAAACAACATACATTCAAACTACAATGTACTTAAGCTTTTTTTAAAACACTTATGTGTTTAATGTACTTATTTTTAAACAGACATTTGTCCCTGTCTCATTTGAAATGTGAAATGTTTGGGTTTTTCTTCCTTTCTTCTCTTTTCTGATGTTTAGTTCTTTATTGAATCAACAAGGAAATGAGAGATGAATCAAAAGCAAACATGTATGCAACCCATTTTTCCCTGTACAAGATTGTATGTGAAGAGATGAAAGGAGAATAATTGTATATCCTCTTTTTTTGCTTGTGCTATTGTACAGGGATTCTGCTCAGAGTCAAGTGCCACCATGTTAGACGTTCCTTTCTTTGGGATACTTAACCCCACATACAAAAGTGAAACTAGGAAGAATGATTTAGAATAAGTCCTTCAACCCAAGACCATGGAAGGAGAGAAAATGCAAATTTTGGTGGGCTATTTTATTTTGCAGTGACTTACTTAATGGCTAAGTACCACAGAAAAAATATGGATGAACCTGATCTCATTACTAGTACAGAGAAGTCAGTGACCTTAGATGATGACATGTGACACAAAGGAATGAGAAAAAAGGAAGAGGACCAGCTGTCTGGAAGAGACTTTAACCATGGTAGTTATGCTGAAGTTGTGTTTTACAAGCCAGAACTGGCAAAGCCTTTGCTGGGAATGTTACTCGCCTGCGTACATCTAGAATGTGATGAAGTAAAAAGAATTAATAAATTGGGAGACAATTAGACAGTCCAATGTCTCCAACAGAGTCAGAAAATTGAGAAGTAACAGAAAACACAAAGACCTCAGTGGCATGGACATGCATGTGGCTGTCAGTAGACAGAGTGACCTGATATATATGAAGTGACCAAGAATGGAGGATGAAGAATTCATTTTTTCAGTTTAAGGTACTTACAAAGCATGCAGAAGAAATTAGTAAATTAATTGTGTTTAAATAAAAGAAAAACTAAAGCTTCCAGAAATCTGAGGGCTCTATCTTTTTTCTGCTATAGAAAATTTTATTCCCCTCCCTCTGGAGCTCTCGTTACCTCCTATAAGAAGACTTCTCTAGTCTTCTACTGTGATGATGAAGCTCCTCATTGGTACCTACTGAGCATGCTAGTTACAAGTGCCATGTACCAAACGAGAATTACACCCTAACTGTGATCTAGAATAAGACTAGACTGTCATGCAAAACCCCCAGCTTTTGAAACATCAAGAGTGAAGCTGTATATATGTATATATAAAAAAAACTCCAAGCCATTTTAACCATTTCCTTTAAATGAACAAATTAAAAAATATACAAATAGGTGGGTTGAGAAACTAAATATTGCTCTTCTACAGCTGCCTAATTTCAGCCAAAGTAATTCAATGCCCCACTCTCAAAAGATAGAAAATTCTTTCTTTGTATAAAATATACAGCTTATTTTAGAGTTCTTATCCTTTCAACATTTTGTTGAATAAAATATAAGAAATGGAATGGAAAATGGTTCTTGCATGCTTTGTTTGTCTGCATTAGCTGATAATCACATCAGCTTATGTATCATCCAGGTTTTCAGGCTGGTGCTTAAACTAGTAATTGTCCCTAAAACATCAGCACCAGTTTTAACATATAGCCATGCCTGAAGTTTGAGTAACTGTCCAGTTTGATGACTGAAGAGTAATGAACATCTGCTTTTAGATTTCTTTGAGGCTACTGTTTTTTCATTGGATTTCATAATCAAGATACAATGAAAGAAAAATTAAAATCTAGTTCCATACTCAAAATACACGGTGAATTTGAGGGGGAATAGGCTCAAAAGCTATGGATTTTGTGTGGCAGAGAGGCTACACATGTAACATGGCTGTTGTGAAATTATGATGTGTTATAAAGTGATAACATGGGATGACTCTAAGTTATATCCTTTCATCCAAGTCTTTTTAAAGTACTTGTTAATTAAGGCCATAATTAGGACAGAAAAACATTTGCATTAACAATGTGATAGTAATGCTTAAGATTTTCTTTAATCTTCGTAATGTAAGTGAGATAAGGATAAATATGGTTCCTGATCCAAATTACCTCCCCTCTAAGCCAGTGGGTATCTGTTGTCATTAATCTGCATAGAGTCCTTGATTTGAAAGGGTTTGAATGGTAGTGGAGCCTAGAACTTTACTTTCATAACACTGAATAGTACTACCTCAACATTTCTGTCCATAAATATTTATTTTCTAAATCCTTACCATCTTCAGTTGTGATTTTTTCCCCCCTGCATCCTGAGATTGATGTAGTAATGAAAAGAAAATTTTGTGATTGCAGAAAACGCAAGGGTGAATTATATGCCAATGGTAATATACCAAGGAAATAATCTAACAAATAAAAAGCCAAGACAAAAGCCAGATTTCCCTTACAGATTTGTTATGTCCATAAGAAAATTAAAGCACAGCTCAGAAGTTAACAAAAATATATGATCAAAAATGATCAATGCAGTTTTTATGAAGGAAGAGGAATAACTCCTTTTTTTTAAAACTGATTTTAATTTCTTACACTGTTTGTGTCACAAGTAGATGAACAACTTATGTGATAAACAAATACACTTTTTCGTTCCCTTCATTCTCTTGAAAGGCAGTTTAGTTCATATTTTTCCCTTTTCCAGATAATTTTTAATATTAACCTGAAGTCAAAAGCTCACATCTCTCTCTTAGAATTATCTTAATATTGAGATAACATGGAACAGTTGTTATTTTAGCATTTTCTAACATTTTCTCTGACCAGGACTTTCTACACAGCTTGCTTACTAAGGGAAAACTTCAAATTTTCTTCTCTTTTTTACAGGCTGATTACTTTCAAAAACCAGCAGGTTTAAGGTCTCTACATAATACTGGATTCACATCCTTTCCACCCTGAGGCACAGCATTCATGTCAGGGTTTGAATGGGCACATGGTATATACCCCACAGAATTAGGTTCAATTAGTTCACTGAAGTAACCTAAGAAACATTGGAAACCCTTATGAGCGCCTTCTCAAAATCCTAAGCAATTTTTCAGGTTTAACAAATGTTTGATTTGAAGACTAGCTGAAGGTTTGTGGGTCTTTTCTTGTCAGGATCGAAAATGTTACATATATATTCTAAAAAATAGTTCTGAAAAACAAGTTCCTGTGTCAATCAAATGAAGAGTTCTGTTTTACACTTACTCTAAGGAGCAAGAAAAGTCAGAAATGTCCTTGGCTTTCTGTAATACTCATGGAAGTTATACAAACATAACCTAACTTAAAAACATGTACCAAAAGTTATGCTAATGGTGTATTGGTTTTTTATAGTATACTGACAACTGTTGCATAAGTTGACAAAACCTTTTTAGTGCTACATAACACAGTGGAATCAGTCCACTTAGAAAAAGCATTCTGAAGCACAGTGGAGTGGAAAAAATATATAAGAGAAAATGTAATTAATTATAAGTCATTACAATTATTTTTCTTCTTGGAAGAGAGATTATATGATTTCTTTGACCTTTTTACTAATGTTATTTTTCTAAGCAACCACACAAAAATTACTGATAGAATCCTTATCCAGATTTTTTTTTATTAACTTAATTTCTGAAGAAACCAAGAACTTTAGATTATGTTGTTGCAAGAGGGCTTTGATCTAGAGAGACAGATTAGCCATGTCTGATTCATTAGCAGCAGTATTTTCATCCTAATACCTTACTCCAGTGTAGTAGTAACTGCTTTTAAATGCTCAGTAATAGGAAATCATCAATTCTTAGTAACAATCTGAAGCTCACATGTTTAGTAAGGACTTTTGCCATTTTAGTATTAATTTTATATATTTTCAAAGATAAGGAAAGTACCTGTTGCCTTAACAGATTTAGCATAGCTTTGCTGATCTTCAGTGATACAGCCTGATGGTTTTACATACATTCATGTTGAAAACAGTGTGCAGTGGCAGGAGCTGACTAATCATTCAGCTCAGGATTTAACATAGCAATAGTATGTGTGAGCTTTCTCTAAGGATACAATTTAAAAGTCAGAGAATTAATTCAAACACCACTCTGCTTTCTGTTCAGATTCCTGCTCTCTTAGTGTGTCCAACAGAGTTTGTGAGCAACTTCGTGTGATGATCCGTACTGAAGCTGCTTGGCCTTGAACCAAGTGTCCAAGAGAAATGAAAATAGTTAGCTGCAAATATGGAGAGCTGGGGATATTACTGCAGCAATACCTTATAACGAGGTATGTAAGTAGATCAGTTTGTTGTTGATGTATTTTCTGTAACTTCAGTAGAAGTTCCTGTCTCTTAGTTTGTCATGCTAAAAGTTTATGAGCTTTGTGCTAGAGAGGGCTGTGCACATTCATACCTTTTTGTTGCATCAAGTGATTTTTCTGATGGTCATGAGCTCCATATTTTCTGTTGTTGTTGATAGTCATTCATAAGAAAAGTACTTGGATTTCATTTCATCAAAGGATTTCCATAATTCTGCAGAGGAACCTTGCAACTCACACAGAAGAACAATCGCTTCTGTATGATACAACAGTGAAGACATCAAGATCATGGACTCCAGATTCTGGCTACTGCCCTTTACATTCCTATTTCCCTTCAGAAGTAAATGCTGTAATCACTTTTGAGAAAGATTTGCACCCCATTTTAACATTTTCAAAGTACCAATAAAGGACAAAATTGAAAGAGCACATAGGTATGCTGAACTTACTTCTTATCCATATGGGAACATACCCTGTAAGATGTGTTAGCCTCACTGATGTATCTGCTGACATCTGTACAATTACTATGAAAAAAGTTGTACATTTAAAAAAAGACATAAGTGCTACAAATGTTCATGCACGGTCATCTTTCCTGGTTTTGCTATTTGCCTTTTTTTTAAATTATTCAGTTGATGTTTCTGTAAAATATGACTTAAAGGAAGATTTATGGTTTTAAACTATTGTGGAGTGTTGACCTTGGCTGACTGCCAGCTACCCATCCAGCTGCTTTCTCATTACCCTCCATTGCCTTCCAGACAGGATGAAAAAGCTTGTGGGTTTACTTGCCAGTTATGATCAGAGGCAAACCAGACCTGATTTGGGGAAAATTAATTCCATGTATTGCAAATTTAAAATAGAGAGGAAAACGACAAAAAAAAGACAAAACTGAAAACTTCTTTCCCCAACCTCTTGCTTCTTCCAAACATCGGTTTCATTCCCGATTCTTCCACAGCCTCCTTTCCAAGGCAGCTCAGAGAGGGTGAAGAACCATAGCTTAGGGTCAGTTCATAACACTCCTGCTCTACTGCTCTTTCTTCCTCACAATTTTCCTTTGATCAGGCATGCAGTCTCTCCCATGGGATACAATCCTTCACACACTGGTGGTCCTTTCCATGGGTTGTGCTTTTTCAGGAGCTGCTCCAGCATGGGTCCTTCTCCAAAGATTGCAGTTTATCAGGAACAGGCTGCTCCAGCACAGCTCACCCACAGGCCGCAGGTCCTGCCCGGAGCCTGCTCCAGTGTGGCTCTACATGGGCTGCAGCTTCCTTCAGGACACATCCACCTATTCCACCGGGGCTCTCCGGAGGCTGCAGAGTGGACAATTGCTCCATTGGTGTCATCCACAGGCTGCAGCAGAATATCTTGCTTCTCCAGAATCTGCACAGAGGATTCTTTGCTCTAACACATGGAACACATCCTCCCACTTCCTCACTGGCCTGGATGTCTGCACAGTCATTTCTCTGCCATTTTTCTCTCTGTCTGTCGCAGCTGCTGCCTGGTGCACTTTACCCTGTACCCTGTGAGAGCCTCAGCAGTGCCCTGCTGTGGGCTTGCTTTGGAGCTGGAAGGAACAGGCTCTGTCCTGCCCTTGGTGTCTCCTCACAGGGGTCCGTGAGACCTCTGCAGCCCTCCCTTGGTAAAAACTCTTGGCATGTAAAACTGGTATGAATATTTTTGGTTTTTACGGAAATTTTTAAATAATATGACAAAGCAATAATTTCAAAACAATAATTTCAATTAAAATATAAAATATATTCAGATATACGGACAATGTACTCACAATTGGCTTTTTTGTCTATTCTCTTAAGTCTCTTTCTTTTATACAATTCCCCTCTGATATCTCTCATGAACATCTTTATGATTTACTCAACTTCAACAGAAATTTCAGATATTCTTTGGTTTTCATAACAATGCTGTTAAATGTAGATTTTTAGTTTGAAATCAGACTTATTCTTTAGAAATACCAACATTCAAAGTATTTTAGTGCCAACTGAATCACATTGTTTGATGATGGTTTAAAAGTATATTGCTGCTTATAACACTGATTATTTATACTCTCTTAAAAATTATTATTTATACTCTCTTATCAATGGCATAATAAGAAAGAAATAATTTCCTATAATGTACCAAATTGATATCTACAACAGTTTAGTGATACATTAATTTGAAAAATTAATTGTGCTTTGATTCCTATTCCCTATTATAAAAATGAAGCTCTGTATCAATATTGGCGAAATATTAATTATTTGCTGAAATTTTGGGCAGAATTTTATTGACTTCTGAAATATAAATGAGCAAGAAAAGTATCATGCTGACATTTTTCAGACAGGTAAAAAATATGCTTCCTAAGCCAAAAGGAATTTTTAAGACAATACAACTGGAAAATCAAGAATTCAAAAAGCTAAATTTTTCATACTTTCAGCTTTTATACGTAAGTCCTTTTAATGGAACTACTTTATCTACTGCAATCTGTAGAATTTGGAGCTGCTCCTCAGTTAAGTTCATAACAAATTTTATATGTGACTCATCCTCTAAATTCCAAAAATAAATCTTCCCTTTTCCTGCAATTTTGCATAATTGGTCTCTGATAAGAGCAGAAGAATTATGCAACTATTTGATATGTGTTAAGGCAGCTGTTTGAGACATATGTGGTTTCAAAAAGTTACTCATATTTCACTTTTTGAAAGTAGAACATCTTTCTCATGATATATTTTTAAAAGAAGGCTGTGTCTGGAAGCTCAGAACTTGCTGTATTTAAAAGAGCTTATGTAAAACTGGCTACTGATACACTGTGTGTTGAAAAAGACAGAAATATTTTATTACATGAGTTTTGGATCAAACCATATCTAAATAATGTTGTACTGAATTATGTCCAGTTCTCAACTATAAAGGTAAAGTGTGCTCTGTCATGTCAGTAGTTGTTATTATTATTATTATTATTATTATTATTATTATTATTATTATTATTATTATTATTATTGTTATTGTTATTGTTATTGTTGTTATTGTTATTATTGTTATTATTGTTGTGATGATGATGATGATGATGATGATGATGATGATGATGATGATGATGATGATGGTGATGATGATGATGATGTAACTGCTATAGAAATGCAGATTTCCATCAGGACAGAAGCAGAGACTTCCATCAAAACTGTAAAGGATTCCACAGCAAAAAGATTCCATTGCCAGACCAAAATAAAACCCTTCCTTTTTTAAAGGGCTATAATATTACAGTGGGGAAAAATGCTTCATTTCGGAACTATTTTTCTTGTATAGCTTTTCCAATTTAATTTAAATTGTTAAAAAAGATCAATGCCATCAAATGTTTTGTTCCCTTGGATCCGTTACATGTATTTATTCACTGTTGTGTCATCAAACCAAAAAAATCAATCTTTTGCACAGCTCTAGTTAATATAATGTGCCTGCCCTGACCTTCCAAGAAAGCTGTGCATAAACAGGAAATACAAATTCAATTTAAAACCACAATGATGAGATGAAAGAAGGCAATTCTTTAAAATGAACCTAAATAATTTTCCCCTGACCTCTCCCCACACTTCGTACAACAAAAAGAGATAAAAAGCAACTTGTTTGATTGCTTCTTGCTGAACTGAATGTGGATACAAAAGCAATCGCTAAAAAGCTGGTCCTCCATTTCAGCATTTATGTGGTATTTGAGTGGAAATACATCTGACTTTTCAGCATTGTATACATTTGAAGTAGGAAAGGTTTTATGTTATGTAAGGCATGCTTTACTAAAGATTCCCAGAAACAATTAGATTTTTCTTAAAAGTTTTGCCTTTCCTGCATAGATTTTATGACTTACACAGTTCTTACAATGTATCAAAACACATGAAGACAGAGGAACTGTGCCATCAGACTTTGGAGGTTCCAGGGATTTGTGTTCAGAAGTCAGGCAATGCCAGACTTGCCTAAAACCTTACATGATCATATTTGTCACTGTACACTCTTTAGCCACCTGATCACATAATAGTGTTTTAAGATTACTCTTTGTTTTCATGCACAGGATGAATAATTCTCATTTAATAGAATTCAATTATATCCTCTCTTTCTTTTATTTTGTTGCAGTATCTCTAGTAATTTCATTGAGTCAATTGAAACTCAGAAGACAGATTTATTAATTTCTACAGGAACTTTTCTGTTCCAATCAGAAAAATATTAGTAGAACTCTTCACAAGGATTATTCAATTGAATTTATGGTCAGAGGGGTCTGCTGACATAAGTACTATTTAGTCCACTTTATAGAAGCAGAAATGAGTTGTAGGGACATTTTGTAGTCAGAAAAACATATCTTGATGCCCAGCCATTAGAATACAATTTTCCAGTAGAGATTCCGTGTTATGTTCATGCAGCTGCTGCACCATGGAGGCTTAAATGTGCATATATATATATACACATGTGACTGTAGAGCTCTCAGAAAATGAGAGACATTAAATGAAAAATCACTTTGTTGCATGATGTTAGCTCTCAATTTTATCACAGCAGAATCTACCAGAAGTGAGTTAAAATAAGGAGCCTAGCTACAATCTCTAGCTTACATTTTTCTTAACCCATAGATTCCTTAAAAGTAAAAACTCATCCCATTGCAATGGCATCCAGATCTTTGTAAGTGCTCATGCTTCTTAGACTCTTTCCAAACTTGTGATCTTCAGAGAAAGAACATGGGATAGCACATTTTCACCATTCTTGCCTCTCTTTTGATCAGATTGTTAATTATATTAATTAATTGAATGTCTTCTCTTATCTCCACCAATGTACTGTACATAAAGTGTCTGTTTTACCAATGGTTTTTATAATAGTTCTGACTGACAAAGTTAGGATTCAGAAAGAGTTTTATTCTGCTCTTGTAAGGAAAGCAAACTCTATTCATCATAGAACCATGGACTCATAAAATTATTCGGGTTGGGAGACTTTAAAGATCCAGTCCCCTGCGAAAACTCTGTCCCTGCTAAAGTGACACCTCCTTTTCACTCTATTCTTTCCAATTACAACACCACTGGCTCTTTTTTCCACCTTTGCTGACTTCTGCTTCTTTCTATGCTTTCTACTTACACATTTCCAGGCCCCCAACCAAGATGTTCATCCCATGTCGAGCACCAGCATAACATCAACTTCTTTCTGCAGAACTGCCTGTCTCTTTTTCAACATTTTCCCACTTTCCATGTTTGCAGGTTTTCCCTTTCAGTTTTTGTAGACTCAGTACTTCCCTTCTGCCTAGTTGCTTTGTTTCTGCAGATTGTCCTGTTTTCTCCAGTTGTTTTCTCTTACCAGCACCCATTTCCAGTTACCCCAGTGTCTGTGAGACAACTGTTTGAGATACATGTGATTTCAAAAATTAACTCATATTTCACTTAGGCTCCTGACAGTCTCATTGTGCTATTTCTGTGCAGGTTCCTCACCCAGTCAGGAAATAACCAGTGCTGTTCAGCACTGAGCCTGGTGCCCTTTCTAGCATCAGCTTGAGGCAAGCTTAGCATAAAAAAGAACTTCTCTGGAAACTTAAGATTCCTATGTCAAATTTATGTGAACTTTTAATTATATAATTCATAGACAGCTTCCAACAGATTTCACTCTGACAGAAAAAGTGCATACTGTAATAGTTTGCCAATTTTCAAGTTCAAAGCATGAATTAAATTGGTTTCTTTTATTTGTATCATTTTCTTCCAAAGAACTAAACCACCTTGGCTAGAAAAATAAAAATAATTTCACTTTGAAACAGACACTCAGCACAAGAAATTTTAATCTGACTGCTTAGATTGGCAAAGCCTTAAGTGCCTGAGCACAAAATCTTGTAATAGGTGGCACTGGATCCTTAACGACTTAGAGTCTTACAATGTGTGAGGGAAATAGTCTCTTCATCTCTGATTTATCATCTCTTCTCCTCTCTTTTGTTATTCTTAACTGCTTAAAAAATGCTGAAAATATATTGATACATATGGTAAATTATGGGGGCGTTTTGTTTTCCTCATTTTCAACACAGTTTTCTCATACAGGCTACTGGGCAGCCAATGCAAAGAAGTTTAGACTTTACTTAATGAAGCAGACTTTGACAAATGTTTCCAAATGCTAGTAGGATTTTCCTTTTATTTATATTTATATTAATATATATTTTTATTTTTATTCATATAAATATGAATATTCATATTTATTTATATGGAGACAAGGAGGTATGATTTCTCCCTTTTTTCCCTTCTTGCCCCTTCTTATTAAAAATCCTTGCTACTACTGTTCAAATTGATAAATATATCTAACAGTGAAAGTGAAAATTTGATGCTCTCTACAGTTCTATAATATTGTCTAGGTGGTGAAATTAACCTAGATTTGTATCTCTAGCACAAGAGATAAGTATCTCTGGTATATAGATACACAGTTTTTGAATGCTCAGATAATTATTATTGACACTCCTATTTGTAAATCCACAATTGTCATTCAGAGCCAGTTTATTACCCATGGTACAGCCACATGCCATATACCAAAAATATTCAGAAAAAGAAAAGATTGTGAGCATGTTTGGATATAGAGAGTCCCTTACCCTCCTGTAGCTAAGGAATCTGAGCAGTGTCCTCTCTCTCTCTGCAACTCAGACATCTTCACCTCCAAAATGCTTTATACCTGTTGCTGTTCCAAAGCACTTGGGTGGAAAATTTTGTATGAGCATAAAACTGAATGCAAAAAAGTCTAGAACAATCTGATAAGAGGGCTGAATGCCCAGAATAACATCAGTTTCATACAAGAAAATATAATTGCTTTTTTGATAAAGTCCAAAATAGACTTCTCTTCTGTTGAGCTTACCTACAGTATAATATAATGAAGAATATGTTTCTGTCATCACACACCTATTACAAAAAGCAGAAGTTCCTCATGGAATCCTAGTAGATGTGTTTTAGAAGATTCACCTTGTAAATATGTCATGGAAATAGAAATGAAAAGACTTTCTGAAAAATTAATAAGAATTGAGAGATCTCTCCAGCAATGGTGGTAGCAAACCCTTGAAGCTGTCCTTGGGAGCAAAATAATTGCCTTCACTTCAAGCTGAAGAAGTAATGGTCAGTGAAAGTTTAAATCCCTTCTGACTATACTTGATTGTGTTAAAACAGAACAGTGACAATCTTGGCAAAATGTTTGTTAAAACCTCCGAAAGGAAGAGGGCTTCTTTAATTCAAGTACCTGATGCAAAGGCAGAATAATAAAATGGTAAATGTTATAGCCTTCTGTTTAGAAAAATAGAAGCATGATCTGAGTTTAAAAATATCAGTTTACAAAAACAGCAGCCCATGTTCTAAGATTGAAAAATATGTATATAAAATAGAAATTGGCATCACTGTTATGTATAATATAACAATAATTTAAAAAAAAAGCTGAAGCAAAGTTAGTAATGGCAAAACTACTCTGATGAGATATTTTTTAATATGTATTATTAACATATATTTGGATATGTCCGTAGTATCCTTAGAATCACATGAACCCACAGGTGCTATTAAATCTTTTAGGAAACCCAAGATGACTTAGTTTGATTCAGCCTGGGGGGCCAGTTTTGAAGAGCACTCTGTGGCAAGATACATTTTGGAAATATGTGCCCTAAACCCAGTGATTTTACACACACTCTGTGTACCAGGAAAGACCACTGACAAACTAATTCAGTGCTCTTACAAGATTTTCTGAAGCCTGACTTCAACAAGTTATATCTTCAAACAGACTCTGTGCTACACTGTGACAGTCGCATATGCGTTGCAAAATGTCAAGATAAATATTCTCACCACATGCATTATCATAAGTTTATCTGTTTAACCTTATCTCAAATTTACAATTATAAGAAGTAATTTTTCCAAAAAATTAATTTCAAATATTTCTTTGATATTCCATTTCCCCCTTGTTCCCATGTGTACTGTACTTGAGCACAGTCTTTAAAGAGATGTGTATATTCCTAATTATTTAGAAGTGTCCATCAAGCAAAATTTGATTTAACTGTGGTTAGATGACCATAATTTTCAGAGCTATCAGAGAACCATCAGTTAGAAACTTAACTTTGAATCAAGAAGATGAAATTTTGCAGTGTCAAAATAAGATGCAGTTTGACAAGTCATTATGTAGTAAAGATAAATTTTAAATTTTTTTCAAGAAAATAAAATAATGCCACAATTGACTTAATTGGAATAAAAAATGGCAATTAAGGTGATTGTGCCAATGCAGATAAATATCATCAGTGTGTTTATAGCAGTGGCAAATTTCTGGAGTTATTTCAGACTTCTGGGTCATATATATGTTTATATCTGTAATGGCATCGCACAGTATTTATTACTGTATGAACCTCATTATCAAACTTAAGTGCTACCAAGATGTCTTCCACTTTCCTGAATACGTTTAAATTGCTTTTTTAGATTAAAAAAATAAACTCTTTCTCAATTTTTTAGAATTTTTTGTAAACAATGCAGGGAAAAAATCAGTGCAGTTTAACTATTTTATAGAAAATAAGCAGCCTGTTTCAAGAGTAGTGGTAATTAAAAGAAGAAATAAACAAAAAGAAGAAAATACAAGTATCTGCTAAGGTGATGCAGACAACAAATTCTCTGTAAGTCCCCAGCCAAGTCAGATAGGAAGCAATGAATGTGAAAGTGAAAACAATCTTGACCAGGTAGATAAAGAGAGGCAAGCATCTCTTTCAAATGAAAGGGTCTTCATCAGGAAGATGTCAGCTGGAACAGGAAGAGAATCCATCAATTCTGAGCCTCGAGATTGAGACTGAGAAAAGCAGCCTCTGTTTGTTCAATTATACCCATCATTGGACTTCAGGATTTCTTTTGTACTGCTGGAAATGTTGAAGGCTATATTAACCTTCCTAGTATAAGGCTTTGTCTAAAAACTAGGATGGTCAAAGGACACACTTTATAATCTGTTTTTAGAAATAAAGGTTTAGAGAAATCATTCAGGGACACCAGCAGTTGCATTTGGTGGCTGACCAACAACAGTCTGAATAGCAATTACTGCTTACAAAGAGAGGAAAAGCAAAATATTCTCTTTTGATTCAGAACGCAGGGGTTCATTCAACATATATTACTACTGCTAACATAGATGCCAGAAGAAAATACCTGAAATCCCACATTCAAAGCTCAGATTTTTTTCTCCAAAAATCTTCGTGTACATAATAAAGCAGTGTCATATGTGCACTGGACTCTGCATTTCCAGGAAATTATTAGATATTTTGTCCTGTCTAGCAGTTTACTATTCAGAAGTCCCTTAGATTCAGGTTGTCTTATCAGGCCCATAGATACACTAGTGAAGTTATCATACACCCTCTGTAGATGTTTGTCTAGCACAAAACTAGGTTGGGGAAAAACTTACCTGTAAGTTTTGAACAACACAAAAGCATACTAATTGTTTAAGTACAGGAAAGCAGACTCTTAATCTAACCACTTGCCCCGCTCATCTTTCTGCCCTCTGAAATTTCATTCTAGGCTGGAAACTGGTCTAACTAGTAGTTAGAAAGTTTATCATTCTATCAGTTAAATATATGTAAAGCTGCATTGTACACAGAATTCCTACAAATGAGAGGAATGTAAAGAGGCAGAATGAGTATGAAAAAAGGTCTCATAAAACAACATTTTACACTGAAACATTGGTACATGATGCAATATATCTTAGATGAGTACATACTGTATTTTCTAATCTCTCAAGCAAAAAATAATTCTAACATTTTTTACTGTGACTTATCTTTGTTTTTTCTATCATGGTACTTAGCCAAAGGTTATGAAAAAGGTTTTGAAGACATGTAGACACCTTTTTCTTTATTTTAAAAAGAGTTAAGTAGTCCATTATTGCATAGCACAACAAGAAATGGATCCCAACATAGAAATTCCTACAAAAATATGCTTTATATATTACATTCAAGGGCAAACTACTCTCTCAGAATCATAAAATTGTCAGTGTTGGAATGACCTTTGGAGAAAATCTAATCCAACTCCCTCTTTCTAGGAAGGATTGCCTAGAGTAGGTGACACAGGAATTCATCCAGGTCAGTTTTGAACGTCTCCAGAGTGGGGAAACTCCAAGACCTCCCCAGGCAGCCTGTTCCAGGGCTCTGCCATCCTCAACACAAAGAAGTTATTCCTCATGTCGAGGTGAAAGTTCTCCTGTTTTAGTTTGCTGCCATTGTTCTTTGTCCTGTTGCTGGGCACCAGTCAAAAGAGTCTGGCATCATCCTCCTGGCATCTCCCTGAGATATTCATATTCACCAGGGAGATCCCTTTCCAGTCTTCTGTTCTCTAAACAAGCCCAGCTCCAGAAGTCTGAGCATAACAGAGTAGCTCCAGACCCCTGATAATCTTTTCTGGACACTCAGCACTAGCTCCTCATGCTTCTTGCATTGAGGAGCTCAGAACTGGAAACAAAGTAAAGACACTAACATTCAAGAACAGAAAGATCCAAAAAACAGCTGTGTTTACAGCATTCATTGAAAGCTTTTCTTACATCTAGCAGAAAAAAAAATAAATTCTTCATTTTCATTACTCATACTATTTCCCTTATTAAAAATTCTGTCATATTGTTATTTAAAATAGTTTTTTTCAATAATTCCTTTATTAAGTTGAACTTTTGAGGTTTGTGAGCTAAAAGGAACTGTCAGGATTCTTATATTTGGCAGATGAAATTTGCTTAATGAATTTTGCTTTATTGATATGTGAGAAAAAATTGTCATCATGTTCTCATTAGGTACCATTATACATCGTAGAGAAGATTCAGAGGATATTAAGGATATCTGATATCAAGCAATAACCATGTCTCACAGAATTACAGAAATTCTGCCCGTTATAGGAGCAGATAAAAGGAGAGAAGAAAAAAAATGGGGAAGTTCTAGACATCCTAATTATAACAGTCTGCTATGTTAATGCAGATATGTGTAAAGACAGATATTTTTCAACTTCTTGTAGACTGATCTGTGTTGTTTTGCCTGGATCCAGAGACTTTGGTCATCCTTTGCATACTGCCTTTGTCACATGAATCAATCATTGTTACACACACTTCCTCTGAAAGAAAATTTCACACCTTAATCCAAGTATAAATAACATGACAAATGTTATTATAGACAAATACAAGAAAATATTTTCACAGATTCAAAAATAGTAGAGGTGCTGAAACAGGCAACTAATATATATATATATATATATATATATTAACAGGAAAAAAGGATTAATCTTTTTGCAAGAAAATAAAGGATTCATAATGGCTTTCACAAACATATTCCCTCTTAAAAGGATCAAGTTATATCCTAAACTGCATTTACAGTCAGCAGAGACCTGCAAAATTATGATCCATACTATTTTCTTTTCTTTCTTTTCTTTCTTTGTTTCTTTCTTTCTTTCTTTCTTTCTTTCTTTCTTTCTTTCTTTCTTTCTTCAAATGAGGTCTTTAAGAACTGTGGTATTTCTGAAAAAGGAGAACAGCTCAAAATAAGCATATTCATAAGGAAGGATGCAAGGATCTCATTAGTCATCTTCCTTAGTACAATTGTCACTTAATAGGAAAAGCAGCACACAGGACATAATCCTGCCTTTTTTATTAGACACAAATTCCCTGTTAAAAATAATCACAGTTTCATTAATTAATAGCTTCCATCTGGGGAGAGATATTAATATTTCTGTAAGAAAAAAATTTCAACATGTATTTCAATCATGTAGACTACTTGCATACAACTATTTCTAGATTGAAAGGTATATTGACTAAGACAGTTTCCCTGTTGTCATATCCCGGTTTCTTTGTCTTTTTCTTAGACACTGAAATGTAAATAAAAACTTATCATTTGAATTAGAATTGCTGCCTCCTCCTCCCCCTTTCTTCCTTTCAGTTTTCAATTGTGACTGGAATGCTCTAAGAGCAGCACTTAAACTAATTGCAATTTTTGCTTCACCCACCCTTTTCAATTCACCACTTTGTGCCTTCACATAAAGGAAAGGTGACCAACTTCCTCTGAAGGCGATGCTAATGCAGTTCAATAAACAGCAGAGAGATCAGGGTGACCTGAAATGGTGCAAGTTATATCAGAAAGGCATTTCATTTTTTTCTATTATGAAAATGAGATTCTCCTTTAAGTGTGGTTATTGAGGTGCAGAAACATAATGTAAAGTAACATAGACTTAAGCAAGATGACCTCATTCATCATCCTGGGGTCAGCTAAAGATGTTGGAAGCATTCTGGGCACTGGTTAAAGCAAAAAAATCAGGGAAAAAAATTCTTATTCTCTTTGGGATCGACCCTTTAAACTACAGCATACTGCTGAAGGAAGAGCAGAGCCTTTACATTAGCTTTCAGCATTAAGCATTTGCACAGCACCTGTGCAGAAAGCCAGTTGTAGCTTGAAAAAATGTTTAACCAAGTTCAGCAGTATGGAGTGAAATTCTACACATGCTCTGATCTTATAATTGGTAAAGAGGAAGAAAAGTGGACATCACAGCAGGCAGAAAAGGTGTTTCACTGGGCTTAGGATAAGAATCATAAATTCTGACTGGAGCACTGCTGCTCAGCTGCAATGCACCTTATGCAAACAATTCAAATGGCCAGTATTTTTAGGTGTTTAGTTACTCCTCCAGCTAGCCAAAATTATTCAAATGTTCTTAAGAACTGTGTTTACAAGGAATTGATGAGGGGGCAGACAAGACACCAGCCGCTAACACAGAAATGTGCCTACGGGTTCAGAGCAAACAGTGCCTCTCACAACTGCTCCATGCCTCTGACCATATGGTGCTCATCTGTTCATCTCCCCAACCATTCATTTGGACTAGGATGTTGAACTGTGCCAAATAAGCTTCCCAGGGAGTTTTCTCACACGGATACAGGGGAGGATGGTTGTGTTATCCAAGCTGAGCCAATCCAGCCTCTCCCCTCCAGGCCTTTATGAATAAAAGTAAGATGGAAAACTTGCAAACACCATGCATCAGTCACCATCTCCAGTGGCCCAATCCCTAACCCAGGCAGTTGTCTTCTAAAGTCCCTATAATTCCCTTCTCAAAGCTATTGTTTAATTGCCCAGCTCCTGAGTGCCTTTTTCTGTCAAGAAATTTCAAATTATACAAACTTCTCAGTCTTCTCTATTCCTGGAAAACCTGTTGATCTAGGACTTCATGTCTTCCTTTCATTTTATTGAACTAGACAGAGTTCTGTAGTTTTGAGCATGTACTCAGACAAAGATATCATTTCTAACAATAGTTCATTGTCAATTCTTTCTGGAAATTTTCCAGATGTTGCTTTAATTCATTTTGTGGAGTCTCCTGGCTCAGTTTTAAATCTTGTTTCAATTCCTCTTGGTCCTATATCAATTCCTCTTGGCTATTTTTACATCTATGAGCATCTCCATTATTTATTGCATATTGATTCGACAGCCATATGAACACACAATATGCTTTTCTGCTAACACCAGTTTCAGTGCTTCCTGTCCCAAGAAAGTAAGTATTTTTGATCTAATGGATTGTCTTTCTGAGCTGGGAAAATTGATTCTGTTAGTGAAATATGTCTTTGATGAAGCTAATATCAAACTAAGAGTGAAAAGAGTTTTTCTACCTAAACAGTAAAGGCAGAAAACGAAGTATTTCCTCAATTTTAAGGTCACTTTCTTTTTTCCCTTAGTACAGTATTCAAAGGAAACTCCTTATTTTTGCCTCTTTCCTCCCCT
Organism: Ammospiza nelsoni; assembly: GCF_027579445.1. NCBI lineage: Eukaryota > Metazoa > Chordata > Aves > Passeriformes > Passerellidae > Ammospiza > Ammospiza nelsoni. The sequence goes on along the minus strand of NC_080636.1, from coordinate 34,799,561 downwards.
CTAAGCCCCAGATCTGCACTGACAGGGACAGCTTGGGGAAAGAGGGATGCTGGCCCCAGAGCAGCCTGCTGATTCCCCAGCTGCTGGCTTTCTGGGGTCTTTCTTCAGGCACTGGGGGCTGGTCCAGAATCCAGAAAAATTGATTTTAAATGTTCCCACCTGTGTTGAGATAAAGATGTGCTCTTTGTTTCATGACTTGGACTCTAATTTTAGGTAGGACCTACAGTGATGTAACTGCTTTGTACAACACTACATAATTTTATTGCCTGAGGAGTAAAAATGCTTCTGCAGAAGTAATACACTGTTTTTTTCCTCACAGCTTGCCTTCATACACATCTTACTCTGAAAAGTTTATTGCTGTTACAGTTGTCAATATACATATTATTTGAATGGAAATTTACTAGAAGCTAAGTACCACATCCTGGTTTGTCTTTTATCACATTCAGCTGAAGATAGTGAAGAAAATTAATTCCTTATCAACTTAGAGATAAATGATATAGAAATTCTGATTTTCTTGTTACAGTGTATGCAACTTCAGTACTCTTAATATTATACTTTATTCAGAAAAGTCTATTTGTAGTAATATGAATCAGAAGACAGTAATAAATCTGACAGCCTCATATATCAAAAAAATATTCTTCATAACAACAAAAGAATTGAAAAAAGAAAATAAAAAGGGAAAAAAAGGAAGAAAAAAATTGGAATAATGATAATCACAAAACATGTTCAGATTTTCACTCAGTTGCAGCTTTGCAAGGAATAATAAAGAATCATCTTTAAAACTTCCAGTTTCAAATGATGGGGGCTGTGTTTCTCTTTCAAGCATGAGTGGAACTTAAAACGCCTGGAACAGTATAACCTTTGATTCTATTTACAAACTTTAACCACCCTGACTTCATTGCCTTTCACACACTTTAAAAATAAGAGTAAGCTCATTATTATTTTCTATTACCATACAGTATAGTGGCAGATGCACTCCCACAATCAAGGACGGAGTTCTCCACGATAAACACATTTAAGGTACATAAGAAAACCACCTCTTTTTGAAATTTTGAATAGAAGCATCTTACATTGCTTTTCTTGAGCATTCTTTACAACAAAGAAAATAATTTTTGATCCAAGAAGTTCTCTAGTTAATCCCATGTCATTTGACTTAAGGGTCTTATCAACAAAGAAAGTTTCTTTTTATTCTTTTCAAGGGTGTGAAAGGTTAAGAGAAGTACCATCTCTCCAGACTTCCACTGCTGCACTCCTTTCAATAACAAAGCCTTCACATCTCTGCTTCTCCCCTTATCTCTACCACATACTTCATATCGAGCACCAGCAGGCAAACTTGATGAGGGAACCAAAACATGAAAAACTGGGATTTCTAGGTCTGTCTTTGTCTTTTGTGCTTCCCTTTCTCCCACAGTGCCCCTGTGCAGTCTCATGTCTTGCCACCACCCAGCTCTACTGTCCACTGCTCTTGTGTGGGTCTCTTGTCAACACAGACTACAGGAAATACACCTGTGCTACAGGAAATACACGTCCTTGAGGTTTTTTGTCAAAACTGTGTAAACTTTTACAATCAAATCCTTTCATTTCTTATATCTAAACACAGAATGTAATCTCTTTTTCAGCCTGTTCCAATTACAATTTGCTTCACTTCTGAATTGCAAGATGCATTCTGCTCCAGGTCTAAATTTGGTAAAAGAAATTAATTTGAATTTAAATTATTTTATAACATTGTAGCATTTCAAATTTTAGTAATTTAACATATATCTTGTATTTCTTAAATTCAATGCTTGGATCACATGTTGAACACACTTTTCACTTCTTCACATTTGAAAGGGAATTTATGTCCAGAATCTATAATTTTTGTGCCACTGAGTGGAATATTAACAGCAATATTTATTATTTGTATTATGTTAGTGTCTGCAAGTAAAATTTGGCTGAAGGCCCCCTGGCATTAATCAATGTAAACATTGTTACCTCTTGAGCAGTACCTAAACATCACTCCGTAAGAACATTAATAATTTGTATGGCCAACTATCAAACTCTTTAACATCTTCCCTCTGTATCCATGTATTTCACTGTATAGACAGGAAAAATAGGGGAAGAAGAAGGAATTCTATTTCAGTTTTCATTCATATGCTTGCAGAATCTAGGCCTTAAAACGCAGGTCTTGGCAAGGTATGAGGTGTCCAGGGCACTTGAAACCTAATTAAGTCTGTGAAAAGAATTCTGATCCTAAAATAATGTTTGCATTTTATTTAAGTTTTATTAAAAGCTACACTTATGAAGATGAAATTTTCTTTTTTCTTTATTTTTGTTTTAGTTTCGATGCTGCATATATCTATTTGGGTGTCATCTAAAAGAAGCTATTTGTGAAATGGGAATGGTTTTCTTTTTTTCTCCCTGAAAGATCTTACACATCCTGTTTCTCTCCTCATCATGAAGACTTCATGCCATGTATATCAGAATACCTCTGTGAAGTTGCCATCAGACAGCAAGAAACCTCAATTTCTGCTCTGTTTCTTGAAGGTGGTTCCAGAAATTGCCTTTTTTTCTGACCTATATATACTTATCTCTTCTCATTCTTTCTTAAAGAGGGAATTTTTTATCTTTTTTATCTTTTTTTCTTTTTTTCCCATTCTTCAGAGTGGTGTTGCATCACTAGTCATGATTTGGTGACAAAACAATTTGGTGACATCACTAGAAGTGATTTGGTGACAAAACAAAAAAAACATAAGTCCAGTGGATAAAGTTAATAGTTATTTCTTAAATCTCTGGATTTGGCTTATCACTTGAGAGGCGTAAATAGATCCTTTACTTTTTTTTCTCTCTCTGAATTGTTAGGCTGAACATTAGTCATTTTTATATATGTTCTTATCTGCAGATGACTCTAAATACCTCCATTTTAAACTATCTTAAATGATTCAGTTTCATAATTTTTGGAAAATAATTCTTGTTTGATTCAAAAACACAGAAGGGAGACTAATGTCAGATAATCTTCATGTAAAGAACTGAAAAAAAATTCTAATATGACAGATCTTCATATGCAATGCATTCACGAGAAAATTTTTTCCACCAGCCCCCATACACTTACAGTGTCAGCCTCCATGCTCAACCTTACAGAATTGTCATCCACCCTCTCTGAAATGTGTTGTACACTGAGCAAAAAGTTCAAAAAACTTTCAGATATGAAAGGAAGCTTCAAGAAGTTGGGCAACAAATAGAAGTACCAGAAGCTAGAATAAATATTGCTACATGTCACCAGCCTAACAAGTGAATGTGTAGCAAGAAATTTATGACAACAACTCTAGAAGAAAGAATTTGTTGCCCCAACTAGAAATAAATCATTCAACAATATGAAGATATCAGAAAAATAAGAATCAGGAAGCTGGAGTCAGCAGAACCCAATTTATATCTAGTGGGCATCCCGAAAAGCAGGGGTCTCAAAACCTAGTGACAGCAAGAGACAACAACTACTGTGGCTTTTGCTGACAAGACCTTTACCACACTTGCTTGCCATGTCTTTTTCCATACGATCAAATGAAAAGTTTGTTTGAAAACTTCTGTGGTAAAAGTGCACATGTAGCTATCAAAATGGTGACAGCATCAATATTTGTTCTTGCTTCTGGGGAATTGAGGGGCACACAAGAACAGAACCACACCTCTCAGGGACAGTGATCCCCCTATCTCCAATCCATTCATGCACCAGGCTGTGCTCTGTGAGCGATTGCAATTGCTATTCTGCAGTTTCTAACCTGAAATTAGGCCACTGAAATTCAGGCCACAGTTTCTCAGGGAACAAAGTCCTGGCCACTGCACACCAGCTCAGAGAGGGGACCCTTGCCCCAGCCAGTACCACTGCTCCAGACCAGCTCCCATGGCGGCCTGGCCTCACTGGCTCCATCCTGGGCCCAACCTTTCACACACTGCTGGAGACTCCCTCATGCCTTCTTCACCTTTCCTGGTCTAAGAAAGGGTGATATTCACTCATTTATGCTTTTGGTATAAAAAGTGGAACATTACCAGCAGTAATAAAATTGATCTACTTTTTGTTTGGTTTTAGGTCTTTATAAACCCACTCATTTAAATGGGCAGATGTAGCCAATACCTCATATGTTTGGGCTGGGTCTTCAGGTAGTCTTCATGTGTCTTCATGGCAGTCTTGTGTTGTACAATGAGCTTCATTCAGTGATTTCTAGGTTATTTCACATTAATACCAATATAGCTATGAAGAAAAAAAGGGGATTGTCCTTCAAAATTTTTATTTTATAATAAATAATTTATTTTGTTTGGATTTCTGTGTGTATATATACATGCATGTGTGGATGTATTTTACTTGCTCCAGTTACACGATAGAAAGGCTTTCTTATGGACTTCAATTCCAATGTAAAATTTTAGTTGTTATGATCCTTTCATTTCTTCAGTGTATACTCCTTTATATTAAAGTGGCTCTGTAACTACTAATAAGTGTGAGCAAGCTGTATAAAAGCTTTAGCAAAATTGCATCTGAATGATTGTAATTCAAACAAACTGATGATACAAATGCATATATTTACATTTTACACAACGAATAAACTCAGTGTGTATGACAAATCATCCTGTGCGTTAATGACAGAGGTACCAAATAGATTTCCGTCTTCATGACACTACTAATTGTTTCAGTGGAACTGCTCCCATGAGAATGGAGAGGTAGTTGAAGACTTGACAGTGATAGGTATTTAACCACGTTACAACTCTAGGTCAATATTCCTCATATCAATTTAAGCTTCACTGAAATCATGGGAAGTACGTCAATTTATATTTGCTGTTGAATTTTTCTCCTGCTTATATTGTGAGATCATCCTTAAGTAACTTGTATCTGACTTCTGATGCAAGCTTATATTAGGTCAAGTTCTGAATAAACTCAGTTAAATTCTCACTGAAGGTGCAGAACTATTGCCTGTAGCAGCTGATAAACAGTTATTTTTAAAAGACACATTTTATCTGGGCTAGTAGTAAATGCAGTTTTATAAATTTATCTGATTTGATTTCAAATCCATACAAGTTTCAAATGTTCAAAGAGTTAAATGAAGCACAGAATTTATCAGACTTATATTCACTTAAGTATTCATGAGGAAAATCACAAAAAAGACTGGAGCAAGGAAAAGCAGAGAATACATAAAACATATAATTAAATTGACAAGGAAGTCGTGAGAAAGAGATCAAAAGCAAAATTGTTTTCTGTATTTGAAATTTTTTTTGATTTTTAAAAATTTTGTTCTTTTCAGGATCACATGAGAACAAAATGTTATTCATGTTAATACTTCTTTGTGCTACTGTGATGTTAAAAAAATTCTGAATAGACTTCTGAAGGCTTTATTGATGAAAATGGTTTTCTTCAGAAGGGTGGTAGATATTTGAGTGACAGCTGCTGATTTCTTCCTGGGCCATAGGTACTGTGGAGGAGGAAGGAAAGATGTCATTTATAATTTTTCTCATCCATTTTCAATATTCCTGTTAAAAGACTGTGTTGGGATCCAAAAATTCAGACTAATTTTCAAATATTGATGAATAGTCACATGTTTTTTTCTAATTCCAGGGACATGAGTGTTCACATTCATTCTACTAGCTACTAACTTTTAACTTATGATTTAAAGATTGAATAAAGTGTTAAGTTAAATGTTCTTTATGTTATGACTAGTGTTTCCATTTCAGTCTGCTCAGACAACTGTTTCAAATTGCATTCTCAGATGCTACTCACAACCTACTCCAGTACTGCATTTTAAGCCTTGCATTTCTCTATTTGGATTTACTCCCCTGAGTTTCCCAGAATTTGTCATTACTCTGGTTTCTGAAAGTTAAGCAGTTTACATTTTTGCAAGTCTCAGACCCCTCAGCACTAGCACCCTTGCAAACAAAACACTCACATCTCTTCTGCTTTTCCTTTTGGCTATCTGACACAACCTGATTGCTTTGGCTGCTTCCTGCTTTGCTTTTAATCACCTCAGATGTTTTGGATATTTTGTTATAAACAGTGATTTACCCATATATTCTTGGTTTAAAGATTTGGTTTAGCTTGCAAACATGAATATTTTTTTCTCAGTTTGTGTTTAACATAACCATTGATCATGTTAGTCTACTACCTTTTCTTAAATCAGACATTTTTATTTTAGTCATAAAGCAACTGTTCCTGGTAACTAACTAAGTAAAGGTCTAATATTTTAAAAAGCAATTCCACCAAATTTCTCCTTAACCAGAGATGAAGCCAGCATCCAGAAGTGCATGAATTTGGAGGGAGAAAAGAATTAAAGCAGGTATCTGTTATATATTCCTTTAATGAAATTATGGGGCCTTGTGCTTCCTTCCAGGAAGAAAACAGGTTAGAAATCTGCAACATGCACACTTTAACTGTATAATTTGGCTTCTGAAGGATTTATCACAGAGTAATCCTTACAGGTATAGAGACAGGATGTTAAACTATTCACTCGGTGTAGTTACTATATTCAGGTTCAAACTGATTGCCATATCTGAAAGAAAGAGTCCAACTCTTCCACATTCACAATCACTGGGATAACAAATGCCATTTCATACCTTGACAGCTTGATGAGGCTAGCCTTGAGGATTTTGTTTGTCGATTTTGTTGCCTTCACAGCTGAAACTATTCATCACTATGTTCGGAAGATCAAAACTATATTTTTTAACAAATACACTATTCATTTAAAAACAAAGAGAACATCCAAATCTGGCTTCAAGGCTTGCACTACATTTGGACTCCCAGAATCCTTGATTTTCATGACTCTTGATTACCCAAAATTAATTTCCTTTCAAAAAGTGTATGAGATCTACCAAAAGAAGGAATAAGTGACATGAGTAAAAAAAAAAAATAAATAAAAAAAGAAAAGAAAGGGAAAAATCTTAGGAGATTAAAACATTTAATGTGCTTTTGCTTTTTTTTCCAGTGTCTACTGATGTTTCCCACTATTTGTTCATATTGCAAGGTGTGAACCAATACATTGGATAAGAAAACAAAGAATCAAAATTAAATACTCTTTTACTATAACACAAATTCAGGAACTTGACAGAACAGCAAAATATTGATCTCTCAGAACAGCCATTTTAGCTTCAGCAATGTAAACATTCTCACTTTTGATTTAAAAAATGTTAAATTTCTTTCATAAAGTAAGATTTTGGAGCATGCTGCAACGAGCTATTGCAAGAACTTAGGCACTTCAATGAGGCTGATAAGTTGAGACAAGTGAATTAAGGTTTCTTAAAAAACTTAGAGTTTAAATGCTTTATTGACATATATGATGTCTTTACAAAAGAAGATATTTGAAAATGTATTTAAATATAGTACATAATATTGCAGAGGCTGATAAAAATAGGTGAACATCAAATATATTTTTATAGTAAATTTAGGAAAAAAAATTTAGAAGAAGAGAGAGCATAACGAGTACTTTTCTCAGACATATACTTGCAAAATATCATTTTGTTCTCAAGGTTAAAGGCAGCCTTGTTATTTTCCACGACAAGGTATAGCACTGAGATTTCAGTATATTATTTTCAGGCTGTTTCTAGTGATAACTATCAAATTCTATAAAAAATCATGTGTGTTGTCTTGCAAAGAAGTCTAAAAGAAAGCCCTTTAGACTTACTACATATCATTACTGTGAGAGATTTTGTACTGAAACAGACTCACAGTAGCATACATGTGTTAAGCTAAACAGTCATAATGTTGTACTTTCTAAAATCCTTATTTTTGCTTTATATGTTCAACATAAATAAGTATCATACACCTGAATCCTGCATTTATCTTTGCTAATTCAGTTCTTTCATTTGGTAGTTATGAGACAAATATTGATGAGACAATGTTATCACAATTAAAATATGGACAAAATGACATCACTGCAACATTGTTTGGGGAATAAGAGCATCACACACTGAATTAAAAATAAGGTTTATTGCTCAGTTTTCTCACAAGAGAAACCACCCATTTTTCTACTGATGTGACAGTAAATCTAGATGTTGAGGTAGCCACAGAAATTGGGGAAGGGGTAGAATCTAGTCCAGAGAGTGTTAATGTGCCAAGGTTTCAAAGAGAAAAATGTGGCAGCAGTAGAGAGGGACTTTTCTTTTAGTCTTGAAGATAAACTAGGAAACCTGTAGAGCTCCTTAGAAACTAAAATAAATGCTAGCGTTCCATTTGTAACAATTATCTTTGTATCAAAGAAAATCTTGGAAGCTGTCACTCACTCTTTGTTTTCCTACTACCCCTACTGCCTTCTGATGGGCAGAAATACTAATGCATGCATAGAAAATAACTATATTTTTTATTAATTATAATTAGCTACACAGAAAAGATTTAGTTTTGGTGAGTAGCTTTTTGCTTGTTTTTAATGTCTGCTTAGATAATGGAACTCACACAGCAGAAGAACATTTTCTAAAGGTATTAATGAATTTTGAGTAACACTGAGAGTGAGGGTCAGTGGAAACACCAGAGTGACAAGAAATAATTGAATGTCTTCAGAGATGTTAAGGGATGCACAGAGCACATCTAAAACACCCATAAGAACCTGTACATATAACACAATTCCATAAGAAAAAAGGAACAGTAGCCCTCTTATGTTGTTAGAGATCAGATTAAACCTTATTCTCTCAGTAAAACATGGCCTCTATGTCAAAAAAAAAAAAAAATAAATAAAAAAAATCTATAAATTGAGTGAAAATGAAGGCTCTACCAAAAAGGAGGCTCAAGGCTTTGGCTGAACAGCAGCAGGAAGGAATTTAACATTGAATCTGAATACAAAACCTTTCATAAATAGTCATTTCCCAGCTCTGTATGTTTAACAGAGTCAGGAGGGTAAAGAATGGGCTGATAAATAAATCCATGGAAGAATTAGTAGTTTTGAACAAGTGATAGTGATGCTTGCTCAATGTTAAAGGCAAATTTAACAAACCAGGGCTATTGAAAATCAAACTATATAGAACAAGCCTGGCAACAGCTGGTATTAGTGAATGTACCTATTCTAATTTACACAGACTGAAACTGGCTAACATTAAATTCACTTATGAGTTGGCTCTAAGGTTGGCCTGACCTCTTGATTTCTGAATGTTCATGGATACTGTGAAACTGCCTGTTCAGCCAGGAAAATTCCTATTCAGTTCCTGCACCTGGGACCTCAGAGGCTGTTTGGAAATATTCTCTCTGTTCTGAAATGCAGAAATCTCAGAAGATTGATTTTTTTTTAGACAAAGACCATATCTATAATTTATGGTGACCTTTTTAATATTTTACTTTTATGCTCAATACTCCAAGGGAATCTGGCACCTGGTACGTTTCTCTGGTGTCTACAGATGCTGTCATTGTCTACATTTAAATATTTTTTAAATTTAATCCTCAAAATGTGTTGTTGTTTTAGAAGGCAAAAAAATGATAATAAGCTTGTTCACACTTTAAAAAAATAATCATTATTCTGATAGTCCTTATCACAAATTAGAAATCTCACTCTGAAGTCTACTAATACATTTAAAAAAAATGTATATAGCAACAGGTTCATTCAATAATTTTTTTCCCACATCCGTGGGGTTGTAAGTAGATTCATGTACTGATCCAGTCAAAATAATTTGCACATCTGAAGCATAAGAGAGTGTACAATAAGAGTGAGAATGCAAAGAAATATTGAAATATGTATATGTTTTCCACAGACATTATATTTGTAGGAGATATAAACTATGATTTACAGGAGCATTTTAGTTATTTGGTTTAATATTTACAGGAGATACAAGCCAGATTAAGAGATGTATTTGAAGTATCTTGTCAGTGAAAGCTTCAAGCTTGTGGTTAAGAATGAAAAACTTGTTATTGTCAGTTGAGTTATCACTAATGAAACACAAGATTTTCAGTACACAGTAATGAGTCTCAGAATCAGAGAAGTCAGAGAAGTAGATTTCTGAAATATTAAAACTTCTTTATTGCCTATGTATGAAGAAAGTGATTTATTAAACAAGTTGCTGAAGAACAAAAGGAAAAAAAAGCCCATTCTTTTGAAATGTATTTTCCCTATCCCCCCAAAGAACATATTTATAAACCTGTACGATAAATGGAAAAGGTAAGCAAAGAATAACATTGGAATGTGCACTTATGAAAAAAAAAAAGTGCAAAAAATCTGGCCAGCTGGTAGAAAAGTAGAATTAATGTGCCTTTGTGTATCAGATTTGCAAGAATGCAAATATTGCAGCTTTTGGTCAGCTGGTTTAAAGATTAATTTCAAACAACTATTTTCCTTAAGGAAATGGACTAATAATAGGTCATAAGCATGAAAACAGGGCTGACTCTGCCATAAAAGCAGAATAGGTTGCCAACTAGAGCAGCAAAATATTGAGGGCAGCAAAATTAATTGTGAACATAATGTGTGGGTCTGCAGATCTTTTTCCTCATTGTCTTAAACTGCAAGGCTTTTGGACTTGTATGCATATGTATGGCTAAATCAGTAGATCAAGTGAATTTTATTTAAATGATATTTTAAAACTACAGTTATATAGACAAAATCTTAGTATTATTATAAAATAAGATACCACCTATCTAACTTTGTTTTAAAATACATCCTTACTTATCATACTACAGAGTTTTCTCTCAGAATCCCTTAAATTTTCACCTAAGACTAGTGTTAAATACAAGACTTCCCCCCTAGAAAACCCCAACAGACAAATAAACACAACAAAAACTCAACAATAAAATAGTTTATTTGATAATTTCATCTTTGACTGCATGTCTGCAGACATCCAAAAGGACTCAAAGCTTTGACTGGCAATATCTTGTTCTGATACAAGTCCATTAGTCTATATCTGCCATTTGCCACTTAGTATTGCACAGTCTTAATTATCCTCAATAATTTGGTGTTATCAACAAAATTTCTTATCCCTGACTCGTCACTCTTTGTAGAATGCATGTCTTGAACATTAACCTGATCTGATATGCACACTAATAACTCTTTGTGGGTCTGAGTAGTGTAAACCTCAAATTTGAGCAGTAACAAGGATTTTGAGCAGTAACCTCAACGTGAAGAAATACTGCATTGGTACAGAATCTGATGCACCTTTCAGACCATCAGAAAGGAGCATAAAAGAAAAGTGATATATAAAGGCACAGTATTGTATGAGTTAAGGTACCCAGGAAAAGTGGCGCCCAGGTTTCTGTTGTCTAAAGTGAGGATGGACTAGAACCTAAATTAGCCATAGAAACATCACTATTTCATTGTAGCTGCAGCATTTCATTCACACTGCTGCCATGAGCTCTTAAAACACCAGCAGTAATTTCCAAGCTTTATTATTCTCTTCTAATTTGCTCTTTTTTCTGTCTACTACCTTGAATTTTTCAGCTTTTGAAATGTAATGGAAAGGTGAACTTTGATATATCAACTGAGGTGGTAATTCCTAGTTTGCTTGGTGGACAATGTTGGAATTCCATGTGGACTAAGCCCAGCAACACAGTTAAAGCAAAAGAAAAAAAAAACGTAACAAATTCAGATAAATTTATTGGACTAGAAATGATCATATTTCAAACTGATTACACCACTAGCATATTCTATTTCCTTGTGTTGTCTGATTTTCAGAAGAGGAAATGTATTCCTGTAGGAAGGAAGGATGGATATAATCATAGAAATTTCATCGTTTTTGCAAAACAATCTTTCTGAATTTGGGCTGCTTCCTCCTTTGCTGCAGCTGCACAGACTTCAAAGTCAGGTTCAACCACTAGGGAATTTTGTCAAATTTGCAAAGATAACAGTGATTACCAAGAATGGGGTCAGATTAGGCTGTAAACAAGCAATCAATGAGAGTTTTTAAACAGCAGAACTATGTATAAACCAAACCTAACCAAAGTTCTTAATCAGAATATGCTTTAAAGAAAACTCCAAATATATAAAGATAGAACACAATTAAACCAGAGGTAGCAAAATCTAATGAGTAGCTCAGTTTTCTTGTCTTTTCAATTCTATCATGCGTAGTAAATTCGAGTGAGACACCTGGCTGGCACCCAGCATTCATTAAATTCCTCAGCTCTGAAAGAGCAAGTGTCATTTCAGCTGTCTTTTGCCTGCTCTACAGCTCACTGCAGGGTTCAGGAGGGCTAATGGAGCTAAGGAGTCCTGCTGCCTTGCTAAAGATTCTCCCTTAGCAAAGGATTATTTACCTCTGCTGGACCTTCACAGGACTTGCATTTCTTTTACTCTGCCTCAGGGCATATCTCTGCCTTCCCCTTTCTACAAACACTTGTCTTTGCATCACTGACTGAATGAATATTTTCTAATCTTGATCCTCCCGAGTACATGCTCCATGCAACTAGAGCTGACTGAACTACATATGGGAGCTGTAAATATTATTTTTGTGCCTTTCCAATAATTTGGGGGATACGTGGAAAGCTGAAGAGGTGTTCGGTCTGTGATGGCATTCTTTTTTGCATACAACAAAAGGACTCCCCTGGTTATGCACTTCTCCAGGTACAAGACAAAGTCATTGAGATTGGTCAACTCATTGACCTCACAACAATATGCAAGCACAGACCTGTACATGGAGCATGTGTGAAAAAAAATGTAAATTATGGGAAGATGCAGCTGGAAAGCTCTTAATGGACATACTGATTATGAGCATTCACATGCTGATACTGGTCACTGGAATTTGTTTCAGGAGTTTTTGCAGGAATTAATAAATACAGACAATTTAGGCTTCCAGTAACTTCCCATATTACCAGATGTCAGAGAGCAGAACAGCCCAAATTATTTGTAGCCTAATTAATAATCACATTTTATTGAAATAGCTTGTTTACTTTTCTAATTCACAGTAATTACAGGGATTATAAAATCATGTAAGGAAAAAATATTTCAGTTTTGGGTAATTGAGAGAGTGGTATCATTTTCTGATGACAATCAGGATTGTCAAGACAATATTGCACAGCAATGCCTTTGGGATTAATGCACTTGGGATGGAAAAAATATGTTCAAAAAGCCTTTTAATTTCTGACCATCAGTTGAGCATATGTCATAACTAAATAAGAAAAAAATGGGAACAATGAAGATGTTAACCTGAAATAATAATGAGAGAGACAAAAACCTGGTATCATTCCCCATACCTGCCCCAAAATACAAGTCTGAGCTGCCCTCTCTTTAAGTCATTTCACACCTAACAATAACTTTAAATGTCCCCTCTCTGAACTCTGTTCTGGTGTTCCTACACCTCTCTAAATGTCAAATAGCGGCAGCAAGGCTCACATCAATAAAGCTGCTTAAATTCTCCCAATGAAAAGTCACATGCAGCACTAACGTCAGTGCTGGAATCCAGTTGTGTGCCATGTAATGCTCCATCTGTCTGTTCTTACAAATGCAGTGGAAAGATAAATGGGAGAAAAATAATGTACATATTTTTATTATTCACATCATCCATTTTAATACATTATATTTGTTTTGAGTTTTACTAATAGCATTATACTCTTAAATAATCTTTTCAAACTTTATATTCTTATTTTTCCTCTTGTCCTTTTCTTTTTATCCTTGTCTACAGCATCTCAAGAATAAAATTTTCACACAGAATTTGGAAGTGACATTTACAAAAGAGAGTGGTTCAAGTACAGCAGAAATTTGCACATTAACTTTCTTATTTTACATCTCAATGTATGAAAAAAAGGAATCAATTGGAAATTCACACCAGGTTTGCTACTTCCAAAATGTCTCCCTCTCATTTAACAATCCATAAAAGTAATACTGACCCTCTATGAAGACAAGATATATTTTAAAGTTTCTTTCAAATCTTCTTGCCATAGAAAAAAATGATGAGATTACAAAAGAAATTCCACACAGTAGAGCTTTGGTGTTGCCAAAGCTGGTTCCTGTAATGCCAGAACAGATTCATCTCTGGAATTGCTCTAATCTGTCATTTTTTTAAATATATATGATGTAAAAAATATGTTGGTCTTTAGAAAGGATTTTTCTCCTTTTTTTTTTTTTTTTTTACTTTTTCCATTATTGTATCATCCATTCATTCACGATAGGTTGTCTTATTCATGGTTGTTTTATTCATGTACTGGATTAAAGTGTATGGTGGGATAAATCTTACATCCATATAATGCACCATTTTTACTACAATTGAGCACATTCATCCAGAATGAGAGCCCCACTGGCTAAATTAAATCATTCAGGATAAATGCAACTTACTACAGTCTTCCCCTTTTCTTCTTTTTTAACTCTAAATAAATCGAGTATTTCTATGTACGTAAAAAAAGAGGGGCAACCCTCCTAACATATAGTATGATCTATATGCAAAACATGAAGGGTACACAAGTAGATTTTCTTCCCTTATTTCCTTCACACAACTAATTAGTATGTAAAAAAAAATCCTCTTTGCTCTTAAAAGGAAAAATCTTTATAACAAATGGGAATGTTCTATGAATAACCTCACTCTTTCATGTTTGAGTAGGAAAACTGAGGGAACAAAACATTTTTAGTAAACAGCCTTAGTAGATCTTTGTTAAGTATAGTTTCTTTGCAAGTTTTTGAGGTCTCCCTTTAACAGCATGGAATACAAATAATCCAATTATATTTGCCTTTGTAGACAGGTTTGATAAGTTTTGACTTTTCTCCAGGTTACTCACATAGAAAAATGTATGCCTCACATTCTGACCTGAAGTGGGATAGGTTCACATGCATGTAGTCTTGAGTGGTGCAAACCGAGACTGCATTTCATGAGAGTTATTTTGTCTTCCTGACTGTGGAAAAGGAGAGAAGTTTTCACATTGAAAACTAAGGAGAAATCCATTATGAATGTTAGAATAATTTGATGGGGCCATTTTGAGTATTCTCTTAGTGTTGATGCACACAGACATGCATGATTATGCAACAACAGAAACTTAAAATATCACTGTCTGAATGAAATGCAACACCCTGTTGTCGGTCTTTCTGGGCCACACTCAGACATTTGGCTCAATTCAAAGAGTAAATGCAAAGTAGTTTGGGGACAGGAAATGTTTTGTTAAGGCTTATTGAGGGCTTAGGTTTTGTGGGTTTGTTTTAGGCTTTTTGGATTTCTGGTTGCAAGTTACTTAGTGATAATGATAACTGAAAATGTTATTTAGTCGGTTAGATTCCACAGTTTTCCATGCTTCAAAAATTAAATGAGAGCTTTAATTAATTTAAAACTATCTTATGGCACATATGTTACTTTTGTTTGCATATGTTGCTGGAAGAGAGTTAAAAACTCCACACCTAAAGAAGTCAAGACAAAAACTACAGAAAACATCTTTACATGAGGTAAATAAATCTCTATCAAACCAGGGTGAACAGAGCCATCTTCTTTCTTTCCCTCATTATCAAGATTTTCAAGAAGCATGTGGTAAATGAGGCCATACAACAATTAAGTATTCTCATTATCAAAGTAAAATTTTAAGCAATATTTTCACATATCATACTGTAAAATGAACAATCTTTCAGATTCCATTGCTCTACTAAGAACATTGTTTGCATTTTTCAAGAAGCAAATCACAAAATTAACAGCTTGTTCTGTATTGTGAGTAGTGGCAGTATAAATCAGAAATCTACAATGAACTGAATGTATGTGCTGCACTTGGTCATATTTTTGGACTAGTAAAGAACTTTTGATTAGAAGACAAACACAGTAAGTAGAAATTTGAAGAAGATACAGAAGTAGCTGTAAGATGAAATAGTGAGAGCAAAGATCACTTTTGGTACCTGAGGTGTGTTATCTGCTTCTGTTTCACTCCACACTCTCCTTTCTTCAATTTTGCATACCTGTTTTGTCAACACTTGAAAGAGTTATCTTTAAGCAGAAACATTTTAAAAATTTAAAGCATTAAAAAAATGACAAAATAATTTTTTACATTAAAACCTGTCACAACCCTTCAAAATGTTAACAGTTATCTCTATTTTGCATAGATACACTTCAGACAAATCTATGAAGCTTTATTTATGTTGACATTTTTCTCTGCCAAACAGCTATACCTTGACTGATGTATCAAAAACATCATTTGCATTTGTTTTTGGTAAGAAAGAAATAGCTTTTCTGCTAATGCACTGTAGCACCAGGACTCCTGGTGCTTTTGAGAACTCCCCTTTCAGTTCACTTCTTCCTTTCTCTGACCTTCCTGAAGTCCTTAGATACCTAAATCTCTATACCCCTAACTCACAATCTTGAATATAAGAATTTATTGACTTCACCTTCTGCCCTCCCCATCCAAAAAGAGAAACAGACACACATACAGACACACAACTCCATTCAATCAAATCCTTTCTCAGATCCATAAGGCACCCAGCTACACCCCCCACCAACCCTCTGAACTCTGGATTTCAGCAACTCTGGATTTCAGCTTCCCTGCCAGCGCTCACTCTCTGTTTTGGCAGGGCTGGCTCAGAGGAGCCCCATTGCCCTGGCTTGCTGCCATCTGCCCTGGCCTGGCTTCCGCACAGCACCAGGAAAACAAGGCACAGACGCCCTCCCTGATGGGCATCCTCACACAGCCTGGCTTGTTTTTCAGGGGAAAGGGAAGGAGTGAGAAGGTGGTAGACAACTTCCCAATCTATTTTGTGCAGATAGCGCTCAACAGGCTGTGCCTTTGTCCCCTTGCCTTTGCACCTCTCAGACTTTGAAGAAATGTTTCGATGCTGAAGACATCAAAATTTTCAGAGACATTGGAAAAGGGGAAAACAGAGAGGAAAAAGGGGGATGGAAGGAGTATGAGGCTTTGAATTAATTTCTTTAACTTTCTTATGATTTTTTCTTCACTTCCCAGAGGGCTCAAGTTTGTTCTGGAAACCTCTGGTAGTGTCTGCTGCATTCCACAGGTCAGCGACACAATACCAACACTTGGATAAACAAACTTTACACACCAAACTCTATTTCAAATTAATTGCAAATTATTTTAGGCCACTAATGAGGCCTGGTAGATTTCTTATTTTAAAATGAAAGGGATATTAACTGAAACAGGACACATTCCAAAATTTCTCATGACATAATTTTACTAGAAACGTACTACAACAGCAAAGTGACATCTGTTGTGTCAGTATTTATACTTTATACTCTTTTAAATGTTTTTGTTAAAGATATTTCTTTTGGGAAAATTGCCACAGAAGGAACACACAATATTGTTCTACATTCTGAACAAAATTATCTAAAATTTGTAGCCATGTAGAATAAAACATAAAAAAATGGAAGTTCCTTCTAAGGAAGAATACTTTTTTTTTCCTGTTCACAGATCTATTTCCTATTAGAATAAACTAAATTTTCATCTGGCCTTAAATCTATTCTTTGTATTTTTCTACAATAAGTGGTGCCCTCTTTTCACCTCACTTTTAGTCTGCTTCACAATTTGCAGTTCCACAGGATTTCCCCAAAATAACTGGTGATATAATTTTCCTCATACTTGCCTTACATATACTTCAGATATGTTGTTTTTTTCTTTTTCAAAGCAGAGCTTGCAGTGCTTTCAGCTTCTTAATGACTGAAGGAGATTAAGAGCTTGTTAGTTTTGAACAGAACTTTAGCACTATAAGCAGTATTTCACTCAAAACCAGCTCTTGGTTGAGCCCCAGATTTGTCATTTTTGACAAATGACATTTTCTGCCTTTTCATGACCCGGACAGAAAGTTAATGTGGTAGCCAGGTTTCCATTTCTATAGCTCAAGAACAGGCTTTTAGGATGTCATAACTCTAAAGACAGCTCCACAGTCCACTAGAGTTTCTTTCATTTCCAGAACCTCAACATAATTGATGGCTCATCTGACACAGATGCTTGACACTGCACATTTAACAAAGCTGCTCAGTAACTATGAGCACCAGAGATGCCACCACTGCTTCACGCAGCTATCTTACAGAATTTTGTCAGCACTGCTCCCTTCTATTTCCCTATTCATTTCTCTGTGTCTATCAGAAATGTTTCATCCAGTCTAACAGCATATTCTTCAAATAAAAGCAGGCTGGCCCAAATGTTGCCCCTGCAGATGCCAGTGTAAATCCAAATTTGATTATGTTGGCAGATATCTTTTATGTGCACTCCTGTGTTAGTGAAGATTAGATTTGAATTCTTTCTAACAAAGACAATTCATTTGTGCGTTTGAACACTTCCATTTCTAGATCTTTGCCGTACTGCCTAATTCGAATTCTTTTGTGGAAATGCATGTTGCACTTCTGCCACTCAGCTTTGATTGCAATTTTTCTTATCATTTGCCAAGTACAGCTCTGATTTCTGCACACAACCTTGCTTGGTCAGGACATTCAAGCCTGTTAATATTTCCATTTCAAAGCACCTTCAGCAAAGTAGCAGCAGCAGCAGCAATTCATCTCTTCACAGGATGCCATCTCTGTCTGTAATGACTGTTTCATCAATGTCCAGGACAGAACATCTATAACCCTGATCTGTGTTTTTCTTTCCTTCTTTATTCACTTTCCCCTGTTCTTGAATTTCTGCTTCCCACCTGAATTCATAATAAAAATATAGCTTCATTCTAACTACCTTTGGAAAGCTACACAAACTTACCTGCTTTAATTTCAATCACATAAGGATGTAAACTATTATGAAATTTGTTTCAATCTACTAAATAACTAAATAAATTTGATGGGGTTTAGAATAATTTTCCCCTACAAAAGATATGAACACTGACATCTTGAGTTGATAATACAAGAACGTAGCTTCAAGCAAAAATATCAAGTTAATGAAATAAAACATTTTTTGTTCTTTAAATAGCTTGGTTGCTTTCCTTGTAATACATTTTATTAAAATAATATATTTTGTTGATATTCTGATGTCGTGCTATATTTTGTTGTTATTGCACACTAATCATTAGGGGTTTTATTTATGTATATATTTGAGCAAAATATTTGTTTTTAATCAATATAGGCTTTGCATAATATTCACAGAGACTGTTGCTTTAGGTTTTAGCTTTTATATTTTTCAGATTCTGTACTGCTTTAGTGTACAGTTCTGTGCTTCCTATTTAAGGGATGGTAAGCTCTCTTCACAGAGTAGCTAAACAAAACAATTCCTTTCCTAGCTTGGGACCAAGGACCACCACCCAAATGTGAGGTCCAAGAGCATAAATCACGTGGACTGAAAAGAGAAAATAAGAAGGATGAGACTTCATAACCTAAAGCTACAACTGGACTATTAACTCCAATATGCTAATGGAAAAAAACTTTTGAAGGTGGGAGACCTCGTGACTGGTTGTCCATTGCTGTGACCATTTTGGGTTCATCTTGGGTGTTGCCCCATCTGGGTTCTTGTACTGCCCATGGTGAGTCCATTGAGGCCTTTTAATAAATTTTATTATTATTTTTAGCTCTGTCTAACCTCTGTTCTAGGTCAGCCTTTACAAGGCATCAGACTAGAATATTATGCTAAACACTATTATATCACCACAATTTTTTGGGATTTATTTGATGGAAAAAAGTGCATTCATTAGTTCTGTCATTGCAAATCTGATAAAATTGCTGAGATTTTTTAAGGAGTCTGCACTGAATCCTATGATATTGTGAACATAGTAATGGAGATTGGATCAACAAGGTGCTTTTTACATTGTAAATCCCTAACACTGGAAGATTATTTATTGGGTTTTTTAGTTTAGTGATGTAAGCACAACACTGACTGTGCCATGATCATGTAAAAAGTTTATTCTCTCTCCTGAAACTGAAATGTTAGCTACTTCTTTGTTGTGGGGTCATGCTCTCTGGGATAGTAGGGGGAACAGAGGTTACATTTCTTAAGTTTGGACGCTTTTACAAGGTGCTTCACTGAAAAGAATGGGAAAACAAAATTTAAGAAGATAAAATGGAAGGGTCTCAGTCTTGTGAGGATACAGAAAACTCAAAATACGTTCACATGGATTTGTTCAGAGCAACTATTTGATGGTACAGGTTCCATTTACAAGCCACTTTCCTTATCAAATTGTCATGCTTACATTTGCAGATGTCACCTTGCGAGAATACTACAGTATAGAAATCTTATGGGATAATTATTTAACATTTTTCAATGTAATTAGTCATTGCAGTATGACATATTAATGTATATTTATAATTGAAGTACTTGAACTACTGTTAGGCCAATGCATGTCACCAACTAATTTTCAAACCATTCATAAGTCTTTCAAAAATGACCCTATAAAAATGGTCCTGTTCAGCAGAAAAAAATAAGATTATCAGGGAAAAAAATGTTAAAATTAAAAAAAAATGTATCATGTAATGTAATGTTTTTCAGGCAATAAAATTATTCAGCATCTGTTATAGGTATCCATTGTCACTAATTTAATTTAAATGTCAAGGAAAACACAACTGAAACTTTGTCCCAGTCATTTCTGAGAAGGATAAAATATTAAAGAATCAATATTTGTAGTATTTTAACATGATCAATAGAGGAGTCACTAATAAATGTCACCATTTGACAACAATTTTCACAGTTACCAAAGCTTCTTCAGTTTTTTGTCATTGCAAATAAATAAATAATTAAATAAATTAATAAGCTGTCTTATAACTGTTAGCAAATACTGACATCTTTATTGATGGTTATGGACAAAAATCTTGCCACTGTGAAGGCCAATAGAAATTACTTCTGTTAAGTTCAGTGAGGCCAGATTTTCACTCCATGTATGTGACATTTCACATAACAGACAAAATAAATTACTTCAGGATCTCAGTTCCAAAACCTGCATAATGCCTTTTTTATATGATGAATGAAACATATAACAGATGAAGTAGAAAAATATTGTCATGTATTACAGCTGCAGGGGAATATTAATAACCTGGGTAGTGAGAATTCACCATTGAACAACTTCCTGGCAGACAGGAAACTCATTCAGTGGTTCTGTAAAACAAAGAAATCTTCCTAGAATCATATTATTCAAAATAATTAAAGCAAAGCTACAGGCATAATTTTCTGTGATTGTATCTTATGATCAAAATTACTTCTATGTTCCTGTTCTGTAGAGAAAATATTATTTTATTCTATGTTTTAACAGTATTAGCACAACTTATACAGTCTGAATGAAGTTAAATCATACAACTGGTCATTAAAAAAACTCTTTTTGTTAGAATGCTTGTGTTTTGTTTCACTATTTTCTATTTTCCGTCTTGATATTTTTGTTCTATTCAGAATTGTGTTGCTGGGAAGCACTTTCACTCATTTTTTTTATGAAAAGAAATATTGCTACTGTAATCTGTCCCTCAGAAAGTCAGAAAGAAGAAAAACCATCAACATTATTTCTGTACAACTCCCACTTGAACCTGAGGACTTGTATTACACATTTGGCAGCAGAGTTGAAACAGATGCCATCTCTAAGGTCCTGAACCTCAAATTTTAAATTTATGTCGTTCCAAAACCATAAAACACTTGATTTGTCAGTTCAGTTTCATGCAGAGATTCTTTATTAGTCATTTTTTCAAGCAATAAACTAGGTATACTTTTTTTATTCTGACCTTCATCATCTTCATGTAAATTCTCTGCAGTCAGTTCCTAAATAGTTCTGTGTATGAATGTGAATGCACTTCAAGTTCTTATTATTAATATTTTTACACCTCTTTTTCCAGTAACAATATTGAAACTTATGCTGGAACTTTATGTAACAGCACATGGGAAAGATTTGAAAGACCTCAGGTCTCCTATCAGTTCTTTAGTTTTAAGTGTATATTTCACTAACCTGCACTCTAATGTGTTTTCTACTTTATGTAAACTTTGAAGAAAGGCCACAGCACTAACTGAAACTGTATTTTTACCATCTGGACCTGGTTTGTCCAGAAATACAGGAAAAATTGAACTGTTCCCTGTATGAGAGACAAGCTCAAAGGTTAATCTGTGCCAAGCAGTAGAGGTGGAAAAAAAGTTCAGTAGCTGGAGCTGCCACTTCCCTACATATTTCAATCTGCTATACCTTCAAGACCTAGCCTTAAATTCATTCAGAGTCACTGGAGTTTACACAAGGCTAATATGTTCCTTTCATGACTCTTTAGTTGTATTAAAAATGTATCAAGTGTATGGCCTGCTATTATTCTGAAACCCCTTACTCTTAGTAAATTATTTTTATAGGAGCTCAAGCTGCTTATTACCCAACTCTTAATTGAGATGTACCTACGTACATCTCAAGTTATGGTTCCATAACTCAACAAAAAACCCATCAGGAATTTGTACATCTGGCATTAAGTTTTTATTCTGTAAAAGATGTAGTTCAGGACATAAAGTAATCTGTCATGAGTCCCAAATAATGGCAAGAATCCTCCAGTTATGTTTCACTGGAACAGCTCAGCAAGCAGATGGTGGGTCCTCACTGAGTCAGTAATGGAACACTCATTGACCTGAGTGGTGCAAGTAATGCACTAAATTAACTTTTAAAATCTATACATCCCTTGTAAGATTCTGCATCTTATGCAAAGAAATGTTTCAGTTTTGTTACGTATATTAGAACCTACAGATGTTCAATACTGACAGTGGAACAAAAGTGTATTCTGGTAGCCAGAACGTTATCATACAATGCATTTAGAAATACTACAAGGTTTGTGAAACTTGTTTACATCTGGAGTTTTCAGAACTAAAAAATGTTTTTCTTTGCATAAGACTACTTATGTAATGTTTATCACTCTACATACTAGGCCATTCTTAATTGCTTCTAAATTTTCATTGAAGTACAGGTCCATTTTTTTAAACAGATAAACAATATGCTTTCTCTCACAGTTTTTGGAGCTATTGCACTTCTACAGTGATTTTATTTTCACTTTTTAAAAAAATTCCTTTATGTGTAAAGTGTATTCCTGGTGTCTGTCAGGACAGATTTAATATCAGAATTCACTCTCAAAAGAATAGTTCCATGAGAGAGATCAAAAATAGCCAAAGTCTTAGTAAAAAGCATGACTTCTTGAACAGGATGAAGAAAGCCAATACTACTCCTAGTTTATTTGATCTTGGTCTGTTATTCATCATGTATTTCTGCTGTTTCAGCGTCTGGTCTCAAACATATTGTGAGCAGAGTATGAATGAATTGGATATATTTGCTTGAAGAGAAATTTTGGCAGTTCTCTTTCATAGTGCAGCTGGGTCAAAGTGTTTTGGCTCTCAAAGAAGAGCTGAAGTATCTGCAAATTCTCCAAACCACGTCCAACACAAAACAACAGCTGCTGAGTCTATCTACTAAACCATGGGGCAACTGGCAATTAAATCACCAAGTTCCAGCCATTCAGCTGCAAAGTTAATGCGCCAAATCTATGTTAGTATCTAAGCAAAATAGAATAATACTGGAAAGGATATGATAAATTTGGCATGTTGATTCAATTTGAAAGTAGTAAAAATCACTAGAGGTTTCCTGTTTCAACAAGGGTGGTTTCACATGAAGGAAGCACTGGTTGTTTGTGGCTCTGCATATTTTCAGCTACATTAACCCTTGTATTATTCTAAATCTCTAGTATTTTAAAAAGAGCTCAGCATTAATATTCTCAGCCAGAGTTTCCCTGGAATTTATCTCCCAGTTTTAGTATCAGAGTAAGCAGCCTGTTTTCATAAGACTTCAGCAGATTGGGTATCAAGCAATTTTGAAAAATCAGACCATAAAACTCTAGCTTATAATAGTATTGAAAAATTTCAAAATATTTCACCAGAGGATGACTCCCAGAAATTTGAAACATGTCCCAACCATTTCAAAAGCCACTTATAAATACCTGGTGCTGACTTACCACGCTGCATTTCTATAATTAGTGTAATACTACAGTAGAGGCTGACAGTGAAAAGCCCTGGCAAGCAACATATTCAACTAACTATTTTCTTTAGCAGTTGGAGAAAAAAAATTTAGATATAAATATCTAAAAAGTTTGCCATTTAGCTACTGAAGAATCGTATCACTTAACTTTTCTCACTTTAAAGACGCCTATAGCTTCAGTCATAGATGTTGAAGGAAGACCTGCTATGGAATCACTACCTAGTAGATAGATGGCATAACCCACTGCTGAAAATATTTCTTTCCCTGCCTTGATTATAGAAGAATCCTAAGTTTAGAGATTTTACTGGATATTTAATTTTTGGAGGGACTAAGTCAAAGAAAATAAATTGCATACCTTGGTGGGAAAGTTGCCCCCTTTTGTGCTTTGTTTTCTTTTCTGTTTGCAATAATGTCACAAGAGTTTACTGACTTAATGTTTTAAAATTAGCTATGATTACAACATGGAACATGTTATTTAAATACAGATTATTATTATTATTGTTGTTGTTGTTGTTGTTGTTGTTGTTGTTGTTGCTATTACACAACACAGGGTTTTATTGATTTTATTGCACCAAATTTACATTAGTGTTAGCCCTTTTACCTCAGGTTACAGAAAAACAAAGATGTCTGAGTTACCTAGAGAGAATCACTGGATTTGAGATACTGTAATGTGTGATAATGAACAAAGTTAAAAGCCAAACTTCTGTCAGCCATCTGCAGGTGTTTGTCCTCTATAAAGTGAGATGGCTACTGACCTTTCTATACCACTGTTTTTCTCCTCCTATGCTCTTTTGAAGTAACTAGTTGCACATATATGACTGCTAATGAAAAATGGTGACATTTCTGCTATTCTCTTTTGCTAATCTTCATTTGACAAATTCTGAGTCCTCCCATTAATTATTTTCCCAAAGTTCATACAGAATGAAAAAATTATGGAGATTGGGTACTTGAGTGGAATAGGTTCTAATGTTGGTTAACACAGAGTAATGAGGAAATATAAGGGTAACTCTTTTATATTCAGTTTCTGATTTTTGTACTGACTTAAAATATCCTTTGTATCTGCTAGTCCTGAAGTTTCTCTGTGTTTTGAAAATGGCATTACTCACATCATTCTGGCACCTTCACAGTAATCACTTAAAACATTAAAAATTAAATTAAAGAGAGATATTGGAAAAAATAAGAGGAATGCATTCCCATTTCTTAGGGAAAAATATTCACTAAGACTTTCCAAAACATCACATCCTTCTCTTAAAATGGACTTCTCTATGCAAAGAGTCCTCATTCTGCCAGAGGGAGATGTGCAATATTATACAACCTTTAGCTTCACTTGCTATGGTCAGCTGAAACTAAAAATTGCAAAAAGATGAAGTGCTCCATTAAATCCCTGTTTTATTGTATAAGTGCCCTTATGAAATGGTATAACTACACAATAGCATTATATCAGGCTAGAATTAAGGCTTACAACAGACGCTAAACTACAGCATTACCCTGACCAGATGTAAGGCTTATTTAAGCCGGATTTTAGAGTGAAATATTTATGAACTGATTTAAATACTAATGGACAGGCAGTCCTACAGCTGTCACAGTTGCAGAATGATAAATGTGTTACACAGGAATCTCTATGTCATATAGCTGGCCATTTTTCAATAGTCATGGACACATGTTTCTTAATAGTACAGGCAGAAGATGGGCAATGAAGTAGGCAAGAAGAAAGACAATTACATAATTAGAAAGTCACCTTCCCTCTTCCTAAGTGCCCTTGTTGGCTCCCCGATTATTTTTTCACTACTTCCTCATTCCTCTCCCCCGTTTTTTTCCCTCTTTCAGAAATTCACAGCTCCATCTGTGGAGGTGTCAATACTGTCAATGGGACTTATTTCTAGTTTTGGTCAAGGCTGCAGTTTCCTTATGCACACTGCATGAATATTAGTTCAGTCACAATTCCCACCGAGATTCCTTCCCTCCAAGAGGACACTGGCACAATGGACTGAAAAGCCATCTACCGATTGGTAGCGTAAATTTTGCTGTTTGCAAAAGGGAAAATCCCAGTCCTCCCAATGCTCCAAAATCCCACAAACACTTGCACATATCCAGCACCTTCATAACCCTTCATGGTGTGCCCAGCACTTCCCTGTACATATCTAGGGTGTCACCCTAAAAGCATTTCTGTGGGACACCTCATGCTGCCTTATTGTTACTGCTGCCACTTAGTTCTAAGAAACTTCAAGATATAGTTATTAGGCACACACACACACACACACACACACATATATATATATATATATATATGCCTCAGGGACAAAAGCAAATCACCTGGGACACAGAAGAGTCTCAAAGTATTTTTTATAAAGTTTCCAAGCAGGGAGAGTGCTTAGCAAGTAAGGAAGCCTGCCCCAGGCTTCTCTCAGATGCAGTGCACAGTGGCAATATTGACAGAGCAGTAGGACCATCAAGAACAACAGAAAGTTCAGTGCTGCTGATGCAGTGACTCCACTGTAAATCTCATCTCTGACTGGGCTAGGAGCAGGGCAATGAAGCCAAATCTCCTCATTGTCCTTTACTGGTTTTACTGTTTATCTTACTATACTAAAAAAATACAAAAGTGTTTTATTTCAGTGGCAAAATTAAATAGATGCAAAAAGTGTAACATAAAGGATAATGCCTATATGCAAAATGATTTAGGGAAAAATTAAATTAAACTCATTATATTTTTTTCTCCTGTCCCCTTTTAAACATTTCCTAACTACTAATTTAAATTCTTGGTTTCTGAATTATAAAATTAATGTTTTGCTCTTTCAAAACATTGGAATGTAATTAAAGAATCAGCTAAATATTATTTCTATTAAATATTTCTTCAATTCTACAAGGCGTCCTAGTAACAGAAACTAATGAATTGGTAAAAATAGTAAAGTAAGCAAAAAGTTTACCGAACATATGCATGATCTGTCAAAAGTGCTAGCAGACTAATTTAAAAATTTTAACTCACACCTGGTGCCAATGACAATATCCTTATAATGCTGAATAATTTATTTGTCATGTCCAGATCATTTCCATCATAAAAATAGCTACTTTATTAAATAATGAATATATGCAGTTAAGAACATCATCATGAGGATAATTCTTAGTGATAGATATGGCGGATAAAGACTCTTAAGGAACCCAAGTGCCTTCCTAGGAGGAAGGTAATATCCTTGCTTAAAGAATGGCATAAAAATGTTTAAATTACTAGAATTGAAATATTGAGTAAGGTATTTTTATATTGATTGTCATAGAGATTTTGAAATAGATTTACACAACACAACAATTCACAGAGACACTGGGCAGGTTAAGAACAGTGTGACTTTTAGACAGACGTGGTAATAAAGTCTAAATCTCCAACAGAATGGTTTTTCTTCAGGACTCTCACAAATCTAATAAATTAAATTATTTTATTGTTTAATAGAAGAAAGTGGTATATGATCAATAAAGTGCTCGTTTCATCTTAATTATTGATCCTTACTCATTAATGTAGAGTTTTACAAGTTTCTATTAACTCTGCTAACAATCTTGCAATAAGTTGCTCATGCCTTAATATTCTGCTAATCTCATAGGTGGCATCAGTACCCTGAGAATATCCTCTGTTTAGATGTCATGGAAATGCCACATTCTGTTGTCTTTTCAATATATGGAATGAAAGCGCTTTCTTTATGCTAATGTTTTTCCTTCAGCAGACTTTTATCACTTGGTAAGCAAATACATCTTTATGCAATATGCACATATTCATATGTGAACATTTTAATGCCACAGCGTATCCATCTACATGGTTTCAGAAAGGATATGAAATAAGGTTTAGTATTATTATGGCTGCTCCATTTACAGGTGGGAATGGATATACAGGGGACTACACAGTGGAAATACATCTGGATTAGGAAGTCACAGACATAGTAGAAGCTACTTTTATAAATCTTGATATTATAAACCAGCTTTGTTTAATCTTTCTGATACCTGTGTAATCAGTGAGTTCTTCATAATTTCAGATTAACTTATTTGATCTCATTAAATATTCTTGCAACCCATTTCAAATCAAAACTGCATGCAGACTTCTCTGAATCACCATCACTTCCATTAACTGCTGGAACAAAAAAAAAAGTAGTTCTGTAAAAGAAATTTTTCTGTTGTTTATTTAAGAAGAATGATGATGATTACTTAATCATTGTTGTAGAGAAAGGGAAAAAGTAAAGTCTACATGTGTGAAAAGGGTCTGACTGAACAAGAGAGCTGAAAGGAAACATCTGGAAGCTGAATATCTCATCTAAAGGAATATGGGAAGAAGAGACTATTTGGGAAGAAGGAACCAAAGAAGAAGTTCCTTAAGAATAGAAGAGTTTGAAGGCCCTGAAGAAAGAATGAAGGTAGGAAGATATGAGGAGAAGTAGAGGTAAATACTGAAGAGTTAATTTACAGGATATTGAAGAAGCATAGGGAAAATAAAAAGAGACATCCAGCTCTGGAAAGATTGAGGGATGCTTCAGTGGAAGGCACTCAGACTAAGTGCTCCATTGCATGCTTTATCTGCAGGGCATCCCAAAGCCATTTATGCTGCATGCTGAACAGGATTTGTTTTGACACTTAGCCCCATACAACTGCCCCTTTATCACTCTAAAGGAAAACATCTTTTATATAGGACATTCACATGCTTGTTTCTTTTCCAGTCTTTGAGAAGAGCTGTCCTCCATCACCTACTTTGTCCCAAAATGGAATGTCAATCTCATTTATGTGGTTGTGGTTTATCAAGAGAGCCTTCAAGGAACTTTCAAAAGAGGAATGGGAAAACAAGCAACCATTGAAGAAATGATGCTCATGGCAGGACTATCAAACTGTCTTACATTTTTTTCTGAACTCAGCCCGAAGGCAGCCAGGCTGAGGGCAGGCTGAGGGCAAAGCTGAATTGCAGGTACAATCCTTCCTAAGATCAGGCACATCGTGTCATAGCAGATTCATATCACCATCCAGTGGTGTAATTGTATTACTAGTGCAGGTAGAATGGACAGCAGTTGGTCTGTTCATTTCATGGCAGAAATGATTATTTTTAGTTATGAGACCAATGTGGAAGCTGAACATAAAGGGCTGCACATTAATTGGCTCACTTCCTTTTGGTTGTCACCTAAGACATTAAAATAACTTTCACTGCTTTCTGCAGAACTATTGCACCAATCTGTGTTGTAATCATCAGAGGGCGCACAGAGCGTCCTCTAGAGAGGTCTGTAATTGTTACAGGTTTAAGGGGAGTGTAAGTTATCAGCAGCTATGAGTGACCAATTTATACAGAGCAACATCAACCCTGTGGTTTTTTGAAAGAACATGATTTGTTCTGAAAATCTATTCAATTCCTGTCACATAAGTCTTATTCAGTGATAGATGGCTGTCAGGCAATTCAGTGAAAATGGATCTTGTAAAGGAGCTGTCATATGGGAGGCCATCTGCAGCTACATTGTTAGCAGCACCTTCCTTTCTAGATCTGAAAGTCTTTTCACTTATTTTTGCTTATTAATGTGAACCTCAAAATCCTCTTTACCATTTTTAAAAATCTCTTTCTCTCCTGTTTAAAATCTATTACTCTGTTGTCCTGTCTTCCATTATTTTCTGAATTTATTCTGTTTCTACATCTATATGTCACAACCTGGCCATCACAGTTGTTTTGACTGTCTTGAAGGTCTATTATACACTCCATTTCTTAAGTGTCTGCATGCCCTATAATCTTATTGTGGCATTACACTTCCACATGCATTCCTTCTCTCCCAGCTTTTTGACATATGCTTAATTGTTATTTTCTATTCTGTAGGGACTCAAGGCATATTTCACATTTAAGAGATGCTTGTTATCCAGGGAAAAAGACCTAGGTAGACAAAACTTCATATTCCAAATAAAAACATATTGCGCTGCAACAAGTTCTGTTGGTCAGGTCTTCATATTTGGCCTTTAAAATATTAAGATATAACTATTTATATGTTAAATATATTAAACTGTAATAATCATGTACAAGACTGTCTCCAGGACAACGTGAGATAAGTCTTCACCCTCAGTTACTCAGCACTGGTTTAGGATCTAATTTCAGGGATGACATATACCGAAGTAATGGAAATAAGTCAAACAAAAATTCAAAACATGCAGCCATCTTATCCTTTACTATATTTCAATTTATTTCAATCCAACATAATTTTAAAAAGTTAAGCTTTTATCAAAAAAATCAGAGAAAAAATATGTTCTTATTTGGGAAGATTTCCAGACTTGAATTAATTGATTAATTATCCCTATAAAAAAAAATCTATGTTCTTTCTCATCAGCTTTTCCATAAATATGCATTGAGCTTAGAAAAAAAAAACCCTGCATAAGTACTGTTCTATTATAAAATGAAAACATTGTAGTTTGCATGAAAATGTTCTGCTATAGTTCAAATTAAACACTATTTTTCTCACTTTATAACTTCTGCTATTTTTGCATGATGAGGGCATGAAAGCAAATCTGTGTTGAATACAAATGAAACTCTTTTCATAATATATGTCAATAGGCTTAAGGTCACACGTATTTTCTCATCCTTTTCAATTCCAAGATTCTTAAAGATTAGAAATGTAAGTCAACTCCTTTAGCTATTTTGTTTCACTATTAGCTAATCCTCAACTCTAACACAAATTTAGCCCAGTGCACAGGCTGATCTGACACTATCCTTCTCATCACAGTTGAATTTGGCTCCACTTTTCTGCTGTACTTCAGCAGAGATAGAATAATAGCTACTGCAGCTCCTTTAGCATTTAAGATTTGTGAGTTAACATAATCCTGATTGCAGAATAAGCTGGATCATGAAAAACACAATGAGTACTTCATTGTTTCTTGGCTGCTTGGTGAGGCCCCATACCCACAAATGCAAATAGCAGTCTATGAGACAGAAGACATCTACTTTATAAACAGACATAAGAAAAGGAACAGTTAGATTTCCAGATTAAGATTTAACAGATCATTGAAATTCTGAGATGTATGTCAACCTCTTGTTTTGTTTTGGTTTTCATTTTAAAATTATTCTATGTTTGCTGAATGAATATATCTCAAATAAATGAATATATATAAGCTTAGGTTCATCATAAACCATTCAACATTTTTTTCCTGCACTTTACTCATTCACTGCTCTGCAATGTCACTGGAAATCTCATGATCAAAAATTATGGGTAATAATCTTTGAGCATAGTTGAATTTCATTCAGCAAAGGACCAGAGGCTGGAGGGGGCAAAGATAGTTGAGCACAAATAACAGAACTTTCTAGAGGCCCCAAGCTACCAAAGGGTCTGTGACTCCTGCAAAAAGTGGGAAAACCTCTGAAGATGCTCTGGTTTTAGACATCTCTAATCAGTGGTTCTTGGGAATCCACTGAGAATCTGGTGCTCAGACACAGACACTACACACGTGGGTAGTGTGCAGCCCATTGAAAATGCCAGCAGAGACCCTGTTCCAGCAGACATTACTTTTCTGGTCCTTTTGGGTTGAATTTTGATCTTTTTACAAAAGCACAAAGAATCATATCAGGATTAAAGACCTGACACATTCACTTTAGCGTGTCTTTATAGTTTATCACATTTTGTCCTGCCAAAGCTAGTGCAGGTGCCTAGGGCAGAGATCTCATTTTCTGCTCTGATATGTCATTTTCCTGGGCTTATATCTTCTCTCTTGTGTTGATTGCTCCCCCTGTCTGCTAAAACTCTTGTAGGTCTCTTAAAATGCTTTCCTAATTGGGTGGCTTTTCTGGTGTGCTAGATGGTTTCCATTAAAGGCTTATTGAGAGTGGGTTTCCAGGTAAGGCTTATTGAGAGTGGACACCTTATTTACAAAGTCCAAAAAGTTTCCTTTCCATTGTAGACATGGTCATGACTTTTAAAAACTCTTCATCAGAACTGCTATTTTTATTATGCTGCTCAAAATATTTTATTGATGTTTCCACCTGCAGCTGTCTCCTTTTCACCTGAAACAGAAAACTTGCCTGCATTGCAGGCACATCTTATACACTGTTAAAGAGAAAACATTTAAGGCATGTAATTAATTTTTTCCTGTTAGAGCTGGCTATCTTTTACTCCTACAGATCACTTTCCTAACACTAACATCACATCATTCTGAACAACTGAATAACATTCTGAACCAAGCTGAACAACTCCTGTTTTGCAGTGTGCAAAACAGGCAGGTGAGTTTCTGTTTTCTCCATATTTTTTCCTACAAGTGGGATATTGGTATTTAATCTGTAAGTTTCAAGAAAATTTATTTCAAATTAACTGAGTTAGAGCTTGCTTGGTCTGCTACTCTTGTCAGATTATCTTTGTAAAAAACCTTTCAGGGATGTCACTTAGTGGCATAATATCCTCTAGACACTTGCCTCTGGCTCTGTTTCCTATTTTCTTTTTTTTTTCCAAGGCCTATGCATATCTTCATTAGTCTCTCTTATGGTTGAGTGTGACTTAGTCCTATTGAAGCTTTATTTGAAACATCCTTAAAAGTTTTTGGTGCTGTTGCTCTTATGTCTAATTCCATTCTAAGCATTTGTTTTTTTGGATCTTCTCTTCTTCGAATGAACTGTGCAAAATTATTGTTAGTTATCAGGAAACTACGGAATATGATAGTAAAAAAGAGTAAAATGACAACTTCAGAATAAATTAGATACACTCTTCTAAATTAAGTTTTGTAATTTCTCTGTATTAGAGCTGGACTTTTTGAATTTCTTACTTCCATTTGAAAACTAATAATTCTAATTTTATTATTATGTACATAGCAGTTACAGAATGCAATTTATGGAACCTTTCCACAAATTAGAAAGTAAAAACTGAAAATCAAAACCAAACAAACTGTAAAACTTTAATTAAAAACTCAGCAGGTTAGGTTTATTTCATTTACAAGCAATAATATGAAGGAGCTTCTCTTTTGTCCTTTCTTTTTCCTTTTTTTTTTTAATAGAAACACTAAATGAGTAAATACTTGTCCCCATAGAATAATTTTTATTAGGGACTGGTTAAAAAACCTTTTCTTCATAAGGGCCTGGTGACAAATATGAACTTATTTGTTTTCGTCTTTCTGATTGCTTTGCAAAATGAAACTGATTAATTTCAATTTACAGTTAAAAACAAGAAATGAAATAAAATTTGCTGCAAAGCAGTAAACTATTCATAATATAAAATTTCATTTAAAGAGCTTACAATCAGAATACATTGAATTATTCATTGAAAACAATGAATCCTTTGAATTTGTCTTCTGAGTGTGGTTGCAAATTGTCAATGAGCACTCATGAATTTTATTAATGCATTTTGTTATTTAAAATCTTTGATGGACAACACATATGAAGATATTTTTGCACTTAGATTATATGTGAATTCTCTCCTATAATAATTTACTCAAATATCCACAAAACAGTTTTTTTTTTGTTTTAGTAATTTGCAAGCACCCTACATAGTTACTACTGTTAAACATCATAATGTGATCTCCATCTTGAAAGATTTAATGTCAAATTGAATAAATTAATAAGCTTTGTCTCATCTTCAAGGAAATTGTCTTCTCTGATTTGTAAGTTTGCTAATTTTTTAAAAGAATAAAGATAATATATTTACTTTACTGCACAAGGCTTACTTATGACAGTGACAGAATATCAGTATCAAAACAACATAACTATAGTTGGGGTCAAGACGTCGAAGAAATATACTGCAGTCTTAACTCTTTCATAGGAAGATGATAATACAAAGAGGTGGCTGTAATATATAGGAAAAAATACATACACAAAAATAACTTTAAAATTCCCCAAAGCCACAAGAGATGGGATTTCCCATTAAGCTCACCATTAATATTTAGCTTTTGTTTGGAAATTAAAGGCTGGAAGAAAGAAAAAAGTGCATGTGTGTCTTATTTGTTTTTTCTATGAAATTTTATTTTTAAATTCTTTTTGCAAGATTCATACAGATTTGCACTATTTATGTAGCAGCCATCAGCTTTTGTCTCAATTTTTCCAGTAATGTGAATACATAGCTTTCATGTACAATCAGATGATAATGGATCTGCTAGAAGACTACAGCCTTTTTTTGAAATTATTTTTTCCTACAAACTTCATGAACTAAATTAATTGGATTCTTTTTTTATTTCCTGCTCAATTTTTAATGTCATCACTAACATTTTTCCAGTCATTCATCACATAAGGTTAAACCATTGCTGTTTGCAACAGGCTATGCTTTCCCTCTCCTCTTACTTGAGGGCTTTAAATTACTTACTTATTGTCATGCCACCAACAAACAGGGAACTGGGATCTTGCTCTTCTATGTTAAGCATGGACCAAATAACCTGATTTCAGGCATCAAACACTCTCACTTAACCTATGAAAGTTTTACTTCCTGTCATTATTCTCAGCTTTTTCTGTCAGTTAGAAATTTTGTTTGTGCACTATTGCTCCTAGAAAAAGAGCAAAGAAATTTTCTTTTGTTAAAGTCTGTAATCTAAGCTTAGGGATTAGCTACTTATGTATTTACTGACATGGTTGTGTCAGGATATTGTCTCATTAAGTGCTTTTGTTTCTATGTTGATAAGAAACTTGTCACGTGTGACATATTTCACATTTCTACAAAGAGCATTTCTTTAACCAGTTACACTGTACATTTGTGTACCTGTTTGGGCTGGGGTGGAGTTGATTTTCTTCATAGGAGTTAGCATGAGGCAGTGTTTTGGATTTGTGCTGGAAATAATGTCCGCAGTTTAGGGATGTTTTTGTTATTTCTGATCAGTGTTTATACAGCATCAAGGACATTTCTGCCCCTCACTCCACCCCACCAGCAGCGAGGCTGAGGGGGCACAGGAATTGGGAAGGGACACAGCCAGGCCAGCTGAGCCCACTGACTGGAGTGGCATCCCACGCCACACAGCACCACGCTCAGCATGCAAAATCAAGGGGAAGAAGATGGAAGGGGGAATGTCTGCAGGGATGGCGCTTGCCTTCCCTAATAACTGTTATTCTGGCTGAACTGGCTTTCCTGGAAATGACTGGACACCTTTCTGCTGATGAGAAGGGATGAGTGAATTGTGTTTTGCTCTGCCTGTATGTGTGACTTTTGCTTTATCCCTATCTCATCCCACAAGTTTTCTCACATTTCTGATTCTCTCTCCCTTTGCACCAGAGGGGAGTGAGTGGCTGCCTGGTACTCAGATGATGGCTGGGGTTAAAACAGCAATTTTTTAGCATTGGTCGGTATTATGTCAATTTATCAGTGCTATAGCTTTGGTTTTTAGCCCTTTTGTTTTGTGCATTTTTCATTTAAATTAATTAACCTTTCTTTTCGTGTTCTGTGTAAGACTTCACAGTCATGGTTAATGCAGATGTGCACTTGCTGTTGAATTATATATATTGTTCTTCCAATATTTGCATGTCATCAAAAGAAAGATAAGGATAAAAAAGCTGTATGCATTTATGCCCTCAATAGACACAGTCAGGTGTCTTTACTGCTTTGTCCATTTTGTATCTATTAATGTTTATATTTTTGTATAATACTGGAGGCACCAAAATAATATTTTAAGAAATCAAACCTTTTTTATTAGTGAAAAACTGAGTGCATTGTGAATCCCACTAAAACAGTACTATCTATTTAGTCTATACAATTGCACTAATTATTGTAAGGCAATAGGTCTCTCCAGAGACTGAAATAAAATGTCAATATAGACACCTCTGATATGTGGATTGAATAAGCACTCTCTCCCTTCCCCATCCTAAGTATCTGGCTGAATTTAGGTGAGACACATACCACACACATAAGATTTTGTGTGAGCTTTCATTATATCATACTGCTGCTATTGCAATTTACTTCTGCCTGGCCTCTGTAACAAATCTGTGGTCTCCTCACATTTTGTTCAGGGTGCTGCTGCTGTGATGGGTAAAGACAGCTATCTACCCTCCATGGTCAAAATTGCTGAACTCCAAAGAAATAAGAGAATATAATTTCCCAGCACTGATTTATGATCAGCTTTAAATTTTTGCTGGTGCTTGTATGTTTACTAGAAATTTTTGTTTCTTGGTTTTTTGTTGTTCAATTTTTTGGTTGTTTTTCATGTGAGATTTTCAGGATATTTGAAAAGTACTGTGTTCTTCTCAGAGGATCTTAGAATTATCTACATTACACTGATTTTTACAACTGTCAGGAGTAATGATTGCTACATTCCCCCTTTATATACACTTCCATTAATCTGATTTTGCTTGATCTTCCTTACCACCATTCTACACACCCATAATGATGTGGTGACACATTCTATAGTTTAAATATTTACGTTTCTATGTGTTGTGCTCTCAAGCTGCAAAGCTGTATTCCTTACTGGTGTACTTTACCAGGCATAAAATAAAACTTTAAAAGTGTTTGCAGAAAATATGTTAGGATGTTATTTTTCAGTGGAAATAGTAATTTGAATCTCTTTTTATCTAGCAATCTTTATTTAAAAGCAGAAAATAAAATTGAGAAATTAGACTACCCCAATGCTTCACAGAAGAATGCAATTGTATGGCTATTTAGCATTTTTTCACTTTTTTGTTTGTTTGTTTGTTTGTTTTTCTTGCCAAGCCTTTCCCTGAGCCACAGATGCCATTTCCTATTCAGCTGTTGCTCTGTTTCTCACAGACACCCTGCAGATCATATGGGTAACATTCCAACCCAAATTGAGTCATTTGAGTACGAAATAGCTCCTCAAAATCTGTTACTGTTTCCTTTACATTGTTTTCTTTATTCACTTTCTTCACTCTTTTGTTGATTGGATTGGGTTTGGTTTTTTTTCCCCTTTTTAACATTAGTCTTAACACAGACTAATAAATATGTTTGATTTTAAAACTCTAGTCTTAAAAATGTTAGATCTAAAATCAAAACAAACATTCAGCCCAGCTGAGCAATTTCTATTTTTTATTGACTCAGGTATGATGCCACTGTGGATGTCCACTGCTTTCATTTTTTTGCTTAAATTGACTGCAAAAATAAAAACTTCCACTGAAGTAATATATCTTCCTATATTACTTCTGTGGCAATTCTTCCTTTTAGACAAACAATATTTCCACTTTAATTTTCATTGTAAATGAAAACCTTTGAATTTCTCCTCGTCACAGTATTTAGAATTTAGAATCAATACTACCTTTCCATGTGGTCTGGAGAAAATTTATTGGAACCTTTTAGAACTCTCAATGCTTTTTTCAATCCATATAAATAATTCAGTGTGGTAGAAAGTAAATGACTGGAATAATGCAGGCCAAGGGCTTCCAATTATCTTTGGGCAGCCTTGAAAATTGGACTTGTGCATGGCTACTTCGTCAATGAGCCTTTAAACCCAGAGATGGTTAACATAAATAAAACCACTTTAGTTCTTCATGATTTTGTTTGTTTTACAGTGGTAGACAAATTAAGAAAGCAATCTCCAGCAGCACAAAATGAGGCCAAATATGGTGTTTTTTCATAGAGATTCACAAAAGCCTACACTATCCCCATCACACACATGCTTTTTCGCACACCATTATTAAAGTATTCCCACTGCTAAGGCATATACTAATACTTTAAACAAACATAAACATATTTCTTATCTTATCAAAAAGATGATTTTTCTAGCCTTCCCTTTGATGATTGTGAGCCTGTCCGCTTTTGTTGTCAGCTAGAAATCCTAGAGGGCCTCTGAAAAAGAACATGACAGAACTTTGGGGACCTGAGCAATTTGAAGATTTGTTTTCCTTTATTTTTCTTGACTTTCCAAGAGCTTCTAAACTAGTGAAATTGTTCAAAGGGTTTACAGAAAATGTTGTGTCTCAGAAGACTCCTGCTGTGCTTTAATGCCTTAAATTTATCACCATGGTGTCTGCAATTAGTGAACACCATCGAAAACTACCTAATTCTTAAAAACTCTATGATAGATATTTCATATTTTTCACAAAATTACCTCTGATCTGTTAAAATCATGTTATGCACTAGTACAACACATAATAGAAGCTATTTATAGTCAACATTAAACTTTTATACAGAGTGTTTGAACCCAGGCACTTTTCCCTTGTATGGACATGCACCTCAAAAAGATTAATAAATCCTTATGGGCATTTCAGTTTTCTGCTCTATAATGTAATATCCCTAGGGTTCCAGGGTTACCTATTTTTGCTTTCTGGCAGGGTTTTGTAATTTGGAGAATCTTTACTCTTGTCTGCTCATTTATTTACTGTCATAACAATCCCATTTTATAATGAAAATTAGTCTAGTCTGAAGCTTAAATATTGTTTTATACTTTTTCTTGTTTCTACATTCCAAGTGGAAACTAAGATTTATGAAGCCCTGGAGATATCACTTGGTTTCAGTCCTTCAAAGAGAAATGTTACATTAAAGACGATGTCGGTAACCCTGCAGCGTATCAGGAATTTATTATGAAATATAAACTGCACAAGAAACAAGAGAAAACAGTGAACACAGGCAAGAAACTGACATAGTGTATTTATTTTTTGTTTTAATGTGGAGTTATGAATATTTATTGCATTTGTGGAAATCGCAGTTTCTGAGCACAAGACAATTTTTAATGGTTGAGCTGCTTTTACTAAAATGTAACTCTCTAACTCGTGCTAAGTTCTCAAATAATTTTGTGTGTATCACCATTCAGGAAGTTACTAAACACCTCCAGGGTATTCATCAGCTGTCCTGCAACAGAAAGATTAATCTTTTTTTATATATATAATGCTTTTGTAAATTCCATTTAATAAATGAAGCACATTTTGTCATATCACTTTAAGAAAAAACAGCAAAGATTTTCCATCAGTTGTTACTACGTACTTGATCTTTCTCCAACAAAGACAGCTACTGAGTATTCTTTGATTACTATGAGAAATCCCTCATTGGAAGTGTTCTTCTTTGTTATCCATTAACTTACAGGGCCATGTAGTTGGACTTACACCTCATCATCTGAGGCTCAAATCTGGACTTTCAGCACTGCATCTACAGATGCAATGCAACAGGCTAACAAATAGAAAATAACAAAGCAAATGAAAAAAAACCAAAACATCCAGCCAGGCTAGATCAAACAGGTAAGTGCATCTGAAAAACAACAGGCTAAAGTTTGGCAAAGTAGACTGCAAGGTATCAGCAGATCAGCCACACAGAGAGCAACTTGACGCATCCTTGTAGCATTTTGGAATGTGTTGGCAAGGCACAATTAGAGAAGGAATGACCAGCTCAGAAATGTTGGCAGAGTCAGTAAAACTGGATGACTGACAAGAATAGGCCAAACCATATCTTGCATAATTATGTGAAATAATGATTCAGGCACACATGCAGAAATGTAACTGTCAATGAGTTAAGAACTTGAATAATCTTAAAAAAACTCACAAAATAAACCCCCCAAAAACCTTATCACAACAATAAAAAAAACCTCAAACAAACAAATCCTCAAGAAAAGGATGTTAAAAGCCAGCATGACAAGCATTAAAAGACAGAAGGTAATCAGACTTTGCTTTTAATAGGAAAGAAAGAAAGAAAGAAAGAAAGAAAGAAAGAAAGAAAGAAAGAAAGAAAGAAAGAAAGAAAGAAAGAAAGAAAGAAAGAAAGAAAGAAAGAAAGAAAGAAAGAAAGAAAGAAAGAAAGAAAGAAAGAAAGAAAGAAAGAAAGAAAGAAAGAAAGAAAGAAAGAAAGAAAGAAAGAAAGAAAGAAAGAAAGAAAGAAAGAAAGAAAGAAAGAAAGAAAGAAAGAAAGAAAGAAAGAAAGAAAGAAAGAAAGAAAGAAAGAAAGAAAGAAAGAAAGAAAGAAAGAAAGAAAGAAAGAAAGAAAGAAAGAAAGAAAGAAAGAAAGAAAGAAAGAAAGAAAGAAAGAAAGAAAGAAAGAAAGAAAGAAAGAAAGAAAGAAAGAAAGAAAGAAAGAAAGAAAGAGAAAGGAAGGAAGGGAACTGTTACATGATATGACGTTTAAAGTCTTATTACACAATGGCACCTGATTACATTAAGCTATTGTAATCAACCCATGTCTGCACTGAAATAAAAAAACTTCCTGGAATCTAGTTACTGCAACCTAGATCTATAAAATTTTGGCCCTTGAGACAGAGTCCCACAAAAATTAGGGTGTGGGAACTGCTGATCATCGCTAGGAAAAGGTTAATTCATATATTTGACAAAAAATTTCATGCATTTAAGGTGTATAACAAAACGTGAATAATGCACCGTAGCATGATGTGTCCTAATAATACCAATCTACCACAATTTTTAACTGTTCTGTTGCAATAAAACTATAGAAGGTGTGTTAGTACAACATACTCTTTACTAATAAAGGGTTTTACTAGTGGCATTAGTTTATTTCCTTATTCAAAAATTAGAACTACACTGCTTTCAGGTTTAATCATAGTGATGTGAAGATGCTCTGAGAACAGAGAGTTAATTGCCATGGCAAGAAGAGACCCTTTGCCTGAGTGGAGTCCCCTGAAATTCAAAGTGATCTTTTCCAGTTGATCACAGAAGAAGGTATTTATAAAAATGCAGTTATTCTCAGTGTGTCGAGGTTCAATTTCATAAATGACCTTAAAAGAGCAGATAAAGGATGAGTTATGTTGCAGAGAGAATCTAAAGAGTGCCTTTAAGGTTTTGGGGAGTTATTGGCTTTTGGGTTTTTTTATTTAGTCTGGTATCTGTCCTGGGGTTCTGTAAACCAGGACAGAATTTTACAAAGATATCTTTTTAACCTTGAAAAAAACAGTGAGATGTTATAGAATTTTACCTGTTTTAAAATATCTCTAATTAGCAACTTTGCATACAATGATCAACTGTATGAAATAAATACCCTTACAGAATATGGCCAACCAGCTTTTACTTCCAGTAAAAATCTACTCTGACTAACAGACACTGTGAAAGTCTTAGACACTCCACTGGAATGCAATTATTTATACTATTTCAGAAGGAATTCTGCATGTAAATTGCCTATAGAGACAGATTAATACTAGTATTTGTAGCAAGTAATTCACTGCAATATCGAATTTCTCAAAATATAGTGCTATTTAGCCTCATGATCAAAAACACAAAAGGCAGAAGTGAAACAATGCAGCAAGATTGTCACGCTTTCCACACACAGTACTGTATGTCTTTAGCACAGAAATATTTTCCCACAAGAAAGAACCAGGACCGAACCTAGATCATGGTAATTCCACATTTTCAAATGCTGAAAGGCATCCCCTGAAAAACTTATGTGGCCCTAGGATTTTCCTCTTTGTGTCTCTTCTGAGAGGCTGCCAGTACCTGAAGAGCACAACAACATCTCCTGAACTGTTCGAAACAAAGATGCAGACTAGCAGTGGAAAATTTGAATGGTTTTGCCACCAGTTGCTAATGTTTTCCTCTCTGAGAACTTACAGGGGTCAGAATTTCATCTTAAACTGTCCTGCTGCTTTTTCCAACATGCTCTTTGTTTCAGAATATTTTAAATGGCTAATTTTGTCTTTGTTGCGTGTTTGCTGAGTTTCCTGCAATTTTGCATCACGTTTAAATTCAGGCCTTACAGCAAGCACAGACATTTTGTTGGTATATAATATTCATATATCCATTCAGCTGTTTGGGATGATGCTATCCTGTATGACCTTTCTGCATCACATGACTCACCACTGTCCTAAGAGCAGTTACAGGAATTTTCACTTAGTGAAGAAGTGCAGACTGTATTTCTTTTATTTGACTAAGCTGTTTCCTATTACTTACTGTAGTCTTTTGAGAGTAATAAATTTCAAAATGCTTGCTAGATTTCAAATCAACTATTACGCTATCTAGATGGAACAGTAAATCAATAATTGATGATATACAAATCACATCTAATAGCTGAAATACAAGGGGGTTTTGCCTTAAGGTGTCACACTCAGCAATCACTGTAATATTTATTGAAAATATAGTATAATTCTATTAAATCAATAATAGGTTGATATGAATATATTAAGACATTTTCATAATCAAAGAGGACAGAACTGAGAGGAGAAAATGTACTTTATTATGCACACACTTAATGATCCTTATTTATGAAAACCTGATTAATTAGATGCTTTATCATATACCTTGTTTTCTACATTTCTTTTGATGCTCCCACCTTCAAAATCATATAAAACTGGGTTAAGCTTGGTGAAATAATTTTACAATAGAGTTTATCACTTATGTTCCAACAGCGCTTGGTGGATAATAGTTTTGCTTAGGAGAAGTCTGTAGTGGTATAATTTCTTGAATAGACTTTTTTGTTTTGTACCCACAGAAAAGTGTAAGTGCTCAGTAAACATTTTCATATGGTCAACATAAGTAGGAAATTAAATATTAGTATAGAGACAATAAAAATTCTGATTCTGTATTTCATTCTGCATCTATTCTCATTGGGCAAATCAGAGACTGGAATTCTCAAGTATTGCATAATCAAGAATTAGACTGCTTGTTAAAAGATGGTGCCCAAGTACAATCCAATTTTCATGAATTCAAATAATCAAGAAATATAATATCAGTTCATTGAAGTTCAGTAGTTTTAATGGGTATCTTTTATTTTCTTTTTTAGTTTCTTCCTTCCTTTTTTCATTTCCTTTTCAAAAAAGGCATAATAGAGTGAGCTATAACTCTTAGTGCTGATTCATTCTCAAATTTTGATAAAATAGATTTTGTAGCAAAAAAGATCAAATTAATTTGTTAGAATTTTGCTCACATATTTATGAGATATCAAAGGACAAACAGGTCATACTTTTCATGTCATTAAAGTATTTTCAAGGTTTTCAGGCTAATTAGATTAGTTAGCTGGAAAAAAAAAATGAAATGAGCATGGATATAAAGCCTCAAAAGCTTTCTTACATTGTCCAAATTCCTGTTTCACTGCTGATAAAGCAGGAAAAAGTGTGATGCTTATGGTTTGCTTCTGTTGTCTGTCAGAAATGCCACAGAAGTCATGAAAACATTTGTTAGAAAAGTTTAGAAGATTTTTCTCTAAGACACTAATAAATAAATCTTATAGTTTTTGCAAGAAAATTCATCAATTTAATATTTTTTGTTGATATGTCTCTTGGAAAGATATAAAAAGTCTGTCCTGGTATTCTTCAAGGATAAATATTTTGATTCTTCCCACATTGTTTTATTGACAGTAACTGTTAACATGTACTGGAGCCAGGGAAATTAAAACAGGAAAAGGCCCATGACATTAGGTAAAGAGCAGGAAAAAGTCCCATTTTGCATTAAATTTATTAAAATATATCTAATTTCCTCAAATATAAAAGATATGCAGAGTATAGAAGTTTAATGACCAGTAAAGACTTTTTGGGGTTTTTTTTACATTCTCAGGGAGTAATATAAGTATCATGTAAAGTGATTTTTAATATAATTTGCAGACTACATGTTGCACAAGATGAAGAAATATATACCATTTCACAGAGCTCTTATTTGATTATTGCCGTGTTAATTCTATCAAAATATTAAGTAGTGAAAAAAAATTAAAAATCTGTGCATCATAATATACTAGATAAACTCTCAGAAGTTTCTTTTCTTTAAGTAATCTCTATATTTTACAGATGAAAGTCTGAGCCTCACCTGGCAAAGGAAGCTCGAAATGCTTAAACATGCATTTCTGTCCTACAAGCGCCATGAAAAGAATCTGCTTTTGCAAGTTGTTTGCTTCATGACATAATGTACCAAATGGCTTGCTGAAAATTTGGACAAATTCCAACTGAACAGCTACTATTCAAATTGATAGTGACAGCTCATCCTGAAAAAAAAATGTTATTTTCAAATGATTGATATGAACTCAAAGGGGTGTGAAGAACTGTAGTGTTCATATTGCTCATGAGCTGTTGACAGTTTGGCACATCTCTAATGCTGATTAGAAACAAGCCAGGACGCTGCAGTTTGCATTCACATTAAGCTTGCAGGCCACATTAATTATTTGATTCATGGGAACACTCAGTGTACTGAAATATGCCAGAGTTTCAAAATCAAATGACCTTTCTATCAAGTACCTCAATATCTATGAAAACAGTATTGAGTGATAAAAGGAGAGTAGGGGAATATTAACAAATATTAATTGAACTGAGCAAGTGACCTTGGTGATATTCAGTGAACTGCCGATGCATTTAGACGTATAATACAATGGAAAAAAACTCTTGAAAATAGAATTCTGAAAAACTTGTGTACATTCTTCACATTTGACCTGTAAATCGAGGAGCTGGTACTTGGAGTGCTTTTTTCAGTGTTTATTTTTGCATTTCATATTTCACCTGTGCAAATGTTAATGCTACTAGGATTCTTTTTCTTAAGAGCCCTTTCCCTGACAGCCTTTCTCTATGGCAGTGCTGATGCAGGCAACTAAAAGAAAGTGTTAATGTAACTTTTCCAGCAGGCCATTATTTCTCAATTGGCTCTGCAAAATGTCAGCATCAGCAAAGGCAGCTCCCACATCCACCCAGGAAATTGCTGGGATATCTGTGTCTGAAGGCCACTCCGATGTATTTCTGCAGAGTACCTCCTATTTTTTAGCAGATCACTACTATTATTTCCCACTGACCATACACAAACCCCAAAATGTGATGATCACTGTGAATTTGCAGCCT
Organism: Ammospiza nelsoni; assembly: GCF_027579445.1. Classification (NCBI taxonomy): domain Eukaryota; kingdom Metazoa; phylum Chordata; class Aves; order Passeriformes; family Passerellidae; genus Ammospiza; species Ammospiza nelsoni. The sequence continues at coordinate 34,755,294 of NC_080636.1, read as the reverse complement.
CTTTACAAGATATTTCACTCATAGCTGCATACCAGAGAGATTACATATTCCTAGATGACAATATTTTTCTAATTCTCAGTCACTTAGGAAAGAAAAAAGGGAGAAAATGAGATGTTTCCCTAGGCTGAAGAAGTTTCTCTGCCCTCTCTAAGCAACTGGCAGACAGAAACCATTGCCCAGAAGTCAGATGAAAGCCCAAGACCCTGCCACCAAATATTGATGGAGTTCAGGAAGTGAATCACTATCTTGTTTTCTTAGATGCCAGGTGCTGAAGGCAGCTATATTTCCATTTGTCAAACCTTCTAAAAAATCTCAGGCATTCTTCTGTATCCAGAAAGACAATGAATGGACCCTAAGCTACAGACCAGTAAACTTACACACTCTCTTTAGGTAAAAAATAGGTCTGGTATAGGAAAATGAAAGGGATAATGACCTTCTCCTCAACTTGGTCGGAAGAAGCCAGAACCATAAACACATTCTGAATGACAACAGTACAAAATGTGCACTGTATTTTCATTATCAACTTCACTTTCATCAGTATAACAAGATTTGGGGTTTTCTTGGGTTTTTCTTTATTACAGAGCAAGAAATGTGGACAGATTTCCTTGCTGTGAGACAAGGTACAAGCTGAAACTGACCCACAGATTCAGCAGAAGGGGAAAGCACTGCACAATAGGAATGCTCATTCACAGATGAAATTCACAAAGTGGCAAAAAATGATGGCAGCTGACCCAGGAGGAAGTTTAACTTACATTTCCAGTATTTTTGCAACATGTAGCTCAAGCTCTCACTGACCTTGGCAGAATTATATAGATAATATGATCATAGAGTGAACTGCCACAAGGTGTTGTTCACTGTACAGCATTGTGTTTTCCTTTTCAATATTAGCTATTTTATTGCTTCTCTGAATACTGTATAAATGAATGGATGCATAATTTTTGCCACTGCATACACAATGCATGCACACAAATCTTATCTTGGCTGAATTCCTCCACACAATGTCCCTCAGGTAGAATATAAGAGCAGTGGTGAGACACAGCAATCCCAGCTCTTATTAGTACTCCTCCATATTCAGCTACCAAAGAGGAACTTCATGTGTACAGTGACCTTCTACATCACTACTTGTGTCTTGAAATATTAGAACTGACTTTATTAACTTTGTTACATTAAGATTCAAAGTACATAGCTCTCCCTGTCACTTCAGTCTGAACAGTAGATCCAGCTTTAAAGGATATGTGAGTAGCAGTACAGATTTTGTGAATTTTTTGGTGCAATATCTCAAAAGCAGCAGGAACAAATTGTTAGGAAAGAAGCAAAGAAATGGTAAGGCCAGACTGCTCCTGTTTGATTCAGTGCCAGCAGCAATAAAGTCTGCCAGAGGGATATTGTAATAAGTATTACAAAATCATAGATTTTTTCATGAAGTGTTATCACTTCTTCTCAAGATGAGATCTTAAACCCAAAGCAATAGCAAAAGTCATTCCAACAATTGTCCCTTTCCCTTCATTTAACAATTGCCATAATCCCTTTGCAACAATGCAAGATAAGTAGTGATAGCAGCAGCTTACTTCTCTCTGACAGCCTTCCTTTAAAACTAGATGCCTAAATAAATGTCTGGATCTCTGGCATGCCCTTGAACCTGGGGTTTAATATCCAATATGCACATGATAACATTGTGCTCCTTTTGTCCACCTAGGGTCAGACTATCACATTTATCACTACACAATGTGGATAGTGGTCCTGAGTTGTGTGAACAAACTAAGTCTAATATTGATGATAGTTGCCACTTTCAGTTGAAAAAAAGCTAAAAAATTAATCTATATATGGTTTCTTTTGTATACAGAGACTAAATGTATATGTAGTGTACATCTTAATTTTAGTCTAATGCAGCTTTAAAAAATGCTTCTCTCTTAATCTGTGCTTATTTCAAAAAAAGGCCAGTTAACATACACTTCGCAGGTAACATGGAATTTTTGCTTAATTCAGATTCTTTCATTTTTCAGGCAAAAAATCATTCTGCAGCTTTCTTCAAAACTGAATGCAAATATACAAAATGGAAAAAGTAAACACAGAAAACTCACAGAAGACCACAAGAATGGCTTGTGAGTAAATATATCACAGCTACTTTTATTTGTTGTTATAAAAGGGGAAAGAAAGCAACAGTAATCTTCTGACCTCCTTGAAGATATCTGATGCACAAAAAAAAGCAAAGTAGATAATAAAGAAAGCAGGTTTTGTGCTTTCTAATCTTTTTTCTCTCATTTCCCAGAGCTCAGACAATATTTTATAGCTTAACTTACCTTTCTTTCCTTTCTCTTTTTTTAAATTATTTTTTTACGAATATAATTTTATAAAAAGACTAACATACCTATCTCCATGCCAAGTATGTAATTTACTAATAAATCTTTGTGGAATTGCATGCATCCTCTGACTTCCATCATTCTTTTTGACCACAAGTGCCTACAGAACTTGGGGGGTTCCTTCCCCTTAAGGGTGGGACTTCACAACCTGCTAATTACACATTAGTCTAGAAAGCTACAAAGAGTTTATAAATTATGATAAATTAAAAGGTATGTTCCTGTCTCAAGAAATAATATTTTAAATTTTTTTATTATAAATGATTATTAAAAGAGATCCACCTTTACATTTACTCTTCTGTGGCATATATGACATTTCATAGGAAATAGGGGTGCTGCTGTTTTAAGGTAATATGAAACTTTTTTTTTCCATTGTAATTCAGTCATGTATTACCTAGGTCTTCACCCAAACACTATTCCACAGTAGGAGCTCTGTGTACAGTTAGAAATGCAGAGGCAAACTGAGACATCACTAATAATTCTAATTACTGCTATGCTCCTTGCTATTGGGTTTATGTTTTGAAGTGTATTTTTAATAGGTAGACAGATAGACAGGGGGAGATAAGTACTTTCATTACCATCTAAAAATCCAAACAAATTTAAAAATATATAGCTACTTTTTGAGATTATTGATCTTAATAATACTCTTTAGAGCATTATTAAATGGGCTTTAGAGCTTCCATGGTCGAGTTCAGGAGCTTTTGCTTTGGGGATTCCAGCTTTAGATGATTTACATTAAAATAACCCAACATTTAAAAAAGGAAGTTTGTTACAATTGATTAGTATTTTAGAGCCATAGTGTGTCTAGTGGTACCTGATCTGAAGCCTTGTCTTGGAAAAACTATAGTGGCAGATTTCTGGAGTACAGATAGATCCTGTCTTCTGATGGCTTTCTTCTGTCTGGAGACAGACTCAATTTCTTAAAATCTCCAAAGCATGGGCTACAATAATTTCTGTGCTTGTGACAGAAACCATAAGATTCTAAAGCACAGCATTTTAACTATTCCTGTAAGACCCTGTTCACACAAGAGCATGCGCTGCTTCCGGAATCGTGATTTTGCATCTTACATTTGGGCATTACTTTTAAATCTCTCCAGATGAAAGAAGAGTGTGTTTATTAACTTCATCTTAATGATCAAAATGGCAATTTGGGGCCAAAAACACTGTGTACCAAATGAAAGACTAAATACAATAGGCATAGTAACTACTTCTTATTGGTGGTTACAACTAAAAGATAAAAACAAAATAGGACTTACCTAAACATTTGTGGTAATAAAGCTCTGCAATTACATCAGTTTCAGAATTTTTCACTTTCATTTATTTATTTCTGGGATAATGCTATGCATAGGACCTATTTTCTTTATCATGGAGAAAGAAATTTTTTTTCTAGTTCAATTTAGAATGAAAAACTTTCTACTTTCCAGCTTTTTCTTTCCCCTAACTCTTTATTTCCCAATCCCAATAATATTAGATCATCAAGCAAGAAATTTTTGTCTCAGAAATATTGTGTCCAAGTGACAGCTTATCAAATTTTCTGAGAAGGGTCAGACCATAGAGCTGATGACAAAGCTTATGAAAATGTATCAAAATAGGTTTAGGAGAAGCTTTTTGTAGATAATGGCGTCTAATCTTACTGCTTCTGGAGAGCATCTTTAGAATGTCCTGAATTCCATGTTAGTGCCTTTAAGGCATTGCTTGTTCACTGCATTTATTGTCCTGCAGGGAAACTCAAGCATGGCTTGGAAGGAAGCCATTGCATTCTGCAGATGTGAGCTGTGTGCAGCTATAATTATCAAAGAGTACAAGTGGAAAATAAATTCTACAATTATACCTACTTGGAGTCATATTACTTATTTAGATATAAATAATAAAATTATTTATAAGTAAATCTCAGGATTTACTGATTACCTAATTGATATTAAGGAGATACACTTCATTGAATTCATCACTGAATTACAAGAAACATATGTGTGGCTTTGACAAATGCTTACTCTTTTAAGTGCCCTTGAATATTGCAAAAATCAAAGGGAAAAGGATATATTGCCCAAGATGAGCAGAAAGAAGTAAAGTATGCCAAGAGTACTTAAATAGAAACATTTATGGTCTAAAAGTCCACAAGTTCTTTAGTTCCAGGCTTTATCTATTAGCACTTTCTCAAGGACAGCATACAGTGATCATTTCTCTGTCTGAATAGCACAATTTTTGGAGAACTGTGATTTTCAAAGCAGGCAGTCTTCTTTCTTTCTCTCTCAAAGACTGAGTAGTTAACCTGGCATGAGAACAGCTACAACATCTTAAATTCACTGACCTCCAGATAAAATATGCAGCTAAAGATATTTGTATATAGTGGGCTGACGCTGGCTGACCCATCAAAGCCTCTCTATCACTCCCCTGCACAATTGGGAGAAAATATATCTCTCCCACAAGGGAGAGAAAATATAACAAAGGGTTTATAGGTCAAGATAAGGACTGAGACAGATCACTCCTCAAATACCATCACAGACAAAACAGACTTAATTAGAGGTATTAACTGAATTTACTACTAATAAAGTTAGAACAAGATAATGTGAAGTAAAATAAATCTTACAAACATCTTCACCCCACTGCTCCCTCCTTCCCAGGTCTGCCTCTTACCCACCAGCTCTGTGGTGATACAGGGAATGTGGGCTACAGTCAGTTCAGCACCCATGGCTTCTCCTGCTGCTCAGGCAGAAAGTCCATGCCCTGCTCCTTCCATGTGAGACAGTTCTTCATTTACTTCTCCAGCATGAGTCTATCCCATTAACAACAGATCTCTACAAACAGAGAGGGCTTCAAGGACAGGCTTCTGTAGCATCAGTCCCCCACAGGGTCACAAGTGCTACCAGGACACCTGCTCCAGCATGAGCTCCTCTCCCCACAAGCCTCCCAAAGCCTCCTCTCAGGCATCCACAGGCTGCAGGTGGATCTCTGCATCCCCGTGGATGTCCATGGGCCGCAGGATTACAGCTGCTTCACCACAGTCTGCACCACAGGCTGCAGGGAGACATCAGTTCCAGCACCTGGAGCACTTCCTGCCCCTCCTCCCTCACTTGTCTACAGAGTCCTTCCTCCCACATGTTCTCACCCTGCTCTTCTCTGGCTGCAATTACATCTGCACATAACTAATTTTTTAAACATCCTTTTCTTAAATATCTTATTCCAGAGTTGTTACCACCATTTCTGATGTGACCAGCCTTGAGCCAGCTGGTGTTGGCTCTGCTGGACATGGAGGGAGCTCCCGGCAGCTTCTCACACAAGCCACTCCTCTAGACCCCCTGCCAAAACTTGGCCATACAAACCCAACACATTCTATCAAAAAACAAAAAAGAAAAAAAAAATAAAAAGAAAAAACCAAACTAGGAAGAACTATAAGGGTGCCACTTTTGTAATTTGGAAAAAAATTCTAGCTGGAGAATTTGATCTGGAAGAAGAAAATCAAACTTCATTCTTTCCCTCAACTTTAGATAGCACAGACCAGCAGCTACCATCTCCCCAGCTGCAATGCCTTCAGCTGCTTAGCAACACGGACCCTAAGTAACCTGCTTTAGTCTCACAGGGGGCTCTTGGTCTCATTGTAAGTCTTAGCTTTTCATCTTTTGAACAAATGCATTTCAGTCTTTTATTGAATGTTTATTTGAAGAAAAACTTCACTACTAGCTTGAGGGAGAAATTCAAATCCAAGTCTAACCTTCCCTCAGGTAAGTGCTCTACTCATTGAGCTAGAAAGTTATGGTCTGACGAGCTTAAATTATTTCTGCACAGTGGCACAGCTTTGAGAGGAAAATTACCTGAAGTCTAATTGTTAGGTGTTGTAGGAAATGACAGACTTTATTTAATATATACTAACACAAAGTAGAGCACTAATATGTGTGTGAGAATGGCCTAACACTAGCTCTTTCTGCAAAACTGCACCTCCATCCCTCAAAATTTTAAAAAGAAACCAGAAACTTTCTGCTTTCATGTAGACAGAATAGATATACATCAAGCCCCACAAAGCTGTGTGAATGCTGAACTAATCTAACAAATCCTTCAAGGTCTTGAAAGGCAATAAAGTCAGCCTCAGGCAAGTGAAATTGAACACCTCCTCTACCTAACACTGTTCACATGTCCAGATAAGATAATTTAGACATTTAATGCAATGGCTCTGAATATGAATTGCATTGTGAGGACTCACAACTCTCTGCATGGATGGTCCAGTATATTTGGAAAACTAACCGGGATATAGGAATTCCTTTTTGGAAAATGGATAGCTGAGAGTTAGCTGATGCAGTGCTGAACTTAAAAGAATCAAGTATTTGAATTTAAAATTCTTGCTGGATGCCAATATTAGATTATTTCTCTCTTTGCAGAATCTGGTTCTTCATTTGCTTGGAAATAAATCCACTTGTTTTCTTCTTTTTCTTCTCTTCAGTGAGACATTGCATTTATTTGGACTAAAAACATTTTAAAGTTGAGTCTATTACAAGATATTTTAGTAGACATCTGGGTCATCTATATTTAATAGGTAGATGAATTTATCAGTAGAGTTTCACTTTCCTCTGACTATCAGTACTACATTAGAGGCAGGAGAAGATCAAATCTTTGATTTAGTAATGATTTAATTGCTGTGCTTTGAAATCACAAGGTGATTTTGTCACTTTTTTCCAAAGGCTACTGAGTGTTTTATGTTTTGCCAAGGTAGTTAAGTATTTCAAAAGCAACAGAATGTAAGTTAAAAATGTGCTTTTGGGAGAAGAAAATAAACATAATGAACTACTGCATTGTTTGTCCTATCATGCTTACAGAATTCATTGCAACTAAGGAATTAATTTCTAGGGGGGAAAAATCCTGCAAGAATGTTTCCATTCTACTATGTACTTGTGAAAAATACATTTTGCCTTTGGTAAGAAACAACATACATTAGCGTTGCTGAATAGATGCATATTTATATAAGGTAAAGAGATATATAAAAAGAAAAAGACATTTATTGAATAAAGGTTAAAAGAGGGGGAAAAGAAATCATAAAATGCATTAGAAATAAACTGATGCTGCCTAACTTAGCTCTTACTCTGATAATTACAGAAATTAGATTATTTTTAAAAGCTTAAACTGTACCAACAGTGTCTTTTTGTAGATTCTTTTATTATTCAAGAACTTTACATTTCTCCAATATCCTATCTTAGGGGTATGTCTTAGGCCCAATATTTACCCATGCCTCTGAGAGTTACCATGCTGCCTTTTACACCCCTCTGGTGTAATATACAGTAACAGTGTTTGGGGAAAGTTCTGACATTCACATTTTAGAGTTCCACACCAAAGCAATGAAGTTCTCTCTTAATTACTTATCTGGGAAACTATTTGCATAAAATTGCCAGTAAGGAAAAAGGGGAAAAGTATTGGTTAGCCAGACTAAAGCCAAGAAAAGAAGAGATGAGAAAAGATGAGAAAAGAAAAAAGAAAAGAAAAGAAAAGAAAAGAAAAGAAAAGAAAAGAAAAGAAAAGAAAAGAAAAGAAAAGAAAAGAAAAGAAAAGAAAAGAAAAGAAAAGAAAAGAAAAGAAAAGAAAAGAAAAGAGGAGAAAAGGACTAACTAGCTAACTAACAAACACCCTATTCCTAAATATCCTCGATCTGCTTGCATTTAAAAATCTTAAAGATAAATTTAGACTGAAAGCCATTGCAGAGAAGTAATTTTCAGTTTTGTATTTCCTATGATATACGTTATTCTTGTATATATAAAAATATACCTTTGTGTAATGGCTTCTAGTCATTTATTAAAATGCAAACAACTCCCTCCAGGATCACTAGTCCTAACTTACCTAAGAAGTTTTGACCTTTCCTTCTTGGTCAAGATTTTGCTTCAATTACCATAGAGTCTTTTCAGATATGTGAAGGTATTTCTTGAGAGTTATTCAAATACTAAGTTGTTAATCTTCTCAAACTGCAATACAGCTTCATAACTATTGAGGCAACAGTTAGAAAATTTCTCTATAGTAAGTTTTCATTTTAAATACGCATAAATGCCAACCCAACTTCAGGCAAACACAGGATATGTACCCTCTGCTCAGTACTGATTTGCAAACAAAGCAAGACAAGATACCATGATACATAAATATAACTGAGACCATCCCGTGTATTTCACAAGTTAATTTGAAAAAAAAATTTGCAAGACAGAACAGGTAAAAGTGTTTAAACTTCTGTCTCTCCAAGGAGATCCTTTTTTATCAAGGCCTGCGTTTGGTTAGTTTTTTGACTTTCTGAATTTCAGAAAACACCTCAGAATTTTCTTTCTTTGACCCTTTTCTTTTCATCATAACTGAAGCCCAGATCTCTGCTGCATTCTTGTCACAGCAAGGATGCTGCATAAACTTAGGGATTCCAGTTCTATACTGTGCCATAATCATACCTATCCATATTTTGAACCTTTTCTTTCCAAGCACATATAACTGCAGTCATGTGAAATTTCTATTTCCGTTTGACCCAACAACTCTTACTTTTCTTATTATTCTCTCATAAATTAAAAAAAAAATTCTACCTTGTAGTAACATTCACAACACAGGCATACATGAAATTGTTGTATCACACAGCTAATTTTAAGACCTATGTATTCTGTGTCTATAGAGAATACCGTGCTGTATTGCAGAAATGGAAGGTAAAAAAAAAATGTTTTTTCTACACTGAAATATTATTTCCCCCTTTTTGTGGCCCAGCAAATGAAATAATACATTGTTTAGAAGATATATATTTGGAAGAGATATATTTTAATTTTTAAGAGACGTTGTCTTAACACTATTCAAAAAATGTTTAGGTAACACATGTAGAGAAAGAAGCAGTGAATGCAGAGGCACAGAGGAGGTGATTCAAAAAGTTTTTGGAACCAGCTGGTCTTTGCATTGCCAAAATAATGAGTGTTGGTTGCAAGAATTCCTATGAAAATATCTGTTCCACAGGAAATATAAGTCTATAACCACTCTGCATTACACAAGAGTACAGGATATATTGTTCTTGGAAATGCCTGTAAAACTTGCATTCCCTTCTTACAGAAGTCTTGGCTTAATTTTCTATACTCAAAATGTAAACAACAAGTATTTTTCTATTCTGTAGTAAATGTTCAATCTGTACGGTCACCTACTGTGTTCAATCACTGGCAATCACTGGCAATTTCACACGTTATTATTTGTAACTATGTGGTAGCATAGAGCTACCCACAGCTGTTCAGCAGTGGAACATACTTAACACAAAATACAAAACTTACTGTGAAGAATTCATCTGTGTGTTTAGAATTCCATAGTTTGGACTTGACATCTTCCTAATGCCCTAATACTCATTTTTAGAATTACTTCTCCTGCAGACCTGCCACTGAGGAAAGTTACTAGTTCTTGTCAAAGTCCTTTTGACAAAGGCTTTTTCAAGTGGTCATAAACACAGAGGAGTTTGGTAGTTCTTGTCAATATGAAACTAGATTTTGAAGATATCTTGTGCACAGATAACTGCACTGTCATGGCAGCTATCACTCAGCTCATATCTAGAGGTGAAATGTCATTCCTAACCTCGTGTAGTAACATCCATTCCTGAGTAATCTTTCATAGGATATCTCAAACAGTGTTAGTATTCAAATGTAAAGATAATGTAGGAACCTCCAGCTGAGATAACTATTTTAATGATTACCTCAACATAATTCTGCAGCACCTTTAGTTATAATTGCATTTTTGAGGTTGGGAAACACAAGGATGTGTATTCATATAGATGAATTCTGAAATGCATCAACAGACTGTCTTCTGCTGTTCTGAGAGAAGCCATGTAAGATAAGAAAGAAGCTATTTTGTAATATCTCACAAATAGCATATTTAAAGATTCATTCATTAATGCACACTAATCTAGTAAATGAAAAATCCAAGCTTCAGGCAGTTCTGTCATGTTAAGTCCAATTTTTCTTGCCTCCTTGTGACTTGTAAAATTTTAGTTAGATTGTTTCGTCATTTAGATTTATGTCTCTCTGGATATTCAAAGCAATGGAAGCACCAACACCTGTGTGTATCTCAGGTTTAGAAACTTTTACTTCAAGTCCATTCTTGGAATCATAGTTTAGAAGAAACCAAATTATTCTTGTCTTCTTCCTACTTAGTCTTGGATGATCTTCTGATCTGAAATAATTTTTCTTTTCAAACCGCTAGTGAATTATCAAATTAGGTTTTTGTGAAACACATGAAGGTAGATAAATTTTGTAGTTATGCAATTGCAAAATTTATATAGAGGTCTTCAATACTAGAAGTTGTGTATTGTTACATAGATAATTAGAAAAATGAGGTCTTATTATATTTAAAGAACAAAAGAAAGAAAACACAAAGGGATATGGTGATTAAATTAAGTAATGCTGAAATATCTAAGAAATATAAGTTCAAAAAAATAATGTTCTCATGGTTGTTATCTCCTCCTCATGCATTATAGTCTTAGGATTTTAGGCCACATTAACTGAACTGGTTCATCAGAGATAGAGGAAAACAACTACACTAACTCATGTTCTGTGGTGGCTGCCCACACAAAATTGTATATCTACATCAAAAATTCTTTAAAGGAGAATAAATATATTTTATTCCCTAATGCCCTCTCCTTTACTCAAAAAATTTCCCTCTATAGGGGCCTATAAAAAGACGTGTGTTCAAAGGATATAGCAGTCAAAATTACTGGGTCTACGAACAGTAATCAATTTAAAACAAAGTCAAAAGAATAAGTGTATAATACCTAAGATCTCAAGATGCAATGAGCTCAGCTATGATGGATAGACTTTTTTGAAAGGCTTTTCCATCTGAAAAAAAGCATCTCCTTTTTAATAGAAGCATGCCAGATGCTTTATCAGAACCTCCATTTGTCAATCTGATAGAAGACAGTGTAATTTACTGCCTGTGATGCTAATGATAGTGCCTAGATCTCTGAAAAAGGTCCGAATCATTTTTTTACAGAAGCTTGGTGGGCACTGAATTACAACAGAAAGAGGAGAAGAAGTCTTGAGATTGATGATGTGTATCATTCTGTTATTTCAAGAAATATATGACCACTGTGGTTCCATTGTACCAGACTCAATGAACCAATTTATGAATTAACAAGTTGCAGTGTGAAGTAGCAGTTGCTAGAAACAGTGTGTGTTAATCAATGATTTAAGAAAACATTTGTGCATGTATAGAGTTCCATTCATAAAAAGCAAATAATTGAGGCTGAGTTTTTTGAAAAAAAGAAACCAGTATCTGTATTTAGATCTGAGTATTCTTTTTCTCCAAGATCCAGGGGAAAAAAGGCAAAATGCATATAAGTACAATCTGCCAATCAAATTATATTGAAATGTCAAATTAAGTACAGTCTTGTCCTACTAATCTCATAATGTGACAAGATAAAGCTACCTACATATTAGAGTTACTAAAGCTACAACTCCCATTCCCCTTACTTTCATCATTCTAACCTCAGGGCTAAGCAGAAACAGAAGAGAGAGAAGGTATAGACAGGTTGCATCCCCATTTGCAAAAGCTCCTGACCACTGTCACTTGGGATTTGGTTAGAGCCATGTCTGTTTTACAGCTGTACCATAGCAGCTATAAGAAAATCTGGGGGGTAAAAGTAATAATGGATTATTCTATTGAGTAATTCTGATACAGCAAGACTTACACATATGAACATATATCTTGTGCTACTCTGAAAAAAGAGGAATCTGTTAATAATACAAATAATGAAATAGAACTAAATCTAAACTGTGCTTTAAAATATTTTGCTTCTTTTCAAAGTTGGCATATCACTGCAAAAACATCCCAAATATTTTCTCCTACCCATCAATATCAAATCAAAGCTACATTTTTTTTCACAAAAGCTCAATTCAACAATAAAGATAGCTGTACAATGAAAAATGAAAATTAAAACTCCATGTCATTCATCTATTTCTACGTATATAACTTCTGCTGAAGTGAATAAGCACTGTATTACATAACTGATGAGGTAATTAGGATCATGCCTTTTTTCTTCCTATGCCTGCTGGTTAATTCTAAGATTAGTGTTCAGTTTAATGTTGAGCTTCACACAATGTTTCAGTATCATGCTGTAGATAAATTGTTGGAGTCCTGAGCATTAAATCAATAGGTTTTCTGTCTTGTTCAAATAACCAAGTTTCCCTTAGGCAAACCCCATGCTGACACCCTAGTGTGAAACTCATTAAGTTTCTTGTGGACTAAAATATGACATGCTGTCTAATAAATAATTAATACCATATGTTATAAATACAAATAAGTTTACTTAATGAAGGAAGAGTTTGATTTTTCACTGTCTTAGAATTCAGTTTAGAGTAAATGCTAACTTAGAACAACATAGGCATTTTTTTTTAAATAAATAAAAATAAATTTGGAAAGACCAGGTTTGATAATGGGAAACTACCTCCAAATATATGCATATATATATATATATATACACACATAAAAATTTAGATGTCAAGATAGTTGCAAGTACAGATTAAAATATTTCTGTAAGTAAAGCAGGAAGGGGAGAGAGAAAGAAATGGAAAGAATTATATAGCTAGAGGCAAGCTCACTTACTAAACACCAAATCTGGCACAGTCATAAGAAGGGCTTACTGCAAACAGCAAGTTTTGAAGAAGCAGGCCTTAGCAGAGTAAATGAAAGCCCAAATTTCAACAGTACTGTTTGCTCTGAACTCTAATAAAACCTCATTATGACCCCTCAGATTTTGTCTTCAATACATTTATTTCTGGAAAGTCAGAAGTTAATAAGTTAAAACAAAATGGAGAGAAGTGAGTACGGAAGAGAAGTGCTGCAGAAAGGTTATTGTTGATCAGAAAAAAAAAAACCCCTGAAAATTAAAGAAGATTTTTTATTGTGGAGAAATATGAAAACTCATCTGGCATGGAAATGATCCTCTTCAAAAAAATCTAGAAACCAGTCATAATCAAAATTTGTTATACCTTTCCTGCTTCTTTTTGTGATCTATTTAAGAATTGCAGAACAGAGAATATTATCCAAAAGGAATTATTGCTTCCCACAGGAAAAAGTACACATTCTTAGCAGAAATGAATACGAAAATAAAAGGAATGAGTCATAGGAGGAGGTGCTATCAATAGGAGACAATGTCTTGTCATTTTACCACGTATAGTCGCTCAAATTTCTCATGAACCTTACAAAAAGTTTTTCTGCCTGTGGTCAGTTCTTAAATATGTTTTAGTTAAACAAGATGCTGTGTTCAAAACACCCAAGAAGCTTGAAGAATATCTGTTATTTCATCAAATTAAAGTCTATGGAAGGAAAACAAAATATTGTGTTAGTTAAAATTAAAGCTCTTAAAAGGCTGGTACTCTCAGAGAAAATGGCCTTTAATTGGTACTTATAAGAGCACTGATTTTTTTCAGTGCTTTTTTTATGTGTCTCTATCTACCAACCAACTATAAACCCAGTGTTTTGACTGGCCTAACAGCTATGACCTTCACAGTCTCTGACATGAAATTGGTGATAACCCATTCTTGTACAAGGAGCCACACAGAATGGATTTAAACTGTACTGTAGGATTTTCAGTAGAACCAAGTCTCAAAAGCTCTTTGCTTCTGTCCTGTTAAGTTAAATATAACAGTACTCAAATTTGTGACTGATGTTCCAATTAAATTGAATTATTTTATGTGAGCTTTAAAAGTTTTGTCATTTGGTACCACTGTGAGTGTGATTCATGGTCCATGATTCTTTTGCAACTTTTTCCCCTGTTTAGATTTCAAACGAAAATGAATGTAGCATAGGAGGTTTTGCTATCAGAGAAATGACTGTAATATTCTGCACATTAAATAATACCTAATATCATGAATCCTTGACTACATTATAGATTTAATAATAAAACTTGATTCTGGCAGTAGTATGCATGAACAACCCACTAAAGTCAATACAATTATTTAGATTGAATCTATACATAAGTGTTTGAAGAATGACTACAAGTCTTATTGAACAGTAATCTCACAAAGGTTTGCTTTTGTGCTGTTTTAATTGACCAGTAGCAGCTTAAAAGTCAAACTGGTAATACATGCAACTGTATTTCAAGTCACAAACAAAATAATTTATTATTAAGCATTTTTATTTCTTCTTCAAGAATAAGACTCTAGAAGACATGGGGTTCTACCATAAGATTTCCATTTTTTGCTTAAAATGAAACATAAAATCTTTAAGCTCACTATGAAGGTCACTTTGTCAAACTGATGGAGATCTTTAACGTCAGAACCGCTGAGATGAAATTCTACCTTTCCTCTTCTGTGGTTGAGGGTTTTTTTCCTTCTGCACTGCTGATGTGTGATTTTTAGTTGTTTTCTGTCTATTCTGTGAAATACCAAACCATTACATGGAGATGCTGGCGCTCTAAATCAGCATCAACACGCTGAAGGCAGATACTTGTTTGGTGAGCTGCTTTTGGCCACTCTGCTAACCCTGAAGGCAGTACTACCCCAATAAAAATCTCTTGTGCATTCTCACAGCCTATTGCCATCGGAACTTTGATGGAGAAGCAAAGATATGGGATATTAAAAAAATAAATACAAAATAAAAGCTGCAGTCACAGAGTCTCATTAGAGTACCTGCAAGCAAAATCAGGTGGAAAATTTATGCCCTGACCACACAAAAATAAGGTTTTTTTCTTCATATTTAAAGCTTTGTTTTATTGAAAAATTTTAGATGATTTTTCCACATAATGAAATTTTGCTTTATCCTAAAATGGCACTATTTCTTCATATCTTGATTATTCTTTACAGCTTTTGTTCTGATTCAATAGAGTTTGGATGCATAGCAGCTACATTCTGATCAGGATTACATAAAATCAATAGAAACATGTTGAAAAATAATTTTTTTCATAATTTCAATGAATAATCTTATTAAATATTTCATTAAAAATCTCCCTGTTTACTTTGATCTTTTTTTATTGTTTACATAATTCCATTTCTTCACAAAAGCCATCTTTTAATATCAAGGTATCTTTAAATTGCTTTAAAAGTATATTCTAATGAAATTTTCTCAGATAACCTTTACCAGTTTAAACAGGTTAAAATTTAATGTCATTTATGTTGGAAAGGTGTTCAAAATATTATACTATTAAATATTTAATGACATAATTACGGAAGATTTAGCTATTTTCAAACTAGACTCAGGAGGCCAGAGATATCATTCCACACTACTTCTTGAATCATTAAATGGGTCTACTGAGATTTGTAATCTTTTCCAAAATTTAATAATATGGTTTAGGTTGCTGCTAGCTTTGCAAAATATAGTATTCTTACACAGATGTGACTGCTAATTAAAAAGTCTCTTGTGATTGCAAATGGGTTTCAGGGTGCTGCTTTTATCCGTGTTTGTATCATTAAGGAAACTTGGAGCAATCAAGTATTTGTGTATTCATAATTATAATGTACATAAAAGACTACACGCAGTCCTGACTACTGCACAGAACTATAGGAAAATCATATTTATGTGCACATGCTTCCAGAGGCTCATATCTACAATATACCTGCCACTAAAAGGAATTAATATCTGATTCTTGGCAACCAAACAGTTCAGTAATCACACTTGTACTGTATCTCTTCTGAAGTAGTCATTTGTTAAAATATCTGCAGACCATGTGTGCCAGGTATCCCAAGGGAAGGGAAGAAAAAAAAAAAGTTTATTTTGTGAGTGATTGAGAGTACTTTAAACAAATCTTCCTATTTTCAATAGGGATGGAAATTGAAAGAGTTTTAGCAGAAATCAAACAAGAATGTTAGAAGCTAAATTTCATTTCTTTTGAAATGAAGAAATAGCAAAACATTTAAAATAATAATAATAGGAACGTGAGTTAAAATGCATTCTCACTTTACTAGTAGTAATTATAATAGAGTACCAAAAATAGAAGGCATTATAGTGATTGCTAAAGACAAATACCCTGCAAAAGAACAATTCATTTTCTCTCATTCTGTAGTTCCCACAGAACTATGTTAAAGCATAACTCAAATGTAATGTTTGTGAGGGATATTACAGTTAACTTCTTTCTTGCTTCCTTTAAAATTTATAGAGAAAACACAAAAAAAAAATTATAGAGAAAATATATGATAACAATATACTGTGTAAATTTACCTAGGTAAGTTTTGTTTATTGATTTTTCATTATTAATCCTCCACTGAAAGGTGTGGGGTTTATTATACTACTCTAAAAAAATCTCTACAATGTTTTAATACCATTTGGGGAATTATTAAAGTGCCATTACAAAAACAATATAGAAGGAAATATTGCAGTCATGGTAATAGGGAACTTGTACTTTTTGTCAAATATTTTCCTCCTTTTCTATTTCTTTCTCTCTTGACTAAACTTTGGAAGTTAGAACACTTATATGTTTACACTTATATGTGTAAACAGAATTCACAGATTTAAAGAAATAAATAACTAAATCAATAAAATAGCTGTACTGACTATGCTGCCAAGCAATATATCCTAAAAAAATAACACATTTTCAGATGCAAGTGCAAATGGAAGTCTAATCAGTCTAAAAAAGTCAATTTCTGTCTGAGAAAATCTACAATAAGGAAAATGAAAAGAATTCTGTATGTTTTCCACTAACCACCAGAATGATATTCCTATTTCTTATACTTTAGTATAGCTCAAATTACTACTTTCAAAATAATTTTATTCACTTCCCCATATAACCTTTGTGAGTACAGAAATGAAAAAACTCAACTCCTTCAGGAGAAAATGGAATTGAGAATGTGTTGCTAAGATTAATTTTACTTTGCTAACTGTCAATGTGTCTGAATATGTAGAAGTATGTACAATTCAGAAATTTATGGCATGTGCAAAAAATTTCATATACCTCTATATATATTCAGTGCATCATTTTCAGTGCTTGAGATCTGATGACCCCATACAAATGGCCAAGATAATTGAGACAATATGTGGCAAATAAAAAGAAGAAATGTATTGTCAAAACCCACAGCTTTATCAGATGTATACCTCAGCTAAAGCTGCAGTCCTGTGTTACAGAATAGATAAGCTGATGACAATCTGCAGAATATTTCCATCACTTTAGATTCCCTCACAAGAGCTCCACCTGCAACACAGCTTTCTTTTCCTTGTTTTAGGACAATGCTGTGCAGATGAGAATTTTTGCCTGAAAGTTTCAGTACCAAGACAAAAAAGATGAAAACATTAGATCTCTGACAACAGCAGTTGGATCTGAAATTTTGCTTCTGTTGGAATGCATTACCAGTAGCACAAATATTTTTTCTTGCCAGTGTATTATATGCTTGCTAAATTATTAGAAAGTTCCAAAACAACAACAAAAAAATCTTCAAGTAAGATGTGTAATCATTCCTTATTCAAGAGAAAATATTTATTAAAGACAACAATAATGAGGGTTTTCAAGTAACTAGGTATATTTTGGGGTGGGTTGTTGCTTTTTACTTTCTATATGTAGTCAACACAAATGTCCATACTAATTCATGTATTTTATACCAAAATTATCAGAAAACATATTAGAAATTTGTGGCTTAATACATAAAGAATTTTGACATAAAGAATTTAGCTGAGAAGCTTCGATTTCCTTTCATATATCAGGTTTCAAAGCTGCAACTCCACTAATGGTTCCATAAAATTCATTAAAAAACCTACCATGAACAAGATGCTGGGAAAAGATAATTGTAAGACACAATAACTCAATATTCTTAGTCATTACACTCTTTTGGAGTGTATTAAACACAGAAGACCAAAAATATCCTTTGCTCTGATGTGTTTTTATATTATATTCTTTTTTCATTTTATTTTAAATCTATGGACCAAGCTCTGATTTCAGGGGGAAAATGCTGATTTTTATGTGTCCCAAACTGTGAAACCTGAGGTTGTGATATGCATTTGGGGAGGGGAGTTCAGGATTTGAGTATTCTGTTTTCTCTAATCCAGTTGATCGGAAAAGAACTGAATTACAGAGGTAAAGAACGAACATTCCAATTGATCAGTAACATGTACAAATGTGTAATCATTTTTAAATCTAGTGATAGAAAATAAAAATGCAGAATTGAAAGTGGAGAGGGTGAATAAATAAATAAACATAGGCCATGCTCTTTAGGACAACCAAACTTTGCCAATCCAGGCAGCTACTAACATCCATGAGAACAAACAGCTGGCACTGCTGATACATAAAGCTAAAATATGTCTTTTGACTTGTAGTGCCAACTTTTACTACAAATAAATGCTGAGTGAATGATCAAAGTTGCACTTCTGGACATATGAGGACAGATGTTAGACGGCACTTTGTAGCAAACATGCAGCAAACACAGAAATAAACAGAATTCCAGTTCATATGGCATATTGAATGCTAGGGAGGAAAACAAAGCCATGGAGTCTCCTGACAATAAACATAAAGGTATAGGTGAACTGAAGAAAACCTGGGAAGAAGTTTAGACTGGGCGGAAGACTAGTTTGTGAAAAAACTCTCCTTGTCTTGTTTGCCCTGCTGCCCAAGAAGTAACTCAGTAAGACAGAAATTTCTGCAGAACAGTATGTTAGACTGAGCTCACTGTACAATGACATTAAAGTTTCAGTATTCTGCTACAGTTTTTGTTTTATTTATAAAAAATATTTCTGAGATTTAAATTATTAAAAGCAAGAGATACAATTCAAAGATATTTCCTTTTGACATTTTG
This sequence comes from Ammospiza nelsoni, assembly GCF_027579445.1. Taxonomy (NCBI): domain Eukaryota; kingdom Metazoa; phylum Chordata; class Aves; order Passeriformes; family Passerellidae; genus Ammospiza; species Ammospiza nelsoni. Next base: position 34,736,258 of record NC_080636.1, on the reverse strand, counting down.
AATAGATAGAAAAATTCTGCAGATGTAAAGAAAGGTAATATAGTTTTTTGGGTAGTGATTCTCAATTTTTTATCAAGTCCACAGGGAAAACTGCAATTGCTCCCAGACTGCTCTTCAGATATTGATATACTATAATTACTGCACAACTCTAGGCTAAAAAATAGGAAGTGTAGCAAAAGACTATCTCATCAGAACCCTTAAGCAAACAATTTCACTAAACTTTTACAATAATACAACAAAATCCTTGAAAATTACTAAATATATTTATGTATTCATTTTGACATATTTTTAGTTTAGTGAACTAGAAAACTCCATTTTCTAGGAATAATAGTGGCATAAAAAAGTGCAAATTCTGACATTTTCCAAATATGTAATATGGTTTTAGCAATGGTAGTCCTAGTTAGGGAGCATGAGTGACAGGACTGAGTATTAAATTCAGTTCTGTTATGTAAAAGAACCAAATGCTGCATCATGACATAAAAGGCTGATGTTAATACATGTCACTCAACACATAGGGCAGTACTGCACTAGGAGGAATATCTCTAATAAGTTGAATTAAACCAGAGAAACAAAAACATGACATTTGTTTTTTTGGATGACCTGTGCTGCTGCTATTCCCCACAAAACTCATGCTACATTTCATGGTGCAGCTTGCACTTCACCATGCGTCTGCACAGCACCTAGGGTAAGTACTCTGGGGTTTTCCTGCTTCTGTTTTGTCAGCTTAAGAGACACTTTTCCTTCAAGGGTTAATAATCATAATCTCAAAAGGGCTAAAAGCCACTTCTCCCAACATAGCTCACTAGGAAGTCTAGCTTCCTGACCCCAATTCTTTTCAATTTAACACTCGTCATTAACAGCATCATAGTTAAAAGCCTAACTGAATTTCTCTTGTAACCCTTCTTTCAAGAATTTTATAGAAATGTCAATTTGCCATAATTATTTCTCTAAAGTAATGGAATTTTCATTTCCTGTACCATAAAACTTGATATTAGAGCTTTCTTAGATATTTCAGATAAAGTTCCAGCATCATATGCTAGAACAGAGCATATAATTCTGAGTCTCATTTAATGAACTGTTCTTCAAAATCAAACATCTTATTCCCTTAGAACACAAATTCTTAGTTTATATTAGAAAATAAAATTTCAAAGCAAGCTAAGATGCCTTCCCACATATAAAGAGGCAGATGTTCCTAATATGCTCTCAAATGTGGACATGCACTTCCCCAATAACTGTGAGGGAGGGGAAAAAAGCGTTTCTATGTGTATGTGGGGACTGACACACACTGTTGCTTTGTGTCCACCTTGGTGGTCAGCCAGATGTAGAGATTTGCCTAAAAGAATATTTCTCAGACATTTATAGCATTTTACAGATAAAATTACAATTTGAAATCAGTTAATTCAATGAAAATAGGGGAACTCTTCTCCCATGAACACAGGTGATAATTTCAGCTACACTGTTTTTGTGGAATTCATCTGCTATCAGTCACCACTGTTTAATTATTCCTGCTTTCAGGTCATCGTCTTTCACTAAGCTCTCTCCACAGCTCAGTAATATATTACAATCTTTTCTTCCAGTATTGATCTTCCTGCTGCCACTCTTGCATCAAGGTTATAAGGCTGCACTGCATATCCACACAGAGTCCAAAATTAGAGGCAAATAGATCTAGCATATTACATAGCTCTGTACTACATCACACTCTTTTCTGAAATTACTGCTGAATTTTTTGTCTCTTGTGTGTTCAGTGTAGATTTGGGATGCTCTTTGGAGCTACACAAATGTATATGGCTTGAGACTTGCCTCTCTGACTTGTGTCTTTCCCACCATGATGCTGCTGGAGCTAACACAAGCAGAGCTGTCTGAAATATTTTTGTAAGAAAAAAAAGACTTGAGTAACTCTTCGATAAATTTCTTCTATACTATCACAGCACTAAATAAATTAAGAAAGTCAGTTTTGGTGACTAGATGTTACAAATTTGAAGTACCAGCCCCACTGGTTAGAATATTTTACAACAAGAGTTTCTGCTGCCCTGTTCTCACACACTTCTGGGATGACTGGATAAACTCCAGCGCGTTAGCTTAGAATTTCATCACATTACATTACTTTGGTCCTGCCAAGAATTGACAAAATAACAAGCATAAATACCACAAAACAAGCCCAGTTTCCAGAATGCAGCAGTGTCTCCCAGCCAACCAGAACTGATAGAATATAATGCTTTGTAACTCAGCTTTGCCTTATGTAAACCTTAAACTAAATTAATGAGCTGTTCTTTTTGCTTTCCAAACAGGGTATTAGAACACTTCGGCAATTTTTCTTTCCTTTGTTTTCCACTATAATCACTGTCTTGCTGTGGTAGTGCTTCAGTCTGCCATTCTTCATCAAGAATAGCTTTTGAAGCACTTTTAACCTTTCTTGTGGCAATGGAATTCTTCTGTGAGATAAAGACAAAGCAGAGCTATATGTTATCATTATAATGGGGACACTTGCCTGAATGTCACTGGAGCAATTCTAATATTGCTTGCATGCAGATGTTCGGTACAGCTGCCTAAAATCTTACATTTCACTACAGAGTCCTGCAGAAGAGGCTAGTGATAGACATGCAATTTCTCACACTTGCACTGCCCTCCTCTAGGGACGCAAGGCTCACACTGCTCTGCAATATTTTCCTTTCAGATATATCAGAAGTACAATTTGAACAAAAATTCTGAAGTTTAAATCATCTCTGATAACCTAAAATTGTGACATTATATGTCACAATATTGTATTTTCTTATAGTTTACTCTTACGAAAAATTTAAAATTGATATCTTGTGGCAATTAACTAAAAATAAATAGCATACTTGATGTATATATTAGTTTTTACTGAAAAGAGAAAAATGAAAACCACCACCCTTTTGTGTTAAAAGTTTGAAGGGGAAATGAAGTCATTCTATTTGATTGCTAGTTTAGGGAACTTAAATAACCATTTGACAAACCTTTCCAGATTGCTCATTGAAGTAGAAATATTGGCACCAAAAATTCAGCTGCCACCAAAAACTGATAGAGCAGTTTAACTCTATAGTTCACTGGCAGCTTTACAGAATGCTAAGGGAAATATTTTTAAGGCTTTAAAAGTCATAGCCAAGGAATGTGGATGAATTCTTCATGTTTCCTTACTTCAGTATCAACTTTCTTCTTCTATTGGTTCAAATCCAAACATTATTCAGCTTTTTTCTAGAAGAAAATCTAGAAGACATCTGGGTTCTTGCATTTAAAACCCAATGTAAAGAAAATGGATTGATAACTGCATAAATTTTTTTTTTAATTTGAAGTGTCATTTTTCTGAAGCTGCTCAGTTATACATAACACAGTCTCACCTCATATATTTTGGAATAGAAATCTGTTCCTCCTACAATAAGCAGAGGATCACTTGATGTTGGGGGTTCTTTGGTCTGATTTGGTTTACAATTTTCTTTTTAAAATCAGGAACAAGAAGGGCTAATTTTAAATCCTCTCAAAATCAACAGGAATTTTCTACTACTAGTTTCAGCTAGTCTACATTAGATACCTGCAGCAATATAAAAAAAGTGAATGAAAAACTAAGTCTGAGCAACCATATCTAAAGTATTTGAAGATATGGATTGCATATGTTAAGCAAGCATAGAAAGTAATTCCAGTATATGGTTGTTCAGTACTTTAAATCCCTACTTGCATTTAAATTCTTTAAATTTTTACTGGAAGTATCTATATTCACAAACTGCAAACCCAAATGTACTAAACCTGTTTAACACACATCATACAAAACACCTGTCAGTTTAAGGTTTGAAGCCAATTTGAAGCATGTAATGAATTTATATCGGGGTAAAAAAGAGATATCTAAAGTGACATTCTGAGGCACAGTTAATGAGATTGTCTCATGTAAGTCTATCTGGTAATATGATCATCTCAAATGAGATTACTTTGAAGTAACCCCTTTACAAATTAAATTAATGAATTACATACATTCAGAATGCAAGAATACAGAACTGAAGTGTTTTTAAGGTATTTTAAGGTTAATATCAAAGCATTTCTCTATCCCTCTTAGGACCAAATCAATATGAATATAATAAAGTATTGCATTGTGCCAGAGGAGGCAAAGAACAAGGAGACACACAGGAAATAAAATGTTGCTAAGTATGGTGTATTATCTTTGTATCATATGTCCTTTGAAAATAATAGTCAAATAATTAAAGAGAAATCAGTCTCTTGCTGGAGCCTTGTACCAGATATAGGTACAAGAATCAAAGAGAATACTTAAATTTAGTATTGAATCTGCTGAGTTGGAGAGAAAGGGCAAGGGAAAATGATTTCTCATCCTGAAAGAAAGACAAATAATAAGAACAGAAAGTATTAAAAAAGTTCATTGCAATGAGAGGTTGCATTCAGCTCTGTCAATCAGAAATAGAGGTAGTTGGGAGCTTTAAAATGGAAGCGTAAATTGGAGGTAAGGGGGGAAGAGATAAAAGTCATTGCTGGTTTAAACCTTCTATCTTTGTCTGGTTTCCTAGGAAAAATGAACTTGCCTATAAGAAGCCTCTTTTAGCCACTTGATTGTTGTGCTATTAGAGGCTATCAGGCACACTATGGTAAGGATATTGTGAAGATCTTGTGTTTATCTCATTGATAAGCCAAAATAATTATTAGGAGATACAGCACAAGGCGTATCTCTTGTAAATTTTCTGTAACAAAATTCAGTGATGCATTTAATTGCCATCCAGGCAGGAGCCAGCATTCTGTGAATATCTTGACTCACCTCCAGTTTTGCCTTACTGAGAAATGCTTGATAGCAGTGTTATTTTTCATTAAATAACTACACAAGAGCATTTCTTCCTTGTTGGTTAAAGCTTATTCTTTCCCTATTCTATTTCTGTCAGAGTGATATAAAAGTGTTTGGTACTGGCAAGCTTTTTTCCACTGATAATAGAGACACTTAGCCAACAAGTGGGTGAATTTCTTCTCCATTTGAAGCATTTGAAATATCATTTACACTGGTTTTGAAGAAATTAAACCTAAGCATTGATCTGTATTGTATAAATGACCTGCATCATGTAGCCCAAGTCCAATAGCTAATAAAATATTTTGATTCTTATGATGCAGAATCCCATTTCTTGTTCTTGTCTTCTTCCCAGTTACCACAGAAGCAGACAGAGGCAGTGTTGGCAAGCAGGACCCCTGATATTTGACATCCCATTCAAAAGTCTCTCTGTTAAGAAGTTGTCACCCTGCTTTTGCCATAATCTTATCTTAGATCCTCTGGTGCCTACTTGATTAGAGAACATTTTTGGTGCTACTTAAAAAATGGAAGATTTTAAAAATCCCCAAATGAAAGAAAATGTAGTTAATAAAAGCAACCCAAGGTGGGAATAGAAAAGAATATAGAGGAGATAGTACCTTTTTAATATGCCAAATTCAATAGAATTTATGTGTTCACTCACTCTAAAGGGCAGCCAAAAAAGCCTACAATTTAGGGGGCTGAGGATATTGTTCAAATAAAGTGAAAGATTATGTGGAAGTTGTGACATTTGATGGTGACTCTGTAACTAGACTTGTCCAACTGGGCAAGGGATTTAAATTTTGCCATCATGGCATACCACCTGGAAAAAGGCAATCGGGAAGGACAATGTTTTCACACAATGGAATTTCATAAAGTTATGCCTAAAAGATGCTAAATTAACAGATTTTACCATATGACTATGATACCAGAGGGGAGAAATTTAAGTCTATAAAGACATTATAATGAAAATGGAATCAAATCAATCACTTCAGATTAATACCAGCCTGGTCCCGTGTACAGACTGCCTGTAAAAAGCATTAGGCATGTTCCTGGAACATGTCTTCCAGTTTAGTTTCTTCCCAGAAGGATTCTTTGTGTATTGTGTGTCTCTGCAGCTGCAAGGTAATGTGAGACCAAGTACACCCTAAGTGGGAAGATGGGGACAGTTGCTTCATAACTGCATTACTGGTCTCAGCTAAAGCACCAGTGTAGATACACTCCCAGGACTGCTGAAGCACTTCCAGTTAGGTCAGCTCCTTTTCTGATTTTAACACATCTGTAGGAAAAAAAAAAAAAAAAAAGAGAGCATTCCTTCTAGTACAGGGAACTGATGGACTCTATCCTCCCCTGTAATTACAGGACTATTCCAAAGACAGTTGTGCCCAAATGCTACATTAAGCGATTTTCAGATCTTTAAAGCTGACTCGTAAGCATAATTTTGCATGGGATTCTTAAACAGAATCAGTCAACAATATTAATTTAAATTAAGAAGAAAGATTATGAGAACCAAGGCAGAATTTTTCATGCTTATAAAAGGATGTTTAACATGAGTTGGAGGAATTTTCTCCCTGAATAGCAAAGGAAGGAGCTAGGCACACACTCTATTCCTAGAGCTTTATGGCATTAACAGTACTTGTCACTTATGATTCTGCAGGTGGTACTTGCATCAAGTAAACGCAGTTGTCTGTTGAAGATATTATTCAGTCATAGGCAAGAGGCTGCTGAAGAAGTGGATGTGGTAGGAAATGATAAGGCTTCTCTGCTTGTCTTCCTTATTTCCTACCATTCTCTAACAGTGAAATCATAGCAGACATTGCAGGTAACAAGTCTTCTTCAGTAAAAGACTTCTCTATATTTCGGTCTAATTCAGCTTGCCACAAAGCACAGTAGCTGCTAAAACAATCACATTTTGGGTTCATTTCTGTCTCTTTGCAACTATTCAAAAAATTTAATAAAACTGACTGTAAAACATGAACTACATCTGTGAATGCCAAAACCAGAAATAAATGGCTTTTCTACTTTGAGAAAAAACATCTATCAATTTTATTATAGGGAACCCCCCCAAAATCTGGTCCATCCTGATGTTATACTGGGTTAAATAATTACAGATACTTTTGGTCATGTTTGTGTCTGGCAATCACTGCCTTAGAAGTTCCCGCAGTTGCAGAGTGGTCTCAGTTCTGACTGTGTCTCCGTTCTCATGGGCTGCTACAATTAAGCCGGCATCATTATGGATCATATGCCTGCCCTGTAGCAACTGGATAGCCATTCCAACAAGCTGGATCCCTTGTGAACAAACAGAAAGGAACAAATGTACCTAGTTTTTTAGAATAAATTAATGATGATGTTATAAGTGGTATTAACACTTGCAGATATTTCTTCTTGGTGAAAACTGAAATCAGAAAAGAAGGGCTCTCTTACAGTATGCTACTTGACAACTAGTGTCCTCAATTTTTTTTAATATTAGAATGGCACAGAAGTAATCTAAATAGGCATGGTAGTAACCCTCAATCTGCTAGGTTTTTATATATATGATTTTTTTCCATTGTTGTGCACAGAATAATATTTACTTTCACAGTTTCAACCAAAATATTATTTGCCAAAAATTTGGAAATAATATATGCTGAGTGCACCAAAAAAAGCCATCATAAATCCAAACCTAAATAATAACAATATTTTCCACCATAGGCAGAGGTAGCAGTCACGCTGCTAATGTGTGTTTAGCTAAATATTCACTATTGCAGCTTGGCACTTCCTCTTTCTGGTGTCCACATTTAGGATAGAAACTTCCTAGCTGGTTTTGAATTGCTATCCCCAAAAAGTATCTGGGGATGCCACAAAACAGAACTGAACTAGAAACATCCACAGCACACTCATCAGAGCAGAGGGTGCCAAGCCTTTCTCTAGAATGTTGGTCATGCATTGTGTTACCTAAAGAGGTCACTCCACTACAATCCTACTTGTCTGAATTGCAAAATCACTTCCATGCTGAATTATTCTCCTCATCGCTGCTGGGGCAGACTCTGCCTCCCGCTGTAACAAGATTAAGCTCATTCCATAACTGTCTGGACACTACCTTGGGATCTTGGCAGGCTTCCTGCCTTGCTGAAACCAAGATGAAGCATCTGCTGTGCCATTATACAGTCTTGGCATATGCATCCCTTAAGAAAGGATATTGTGACATAACCAGTGGAGCACAAAAGCCCTTACTGACTTAAAGACCCACAGGGTTATTGCCATCTGTTTATTAATTAGGTGCACTAGGTCCTGATTGTTACATATGGAATGAACCAGGCTGCTGGTGGCTCAGTCCACTGGAATGCTCTGGTTATAAGGAAAGGATTTTTAAGAAATAGGAAATAAGTGTCCTTGTTTGATTTGCCCAGTCAATGTCTCTTAGTGTTAGAAATTTAAGTAATTATTCCACTCCCCCACTAAAAGGTTTGGATAAGTTTTCTGTTCTTGTCTTGTTATTAAATCTATATTACATTAGAGCACACCACTATGGGGTAGAATGATAGTTTCAACTTTCTTCCTCGTGTCTTCATGGTTTTCTCACCATGACATGTCAGTGCTTTTTTCTGTTTTAATCAGTCAAGACCATTGCTACCCTGGGTGTAAAATCTCCTACTGAAACCATTCTTTCAGCAAGCAAAAAGTAAAAACTCCCTAAGAGCCCATGGATATTTTAACATATATTGTTATATATTCTATGTTTGTTTGAAGGACATGCCCAGCAAAGATGCAAAAAATCTGCGTGTCTCTTCTGCAGCACTGGCAGTGTGTTCTCAGTTAGAACTATTATTATTATTATTGTTATTATTATTATTATTATTATTATTATTATTGTTACTACTACTACTACTACTATTACTATTACTATTACTATTAAATTTTAATTCCTTATATAACCATATAATTCACAGAATTCATGATATACCCATTTTGTAGCTTACACCTTCTATCTCTTGGAAGAGAAGGTCTTCTAATTATGATTCTGGAGTTTAGGACTGTCCTTCAGTGGGACGAGAAGGCAGAGGGAATTTCAAGTCAGCATTTCCTCTCTGTGTCCTCCCAAGTCAGGAAAAAGTTCTTCATGGCCAGAGGGGAGATCACAGAATCATGGAATTGTCTCGGTTGAAATGGACTTTTAAAGATATTCTGTCCCACCTGCCATGGGCAGAATCAGCTATTGAAGTGAAGGGAGACGACCATCCAATTGATGAGCATTGACTCTGATTTATTGATCAAATCAGTCACTTTTTATAAAAGTGTTAATTAAGTTCATGCATATTGCAAAATTCGAGCTCACGATAGGCTACAGAGAAAACTAACCCCTCCTTTTGTTTATAATACCTGTGGTTTGTTTATTGAAACCAAGATTTGTGTTCTCACCCTGATATGAAAAGTTCTCAAAACCTTCATATCTGTTCCCAGAGCAGCCAAGGACAGAATGTTTACCTGTTATGAGAAGACTGTCTGAGAATCCTGCTGTTTATAAAAAATGTGCCTGAGAACCTAATTATTTACCGAATCAAGCCTGGGAACTGCTGCTTTACAGCTGCCTTTTACTTTTCCATCAGCTGTATACTTTCATGGCCACTTTCTTTAAGCCATGTTTGAACCAGGCTCTCCACAATCAGCTTTGACTCGTTATTGTCTATACCCCTGTTGCACAGTTAGTGCCTATAAATAGCCACTTTTTTCTGATATTTGAAACAATAGGGTGCTTCCTTACAGCACAACACAGGATAAATAGATACGATTCTGCATGAGAGTTAAATAATTCCCAAGTATAAGCCCTTCCACCCCTCCTGTAAAAATATTTCTACATCTGAAAAAATATCAATAATATGGCAAATACTGCAGAAAATATATATGTTACTGCAGAAAACCCTAGACAATTCCTTCAGAATTTAAACAATATTATTTAAATGTAACTGCATCCTGACCTCTAGAAATGGGGTTGTTTAAGATTCTTAAAAGTGTTTCTTAATGGCCATATTATACAGTTTCAGGTAGGACTGCTTATTGAATACACGGATCTGTACTTCTTCTAACAGAGTATTTTTATTTTCAAGATCTAAAACAGTTTAGTGGAGCCTGGAGCAAAACAGAAGGAATCTTACAATGCAGAAAGCTTGAACTTTAAACCTCTGTGGAAATGAATTATGCATATGGATTATATGTACAATTTTAAGCTTTAGAAATAATTTTGTATACTGCTATTGATATAAAGATAGCTCCAGAGCATTAATGTGATTTAACACAAGTCTATGGGAGCTAACATTGCTAAGAAAAGGAATGAGACAAAGGAAGTAAAACTGTTAATTGGCAGGCAAAGTGGATTTTTCCTTGTGATTGAAATAGGTGAACAAAAAAGGAACTTCAAACAAGAAGAAAAAATAATTCATCAGCTTTCCAACATGAGAATGAAAAACTGAACTACCCAATCAAAACACTCATCAGGCACTTTAATATTAAAGAAGTAAATAACAAATGAAGAGCCCAAATATGTGATTTTGGGTTTTCCTGGATATTTTTTGCAGTAGAGGAGATAACAGTAATGTTCACAGACCACAGAGTATTCTGAATTGGAAGGGACCCACAAGGATCACCAAATCCAACTGTAAAGTGAATGGCCCTTATGTGGTTATAACACCTACCTCAGTGTTATTAGCAACATGGTCTAAACAAGTGACCTAATGAAATTCTTAATTTTTATTCAAATATGAAAGCTTGCATACCGTTGTGAACACATTTCTTAATATAAATAAAATTTAAATAATAAATCCTTGCCGAATTCAACCTAAGCTCCTCGTTGCTCTGTTTAGCAGGTGAAAAGGATTTTCTGGCAGAGAAATAGTGCTGTACAAACTGCTTGTTCAATATCTTCTTTTTTCTAGTATATATTTGGTTAAAAATATGAATTCTTCTGATGTGAGTCAATGCCTCTTTTAGTCAATGGGAAAATTTTTATTTTCTAAAATGACTTTTGTTTAGGCACCATGATTGTGTATGTGGAATAAGGGATCAGTGGCCTTAGTGTACAAAAACATTGTCTCAGAACTGTGCATCTCAGTAAGAACATGGCACAGATTTTTTTTCTTTATGATGGAGTTATCAACTCGTAGGTGATTTTTTCACTCATCCTATTTGATCACACACTTCTCATCTGTAACCCAACTGCAAAAATCCATTGGTGCTCAAGACTTATCTACTGCTTTAGAATTTTCCAGATAACTGAAGGTTGATCCCTATTAAAAGTCAAAATTTCTGAACTTTAAAATACTGGAAGAAAAAACTTTAACATCCAGCAATGATTGCAAGTTAAACAAAATAGCTTTATATGGCCATATCATGACATGTCTGAGAATAATGTTGTAAATGTAAAAGCATATTCTACATTACATCTTGTTTTAGGCAAGCCTAAATTATTCATTTTACTTGTGCTATTTATATATTTGTGTATATATGTGTATATATATATAACCTCTTATCATCCTAAAATAGATTATGTATAAAACATCATCACCTTATAACAAATGAATGAGTCCAGAAAAGTACATGTGTAAATCTTCTGAATAAGGAAAGTAATTTTTGTGTATTGATTTGTCTAAAGTGTTAAATTACATAATAGCCATATAGTAAAGCATTGAATAATTTAGGTAAATCAATGTTTTCTGAATTTCTTACAAGTACAAACTTATTAGGCAGTAAAATAAATCAATATAATAAAAAAATAGAGTAGTGTGTAATGATAAATGTATGAGCTGATAATAACCAGAGGTAAAAACTCTATCATTGTAGAAAACACTTTTCAGTCATCTTTTCTCTATTATTCCCATCAGAAAACGTTTCTCTGTAGCCAATTGATTTTAGCCTTTAAATAACTTTTCATTTGAAAGACACCTCATAGAAGTAAAAGTACAACCTTTTTCAAATTAACATCTTGGGTATGGAATAGTAATGTATATTAACTTCTATTAAACCTTGTTCATGCAGTTTATGGTTCCTAAAATGTTACACATTTTGTAGACCGTAAGGAAACATCACTTCCATTCTTAAATTTTTTCCACAATGTTTCTTTTTTGCCGATGTCTCCTAGGCAGAAGGCCCAAGTTTCAGATATTAAAACTTTTTAAATGTTAAAATTTTTTGGTTTGTTAATAATACTTCTGGCTACCATCCAGAAAGTTAAGAGTTAAAAAAAAAAAGGAGAAATGCATACATTTTAAAACTGGTAACAAAATTAACCAGAAAAAATATGCACAATTAATTTTTAAAATGAACAAAAATATTGGCAGAGGATGATTGACAATGTTTTTTATAGTGATATTTGTGAAACCCATTAAATTCTTGCTTGGTGGTAAAAATATTTAATGGAAATTTCTCCTGGTAAATTGCATAATACTGTGTTCATTCAGGGATTGTAGACTCAAAAATTTTCTAGAAACACTGTGGGAATTTAGATACTTCTAAATACAGGTGGTTATACTACCAGATTCACCAGTATCTTGCCTTTAAGACTCGCATCTTAAACCATGAGAAGAACAGAATAATCTGTTCTTTTGTTCTACAAAGCCATATGAAGAAGTATGATTGGTTGGTTGTTGGTTTTATTTTTTTTTATAAATAGACTAAACAAAGAAGTCTTCAATATTAATACTAGACATAAATATTATATCTACACGAGCCAGATTTTATATATATATTTAAAAATATTTTATATTTTTATCCTACATCATATAGAATATGTTAAGAGGCTTTCAAAACAAGGTGTTGGGTTTTTTCCTCAGAAAATTTTGTTTCAGAAAAGCTAAGTCCATCATAATAATTGAACGACAGTTTTAATTATAAATCATGCTTTCTGCACCTCTCTCTGTTCATCTTACATCAGCAGTAGGTAGGCACATTAGTTTGAGGAAAGAGCTCTAGTTTGGCTTTGTTTAAAAGGAGGGAAAAGAAGTACTATAGAAACATGAACTCTCTCTGACTTTTTTTCTAATTCAGTGTTTCTTCATACAAGAAAATTTACATAATTAAAGATTTTATGTAAGAAGTGTGTTTCTGACTCAGGGATTTGAAATCCATCCTATATTAAATGCACTGTTTACAAAAACTCAATATATAAACCTGCTGTCACACTTTTAAAGAAAATATGAAGAAAGATTGTGGTAATGCTGTATGACAAAATGTTCTATTCTATAATAATCTTAAAAATTTTCTCTAGCTTCTAATCAAGGAATTAACTCTATGTTTAAAGTTGTTGATTGTCAGAAATACCATGTTACAGTCTTTTAACTGAGAAATATGAACAAAGTAATACCAGCTACTTCTTTGATGAAAATCCTTCTTTAACTAAATACATTACATAACCTATGATTTTAAAAAGTAGATGTAATCTTTTTCTACAGATATGTAATTTCAAATTCATTGCAGAAATAACTCATTATCTATTTTTCCTGAATATCATAATATTTACTTGCTTCTCTATATGTTCAATTCTGAAAACCACTTCTTGTTAGTTATGGATTACTGCCAGAAAATTGCCATTTTTTCCATAGTCTTAGCTACTTCTCAACCAAGAAGTAATTATATGGTGAATTTGATGCAGTTATCTCCCAATGATTATATATATATATATATATATATGCTAATATGGAGCTCCATATAAGAAAAGGCAGAAAGCCTGTTTATTGGACACAATTGGCAACAGAAAAAATACTGCAATTTTCAATGCAGCTTTTCTAAAAAGGCAGCTGAATATTAAGCTGTTACAGAATTGAGAGGTTATAGACCCCACTACTTTCAGCACATAATTCTTCATAACCCACTGTTTCACAATCAATTTTTAAACTAGATCCAGCTGAGCAGCATAAAATAAAATTTTTAGAAGATGTAAAAAGTAAAACATCGGTGTTTTCAAATTAGTGCAGAGAAATGGCTTCCTTGGACATCCACTACTGTAGTCTTCAAAATATGTTTGTCCTCAACAGGATAGACAATTGTGAATCATAGAAAGGTTTGCGTTCTTAATAACCAAGACGTGATCCCATGGGCAGAGATACTTTCACTTGACCAGGTTGCTCAGAGTTCCCATACAACCTGTCTTTGCACACCTCCAAGGATGGTGAACCCACACTTTTTCTGGGCAACAGGTCACAGTACCTCACAGCCCTCACAGTAAAGAATTTCCTACTAACACCTAATCTTAATCTCCTTTGAATTTAAAACCATTCCCTCTTTTCCTAGCATGCTCTGCTTGTGAAAAAAGTCACTGTCCTTTTTGTAAGCATGGAGGTCACTCCCCCCTTTACACATGGCAAGGCCTCCATGAGCTCTCTGCACTCTCCCTACTTCAGACTGAAAAACCTCAGCTCTCTGTGTGCCTTCATTGCAAAAGATCTCCAGCCCTCTGAGATGCTTCATGGTCTTCCTCTGAACACAGTCTAATAGAGGTGCATCTGTCTTGCGTTGAGGATCCCAGAGATGGACAAAGTACTCCAGGTGGAGTCACACAAGAGCAGAGTAGAGAGGAAGAATGACCTTCCTTGGCCTGCTGGCTACCCCTCTTTTGGTACAGCCCAGGATGTGGCTGGCCTTCTAGGCTGTGAGCACATGGTGTTGACTCATGTCCAGCTTTTCATCCATGAGAATCCCCAAGTCCTTCTTGGCATGTCTGTTCTGAATGAGTCCTTCTCCCAGTCTGTATTTATGTCTGGGATTGCCATAATCCAGGCACAACACCTTCCACTTGGACTTGTTGAACTTCATGAGGTTCTCATGGGCCCACTTTTGTTCGTCCACATGTCCCTGGATGGAATCCTGTCCTTCAGGATGTCAACTTCACTAGCACTTTCATGTAATCTGCTCTCAATCTCACTTTGTCATTGATAAAGACATCAAAGAGTACCAGTCCCCACAGAGACACCTGAAGGACGCCGTATGTCACTTTCCTCCACCTGAATGTAGAGCCATTGGCTGCAACTCTCTGGATGAATCCATCCAGCCAGTGGTTTATCCACTGAAAAGTCCACCCTTCAAATCCATGTCTCTCCAATTCGGAGTTTGGGATATCATATGTCATTGTCTTGCAGAAGACCAGGTAGATGACATCAGCTTGTTGAATGCTGTGTTACTGCAGAAGGCCACCAGATTGGTCAGACATGATTTTCCTTTTGCTGTCTCAGATCATCACCTGCACTTTCATTAACATTGCTTCCATGAGGATCTGCTCTGTAATCCTCCTAGGTACAGAAGTGAGTGAATGAGCGTGGTGAAGCATGTCTTGATGGGAAAAACGGATTTTATTCCTTAGTTATCAATTTCTACACATTGTAATGTATGTAGATTTTTGCTTTAACTTCGTGTATATTTGAATTACACTTTTAAAATGGAACTCGAGTTTATCAAAAACATTGGTTTGGGATAGTCAAGAACTCCACACAATAACAGAAATTTACTTTTGATATTTTGAGTAATTTTCTATTTGAGTATAAGTACTTAGTAGTAGCAGTAAAAGACATGGAAATTCACTGTTAAAAAGAGAATATATAATACCATTGTATCTATTTTTATATGCCATACTTTTATTTTTATATGCCCATCCGCACAGACAAGAGTCAACTCTGCAAATAATTTTAAAGAATACATCACAATTTTGACTACAAATATTTACATTTATGTTGTATGTGCAAATAACAGAATACGAATCTTTCTGTTCTAAATGAAATTTATTACACAGGTTCTCTTGTCTTTACAGTCCAGCTTGTGTTATAGCAATGATGAAAACCATATACCTTGCACAAAACAACAAAAGCACATTCTGGCAAAAATTTGGAATATCTTGGCTTCCTTCTTTATTTAAAACTATTTCTTTGGGTTGTTCAGTTGGTTGGTTGGCTGGTTTGGTGATTTTTCTCACTGGCTTTAGTGTTGGTTTAGTTCTGTTGGTGCTTTCTTGGTCCTTGATGTACCTATTATTTTTCTAAGACTACTGTATAAGATCTTCACACTGAACAAAACACATTCCAACAGGAGATATCCAA
Organism: Ammospiza nelsoni; assembly: GCF_027579445.1. Lineage (NCBI taxonomy): Eukaryota > Metazoa > Chordata > Aves > Passeriformes > Passerellidae > Ammospiza > Ammospiza nelsoni. The sequence goes on along the minus strand of NC_080636.1, from coordinate 34,720,415 downwards.
TTGTTGATTGCAGAAAATCCTCTGAAAATTTAAGACAAAATTTTCAATGCACTGTACAAAAGGAGAAGTGTTCAAACAGGAATGAACTTTTCTTGTTCACTTCCTTTTAATGAAGTATCGATGCACAGAATAACAGCCTTAATTTGTTACTTTAAAGCAATTGCCTGATTTCATGAATATGCATTAGAACTTTAGGCTCTTAGAGTAAATCTGTAGAGGATAGTTACTATTTCCTACAATTAATTTTCAGTGTTGAGGATGAAATGTAGCACACCATGTACATAATCCTGCTCTAGGGAAAATTACCCCTTTGTACTATCCTTCCATTCTAGCCCAAATGCATTTCCCCCATATTTCTCTTTGGCTTCAACAACCTGCCCTGGCCCCCTGCATTTCCATCCAGTGGAGAAGTTACCATCCAGACCAGTGGAGAAAAAGTTACCCTGGTAAGGGGACACTGCCCTGATTCTGTCTCATTTCAGTCTCTTTTCTTTATTCGTGTTGTTACCTACGGCAACACGGTCTGTTAAAGGACAGTCCAAAAGTGGCCAGAGTAAATGGAACAAGCTGTACATGGTTAGCATACAAATGCTTTCAAACTAAAAAAATGTGAGTAAAAATGTAGCTTAAATACAAAAATGTGAGTAAAACTCCCAGTTCATATCAAGTTGTCTCCATGAAGAGCCTTCCTACTGGGAATACAGATTCCAGGAGTATATTTTGAAATAATACATGTGGGCATATTTTATAATGTAACCCTTTATGAATATTCACTGACTTAGGCTTCAGTGAAAACAGTGTCATATTTACGTACTTATAACTGCCAAATTTTTACTACTGAGTCATTTAGCCAAAATGACACTGGATTTCAACAATTTCATCCGACATGCAGACTTCCACTAGAACCATCAAAGTTGCGTAGGTGTCTTCTCATATTTGACCCTTTTTCTTCCTAAATGATATCTGATACTAGAATATTATATAATAATATTCCTTCAATCTTAAGCTGCATGTCACTTATTGGTGCTAGAATTATTTTTGAAGCAGGTAATTTGTATCTTTAAGGTGGGGAAATTATAAGTTTCCACTGCATCAAGAAACTCTGAATATGTTGGATTCCTCAGTTTACGCAGTCAGTATAAAAACATGTACTAATTCATGATCAGACCCTAAATTATTCATAGTGCTGAACCACCAAAAAAAAAATAATTTAATTTCTCCTTTTTTTTTTCCCCACCAATGTTAATTCAGTTTTCAGATCCTGGATTTGGGTCTCATAATACAATATGATTTACAGCCATGGATTTTCTGTGGAATAAATCTGTTTGTTATATACATTCATAGCATATTCAGGTGTGTCTTAGAGAGGTGATCTGTGAATATGTGTTCACATGGTTGGGAATTGATCTAGGGAGTAATTAGTTCTACTTCTCAGAGTCAATGCAGCATTGGGGACTGACAGTAAAACTAATGCTAAGTAGAAATTTTTAATCTTCCAACAATTATAAAAGAGACAAGATATCAGATGTTGCATTAATAGAGAAAACATTCAAAGCCAACTAAAACTGGAACTGAGAACACTTTAAACAAAAAGCAAACATAGAGGTCCATGAATGAAAGAGGAACTTGTGGATAGCAAAATATAGATTTTCATTTTTTTAGCCTTTTCCTAGTCCCCAGGTATCAATGTAAGTTGTGTATATAGTGCATTGAAGCTACTGCAAGTTGAGTGAGAATTAAAAAGGAGTTTCACTAAACTGAACCTTGGTTAGTAAAGCCAAACTATAAACAGAGTACAAAGACAATAAGAGGAATAGATGTTGTTAGCCGTAAATGTTCTAGATGAAGTATGAAGGAAATTTGTGTTCAGATACATATTCAATAAATCACAGATATGAAATAGCATTTTCCCATTTCCAAATATATTTTTTAACACTGATTGCAATTAACCATAATATTTACAATATTTTTCTATTCTCAGGAGTGTTGATGGCATTAAATATTACCACACATAGAATTTCTGAAATCCTGAACTAAAGTTTGATGCATGAAAATAATAGAAAAGTAAAAGGAATAGAAAAAGCTCCAAAGAAAGTATAGCAATTACATACTGTCGCCAGTAGTATGCCAATTAATTTGCTCATATTATTCGGGTATTTAGATTAGGTTTATTGAGAGACTGTAGAAAAATAGATTAATATTAAATTGATGCCTGAAGACTTTTGGTTATTTATACATTCTTTATATCTTTGTAGCTTTTTAGGTTTTTGTTATATAGGTATATTGTTTTAAACACTTTTTCACACTTGAGAATAGTAGATTACCCTTTCTCGCACTCAGTGCCAGCTTCCTAAAATGTTGCTTACTCTCATTTTCAAAAACAAGAATGTCTAACAAGGACACCCTGTTTTGCACTAGCAGTTCAGACACATAACAAAATTTAAGGTTAAAAGCCCTTCCAGAAACACCAAGGGCCAAGCCCATGCCTGGGTTACCAGGACAACCTACTTCCTATTGGATGTACTTGCTAGATAGTCTAATTATTAAATTTATAAAAAATTTAATAATCCGACACAATGTATACACATACCCATATTTTCTGCACCTGAAAAATTTTACTAAATAACTACTGTTTATGTTACCAGCATTAATATAGTTTGGAAAGTTTGTCTTTCAATTTCAGGCAGCAAAAACATCAAAGCACTTTCATATCCTTGAATTAAGGGAGCCTTATAGCAATTCCCAAGCAAATGATGAATAAAATAAGAATTTTATCATTAGTTTTCAATTAATAAAAAAGGACCAATTTAGGACAGGATCCTTGGATACTGCAAAGAAGTTTTACAAACTATTCTTTGAATTTGCATTATAGGAAAAAATTGTATGAGAACATATTTAGTCTGAAAAACTGGCTGTTAAACTAGTTTTTCTCAGATTAATCAATGATATTATAATTTTCAATAAATGGATTCTGATTTTTTTTCTTAGGTCAGATATTCACCAGGAAAAAAAAATTTTAATGTATAAAAGTCATAGTTCTTTTATAACCAAATGTTTCAATATAATACTAAAAATTTTAATATTTGAACTGTATTGCATTACAGGAAAACAATAGATGCAGCATTTTCCTTCCACAAATCCCCAGAATGTTAAAAATATTTATTGTTTAAAATATGATTACCAAGTTGTGCACAAGAGGACACAAAAACTTGAAACACAGGTGCCTGTACCAAACTTTGCTAAAGAAGAAATCAAATGCTGCTCAACTTCTGCTATAGAAATATTGAAGAGATGCATATTTAACTTTCCCATCTTTTGATTCTTAAAAATATTTTAATTTGCCCACAATTTTTAAATGAATAATATATGAAAATGCTAGTAGCCCATTTAATATATGAAATATTATAAAATTAAGAATATTCATAATATAATAAAATTATATTTCCTTTCTAAATTTTCCTTTTTTAACATGTGGCAAATTCATTTGGTATTTCTAAAGAATTTTGTAGGCGTCCCTGATGTTGTTATATGAACACTACAGTTATTTTATTTTTCAGATGTCAAGTTCCAGTGTTTCTTTTTTATAGTATTTAAAACTTGATAGCAATTCTGGCAGGAAATACCTGTTTTCAAATATAATCACGTTCTTATAGCTAGTCATTCATGTGATTTGGTTTAGGTCTTGATTCAAAGGTCTTGATCTGGTCACTGAAAGGTAGCACATGATCATTTTTTCGTAATTAAAGCCAAGCACAAAAATTACAATCACTAAGCAATGCGTACAACAATCTAACATTTCATGCCCAAAAACCAGAATTTATTTATGAAGCATAGTGCACCTATGATGAATCCAGTACCTATTGCCTTTTAGCCATTTTGAAATTTATTTTTCAAAATTCCTTTGCTTTTATGTTTAATACAGAATCATCCTTCCATGTAATTATCTTGGCTTTCCCATTCAGTAAACAATCCAAATATATAATCATAGTTTATTTTTTAAGCAGCCATTGTAACATAAATACTACCAAAACCTTTTGGCTTTGTTTTCAAAATGAAATCCCCTTAAACTCTTATCATGTCTTGTAGTGCATATTTAAGTTCTTTCTGCAGGTGATCACAGAAACAAAAAGGCACCATTTTACCAGCATAAAAAACTTCTGCCTTCTTTTTGTTTATTGTCTTACACCTTCGCTACTTATTTCTTGACTCTTTATTGAAGTATTTTATGACTTAGCATAAATAATATTTAATACGAGCTGGAAAATGAATTGTAAATTATGCTAATTTACCTAATATATTTTCACTTCTCTGTATTTTTACATTAAAAAGTTGAATGTGTCCTTTACAGCCTTCTTTTCAAAGATATTATTATCAAGATTATAAATATGCAAGAGCATACCTGGCTGCTTTTTAGTTGCCTTTATGTTTATAGATTCCTATCTGTTGGTAGTCAAACAATAAAGACAAGCCAGGTGATTAATTTTTCCACTGTGGTAATCACATTGATTTAGTTCATATTCATGACATTTCATATTGTTAACAGTCAATGACCCCAAATTAATATAGGAACAGTTTTGGCAAACCAAAGCACAATCTGACAATGCATTTACAACTATGATTGTGTTCTTACCGTGCTGAGATTGAAATGTCAATTATATTGGGGATGAGGGAATAGTGCATGTATAGAAGAAAAAAATTAACATATATGATTATACTTGAAAGTTAAACTATTGTTGCTGAAAATCAGGACTTTAAGCATAGGCATATGACCACTGAGAACATATAAAAACTAAAAATGTATATTTTAGAAATATGAAAGCATATTACAAGTACAGAACACCTATGGAAAGCCACCAAAAGAACCTTAAAGAATTAATGAAGCAGCAGGCTATCACTTATCTGATGATTTGCAATCATAAATCCCACTAATGATGGTGACACCTCTATTGCTCAGAAATGAATTCTCTAATTGAGTTTTTGGAAATTGAAAACCAAAATACTAATCTTAGAAATTTTGTTTTAAGGCAAAGGGTCAATTCCTTTGCAGCCAACAACTGCAGAGTAGCTTCACCTGATTATTGTACATTTCACTGTGGCTGCTGGTTGATAGCTGAGATCATGTGCTTAGATTTTGTGTGCATTACACATCCATCTGTTCCTCCGTCTGGCAAAGGAAAAAAAAAAAAGAAAATTAAGAAAAAGAAGTCTAGAAATGCTTTATAAACTCTTTCCACCAATACACCAGTTGTTAGCTTCCTGCTGGTAGCCCTAGTATAAGCATCATTGGGTAATTATTTCAAGCAGGAAACAACCAACCCACATGTTCAAAAGTTATTACTAGCTCAATTAACTATCCAGAAGCAGGTAATTTTTTTTCTTAAGATGCAGAAACAGAAGAGTTATAATATTTGTGCATCTTTAATATAAGCATTTAGATAGCATCTGTGCAATTTTATAGCTGCACATATTTTTGTAACTGAAACAAAAATTTCATACTATCATAAATGGTCTATATAAATCATAAATCACGGAGGGTCATCTGAAATTTCCTATGTATTTTTGTGGTAGGTGCAGTATTAGGCCTGTTGTTATTTAACATTTTCACTAATGATTTGAAGATAAGCAGAACTAAATTCACGCATAGTATTAATTGGGAAGTACTGTACGTTTAGCTGAGGACAACAGCAGGGACATGAGAAGTCAGAAAAGCACAAGTAGAAAATAGCAATATAGACAAAGAAAAGAACACACTAATGCATTTGGGGAAAAATAAACCAGAACCAGGACAGTACAGCTGGGGGGAACTGTGAAAGCTGGTACACTCTAAGAGATTAAGGGGTAGCAGTGAACAGCAAACATGAAAACAAACCTGAATCAGAGACAGAAATAGCAAAGATGTACCTTACCAACAGCTTCAGAAATCTGCTTTTCTGCTTTGAACAGTTAATCCCCAGCAGATACCAGTTTTTGTCCATCTACTTATTCCTGTTTTTTGCATATTACCATAAAAGATAAAATTACATTATATTATAAAATGTCATAAGGCCTTGTCTTGACTGATTCATAAAGTTTTCAGTGGTTTAAGCTTCCTTTTATGCGGTCTGCCCCAAATACCAGCAAAATGAGCCACCTAATTCTCTCCAAGGAGCAATGTGATATAAACAGAGAGATGGTTTTATTACCCTATCTCTGAAATCTACATTCCTTAATCCAGCATTTTTTTCTTCAGAAACTTGAAAATACTATTGAGCTGCAGTTATTTTTCTCAGCTTTAAAAATGCTTTAAGATTCTTAACCTCAAAAAAGCTTTCCTATCTGCTCATTTTTTATTTTGGTAGTATAAACATTGAAAGACACTGATATGATGTGGTATGGGGTGCAAAGTGAAAGAAGTTTTGGCAGAATATCCCTTTTTCAAAGCCATTTCATTATAAGTACTATGAAATTACTTAAGCCTGCCTATTTCACACTTTAGTCATCAAACAGTCAAAATTTCATAATACATTTCCACACCTTGGTGTCTTTTAAGTATTTAATTCTGTATGATTATATGTAATATATTAATTGGTCTTGTCTTCCTTTACCGCATATGGTAAGAAACAGGTGCTCCAATTACATAATGCTTTTATGGTACATCAATATTGAATTAATGTCTTCTATGTGCTCTATCAGGTAAACAGATATAACAGTCAATGTTCATAAAACCAAACACTGTCCCATAATTTATTTTTTTGTTAATTTGACAAAAAACATAGCTCCAGGACTTAGGTTCAATGAGATTTGTTCTTCGACATTAGAAGCCAATTTCTTCATACACCTGCCAGTAAGAGTGAAAATTACAAATTATCTGAGTAATGGATCTAGTGCAAGCTGCCAGTCATCCTATATATTCTAAACCCTTCAAACACAAGTAAGCTCTCATCCAAAAGTTGATTAGATTTACAAGCATGTAACACTGCCCAAAATGGTAAACCATATCTCTTTCTAAATGGAGATAGCTTAAAACAAACTAAAATTAACTTCCAGGAGAAAGAAGAGAATTTCAGTTCTAATGTCAAGAAACTTTAATCTGAAGAGATGAAGGTGAGAATTCCTTCTGAATTTACAATAAATTTCATGGTGGAATGAGATCGTCATTATTATTTAATTGGAATTTTTAACTCAGATATAAAATTGACTCCAGACTAATATGCATCCTGAACCAAAAAGAAACCCACTGATACACTGATTCACTGATACACCTTTCTTGCATTCTAAACCTTTCTAAAATGTGTATGCATGTGTTTATAAAAGACATGATCTTATTTATATGTTCATTTCACTATTTTCCACATATGCCTTATTCTGCAAAAAAAAAAAAAAAAAGCTGGGGTGAGGGGGAAAGTGAGCATCAAATAAAAACAAATTTCAAACCATAAGTGCAGAAATATATTTCAATGGCTTTTTACAAGAAAATGTATCAACCCTTTTGACTATATATGCTTTGTTGGGATGCTTGAAGTGTTAAATACTATAGCTGGCAATATGAGAATATTTAAGAAGGTATGAAAGACTAACTGCATTTAAAACACCATTTTTCCTTGACACTACTAGCAAGACGACTTGACTGAGTTCATAATTCTTCTACTCCACTTTACAAATAATTTATGAATTATATTTATCTGTACTACTTTGTGCCTACCTTACAGAGAAAAATTGTGTTCTTTCTCACAGGCCTACAGTTATTAGCAATATGTGAGGGAAGTGCCAACCTTCTGCACAGTTTGTGTTCCAAAGGACAGGAAGCCTCAGCAATGTACTGCAGCTTTTCAATAATCTCTCAATGAAAAATTGTTTCACTGCTCATAGAAGTGAAGCAATCTACAAGTGAGATGGCTGTGAGGTTCTGTAGAAGCCGCTCAGCTGGACCAGGGTCCATCAGTTGGAAAAATTTTTCCTCAGATTTCTTCATAAATCATGTGGAATGCTTCAAATTAACAACTGGGGAGAATACTGCAGGCACTTCTTCCACTGTTGAGTCTAATTTGAACAGTTTCCATAGGACTGGGCACAGTAAAACGAGACATGTTGGTGCCTGCAGTTAAGGAGTCAGTCCTACTGTTGGCTTGATCTTTGCCAACCATTAGGAATGTACATTTCACTTCAAGGGTACTGCAGCATGGCCAGGCTTCCCAGACAATATGGGAAACCTACGCAGGAGCTTTTCAATAGTCATGTACATGAAGCTCCATCTCACCTGCCACTGCCCCCACTTCAGGACATTGCCAGAAATAGGAGACCCTCTAGAGGTCCTTTCCAAATTTTATGTGATTCCATGACTCCTAATTACCTGCTTTCAGGGAGTCACCAATGTAAGTGTGATGTTCTAAAAAGGCCAAAGTATATAAACCATGTTTTTCTGTGGAGAAATAGCTACGTGACAAGAACCCAGCTGATCTATGTCCTGCACCTGCAAGGACACTATCCTTGAGCATAGCTGTGTTGCCATAACAAAGTGCTGCAGTTGAGAGACTAGAGACATGAGAAAAAGCAGATGTAACTCCTTTGGAATGAAGAAGCTGATATCTGTATATAACCGATAGACTGCTGGCTTACAGAATATGCATGAGCTTATTACTTGTTGTGCATAAAAGCTTGATGCTCTTTTCAATAAACGAAGCTTGCTGAACACTCATATTGAAAGTCCCAAGCCTTCCCTGCACCGAGACAAATGGCCCGCTGCGACATTTTTCTTTTTCTTTTAAATTGAAAAGAAAAAGGAAAAAAATAGAACTAAATGTTTTTCAAAAAATAATAGATAAGTACTGATTGTTTTTCACTGAAGTGCCTTTATCAAAGTCTAAAACAGAATAGAAGACAGAATTCTGAAACAAAAAACCAAAAAAACCTATTGAATCAGCACAATTTTTTTATGTAAACACACCACGCATTACAACTTCATTAGTGATAGCACTGTTTTATGGTTTATTACAGTGAAAGAGATACATATTTTAATAGAAATTTTTCTTTTTCACAACAGAACTGTAGGATTTAGAAAGAATTATACTCCTTCTGCCTATAAAGATGTTTTTCCTGAACACAGATAAATGCCGTATCTCCCAGGCTGGATAGATGAACATATTGAAGCTATAGTTCAAAACACTCTTTGAGATGTCTGAAAGGATTATTGACTTTATTACTCTAAACTCTTGGACATAGTCATCTTGAACTCACATTGGCTGAAGCACACTCAGTTGTGGAGGAAACAGGTACAGATTCCATGCCTGACACAGTTCTAGCTATGTGATCCATCCACTCTTTATGAAAAGGAAAAATATACTTTGACAACAGAGATTATAGCTACAACTCTAATTTTATTCTAGATTAAAAGAGTAGCCTTAAAGGCATCTAATTCCTCCCACTGTCATACTCAAAATAAATAGATGTATACCAAATTTTATGAAAATTATCTGCATCTAGATGACAGTCTTAACATCATATGTCAATGAAGCCCTTAAGCAAATTTTTGAAAAGCAGTTGTCACATATATGATAAAAAAGAACACCAAAATAAGGTTGCTTTTTTTACTTGATTTTCTGCTCTTGTAAATTGATGGATCTATCTGGGTACATTACAATTTCACTGGATGTTTAAAAGAAACTGCCCTAGATGAACTTGAAAGTTTTACATCATGTTATGAATTCATTGATAATGTGTAAGCTAAATAATTAACTCTACCTCTAGTCTAATCTGTCATGCAAAGATATTATTTTTTACAGTGTATTGATTTTATCTATTTAACTAGATTCAATATGAAATTTGAACTAGGACAGTAGCATTTATATGTGATCTACCAAATTTATCAACTATTTCTAATTTAAAATGCTGTCAAAATCATACTAGCAACATATCTTTGTTTTTAATTACCCTACAATAATTGAGTGAAGAAACACTTTCTTATTTATGATTCTGATGGGACAGTATTTATTGGGTTTGTATGGTAAGTTTTTGGTAACAGGGGGATGACAGAGGCAGTTTCAGTGAGAAGTTGCCCAAAGCTTCCCCTGTGTCTGATGGAGCCAATGCCAGATGCCTCAGACTCACCCCTGGCCAAGGCTGAGCCCAGCAGTGAAGGTGTTAATGTTTCTGGGATAACAGAGTTGAAGAAGGGGGAAACTTTACTGTCCTAGAGCAAATTGCAGCTGGAGAGAGAATGTGTGAGAGCGACATGGTCTGTGAAGAAGAGCTCATGGTCTGTGAAGGAGGAAGAGGTGCTTCAGGTGATGAAGGAGATTCATCCCTGCAGCATATGGAGGTCCCCTATGGAACAAATATCCACCTGCAGCCCATGGAGGAGCCAGATGGGTGCTGGAGCAGAGGGATGGAGCAGATGGATGCCAAGAGGAGGCTGTGACTGTGGGAAGCCCATGCTGGAGCCGAATCCTGGCGGTGGCCCTGTGGCAAGAGGAGCCTACCCTGGAGCAGGTTTGCTCCAGGATTTGTGACCCTTCAAGGGACCTGCACTGGAGCAGCCTGCTTCTGAAGAGCTGCAGCCTCCAGAAGGGACCCACATTGGACTAGGGGAAGAGTTTGAGGAGTACTTCCTCTAAGGAGGAAGGAGCCGCAGAAATCACATGTGATGACCTGACCATAGCCCCTATTCCCTATCTCCCTGCGTAGCTGCTGAGAAGGTGGTAAATATTTCGTGAGTTAAGTCAAGCCCAGGAAGTAGGGAGGCATGGGGAAAAAGTGTTGTTAAGATTTGGTTTTATTTCTCATTACCTTACTGTGATTTGATAATTTTCCCAAGCCTGTTTCTGCTGATGGTGACTGCTGAGTGATTTCTCCTTGCTCTTTTTTCAATTCACAAGCCTTTTGTTCTGTTTTCTCTCCCCTGTCCAGCTGAGGAGGGGAGTGATAAAGAAGCTTTCGTGGGCACCTGATGTTCAGCCAGCATCAACCCACCACTGGCAGTACATAAAATCAGTATGTTATTTAAGGTGTAAAATATAATTGACAACATATGGTAAATTACTGCAGGTTGATATGATACTGGTAATAAGGTTATAGATTTTTATATAAGGGCTTTACAGAGAATAAAAATATTATTGTTTAATCTATGGCTAAAATTTTATGTATCTTAGTATATTTGAACTTTGCAAGACTACTACCACGGCGCAACAGTAACTTTAAAAATAATTTTGTCCAAAGTTGTCATGACATTGCAGACTTAACATTGTCACATATTATTTTATTGTCACGTATTATTGTCTTTAGATGTTGGCATGACCCTTTAATAAGAAAAAAATTAGGTTTTTTTAATCTACATTTTTTTCCAGGATAAAAAATCATAAAATGACTAGCTTGTAAATTTACTGTATTATGATCTAATTATATTAACATTTGGCATCCACTAGTTAGCTTTATAAATAATACTTGGTGAATTAGCAGGAGAAGAAGGTAATTAATTCACAGACATCAATATATTTTTTATGATATACAAGAGTTTGTGTTTGACTGATTGTGAGGTTCAAACCCACAATTTTGTGACAGCACAACTGACCATTTTATGATCATGCTTTCACTGGTGAAAGTTTAGCATCAAATTAGAGGGAGAAAAAAAAACCCACGTAATTTCCACCCTGCTGGGATTAATGCTTACCTAACAAGAAACGACCATAGCTAAAAATAAAGTTCTTCTACCTTCTCAAAGCTATGTTATTTTGAAAGGTTAATTTTCAAGAAAAAATATTCAACAAGTAGAAATAGATACAGCTGCGCTCGTTAGGTTTATGCTGTCACTTTTTGAGCAAACTTCTCCTTTCCTAAGTCCCTTCTCCCAGAGATCATTATCAGCATGTACTACACATTGTTAGTGCTTTTCGTGTAAGGCTAAAATAATCATTAACCTTAAAAAAAATTAATGAACATACTTGTACCAAAACCTAGAAAATGTGCCATTCTTTTATGTTTCTATCCATCTCTTTACAAGACACCTAGGGGCTTCGCTATTTTCACAGTAGTCTTATGAGTAATGGTACAGCATATGACTTTTAAATGATTTATTAGGAATCCATAGAGATGGGAAAAACAAAGGATGCAATTAGAGGTGGCAACTATCGATTAAAAATCCTGGTATAGTTCCCTTAAAGAAAGGAAAATGATAAATGACATGATTTTATCATTGGACAGAATGTCAAAGAAAACATTGCTGTTTCTCATATATCTCTAGTGTGAACTTCTCTGGAGAAGTTCAATATACTTTCTGATGTTTGAAAAAGGAAAAATAATTTTATTAGTGTTTCATAAGACAAATATGGGATGGTTACATCAGGTGGGAAAAGAAAGGAAAGTCAAGGCACAGGTGAAAAACCCAGCTGATTCTATGAACTTCTCTGTAATGGCCCCATAAATAGTTATACCAAAAAACAATAGTGCTGAAAGAATCTAATTTGCAAAGTTATTACTAAATATTCATTTTTCCCTATTTCACTAAGAAACAGTTCCAGGAATACACAGATCTTAATAATTTATTTTCTTTGCCAAAATAAGAACTCAGGAGGCTAAATTAATTTCTGGCATAGCACTAATGAATGCAGTGAAATCACACAAGGGTCATTTTAAATCAAAATGTTTGATGGACTTCAAATTCCACCAAAAGTTTCTCCTGAACCTCTTCATATAAAATGCATAGTAGAAAAAAATCACAACAAGAAAAACAAACACAAAAATCACCACACACAGAAAAAAAAAAAAACATACCACAAAACAAACAAAAAGAATCGCCAAAAAACCACCATGAATCAATAGCTCAAAATAAAAGGCAAAAAAGGGAAGTAATTTGGAAATAACCCAGTATTTTGGGGTTTGGACTAAATAAAAGAAAAACAAACAGAACAAAATATGGAGTATATAATTTATCCAATCCTGTTTTCTAACTAACAATAGAAAAATGGTAAATTAGAGAAAATTATGAACCCCAGGTAACTTAAATAGAAGCCTGGATATAGAGATCCTTTTCTCTAGACCACTTTCAACACTTTTCTAGACCACTTGCAACAGCCCGGCAGGCAGGCAATGAGAACAGTGTAGTGGGCCAAAAATCCATAAAAGAGGTGAACTCTAAACCATTTACACATAAGTGAATAATTTCCAGATGAAAGGAAAGTCAAGGTATTTCTCAATGTCTAGCTTATTAATATTGAATCTTTCTTCTGATTTTTTTTTACTATAATAGAATAATATTTTCTGCATGATGAGAAACAACCCCAGAGCACAGCAAAATCTGTTTCTAGTGCCACAAACCAGGCACTCCTTGGAAAATACAAGGATAATCCATTCTTCCTTGAAACTGCGCAGTTTGAAAATTCCACAAAACAGTACAGAAATATCTTAGTCAACACTTACATGGAATTAAATGGGTTTTTTTTCCACTGGATCAGCGGTGCACTGATAAGTTTGGATTTGTATTTGCAGTTCAGCAGAGGAAACACTTTTTCCATATTCTGAATCAAAGATTCTTTACAGATCTTATAACTAGGTGTTTTTTTTGGCTCCTGATTTTGATTCTGGAGGCAATGTAATCTGACACTAAAATCAATGCAACTCAGCATACTGATTTGAACAGGAGTTCCAAGTGGCACTACAGGAGCTAATGGAAAATGCAAGTGTATATGATGTCAGGGTTTTATTAATAATTTCAGTAAAATGTGAGTTTTTCTGTTACCCAGTTATAAAATGCAGATAATAATACCTCTCTGCATCTTTAGAGAAATATGTGCAACCACACTAAGGAAAAAGTGCCTTGAATAGATTTGGATCCTTGTGGCTTTTTTGTTTATTTTTTTGGTTTTTTTTGTTTTTTGTGTTTGTTGCTGTCGTTTGTGTTTGGGTGGTTTTTTGGGGTTTTTTTATGTTGTTGTTGTTGTTTTTTGTTTTTTGTTGGGTTTGCTTTAGTTTGGTTTTTTAATGAGCACTGCTGTTAAGCAAATAGTATGAGAATCCAGACATTTCTATTTGGGATAAACTTTCATCCTCCTTCCATTAGCATTTAGAAAAAGGCAGAAACTTTGGATTTCAGGCTTAATTACAACCTTTAAGAAATGCACCATTTTTTTAATCCAAATCTGTTAAAATAGCCTCGTGGCATTTCTGTCTATCTAAATTCAAGGCTTCAAGTGTCCATAAAGTACAGTGACCACCAGACAACATGAGAAAAATTTATAAATTATTTCAGGTATATCATGTTCAAATGCATTATTTTCTTATAACTCATTCATAAACTACTTCTTTCCCTACCGATAGGGAGCAGAAAAATATCATAGTGTTTTTACTCAAAGAGACATTCGTATGGCAGTCCAGCAGGCCCTGGAAAGAGACCATGTCAGAAAGCAGTGTTCATTGTGTTTCCCAGAAAAAACTTGAATCTGATCTAGTGAGTGATCTTAAGTGTCTGTAAGTGGTTTGCAGTGTGTATATGGGAAATGCTTATGGCACTGTGGAAGTTAATGTTTTGGGCTTGCATTTACCAAATTTAAAGTTTCCATAGTGCTTTCAGGGGAAGTCACCAGCAACAGAAGAAAGAAGTGCAAATATTTGAAAAGGGACCTAGTTGCTATAGTGAAATCTTGAAAAATGTATTCCTCCTTGTTGTTACTTACTTAACAATGATCTGGAAGAGTTTTCAATGACTTAAGAAAGACTAAAAGTAAGCTCTTTTCATTGTGATCAGAGAAAATATTGGAGCCCAATGTTCTTTACCTCTAAAAATTACCTTTTAAAAAACATTAGGTTATATCTTAAAATAATTGATAAAAATATACCACATGTGACATATCTGTGTATTTATGACATGAGTTATGCTTCTCAGTGTGATTTACAAGATCAGATCTTAGAGCAATTGTTAAGCTAAAAACAGCAAAGCAGCAACACACCCTATAAGCCAAAACTATTGTCAGAACAACTGAAACCTAGTCTAATCACCATTAGTCCAGATATAATTGTAACACAAAAAGAAAGAATAGTGATGCAGTTAAAATTGATATACACACTTTTTTGAGTTCCTACTCTTTTTTTCTGTTATGTCCCAGGTGCCAGCATTCTCTGCCAAACCCTGTGTCTCCTCAAAAGCCCTGCTATAATATGAGGCTGGTATGTCTCTGCACTCTAAACATCACTGTATTAGAGTGGTAAATACCTTATTCTTCCTACAGCAGACACTCATTATTGCTACCTGCAAAAATCTAGCTGTATGCACTGCTAGCTCAATAAAACTGCGTATGGCTGTAACATAAACAGCTAAAAAGGGAAAGAAGTTAGCCTTGGGCATCTGGTCAATTAAAGAAATTGCTGTCACAGCTAAAGCAAGGAAAAGAAAGCTGCAGGCAGGTCAAAAAAAGTTCACGATGAGCAAGAAGGAGAAACCCAGCCCTGAAGCCTTACAAACTCTGTGCAAACCTCGTGAGCCATCTCAAGCCATGGCACCACTGTGAAACAGAGTTACATGGTTATACATTCATAAGGCTCAAACTGACTACTAGCTGAGGTGACTGCAGTGAGTCCTCACAGAACTCTGCAAAATTTGGTGAGGGTGTAAGTTCTAAAAATAGGAATTTCACAACATCAAGTTTTTTTGCTAAATTTTCAATACAAAATGCAATCTAAATTTAACCTTTCCCACTTTCTTCACGTCCTTATTATTTTTATTATGATTTCATTATAAATAATCATCCTAATGACTATTTTATAAATGGGATTTTTATGTCCCACTATGTCAGGAAAATGTAGTTTAACGTCTCATCCTTTTTTCCACATAATTGAAACTCTTTTCTGTGCTCATTCCTCTTCAAATATAGAAGAAAAGCAGACCATTGAAAGCCATCCTTTTTTACTGTCTAAAAAAGCTTCTATTATAATCTCCCACAAAACCTGATAAATTTTATTTTGGTCACCTTCCTCTCTCGCACTCTCTCATATGATTATCACCTCTATCTTTGTTTCAGAAATATGAGCTAAATTACTAAATTGAATGTACTTTTTAATTTTAAAACATATACACAAAGTAATCTCAATATAGGTTTTTTTTGTTCAAGGATAAAAAGCAAAAAACATCTTGGAACACAGAGCTTAGCCTGGTGTTGCAGTCCAGTTTTTAAAGTTATTAAAAATATCTCTGCCTGGATTAAGGAGCAAATGAGACCACATGCCAAAGTCAATAATATGGATTTTATTTAATTGTGAATATGAGAGAGATTAAAAAAAAAAATAAATAGAAAGAAATAGAAAAGAGGTGAGGGAACAAAAAAGAGAGTGACAGAGACAGATCAAAGACAATATCATCACTCTCTGGATCCCACTGCCATCCCTATGATTCTCTTCAGCTGGTCTTCTTGGTGGTGAGGGTCCCCCAAAAAGCATAGAATCCAACGCTTGAGGGTCCCCCAAAAAGCACAGAATCCAATCCTCGTTCATTCCAGGTGGGAGTGCCCCGGCACCACCCCTGCAGGGGGGTGTCTGACAGTCTCTTGCAGCAGCTCTGGATCTGTCCCACCACTTTGTGCCATGTGTGACGCTGGGCTGCAGGGCCTCAGGAATGGGGAGCCTTTCAGGGGGTCTTTGATGGATTATGGCCCCCCCTCAGCTGCCTCCCACATGAATGTCCCATGGATGTGGCTTGTGGGGTTAGGATGGGATGGGTGTTCACTGCCTCTGGCCAGAGGTTACACCATCATCCAAAACCTCCTCCTCCCCCCTCGGTTTGGGGGGACTCTGTGTAAACCTGGCCTCTGTGGGCTGTGGTCTCCCCCAACCCAAAGCCAACCAGGGATGATTTTATGCTGCATTTGGCTTTCTTATGGATGCAATCTTTTCCTGCAACCTTGTTTACATCTCCCTAGACCTAAGATGATCGAACAATTGTGTCTCCTCTATCTTACCTAGGCATATTAACTCACAGTCCAAAGTCCCAGTCAGGCATCTTCAAGGAGTGGTGTGCTTCTATGGTTGCATCTTCTTTACAAAGTTTTTGATATAATGGGCAAAACTCCTCCATGACAATGTTTAAGGCATGAACCATTTCAGTCTCTGACACCTGGGAATATGCCTTAATACTGAATATTACTATATCTCATGTGTGTGTTGCCTCTTTCATGTATAAAAAAGAGACACACCTCTGTCCTGCAGAAGTTACACACTAAATTAAACATGGCAAAATTTATAACTGCATATTTTTATAGAGAGAATCTATTGAGTGGAAAGGAACATGAAGCTTCAAGTACTTAGAAATTGCAAGCTAGGAATTTAAAATTATTCTCATTATTATATTGAAAAAAAATTGGGAGAAAAGAGGTCCTTTTAATTTATAACAAAAAATAGTAAAATGCTCAAGGTGTTAAAGAAATGTAGAGGTCTCAAAGGACAGTATGGAAATACGACATTGATAGGTCTTCAGTAGTGCTAGCATTAACTTCTTATTTGGGATCTTGCAGATTCTCTTTCAATACAGAGAGATAGTGGAAAAACTGGATGGGATTAGCTACAATGGGCTGAAACTGAAGTATGTAATGCCATGACATCTTCATCTTTCTCATAGAGAATCCCCCTCAAGTCAGAAAAAATTTTCATCATGAACACTCATTTCAGACTGTATGAATTTTCTAAAGAATGCAAGATCAGAACAGCACACATTCAGAACAGGATCTGTAACACTGCTGTACCAATTAAATTAAACATTCAATTTATAGAGGATATCATGGCAGCATAATAGGATTTCCTAAAACAGGGCATCATTAAAGATTATAAACTCGTATCTGTGACATTTGATTGCCTTTTTAAAAGTCTACAAGTAATTAATAAAACATAGTTTAATTAATGTGGTTCAGTGTTAGCAATGCGTGTTTGCATGTTTGCATTAAGGAATCATCTAAGATAATATATTAATGGTCCAAATAATTGTCTCGGGAGTTGATGCAGCTACATTGGCATAAACCTGGAAGACCTTGATTGACCGGTGAATTTAATAACTAATAGTTGCTGAAGTATATTATACTCAGTTATAATTTTTGTTAATGTTTTCATATGTCTACTTAGAGAATACCTATTCTCCTAGAAAATTCCCTCAGAAATTCTGAATTCCTCCTCTTAACTCTCTTTCACATAAATTCAAATGTTGTCCACAGAGTTATTGAAAGACTGGAGGCAGAGGCCACAACTATATATGAATTGAGAAGAATACAGTTACTCCACTGAAAATATGACTTTTCTTTCTTCCATTAAAAAAAAGGTTTGTGAGACCTAGTAATCTTATTTTCCTATAAACTCCTCTTTTCTGAGGCTTTTTGCAAGCCCTGTGCACTATTTCTTCCACTGTGATGGGTTTGGGAAATAGTAAGAGAGTTCTTTAGAAGAATGCCCTCTGCCTCATTTTTAAAAGGATTATCATGGATTACAGTGAAAGAGAAATAACATCTTGATCTCTACAGAGAGAAGTTGCTTTGGCCCATGTTATTTCTGAAAGACACAAGTAGCAAATACTTATTCCTTTGTCTCAGCATCTTTCTTTCATAACACTTCACAAGCATCATCGAAATAGTCCTTCATCTCTATTGACTGCAAACTCTAAACAGCTTTATTAACTAAGTACAGCACAGCAGAATTTTAAAAAGGCATTCGTGCCACACCATTATCTAGAGCCCATCTGACCAGTAGCTTCATCAACGAAACCCTTGCCTGTATTGATCTGAAACTCAGAAGAGGGTAAAATAAAAGCCAATGTATCTGAGATTTCTGGTAAAAATATGAACAGAAAGGCTGGTTAACTATTGGAGAAATATTATTTGTATACATACAGCCTAGACCCTTCCACAAGCAGGCTTGTAGCTTTTTCCAGCCTGACTAACAGGACTAACAGAGGAGAAACAGAACACTAGACCATACTGTAAAACAACTTGTAATCCCTGGAAATGGGATCCCTTATTTTTTTGAGTTTAGTAACATCTCCAGTACAAACTCTTCCACTTTCCAAAGACAGTCTCAAAGCTCGACTAGCTTGACTTGCTGTTAAATTTCTGTGTAGCTTGAATTTAACAATTTGCAATCTAAATCAAAACTTTAAAATATCCAGAGTACGGAAAATATTTTTGACCAAATCTCTTTCTCAGAAGGAATAAGAATATTTTGATCATCTTTATTGTGCTCTTCACTTTTTTTCTGTTATGTTTGTGATTAAGAAAAAGGAAAGAAAAGAGCAAAAGAAAACCATCTCATCATTGTTTAATTTCTTTTTTTAATTTTTCAAAATCATTAAATGGAAAAATAATGTATTTTGAGATTATTCTCAAAAAATAATGAAATAAAATTAAAAAATGAAAGAAATTACAATCCAAAATTAAAATAATTAAATATAAAGTTAAAATAATGGTGATTCTAAATATAAAAAAAATAAGTTGGCTTTAAATAGCATTTTCTTCTGCTACAAGTAGATTATTTTACTTAAGAAAAACAAAAGCAAAGAAAAAGAAACAGACCCAAGAAAAACCCCCAAAGAAAAGTAATTTATTTATCCTGAAATAAATATTTTAAAACATCATGAGTACAGTGAACTGATTTCTACAAAAAACAGTAATAAACACCTATCTTTAGGAGAGGTACCGTTCTCCTTGAAAAAGGAGAGATACAGGAAGTACTCGGAAGTACTCCTTCCCCATGAATTCTATTAGGGAATTAAATATACACGCAATTAATTTTCTAATTCTGTATTTGAATTTGTCTGGCTTCATCTTTTTGCCAGCTTTGTTATGCCCTTTTCTGCTAAATTAATTAATCTTATATTTTGAGCCTGAGAAAATATTTATGGACTTTAATCAAATCGCCTCTTCATTTTAACAAGATTAATAGATGTGGTCCTTTCAGTCTCTCCAAATCCAAGAAACTAATGTCTGTATGTCTCCTTATTTACCTTACTCATTGATTCAATGGCAATCATCACAAATAGTTTCCAATACTTGCCTGATCTATACAATAAATGTATAGTAAGCCAATATATGGCAAATATTTATGTATAAATATTTAGGGATAAGATCAGGTGGTTGTCTTCCTAGTGCCATCCCATGTTTTTACATCCAGGGATTGCATTAGGCTATATCTATGTGATGTGGCACACAAAGTGCAACACACAAAATGCAGGATGTCCTTGCCACCCCCAATGTTTATGTATGTTGGCTTCCTCTCTGAAGGCAGGACCACTATTCCTCTGCATGGGACATTCAGCTACCTTAGACCTACACTCGGTTTTGTTTGCTTTTTTGATCAAAATACTGTTGCATGGGATGATCATTGAAATTTTTGTGAACAGCATGTCCCAACTAATCTCTTGGACAACAGGCAGACATAACCCAAAAATGGCAAACTTAAAAATTTTATAAACTGCTTCTCAGACAGTTCTCCTCAGATTCAGAGAATAGAGTGTTTATCCCTGAAATGCCAAATTTGATAATCCAATGGAATTACAAATGAATACTTACACATTTTTCTATTCATAGGAAACTTTCAATTAATAATGCAAATGCCCTTCTGAAGGTTGCTTACTGACACAATTTGCTGACATTTAAAATTACAACCCTAATGCAGAATTGTCACTTTTCCCCACAAAACGGTTCCAATTAGTAAATGCAGTAGGAGGGAGAGTGGATCTCAGTAGGAAGAGATAAAATGTGCTGCAATGTCTCGGAACAATAGAATTCAATCTCAATAGGAAGTCTTTATTTAGAATACCCTCTCTTTTGTGTAGCTGTCTTAAGAATGTTATTTAAATGTTTCCCTATAAAGAAAAAAAAAGTGTGCTTGATTGGACCAAAATCTATTTATTCACACAAGAAGACTTTGCTTTGGAAGTCAATCAGACTTCTCAGATATGAATGTCAAATGCAATATTGCCCATAATTAATTGATTTCTTTATCTGTGGTCATCTTAGTTTGCAAAGAACAATACTTTGGATTGAAGAATGAATTAAACTTCAGCGTTGCTGCATACGCTGCTGTAGATGCAGAAGTTCCACGGAAGTCAAGGATCTCCTCTGGATTAATCAGGACAGTTCCAGACTGGTAAAACTCATTTCCAAAAATGTGGTAGAAAATGGAAAGCATCTATGGTATAAATAGTGAAAGAAACAAACAGAGCAACTGGGTAAGATTTAACCAGTGAATTAGCACCACATGAGAATCTCTCCTTCATCAACCAGAATATATAAAAGGTTAAAATTTTTTTAATAGTTACACTATTTTTGTTGTTTAGGGAAATACTAATTCCTATGTTAGGAAGCAACATCTCAGCCAGGTGACCCAAAATTAACTTGAAATTATTGGTATAAGGAATTTTTTCCTGATACCTAAAGCTTTGTTTATCTCCAAACCCCACTACATAGTCTCGGCAATACTGATTTTTAGATTGGTCTGAAAGGAGAGGCAAAAATATACGTTGTTAGGGACTGTGACTCTTGTTTTCCTTAAATAATCTTTGCTTTATTTGAAACTATTCTCAAATGTAGCAGTTCACCTATTCAAATATAAACTTCAGTAGGCCCTTCCACTTTTTGTTTTCAGATTTTTTCCTCATTTTCTCTTTCCAGTGAGAAATAAAACCACATGTTGAGGATATTTTCTGATGGTGTTTTGGTATGTTTCTGGGGATTTCTCTCCATTTTTTAGTCCTTTCTTCAGAACAGATGTATTCTCTCCTTCAAAGAGAGTTGGGGGGAAGAGAAGTATTCTTAAAATTTATTTTAATTTCTTATTATTTTGTCTTTCAGTTCTATTAATAAAACTGTCCTTATACCCTTTAAATTTTGAGCCTGCTTTTGCTCTTTTCCGAATCCTTGTCTCATACCAAAAAATGGGTAAATCATTTTAGTGGATGCACTGGCATTTGGCCAGCTCTCAACCCACTAGATTAATTGGTGCATTGGCCAGTAAGCCCAGGATTGGCAAACCAAAACCACTGCACCTGTTCATTTCTTCAAGAAAAAAATAAAAAAGATAAAGAAGCCACAAAGAAGGTGAGCATGAGACCGAAGAAGCATGGGACTAAAACCTCACAACTGTTTGGCTGAATAAATACTTTCTGTACTCAGGTAAATGGAATATAGTTGGGAAGGTAATGCAACACTTTAAAAGTTTTACATGATTTTGGCTGAAAGTTGTAAAGCCTCAAACTCGCCTTTCAAGTTTCTCAAAAGGGGCTTAAGTACTCTGATTCCTTGAGGTAGGCACAAGGGAGAGCACAGCGAAGTTCTCAGGAGGTTAAACAAACTTTTATTAGCAAGCATTAAAGGATAAGGTACTTGGTAAATTTTACAGCAACATTCAATCAAAATAAAGAATTTTTTAAAGAAATGTTGACTGAGCAAATTCTAACCCACCCAACATTAAGTTACCCGGATTCTAAGAAGGAGAGATGGGAAGAGATGGAGGAAAGAGAGGTGGAGAGAGAGATAAATATTAGCTGCTTGAATTCCAGCATGATCTCAACTGCTGTAAAATCCATGTGGTCTGTGACCCTCCCTTTCAGCTACGCTTCTGGTGTGCCAGGGGCTGATAGCCACTCTGTGCCTGGGCTGGAGGCTTCAGGGGGATAGGGTGTGAAGCAGAGCACTATTCCACACATGCAGGACTTGTCATGCCTTCCCCTACACACACACACATTCGTTGGTTTGAGGCAGTATCATTTTCTCCAGTCTTTGACAATCATCTTTAAAATTAGGAATTAAAGTTTTATGAGCTTTTCAGGGAAGTGTGGTTATGGCCTTTTTGAATGAGTATATAGAGTTCATTGAGTCTATTTTACCTTTATTTTACAAACAGGTGAGATCCTATAGGAACTCAGTCAAAAGCTTATTGAGTGATTTTTCTTTTTAAAGACATGGGCGGTAATAATTACGTCTGATCAGTAAATCTTTTAGATCAAAAAGACAAGCATGTCCACATCAGACTTAGACGTTTACATGGTCCATAATATTATGTTAGCTATTGGGTGATGTGTAGGGAAAAGTAAAACAGGACAAGCATGTAATGATATTTCCCCAGAATATTTTCTCAGCCTACCACAATTCACACTTTGGTGATTCTGAACAAATCATTGCTATTTTTTGAGCTTGATGGATTCTTCTTTCAGGATTTTAAACTGTGTAGATGGCTAGCATTCAGATGAAACAGTTTTACAATTTTAATCACATTTTGTCTGAAGAACTCCCTCCCGTTGTTTATTTTGAATTTATCCCTCGCTAATTGTGTTTAGTGCCACCTAGTTCTGCATAGAAGAGTCAATGAACACTTTATTCCTGTTCTCTTTCCCCACCCTTACCCAGCTTTCATGAGTTTCTAGGTTTCTAACATACCCACCAATTAATCGTATTTCTCCATATTAAAGTCTCAATCTATTTATTCACAGATACTCACAGGTAGCTCGCCGCATTTGATAATGTTATCTTTTCCTTTTCCTTTCTTTTTCTTCTTAATAATTTTGCTTTGTGTTTCAATACATCAGACAGTAGTCAAGCTTAAACTATGAATTTATTTAGTGACATAATAATGTTTTCTATTTTTCTATTTCTTTCAGTTCTCAATATTATGACACGGTTTTTGCTATTATTAAAAAAATACATTTCTTGACAGACAAATTATTCTGTGAGGCATGATTGAAAATGTTAAAATATATGTTATTACTAAACGATTCATTTTAAAACTTAATAAAATATTTATTTTAAATACACTATGAATATAATTAAAGCTTTGAATTACATATCATTTTTGCTTCATCATGAAGCAAGTATGTAATATTTTCTCACTTTTCTAATATGTGCTTCTTTTCTGTATTTTAATCAATCTCAAAACAATACAGATCAAAATTTAGATAAATGAAATCACGAGAATATATTGCCACTTTTTTACACTTAATTTCTTACTGAAAAATAAATAATGTAATATAATTATATATTGAATATACAAAATTATCTTGACAGTGCTACTTTAATTGCATTGTGGTTATTAAATAATGTTAATAGATTTCCTAAATACAAAACTTATTTCTCCTCACTAAATTATTTTCAGATGTAAATGTTTAAAAGATACACAAATTGTTATTTTTTCAAGATATTTCGTAAAAATACTTTTAAAAATAATTTTAAATTTTCAAAAGTATTTAATCAGTGCAAAAAGAAATTACAGTCTGTTTTATTTGATATGACAGTTATGGCACCTTAACTTAAAACTGTTGGTTTATTCCCAAGTGCAGTCCTTTCAAAGAAGGCCAGAAGAAAATCCCACACAGAGAATAAACCACAGGCAAAATGTTTAATCCGATACTTCTGGCTTCATTGTTAATTACCTCTCAAGGGGCTAGGATGTCAATAGATAGTGATCTGGTATCCTGGAGTCTTTGCTGTTAAATGCATGATCAATACTAAATAGAATTTTAACTGCCCATGATTTAATTAGGAGTGGTTCTTTTTATCCTGCATACAATACCAGAATCTCACTCAATAAAGTACGATGGAAGATTGCCACGATGGCTGTGTATTCACTACATTCTGGGACTATGCAAAGGAATTGGGAAAGAAGATTGCACTGCTAAGAATTTGCAATTAGCCTGTAACATGGTAGGAGTCAATCTCCTATAAGTCATTTGAGGAGTGGCTGAGGGAGCTGTGGTTGTTGGCACTGCAGAAAAGGAGGCTTGTGGGAAACCCTGTCACTTTCTACAGCTGCCTGAAAGGAGGCTTTGATGGGGGTCAGAGTCTTCTCCCAGGCAGCCAGCAATAGGAGAAAGGGAAATGGCCTCCTGTGTCAGGGGAGGTTCGGGTTGGGCATGAGGAAGAATTTCTTCATGGAAAGGGTTGTTAAGGATTGGAAGAGGCTACCCAGGAAGGTCGAGGAGTCACTATCCATGGAGGTGTTCAAGAAACAGCTGGATGTGGCACTTAGTGTTCTGGTATAATTGGCAAGGTGGTGATTATAGATTGTATTTTATCTTGGAGTTCTTTTGCAATCTAAATGATTCTGTGATCGTCTCTGTGAGTTTTCCTTCACTCTAACTTAATCCAGATTATTGCAAGTACAGAATACTGAAAAATACAGTTTTATATCCTTAACATCTTGCAGATCCAAAAAAGAAAATTAAAATTTTAAATTAAGGCAATTGGTTTTAAATGGAGGTTATGTGTATTTTCAACTATAAATAACCAATCCCTTGAATATTCCTTGAATATGCCACATTCCTGAGTTTGAATAGGAATTGGAAAATAAAATAATCTTACCAGCTATGGAAGATCAGACCTGTTACCAGGTTTTTTATACAAATACATCTAAATGTAACATCTTGTTCATCCTGCCATATGATTATCTTAATAGCCTATTTCTGTAGGGGGTAAATGCTACAACTAATTAAAAAAGAAATATACAAGAGTTACCAAAGAAAATGCAGTTATCACTTCAGAAAATTGATTAAGGGAGGAAATACTACCAAAGAGAAATCAATGGACTGTGGGACCAGAGAAAACAGAAATAAGTGAGTGAAAAATATGAAAGCAAAAATACATGAAAAAAACCTAAATGCTAGAATACAACGGTAATGCAGTTAATGATGGAAGAAGATAGAAGAGAAATGTATATTTCTATTCTTTACTTAGAAGGAAACAGCATGATGAATCCCCTTATCACACAAGGAAGATAAAGTACTTTCCAATCCATTAGTGAGCAAAGAGGTATAAAACAATATCTACATGTTGTAAACAAATGATGATATACATTTTTAATAAATTTTGGAATACAATGGAATTTCCTGCAGACTGAAGACCGATGTAACTATATAACTACTTAATAAATAAGGGAAGTGACCCTCGCAACTGCAGGCTGCTACTGCCATCAAGTCTGAGGTAAAATGATGAAAAAAAGGAGTTGAGATTCAGTGAACTCAGATTTAAGAATGGAAACCTACTTAATCTTCTTCAACAAAGTTTTTTTTTCAAATAGATGAAGTGAAAAAAGCTAAATATAGAGAGCTGATGATTGACAAACCTTAGAATTTATTGATGGTTATCTGAATGAATTTATATGCTAATTTTTTTAAACACTAAATATTTATAAGTTAAAATAAACAATGCAAACTAACCAGGAATATATCAGGGAAATACCAGGGAAATATTTCACAGGAATTTAGCACCCTTCCTCTATAAAGGCAATAAGGCTGACAGCCTAGCTGAAGTGAACTGCAGATGAGTAGAACACTGAGGTGCTCAAGAATTTTTGCCTCAGTCTTCAGCAGCAACTTCTCTTTTCACGCATCTTGATTGGATGGACAGCAGGGACCAGGGTGAGAAAAATGCTTCCCACTGTATGTAAAGATCAGGTTCATGACCACCTGAGTAACCTGAATGTATGTAAGTCTATGGAACCCAAAGAGATGCATCCCAGAGTCCCAAGGGAATTGGAAGATGTAGTTGCAAGCCTGTCTCCATGGTATTTTAAGAGTCGTGGCAGTCAGGTGAAGCCCCAGCTGACTGGAAAAAGTACCCACATACTTAAAGGGTATTGTAGCCATATACTTAAAGGGTAGAAGGAATGTCTCTGGGAACTACAAACCTGTCAGCCTCACCTCTGTTCTTGGGAATATCATGGAACAGATTCTCCTAGAAGCCAAGCTAAGGCACATGGAGGACAGGGATGAGATTCTAGACAGACAGCATGGCTTCACCGGGGGCAAGTTCTACATTACTAAGCCAGTGGCCGTCTAATATGGGGTGACTTCATTGATCCAGACTTCCATAAAATCTTTGACACAGTCCCTCACAACGTATTTCTCTGAATTGGAGAGATGGGTCAACCACTCAGTGGATAAGGAATTGCTTGAATGATTGCCTCCACAGGGTAGTGATTAAGAGCTCAGTCACAAACATCAATGGCAAGTGGTGACCTTCAGGGGTCTGTATTGGAACCAGGCTTATTTAATAATATCTCCACTAATGACATAGACAAATAGATTGAGTTCACCCTAAGCAAATTTGCCAATGACGCCAAACTGAGTGGTGCTGTTGCTACTCTGAAGGATGGGATGTCATCCAGAGGGACTTGGATAAGCTCCAGAAGTGGGCCCTATTGGACTGTCATGAGGATTGATCAGATCAAGTGCAAGGTGCTGCATCTGGATTGGAGCAGCTCCTAAAGTTAACACAGGCTGGGGCATGAGCAGATCAAGAGCAGCTCTGCCGAGAAAGACTTGGGAGTGCTGGTGGAAGAGAGGCTGTACATGACCTTGCAATGTGCACTTGCAGCCCAGGAAGCCAATGGCATCCTATTTCCATATAGCTACAGACACAAGGATTACTGTGACATTTAGGTCCTTATAAACACAAGAGAGCTGACAAAAACACCCAGAAACCTGTCCTTATATAGTGATTTTTTAATGGAATTTACACATCCAATTAAATAGGTATAAAAATAGGAAATGCATAAGGGTGTATTACAAAAGTATCTTAAAGTTTTCAAGAAAGAGAGAAAGAGAGAGAGAGAGAAAGAGAGAGAGAGAGAAAGAGAGAAAGAGAGAAAGAGAGAAAGAGAGAGAAAGAAAGAAAGAAAGAAAGAAAGAAAGAAAGAAAGAAAGAAAGAAAGAAAGAAAGAAAGAAAGAAAGAAAGAAAGAAAGAAAGAAAGAAAGAAAGAAAGAAAGAAAGAAAGAAAGAAAGAAAGAGAGAGAGAAAGAGAGAAAGAGAGAAAGAAAGAAAGAAAGAAAGAAAGAAAGAAAGAAAGAAAGAAAGAAAGAAAGAAAGAAAGAAAGAAAGAAAGAAAGAAAGAAAGAAAGAAAGAAAGAAAGAAAGAAAGAAAGAAAGAAAGAAAGAAAAAGAAAGAAAGAAAGAAAGAAAGAAAGAAAGAAAGAAAGAAAGAAAGAAAGAAAGAAAGAAAGAAAGAAAGAAAGAAAGAAAGAAAGAAAGAAAGAAAGAAAGAAAGAAAAAGAAAAAGAAAAAGAGGCTACAATGTGGCTGTTGAATGCTTTCTAAATATTTTCCAGCATATGAGAAACCTTTTCTTTTTGTATGATATCTCACAGGACTGATTGCAGCACACAGGGTGTATATTATAGGACTGCTGTGAAGTTACCCTTACCAGGATTACATTATATGTATAGGAAATTACTTTTCCAGATATCATTTTGATATATACGGAAAAAAATGCAAACCTTTAAAAGGAGTACTGAATTTCTTGACACTTTGCACAAATGGGAGATAGAAAAATCACAGCATACTATTTTTCTGCTACTCATCCTTTTACAGTTAGAAGAGGAGACAATTACTTCTGTAGTACAAGCGATTTTAAATACCAGTTTCAGAATCAGATAAGTCACTTAAGATGCTGAGTTTTTTCAATTAACTGTAATGGAAGTCTCTGATAATCCACTATCTGCAGAGGTCAAAAGGGAGTTAAGAGGAACCCTACCCACTGTGTCTTCCTGAGGTAGCCATTAGTGCTCCCTTACAACAGTACCGGGATAAACTGCCTGCTACATATATATCCTGCTTTTTAAGGAGTTAAATGTAGAAACATCCTGTCTCCCCAGATGAAATTCTGAAATTATTTTTATTGGAGGCTATTGAACATTTATAGAAAACAGCTGGTCCAATTCTATTGAGACTTTTCAGAAGATTGTGTTCCTCGCTTCACCGGTCATATTCCCTAAGGAGCTGAAGCACTCCGAGCAAGGACTCGGTTCCACCTTGGTGGTTCTTGAGTCCTGGACACTGCATGATGGCCTGCACCAACAAAGCAGGGCCAGCAGGTCTGCCCCTCCACTCTGCTCTGCTGAGACCCCACCTGGAGCCCTGCATCCAGCAGTAATGGTCACCCCAAGAGTCCCAGGTGGCACCACCTATTTCAAAACAGGAGAGAGAACTTCATCCTTCCATCCTAGAGAGCTGCCATTTACCTTTATCCTAATTTGTTAAGGATCAATGTGACCACTGCCTACAAATTCTGTACTTAAAAAAACATCTGCAAAACAAAAAAAAACTTTATTGTTCTTTACTGTACTATGAATACTAGCAAATAAATTATAATTTTAATGAAATCACTCTTATTGTAGACTTTTCAGAGAAGGCAAATTCTATGTATCACAGAGAACTATAATCTTTTAATTTCATCAACTACAATATCAGGGAATGGAGAAAAATTATGAATGAGAAAAATATGTGTAATGTAATAATCTCTTCATATGTAAACACACTATTTCTCAGCAGGATCTGGTATTTATCAGTTTTTCCGTAAAATTGATTGTTAGTTTTTAGTATGAAAATATTGAGAGGACCCCAAGCCTGGAAATTATCATTATTGTTGCAAAATTATGCTATCTGCTTCCAGAAGGTCACACCTGACCATTTTCCTTGCAAATATATGAACTGCCTGCTAGAAATATTATTCCTGTTAAGAAAATGGCATTGCATTCATGTTAACAGCCTGCCCTCTGGGCCACTCTTACCAGATCAATCACCTGGGCAACTCCAAACAAAGTCAAAAGTTTACGATTAGTCTAAGTTTAAGCAGTCTAATCATATGGTTAATAGTAATTTTGGTACAATTGTATTAGCATTTGCAGTTCCAATTGCTCAGTAATTCAGATAATCCCCAATACTGGCTCAATGAATATTGAAATACATAAACTTTCAAATATTGATGCCTTTCTCCAATGATTTTAACTTTTAAACTCCAGGGAGGGAGTACAAGAAGGAACTGCAACAAATCAAAATCCTGTGCTCTACTCTGGAAGGAGCTTGCTGCTAACTGTGATTAGGGTGGTGTCTACTTTCTATGAGCAGAAGGAATGCAGTGTTTATGCCAGTGATAGCTTCCTTCTCATTCTTGAAGTCACTGTCACTAGGTCATTCCCAGTTGCTAACACAGCTAGCATAGTTCCTTTGACTTCATTACTTGATAATGCCATGTTGCATCTTAATTTTTTTACACATGATATGGTTTACATTTTTTCCTGCCTTCATTAGGAAAACAGAGAATAATCCCTCCCTCTCTGACTTCTCCACCCTCAAAAAAATCCCCAAAACCTGAAAAACCAAACAGCTCCCAAGGCTGCATTTCTTTAATGACACTATACTGGTCATTTTTTATTTACTTATATCCATCGAGCCTCTGACACCACCCCATGCTTGCATTTTCAATTTATAATTTCATGTTTGTCCTTTTGGAGATGCTACTTACAATCCCCTGTGTTTCTTCAACATCTTTTAAGCTGTAATTTTATAACAGCATAAGTATATATATTTTTTTTATCAGCACAACAAGGAAAACAAACACAGGTAGAGAAACTCACAGTGCTCTGATAAAGATCTGGTATAAAAATCTCCTGGTTTAAGTTATCTCTTATATTATCAAAACTGCTCAACACCAGTAATTACACCTATATATCTAATATTTCTGGCTCTCCATCTAATAATGTGTAGATCATAAGATTCAAGATGTTATAAATGTTTCTTAAATTTCATAGTTGAAAAGAAGATGCACACAGGAGGGTACTGACTATAGCAACATAAAAGACTGTACAAGATTCATAGCTACATATGCTTCACTAGCAACCATCTGGAATCAACATACTGAAATAAATCACATTTTCCTTTGGTGAAGTAACTATAAGCAGATTGCAAAGACTGTTTGAGAAAACTTTATTGAATGAAACAGTATTAATGAAATGAACAAAATGTTAGTTGAATGTAGGAGATAACATTCACTGCAACATTTTAAAAGTAAAAATAATTTGAATTGACAAGACTTATGAACCAGAAAGAATTGCATTACCGCTAATTTAAAATCATACAATATAGTGTTTGTTGCAAAAGAAATACAATTATGTTGGGGAAAATGAGACAGTTTGGAAGAGAAGTCCAGAACAGAACAAAGTCCTGGAAGCAAAAGCATGAAAATGAATGTTGAAGAAGACAAAAAGAATGCACCAATGAAACATGAAACTTCCTGATTTGATGCATTTTATTATTGAAAGTTTAGAAAACTGCTTCTATGTATTAGATCAGCAAGTTCTGTTTGTAACCTTGTGAAAAGGCAGTCAGAACTATGTTTAGATTCCTGTTTCTTCTGGGGGAAAGGGGAAAAAAGAAAGAGGAGAGAGAAATAAAAAGATATATTCAGGCTTGGTTTGAAGGCTGAATGATTTTATTAGAGCAATATTTTGCTAAGACCCAACTAAAATAGAGATGAAGTATGCACTGGAAGAAAAAAAATACAAGCAGCAAGATTACTGCTGATGTTTATATGATTGTTTATATACTAACAAAACAGTATGCGCTCTGTAATAAGTGCACTAAGTATAATAATACATCTTTAAAAAGTAAAATTTGAATTATGCTCAAAATCTGATTTTCCATTAAACTCAAAAGATCTTGGTGTTCTTAAGGCCAATGATGGTATTTGATGAAAATGAGTCATCAAGCACAGACTATTTTTGTAATATGGTTATGAAGTAACCTCATTACAACTGTAGGAAAAAGAAGAACTATTAGTTAATTTGGTAAGAAAGGGCAGAAATATAAAGTGGAAGCTATGAAGAACTTAATGAGCTTGAGCTATTTGGGAATTCCATTGCAATTGAAGCAGAAATTTGCTGACTATCTTCGACTTAAACCAACCTGATGAGGAAGCCGAAATCAATATATATGTCAATCTGCCTATGACAAAATGATGCTTATTATGATAGCTAGCATAGTTTTTCTTTACTTAGTCTCATTTATTAAAATATCTGTTATTAATACTCCATTTACAATAATCTATACATATTGGCTTCCTGAGATTCTGACAGACTCTGCTTATATTTCAAAATCTTCCGTTAGCTCTATTTCTTAGGATCTAATTATGACTTGTATCTATTTAATTAGTTTCCATTTTTATTACAAAATGAAATATCCACTTGAATTAATTTGTTCCATTCTTAATATATTATCCAGTCCATGATATCACAACTTAACTGCCACTTCTTACTAATCAAAAGTCTAAAAAGCAAAAATTAAAACTTCAGAAAAATATCCTGTGTTTCATTTCATTTCATGCAATTGTCAGCAAAAAAAGAAGAGAACTTTTCTGGATAATGGTCTTACATTTCATCCTACCAGTACCTCAATTCACTTAGCTAAAGGAAACTTCTTAGAAATACAGTATATCACAAATGTTCAAAGTTAGTTGAATTTAAAGTCTAAACCCATTAACAATATTTATGCCAATAGATATGCATTCTTCCATTTTTCATTACAGACTGTTTTGTTGGCAAAACTTTCACAGTATTTCAAACACTGCTGATATTTAGAAAATGCTTCTTCTTCTTAAAACTACCTGCAAAGGCAGCTGTCAGTATCTGTCATATATTTTAGCTGGAAACAAACTTCCTCACTGCAGTTGGTTTTGAAAAATACTGATAATAAATACTTGCTTTATGTTTAATAGACTGTACATCTGGTTTAACAATATGCCAGACTTAATTTTTCAAGACATAAGTAGATTGACTTTTCTCCCTAGTTAGAATTCTTGCACTTTGGTTTCTTTTTCCGGGGGTGGCAGTGAAAGAAATTCCTCGAAATAGGAAGTATGCTGGCACAGAGTCTACCATTAAAAAAGCGTATTTCATCCAATATTGAAAAATGGTAAATTGCCGGAAGTTAAACAGTCATACTCTAAAAAAATCCAAAATGAAGTTAAAGTATCATTTTTTTTTTCAAGTTACAACCACACCTTTAATGTTAAAACATATCTTCACACAAAAAAATTAGACACCTGAATGCGGTACAAGCAACTAGTTGTTTTCAAACTGCACAAATAATTTAAGCCTGTGTCCTTGTTCTGGCCAAGACAGGCTTTATTGTTGCTGTAGCTGGGAGGGGCATGGCTAGGACCTGAGATTTTTAGAGAATATTCTATACCACTTCACATCACTTCAAAGACACGGGGGAGACACTCTCTTCCAAGAAGAAAGGGTACCTTTCAGGGCAAGTGTGTGTGGTGGAGGAGACAGAGGGCTATTGGCTGTTGTTGGAGAATTTCATGTGAACCATTACTTTCTTGTATTGTTGCTGTTACTGGTAATTTTCTTATCCTATTGCTGCTTCCAGTAAATTATTCTTATCCCAACCTTTTGTGCCTCCCATTCTCCTCTCCAGCCTTCTCAGGGGAAATGGGGATCAGAAAGAAGGGGAGCAAGCAAGCAGTGAATAGTTTGAAGAGTCTCAGTGGGAGCACAAAATTCCAGAGCAGCATTCCTAAACCAGAACAGCTTGCAAACCCACTTCAATTTATGTGTGCAATTTATAAAAGCAATAGAAATAAGCAGACAGATAAAAGTGGGAGAAGGCATCATTAAACAGTGTATTTATATAGTATGGATCACTTCTGTGATATCCTGCCTACTGACCCAACTAACTTTTCCCTTATTTTTTAATAGAGGCCATTATTTGTATAATGAAACAAGTAAAAGAATTAATGAAAAAAATTGTTTACTGTGAGTTTAAGTAACAGATTTATAGAGGTAAAGGGTAATCTAGTTACATGGTTCACTGCTAGAGGTCTCTGTAGAAGATAAAAAGTGAAAAGATTGAAATATTAGAGACAAATCAGATATGTACCCCAAAGCAAAATAAAAATTAGTGACCAATTCGGACAGTCAGAAGATATTAATATTTAACAGAGTTCAATGAGGTAAAATAGCAGAAAATGATACATCAGGAAAAAAAATTACTATGCTTATCATGACCAAAGCAGGAGCTCTTCTTTTGCAGATGAAGAGAACAGAGCATACATAACGTGGGGGACCGGACTGCCTCAGAGGGATTACAATCAGCTGGAAATCATGTGAGATTTCAGGCCATCAAAAATACCAACTTTACGTAAAAATGTTTTTTCCCCATTATACTTTTTCTCCTCATCATTTTTTCCCTTGGGTGTACATTTTGCAAGGAAAATGCCTGGTATATCACTGAGTATAGTGATGTCATAGGAATGGGAAGGGCTGCTATGTAATGTCAGAACACATTCTAAAACCTGTTTAGTTCTAAAAAAAAATATGTTCCCACAGTATAAATTGCACAGTAGGTACACACTATTGCGTATATTTTATGAATAGGGAATGACAGACAGACATAAAATACATAAATTGCTCTATTGCTAATGTTTGAATATCTGCCATAAAAAAACAAATAATTTACACAGCCATTGTCATGGGAAAATACATCAAAATGCAACAAAATCTAAACATTAAGTTACAGAATGCTTTTTTCTGTAGTAAATAATGTTTAGAGATTGCAGGAATTCCAGGCAAGTCTTAACAAGTATTAAATTCACCGAAGAAAAAAGTTGGTTGAAGATATGAAAGAAGTTCTCTAAAAATATGGTCTTTTTCTGAGATAGAATGACAGCTATTTAAGGGAAAGTTGAGAAATTTGTCTGAATGCGAAAGCAAATGAGACTATTTTTAAAGAAACTCAAACAGAAGTCGAAAATACACAGACAATCAGTTCTTTTAACTCAGCAAAGAGCAGCATTGACAGAATGGTAAATGGAAAGCTTCAAACATTAAGAAAATTTAGTCTGGGAAATGCAAACATTTCTTGGAATTAGTTAATTCACTCCATATTAATTTAAATATAGAGGATATTTCAAAATACATAAAAGAGATATCAAACCCCTTTGTAGTTTTCTCTGATTTTATGGTCACTGTTCTACTATCTTTTTGGGTCTTAAAGCTGATGGTCTGGGAAGGGAGTAGAGTGAACTGTGAAAATTCCAAGTTCATTCACCAGATATATATCATGTTGATAATATCTTCTTCCTCACTTTAACATTGCTAGGAGTCACTTTCATATGTTTGCTAATATGCTCTATGGCTTGCTCTTTTTTGGCTAGCAAGTCTGTATTGTATCTGAATTTACAGTGTATGGTGTATTTACCTATTTGGAGATGTGGGTTGTGGAGTTTTACAAATTACTTTGTGATCTTTAAATTGGTTTTACACAGTCCTTAATGATGCATATTTTTGATGACTAGTAATGTTCATTGGTGAGGTCCTCAGGCTTCCAGTTTTAGCTGGTGCCCATACATTTGAAATTCCTCCAATCACCCCATGCCTATACCAATACTGCAGTGTTACTTAGGGTCATAGATATTTTACAAAGAGGAAATACTTGCTATTACCGTCGCTTCATTAGAAAAGATATATAACATGACATTTCACCACAAAGCTAAGCAGAAGTAAGCAAAAGCTAAAACCAAGGGTGTAATAATCCCCTGTCATTTGATCATTGCTATTACAAGCTAAAACACAGCTCCAAGCTGGTCAAGACCAGTGTGTTTGAAGTCTGTGTTGTTAGTTTAACATAAATCCTCTAAGCCTGTTACAGCTGTACCTCAATACTCCCCGGGTTACAAGGCTGTGCTTGTGCACTTGTCAAAATAGCAAAGGTCACTAACAGTGAAGGAGATAACAAGAACAAGGAGAGAAACACCAGCAGCCTTCTCCCCTCAGGAATTGGCTCTCAGTACTGAAACTGTCACCTAATGCTATATTGCATTGCACTCAGCTGTGTGACTGCAGCTGAATGTGAAGAAATTAACTTCAAAGAGAAAAAAAGGGGGAAACAAGTGGAAATTTTTATAAAGTTGTTCCTCAGGCCAGGGAAACCTATAAACCAATATAAAATATTTTTTAAAAATAAGCGCACTGGCGCATAGACACAACTATAACAGATGAATGCTTGATAATAATGTCCCAACTTCATATATAGACCTAAAATTAATATGATAGCCATCACAGTAAACCTACTGTCTTTTCAGCTGAAGTAATTAAAGACTATGAAAATTTAAAGAATGCAGCTACATTCTCAAAACTTTCTCACTATGCCCCTAAGGTAAGCCACCATAACAATGGAACTTGAGGTAAGAGCAGATGGCACTGCAGAAAGGCACTGCAGGCCTAACTGAGGCAAAGGTTTGGTTAGGATCTGGAAAAAATTCCCACCTGGGAAACTGGGGGGAGGGGAGCAAGTCCTTATGCACGCACCATTTCTAATAATGAGAACAGCATCTACACCCCATGAGCACCTAGGCCGTGGACTGTCCAAAAGTGGTACCTCCAGAAGAACAACTTGGGATTCTAACAGCAAAGACAAGGTGAAGAAGGACCAGCAGGATACCACAGGAATCTGTGTGGTAGTAATATCTTTTTCTTAATCTCTCCTATCTCTCTGACTGTCTCTTTTCCCTACCTTCTCTCTTCCTAGCTCTTTCTCTCTATCTCTACCTCATACTTCCCATTAAATAAAATCTGAAATATTGACTTTAGCACATTGTCTTTTTTGCACCTTAATTTGAGCAGTGTCATTTCTTATAATTGGATCATAACATCATTTTGGTGTCAGAATGGGAATGCTGTTCTTGCCATCTCTTTGTTCTGAGAAGGTTGTGTTAACTTTGAAAATTTTGCAACAAATTTCCTCTGAGGGAATTTTTGTGTGGGTTGTGTAGTTCCCTCTGTGGGAATTTCTGAGAAAATGGCCATCCTGATTGGCTAGTGTAAAGAAAATATTTTGTTGCTCTTCCTTGAAAATTTGTTAGTCTCTCCCGTACCTGGGGCAGAGGGCAAATTAATTCCAACCCTCCTCTGGAAGGGCATTGGCATAAGAAAATTGGGATAAAGAGAGATTGGCCATTCAGAAACTTGAAAATAAAACAATACTATTTTTACAAGATTTGGTGAAAGAATTGCACTCTCAGTTAAATGAGGAAAATTATAAAAAGCAGCAGCAGCTGCTTGCTGCTGACCATGATTGTTTTAGGAAGCTTCAGATGGAGCTTTGAAATGTGCTTGAAAGAATCATAGGGAAAGAACTGCAGGATGTAGAACCTGTAACATTCTCAAGCCATGGTCTTCTTACTCAGACTTTTTGCATTTGTTGAAGTTGAGATAGTGAGTGAATCTGTTGTTCTGATAAAGAGCAAGACAGATAATTTGCATTGGCATCTGATGACAAGGAATTAACATTATGACCCTTAATTAAAATTAAAACTATAAATACTCATCAAGTTCAGCAAACTTTTGCTAAAACGGTGCCCTGTGCAGCTACTGAGATGTCAAAATCTGGCCATAAATAAGCCAAAATTGAAATCCAGTCAGTATTAAAGCAGTGGAGTGTCAAGAGGATGGGTAATACTTCCTGGGCAGCAAAGAGTTAAAATTACTGGAGTAAACAAAACAAGGATTACCTGCTCCTCTCATATGAGAAATGGAAATCTGTTAATCTTAACCCCAAAGAAAACCCAGAGACACCACTATCACAATACTGGGGCTTTTTTGCAACACAGAATAAAATTTCCAAAGTTGTAACTACTTGGGCTTTACTAATAGCTACAGCATTAAATGTAGTAAACCCAAAGCTAGAATTTCTGACACTAGCACATGTGCTTTGGCAGTGGAGGGATGGTTTTACACTCCCCTTCTAATTCACTAATCTAGCCACTTTATCACATCTCTTATAATTGAACCATTACAAGGACTTACTCAAATGAAAAGTGGGTCAAAACTTCACAGTAAAATTGAAGAGAGAATAACAAATGTGCATTGGAAAGATTTAGACACAAACTTTAATTCTTAGGAGCTGGTTGAGTCTGGTAAACACTGAGATAATTAGTCTAATGGAAAAGAAGGTATCATTATCTTAAAAAGTTGATTTATCTTTGAGAGTTTTATTTCATCATCTAAAGAATATTAAACTCTTAATATATTTCCTCCTTGAGATGTTTTTCTTTTCTCTGATAATTTTTAAATTTACCCTTATTTTTACAGAAAAGAAAAAAGATTTTACACATATATACACAGTATTTGTTCCATTGTGATCACACATTCATATTCTGTGAAACTTAAATACTAACAATAGCTAAACACAGCTTTTTTCTTTCTAGACTCTTATACATCCTTGCAAAGAACTGTTAACCTTGATATGTGACTGGTCAGTCATATTTTGCAGAGAAGTGTCTGGGTGCCAGTAACTTCCATGACCTACAATATCTTCTTCTGACTCGTCATGTCAGAGCTATGGACAATGCTTCAGTGCTCGAAATACCCATAAACACTGTTCAGTATGCATAATCGTGAACAGGGCCACACTGGGATCACACTTAGGGTGGTTTTTTTTTCCATTTTTCCTTTGGAGCTCATTGCTTTTTTAGTCTTTTGTTGCTGTCTTAGCTCTGGTTTTATTTTCTGCTTTGTCTTTTCCCTCCTGAGCCCTTATTGTTGTTCAACTTACATTTTAAATTGCTTCATTTGTTAAGATAGTGGAAGCATATTTATCATTTATTCAAACTACTATATGACATTATCATATTCTTATACCCTAGAACATACAACTCCATCATCATCCTCACTTGTATAATACTGAATTTTATTTCAAATGTATGTGCAATAATTTTCCGCCTACCCCAGGGACTTGGTTATTCATAGAGCACCGCACTTTTGAAGACATACAGTGTGATTGAGTTTGTTGTGAATCATTTATAAATCCAAAGTAAAGCAAGAGTTGCAATGTGATACATATGAATGTTATCTCTGCATACACAGGACTCAGGCAATACATAAAAGCAAGGAACACCAAAACAACAAAGGTCTTTAGTACTAAATTATGTGGAATTTCTACCATGGCAACATTAACAATGTTGCCTTGTCAGAGCTGCCAATAGTTTAATCTGGTCATGGATTTCCCCCAAAACTCAAAGTTTCATTGATGACAAGACTGGAGTGCTAGTTAAATGGAATGTAGACTTAAGTTAAAGTCACCAATCATACCTAAAAAATACTGACATAATCCATGATCTTTTTTAAAATACCAGTTAAAATTTAAACAAAACATCCAATATGAAGGTTCAACTATGCACAGCTCTAGCTCTGACAAAGAATTCCTTCTCATGAGTATTAATGAAGCTTGAGCTGACATGAGCTAAACAGGATGCCTTTTTTTACTAGTGCTCTATTAAAACAATGTTTACTATTGTTTCATGACTTGAAAATATTTTCCAATTAAGATTTGTATCATCAGGAACTCAGAGGCATTGAGGATGGTCCTGTGAATGGCCGGGAGCTGGACTCGCTGATCCTTGTGGGTCCCTTCTAACCCAGCACATTCTGTTATTCCGTAATTCTTTTACAAATGGTAGAGTCAGGTCTTTTGATTGTAAAATGAGTTCTTCTCAGTACCCTTCTGCTTTCTAAACTGTTCTTTTTGAAGCTACTGGTACCAGCAGGTCTGGGGAGCTGAATCTCTTCCTCTACTGCATTCTCATGAGACCCCATCTAAAGTGTGTACAGCTCTGGAGCCCCAGAATAAAAAGACCAATAAATCCAGAGGAGAGTTGAAAAGATACTCAGTTGACTGGATCACTTCTTCTGTGGAGACAGCCTGAGAGAGCTGGTGTTGCTCCATCTGAAGCAGAGAAGGCTGCAAGACCTAAGAGCAGTACTTACAGGGGGCCTACAAGAAAACAAGAGAGGGACTTTTTATAGGTCATGTAGTAATGGGACACAGGAGAATGGGTTCAAACTGAGAGAAGGTTTAGATTAAATAATGGACAGAAATTCATTTACTGTGAGGGTGGTGAGGCCCTGGAACAGGTTGTCCACACAAGCTCTGTGTGCCTCATCCATGGAAGCATTCAAATCCAGACTGGCTTTGAGCAATCTGATCTAGTGGGAGACTGGTAGGAAATAGATTATCTTTAAGATGTCTTCCAACCCAAACTGTTCTAGGATCCTCCGATTCTAAATGCCTTGCAGCAAGGTTGCCTGGACATTTTTCTTCAGCAGTCTGATTTGCACATTTTCCTTCTCTACCTTGAACTCAGATACAGCTTTTTCCTCTAAGGGTGGGTGGAACTCCAGGTATTTTACAAAAATCTAGACCTCTGCTTTGCATGTATTTACACACATAAACACATATGTATATACATATATATATATATATGGGTTATACTAAGAAGCAGCAAGGATTCATCCTAATGTTAGATTAACAAAATGAAGAAAACCAGGGTGCTTAAAATCAAGCAGAATTGAAAAAAAATATTTCCATTGAAAAAGTGTGTCCATTGGAATGAATACTATTACCACTTGTGCACATTTTCCTCCTTCAATAATAAGGAAATGTCTGTAATTAAGTATATTAGATTCACTAAATCTGGAACAAAGAAAAGGAGATATCCAGTAAGGCAGTGCATGTTCTACAAAAAGATAGTCCCAAAACCTCAGAGTATTGTCTGTTGAAAAAATGATAACATGTATGTCATATGCATTTTCTGAGCAGAAGCAACAGAACTTATTCATAACGGAATAAGCAACTGGTAAGTTGGCTATGAAAAATAGGAATTTTAAACAGTTTACCAAAACATGGAAATAAATGCTGATGAGGTTTCTTTGGCTAGTTGTGGGGGTAGAGATTTTTTTGTTTGTTTATTTGTTTGCTTGCTTGGGTTTTTTTGAAGGGGGAGTTGTTTGGATTGTTGTTTTGGTTTTTTAATAGTAGGGCTAAATTGTCTTACCAGTTGGAACTTGCACATGATATGTAAAAGATTTCTGTTAGCTAATAATTTGGTATCCACAGTACATGAGAAAACAAAATGAAGGATGAATTCTAAGTTGGCTTGGATACTGAAAAATGGATTCTTTCTTATGGTATTCAGAGACATAACTCACTTTTGTATGAAGTATTTGATTATAGCTCCTGCTTTTTGGCAGATTTTTTTTCATAATGGTGCATTTTATATGTGAAATTAATAACATGAGTTGTCATGGATAAACAAGTGCCATCACATAAACTAAATGAGCCAAGCTACTAAAATGATGGGTAAATGAAAGTAAACAGTGAGTGAAAGGAAGAATCATTGCAGGAGTTAGAGAAAAATTATGTAAAAGCCTTTGGAAAGCAGTATAGCTCAAATATTAGGCAACCTAAGGAAACATTTGATCAAACCCACCAGCACTGAGTTATAGGGTCTGTTATTAGGTATTCAAAACTAGCTTCACAATCAGATAGAAAATTCAACCTTCAGCTTATCTGCTCCTGGAGCATCTTCTGTCTTTATGAAAACAAAATTAAATTTTAGTCATTTGGTGTGCTGTTACCTCAGCAACCCCAGGACAAAATTTAACCTGGACACATGCCCTGCACATGCTCTTGGACTGCAGTACCACTTTAGTAAATAGGACTAGTCCTCTGATTTAGACCATATGTCACTAAAGGAACTAAGAGTTTCAAGTAAAAGACTGTGATTCTTGCACACAAGCATAGTATACTTTACGGAAGTTTTGGAAATATTTATGTAGTACCTATTTAAAGCGCCACACGTTACTGTACTACTCAAACAAAGTAATTATTCTGTTGTTCTGAAGGACATAAGCACATGAGAATGCATAACCAGAGAATCATCAAGGTTGGAAGAGATCTTCAAGTTCATCTATCCCAACTGTCAACCCATCACCACCATAAACACCCTTAAACCTATCACCAAGTGTCACATCCAGACACCTCTTGAACACTTACAGAGACTGACTGCACAACCTCCCTGAGCAATTTATTCCAATGCTTACCCACTCTTCCAGAGAATTTTTTTTTTTTTCTAATATCTATTCTGAACCTCTCTGGTGCAATTTAAGACCGTTTTCTCTCAGCCTTTCACATGAGACATGGTAGAAGAGACTGATTCCCACATTGTTACAACCTCCTTTCAGGCAATTGTAGAGAGCAGAAGGGTCTTCTCTGAGCCTCCTCTTCTCCAGGCTCACAGATTCACTGCCTCAGCCACTGCTCACAGTACACAGAAGAAAGATGAGAAATTTTGAGGAGTACATGAAGAGGGCACAGTGATGAATTTGTAAAAGGGATGGTGGGAAGTTGGAGATATCCAACTTCCTCATGAGAGGAAGCAGGACAAGCATGTTTCTCTGTGGTGAGCAATTACCCAAGGAAACCCAAGGGAACAGCATCAAGCTTGGTAGGGGAAGTTAAGTTGGGATATTAGGAAAAGGTATTTCAGACACAGGGTGGTTGGGTGTTAGAAAGAGTTTCCCCAGGGAAATGGTCACAGCACCGAGCTTGACAGAGTTCAAATGTTTGGACAATGCTCTGAGGCACATTGCAGGGTATTGGGCTGTCCTGTTGAAGGGCTAGGGTTTGGACTTGATCCTTGTGGGTTCCCTCCAAATCAGGATATTCTATGATTCTGTGATAATCTTTACATCCTTCACCAGCTTTGCTGCCCTTCCCTAGACATTCTCCAGCACTTCAATGTCCTTTTTGAAGTGATGGATTCAAAATACTTGGGGCATAGCCTCCCCAGTGCTGAGTACAGAGGGACAATCACTGCCCTGGTGCTGCTGGCCACTCAGTTCTTGATACACTGGCCTTCTTGCCCACCTGGGCACACGCTGGCTCATATCCAGCTGGCTGTTGACCAGCGCCCCCAAGTTTTTTTCCACTGAACAACCTCAAACCATCCTTCCCCAGCCTGTAGTGCTGCATGGGATTGTTGAAATCCAAGTTCAGGAGTCCTCATTTCGCCTTATTAAAGCTCATACAGTTGTCCTCAGCCCATTGTTCCGGTCAGTTCAGATCCCTCTGCAGACTATTCCCACTGTCCAGCAGAACAACACTCCTGCCCAACTTGGTGTCATCTGCAACTTAATGAGAAAACATATTAAAAATCATATAAAAAATCATATAAAATGTGTCTGTGCACATAATGAAAACACAGTTATTTTATTTATACCAGAGAACAGTCAGTTATGCTATATTTTATTTTAGGAGAAAATACAGTTTAGTGGAGGAAAAAACCAAACCACAGAGGCATAAAAGTAAAATCAGTTAGTGAACCTTGACTCACAATGCTAGCATTGAAATTTTATTATTAAAGAAAATATGCATATAAGAGAAAAAATTCATCCAATCTGAAAATCAACTCATTCACACTACCCATGGAAATGATAATCATAAATGGTTCAAAATAACCATAATTTTTAATATACTTTACAGCCATGCTTTTTCTCCAAGGTCAGTTGTTCTCATGTTTAAAATTTATTGACAACCTCTAACCATGGAAACCAGAATTAGTGCTACTTATTCATTTTTTCATAAATGCAAATAATAATTATAATGGCCACTTGCTTTCAGTATAAACCAACAGAAAGACGATTTCTGATAAAGGAAATGAATGTGCAAGAAGCAACACAATGCCTATAAACTATTTATGAAAAGAAAT
This sequence comes from Ammospiza nelsoni, assembly GCF_027579445.1. Taxonomy (NCBI): domain Eukaryota; kingdom Metazoa; phylum Chordata; class Aves; order Passeriformes; family Passerellidae; genus Ammospiza; species Ammospiza nelsoni. The sequence continues at coordinate 34,677,106 of NC_080636.1, read as the reverse complement.
TTAACCCACAAATTAAGAGCTAATGGGTAAAATATTGCTAAGCTTAGTCAGGTGAGTAATGTCATCTATTTCAGTACAACTCATACAAGTACAAATATGTGATTTGACTAAAATGAAACCCTAAGCAACATCCATAACAGCACTAATGTGTGATAGATGCTCACCACAACAGCAATTAAATACTCTGCAGATCATCTAGTACTCTGATATCTGCTTTATGACTAGAAAACAAATGTGTTCATTTTTCTAGTCCATCCACATTTTTTTTTCTTGACTGCTGATTCAATTGTAAAGGTTTCACTGGTGTGACTAATTTCAGCATAAGTGTTTTTCCCACTCTCTTCACCTCTGTGATTAGTTGCCAGGATAGAAAGCTTTTTCTGAGGATCTAACATAGGTCCCAAATGGTTGCATGTGTGCCATCTTGTCCATGTTTGATGTGAGGTGTTAATTAGAGAGAGTTACCTGCAGCACACTCCTAGACATAAATAAAAATATTTTTTGCCTCAAAACAACCAGGTTTATTCTTTGCTACTTTTAAATTAACCTCACACAGATTCATTGTGTGATTCAATTATTTACTGTCATCATAATTTCATTGTATTTTTTGATAAAAAATAGGATCAATCCTCTGACTAGTAAACCTGGAGAAAAGATTCTTGCTGTATCTGCTTCTGCTTCAAAATATAGGATAAAAATTAGTTTGGGGAGTTTTAACTTGTCTGTTGCCAGAGGCACTTTTCCTGCTGCTGAGTTAGATTCCCTTTTCCAGCAAACTATTTAGCTAATGTTTCTGTTATGATTTACTTAATTTTGGGTTTGTTTATGTATGGTTCAGGAGTGTTTTGCACAATTTCACACCTGTCAATTTCAGAGAAATTGGTTGTTAAGGATTTTGAAAGCCTAACTTATACTATGGAAGAAATATATTTAAAATAACTGCTAATTTCAGGTTTGCTGATTTAGGAATATTCATGTTCATGTACAATATTCATTTAAAGACTGTATTCAAATTGTTCAGAAAGTATTATTAGTTCACTTTCAAATCACACTTACCATCAGGCAATTTTAGGTGCCTTTTAGATTAGTCAAAATCCTCAAAACCTAACTGGCAAAAATAATATTCTGATATGACAATTGCTACCTTTGATATATGCAAAGTTTAAAACTGCTATTCCTGTAAAAGAAAGTGTGAAAGCAGACTAGAACTTCAGGCACTGTGCATTAAATTTCAGAAATTAATTTAGAGTTGTAGGAGAACAGTTTGCAATGGTTCACTGGAGGTTAAGCTGATGTATCTACCCAGTCATTCATTCCCTGGAAAAATTGAATACACCCGTTGCTACCAAATGTCACCTAGGTCAAATAATAACCTTTTTCTATGAAGTACTAAGACTCACAATCTATACATGGAAACAATAACAATAAATGAATGAAATGAAATAAAATAAAATAAAATAAAATAAAATAAAATAAAATAAAATAAAATCCCCTAAACAAAAACAAACAACACAAAACAAAAGTACCAAAACATATATTTGGTGAAGCAGCACTCCAGGACATATTTACATACACTGGTAACCGACCCAAATGTTCACAGTGTTTCTTACACAGCCTAAATAATATGGCATTTAGTGCACTTATTTATTCTCCTCATGGCTTTTCTCAAAGTTATTGATTATTTTAATACAAACCATAAAGCTATATATACTAGCAACTCAGCTACATTAATTCAATGTAAAGATTTTTAGTGGTCTTGCTCATGACTTCTTAAGGGTAAACACATTGCCTTTATTTTTTTCCCCCCACCTTTTTATAGTCTCTCATAGGTGAAAGGCACAATCTGCAGAACACCTCTATTTGTACATAAAGCAAAACTTAAAAGATTAAGTCCCCTGTAGCAATCAAGGATAGGTCTGTCTTAAGAAAAGCTGGGACCTCTGAGAAATAAACTTTAGTTTTATGAAGCAATTATTTTCTGACACCTCAGCCTTGGTGCTTTCAATTCCCTCTTAAGCCTGCATGTTTGCCCGTGTCAAAGTGTCTGTTGCAAAACCAACTAAAATAATGAGATTTTTTTTTAGCTACATGAAAATATATAGTCGTCTCACACAGATACCAACATTTTTTTAAGTTGCCCATATGAAGATTGGCTGCTTTTTTTTTTTTTATTTTACAGATACAACACTTTATCCAATAGCTAATATACACACATACCTATACATTCTATGAACTTTGATAACTGTATTTCTCTAATTAATATTGAAGAAAAATAGTAATGATATACTTTAATTTTCTTTAACTGCAAAAAAAGCCTATAGGCTCTTGTTGTGATTTCAAATTACTGCCATCATCCTGCATTTGGCTTATGCATGCATGACTGGTTTTGATAAGATGGCTGTGGGCATCAAATTGACAGGTACATTCATCACAAAATGCTGATTGAGACCTCTTGGACACAGAAAGGCTTTGAGAAACAACTTGTCGCTGACTGATACACAGCAAGAAGTCTGGGAGCAAAGGACATGGCAGGCAGAGAGTCAGAATTCCTTTTCCTACACTTTTGCTTTTGACTCATTCATCAGAGGAGCACCGCGCTTGCACTGAGCTGAACCTTTGAGGCCTGAAGACACAATTAACCAAGTCAGACATCACACAAGTATGTGATGCCCAAATGTTTCCATTTAATGGGCTTTAACAAATTGTTCAGAAATAACTTAATCAAGTAGGAGTTATGGAAACTGCTTCCAGTTGAATTTCCCATGTCCCTACCTCAGGGCTCCAGTACTTTTGTTTAATAATGCAATAAGAGCCTTCATGATCAAAGAATATATAACTGCAACAAACCAAAAGGATGTCAGTCTGATAATACTGAAAGAGGCATTTCTGACTTGGTATTCTAGGAAAAAAAAAAGAGCTTTACATCTGAACCAAAATTTTTGAAAGAACTGGGAATCCATGGATTATCAGGACTTCAATACTCTTTGGATTTTTTTTAAAACTAAGAAACTGCTTTTAAAATTTTGAATGGCTGACTTAATAAATTTTATTTATTTATTCATTTCAAATCAGACTTTCAAGGTGATGTATTTGACCTGTCAAAGGAACAGGCCTTTTACAGGACTGTGGTAACCTTTTTAGTGGGCATGACTGGTTTCAAGGTCAGAGAATGTTATAGCCACAGGCATTATTCAGTGACATCAAGAAATTACTCTTTTAAAAGAATGAATACTTATCACATAGGATTGAAATTACCAAGACAAAATTTTCTTTCATCAAAAAAAAAAAAAAAGATCTTGTTACATGGTGATTACTGCATGTTGTGTAATTCAACACAAAAGCATTTTCCTACTACATGTTCCATAGACAAATAAATGTGGAATAAACAACAGGCAGTCATGGACAGGGGGAAGCTTTGGGCAAAGTATAAGCAGATTCTAGTGGGAATTGAACAACAGAAAAAAATTGAGGGGACAAAGAAACTTGTAATATTCAGAACATGAAAAATCTATTGCTACAATTCTTCTCTTACAGAGCAATAATTCTGCATAATCCACTATAGATCTGTATGAACATTATATATCTTTATCTCATACATACATATCTGCAGGGGAAAAATAAATTTTTTTGGAGTTGCCGAGCAGCAGCTCTCCATGATCTATAATTGGATTAATAAATATATTCATTCATGAATCAGAAGTCACAAGCTGAAGTCACAGAGCTGAAACAGATCCAAAGCGACCCATATAACCATCCTGATATTGCTTCTTACAGAAAAAGAATTCAAAAGTGTACTGTGGTTGTAAATTTCTGTTTTATAAATATAGTTCTCATCATATATTAATTTTACTTTTAGCTTTTTAAAAGATCCCCCAAACTGAAAAAAATAGGTTAATACAATTAAAATAAAATTGATATTTTCACCTCAAAATTTAGACAATGGAGATATTTCTGTTCCATAGGGAAAAAAAAGCTGTCCTGTACTTTTTCTTCTCTTATATTTACTCTGCACTTCTGTGAAAAATTTAAAATGTTCTTTATATTGGGTGGTGTTTTTTAGTTTTTGTTTGGGTTTTTTGGTCATAACTGAATGGTATTACTTGAGTTGAGCAGAACCTGAGAAGAGTAAACCTGGAAATGTTTTTGTCACTCTTTCTAGAGACATTAATAAATCTAATGCTGTCTTCTTAAATTAATAATAAAAACTGTTCCCAAATGCACCAATCATAATGTTCTTTTTTTCATTAAGAATTTTTTTTTAAATACTCTGATGAAATGTGCAGCTTTTCTTTGTGTATGATTTCATTATAAAAAAACTCAGCATAGGATTTTTATTTTATTACTTTTACAAGACCTTTTGCTCCAAATTATTTAATAAAATCTAGAGCACTAAAAAAAATTGAGACCAATCTGTGACTTACAGAGATTGAAAGGAAAGTGTGCTAATCTTTTCATTAGATGCTCAGAAAGACATTATTGAATGATTACAGCAGTCAGGAAGTGCAGTGTGAGAATTGTTAGGAGAATTAATTTTTAAAGTATTTATGAAGATGTAAATTTAGGTGTCTGACAAATGAACAGACAACCTCAAATTAGAGCTGGAATTTTATAGACAGATCTGATGAGAACATACTTGAATTACCAACATCAGAATATCTGTTTACAGTCAAGGACTGCTAGTATTGAGTTCATTGTTTGCTCTTTTTTGGGGTTAAGACCAGGCTCATAACCCTGCCAGGCTCTACATTATTATTAATGTTTCCTCTTGCACCTCAGTTAGTGTGGTTCAGCTCATCACTGTGACAAGGAGGTTAAGTCAGTTTTCTGGAAGACAAACACAAAAGACAGATACAATATTTAATTCCTGCTGTTTTCTTACCCTAGACAACAGCTTCATCTACCCAAGGCAACTGGCCCCTTGGAGGCTTGGGCTGAATTGAAGTAAAGTGTTTTGGCTGAGACTTAATTCATGCGATGGAATTGTGAGACTATAGACATTTAGTTGTGCAGACCAATAACGGTGGCTGTGCTGAGAAAAAGGCTGTACACATTCCAGGATTTTGTTCAGTTGTTGCTGGCCTTCATTTGTTTTACACTGGCTGTAGTATGACTGACTGCCCATGTGCCATCATTGCAATGCACCTCTGCAGCACAATCCAATTTTCTATCAAGACAAATCCTGTTCATATATTTCTACACCATGCCAAGAGAGAAAAATCAAATTTCTACTTGAAAAGTGCTCTTTGAACAATAAATGGTATATATCTTTCCCATTACTACAGATATCCTTCTTCCTCCTTCATGAAGATATTTCTATGTTGTATGCTGGTTTTACACAATATAATTAGAAGTTATAAGTACCAACACGGACTTCTCATTACTAAGTTCATCACAGAAAAAAAAGGAAAACACTATTCAAAAAGGAAAGAAACAAATCTGTCATTCTCCTTTCTAAACTTTCTCAGCCCATGAAACATCTCTAAATGCCTGACATGCATTCAGATCAGTGAGAACTGGGCATACAGATTCTTTTGCCAAGGGCTGAAATGGAAATCTGTGCAGTCTGTTATGACAGAATGGAAACAAGTGCCAGACTTACACCAATGTCACAGAGAGGCATTTATTTTCAGAATAAAACAAAAAACTTTGGCTGGAAGTTTGGTGCTCACTGAAAACAAACAAGCATATGTAATCACAGCCTGACACATGCTAAATCCCATTGAACAATTATATCATAGAGAGGAAAAAATGTCTGAAGACAGTCCAACTGGACATTAGGTCCAATGTTTTGTCATGGTATAAATACTTACAGGATTTCTCATTCTGGAAGTAGAATGTTCTTGTTGCATGAACTTGTACTGTTGATTTAGTGCTGCTATTCCCATTCTGTTCCAAGTTTACTTCTCTCTTCATTTTAATTTTCACACTCCAGCATGCCTCTCTATTCCATATTCCAATATCGAGCTGACTAATCTACTGTTATTTCTTTATTTTCTTCTAGGCACCTGGTTTTTTACACCTATACATTGACCTCAAGGGTAGGAAACAGTTGATTCTCTTCACAGTCTTCATTAGGAATCTTTCCCCTCCTCTTATGAGATAAATTGTCTAGACCAATCAGGTCTAGAAATCACCATCAGGTAAAGCAAGTATTGTTACAAAGTGTGGCATGCTCCTTGTGCCTTCCCATGCCCCTCAGTAAAGCTCAAAATGCTCAGGAAATACAGCAATTGTGCTGTCCTGTAACACTCCCAAAGTCTTAAAATTTGTTTACATTTAAGATGTGCTACTAACATATAATTTTAGGTTCCTTTAGATGTCAGGAAAGTAACTGAATCCCTCCTCCAAAATCAGAAAGATTTGTAAAAAAAAAAATAAAAAAAAAAATATATATGTATATATATGTATATATGCACATGCATGCATATTCCAGACATCATAAGGGTTTCCCTTTCTCAGAGACAGAATAATAATTCAGGACTATAGCCTATAAATAAAATTCTTTGTCATATCTGATAAAGATGACAGAATGAAATATTTACAGAGTTTTAATTTAAGACAGCTGATTTGTAAGCTACTTGAAATGTTGTTATAATGCAAGCAGTTAGATAACTTACACTACAGATAGAGCACAACCCACAGACTCTGAGTCAAGCTCTCTGACCCCAGAGCTCCTCTGATGCAGCATAGCTGGGTGACCTTGGCTGAGTCTTAACAAGAAGGTGGCTGCTAAGCTTTGGGAGTCATGAACAGGAGCCACATGAAATAAGTAATAACACAGGCAGAAGAGAAATTGTTGCAATGACAATAGTTGGCAGCTCAGGGAACCACAAGGGAAAAACACAGATGTGCAAAATATATCCCCTTAAGGAAAAAGCAGGCAACTCAAACACAATGAATCAGCAAGATCAAAGGTCAGACTTTCCAGGATTACAGGAGGTGACACTCCTGGTATGAATGACCACTTGCTGGCCAGCAGAGATCATACAAGAGTCTCAGAACTGATAAGTACATTAATGCTTAACCTGGCACTGCACCTATCTGCTGTACACATCAGACACAGGTATTGCTGTGTTTTTTCTCTGTGTGTACGTACACGGCTTGCAAAGAGCCTCTTAGCATGCGGCAGACAAAAGCGTATGCCTGGAGAAAAGAGTCTCCATGGGAAGAGCTACAGAACTGGATGAGAAGGGTTACAGACCAGGTTCTTTGGGTTGTTTCATGGTTTGACACTGACCAAACTCCAGGCACCCATGAAAGATGCCCACCACGGCTCCCCTGCCACCACTGAGCAGAGGAGAGAAAAATTTCATGAAGGCTTTATGAAGTGAGATAAGGACTGGGAGAAAACAACCCAAGTGCAAAACAAGCTCAGCTTCAAAGTACAAAGTGAATTTATTACTTAAAAAAAATCAGAACATAATGAGAAGTAACATAAGCTCTTAAAAACACCTTTTTTTCCCCAACCCCTTCCTCCTTCCCACCGACAGTGCAGGGAGACAGGGCATGGAGGTTTGCTCAGTTCACCACCCCAGGCATTCTTCCCCTGCACAGGGAGAGGAGTCCTCCCCCTGCTACATCATGGGGTCCCTCCCACAGGAAACAGTTCTCCATGAACCTCACCAGCAGGAGTCCTCCCAAAAGTGCTGCAATGTGCGCCCCTCCCACGGGCACACAGTGCTCCTGAAGCTGCTGTGGTGTAGGTCACTCTTCACGGGGCGCAGTGCTCCAAGGACAGGCTGCTCCAGCCGGGAAGCAGGGGCCCTCTCTCTCCACCAGGTCTCCCACTGGATCACAGCCTCTTCCAGGCATCCACCCTCTCCAGCATGAACACCTCCCCGTGGGCTGTGGGTGGATCTCTGCATTCCCCGTGGATCCCCAAGGGCTGAGGGGCACAGCTGCTTCACCTTGGTCTCACCACGGCCTGCAGAGGAATCATGGCTGTGGCACCTGGAACAGCTCCTCCCCTCCTTCTCCACTGATCTTGGTGCTTCTGTTGTTTCCCTCACATGTTCTCACCTCCTCCTCTTGTCTGACAATAAAAAACCACCTGCACTTTGTTTTGATTTCCTTCTTAAAATATGTTATCAGAGAGGCGTTACCAGACTCTCTCATTGGCCCAGCTTTGGCCAGCAGCATGTCCATCTTCAGGAGCCATCAGGAATTGGCTCTGCCAGGCATGGTGGAAGCTTCCAGCAACTTCTCACAGAAGCCGCCTCTGTGGCCCACTTGCTACCAAAAAACAGAGGGTGCAAAACCAACACAGGTTGAAGTCTAGACAGTTCTGAAGTAGAGTAATTCAGCTTTAAGGAAATACATGTTTTGGCAGTCTTTCTGCACTTGGGCAGTATTACACAGCAACTTTTCCCAGTGAACTTGCCAATCCCTACTGTCTTAAACCAAGATTTATTTGAGAAAGGATAGTAAAGAAAAAAACCTGAATGTAAATACCAGTTAAACAAATTAAAACATGTCTGCTAAATGATATGAGGACTTTTGCTAGAAATTAAAAGTAGCTTGATCATCTTGTGTTGATTTAAGCATGATTTAAATTCTTGAATTTTGAATATCCTTTATGGAACTCATGAAAATGAGTCCCTCTAGATGCTGACGAGTCATTAGGCTGCCACATTTTCCTCTCTTTTACTGAATACAGAAAATCACTGAACAATAATACTATCTTAAGTATAACTCATTCAAATTATGCTCAAAAGTTATTGAATTTGAATAATCACTATTCTCTTGAAACTTAGAGATTTTCTAGCAATATTGTGTTCTCTTTGTGCTAATCTATTTGCTGAGTCATAGCCTTGTTTTGGTAAGTGGCAATGGTTTAATAACTTTCAGCATTGGAGGATTCTACCATTTTTAAAATATCTTATCACTTCTGAAACACTAGAACACACCAATGATTTAAAGAAACAAAGCTGTTTTCTTCTAGTTTCTCAAAAGAATTGCATTCCCCAGATTGCTGAAATAGATTATGCCTAGGCCAATGGATTCACCATACCCTACCAAATCTTAACACTCAGAAAGCTGAGACCAAATTTTTTCACTGGTTATCTACAGGTGGGAAAGATCTCCATGCATCCAACAATTTCAGTTCTTACTTCTTGATCCTAAAAGTACTTTTTTTTTCATGTGTAGGAATCCTGAACTAATAGTTGGGAGAGAAATAATTTAACACGTATCTTTTCAGTGTGTTGGCAAGCTCTTTAAATGAGGATTTTGCAATATTTCCCAGGGTGGTAGAAGTCATGTTCCTGATAACAAAACCCAGTTGAATATATTTTGTATTCTCTATACTTTTTCAGAATTAAGTTAAATTTCAGAAATAAAAGAGCATGAAAGAGGCTATTTTATTTTCTAAGTCTCAAACTGGAAATTAAGGGAGTTCCATTATTATGGAAACGTGTCTGTCAAGCAGAATATACCAAGCCTCAATATTTTGCAGTTTCCACACAATGTTTTACTAACTAGTAAACCAAAAAAAATACACAAAAGTTTATTGTATCTGTGATACACAAAACAAGCTTTAGAGAAAATTACTTTCTAGCTTTACTAAATGAAAAATCATTTACTTTGAAGTTTTGCAGGAAAAGGAAGACTTACTGACTCAACACCGTTTCTGGGCACTTCCACATATTTGTCATGTTTTTGTTAGGAGATTTGTTAGTGTAAGAGACATGTTCATTCTGGAAGCATGTTGGTACTGCTTCTTAATGAAGAAAGCTGCACTACTATTAACATTTGCATAATAAAAGCTCCCAATAATTACTGCAAAACAATTAGGAGCACTTAAGAGTGACACTTACCTGGTCTGTATCTCCTCTTTTTGAATTTGGCTTTCTACCAGAACTAATGTGTTTTACAAACATAGAATAATTATTCAAATGGGGAGGTTCCCTAAATAATGTGTTGTCTGGAAGCTGATTTAATTAATGCCAACTAAAACTCATGACTGAAATGTAGAATAGTCTGCTTATTTTTATTCCAGCTTTATCACTAAAGCTTAGGGCATAAAATAAGCTAACATTCAGCAGCTGCCTAATGCCTTTTTGCTGGTGCAGAAATCCAGAAAGGTCACAAGGCTTTCCAGTGTGTATATATTTATATGTTTGTGTGGCTGCACACGTGTGTAGGCACATGTGTATATTTATGCAGCACATAGAAATGTATATATACGTATACATGCATGAATATATAGCATTTTGGCAGACTGACAATTACTGCAAACTGGATGAGTTAGAAATACAGATTTCATAAATTGAAGAGATCTTCATCCTGAAAAAGTTCCTTCTTTTTAAAGCTGTTGTTAGTTTAAAGATTTAAAACATTTAAATAGCAGAAACAAACTGTGGTAACAGTGATGGTTATAATCTTACTTCCAAACTCCCAAACCATATGTATACAGGATGAGACAAGTAGAACAAGAGAGTTTATACACAAAATTAAGGATTTGAATCTCAACTTCACATTCCAGAAGAGATTTAACTCTAAATTTACTGGCTGTTTGAACATGGGAGTTTTGGTCAAAGAAAGCAGAAACATGGATTAGGATTCTCTTGTAAAGATAGGAAAGTTTTGGTTTTAATATAGAGCTAAAACTAACCTTTTAATATTTGTTGAGAAAAAAATGAATCTATATAATCTTCATTTTTAATGGTCTGAAATAACCATCATAGAATGTATATTGAAACTTTACTTCTTTTCCTGCTATATTATATTCCATAAATACTTCCTTCTAAGGCTTCATCCTCATTCTTGTTTATACAAATGCCATTCCAATTATTTTGTCTATTTTAAGCATACATGAAAATCTTATAAATTAAACTTGATACATATTTAGAATATCCTCTCCTTAGCAGAGCTACATAATTGTCCTTACTGGTGATGAGAAGTCAAGTTCTGTAAGAATGCACAGAATCTTGTTCAGCTCAGACCCATATACTATAGTCCTACCACTTACTATACACAGATTAAGTATGTAATTTCCACAGATCTTAGTATTAAGTCTCTTTAACTTTTTAAATTAGATTGTCTAGAGGTGGGGAGAGCAAAAGCCTATATTCACAAGAAAATAATTTATATATATTGCCCCTCCAAATAGAGTTTAAAGACACTTCAAGCAAGTATTAAAGTACAGCCAGGAAAAGCATTAATAATTTTGTCCATGAGTTTAAATAATATTTGTTCCGTATATTTAAATAATTGCATTTCTACTTGATGTGATAGATATGCAGTGAACCTATCTGATGAGAATTGGGTACCTTTAATTAATGTCTAACTTTTTGTCTTGTCTTGAAAGTAAAGGAATGACTTGGTCATCCCGCCCAGACAATTATCCAGGGCATCTATATTAGGATAAAAAGACACCATTAGCTCCCTTCCTCTCTTTGCTAGACATTGATAAATGCCTCTAAGAGTTAATAGACATCTGAAATGCATCTCACTGTTTATATATTTTTCAGCCTCTTTCCATTAATTATACAGGGAGTAAGCTCTTAATTTAGGTTAGTCCTAAGATTGAAGGTAATGGATCAGGACATAAAACCCCTCTGAAAGAAGGGAAGAATATCTTGAAGGGTGAAATTACCTGGTGTATTTCACAGTGCACTACCTCGCTCATTTTGAGAAGATGGGAAATGAACGCAGTCAATTAATGACAGCAGTATAACATTTCAGACACTAAAAATTTAAAAAAATCTTTAAAAAACAACAAAAAAAAACCAAATTAAAAAAAAAACAGCAGAAGAAAACCTTTCCCCTAGGTCAAGTATGTAAAATAGTAATAGAATAATTGAATTTCAATGCTCTAATAATGTTTAATCTCTTACTGTCAAACAAATATGTATAATAAAATCGGGTTATTTGACTTATTTCCTATGTAATAAATAATATAGGTGGTGACTTCTGCAACGGACATTACATTACCTGAAACTTTAGACAGTCTGTAAAGGTCTTTATATCTTTTGAAGAGTCATGCAAATGAAGAGAGATTTAGGAATAGAATTCTTACTGAAAATAACTGACACTTTAAGTTTTTTTTTTTTTAATTCCTATTTATCATATGTCTTTACTTTTCCTAGCAGCATACTTGATGTTTCCATATAACAACATTTTCTTTATTTTTTTTTGGAGAAGGCAGACTTGTCTTCAGCCACATAATCTGTTTACTATGAAGTGAACTTGGAGAAACAGTGACATGTGTGGATCTCATTAGCAACATGCGGTCTCTTGCTCATATAATGCCTAAAACTACCACCATGTCCACTGACTTGGACACCTTTGTGCTTGATAGAATTCACTGTGGTGCCCTTGGAGTAGTTTTGTATCTATTCTGTAAATGGCATGAAGCAGTGCTTTCTTGCTGCAGTAATAACTAGCTGTTAATAAATTTAAACCTTGGCCTATGTCAGTGTTCCCTGAATCTGCTTTTTCTGCAATTGTCAATAGAGTAAGTGTTCACAGCCTCATTTTGCAAAAGTGCCCTACCACAGTAGCATTTCTGTGTTACAGCTGAGATTTTAATGAAATAATTTGGAGATTTGGACTTCAACTGTTTTGCCTACAAAAAATTAGAGCTTCTCAAATGCTGTTATGTTTTTGGATGTAAAATAGCTATCTAGATGGAAAATTTTAGGTAAGAAATTACTGGTTTATTCTCAGTGTTTTGGAAAACTCTGAGACATCTGGTTCAGCAAGCTACAACATAGGGTCCTGCTGACTAACATTTGTCACTTCTTTTGCTTATGTTAAGTTTAAAATTAGCTTTTACTCCTTTTCTATATGTTCCTTCTGATGATGGGGCTGTTCTGAATTAATGCTGTCACCAGAAAATTTTATCACATTTGTTTTTTATGTTATTTGTGGCTTGCATTTTATATATCAAATGGCAAGTTTTATATGTACACTAAGGCAAAATGTACTTTTTTTACTTAAACTAATTAAGAGCAATCTTTGCTGAAATTTAATGAGCACTTCCTTTTTTGACCTATTGTTGTCTAGTAGAATTTGAGTTAGAATTAGTTGAAATTAATTTTACTCTCACTTTACATATCATTACTTAGGTTCCCACCTCCTGCAGCAATAATAACCTCTGGAGCACTGTGCTTGCCTTTATTCCCTTTCAATTATTCAGGCAAGAGCTGATTAACCAAGCCTCTGAAAGTACATCTTTCTTAACACTACTTTGAGCTTGGGTTACATATCTACTTCTATAAACTTTACTAGGTATATGGATATAGCAAATATATTTCTTATGGAAACTTAGTTTCAGTCATAGCTATTAAGTTCTTGTTTCAAGGTGAATTAAATAAGTTTCTGTCAGTTCAAATGAAATTGGAATAGTCAGGCTACTTCAGCTCTGAATGAGATCATTCAAGCTAAATTCTGCATTGCTTTAAATAAAAAGTTTACTTTCAAGTCTTCCTGGAGACAGATGCAAATATTCTTATAGTTTTTTAGACCACTTAACACAAAAAGCTAGAAGGAGTTCGGGGCTCTCTAATAGCAGTCATAAAAGTAAAATTAAAGATTAATCATTAAAAATCTCTGCTTTATATATTCTATAAATAAACATTTTCCTTTTATATATATTATACCTCTTTCCAATTACTGCTTCAAATTATTTCCAGCTCAGGTTTTTGGCTTGAAAATTTGATTTTCTGTTTGTCTGTTAACTTCTTATGGATTCTGCTTGAACCCAGGCAAGCATTTTACAAACTCACCACATTTTAATAAGGACGTCTGTATGTCTATCACCTACTTAGTGATAAACCACTTTTTTTTTGTTTGCTATTTTTGTGTGTTATTATTCTGTCACCTATTTCTGGTGAATGATTGCTCTGTAGCCTCTCTCTCCACGATGGTCCTGTTTTATAAACATCCTGGAAGTCACACCTGCTTCACTGCTTCGCATTGCACAGTCCTAGCTTACTCTTTCCATTCTTGCATGGAAAGTCTTCCATTATTTTGGAACCTCACTTACATCTTTTGTCTTTTCCAATTCTGTCATATTTTCCCTGAGATAGAGGCACAGAATATTACACAGTCCCTAAAGTGTGAGCAAGCCAATAATCTATAAGGAGATGGCACAACAGTTTGAATATGACCAAATAGTGTTAAGAATTTTGAGCCAGTATATTCCAGAAGTCTATTTTAAATCCTGTTACAAAAGTTGCGACTTAAATGGTGACACTGGTTATCTTTCTGTCAGTTTATCCCTGTTAATTTTAACAAAGGCAAACTTTACATTTCAGTATGTTAATTTCTTCTTCATTTTTTTCATATGTCAGGAAGCTGAAGGTAGCATTTTCTTGTGTTGGACTTCATAAACCTCCCAGCCCACCAAGCATCTTGTAGCTTAACTTGGCCATGCATTCACTCCCCCACCCCAGTGGGATGGGGCTCAGAATAGGAAGAACAAAAGTGAAAAACCTCACTGGTGAAGAGAAAGACAATTTAATAATTGACGAAGCCTATAGTTTCCCAGATACTCCTTTTTTTCCCTTCTTTAAGACACATATGATATTTATGCCTTCTATGGTCTTCAGTGAAATTGAAGATCCCCATGATATCTCAAAGTGAATAGAGAACAGACTTGCAATGACATCAACCATCTACTTCAACAGCACAAAAGCCAAACCACCACTCCAGCTGTGGTCCTCTATATGTCCAGTTTGCTTAAGTGGTCCCTAAATCAACCTTTGACTCCTTCCAAAAGGTACTGAAAAACAAAGTTTTGATGTATGTCAAGATGTTATTCTTCTGAGCTTTTAAATGTTTTCTCCATTTCCAAATGGTTTTGGTATTTTCAATTAAGAAAAAATATAGAAACATTTTCCATAATGTTTGTTTGCTAAATAAAAATCTTCCTATTTTATACAGAAAAAATAATCTTCCTATAATATATAAAGATTAAATCTTATATCCATAAATCTTCACATATTATATCAAGGAAACTATCAGCCAAGATTATCCTATATATAGGAGCATCTCCACCTTTTGATTTTAAATTATCTCAAGAACAATCTGTAGATTGTAGATCATAGAAAATAATTTTGTAAATCAAGAGCCCTCTTGAATAACAAATATGCCCAAATGCTAATAACACGCTACCAAATTCTCAGCTACAAAATGTATTTTAATAGAGTATCTGTGTTTTCAAATATTATTCTGTTTACATGTAAGGAAACTCCACATTTTAATCTGCTTAAATGCAAATAAAGATTCTAGCTGTGGGCACCATTCTGCGCTCCACGTGTTTGTTCACTATATTGATTGTTACAAATGGACACAGCATGTCAGCCTTTGTTTGTTTGATTTTTTTCCCTAAGAGCAATTCATTCAGACTTAGGTTGCAGTAATGCACTATTGATAATTGTTTAGCAATCCAATTTTTCTTCTTTATTTCCTTTTACCCTATAAATTTCATGATGTTTTAAGAGTAAAGTTTATGTTTATCTTCATATGCAATCTTATTAACTAAAGTGCTAAAACTAATCATCATCTTTGAACTTCTCAGCTTCCTGTCAGCCTGCAACTACGCCAGAGACACTTCAGTGATACAACTTCCTCACTCCAAAACAAATATTCATGAGAGTTGCTAACAATCCTCTATGAGGGCAAAAAGAGAGTTCTTTGGAAGACCATCATTACCTGGCAAATTATCAGTGGACAGATGAAAAAAATCTGCTAGGACACTGCTGACACTTAATAGTGTGATGGAAAATAAGAAGGATAACACAAAACTCGCACTTAGTAAAAGATGCCAGCAAGAAGCTTCAACATTGTTTAAATTGTCTATTTGGATTTCAGAACAATACCTGTTGTGTCCCTAAGACTAAGATGTCAGAGGTAAAACATGCAATACACAGGTCCAGATATTAGATGTTGATATTTTTTGCCTTCTGTATGAATCAGAAGGAAAAAAAAAAAGAGAAAAACACCCATCTAAACTTTCAAAGACAAAGAACTTTCCAGTCTGAAGTTCAGTATTTGTCCCTGATATAAAGAAGAATATGAAAGCTCAGCTTTATTTCAGTCTGTGTTCTGTCATCCTATTCTGCCTATGTTTACTAAAAATTCTTTTTATGAAAACTAGCAAATAGAGATCAATCCATTGATACATATAGAAATACATAGGTAGGTAAGTACAAAGCAATGTTTGGGATTTGCCAGGTCATTTTTTTCCCTAAGATTTTGGATGGTGATTGATATATGAGTTTATTTCAAATATGCTGGTAGCAATCTTAAAAAGAATGGAAAATACATCCCCATTCCTGACAGCAGCAGAAACAGAAAATGCTTTTATACATATCAGGAAAAACTTGATTGAACAAATATTCATGTTCATGTTTGAAACAAAATTGATTCCTAAAGAGATGAAACATTTTAAATTATAAGAATATACTAATTTGTAGAAAAATATGAGAATAACAAAAAGATAAAATATTTTTAGTTGATCATAGCAAACTTAGTACATGTTCAAGTCCATCACAGCAGATGAAATATGCTTATTTACTTTTGAAACTTACATTATATGTGTTATGAGCCAAAAAGGTAAACCACATCTTTAAAAATGCTAATACAAATGAAAACCATTTAAAATAGGAACAAATAGGAAGAAATAGAAACACTACTTAATTTAAAAATGGAAAGACAAGAAAGTAAGACTTTATCAGCTGAATAAGAGTGCCTCTAGAAACCCTAAAGTTATGACAGAAATAAATAGAAAATACTATTGTACAATAGAACAAAACACAGTTTCTTCTGGCTTGCAGTTGACTTCTGGTATCAGCATTGCTTGGATTCTTTAAGTACCTAATTATATAATTGTGCATTTTTTGTAAATGCATATAACTTTTGGCCTTAGAAAGAATAAGCAAGTCTAGAAGACAGCAGGAACAGTATAAAGGTCACATCCATGAACTGAGCAAACAGCATCAGCAGAATTTTAATTTTGACACTCAACAAGCTGTTCTTCCATCAAAACATTTGTCAATCATTTTAAGCATGCATCCTACTTCTAAAAATCAACTATACATGTTTTTAAAAGCAAAGATATTTACATTCTTTTTACTGTGGATTATCTTAAACCTAGACTTTTCTATGTTGAAGTTATTAATGCAAGCTTTCTTAAAACTGCCTGAAATGGAGAGTGTAGCGGGTCCACGAGGTAGTCCTAAACATAGGTTTTATCCTGTAAGAACTTCAGCAGGAGGTAATGAGTTCACAGAAGGTTCTGTGCAACCCTTGCTACTTCAGGTGATTACCAGAAAACTCTGAACCTCCTCCATAGGATTTATAAAAGTGCAGGCGTGAGAGACAGGAAAAAATGTAATTCTATGTACTCTGAATGCCTTTCACTATTTTTTTATCTACCTGATGCTTATAAAGCTTTGCAGTTATCCACTCTTTGCCAGGAAAGCCTCCTGAAAGGAGTGTACAAAAATTTCCTCCAAACCTGTACAATGAATAAAGACTGTTTTGTGCTCCTGTTACATTTCTTTATTTTCTTTTCTCAATTTTATTTCATATTGTCTGGACAGACCAGTATTTAATTTTTTTAATTTTTCAGTGGAATCAAGGAAATAATTCTCCTTGACCTGGATGTTGGCACTTCTATTTTGCTTAATGCATATTACTAAAAATTTATTTATATCTCTATCTTACTGCTCCTACATGCCTAAATTTTCAGAAAAAAATGCAGACTTATGTAAAGACCCATAGGAAATACTGTTATTATTTACAGTTACAGTTTTAAATGTGGGAATTAAATAATGGAATGAAAGTGTGTTGTCTAGAATGGCCCCAGAAACTAGAAAAAAACCCTGAAGTAATAAAGACTCAATGATTTATTTAATGTGATATCACAGGATTTTAAAGACTAAATTATAGTTATGGGAAAGAAAATCCATAAGAACACTCAAGTGGTTTATGACCTATTATAATACATATATATATACAGATAGATATAGAGATAGATAGATAGATAGATAGATAGATAGATAGATAGATAGATAGATAGATAGATAGATAGATAGATGTTCTAGTTTTAAAAAATATTTAAGTCATATTCTTAGGTGATACAGATCCACAAATAAGTCAGCTTTGTCTGTTTATGACAATTTATGTAAATTTGTTTAACCACATTGAAAGAATAAATTTAGCAAAACAATTCAAGATTGAAGGTAGAGAAAAAGATGAAAAAAAACCCAATGTGGTAGCTAAGAAAGCTTGACAAAAATGTCCACTAGTATGCAGTGTCTATAACACCCCAAACATCTGGTACCAAAATAAATCTAAGTGAAAGTGGTGTGATATTTTTAGAACCATTGAATATTTGATATACATTTGAAACTGACTTTTGGAGATTTTAAAAAAAGTTACACTATATTGATTTGTTAATGAAACACATTTTAAAAACATATATTTGCCCTTTTCTCCAAAAATATGAATGTTTTTCAGCAACTTGACGATTTTATATTTTGAGGAATGATGTAAAGAACTCACATTACAAAGGATTTTTAGTGCCAGATATCTATGCAAAACTGGTCCCAAAACATTGATTTTCCATCAGAGATACAATGATACTATTTTATATATATATATATATATATGTGATTTATCCGAGTAAAGGGACTGGATTTCATAGGAATATTCATGGAGGTTGGTGGATCTGCTGATCTAAATTTTTATACTATGGGAACAAACACTTTGCGTTGTATACATCAATGGTACACTGATCTCAATATTAGAATTGTCTACCAAATGTGAAATCATGAATCGGAAGCAGAAAATGCAGATGCGAAACATAATATCTTTTCCTAGTCTATTTTTGATTTTACATGTCCTGTTCCCCAGTTTCTACACTGCAAATACTCTTATATGAAGGTATGTATAGCTAGTTTCTGTGAAGGTTCTTCTCTCCTCCTCACCTCTTCCTTGCTTTATCCCACAGTTCTTGTTGCAGGGAAGTCTCACATTTATGTTTAGATAGAGTTGGAGGCTGCCCTGAACATATCTGTATCAATTTTCTCCCCTCTTCATTCTTTTTTGTTACAGGATTAGACCCCCATAATCAACATGAGCATGGTGAAAGCTCTGGGCAGTTTTCTGGATTTTGTGCAGGGACAAATAAAACAACAACTAAAAAACATGGTAAAAAAGATTCTGTGACATTTTAATTGTTTTCTTTGGTAGAAGTCTGTTGGAGGAGATTTAAGGAAAAAAATAATATAAAGTTACTAGACTTTTCCATTGGATTGTTTGTTTTCTTTGCGATTCTCAGTAAAAAGATTCTAAAGAAAGACAGTTTGATATTTGCATACCTAAAAGCTACATCTATGGTTTCTGAATGCTGAAAAAGAGAGGGGGATCACTATTCCAAAAACACAGAAAAACATTCCTTATCAAATATTTGTATAATGTTGTCATCTAAGGGTTATTTGAAGCTGCATAAAACAGTCTTGTTGCTTGCTCTTCTTGGCAAGAATTCCAGCAAAATGAGAAAAGCAGGTAAATACATATTTCTTTCAGTGCAAGGAGCTTACTTACCTGAAATATCTGATTTTCTTAGAATGGTGAGCTTTACCAGCTATACGAGTACAGATCTTTAAGTAAAATACTACTATTAGCACTGCTGCAGTAATGGCCAGCAATGAGTGGGAATCCTAAGGTACTCAAGGACTCTGAAGAAAAGTAGCAAATCTTTCCATGCAGTGGGAAATAATGAATTGAAAAACATATAATTTGATTGTTTGCTTAGCGTCTGAATCACACTGAGGTCTCCTGTGCTTTCATTTTCCTCCCAAAATCACAAAACCCATTTTTTTAAAATTTAAAGCTGTTTCCTCCTCTGTTCTTTCATTCTTTAATAATTTTATTAAAAAGCTCTCTCAGTGACATCATCCTTTCCCCACACATTATTTCTTCACCAGACTTTTATGAGTCCTGTGTTTCTGTCAGTCTTTTTTGCACATAACTTTCCATTCATCCAACTGACATATCAGAAAGATTGTATAATACTGACCATCAAGCTAGTTGTTTCCTTCGGGCTACAGCCTGAAAATTTGCTTGAAGAAATGCTGAGCTATTTGACATGTGTTTGATCATGGACTCAAGGACAAAGAACTTCCAGGCTTACATCCAAACTACATCCTGTTTGCAAGCAAACTGCACTTCATTGCACATCCTGTCATGGTGAATCAAAATTGATAGTCCATCTCTGGTGTGGATACACTCAGCTTCTGGAACTGCCACTTGATACATTCAGCGAGATTATGTTCTTGCACAATATGCACATAACTGCCTGGATAAGACTATCCAAATGGCACACAGATGACATTGAAACACCTCACGTTGAAATCTGTTGTGTTTCAAAACACTGATAAGGATGTCATTTTCCTGAAATATACTCCAGTTCGTATATTATTCCATTTAAGTATCTTGACTTTGAGTACACTCAAATATAGTGATTTCCACTGCCAGTAAAATCCCACAATGTATATAAAAATATACTGTGAATTTTTATTTCTTCATTCGTTACATTATTAAATGATACAGGGAGAAGAATGAGTCCTTTTCTAAACAATGCCCAAAGAAATATTTACATCTTTCTTCAGTGCCTAGACTGCCATTTGTAATCAACAAAAATTATTGATTTGAGATGATTTTTAACTTTGATGTTACTGACAAATAGCTGGTTAATCTACTATTCTTATGAAAAAAAAAAAGAAAACCAACAGAAGAACATGTAGAAGAAAAAATATATCTGTCAAAGATGTTTGCTAAATTTCTGGAAAAATATTTGTTGAAATACATTTTTTTACCTCTTTTGAATCATAATAAATTAATTTTTTTTCTAATCAAACTCAACCATTTTTAAACAAGAAAAACTACACCAAATCCAAATAAAAACCACACCCTCATCTTAAAAAGCCAACAAAATTATTTCCTCTTTTTTCACTGGCAGCAAAAAAATTATTCAGCATTTCCACTACACTGCAAGTGTTACCACATATTTCTCTGCAGACTTAACCTTTAAAGATGAAAAGAAATCTGTTCTTTCTTCACACCTCAAGTTTTAAAGTGTTAAAATTAGTGTCACACTTCTCTGGTGGAATCCCTGAAGCTTGTCTGCCTCTCACCTCCAAACCAGACTGTATTTCAGTAAAGTTACTAACTCTTAACAGAGTTGGATCTCCTCTGTCTTTTATAGTAAATTACCTTTCAGTTTGAAATGTCATGCAACCACAAACCAATATTGACTTGACTTAAATAGCTTGCTGTATTATCTCATCTTCTGCCTTTTCATTTATTACTTATTTTATATATGTGATTTTTTTTTTTTTTTTGTATGTAGCATTTTGCATTTGTCCTTTTTAAATTAAGGGTTTTTGGGTTTTAGCAAGTTCTCCAGATTCACTAAAATTATTTCAGTCAAGTCACATGTTGTTCTGTTCCACGTGTTTTCCATTCATTCTTCTTTAGTGCAAGGACAAGTTTTCTAAGCATAGTGTCTATTGCATCAAGTTTTTTCCTGTCCCATAACTTAGAAGTTGAACTGTTTAAGATAAGGACATAAAAAAGTTAATATATTAAGATGATATCAGTGTCTTATAAATTATCCAATAAGAGCTACCAAAGAGAATCTTAAGTCACTGAAGCTATTGCTTTGCATGACTTAGTTCCCTTACATGGTATTCCAGGAAAGGCCTGTTTTCAAACAGCATTATAAACCTTCCCTATACCCTGAAGCTGAAGTAGCCCTTTTTTACAAGTCACTGCAAAAGTAGAAGCTGCCAGTCCTCTACCTTACATAAATTATCCAGAATGCATTCATTTTCAGGGGGTGAGATCATATTCCATTTTTAATGCATTTCTTCAATCCACAAAGAGTAATCTACCCAATGGGTGTGCTTTGAGGATGACATGGAGGAAAAATAATTGGGGAAATATTTGACAGGATTTTGATATGAGATCCAAAGTTCCCAGCCACACTATGTCTAATGTACTTGTGGCCATATTGAGGGGAAGATCATCAAAACATAATGAAGATTTAGTGCGTAACTTTTGTTCCTAAGATGTCTGCATTCTGCAGTGATCTGTTGACATGCAGATGGTCAGGTACCTACTGCCTGGGACCCAAAGGCTGCTTATCTTGTGCTAAATAACCAACTAACGCTATGGATTCCTCTGATCATTCTGTGACCACACCATTAAACAAAGTCTTGTACAAATCATACCTGAAATCCAAAGTTCCAGGTGCTATGTATTTTAGTAAGTGAGTAGTCAGTATCCTCCTAAAGGAAGTGAAAAACATTTGCAAGTTGCAATTCTCTCTGATTAGCTTTGAGTTTAAGCCTCTAGTAAATATTTTGACTTTTACTTGTGTCTAAATTAATTCAATACATTTTACAGATTTTTCTCAACTGCTCAAAGAAAAGTTGTATATGATTCAGGAGTGTGTCCTGGCAGCCAGGAGGGCCAACCAAGGCTGGTCAAGGGAGAAAATTTTCCTACTCTGCTCTGGTAAGCCTCACCTCGAATATTGTGTGCAGTTTTGGACACCAAAATACAAGAAGGTTATAAAGATATTAGAGAGTGTCCAAAGAAGGGGCATGAGGATGGTGAAATGCCCTGAAGGGAAGCCATATGAGGAGCAGCTGTGGTCACTTGGTCTGTTCAGTCTGGGGAAGGGGAGACTGAGGGGAGACCTCAGTGCACTCTACAGCTTCTTTGTGAGGAGAAGAAGAGGGGCAGGCACTGATCTCTGTGGTGACCAGTGACAGAACAAAAGGAAATGGCCTGAAGCTGTGTCAGGGGAGGTTTAAGCTGGATATTAGAAAAAGGTTCTTCACGCAGAGGGTTGGGCATTGGAAGACACTCCCCAAGATAAAGGTCACAGCACTAAGCCTGGCAGAGTTCAAGAAATGTTTGAACAACACTCTTGGGCATATGGTGTGACTCTTGGAGATGGCCCTGTGAAGGATGAGGAGTTGGACTCGATCCTTGTGGGTCCCATTCAACTCAGCTTATTTATGATTTTTTGTCTTATTATTAAAAACAGATGTTCCTCAGAAGGGATGCCGGCTTGTTCTGGTTAAAAAAAAAAAAATCAAGAGTCATCTTCATTTATTCAAATATAAAATAGCAATTTCAGTGAAATTAAAAATCACTCTAAGTATTCTTAGTTGAAGATCACTGTGACGGCATTCACAGGGGTCTCAGGTTGAGGGAAGAGACAAGGATTTGACTCCGTTTCAGATGGCTGACGTTATTTTATGATACATATTGCATTAAAACTATATTAGAAGAATAGAAGAATGGATTTCGTCAGAAGGCTAGCTAAGAAAAGAAAAGGAAAGAATGATAACAAAGGCTTGTGTCTCAGACTCTCTCTCCGAGCCAGCTTGGCTGTGCTTGGCCATTAATTAGAAGCATTCAGCATGGGCCAATCAAAGATCCACTTGTTGCATTCCACAGCAGCAGATAATCAATGTTTGCATTTTGTTCCTGAGGCGTCTCAGCTTCTCAAGAGGAAAAATCCTAAAGAAAGAATTTTTCAGAAAAGATGTCTATGAATGATCAGTGACAGCCTGAAATATTTCTCTTTTTAGATTGCAATGTTTGTTGGTGTGTAAATCAAAACTTCTGGTTTGAAATAAGAAACATCATAATAAGAATAAAGAATCTCATCACGAGAATACTAGCAAAACTGTCAAACATTGCACACAACTAGTGCACAGAGAAAAAAGAAATCTATACACTTTAGTCAGGGTGGGAAACAAATTACCCTCCCAACCCTCTGTACAGATTATTTTCCTTGCATCTTCAAAAGGGTGGAAAATATGTATGAGACTGCAATGGAGAGTAAATTCTATATGATACAGTCCTTAGGCATATGTGGTCCTTCAATATAACTAGTTACTCCCACATACTATGTAAAATTAAGGGTTTACTACACAGCAAATAAAAGGAAGGAAAGAGATTAAGGGATTCTGATGTAATTTGATAAATGATCACATTTTCTTTTTCCTACAATCTCACATTTAGTTTTGACTAGTACATGTACAAGAGCATTATGCTTTGAAAAAAACATGATATAAATGCAAGGACCGTTGTTTGCAGTGTCCAAATAAAATTAACTCAGAGATTCTCATATAACTTTTGGAAAGAGAATACAACAGACCCTATCATCAAAACAATAATATTTAATACATATAAAACACTGTAAAGTAGGGTTTGACATTCTCCAAGAGAGTGTAAAAAGAAAACAGTTAACCTAAAAGTCTGCTGACAGTGACACAGAAACTTCCCACTTTATTGCTGCTTCTTAAAGCTCACAAAGTGCATGGAGTTAAACATAAAACACCTTTGAACTTCAATGCACACATAGATAGTTCCCCTCTTGCTCACCTCTAGCAATTTTTATTTAGAGATAGGATCTCAGTCTTTATGATGTTACACTTCAAAACAGGGTGTCATTTAGCATTTTTAAACTTTCAGAAAAACAAACACTCAAGAGCTCACAGGAGCTTGTCAGAAAAGCAATTCAAAACTTCTGCACAAAGTGGTTCAACTACTGGGATCAGAATTTAAAAAACAGTAAACCAACTCTCAGAATCTCCATAAAACCTCCACTGTATGCAAGAACTACTTCTTCATTTTATCAGTTCTTTACTTGACTTCTCTTCCCCAGAAACAAAATTGTCCATCAAATCAGTCAGTTATTGTGGATTTTCTGGATTTTTACGAAAACATAAGGCAACAATTCATTCCTTCTCACTAATAAAATCATACAGTTATCTGCCACATATTCTCTTCACTGAAGGTAGTTAAAGTTGGAATAGCAGTTCTCTGTGAAGAATGCTGTTGCTTTTGGAGCCAACCTGCTGGTGCTATATGAATAGGTCACAACTCGTCTCTTTATAATGTACCTCTGTTTTGGATTGAGTCAGACATTAGAATGTGACCAAATGTAATTTGTTAGATAATTTCTTTACAGTGACTTTTTTTGTACACTGTCAGCAGCCATAGCTGAGGTGTGCTCAGCTATTTCTAGGCAATTTGAGGTCCACATATGAATTGTTGTTCTGTACTTTGTATGTAAGTAAAAATAAAATGTAACCTTAATAAAACTAATATCTTCTTTTTCCATCTTTTCCTTTGACCCAAATGCCCGCATTATTTACAAAGCATGTGGATCACAGGATGAAGATATTATTAAGCAGGCATGACTAAGTGTGCATCTTCTTTTTTCTTTCAAAACTCTCAGGATGCTCAGGTTTTTCCAATAAGAAGCTTTCGAAACTATTTTTTTCACAATTGCTGTCAATATAAATGGAAGAAGCAATGGCTTATGTTTACATGCAGGTGTTGCCCACCTGCTTGGGCTTTGTATGTTTTCCATAATGTCAGATGATCAGAATTAAATATTGCCAAAACAGCTGAGACAATGGAAATTGTATTTGTGAAATCGCTTGTAAATGCAGAGGGTTTAGCACAGGTAACAGAGCATTATGCACCCAAAGTGTGAGAGATCTCTGTGCAGTATGGTTTCCTATGCCACTGTAGATCACCAGGCAAAACTCAGCACTGATACAAACTGCAGCTTTCCTGAAATCTTCTCAACGTCTAGATAAAGTAAGCAAATTAAAACATACACACACAAAAAAATTGAAACGTGATTCTTGCAGTTGCAACATTTCTGTTTTGCCTTCCTTCCTTTTAATTCATGTCACTATGACGTGAAAGAAATCTTAACACTTCACTGAGTTACTCAGTAGGCTGCAATAGTTAAAGGAGAATTTCTCAATTGCTTTTTGCTTGCATCCAAGTAACCTTTATCTTGGTTTACTGTTTGGTATTTATTCCACAAGGGTACCATAAAGAGAAAAACCTCTAATATCAAGGCCAAAACATACAGTCTAGTCCAAACTTTAATATAAAATTTTTGCAGTGGTCACCTGTGTCCCTTTAACTGATGTGGAGAGTACTGGGGATATTTTCTTTAAGTATGTCCAGCTAAAAAATAAAAGAATAAAAAACAAACATGAATGAGAATAAAAGGAAAAGAAACAAGATTATTTGATTAATTCACAATGTCATGTGAGTATAGGAAAGAGGATCTTTTATCCATGGAAATGTTCACTTTAGCTTTTGCTGCTCCTGCCCTTTCTAATAGAATTAAGGACATTAAAATAAAGCTTATAGAGCTGTTTTAAAAATTACTGCGCTTTGAAAATAATGTCTATATGTTTCACATAGGTTTCTTTTTAATAAAAATTGTTATTTGTAGTAGGAATAATGAGGAAAGGTCAAAAAGTTTACTTGAAATAGTAGACACCTCTATTTTTATAGACACTTCTGTTCTTACAGAGAGAAGTGGCTAACCAAAAGAAATGCTGTGGACAGTTTAAATGAATGATTACATATCTGATTATTTGTTTTAATCCATAGTTTTGAATAAATTTGCTAATTCAAGAACTTTTTTTTTTAGAAAAGTTATTTTTCCTTCTGACTACTGCATTTCAGTTTAAGTTAATTGAAGTCATACTATTTGAAAAATTTATGACTAAAAGTGAAAATAAATATTCAGTATTTCATAAACCTATGTAAGTGATGTGTTATTTTCCTAAGCTACTACATAAAAAAATTATTTTGAGATGATACAATTAATATGACTCCTCAAACGTTATACTTTAATTGATATTTGTCCCTGCTAAGAGGATATTATTTTTTTTAACTTTTGCTTCCGATTTTATACTTTGACAGGATTATTTCCTTGCAAAGAATCATGAAATCATCTTTGTGACAACAGAAATATTCCTTCAACAGAAAAAAATTTCTAGTGAATGAGTATATCCACTTCTTCCCATCTGGAGGATTGGGTTCTGGATGAACTACAAGGCACCAGAAAATTGAAGCAAACTTCCTCATTCTGCTTATGACCATTTTTAACAGAATCCTACTTTAGCTTTTACCATCAGAACTATGGACATAGTTAAAATCCCTTCTCTGTCATCTTCAATCTATCCCACTAGAAACCTTTTTATCACAGAACTAAGAGAAAAATCTGTGATGACCTAATCTGTTTTATCTGAAAGCAGTATTTTCCATCATCAGTGCAAAATTCCATCTAATCCTTCTAGTTCCAGTTATTTTTCATTTTAAGGGTCTAGTTAAAGAAAAGGAAAAGAAAAAAAAAACGTTCTGCAATTAGTTTTCTATCAATTAACTTCCCAAATCAGGAAGCCCAAGGAAAAGTTGGGTCTTTTGGAGAGACAGATATTCAAGAACCTCATCAAAGAAAAGATTACTGAAGAAATCAGAGAAAAATCAGTCTCTTTCCATCTTATCCTAAACAACTCATAATCTTTTTGCAGGACAGGAGAAGTTTTGGCAACATCAGGAGAACATATATTCTGTAAGCCAGTGGTAATGAGAGGAATTGGCTTATCTGTTGTATAAGTGTCCCTCAAACTTATGGGGAATGTTTATTAATAAACCTCCATTACTTGTCTAGATTCATGACTTGAGAATGTTTGAAAAAGATGATGCATCTTTGCTACAGTGATCATTTTTTCAGCTTCAGAAATTTATTTATTGACCTGAGATTTTAAGTTCTTTCTCTACACTGCAGAAGTTTGCTTTAGGTTTTTTGATATAATTATTTTTTCTCAATATTTTCCTGTGATATATAGAGCTCAAATCCATTCAGTACATAAAAATATGTATTTTAATTAGTGTTATTATAATGACTATTATAATAATATAATAATAATTATATTATAATAGTGTTATTATAATGTATTATAATTAGTGTTATTATAATGACTATGTCACCTGAATCTAAAACATAAAGTTATACAAAACACTAAGAAACTGACAAGACACTTACTTTAAAAAAAAACCCTCCGTGCTTTTTTTCCCTAAAATTTGTTCTCTAACTTTTTACTTTCTGCTGTCAAACTTTATGAAGATAGCTTCACAGACCATAACACTGTCACATATGTTGTCTCTATGAAGTGAAATATTCTTTATGCTAGCTTATAAAAAATTGATGTCTATGGTTTTTTGACTTGATGACAAAAAAAATTCCACAATGGGGAACTGTAATCCTTAGAATTCACAACCGACTTCCTTAAATCAGTAATTTCCTTATAAACTACATGCATAAAAATATACTTGAGAAAATGTGTTATCAGTGTGTGAAATTAAAATGTTTTACACTTCTAAAGTCTGAAGAGAAAACAGATTTAGTATGTGAAGCAAA
This sequence comes from Ammospiza nelsoni, assembly GCF_027579445.1. Taxonomy (NCBI): domain Eukaryota; kingdom Metazoa; phylum Chordata; class Aves; order Passeriformes; family Passerellidae; genus Ammospiza; species Ammospiza nelsoni. The sequence goes on along the minus strand of NC_080636.1, from coordinate 34,648,824 downwards.
TCTTGTTTGTTTTCAGAAATGTTGAGTCATTAGCTGTCTAGGTGTTCTACTCAGGCAGCCATAAAGCTACATAATCAGACAAAAATAAAGATCAGGCAGATTTGGCAGTGTGCAATCATCAGAGGCATAATTTACAAAACATTTAATTTTTTATCAGTTTATTTTTATTTTTGGGATGGGTAGACTAGAGTGGTCATTAATGAAAGTGAAAGTGGTTGATATATATATATCAATTAGTTAACATAACTGTAAAGAAGAATAATGTTTGAAAGTTGAAGAAACACCACCCAAAAAAACTTTTCCAAAGTAATTTAAACTGTTTATAATAAGAAATTCAAGGTGGAAAAATATAAGCCAAAACGACCTTTGAAAAGTAATTTAAACCGATTGCTTTCTCATAAGAAATTCAAGGTGGAGAAGTACAATTACTGACTATACACTTTGTACAAGGATTTCTAGGCATCTTAGAGCATGTGGATTTTGGCTAACTTCCAACAAATTGCAGTAATGGTAGTATACTGCCTGATAGCTGAATAATGTACATCATAGTTCCCTTCTTGTAATTACCTCAATGGCATGTTACCCTAAACTTTATAAAAGGCATGGAGGTGCCTTCTACACAAGGAGGAGAAAGCATAAAATTCTAAGAGATAAAGAAAGAATAAAGCTCGACAAAATGTGGTTAGTTTCATTTCCAAGAGCCCTGTGTAATATCAAGCCAGATAAGCTTGTGTATTCCGATAGTTCTTGGCAATTACAGTAAAAGGTGATTTATCTGGCCAAAGTATACCAGGAAATGGCCGTCATTTTCTTCAGATTATAGCCTTGTGATTTTGTTAGCCCTGAATTTTCTTAAATTTGGGTTCAGTAGTTGAAAGAATATCTCACAACAGCCAAGTTCCATCACATTTAAGTCAAAGTGCCTTTTTGCATAATTTAATTTAAAAATTGTAAGTCAGTATTAGTGTACTATGAAAATGGACAGAGTCATTATAAAGATTTCTGAAGTACACAATATGTTTTGAGGATGCTCCAAAGGGCCAACTGGATTCAAATGAATAAGCTCTGCTAACTCTAATTTGGTGTTTGGAAGGCCAACCCAACTACGTGTATTTCCCACATAAAATATTTTAGAGCTAAAAATGTCACTTTGAACATGTTTGAATATTTGTCTGATGCTTTTTGAATTTCTGTTCTCTGATGATTTCCAGCAGGAGAAGTAGGGATTTTTGTTTGAAAAGAATTGAAGCATATTCATCAGAAAAAGCCTACAGTTTGACTTAAAATCTGTTCTCAGTTTTTTCTCTTGGTGTGCATTTGAAATTCAAATCACTGTCAAAATGACCTCATGTTCTTACTTAACAAAATCTCTTGTGCTAACAAAATACTCCTCTGCTTTACTGTAGGTCCCTAAGGTAAGTGTTTCACAAGGTGCCATAGTATAATCATAAATACCAAGATGACAAGCATAAATACAAGGTAGTAAATGGATTAGCATTAGATTGTGACTGTTAATTTGCTTTGGGTTTTATTATTCTAATGAAAATCTGTCCTTTCATGTAAATTTCCCATATTCTTAGGCATCAAAAAGTTTGGGTTAAAAAGTTCGTTAAGCGTGTGGGGTCCAAAGGATCCAATGGTCCAAAGTGAGATTCACCGGAAACAATGACATAGAGAAGGGAAATGTCTCTGACCACAAAGTCTTGGAATGCAAACTGTACTAGCAGAGATATTTCTGGAGCGCAGAAGAGTCCTCTGTGATGCACTGTTACTATGTTTGGGGCCAAAACCCCTCTATTTCCCATTTCATGGCAGTGAAGGAAAAGGACTGAAGCAAGGAGCTGCACCGTCATCTGTATCTTAACCACGTAAATGTTCAGATAGCCTGTAACGTTCTTCAAAATCTTAGTAGATGGTATCAGAGACCTTTAACATGCAGCCCATCAAAAAAACCCAAAATTTTCTAGTTTTCACATATCCTCAAAATATGAATGTGCCTCTCCTGACCTCTGTGTTCTTTGCTTTCCAACTGCTTTGTGAATTCTATGGAGGCACAAGGCATTATTCTTTAAATACAGTGAACAAGAGAACCAAGCTTCTGCTGGTGACCCCTAGTCTACTTTTAATGATCTCCATAGGCAGTGTTGTGAACATTTTGTTATCCATGAGAGGGGTCAGAGTTAACTTGCTCTCTAGGCTGAATTTAAAGACCAAAATATGTTTAGCTTCATGGTAGCAATATTCTTACCCTAAAGAAAGCACATTAGGATTATATATAACAAAAAATATTTTCACCTTCTTCAGTCTGTCAGCTAGCCTCTACTTGTCTCTTTCAGATTAAGTTGGAATCTTTCTCTAGCAACTTCCTGGACTGATTCTGTTGGAAAAGATGGTCCTTGCCTTTCCTCTTTCTACTTTTTGTAACAGGAAAAAAGGTCAGAGAACAAATATGATACTTTTCCTGTAGCTAGCAAGAATATAGCTTTCTTCCTGGTGTGAACTTTTGTCCTTGATCTCCATCTGGTTATTGTGAGGCATCTTGAACTTTCAAAAAATTATGTTTTGCCTTTCTCATCCATTGCTGGTATTGCATAACCTAGTAGACTCCGGATTTTGATCCGCTTACCCATTGCATTACTAACTCTACTTATCATTACAGATGCATTGATAAAACACTCTATTTGACTTCCCGGATTATTTTTCTTTGCTCATCAAATGAAAAGAAATCATGAAACTGTATACACTGAAACCAGGAATAGGATAACAGCTATTACTTCCTGGTGCAACTCTTCCCTTCATAGATTTCTTTGCTGCAGAAAATTGAAGAAAAAAAAACCCCACCTAAACTTCTGTTTGATAGAAAGGAAAAATACACCAAAAATGTGCATATAAATGTTTCAATCATTTCCTTTGCTAGAAAGAACTAATGTGTGGTATTAAGTTAACATATTACATATTTAAAAGCAAAATAAATAAAATAAAAAGAATGCAGCTCAACAACAAGAAATATATAAAAACTGCCCCTGGCACTAATTTTCAAAAAGTATTCCTAATGATCATTACTGTCTGTGGTTATTTACGTCAACAACAACTGAAGAGGCATGTAATGCTAAAACCCAAGTCCTTTAATGTACAAGAAGCACATTTTCAACAATTTTATGTTGAACCAAAACCAATTTTTCCCATCTTCACTTTCTGAACATTCTGCTTCACAGAATTTTGTTTTTCACATTTAGTTTCACAAGGAGAAAATGTTAAAGGAAGCATTACAGCCGTAAGAAAAAGGAAATGAAAGTACAGAAAATGTCTAACAGCAGAACTTTGAGCAAATATCAAGTTTAATTAACAGAGGAAAAGAAAAGGAAAGTAGTAATTTCTTGTTTAACTTAATAGATAGCACTGCTACAGCACTGTAGCAAAACACTGCATGGTAACAGACAAGTATTAGGCTGCCAGCCATATATCCTGCTTCATAAATTCTCCCTATTTCCAAATGAAAGAATAATAAAAGTGAAAAATATCAAAGGAATTATAGTTTTGTTATCATAATTTATAATTAATATATTTTTTTGATCAACATGAAAGCTATTGAAGCAGAGAAATCCCAATTTTTAATTTTTTTTAATGTTAGGATACTTAGCATATGCAGAATATTCAGAGGTACAAAAATTCTTACATTTTTTGAAACAAATAGTAAACTACATGTCTAATTGGAAGATTAATATAACAACATTTAATTCTGTCTGCCAATTTTACCCAACTTATTCTCTGAAATATCAGCCTCTGGTCATTATTAAAGATATGGGACTAAAACAGACTTTTAGTCTGTCAAAGCATGGCTCCAGTTGAGTTCTTCTGACTCATTAACTCAAAGATGGTGTAGGATTCAAAAGAACTAATTGAAAAAGCCTTTTAAACCACTCGGTAAAGTTAATTTTTACAAAATTGTGTGGACTATTACTCTTTCACTTTAATCTATAATGACATCGGTTTACTTACATCTTCAAAGCCTATGTTTGCTTTTTCTTTTTTTCACTCTTTTCAAGGGCTTTCTTCTTTTAAGAGATATGAAGTCATATGAAGTTCTGTCAATGTATCAAACACAGTAAATCTATGCAGAAAAATGTGTTTGAGCATTAGTTCTCTCCAGTCTACATTGTTTATAATGAAAGACAGCTCATATATTGCTTGTTATTAATATCCAAGAGAGCTGAACAACAGAGAAGGAAACTTTCCACTCACAGAAACCTTTTATCTTGACTCAGCTGAAAGTTAATATACTATAGTCTCAGTTAATAGATGATCAAAGACATAACCTAGTGTGAGGATTAAAGAGATCTCTGCTGTGACCATCTTCATATATTCTGCACAGCAAGGTATTAATGCAAGCAAAGATAAGTCCAAAAAGCCAATATTGATTTTTAAAATGAAACCATCTTTTCATCTAAAATAGGTGAATATGACAAAATGTCACCATGCACTTGAAAAACAACAATGAAAAGATAACAGCAGGAAATTAATTAGTTTAGAGAAAAAGTGAGATTTATTGTATCAGGTTTTCATTTAGGAAGCCATTCCTAGTCAGCAAAAGACTTTAATGTATGTTTAAATAGAAACATATTCATAAGTTCTGTGAACTTTGATGTGGTATAATGCATTTTTAAATTTTAATATTAAAGCAGTGATTAATGCCTAATATTGTTCTTGTTAAACTCAATAACATTTGCTATGAACTTCAAAAGGAGAATTACATGGCTTGATTCATTCTCATAATTTCCCTTACAAATCTAATGTGTGCCTACTCTTTATGCTTAGTCTTATTCTGTTGTTATTTTTGTTATTTAAGTAGGAAAATAAAGTATAATTGCAATATTTTCCTGTCCTAGTTCACTTCTAAACATTATGTTTCAAAAAATAAGGCCTGACAAGTATATGATCATGAGTATGGAATGCTGGCTTGCTAGATGATCCATATTTTTAAATAAAAGCCTGGAAGATTTTTCATTCTAATAATTATTTCCTCCTTTATGTGCTTTATAAAAATTCCTGACCACTTTATTCATAAAATGGGAGGGAGAGGGTGGGTCTGAAAAAATGAGACTATCAAGGACATAAACTCAAATATGTAGATTTTAGGGGAATTACACTCTAGAAATAACTATTGTAGTGAAATACTGCTATATATGGAAATCAAGGAAGTCAGATTGGAATACCAAGGGCATGCTGCTATGGAGTATTTAACCTGAGATAGTTATACTGTGGAGGGCTTTATAAGTAGCACTGATGCTGTGAGTGTTCTTATGTCATAGCAAATGAGAAAATGAGGCAATAAATTCTTCACTGTAAATGTGGCATGCTGCTTTTCATTACTGAAGAAGGTGAGAAAATAGACAGACAGCTATTTTAAAGGAATCACTGCGCTGGAAATGCATACAAATCTTAATCTCCTTTTCAATGACTTGGTCACAAAACCATCTTCTAAGCATTGCCTGTCAAAAGTTTATATTCTAAAGGGACTGGGTCTTTCAGTCATATTCAGCTGACTAATAAAAATGTTCTAGAACATTTAGATCCTCTTAAATTTTTGTTTATGTTTACATAGATAAAAGATACATGCATGTGTGTTTATATATATATATATATATATATATATATATATATATATATATATACATATACATAATGTAAAATTTTTGTAGGTTATGGTTTGCATTATAACATTAAGAAGCATGAGATTAATCAAAAAGGAAAGCAACTGCAGTGGCACTTCTATTCATGAATACATGTAATTGGCATTTCAGCTTCAATATACAATAATGATTGATGTAATACACTAAGAAAATAGGCATAACTAATACTAGTTGAATATGCCTAAGAATATTGGTACAGAATAGACAACCATATCTAGGCCACCTTTGTTTTAAAAGCTAGAGGAGGTCAGATTGGCAGTAATACCCTTTTTTTAATTAATCACCCTTTGTTCCTTGAAATTCTCCGTGATGCAGCAAGGTTCCAGAAAAGTGTAAAAGTTGCTAGAATTTTCCCAGGGAAAAGCTGTGAGAACAATTTGCATGTATATATTTGAATCCCTTTCTTCACAAGACAGTAACAGTTGCTAGACGCTGCCAGGGGAAATTTGTGTACAGAACATATATTATGTACACCAGGCTGCTTTACAGTCCTAATACAGAACACCAGCTGATTTTTTTTTTGCTTTGATGGGAGATATGTGGATTAAAATAATGAAGTTTGCATGTTGATAAAATTATAATTGATCTGTCTTCCATTGCATATATGTTGACTGAGACTTTCTAGGCTGCTCTTCTAACAGAATCCACACAGTTTGGAGACTCCAGGATATGCTAAAATAAACCCAATATATTATAAGGCACATTAAATCTATTGTATACTATTTTGTTGTTCCAAGGAAAGCTTATAGTTTTACACAGTTACACTGTTTGACTTGTTTTACAACAAAAATGCATAGTCAGATATCTGTTCCTGATTGAAATGGGGCAGCTTAAGAAGCAGGGAGTCCAACTCTTACTGTTGACTTGGAGAAAGCCCAAATACAGTTAAATTTTATATTGAAATGAATAGAGATGATTCACATAATAGGTTACTGCAGGTAAGTTGCTGAGAAGGAATTCTTCATTTTAAGTTATTGCAGTTTTACTAAAATTACTAAAATTCAACCACATCTTGAATTTCAATTATTATACATTGACTTTTTTTAATCCCCTTTTGTGTAAGAGTAAGCTTCTGTTCCTATACATATACATGCTTATGCTGCCTGATTTTTCTCATGAAACTTATGTTCATAATTCCCTACTAATTGCATCTCTGGGCAATATTTTTCTGGACACAAATATCAGCAATGGAAGTCCCAAAACAGATTTTTTCAGGTAACTTCTTAAGGAAATATATTGATAACTTTTTCAGGAGAGTTAGTATCCTCATCCTTCATATTCTGCTAGTGGAAATCAACAAAGCACTAGGAGGCTTCTCTAGTAAAAGAACTTACTTCAAGCCAAGTTACAACAGCTATAGTTCTAAATTTTTTCTGCAATATTTCAATATAGTTTTTGTCTTTTCAATAAAAGTCACAGACTAGAAGACCTATTTTGTTAATGAATCTTTGAGAAAATAGCTGATTAACTAATTACATCAACACAAAAATTCTGAGGGCTTTCCCTTTCCTGTGCCATGATCCATACCAAAGTTTATGAAAATGCCATTTACTACAGAAGTCACAAAACTATCAAATTCAAGGCAAGGAAAAGAACTATCTCCCATATTCCTTTAAAAACAATGTTATCCTACATATACTGCCAGCTTTTAAATAAAGTTCTGAATGTGTGATTTCCATGAGAACAGCATGTGGGAAATTAGAATTGTAGCTCTTCATTTAAGACTCCCTTTTATAAAAAATCACCTGAAATTATCCTTATTTCCTATTATGTAACCGCCAATTTGAGAAAATTGAATAAAAAATTCCTGCCTTATGCTAATGTTATACTGAAATCACTGGATATTATTATTTTGTCTTTACATCTTCGTAGGTACTTGCACTGTTTTCAGACTTCTCCACACATTGCAGACCACACTGACCATTGTCTGTTTGCTTTGGACTCAAGCAAAATAGAAGCAAATCATGATCTCTCTGAATATTTGCATTTTATAATCTACTCTGCACTCTGAAAGTGACTGAAAAAATGAAAAGAACAATACTGAAGTTTTCTGAATTTAATGAAGATTGTGTCTGTGTTGTCTTGTGCAGAATTTCGTTTTTATTCACTTTGTTTTCCTCCTCCTTTGCCCTAAAGTATTATTCTCACTAAGTGTAATTGTTTGCTCTTTGTATATATGAGAACAAAGAAATGCCAGTGTGTGGTTGCACAACAGAGGTTCCAAAAAACAAACAAAAAACCCCCCTAAATAATGTCATAATAATGAAAGAATTATTTGGATTTAAGCAGAATAAAAATATTACATGACCGTGCCAATACAAAAATCCTCAAATTATGGGAAATATGGACAACTAGAAATCAAAAAAATGCCTAGATGAGTGCTGCAGATTTAAACCATATATCCACCTACTCAAAGCAAGGCTAGGAATCCCTAGATGATTACCAGGAAATTTTAGCTAGTCTTTAATTGAAAATCCTAACTATAACATTTCAACAGCAACCATAGACTAATTAGTTCAGTGCTTAGGAGTATTTTCCTAATGTCCAGTCTGAATATCTTTACAGGAATGTGAAATTATAATTTCATTTTCTTCCTATTCTGAATGAAAAACGCTTTTTGCTTTCTCTTTGAAGACTATCACATCTCTTCCCAGTTTTCTATACTAACATACCTACAGAAAATTACGCAGTAATTATGCACTTATTTCAGCATAAATTAATTTCAGCATAAATATTACTTGTGGAATCTGCTTTTTTCAAGCATAATGCAAAAATCTTATAGAATCCCTGAATTTAAATCCAAGCATAAGCATAAAAGATACACATTTGAAAAAGTACTGGTATTGTGCATGAAATTAAATTAATGCATAAATGTGTTTATTATATGAACTCTATGATGATAAAAGACTTAATAGATAACAGAAATTAGTTGTTGAAATTAAATGAATGGTTAGTATAAACAGGGCCAAAAGAAGTTCACCTTTTTGCCATCTGCACACTGATGAAGATTACAGTACCTCGCTATGTATTTTCACTGCCTGCAGCCAGTGAAATATGTATTTACTTCTTTAACACCACATGTAGTGTCAAACAGCAGTGCAAGTCGGGGTAAGAAGACAAGCAGTTATACAAGAATGGCTCAGGGGTTATATCAATAAGTATTTTGTTTTCTAGAAAATTAAAGTGCTTTTAACCCTCTCAATTCTTCCCTTTTTTTTTTTTTTTTTCTTAATTTTAATTTATGCTGGATTTGGGCTGGTACAGACTGGTCTTACAGTGAATAACTTTTATAGACTGTTACATCTCAGTCCTAGTATTGCAGTACAACATCCTAACTACTATGCATCACATTAAACACACACATCTACCTCCATTTTTAATAACCACACATGTGACTATCAGTCTTACTGAGAAGCCTCTGCACAATTTTTCGACGGGTTTTCTGTTTTCTTTCCTTACTGTGAGAAAAATGATTTGTGGTCAGCTAGTCAAATGTCACTTCATTCAACCCAGTGTTAACCAGGAGGTCCCTGAAGTGAGCTGCCCTAAATCAACAACTCCTTTCTTTTTCCTTTTTTCTTTTTCCTTTTTATTTTTTAAATAAAACTTTTTTTTTTATAAAGTACTCTGCTAGCACTCAATTATGAGATCTTGTAATATTATGAACCAATATTTTTTCAGATATTAAAAAAAGGGAAGAAATTGTTCTGGCACATACTGTGTTGACAAATATTGCCTCTCTGAAATTGTGATCATAAAATTTCTATTCACTGACATAATTTTATCTGATGTTGAAAATCCCATACTAAAAGCTGGACTTCATCTCTTTTAAAACTTAAATCCAGGCATATTAAATGTATATTAAATGAAACACATACTAAATAAAAATTATTTAGTTTAAAGGCTTAAAGGATGTATTAAGTCGCTAGGAGTTGAATGAATTTGAATAACTTGGAGGTAATTTATCTTGTGAGTTGCAAGAGGTACTGAGTCATTTGATTTTTGTCTAAATATATGGGGTACATCTGACTACCTCAGAATAATTGGAAAGTCCCCTACATGATTGTGGGTGCTGGTCATAGAGAAGACTCTACTGTACTTTTGGAAGTCTCATTAAAGGAATTTCACTGCTGTATCCATGTAATGATAAAAACACTTCCTCTTTTCTAGACAGCTAATAAATAAATGTATTTCCTTGTAATATGAAGTTAAATTTAGTGATGAAAATTAAGTTAGAATGGACATTTGTTTTGCATTATCAACATAGTTTCAAGACTATTGAGAGCATTGGGTGGAGTTATACTGACGTGTGACAGATGAGGTGGAAATACAAGTGTGAGAGCCATTGAACACCATGAATTTTTACAATATATCATCATTATGGAAACACCTGTGCTAAAGGACATTGTGCTGATTATACAGAAAATAACTTTTCTGTGGTTGATAAAATTTTAATTTTTCCCTGCAATATTTAGAAAGGAGAACAATACTCTTTGCTAGATGGAGTATTTGTAGACTACATGAAAAATGTTCTACACTGATAAAACATTGCAGATTTTTCTAGCAGAAATGAGGCTGGACTAAATCTTCCCTTTCTCTCAAGTCATTGAACTGAAAAAGAGCCCCTTCAGCAACTATTTTTGAATGACTCTGCAGTTCTAATATTCTGCCTGTCTAAGAGATGAAAGGACTAAAGGTATAAAAAAAAATTATTAATGAAGTGCATGGGACAAAGTGCATCCCCAGAAATTTTCAGATGATGCAAAGCTGCTAAGGTTGATACACCGCATGGTTATGCTGTCATTTGAAAAGACCTCAACAGCCTGGAGAGATGGCTACCAGGAACTACATAAAGGTTAACAAAGAGAAATTTCAAACCTTGCATCAGGATCCATTGTCCTGCCTGGTTCAATAAAGAATTTTTGTGGACTTATACAAACATGGTATGCAGCTGCACATTTGAAGCCCTGTATGTTGAAAAGAAAACTGTCAAGCTATATACTTTCTCCATAGTACCTTTTACAAAAAGATTACAAACTAAGAAATAGGGAAGAAAAGTACAGACAGCATTATAAATAAACATTAACATTTTTCAAAGCTTTTTATAGCTGAGTGTTCAAAATTATTCCTTTTTAGGGTACTGCACTGATCAAAAGTGACATAGTTTCTTGGATTTTCAAATACTTGTATCTGCTGCAAGCAATGTAGTGAAGATCATCTATTTTTCCCACACTGTCATTTCTGGATATGATTATGTGTTAAGCTAAAATATTTTCCTTCGTACTAAAAAAGTTTTACTGTTGCTTCATAGAGGGCATTTCCTTTATCAGTCATCAGTAAAAATGACATACACCTTACTTTGAGCGTGTTCATTTTCAAATAATTTCAAAAAATAATTTCTTTTACAGGGTGTGAAGCTGATAGAGAACACCCTTTCTTGGATATCAGAATTTTACAGACCTGGAACAAAGTATTCCAATCTGTAGTACAGAAAGAACAGTGAGTCAATTGCTACACTATTTTGTATACCTACTGTATTTAAATTGCCTTGGTTTATGAACTGATCAGGAGGGCATCAAAGAGTTACAGCTATAAGGACAACAGAACAAAAATCTTCAAACAATTTTAAATTTCATCAGTGAAATTGCTTAGTTATTAAGGATGACTATAAAATAAAACTGAAGAGAATGAAATGACTGCCTAGCTCAGCCCTACATATGTATGTTGAAAGGAGGAGGGTAATTGTACATGAGCTTAAAATATAATGTGTGCTTATCAAAAATATTAAAGGGTTATAAAGGTCTGCAGTCTAGAATTCAAATTAAAAAGATTAACATGGACACAGATGATTGTAAATATCCACCAGAGTCTAGTACTTAATTTGACAGTGAGAGACATTTTGCTGTTTTATGCATTGCATAGAGTGACATTAATTCTGTGAACACGTACATCACAATTTAGTTTCTTTTTGTCTGAGATATAGCCTTACCATGACAAATGCTTTAATTTTTTTTTATTTTATTTGCTATGAAGAATTGCTTTTCATGGATTTTTATGATGTTCATTGTCAAAGAATCCAATATTTCTCAAACTTGCCACCAATTTGTGAGACTGCTATCTAAAATTATCCCACACTCAAATTGAAGCACAGATGTATTGAGGTTGTCTCAAATAGAATCATGGTCCTAATGTGAGACGCCCAGGATGTAATTTTTAAAATACTTAGTTATTCTTCTGTTCCTTGCACAGCTTCCATTTTTGCATCGTAGGGAAGGGGAAGGGTATGCTTTGTGAACGTTTCAGATGTGCTCAGTGTCACACAAGCACTTTCATCAGAGGCAGAAATGAATTCCAGTTTCCTGCCAGGAATCAGTAGGACAAGGAGAAGCTGAGCCTTTTCAGCTTTTTAATAGTTTCATAGACCAGAATGCACAACTGCACCTGGCAAGTCAGCGAGGTGTGTTTGACTCCTTTTGAATTGAGCCTAGGAACCAGGTCTTTTCCAGCTTAGTGCTCTAATGACTACACATTTGACAAAGGCTAGATCCTGGACTGCAGGAGCCTGAATCCTGATTGAACAGAGATGTTACTCTTTGACTCAAAAGTTTGTCCTTCAGTGTGTGGCAGTAGGCTAGATAGCTAGACAGCTGTGGAGTTATCATGAATTTCTGAGTATTCTTCTCATATTTAGAGTTCCATTTATTCATTATAAATTACTATTTGTGTGCACTTTCTTCCCAATTTGACTGTTTAGGAAGGTAGTTCTCTTTCATTCCCTAGCATAAGACATTGATCATGTGCCCCATGATTGTAAATGCCAGCAGATTCATTCTGTAATTTTGTGTAAGTTCTGAAATCACCATTCTACTCAATCAGAATCTCTTGCTTTAGACAAACATACAAACAAAAAATCACACTTCTTAAAATTCTCATCATGACTGATTTTATTTTTGAGAAATCAAGAATTATCAAGCTAACTGCATTTGGTGTAATCTCTTTTGCCCAAAGCATGCTGATTGATAGTTCAGTGATTGTGATTTTTACATTTTAACCACCTCATTCACTCAGAATAGGTTTATAGGCATAAGTTAAATTACATTTTTTCCTGTGGCAGAGATCCAGCATATTTTAGAACTGATTCGCAATAAAAGCTCAGAACACATCTCATCCACATGCCACATTTCACACAGTGTTTACCTCATTAGTGCCAGTGGAAAAAGCCCAAGAGCTGAGGAATTTTCAATATACTATATTTCAATAACTTTACACAAACAGATTTTTGACTAGTATAACATGTAGAATTGATGCATGTTGATAGCCAAAATATATCATTAATGCTTTCCTAAGTGCTTCATCCTTATTATCCTAATGAGCTAGCTTCTAGGTTAGTGAATTTCCTTGCCATCACACAAGCAACTCTGGCATCACAGATTTAAATGACTCTGTAGCATGACAAGCTGATTCTGCTGATAGGAAGGGGGAAGAAAGATTAATCATGTACCAAAATATGTTGACAGAACCATTCCCACATGGTATGAAGGTTATTTGAAAAATAGAACTTGTATATCTTGGCTGAGTCAACCCTCTTGTTTTCAGTTTGTATTTGTAGAAGTCAAGCCCAGTTCTGCTACACACATGCTCTGCTTATAGTGACTTCAATGTTCAGCATTTTTTCAGGATTAAAGAACAAGGTAACAGAGTTAAGTATTAAATCCAGCACAAAGTTTCCTGCTTTGATTTTTCTTTCTGTTTTTTTTTTTTTTTCTTTATCTTTTTCTAGTTTGGGCTTTTAGCAAGGGCTAAAATCTTCTTGAATCTGTATTTCATGTCATATATGTGCGTGTATATATATTTATATATACAGACTTCCTAAATATGCATAGCTAAGTCCTTGCTAAATAATACACTGAAAATGATTTAGCTGAGGAGACCAAGCAAGAATATAAGTCATTCCTGAAATTATTTAAACAGAGATTAAGGCAAGGGGAAAAATAATTTTCATTGTAAAGGACTGTAATATTTTAAATCATGCCTACTGTGATACTGTCAAATAAATTTGTCTTTGCAGCTCTTTCAAACATTTCAGCTGACTGAAATAAGCATGCACCTCCAGCTAATTGGCAATAATACCTATAGAAACTAGAAAAATTGTTAGGAATACAAAAAAATATGGATTTTTTGGGGGAGAAGGTTCTTTTTTCTTTTTCTTTTTTCTTGACATATTTTATTAGTGTAGATATACTGAAAATGTGCCTTAGAGGAATACTTTTAGGGTGTTGCCTTTTACAGATGATCAAGTTTCCTTAGGTCTGTTATCTCTTTGCTGATGAAGTTGAACATAAGAAGATTCATCACAACAATTAAAAAAATATATGGTTTCTTTTTCATTTAAGCTGCAAATTATTTTAATTTTTTTTAGATAACTTGCTTATAATCCATGCAGTCAATTCATGGTATGCAGTAAAATCAAGTTTGGGTGGCCTCTGGTTTAGCTGTAGGTAAAAAAAGGATGTGGAAAAAAATATCCAGTCCTCTTCAGAACAGTGGATGCCAGCCGTGGATAAATTAAAAAGACTGTAAATTCCTCTGAGAAAAATGAATGAACAGAACAGAGCATTTAGGAATGTTCTACATGAAATCATTCTTGAATAATCACATCCAGTCAACAAAAGTGGAAACACATCTGAGAGATTTTAAACTCATGTATAAAAAAATTATTCTTTAAACAGTTTTCATGATAGAGGTGACTCAGAATTCCTGTGTCTGTTTTAATCCTTTTCACTTCTTATTTTCTAGTTTCAGTATTTTCCAAATGGCCTTACTTTCTTCATCCTTCCCATAAGATTTACAAGGAAATTACAAGATTTACAACATTTACAAGGAAATTTTCAAGGAAATATGACTCCAGTTTGTTAAGCAGGCCTTTCAGTTTCCTCTTCAAAGAATAAATTTTCAAATAAGGGATGCTGACTACAGAGAATATTTAGTTTCATCAGATCTATGTTTCATATCAAAATTCAATGATAGAGGGCATGGAAAAAGCTCTCCCATGAGCAAACACAAGATGTTTTCAGAAAAGTTCATTCTGTCTTCTTTAGAAACTCTTACTGCACCCACCACGAAACTTCACAGGTCACTGGGTTGAGTCAAGATATAAAGTCCTGAATTATGTTCATATAAAGCATTGTGCAAAATTAATGCAGAAAAATTTTGCTCAATACCTGTCTCACTTCAATATAAAACAGGCATCTAATTTGTAGCTCCTGTACTGAGCTTCTATTAACACTAATTCGGGGCTAAATTAATTTAAATAACTCTTTGTGGTTTTCTCAGAAATATTCAAAGTCACTATTTCGGTACAGAATGGCATGGTTATTTAAGTAGTATTGAAATAATGAAATTAGTATCAGCTTATTACATTAGGACCAATTTAAGAACTTAAATAAGATATCTTCTCTTATAGACTTTTGAAAGGATTTTTTTCAAAAGAGTAATTTACATAATAATATACAAAATATTGAAATAACTATGACTCCTTAGAGAAGTCAGACATTCCTTTTATTCCAAATTTTATTGAAATAAATAGAATTAATTTCTAGTGTCACTTAAATATAAATTACTTTTAAGAACATATAAAGTGTTATCATCTTTTTTCAGTGTTTCTCATAAGAACAGCAGCCAAAGAACAGTCCTTCAGAGAATTATAAAAAGAAAACAGTTTTGATTAAAAAAAAAATCATTTAAATGAAACAGATTGTTTGTGTGTGGTGTTCAAGGAAGTGCTAAACTGTATTTTCAAAATACATCCTCTCTGCAAAGCTCCAAAGCTAGTGTGTCATGTGGATCTGAGGACTTCACACAATCAATTGCACAAAACTGAGGAACCTTAAGGGGAGAGTTAAAAATGTCATCTAGGCTCGTGTGAAGCGGTCTTTGCTGCATTAACTGTAGCATTTAATTAAATACAATTGTTGCTAAAAATCTGACTATATATTTTCTAACAAAGGTTTCAACTTTTTGGAATAAATCAACCCTGAAAAGCTTTCTTTTTTTCTCTTTTTGTTCATATCTTTCTCTCCCTCTAGCTTATGTTGCTAATATATTATACTCTTTTACTTGAAATGTAGGCTACTTCAGCAGTCCTTAAAAATGCCATGTGATAAAATAATGCTTAGAATTTTTCCAGTATCCTATCCCAAACAGTATAGATGAGGAAAAAATCCCAAAAAACTTGATAAAAATTGTTCAATTATTTTGTCCTCCACCTTATGAAATCTTTTGTCTTTCTAGAAGTAAAAATTATGCCAGTGTTTTTCTTTTGCAAAATCCATTTTAAGCCCATAAATTTAACTTACTGACTTCCTTCCTCCTGATTCATTTCTCTATATACTGAATCTAATTCAATAATAAATTATCCTTGTTTCAGAATCTTCACTGTTACTCACACAGATGCTATAAAGACAAAACAACGTTAAAAATTAAGAAAATATTTACCATGTCTGTTGCATCTCTAGCAACTTTTTCTTTTTGACATATGGGAGGGGACTTCTGTGGAAGTCCTGTGAGACATTATACTCCAGTTTCCTAAAAGTCACACCTAAATGCAGTCACAGAAGTAGCTCCTATTAATGTTGTTCTGTTGCAGATCTGATATTTGGAGTTTTTTAAACTACCCATCTCTTTAGCATTCCTTCTAAAAACTAGTTATGAGTCATGAGAAAAGCTGTTGCAAAAATTTTCTCTATTTGGACTGAAATGTTAGCATGATGCTACCATATATTACATTCTATTTTACATCCCTCAGGTCTTTGAGTATCCACTTTTGGTCCTGGAGGAAAAGCTTATCTGGACTGTGAAATTACTACAGTTTTCTAGGAGAAGTGCAGCCTGCACATGATGAAATGTTCTGATCTTTGTGACTATTCCCACTGCAGGAACACATCGATATAGATGAAGTGGGAGAAAGCACAACTCAGAGAAGGCTAACAAAGAAAGGTAATGGTGAAATCAACATAAAATTATATTTCAAAACAGTGTTTCTAACCTTTCAATATCTGAAAATTTTAGACATGTAAGAAGCTGACACCAATTGACACCTTAATAAATAAAATGCTGCTAGTTCCACTGATAGAAGAAAACAGCATTTCTATAACCACACAAGGCTTTAAACAATGTCTAGGTTCCCACCAGTTACAGTAATTTTCTTTCAAAAATGTCATAATATGCCTATTAAACATGGAAATTTTTTTTACAACTCCAGACAACAGCGATTTAAAAACAGTGTTAATGGCCACACAAGTCAGCTGTGCATATTAGAAGACATGGAAGTATTCGAAGGAAAGGCAGGGTGAAACAAAGCAAAGAAATGTGGATGTAAATGGGGAAATTTTATCTATAACTTTATGAGAAAATTCGATTCTTATGTGATTGGGGTTTTACAGAACTAGGAATTAGAGAAGGATTTTTTTATAATCAATAAAACTTTAGAAGGCTTTGTATATCAGCAGCTTATTAAAGTCAAGGATACTCATGTGGGTTTTGTTGATATCATTATTCTTTCGAGAGTTATGAGTTAGGGGACAATGCAATCTCCCTCTACCAAAGCTTTGCTGCCTTTTCAGTGGGACAGATGAATGAAATATTCATATGCTATAATTGTCTTCTCAGATAAAGTCCAAGAGCATTTCAATAAATCACACAATAAACAAATTATTATGGAATATTTTTGAGCCTTCCATAGAATAGATGTTTGTACAAGAAGCAGAATAACAGT
Source organism: Ammospiza nelsoni (assembly GCF_027579445.1). Taxonomy (NCBI): domain Eukaryota; kingdom Metazoa; phylum Chordata; class Aves; order Passeriformes; family Passerellidae; genus Ammospiza; species Ammospiza nelsoni. The sequence goes on along the minus strand of NC_080636.1, from coordinate 34,631,361 downwards.
AAGTTTCTAGTCTGGCAATTGATCCATATTATTTTTGCTATCTTAATTGTGCAGGTTATATTTGAAACTTAATTCTATGTGAGCATCATTTTAGCATGCAGTATATTATAATTAAAATAAATCAAGTGTTCAAAAAATAAATAAATATGTAGCTATTCAATAATGAGTTTATAACTGTGTATTAAGCTGTATATATAAAAACTGGAGTGCATTACTACAGAAAACTTCTCACTTTTTATATTGAAGGAAAGAAAAAAGCCAACAAACATATGAATTATAGAAAGAGCTCAATCATAATTGCCATGCTCATTTTTTGAAAGCTGTACAGGCTTGACAGATTTGTTCTCCAGTCCCAACTGCCAACTGTATGGAAAAGTTTTAGCTGTTGGCTTTGCCTCAGGACAAATAATTTAACTGATAAGTCAGTCTGAAAATTCATACTTTTCAGTTTACCATGGACTATATATTTTCATGGTCATATAGACAAGATCAAAACAAGACTCAGACATTTAAAAGTTAATTTTTAGGGTTTTTTTAGTTTTTTTCAAGCAGTAAATGGGCAGGAAGTTCCTTAAGTGTTTGCTAGATCTCCTGGAATAATTGCAGTAGGATTCTTGTTGAAGAGATGTAAACACTGGCTTCCAGCTACATTGACTTAGTATATACAAAACTACAGTTAATATCTGGATAGTTCTAATTAATTGTCATGAAACAATCATCTCTGTAAATTCCTTACATTTTGCATCTATTTTTAAAATTGGAAAAGAGGAATACCTTTTCGTTGAGGACTACTTCTTGAAATAATGTGACTTCACTAGTGTTTGCCTAAATGACTTTTTCATATAAAGAAATTATAAATTGATGCAACCACGTAGAAAGATGTACTCAATAATTTCTTAAAAAGATGTAAACTTTTTAAATTTTGTTGCATTTTCCTGAAATATCTGCATCTCTTATTGCCCTGTACTTAACTCTAAGTCATATGAATACGCCTACAAAGTTGTATAAATTTTTGCAGAAAAAGCAATTTTAGATTACAAAATCATTCAAGATTATTCTTCCTGAAAATAGGTAAAAAAGGAAAAATCAAAATTAAAAGCCAAGTTGTGTATTTGTGGTTTCATTGTCCATTATTGCAGCAGACTTTGTATAAGGCCAGTTTCCTTTGTTAAAAGCCTCAAGGCCCGCATAATGTGCAGTTTGAAAAATTTTTCCATGATATCTATCAAGCATTCAGGCTCAGGATGTCTTGTCCACCTGTGTTGTCTCTTGTGGAAACAAATCATCTATTGCCTGCTGCATCAATGGCAAAGTAACGACAGAGGCTGAGGAAAGATGGTGGCCACGTTACCAACACAACAAACTGTTTTGAAATGAATCTCACATGACTCACACTCAGAGATCTCTTCTACGCCTTCCAACGAGCTTAAAGCTTAAATTAGGAAACTCACTTGATCAAAACTGGTAATGAACAGTACCAGTGCTGGTCCTGTGAGCAGAAGTGCTCAGGCAGCACAGAAGTTATTATAAACATCTGCCTTGCCAATGTACCCAAGTATATGTACTGCAGAGGGGTGCTGTGTCCATTTTAAATGTTTTTAAGTCTTACTGCAGCTAGAGAGCACATTGAATTGTATTCACAAAAATTACTTATCTCTAAAATTTACCTGTCTTTAGGTATCTAAACTTTTTCTGCTAGAGAAGCACTTTGGGGTCAATGTCAAGTTCTGCTATAATCAGTAATACAAGCTTTTCTTTCTCCCCATTCTTGAAAGGAACGTGGAGGATTTGTCCTCCACCTCCTTCATATTCTTTCTGTTCAGCTCTTCAAATAGTTCTTACAATAATATTTATTCTTTTATTCTGAGTCACGGCTAGTTTCCTCATTTTGCTGTTCCATAGAATATATAGAGAGATGGGATTAGCTATTGACAGGTGCTGTTAGACTCCCCTGTATAGGTGACATTTACTTTTTCTTCAGAATATGAATAGAGAACTTGAGTTCAGAAGGATGTGGACATCCTCGCAGAGCTCCACTTTTTCTGCAAACAGAATCCACCGTAGCAGTTTTGGTCAGGTCTCATTTGAAACTGTGCCCCTTTTTTTTCCTTTTTTTTTTCCCCTTTCATATCCTTTTACAAACCAATAACCTCTTGAAGAAAATACAAAACCGAATGCCCATTCAGCTATGGCAGTCATGTAAATAAACCAGTAGTAAATCTTCAATAAATGTACATTGACCTGTATTTTGTCACAATATGAAACAATACAGAAAGGAAAAGAGCCTATAAATAATTTTTAAATAATAAAGTTAAACTAAATCTTAAAGTTAGAAATACCATAATATTTAAATATTAAAAGTAAGAAGATTGTACCAGATCATCCTGAGCTTTAATCCAGTGTAATTTCAATACATTTGAAGAGGACTAGACTTTCATACATAAAAAAAATATTTCTTTAGTTAAGCACTTTGCATAATAAAATGTAGTAATTTTCTTGGTACATACTTACCTAAGATGTGAGGATTTGTAATTAAGACACTATATAATATGAAGAGATGCTTCTTCCTCTGTGCTCCTTAAAAGTAAGCATAAATTTTGGATGTCCTATCTATTTCATAACAATATGAGGTTCCAGGTGCCAAGTCATGAAGGCATTCTGTCAGTAGCAACACACGTTCATTATTCAGAAGTTGTATAAAAGACTCACTTTTCCGTGGCTGTGTGTGCTCTAGACTAATAGAGGTTACATGGTTTGAATTTTACTCTGCTAAATGTATTTTCTTTAGAGAGAGCATAACTTTGGTTCCAAGCAAATCCTCTACATTTTACTGACTGAGAACCAAAGATGCGGGCAAAATTTACTCTTCCTAACTTGGCAATAGTCGAAAAGTTCTTAATCTATGGCCAGAGGGTGCAGCTGGCAGTTGCACAATAGGGTAAAGAGCAATAATAGTTTTTATAGCTTCCTGATATTTAGCTTTCTGAAAAAACTTCTAAATGTGTACTGATAAAAATTATCATATAACCATGGGAGTCTTTGATTTGGAAAGGACCTTTAAAGATCATATAGTCCATATCAATTTACTAGTTTTATCTTTGTCAACAAGAGTAACATCTTGATTCATGTTACTATAGCACATACTAAAACCAGGGTTACATTCTTGCAATTTCACCTAAATAAAATATAGACATTCCTTTAGTGCATTTCTAGATGAAGACATTTCAGTACAGCATTTGAAAAATCTGAATAGGAAAGGTATTTAGGATTATGGTTTATTTTAAACTTCATGGAATAGTCCTTGACAGAGACAAAATTCTGTTTGTATCTCTATGGGCCAACACTTACTGTTTGCAACATACTGACCAGGAAATAGATGTTTTCTATTTATTTAAACCTTTAGTTAATTATGCTTTTTTTGGTTTTTGTTTTTTTCTTTTTTTGCATCATTCATTATTCTAAGGGGATTAAGAACTGCAATAAGATGCAAACCCTACCTCACTTCATTGCATATTGCTGCTAGGACATCACAATAACATAAAAAAATTACTATTGTATATGTATTTGGTATGTTTTCTTCAGAATATCTATTGCATGCTACGGTATAGTGCAGAAATTAGAAACAAAATGAAAAGCAGCAACAATAAAAGAGAAATCTCCATATATAAACATCTACTTTCCAAAGGTTGATAATACAGTAACACAAGCAACACACAATTCTCCCTCAGCAGAAAAGCTCCTCCCTAGCAGCCCAAGGAATGAACTTTGAAGTACTAATAAGCTTTGTGAAGTTAAGAAGTCTGAGGGGTGACAGACCAAAAGGGATCACAATGAAGACCCCTCCTGAGAACACATTGCTAGCATTCCTAGCATTCATTTCTCATTTAGGACAAAGTAAATGGTTTGAAGTCACTTCATGAAATTCAGAAAAATCTGGCTTTCTTTGTCATACTTACTTTAAATAAAAATATTATTAAAAAAAAAAAAAAAAAAAAACCAAAAAAAAAAAAACAACACAATCCAGTCTCTCTTTCAATTGAAATCTCCAGTATGGAGAAAAAAAAGAGAAAACAATCTATGCTTCCTGAATACTCACCACTCATTTGGCATGGTGAGGAGTGGGAGGAAGCAACAAACAAGACATAAAATTGAATCTTTCTAGAACACATTAATAGTAATTTCTGACTCCCTCTTCTGTCTCTGTTATAGAGCCTCACCTGTCACAGACCATCATGGAGCTCCCAAAGATTATGGTGAAGGCAGGGATCTCAGGGCATCTATACCGTTTCCTTTCCTAGGCTAAGTCACACTCACAGGCTGTCAGGGTTGCAAGAATTTTGAAAGTTACTTGTATTGCTCCATACTGGTAAATCTCACCTTAATTTTGTCGCAATCTCCTAAAAACCTTTGAATGTTTACTTGTGATCTTTTTAACGTATTTGACATGGGAATGAAAACAATTCACTATTCAATTTTGAAGACAGCAATGGGCTTGAGCTTGCTTCAAACCACATTCCTTCCTGTTTATTGGGGATCCTGGCATTGTGGCCCTGAGCATGTTAGAGAGATCTATAATGGGAATCACATAGATCTTAACAGTGAATCATGTCCTGCAATTGCTATATTTTTTGAAGTGTAATTAATACATATGTTAGCATTGTATTGTGTTTCCACTGAATTTTGCTAAATTAGAAATCTCTTGTAAAATCATCTGTCTTCAGATAAGTAAATATTGCAACTTCCACACAACAAATATCTAAAAAAAGGTGGCCGTATCTAAAATAAAAGTACTGGACTCTGATAGATATACTGGACTCCAGCATATATCTACAGGCTTCTTTTAGGAGAAAATGCACCCACTGGTACATCCAGCCATTTGAAAACTGTACAGGGATATTCCAATATGGATATGTCATTCCTTGAGCTGTCAATTAATCAGATGCCTACAGTTTATCACACTGTACTGTGATCAGGTTACAATTAACACCACTTGATTTTCCTTCCAAAAGAAGTGGTTAGACTAGCACATGTGTTTAGTGCCTTTACATGGCTTGTTCCCATTAAAGATTTTTTCTTCTAAGAGTATATTAGGAAGATATAGCACGTTGTCTTGTTCTTGTATTTTGAAACTAGGGGAGAAAATTGAGAGCTACACCATAGAGATACAAGTAGAACATCTGAATGACAAATCTTTCAAATTGGGTAGTTCCATACTTTCTTTGTTGGAAAGGAATATAAAAAATTACCCTGGGTGAAAGAGGGCACTGATACTAAGGAGTAGTTACCAGACACACATGCACAACACATGTCAAAGAAAGATCACCCTACTAATTTACCTAGTGATATAGTATTTTAATTTCATATTTTTCCCTCTTTGTACTTTAATTATAGCAGAGCATCAGCAATAATATAGTATCTATGCTTGGAATATTTATGTACAGCAGAGGGTGCCAGACAGTATGCAACAACATTTCCTCTGCTAATAATTTCTGCAAGTAATGATTTAAAGTGATGGAGAAGGAAGGTTAATGTAAAAATATTTTTAGGTTGTATCTGTGTCTCCTAGGGAAAACATAAGACCAAGTCTTCTTTTATATGTTTTAAATTGCTACATTCCACATCAGAGCACCATGTTAATAATACCAAGGTTATGGGTTTGAATCCCTTAATGATTTTTGTTGGTCTCTTCCAACTCAGAATAACCTGTGATTTATTTTTCCAGGTGTGTTAAATAATGCTTCACTTCTTTCTCCATTCTTTTCTGTACACAAAGTACGGCCATGAGGAGTAACACTCAATAATCTTATGACAATATTATTTTCTGTGGAGAAAGGACTGGATTCAAGGAGATTGTACTGTAGACCCAACTGAGACTCTCATTATCTTGTCATTCTTCCTGAGGATTTTAACTCACTGTGAGGTCACCAGACTTTTTCAAGTAATTTTCTTGCAGCTAATGGTGTATTGAATGCTTGGAAATATCAATGAGACCTGCTATATGCAAGTTAAATATTATTACCGCCTTTGTATCTTTACTGTTGGTATTATACCTACATGACTGTGAATTTCTTCATTAAAAGCAGGACTAATATACTAAAAGAAGACAGCTTTAATACAGAGTTCAAATTGTGCATGCTGAAAAAACATTATTAATTAATATGTCCCAAACGGGATTGATAAATCAGCTGGACTTTCACAAACTTTAGCCTTGTTTTTTTAGTATTAAATGTGTATTTAATACATTGGATAACAGCAAAGTTAAGGTCTGCACTTAATTCACATTTGATGCTAAGCAGATTGGAGAGCAATGTTCCATTCAAATGTTTCTTAATAAATTTATGAAATTGCCACCAAGAAGAAAATTATATTCAACAAATATGCATCCTAATTGCATCCTCCAATCAAAGCAAAAAGAAGAAAGGCCACACATTCTAAATCTTTTTATGCATGAAGATTAATATATGAGTTTACTTTCCACATGAGACTTTGGTAAAAGTGCAGTAGAAACTTTCAGTCATAACAAACAAGTGATGTAGGGAAAATCAATAAGAGAAAAAGAAAAAAAGCCAACAAACCAGTACATCTGATCTCAAAGTGGTGCATCACAAAATAAACTCTTAAAAAGCAATTACTCTCTTTGAAGCACTGTAAACAAATACTGATCTATAAAACTGCATCTGTAATATAACATATCTTCATTCAGAATTATCCACAAGAAAATTTTTAGATTTCACTTTAAAAAATGAGTTTCTAAACCCCAAAGAATTTTCATAAATGGGTAAAAGAAAATATTTCCTTGTTCCAATATCCATTCCTTGTCAATCATGGAGCTGATGGAATGTTTGAAATGCAAATCAAGCTTTCTGTTTCCATAAATTTTAAAAAAATTAATAAAATGCTGGACTTATTTTACTCTGTTCAATATTTACCATTTTTGACTAATATTTTATTGAGACAAATGTCAGTACAAAACTGACACGGCTCTGGAGCCATCTGAGGAACTATTCACTGTAAAGTTTAATTGAGCATTATTTTTCCCATCTCCCAGAGTCACAGGTTCAAAAAGTTTATTCTTCTGATGGCTAGTTTTATTTTTAACTCAAACAACACTCTTTTCATTGCGTATTTGTTCATTGTGTATACTTGCGCATAACTGAATATATTCCTTCTTGTGTGAGTGACCTCCAAATATTACATGAATTAAACCAAATATAATTCCAATATTTGTAATTTGAATTTATTTTGGAATGGTATTTTTTTTTCTTATTGACTCAAAATTTATACTTATGTATTACTCATATGTCTAACGCAAATTAATAAGAGTTTCCTGCTACTCCACAAAATGCCATAGGTAAGTGTCTGAGCACATGAATGCACATTAAATGGTTGACATAATCATAAATAGGGCCAATTCTGTGTTATTTATTTTATATGAAATATATTTACAATAGTGAATTGGAAATTGGTGAAAATTAACACTTTCACTCTCACTTTTTGAATTTACCTGTGTGTGCTACAATGGAAAAAGTACTTTAAAAAACCTAGAAGCATACTGAAAGTGTGCACATTTTGCTGCACAATTGGCAGGCACACTATCACGTTAACTTGTACCACATGAATTTTACACTAGTGAATTATCTAGAAGCTATTCCAGGTAGGCAGTACAGGTACTGCTGTGCTACGAGTTACCCAAAGATCAGAGCAAAATGCAGGGCAAAACCACACTGCTTCTAGCATGTTATTTTGATTGCTGTGCAGTCAGGCAGTCATTACTTGTCTGAAACCCGTTATCCAAAGTTCATTCACACACACACTGCTATTCTCCCAAATGTTCAGAAAATGTGCTGTCACAACCAGCTCTAGCTCTTCTATTGATCCACATTCTTTCTCTAAGCATTCACCTTTGTGATAATTTTTTTCTTTTTTTCCCAACATTTAAGACAAGTAACAGGCTTAAAGTTAGAGAGGTAGTTCTTACAGCACATACTGAAGTGTGTACATGCTTGTAGCAAAGTGTAAAACAAAAGGATTTTCAAGCCAGAGAGCTCTGCAGAAAGTTATTTCTTCTTTAGGAGATGAATACTCTTGGCCAACACTGTAATACTAACAGGAGCTGCATATATCCACCAATGAGTCTTAAATGAAATGAGCAAGGCAAGGAAGTAAAACCCAAAAAATCTATACTACTTTTTGGTTTTTTATTTTAAAATAATTCTAAGAATTCTAGACTTTGCTAGAGATATCTGAGATGTTAAACAGAGCTTTATGAACAGGTCTGCTCCTTCAGTGAAAACTTTGAGAAAAGAAAATGACAAGAAACTCAAAGTTTTATCCAAAAAACCCAGGGGATTTAAGTTTCAAAATGTTAGCCTGTTGACTATGGCAGCTGCATACCAGTGCAAGAGAAGCTTGGAAACAGAAGTAAGCGTCCAAGGAGAGAAGCACAGCGTCCTGCTTCCCGGCAAGTGCACCAAGAGCGCACCTACATATGAGGGCAGTATCTTAACACTTCCGTGCAATTCCTCTCTGACATGAAAGGGTACACAAAGACTCTTGGTAAATCCCTTTGGACAGGATTTAAGGAAGGTTTTTTATTAAATTATACAAATGTATTAGAAATTTTTGTCATGAGATCGTGCAAAAAAACCCAGGGTGTGAAGTTACATAGTCTGTTCTTACTTATCAGACTGAAGCTAACACAGGTTTTTGCAATACTTTTGATGAAAACATAGTCTTCATTCTTTGCTAAGTTCTACAAATAGAAAGACCTGAAAAATTATTAAGACTTTTATTGAAATGATGAGAGCTGCAGTGTGAAAATAATTTCCTACAGTGCAAGAACTAGTACCAACTAAATTCATAATTACCCTTCACACAATAGTGTGAATTGAATACTGTGTTCTGGCAGTAATGATAGATTTATTGCTACTTTAGTGAGCATTTTGTCTGAGAGAATTTTTCTTCTTAAGTCACCAAGCAGACATGTTGCTCAGCCTTTCAGTTCCTTGGAGACTGATATTATTTAGCAAATAATTGGACTCACATACATGTCCAGGCATAATGACTGAAGTAATTTTGAAAATCAAGCTGAAGAGAGGAAAATGTAATTTAAAAACAATTACTTGTTATTATTCTTATGTCGGTAGGCACTGCAGGAGAGGTGAGTTCAAACTAAAACTTCAGACACGATATCAGGTATGTACCAGAATTTCTCCCAGTTGCCATAAAAGCTGAGGCAAAGGGGTTTGGGGTTTGAACCATCTCTATATAAAGAAAAAAAAATAAATAGTAATCTTTGGACTTGAATGCTTTATTGGCAAATTTTGTTCCTTCATCTTGTACAACCCCCTCACAACTGTGAGGTGTGAGCGAGCTGGTTGAAAGGAACAGAAAAACTTGTATACTCAGGCACTGGACTGAGAACAGGTTCTGTTGAAGGGATATTTGGCAGTTATGGCAGGTTAGGCTTGAAAGGTCCTGTTTAAAAGTTATGTCTGTAGACTTGAGCATTTCCTATCAAAAAGGGCACATTTAAAAGTAATTCTGTCATTAGAAAAAGCTTATCAAGAAATTCTATTATAAAGCTTTTCAGTACATTATCAGAAATCTAAAATCCCATATATAGATTAGGGAGAAAAACCACTCCTTCTCTACAAAGTTTTGACAGTTTCAAGCTTTAAACTGGACAGTCCCAATATCTTTTCTGTCATTTGCTGAAACTATGCAAGAGGCACAGCTAATTATTTAGAATATAAGTTAACATTACTCCTAAGATTTTTTAAGGATTTCTTAAGTTTTGGATACAAATTAGATAAAAACTGCCTCCCTCCACTGAACTACTAATTTGAGAGGCAGAAATAATAATTATTTTCTCTGGAAAAGATCTCTGAAAATTCATTTTTTTAATTTGTTTTCATTTTATCACAGCACATCGTGATTTCTGGGCTCTGATCAACACAGGATGTTCAAATTCAGATAATAGAAAAAAGGAAGTGTTGATGGCTCTTGTTTTAAACCTAGTGATGTGCTGCATGGTACTAGGTTTGGTCTGTGCCTCTGTAACCAAGCAGTCCAGAAAAATTATTTAGCATGACAGCTGAAGAAAGCTACTTAACTAATTCTAAATCTGTAGTTAAAATATGAACAATTTGAGGCAGTCAGTTACAACTTGCATTGAACAATTTTGGCCAGGCAGAATAATAACTAGTATTTCTAAACTCAGGTATGCCTGCAAGATTTTCTTATTTTTGAGATATAAAGATATGTTTAACTGTATTTGTGAGCATCTAAAAAGTTTTTGTGATGAAATAGTAACCATGTAAATGACACAAGCACTTGTTTTTTTCAAAGTTTCCTTCTACAGCAGCAAAAGTCAAATCAATTCAATGATTATGCTAGTAATTAATTATTTAGAAGTGTCTGAAAGAAAACAAAAATCTTTTGCTTTTGAGAGTCAAATCTTTGAGTACACATTGGAATATGGCACAGAAATACTCTGATCTCTTGTGGAGTCAAAAGTGAAGGTATCTTCAACAACAAGAGTCACAAGAAGAGACATTGTGTAATAAATACCATCATAAATTTAGAGGAAAGAGTTCTGCAAAAGCAGATTTTTTTCTGACTAATTTATAAAATTTATATTGTTTCCCATTTTAAATAACATTGAATGATATATTTCCTACCTACAGCATAAATATCACTTGTTCTTCATAAAGCAGAAGTAATAGTGTGTGAATGAAAAAAATATTAGTGTTGTTTTATTCCTCAGTCAATAACAAGATATCAACTAATGTGTCCTCAGTAGATTTAGAACTTCTAAACAGTGCTGGAAATTAAATTAGTTATCACTGACTACACACAACACAGTGGTTTTCTCCAGTTTTAATGAATGATTAAGCTATTTAGTGCAATCACATGGCTCATTTAAATTATGCAGCTATATATATTCTAGAAAGTAGCTGGAAAATGTTTCTTCAGATTAAAGAGTCACATTAGATAAATACATATATCAGATACAGTAATAACCCTCCAAAATATGAGTGCTTAAGTGTTGAGTAGTAATGTACTAATCTTTGTTACGAGATCTGAATGTAGAGTCTCCAGACAATGATAGAAAATCTATCGGACTGCAATGATATTCAAGAAGCTCACATTGTTCAAGCTCTGAGAAAAAATGAAACTAAAAAACCTTAAATTTAAGAATTCTTTATAATATTACATAGTGTTTACAATTAGGAAGAAAATTTTGCTGATGTTTTCCTTTTAAGAGTGCACAGTTGTCGAGTTCTCAGTATCCCTTACAGTGAGACACTTGTGAGCAGCAAAAATCCAGCTGACTTACACTAAACCAATCTGTATTCTGTGTTAACAAATACTGAAATTGTATTGCATCTCCTGGGTGGAAGATCACTACATTTCAGTGTTATCTTCCGTTTTTAAACCTCCTTTACTCAGGAATATGTAATGAATCAACTATTCAGATTTAGGCTCTGTTATTCAAGTATAAAGCATAACCAGATGTGATGACCCTGACGTGTTTGCCATTTGTTCATTCATATTTGTTGCCTAAGCCAGTGGCAGACCTGTTTTCCATTTGGGTCTGTTTTTACGCAATTGCTTTTATCAGTTTCACAGCTGGTCTGGCTGGGGAACCAGGAGGTCGAAAATGTCAAAGCTTGCATCGTCTATGGCTCAGTTAGGGTTACAATTTTCACTGGGTCACTGGTTCCTCTGTGTTCCGCACTAAATGTTAGATACTGGGCACACACATATTTTGAGATCCCTGAATATACTTATGGATTGGAACAGGAGAGTTTGGTACTAATTACTTTGCTACTATTTTACATTGCATTACTTTGTGTCTTGTCTAACTCCATTTCTACTGAGCTGCAATTTGTGTGTATATTTTGTTTACATAATGTAGTCACATTAGAATCAAATGTAGACACATTAAAAATGTGGATCTAAATACAGAGATTGTATAAGTCATCTCCATTCATCCTTTTTATGATTTGAGTTTTGAAAGGGTAAAAATTGGATATTTACATAAGAATAAATGTCTCCCTACTTATCCCAGGAAAAGTAATCCTTACTGATGTTCAAATATCTCTGTCCTTAATTTCTGATGCTTCAATAAATTCCTTTTTGTATAGGAATACAAAAGGCAAAAACAAAGGCAGTTAGCAACTTAAACCTCAAAATAGTCTAAGGAGTTGTCCTTGACTTTTTGTTTTTACATTAGTTTATCCTTTCATGATAATTTTCTGAAAGCATTCAGTTGTCCAGAGTTCACTGAGCATACATTTGGCTTGATTGCTTGAGTATTTGAGGAAAGCAAATTTTAAACTGAACATCTGATTATCAAATTTTTGGTTTGCCTTCATGCTGGGATGGTTAGATACCATGAATCATATTATATCTGGATTTTGATTGCCTGGCATACATTGCTAACACCTATTATAATCAAACACAGTTGGAAATTCAAAGTGAAATGCTTAAGTTAGTCAAATACATGTGCTACTGCACCAAAGTAAGACCACAAACTGATTGTAATATTCATAATTCACAATTAAAATTACTCACTAAGAATTATTTGCTAAAAAAATTACTGAATCACTCTGAATAATGAATAAATTTGAGAAATTAATCACTCTCAAAGAGAGAAATGCAAAATTCATCAAATTATTTCTTATGAATTACTTTTGGTTTTCAATGTTAAAACATTGTGATAATGATATAGTTAAATCAAATAAAAGGTAAAACTTGGCTATATACTATGAAGATAATATTCACAGTACTCTAAAGGACAAGAACAGAAGGCAGAGACTGAGAGCAGAACTACAGAAAATCATAAATATTTCTTTCTCTGAGCTACAATTCAGAAGTTTTAGTAATTATCCCCTGCACTTACCTTTTAGTGGGTGAAGGATGACATTTTCTCATCTTGTATAGACTTGTATACTTCCTAAAAATTTTTATCTGATATGTAATTGATTAGAAATACATGCATATGCATTTTTATTAGAGACCCTATAATGAGCATGAAAAGATTCCTTTTCCAGAATTGTCCCTCGTAGAGTACAGACTAAAATAATATAATAATAATTACAATACTGTTATTAACTACTGTTACACTGTTATTAATTACTTGTTATCCCTTGTAATACACTAGGTAGCAACCCTCCAGTACCTAAAGAGAGACTGCAAGAGAGCTGGACAGGGATTGCTTACAAGGACACATCACCACAGGACAAGGGGGAGAGGCTTTAAACTGAAGGAGAGTAGATTTGGATTAGATTTAGATTAGATAGTAAGAAGAAATTATTTACTGTGAGTGTAATGGAACAGGTTGTCCAGAGAAGTTGTGGATGCCCCATCCTTTAAAGTGTTGATGACCAGGTTGGTTGGAGCTTCAAGAAATTTGGACTAGGGGAAAGTATCCTTGTCCCTGGCAGGGGGGTTGTAACGTGGTGATTCTCACTGTCCTTTACAACCCAAACCATTCAAGTATGTTTGGAGGATACCTCGTGTGAGAGAAGATATCAGTAATGCATTGTGTCATCCTCAATAAACTTTACTCTCTAACAGGCCCTAAATTAGACTCATTCTCTCCACTGCCTTATACTTGTCCACAGATCACTACTGAACTAAGGACAGCAACTTTGCCATTGCTGTCTTCAGCAGAAGTAGCTAAACTTTTATGATGGAACATCTGAACAACTGGCAAATTGGCCAGAATCCGTGGAGACCTGTGGCTCTGTCAAGTTTATGGATAGAGACAGAAGGAGGAAAAAAATCTGTACGTGAATCAACTAATTTTTGCTGACAATGGGATGGTTGAACAAAAACACAATGTTTTAAAGAAATCCATGACTATTCAACTGAGGCTACACAAATGATATCTTCATCATCAATAAAAATTATGTACATCATCCTGTAGAGTTATTCAGTCAACAATTTTAGGAGGATGTCTTTTTTATAGAGTATGAAAGATATGGGAATCCTTTCCTAGGATATTGGGTTTTATGGAGCAGCACCAGCACATTTGCAAATATTTGGTATGAAAATAGCATTCCTTCAAACACGTTAGACAGCACATTCAGCACAACACACTGATATTTAGCTGTCTGATTCTCATTAATGTTAATAGGAGTTGTGTGGCTGCATCCCAGCAGACTTAGTTGAATTTTTGCCCCTTCCAGCTCACTTTCACATACCACATGCCTGTGCAGTGCATTCTGATTACTGGAGTAGTTCTTCACAGATGATACAGTATCAGATGATTGCACAGCACTAAACGTCTGAATTGTGGTAGAGATCTCATGGAATTAAACTTTTAAAGAGTAATTAAGAAAGAGAAGCCAAGAATACTGCAATGGAAGAGAGTAAACCCCAATAAATGGAGTGTTGTACTTTCAAGAAAAGTCATTATTTGAGGCAGTGATTACAAATGGTAGCTTGGTCACTGTCTAGAGAAATACGCTTGGGCTAGGATGATCTGCCCTAATTCTGTGCCACTTTGGATAAATAATTTCACTTTCTCTGTTTTGGTTTCAATAGTAGCAAAACAGAAATAGTTGAACTCATCTTTTCTTCATATTGCCAGTCAGAAGACAATGTAAAATAAGTATTATTTATCCCTAGCTCAACTGAATCGCCTAAGATCAAAAAATTACCTATATTTAATGTCAAATATATAGAATAATTGCTTAGCTCTATTCAGAAGTCAAACTTCTCTCAAATCAAATTTGTATATAGTGAACACAGAGTTAACTTTTAAAATATAGTCAAAATAAACAATATGTATAAGCCAGATGTAATTTTGATTAGTGAAGTGAACAGAACCTTGCCGAGGTGGTTTTATGTAATGACCAATCAGCTTTCCTTAATCCTCCTTTGTTAAACTACTTCAAATTCTAATCTAATTTGCATGAATTTTAAAATGCTTCTGAAACTGTATGGATAGCTGCAGCCATTGTTTACATAGAAAATTTACAATGATGAAGCAACCATATCCAAATTATTCCTAGCAAGTCATATGATTACCAAATGTTTTCTTTTCTTTTTTTCCCCCCAAAAAAACTGGATCGATTCAGATATCTAGTGTTGTATCTGGTGTGGTGTTATTGACTCTTAGACAGGCAGAACAGGGCTTGTGTGATTTAGGATGTAAAAGTTCATCAAAGTACACAGCATCACAAAGCGAGCTTGAAAAAGTGTAAGCTTTGAGCACTGGACACTCCTGCAGAATCCATGACCCAAAATTTAGTTCTTAGGGTCTGGATGCAACTTATGAGTCGAGTTATGTGGTTAGATAGGACTTAGCAACATCTTTCTTCTGAATATGGAACTGTCTAGCCACTACTAATGACACACTTGAATGAGATATGTTGGCCTCGTGCATAACATACATTGCATGATATATTTCCCTCTATCACCTTGCTGCCCAGAATTGACTGATAAACCTAAGCAGCTATGAAGTATTTTTTATGGAGCAGAAGAATCTATTAGTATTTAAGTGTTGAGAAAGCTTCTCTCTCATATAACCCCGACTTCCCCACACATGCACACATCAAACTTGGGCATAATTTGAACTGAAACTATTCAGCCCAGCAATGTCATTTCCGGACTGAAATGATTCTTGCTTCTTGTGAAAAGATAACTTTATACTCCTAGAGAATCATAAATTTGAAAAGTAGCACTAAATTACCTCTTATATTCAGTTGCCTACATTCCACTTTCTATTTTTTTTTTTTTTTTTATCTGGTATTAGTTATCAGAGTAAGGTCTCATTAGGATAGTTAGGATATGCTTAACCTTCCCACTTTCAACTTGAAAACTCATTGCAAGGAAATGTAATTTCTTGTAATACATTTGATATTTAGTATCAAGTTTGGTGCATCATGTCTATCCTTTAATTGCAGTTGGAATATGTTTTAAGAAGCAAATTAAACGCCTTGAAAAAGTTAAAGGCTATCTTTACAGTAGTCTACCCATCACGGCCACCTTTAATACAGTAAAAAGTGTTAAAGTAAATTTTGCAAATTTATAGATATGTATGCAGACCTCCTACTGTCCCACTAACCCAAAAATCAGTGAAGATAATTTGAACTAAAAACTGCAGGTACTAAATCAATTGCCAATGAAACATATTCACATTGTTAGACCCAAACTGTGAATTCTCAATAGGAGAGATAAAAAGAGTATCCAAATACCCCTTTCTATTGCATTTGACTTAAAACTCTGAATCCCAGATCTATAAGAGATTATGAAGGGAAATAACAAAGTGTTTTGGCCCTGAGCCTGTGTACATCATGCTCTGATGTCTGTGTCGCATTTTCCCACCTCAATCTCCACCCATTTTAAAGATCTGATTACATTTTGAAGCTGCATCTTCATTTAAGGTCAAGAAAAAAATCTCTAACATGTTAATCAAAGTGAATACTAATGGTCATATCTCAGTTCTGACATTTAAAAGAAATTTCATGCAAATGAGATACATGACTGTCTTACTAGAGAAGGCTATCAAATACTGAATTCAGAAACAGAATGAAATTCATTATATTGACTGAAATCCTTCATGTGCATCCTCTAAAGTGAGAATTAGACTTAGATTTGTAAACTTTGAAGCTTAGGAACCCTTGGGTATATGCTCCTTAGTGCATCCTGAAGTCTCTACTACATAAAAATTAAAAGTATAACATTAAACAAAATTTCCTGCTGTTGCATTTTCTGTTCTTGTAGACTCAGAAGTGAAGGGCTGACAAGTTGAACAAATTCCTCTGATAACCCTGAAGATTGCCTTTAAAGCAAAAAAATCTACATTATTTTATGATAGATTCCTTTTTAATATTTGGCTTTACTACTTTCCTCTAATCTGATTTTATTAAAAAGTAATATATTCGTTAATTCATATGTTACTCTTTCAATAAATGCTTAATTAAATATGAAAGCTAACTTTGTTATTTCAGGAATGAATAAGTACTGAAAATGAAAAGTTATTTGTAGTAGTCAAAAAAAGGTCAACAGTAGTAAAGAGGTGTAGCGCTATAGATGGATTAAATAACTTCACATTTTTGAGGAATACACACAGCACAGGTAGCTCAGCAAGGAATGCAGGTTGAGCCGTGGGTGATGGGAGCTGCAGGCAAGAGGCCATGAACTGGTACCTGTCCAGTTATATCTGTTATATCTGTACATCCCCAAGGGCCTGAGCACCCGGCCAGGTGACCAGACACAGAGAGACACAGCAGGAGCCTGCCTCTCAAACTTGCACTGCCTTGGACTGTCACGGTATAAAAGCTCAGGTTTTCACCCCCTCAGACTGTAAGGGTGGAAAATCTCAGGTTTCCTTTTGACTGTGGTCTGTCCTCAGAGACACCCAGATCAAGCTGTTGGTTTTTGTTGAACCAAAAATTGATTTCAATGATCAAAATATTTGAGACTTTGCTCTGGAAAACCTGAGGTTGGACCCATAAGGAAATCTGGTCTGACAGTGAGTGTGTGGTGTGTGGGGAATTGTAAGACCCTACAACTTGCTCTACAAGGTTCTTAAAAGGGATTACTCTTTATTATGTCCTCTTGAGTTAGACACACAGGAAAAACATAGACAAGATAATCTCAGGAGGTCAAAACAACAAAATCTCTACTGACATCTTCAGAAAATCAGAGCACTTTGGCAGAAGTTTAGGTCAGCATTCAGTCAACATAAAACATTTCACAAGCATTTATTTAGCCCATTCAGCTTAGCAAATCCAAAGTTCATCCAATTTTAAATTACTCAAAACTCTGAGAAGAGGGATTTGGAAGAAGAAGAAAGAGTGACAAAGATGAAGATAGGAGCAAATTCTGGTGTTAGGGTAAAAAAGTAGCAATGACAATGCATTTGCTGTTTGATAAGACTGACCAAGTTTCTGCTGTTAAAAGTTTGCAAAATCCTGTATCTTTAGCAAGATTATTGATAATAATATTCCTGTATCCTTTCTTTGTTGTCTAATCTTGCAGAAGACCTCCTGATGAATTCTTGTCTCTCATAGGTGTCAATGGTGACAAAAAACATGGAACAGCTCATAGATATATATATAGTCAGTAGCAGAAATATTTCCCACGTCTGGAATCCAAACCAATTTCAAATAGAAAAGAAAATAATATAAACTAAATAGATACATGTTCTTGTTCAGGTACCTAATGGAAAGCTTTAATGAATTAAAAATCCTTAATAATCCTCATTTCTCGGGCCAATATGCTCAAGCATCTACCTTTGCTTTGAGCACACAGCCTTCTCTTTGGTTTTGCATGTGGGCAAAGAACTACATTGGTTTCAAAGAACTACATTGAAGACTCCTACATAAATCAGCTAATTCAACTAAGACCTAAGTTCAAGTCTTTTTCACTTGTTACCTCTAATTATATAATTTTTTATTTGTTCTGAAGGTCCTATCAACAGGTAATAACAAAGGCCACCTTTTTCTCCAATTAAATTATGCTTAATCTACTTAAAAGTCAATTGTTTTTAACTATGGCTATATTATCAGCCATCAGTTACACTAGGTATTTGGCAATATTTAATCCTATTTAGGAACAACAGAAAATACAGATTCGAATCACATTGTGTCAGTTGCTTGAGAGCATTTACTATAAAATATTTTTCTATTTTCTTGAGGTATCATAGCTTTTAAATTAGAAGCCTTTTACTCCTTCAAGAGTACAAACTATTATTCCTTAACAATACAGTTGTAATGATTGGAATTGGAGCCAGCACACAAAGAGAAGCTGACAGAAGCTGTGAAGCTGTGGGGCTATCAAAGAGTTCTGACTTCAATGTTAACTCTTTCTTCAATTGGAAATTGTGAATGTGTATACACTGGATTTCAACCTAATCAAATTATATACATTTATTGGCAGTTGTTGAACCAAAGGAATTAGCTTGTGTTAAGATATATTAAAAAAAAGGACTCTGTTGTAAAAATAACAAAACCAGTAGATTTACAGTTACATCTCAATACAAAATATATTACCATGAGTAGGATGAGAGGAAGTTAACAAAGATTTTGTAAAGACATTGCACTGAACACATAAGTAATAGGCAAGTCATCGAAAAATAAACCTCAGTATCATTAATAATAGATCTTTCTAGTAATGCAAGAAAAAAATTTGTTACTATATTGAAAAATCTAAAGCAGTCTATTGGGTTCACAATTAAAAAGTTTAATAGAAAATAAATGCTATTATAGTCCTGATTTTAAAACAAGAATGATTTGTAGCAGGCAAAAAATTAAGTCCATCACTGAAAAAAAAATAAAAATTCAGAAGTCACTAATCTTCTTCCTCTGGGTGAAACTGATTTTCTCATCTGTAAATTTACAATTCAAAAATACTTCCTATAAATTTATAAATTCATTAAAAGATGATTAGCAAATTCTAAGTGTTTTCATCTATTTTCCTATTCTTTTCAGACTAAAAAGCGACAGATAAAGCCCTTTCGAGATACGATGGAGGAAGTTAATTTAGAAGACAGGACCACTGGCAGACAGAGAGGCTTTAAGGCATTATTACACAGATGGCTAAATATTGTACCAGAATAGAGATGTTCTCACTAACTCTACAAATTGATTAACATATTTATCATATATAGATGATAGAAACGTGGGCCAATACTCCCATTTCACTCAATATCTAGAATGACAGAAAATCCTGGCTCTATTTAAGTATCTGATGTATTCCATCACTACAACCCTTCTTTTAACTGCCAAAAGCTTCACATAACCTTAGTCATCATGATTTACAGTTTTAGAGGTTTTTTTGGTAGATCATCATTCTGTGATTCTGTGAAAAGTCTAAATCTACAAAACTGATCATGATATTTCTTTTAATAAAGGCAGAAATATCTGATACTTTTACCTGAAGTTTTGGCTGGGACAGAGCAAGTTTTGTTCACAGTAGCTAGCACGAGACTATGTTTTGGATTTGTGCTGAAAAGAGAGTTGGTAAAGCAAAGATGTTAAATTATTGCTGAGCAGCATGTATACGGAGCCAAGGCCTTTTCTGCTTCTCGCAGCACCCCATCAGTGATGAGAATGGGCATGCACAAGAGATTGGGATTGGGCATAGCTGGGACAGCTGCCCCCCCTGACCAAAGGGACGTTCCAGGCCACATGATATCTTGCTCAGTAACAAAAGCAGAGGAAATAAAGGAGAAGAAGTGGGAAGGGCATGACACAATACAACATGACACAACACTACACACAACATTTAGATATGTGTCATTTTTCTTCTCAAGTTGTTGTTCTCCTGGAGATGACTAAACACCTGTCTGAAAAGAGTGAATGAATTCCTTATTTTGCTATGTTTGCAAATGTGGTTTTTGCTTTACCTGATAAAATGTCTCTATCTCACCCCATAAGTTTTTTGCATTTTCACCCTTTCAATTATTTCCCCCATTCCCCAGGCAGAGTAGCTGTGTTGCCAACTGGGGTTAAACTGGAAACCCAGAAAAATTCTGAATTTGCTTACTTTTTTATACAAGTGGTAATATCAAGATGTATTACCAATAGTCAGAAATATTAATAGCTTTGAAAATAGCAAGAGGAAGGTTCTATCAAATGGCAAATCCTCATTTGGTATTACTTAAAAAAATAAAGTATGCCTGTGACAAAGCAAGCAATAATGAGACAGATCACAAGCAATTAAACTGTACTATCAATCCACACAGTTGAGAAAATTACATGTTGTGATATTTTATAGCTTCAATTTTTATAGTTAGGCATGGAATCCATACATTTTAATATGGAAGAAACAGTTTCAAATAAAAAAATGATGAATCAAAAATTATTGTATTCACTGGATCTATAAAAGAAGACTGGCTCTCCAAAAAGACCTGGCTGCAGCTGCACAGGTTTATGGTGTTTAATAAAGTGATTGTTTAAAAAAATGTGAAGTACCTTGGCAATCAACTGTTACCCAAGAAGGTAAGATTTGGTAGAAAGAGGATCATGTTTGAAATTTCTTGCTTTCATATTTCTTTCCTGTCTGGAAATAAAATTATATTTCATCTGAGCAGTACATCCAACATAAATAAAATTTTACTCCAGTGATGATCAAGCTTGCTACTTAGGAACCAAATAGACTTTTCTTAATTGCTGCAAGAGATGTATGATATTCACCTCAAACTTATTCCAAGATAACTAGAGGAACTTAGAACTGGTTCAACTGATTCATAGAATCATCATAGAAACATGGAATGCCCTGGGCTGAAGGGGACCACAAAGAACATCTAGTTTCAACTACCCTGCCACAGTCAGGGACACCTTCCATTAGACCAGGATGTTCAAAGCCTCATCCACCTTGGCCTTGAATATTTCCAGGTTTGGATATCTACAGCCTTTCTGGGCAACATATTCCAGTGTCTGACCACCTTTACAGTAAAGGATATCTTCAAAGTGTCTAATCAAAACCGCTCTCAGTTTAAACCCATTCCCCGTCCTGTCACTACATGCCCTTGCAAATACTCTTTCACTGACTTTTTTAATTGCCTTTTTTAAGGTCTGGAAGGCTGGAATTTATTCTTCCTGAAGCCTTTTCTTCAAGCTAAATTATCCCACTTCCCCTAGCCTTCCTTTATAGCAGAGGGGCTCCATCCCTAATCAGCTTTGTGGCCCTCTTCTGGACTCCTTCCAACAAATTGATGTTCTTCCTGTGCTGAGTAGCCCAGAGCTGGATGCAGCACTCCAGATGGGATCAGAAAAGTGGGGCAGAATCATCTCCCTTGCCCTGTTGGCCACACCTCTTTTGATGCAGCCCAGGGCATGTGTGGTTTTCTGGGCTGCAAGCACACATTGCCTGCTCACACCCATTGCCTTCTCATCCACCAGCAACCCCAAGTCCTTCTCAGCAGGGCTGCTCTCGAGCTCTCCATCCCCCAGCCTGGTCTGTCACAGCCCAAATGCAGCACCTTGCACTTGGCCTTGTTAAACCACAAGAGGTTCCCAAGTGCCCACATCTCGAGCTTGTCCAGGTCCCTCCAGATAACATCCTGTCCTTCAGGTGTGTCAACAACACCACTACAAACATAAAGAATAAAAGTTTCTCTCTATAAGATTTTTTGGTACTAGGTAGCAGCTGTCCTTCATGATTTAAAAAAAAAAAAAGGCAAAAATGACAGACTTTATTAGATTTAATTAGCTGTGCACCATTGCTACTGTCATGTAATAATAAAATTTTTGACAATTTACACTATTACATGTCACTGGAAGTACACCACCAGCTAGATCAAATGCACTGCACACAAAAATAAAGATAACATTGCATAAAAAAATTCTTTAGAATTTTAAGACGAAGCATTCTGGAAAGCAAAAAGGTATGACATAAGGATAAGTAATTTCTGCATAAGTTTACAAAAGTGCAGAATTCTAAATCTTGAAGATTCTAATGAAAACAGATTTTTTATTAGGAAAAATCTCTAACATTCTGACACCAAAAGATCAAACTGCTCCATTGAGAACTACTTTAGGATTGACTCTACAATCAACAGAGTACATGTTGTTTTGCACACAAGGTAACACACATTAATTAGCTGATGTAATATTATGACTAACAGATGGGATGCATAAAACAGTGCCAACAACACTTCAGCAGTTCTTATTTAACACATTCACCTTTAGGAAAGTTATGAAGATTCAAGGATAATGTCATTACCTTTTCCTTTTATGTCTTCAAATGCCCTGCTTTGATACTGATGTTTAAGTGTGAGACTGATGTTATTCAGGACATTGTCGTTTTTCTTCAGTCTAGCTTGTAAATTATGCCTGCAGTATAAAATATTGGTAACTGAGAGCAAAAAAAAACCACATTTTCATATAATACTGTAATTTAAACATATATTTTTCTAAGAACATTACTTTCCTCTTCACATCAAATATGAATGTTTGTATAGACTTCAAATGCAGAAGGGAGTCTTAAGTGTAAATCTTGAATAGATTGTGCTAAGTCTACTACACCTTTAAAAAGTTTCTGATATTTTTTAAACAAAAAATGTCATGATTTTACTGGCAGCTATTGCTGCTTTACAGATGGTCAAGGACATATGTGGTTAAGACAGAATGAAATGAATTAAAAGAAATGGACTAAAAGCTGCAAATAACTACTGTTCTCAAAAGCCTTAGATAAAAAGTAAGCTCCATGGATGATTTCCAAACATGCTTGTTGCATTAAAATATTTAGTAGAATAGTTAATGCAAACATTTGAATTTTAGAAAAGTAGAACTCTGAAAAATGCCTGCGAAAGCCTTGCAAACTATGATCTTCCCTATGGACTACTAGGAAAATCAAATACATAAAATAAAACCTGGGGGCAGAGATTAGACTTCTCCTTCCAAACTGCCATCCACAAACTAAATGCATCTTTTTTCCTGGGCTCCAGCCTCAATTGCCAAACTGGCAGAGTGGGATCAGTGGAGTGCTCCAATCCTCGCTTTTTATTAGCTCAAAAAATATGAGAGTATCACCAACCTCTTGCATCCAAGTTCCAAAATAGGCTGCTTGAATTACCCCTACATTGCATGCAGCCTTGCTATCAATGTAAGGAGCACACTCTGTATGTAAGTCCTTGTATTCTAAATGAAGAATTCTTATTAGTTCCCTTGTTACAACATTAATACTGATACTTTAAATTACGCAGAGTTAAAATTATACAAACAAAAACTGTCTAGTATCTGCCTCTGGTGATCTCTTCCCCCTTGACTGCCCCACTGGATTTTTTAAGGTAAATGACCAGGCCAGGGGAGAAGGGTGTATAGCTACTCATCAACATCCTGGTTCCATGGGACTACATTATGAAAGGTTGAACCATCTTTATTTCTCCCACACAGAGTGTGTTATGCATATAGATACCTTTGTTTCAGGAATAAATTTTAAGCATGTTCAGCAAATGCCCAGTTTTCTCTCTATCTTAAATTTTGTTTTAGGTTCCTGTTCAAGACACAAGCGTTAGATTTTGTAGAAATCTGTTTACCTCATCCTGCAACTTAATCAGAAGTTATAATCCATTGTAAAGATTGTCTCAGAATAATGTTTTTATTGGTATCAACTTGCATGGTATTCATTTCCCTGCATTACGGCAATTAATTCACGCTCCTTTTACGTGACAAAACAATGCTGATTAAAAGTTTTAAGTGCTTTATAAAATGAGGTTTTTTATTAAGACATAGCACAACTGCAGGGATATAATAAACTAGTTCTTTTAAGCTGGTCCTGCACTCTGACTTCTGTAAAAATAATGTAAGGGAATGAACATTTGAAATTATCACTACAGTTTATAAACATATATGAAATGCTTTATAAATCAGCTTTTCGAGAAATTCATCTTGTTTTTCAAATATGGGCAACTCTTTTCAACCTAAGACTTGCATGAGTAGAAGAATCAGTATTCCATTTATCTGAAGAGCCTCTTGAAATACCATTCAGAAACTTTAGTTTAGGTAGAATTACATCATTTACGTTGAGTTAAATAACTGCTTTATTTATTGATTTGGGTTTTACTCCTTTAATGCTCATCCCATTAATGAGGATCAAATAGCAGAGCATTTAACAGAGAAAAGAAGGGTGGTAGAGATACTACTTGTCTTTCTTAATGGTAAAAGTATGTTTATTTTAAAGTACAAACTGTACCATACAACATTAATTTTGATTAATGATTTATATCGTCTTGAGAAAAATTAAGACATTTATTTAATGTCTTTTTCTTAATGAAAAAGAATATATAATTGGCTTAGAATGGAAGGCAATACAAATCAATAGGTATCATGTATTTAGTGAAAATCCCAGTTCAATTTTCTGCTATGACCCAATTCCTTATTTTAAAGTTGCCAAGTCACAGATCATTACAGATATTCCGAATGTGCAGGATTTTCCAAATCTGGCTAAAATTTATTTCTATTTGTTCTAGTTAGACTTTCAAAAACTATTTCTATATGTGGGCAGAATTTGTCACGTTTTACACATTTCATTGATTTCTGTGTGAAGAATAGGTCTACATTTTATACATTGACTGGAGGAAGAGAGTTTCAGATGAACAAAACTATTGGAGTTTACAATATACAGGTATAAACAACAACATTTGTGTCCCCTGTGCTTTTACCAGTGAATACTTCATTATCTAAAATTTTCATTTACATTCAAAAAATCACTTCACAGAATTTATTTTAATTCCAGTTTTTTGCACATTTTTCTTGATTATGGCTGCTAACCTCCTTTTTTATTTTGTGTATTTGATTCCTTCCAGATGGTATTATATCTAAAAAATAGATATATGTTTTAGATACAAAAGATACAAAAGCCTTTTCATTTTATAAATCCAAGAATTATGCACAGGAAAAATAATTACATATCTAAGGACACAATGAAATATTATCCAGACACGTGAAAAACATTTCCCAGGTTTCCTGAGCATCCTGTTACCAAGGTAAAATGGTTTCTAGAAAATGGAATAGTCTAAGAGAAATTGCCAATTTCCTCAAGACCTAAACTTTAAATACACAGAAAATATGAACTTTAGGACCATATGTTTAGATCACATAATTAATGAAGCTTAAATGTGTTAGGATATAACTGTTTTAAACTGAATTTGAAGTTTATAAGAGACACCTCTCCCCAGATATGTCTAAAGTCTGTAAGAATTTCCATTTTTCAAATGTGATAATTGCCCCAATATTTGCTTCAGCAAATATATGTCAATTTGCTTTGTTAGACCTATTCTAGCACCAAGATCCCAGAATCAGACCTTTGTCCCTCAGAGCAGGAGGGAAAGCCCAGTTTAAGGGGCAGTCAGTGAATGTTGGCCCTACATTAGCATGGCAGCTTCCAGGATGTCTTCCCCAGAAGGGCAAGTGCCAAGGGAGTTTATTTGTTTCTAAATCTATCCACTTGTTCCTCACAAGATGGCCTCATTTCTCTCTTTGCTGCCCAATGAATCTGGACTTTATTTATTCATTTGGGATTTTTTTTGCTAAATTTTTTTTTTTTTGCTAAATGATTGTCAGCAGGGTGGGCTGACAATAACTGCCCGACACCACTGGGGTACTATGAGGGGGCTGAGGAGGGTGAGAGAAGCACAAGAGCCCCCTTTTCACCCAAACTGCTGGAAATCACAGCCCTCTAATCTCACCCAAGTGCCATCACAGCAGCAATCCACAGTGCACTGGGCACTTTCAAGAGGCTGTTCAAGGAGCCTAATTAAAATCTGATTTGTTATGAATTCGTTATACTTTGCAATACTTTGTAGGCTGCTTTCTGCATTGTGCTTTCTGTGGACTCCCGGCATTAGTAGTACTGCACAGCCAAATCCATAAGAAACAGGAAAGTCTAATTGTAGGTTTCCCAAATGTCTTTGTGTGCAAGAGCATGGGATTAGTTTCTCAATCATGCTGGCTGAGAACTAGATCGTTCCCTTTCCTAATGGCTGCCCAAGTACACACATGCTCTTAGTAGGAACAATTCAATAATTCAATTCTGCCAGGTGAAATAAAAGCCCTGAAGAAAAGCTTTTTGCCTCAGAGACGCCCAAGACTTGGGATGATCCAGGCAGAGTAACTGGACAGGGCATCAGGAGCAGCGGAAGGGTTGCTGCCCTCCAGGGTGGACAGGCATGAGGCAGCTGGGCTGTCACCTCAGCCACTGGCAGGGTCCCACAGCTGGGCTGTCACCTCAGGGTGACAGGGTCCCACAGCTGGGCTGTCACCTCAGCCACTGGCAGGGTCCCACAGCTGGGCTGTCACCTCAGGGTGACAGGGTCCCACAGGTGGGCTGTCACCTCAGCCACTGGCAGGGTCCCACAGCTGGAGGCAGGCAGGCAGGAAAGGCACCCAGCTGGCCACAGAGGGGTCAGCCAGCATTGGCAAGGATGGCACTAAGCCACGTGTGAGATCAGTGCAGGAAACCTGCTCCCCTGCCCAAGGACAGGGTAAGGGACAGACAGCCCTGAGACATAGCTGGGGCAGGGATTGGGCTGAACTGGCATCCTGTGCCATGGAGCAGGCCCTGACCCAGCCCAGAAAGGGCTGTTACTGCAATGAGAACCCTGAAAAAAGGAAAAGGTCTTGCACAAATGTCTCTGATGGTCCTAATGGAGGGTTTGAAAAAGATTCCAGGTCAAAGAATTGTAGAAGCAATTTATTCAAGCAACAGGATTTCTCTCCCCCAGGTGTGTGCCTCTTTGACATAGATAATATTGTCAGTCTGACAAATCAGCCTCTTTTCTGTTTTGTCACTCAAAGACTACTTGCTGAAATAGAAACTTGCCTTACTTGCAAATAGAAACCTAAGTTATTTTGAGAGAAATTTTCAGTAAAGGTACATAAATATATTTCCTTCAAAATAGATTATTGACTAATTAATTACTTATTGTTATTTAAATGCAGTTTAACAATGTGTGGTAAGGCATCTGTTCTTGTGCCTGCTCTGTGACCTCTAGAGCTCCTGATAATCCTTGACCCAACCAGCTGAGGGGTGAAGCATCTCTTGACCACATCAGGAGCTCTTGCATAGTAAAAGTGGGACCAGTTCTGGCTGTAATATGAACATCAGCTGCCTGACCAAGGTGGAGAACAAAGGATAAGTGACCAACCACGTTAGCCTTGGGAAATCATTTTCCTGAATCATCATCCAAGTAAAATGGTACCCTTGTTATGAGACCCTCTGAAAAAATTAATCTAAGTCAATTGATCTTAGTCAAGTGAAATGGTACCATTTTTACAGAATTCTGAGCAATTTCAGGAATTACTGACTTGAGATAGAGCCAGGACAAAGCTGATTACTAAAGGCAATCATCTTGCAACCCAATAAAGAGCAGGCCTAAGTGAGGCCCTTTGAGCTCTCCTGGACTGCAGTGGGCGGTGCCAAGGCTCTGAGTGGGACACTTCTCAGAGCTTGAGAACTCTCAGGTTTGCAATCCTTGGAGGGCCACTGTGGGATCTCAGCACCTCAGGACGGAGGTGCAGAGTGGCCGAGACCACCCTTGGGGGGCTCGGAGGTCCTGGAATGTTGCCAGAAGTGTCTGGACTTTGATCCTACACAGCAGACGACACCTGTATGAGGATGGGAGGATTTCACTGGGTGAATGGTGAAGGGATAGGTTAATTAGAGTGTGAAACACAGGGTTTAGGATTTCTGTACAGGGGGGTCTAAAGAAGTAAGATGGAGGAATTGGGGCGTGTCCTGTTCTTCTTCTTCTTCTTCTTGGCCTCCATCTTCTGTGGTGATGTTGGCACTTTGGGATTGGTTATTACTAGAAGTGCACCGGTTAATAAGGGTAGAAGGTATTGGGGAAAAATAATAAATATTGTGTACGTAACTTTGAGTATAAAGATAGGTGCCCGCCCCGGGGGCTCTCAGTGTGCCCATGGCTGACATGCTGTGCAGACCTCTGTTGAGCCGAAAGAAAATCTTTTAGATAAACAATTAATAAACAACGAGACCGAGAAAAGATCTGAAGTCTCTTCTCGTCCTTTGAAGCGTCGGCTCTTCAAGGCCATCCCTGGGCCTTTCCAGGCCACCTAAACAGCCGAGAAATTGACAGGCCACCAGTGAGGATGAGGCCTCGGCTCACACCCACACACACACACCCTGCTCAAGGTGCAGCCCATGCCTGCTGAGGAACACTAGGAATGTGAATATTTCATTGAACCCAAGGGGAACTTTTGGTATCTTTACACACATAGATATAAATGCATACATCTCTGCCTCTCTGTGTGTGAATTGTTTATCATGCGGATGTTACTATCATGAATCTGTGATGAAG
This sequence comes from Ammospiza nelsoni, assembly GCF_027579445.1. NCBI lineage: Eukaryota > Metazoa > Chordata > Aves > Passeriformes > Passerellidae > Ammospiza > Ammospiza nelsoni. Next base: position 34,602,572 of record NC_080636.1, on the reverse strand, counting down.
TCACTGTCAAAATTGTAGAAAATACCATTGAATCCATTTGGTATTGATGGCAGACCAGTGTATCTTACAAGAGCATGGAAAGGGAGGGTTTAAGCTCCAGTTCTCAATTCCTCCACATTTCTGTTTTGAAAATAAATGCAGATCCTGCATTACAGATTATTTCTAAGAATTAGGAAAAACTATAATTACTGAGAGAGCTGTATAAAGGGCTGGCTCAGGATCTGTTGTCTCTGAAGATACATGTTGCAGAGGTTCCTGATTCATAGCTTTCATGAAGACTCCTAAAGCAAGCAGAATTTACATCTGCTATGAACTTAAACTGCTATCCTTACATTTTCCTCTACTGCAAACACAAATTATTAACACTGCAAACAAAATTAATTATTTTCTCAAAGAAAAAAAATAAGAGCTTTCAAAGCAGGATTTCAGGAAGCAGGACAAGTTTCCTGTTAAACCAGTCAGGTCTTTAAATATCATTTTCATTAGGGAATGTCTTAAATTAACAAAACCAATTTGACTGAAACTCAGAAGATTTTAATGTCTTACATTCCTATTTAAAATGATAAGTGGCTAATTGTATTTCTTTTTGACAAGTCAAACCTTTAAACATATGTGTTCAAAGAAATTTATAATGAATTTGAAAAATTAGTTACTCCAGTTGGAAACATCATTGGTAGCTATTCAAACACAACTTTTAGTTATACTGTAATTTCCACTATTAAATCAGTGATCCAGAGTTACAAATATTCATTCCTGTATTTGGCATACACATAATTTATATTCTCACTTGCCTGTCATTGAGGTATGCCATGCTTCCCTCTTTATTATGGCCTGAAACACATGGCCTGACTTCATCTTTAGTCTAAGCCATCTCACTCACCTGCAGAAGATGAAGTTTCTCCTTATATTAAGCTTTAAACTTTGACCCTGGTTTAACAGCTCAATGAAAAAAAAACAGCCAAAAACCTTTGTGCACCAGACTTGGAGGTATGATTCTATCCAAAAACTATTAATGTCTTTTCTAAATTCCTCACATTTATCTTCCTAGCTTCATATGTATATGTTGATCGGCTACCTAAAAGTGATGAATACTCTGATCACTATTGTGTTATTTCTGCATGTAAAAGTACTGGCTTACTGACAATCAGATAAACTGCATATGACACAATATAAAAGTTATAAAAATTAGGATATTATTACATACAAATCCTGTAATAAAATTGCTTGCCACATATAAAATATTTTTATCTTCACACCTGAACTACTGTGTCATATCTTGAATCCTGTGTCCAGTCCTGGATTACCAAGGACAGGAGAGAGATGGAGTTACCGGAGAGACTCCAGGAAAAGTGCACTAACATAAGAAACTCTCAGAAATAGAGAAAAACTTTATATTGTACTGCTCTCACCCTTTTTAGCTCTTTAGCTAAGAGTCTCTTATTGCCCTTAGTTCTGAACTCTGATTTGAAAAATAAATTATCATTCACAATAGGCTAAAATTCTAACATTGAATTATTGCTACAAGAGAGGAATTACTAAAAATGATATGCAACCTTCTGTGTACTTTTAACACAATATAGAGGAGAGCAAGATGGTACCAGTGCATTTTTGGCCCTAAACGTTTTACTATTTTGCATAGTCTTTTTTTTTAACTTTCTTATATCTTCAGAACTAAACAAGTAGGATACGGTGAAATATGGATCATGTTAAATAATAATAATCAGAACTGCAGAATCAATTGCATATTTTACCTACTAATTGTGCACAGTTTTTACTCCATGTTTACAATTTAGAATGCTTTTAATTCCAGCTCTGTGGCAATTGTTTTTCATGTGCAGTATATGCATAGCTGCCCCTGAAAATGTTCCCTGTATTAATCCCAGTGGCTAATTGCATTGTTACATCAATGTCGAAAAGTTTACAAAAACAGACAACTCTTTATCTATATTGTTATCCTGTAACTGCTTTTAAAAAGGAAAAATTATTTGCAAATATTTAAGGAAAAGGGTAGGATACAGGAAAAAAGGGTAGTTAATCATCAAAGGAAACAGAAACCTTATAAGGCCAGAAGACTGTTTCATTTACTTTTCTCAAATTTTTTCAGCAAAAGTCAGACTCAGAGGGGCTACGACTGCTTTTTTAGATACATCATTGGGTAACCACTTAGGAGGAAAAAGAGCTATAGAAGACAAAGCATATTGCTGGCATGAAAATAAATGTGTAAGCACTAACTAAGAAAAAAATTATGCTAGAAATAAGGGGAAAAACATCTCCAGTCATCAAGGAAATGATTCTCTGGAACATTCCAAGAACAATACCTGGTGACCCAGCAGAACATTTCTTATTCTCAGTCTTCACTTTTCATATGTTTAAAATGTTGTGGGCTGCAGTCTCACAGCCCTCCCCAACAGCTGTGACTTCTTGCTACATTAGCTAAATGTCACTTTAAAGAGTAGAGAAGAATACAAAGGGAAAAGAATTCATGCTGTAAAAAGGGAAAATACATTTTTAGAATAACACTAAAGCTGAAAATTTCATTTTTATGGATTTCCAAACACAGCTTTTCAAGGTTTTTAAGTATTTTGCCAGTTTGTCAAAAGTAATGCTGTCCTTGAGGATTTGCCCTGCAGTTTTATAGCTATGAGCTATTTCTTATTTACAACTGTGTTAAGCAGGTCACCTGGTAGTAGCATAAATGGGTATGAAGCAGTGGTGGTATTTAGTCATTCCTAATAAGAATGCCGACTAGGAGAGATATGTGTTGCAAGGGGTCAAGAGATGAATTGTGTTATGGAATACAGAGCACGGAAACCACAAGCTATCAATTAAATTCTCAGTGTTTCAGTGGAAAGAATTGTGGATTATCAACAAGACTAATTATTCTGAAATGCTAATTTTGAAATCTCTGGCAGGCTATTAGGTGTTGTCAGTGTTACAGATGTATTTACTAGCACAAGGAATATGTTTGTGGATAAGAGAGAGGTTTACCCACCATACTACACCAGCTTCTGACAGGGCTGCATAGCTGTTTAAGCCTATGCATCTGTAGCTGACACACCAGTCTCCTCTTTATAAACAACATTTCTTTTATCATAATCACCACTATTTTTCTTTGGTTGCTTGCTTGCATATTTCACACAGAATCACAGAATCACAGAATCACAGAAGTTCAAGACTGGAAGAGACCTATAAGATCATCAAGTCCAGCCGATGTTCTAACTGTTCAACTAGATCATGGCAGCAAGTGCCACATCCAGTCTTTTTTTGAATTCTTCATATAAAGGGACACATGAGCTACGAGAGGATACTGAGAAGAAAAAAACTGGAGGTTGCCTGAGCTAAGGCAGCTATGTTGCACAAGCACTGCAACATCTCATTCAGTCCCTCCATGAAGGAAGGCACATCCAGAGGTCAGGAATGGAGTTATGGAGCCGCTTGATGCAAAGCTGTAACGTCCCTCAACTCTTCACTCTTAATCTAGAAAGGACAAAGGTTGTATGAAAGCACCTTTTTGTGCCACCCACACACGTTCCTCTCAAGAAATATGAAAAGAGAGTTAGCATCACAGTTAGTTTCTTCTAATGTACAATATCTGCACATTTCATTCCCAGGGGTCATTTTCAAAGAATTCCATTTCCCCACCACCACCACCTACTTATATTCTCAGATCTAGAAATATGCAATAAGAACTGTAGTTACAATTCTTGACTTAATTGGCATTCTTTCAAGTGCAATTATAACTAAAAGATTGGTTTTATTCTTGCCTCACTGCTACTTAAAAGGCCTGATTTTTTTTAATACACTGACCATATTCACTCATTTTAAATATCACTCTGACAGCTCTATACAACAAAAATCACTGGGCTTGAGAGGTTCATTCAATTAATGGTTTTAACATTTAGAGTAATAAAAAGTAGATATTTTCCGTACAAAAACTTTAATTGTTTGGTTCTTTTTCCTAATTAGGAAGAAGTCAAGGAAAATGAAGAACTGAAAATATACTTCATCCTTTATCTACCCCACTTTTGGAAATAGATATTTTCCTTATGTTCAGCTAATTTTAATTTAGTCAAGCAAGATTATTCATTTCAGAGGACAGAGTTCCTGAGGAGGTCAATTCTTTTTTTTTCCAAATGATGGAAGCAAAGGAAAAATATTGCTACTACTCATGGTCTGGCAGTTGCTGGCAGTCTCCATACTTTGATCAGATTAAACCTAAATACACTATCTCTGTGCTTCTTGAGTCATTATTGCATCAGACTGTTTTCTTTAAAAGGAAAAAAAAAAGAATCCTGAAGCCCTGATCTTTTGATTTTTTTTTCCTCTACCCTAGAAGATATATTTAATATAAAGAGGAATTTAAACTGGAAGACAATAGTTTTAATGAGTTACATTACTTAAGAAAATAAAATAAGGACTCTAAATTAAAAAAAAAAAAAAGAAAATCTTTACAGACCTAAAATGGTTTGGTTTTTTTTTTTTTATTTTGAGATAAATAGTCCAATTTGGTTTTATTTATGAAAATGCAAACAACAGAAATATTTCTGAAATTTAAAAAAAAATTCTTGAACAGCTCAAAATAATTTGTATGCCTAATGCTCAGCTATGGGTACAGAAAGTCAAAAGCCAGTAATTCTGCAAAGTGTAAACTGAAACATTTGCCTCGTAAGTATGTTAGTTCCTCAGCATATTATAAGCCTCCATAAAATTCCAGTAAAGAGTGTCATAAGGAAGAAAATAATAAAACCAAGATGAGTGACATGCTTAAGCAGCATGCTGATACCTCTCTGGCTTTGCAAGGTAGAGGCACCAACAGATGAGAAGAAAACTGAAAGTTCTTGACAGAGATTGATGTATGTCTGTTCAGGTGGTATGACAAGTTTAATTTAACTTTTCAAAACACTCAGAAACTAAAAGAGAATGTGTCTAGTATGCACAAAGTTGTTGCAGTTTTGTTTTACAATCTTCTTTTCATCATCTCTTTTCAAAGACGCCTTATCCTAGCATTTTTGTGACACATTGCCCAGTGCAAAATTATTGTGATGGATGTGTTGCTTTTAAGCATGGGGGTAAATTATAATTTCAATGTACAGTACATATGACATAAGAGATCATCAACAGAGGTTTGGTTTGGAGCAGATTATTCTGCATGATCCAGCAAATGCCAAGAGATTAAAATCTAAAGTAAAGTGAAATGAAGTAACCTGAGGGAAGAAAAAGGAAATATTTGAGAGTGCAGGACTATATTATAATGAAAAGGAAACCATTCTTAATTTAATAAAGGTGAATTATTAAGTGTTCTGACAATTGTAGCATCCTTCTAACATACTTAATTTGCCTTCCAAATAACGTGTACAATGATCAAGAGGTGTGGAATGACAGGTTTTATTCCACGTGCCACCATTCTCTTTCTTCTTAAATTAAAATTTTAGGAACATAATGAAACTGTCCTAATGTAGTACAACAATTTAAACCCTAAATATGACTTTGTGGTTCCATAACACACTATATTTGCTATGAAATTCTTAAACTCCTTCTTCTTGTAATCTTATTTCTCTTTCTGAGTTGCTTACAGGAATATATCCCAAGGTGCTCTAAGCTGTTTCAAACGATCTACTGTTTCAGAGATTTTGATGGGGAAATGAGAAAATGGAGATAGCAAGAATCATGAAACCTACCTGCTCATTTGCCTAGGAGCTGGCAATACATGGGTTTTCTGTCATTAAGCATGCTTGTTCTTCAGGAAATTTGTATCTTGAAAAGCCACTGTCTTTCTTGAAAGCACTGATTTCAATGGATTCTATAATTTAATCATATTTAGCCATATAAGAAATATGTAGAAACTTTTTCCCATAATGATTCCAAATGTAATGCCATGTAGTACTATTTAGGATATTTTCCTTGCCCCAGCTAGGACAGAGTTAATTCTTGCAGTAGCCAGGAGGTGCCGTGGAGATTGTTCTATACCACCTCATGTCATTGCCAGGGTTGGGGAGAAGGGGTCCCCTTCTGGGTCCCTTCCACTTTGGCGCAGCATCATGGATAGAGCAGTGGGTATTGTTTCCATCTGAGTAATTCGCCTCTTTCTTGTACCATCTGTGATTGCTACTGTTGCTGTTACTCTTTATTTTCTCATCTCATTGCTGTTTCCATTAAACTCTTCTCATCTCCCCCCACGATCCTTACATTTCCTGCATCCAGTTCTCCTCTCCAGCCCTCTGCAAAGGAAGGAGGAGGGTGGGAGTGAGAGAGCAGTGCATTGTTTCAGTGGGAACACAAAGGTGGAGAATCCACTCCTAAACCACAACAGAAGTCTTGATGCTCAAAGAATGAAAGAGTCAGGAGGACGGCTGCTGGACTTGCAAATAGCTCAATATATACATCTACATTTTTCTTGAATAGTTTTCCAGAAAGTATCAAAAAGACCTTGTTTTAGAAAGTCAACTAGTCTAACACAATTTCAGTCTTCTTAATTGTCTTTCATTTTTTAATTTTCTAGTTGACATGCCAACAAGAACAGACTTCACATCCTCAATGACATGATTCAAGTAGTCTGACATAGTGCCTTCAAGGATTTAAGTTGTCATAGACATCATAATCTCAGAAAGAACAGTTCAAGTTTTCAGTAGCAACAGAGAAAACAGATAATGTTTTATTTATATGTAGTAGAAAAAATAAGATGCAAAGTGTTATATTTTTATTTTCCTTTAAAAACAAACAAGCACATCAATTGTGGTGACAAAAATGGATTAATTATTGTAATGTGAAAAAGCATGCTGAGAACCAAAACAAAGAGAAAATGTTGTCAGTGTGAAGCTTTTTTTTTTCAAGTTTTATAATACTTGACATGTTTCATAAATGTTCAAGTCCTGGGATCACACAATCATAAAAGTCTGTAGTTTTTAACTTCTTTATTTTCTGTAAAATTAAGCTCTGAAGCTCTCATCATCGTGAAAACAAGCTTGAAAAAGGGGACTATGAGGGATAAAAAATAGGATTTCTTTGAAAACGGAGGGCAAGTTAAAAGATCTAAACTTTTCTGTCATTTGGAATACAATGAAAATAAAATATTTTCAAGAATGTAAGGTCTTGCCTTACTGTGTTCAGCACCAAGTCAGTGATTTTAAGGAAGTTTCCCTGTCTGATGGTCCAGAACCCACATTGTCAGTCACACTCACACCACCTGAGCTGGCTCCAAGGACCTTTCCCAGTTTCACCTCCCACAATCACACCAGATTCCCTTTCCAACTCAACCCCAGGTTTCCCATAGCAGACATCCACATCCTTCAAACAATTTAATCATAGTGCAACAACTAGATCATAAAATAACAGCACGAGATGGTGCCTCTGGGGAGGGACCCAGAACAAAGAAACTCCTGGGATTTTTAAAGGGCAGAGAATTCTCGATCCTGGGCTCCTGCCATGCCTCCCAGTGTCCAGTCTCCTGGCTGGGCTACAGGTCCCTCTTCCCCTTGGTTATGCAAAGGGGTGGCAGTTCACAGCCCCTGGGCTCAGGCTTGGGTTCCTGGTCCCTGGAGCTCAGCCTGTAGCTCACTCTGCAGCTGTTCCACCAGGCTACCTGCACGGAATGGATTCTCCAGCAATGTGAATAGTGGTAAACTTCTCACCAAGTGCTCTTATGGGCAGGTAAGCTTGAGGTTCTGTGGACCTTCAAGGAAAAGGGTCTGCCTAAAATATCTTCAAACTATCTCTCCTCTCGTCTCAGAGACCCCTGGTCCAGTATTTAGCTTCCCTCTTTTTCTCTGTTTTGTGGCTAACTTCAGCAGATTCAGGGAAACTTAGATGAGGCTCTGTGCAGTTTTTCGCCAATCCTGCTCTATTTTGTGAAACTCCTGAATGCAACTGCATGTAGTGAGCTGCTCTAGAGTACTGAAGAGAGGTAAAAGTTTACTGCACTGAAACTAGCAGCAAAAAGGTAATGGTTTACTGCAGTAGAATAAGAAGAAATTTTTCCTTGCTTTTCAATTTTTAACTAGAAAACGGATGCATCACAAATATGTGATCACTCCAAATACTGTTTTATTGAGTAGTGATGATGTTGGTGTGGATAAAATTTCCTCAAAAGTGTCTTAATTTTGTATTATTTAGAAAGTACTGCAATTTTTCATAGAACAGCACATTCACTTCTAATTTAAAAATGTGATCAGATTGGAAACCAAGCACTTTTAATTGAATGGTGTATTTGAGAACAAGAGAAGGCATCACTGAATGTTTTTATTGTGAAAGTATTCAACCTGTCATATTTAAAAGCATTCTAACTCCAGAGAACATTTTACATATGCAATAACTGCTGTCATTGCTTCTGTTACTATTCAATTGTCTTATCAGAATTCTTACATAATATTTAGTTAAAATGCCAGTCCAAAGGTTGCCCATAAAGGAATGCAAGAGGATTTGCATAATAATTACTCATCAATTCAACTGAAGAAATAATGGATCTTTTAAAAACCTGAAAATTTTAATAAGGTTATAAATCCAACTTTGCTAACAATACAGTTGTGTTTTTCTTCCAAGTGTGCTCAAAAATCCTTTTGGAAGTAATAGTACAGTACACTCACCAAATAACGATAATAGTTCCAGTCTTTGGAGATTCTTTCACTTAATTAATAATGGTAATAATCCTTGCTTCTGTATTATTTCCCTCTATTAATAATCACATACTTCATGGGCATTATTAAATTAAATCTCCTAACACTCTTAGAGAAGAGTAAATACTATTATTCCAGATACAACATATAGCAGAGAATTTAGGTATGGAAAGGTGAAATTACTTGCCTAACACAGTATGAATGAGAAGAACTATGAAGAAATTCTGGGTAATTTCAGCTCCTAGAATTAGGATATATGTTTAAAATCATATGACATATTTCTCCATGGTATTTTTAGTTTGCTTTTTTTTTCATGGATTTTGGACTTCAGTTGTTTTTTCAATAGTTCTTTTTAATGGTTGCTCTCTACAGCCTAGAGAACTTTTTTTCTTAAACTAGACTGAGAAAGAAAAAATTCACACATCAAAACTCATCCCCAGTGGCCCAGACTTCAAGCAGAGCAACAAATAATTTAATGCTCAAACAAAAAACCACAAAAAAGCAAACAAAGGAAAAAACTTAAAATAATCCAACACAGCAGAACTAAAGTCAAACATTTTTCCTAATTTTTTACTTTATTAAGTAAAAGTGAGCTTTTACATCCATGCTCATGTGCCTTGCCAACACAAGCAACTTGACTTTTGCCAGCTAATAAACCTTCAGAACAACTGAGCACCCGGGTTGTTTTTTTGTGAGTAATTAGAGGGTTCTGGGCTGAACTTTAGGTTCCAGTTTTGAAAAATCTTAACCTATATCTCCTGACTTTTACTCTTGGCTTCATGGAACATTTTTCTTCTTAACATTTTTATTTATATTGCACTTGTCACCCTAGCAGATTAGGGCAAAATAAACTCCACAATAATTCACCAAAAGCTGTGAGTTCTATTTTAAGATTAAGAGCAGTTGGTTCATTATAAAGTATTGCCATGTTAACTGCATAGTCTAGAAATTGATGTAATTATTGTAACCACAGAATTAACACTTTTGACACATGCAGTACAAGAACATAACAAAAGGAGAAGGTAAATAAAAACCATGCTTCCTGAAGCTGTAGATGCTTTGTGAGACTTTTGTTTAAATAGTCCTTTTTAATGGATTTCTTATTTCAAAATTCTCTCTGTCTAATTAAATTCACTTTTCCCTTCTACAGTGTAAAAAAACCACATGCAAGTTCAGTAGGTTTATGATAACTCCTTTGGCAGAATTTCTCAGCCTTGTGGTGTTCTTTAGCCTCAATATTCTCTCCAACCTTACTATTGTAAGATTATGTGAAATGAGGAGCAGATATCTTAATATTTTTGACCTCCAGCAGAAATTTGAATGGAAACTACGGAAGCTCAATCCCAATTAAGCACTAATATAATTGTCTTCATATAGCAGAAATAAGTTGTCCTTTCACTCTAATACTTCTATTTTATATTTGAGAGAAAGGACAGAAAGGGATAAGGAATGATTGCTTCAATGATCGTATAGATCAAATATGAACTTTAACATGCAAGTAAGCACATAACTAAAGGACTGTGCTGTTTGATTGACTCTAGGGCCTAGTACTGTCATAAATATAAGGTTGGCCACTTTTTCAGTGTCTGAACCAGACATTAATTTTTCCTTTATGAACTGTACATTCCATTTAGGTACTGCACAGGTCTATGCCTCATTTTTTCTCTGTTTCTCTGATAACAGCTCTGAATAATTGATACAGAGCCATTATCAAAAGAGAACACTTTCACAAAAGGGTTTTCCAATACAGTCCCTCCACATGCAATTTGACCTGCACTTGCAAAATAGTGAAATAATTTGTAAACCACCAGGGTCATTTTGCCTTTTAAAATAAAATTGTTTAAAGACAATATACTCCAGATGAAAGCAGCAACATATGGTAGTAAACAAAAAATTAAAAATCCTTATATATTAGAAAGAATTATAATTCCTCAAAATCCATATTTTTAACTTGATTTTGCTTGGGAAAATAAGCTATATGTAGCAACAATAAATGCAAAGTTCAATTCCCATAAGCAGTATTTAAACACACTTTACTTAGGGATTTCATAATTATTTTCTTGGGTTTTGAGGTGGGTTTTCCTTGCATTTTAGGAACTTTTTTCAGATGGGTGATAATCTGAAGCCGTTTATATGCTTTTTGGATGCATTTCTCAGTGAGATCAGAGCTTTTTCTTTTTCTTTTTCTTTTTCTTTTTCTTTTTCTTTTTCTTTTTCTTTTTCTTTTTCTTTTTCTTTTTCTTTTTCTTTTTCTTTTTCTTTTTCTTTTTCTTTTTCTTTTTCTTTTCTTGGTAGGGACTATGTGGCTGTGAATAGCAATCTGTATTAGCTCAGATGTTTAGAGTGTGTTGCTAATAACATCAAGGTCATTAGTTTGACCCCTTTATGAGCTATTCTCTTAAGAGTTAGACTCATCGAACATTGTGGGTCCCTTCCAACTCAAAATATTCTGGGATTCTGTGAAATTGAACTGAAAACAAAGAGGCTGTCAACAGGCAACCTTTCAAATAAATAGGGGGAAAGCACACTTGACTGAGTGAAACATTTATCATTCTGCTTTGATCTTTCGGTCATGTATTTCTTCCTTTGCGTCATTCCATGTTCTGTTTTCACATTTTTCTTGCATTTGAAGAATTGTACTCTTCCTCCAAGCTTGGTGTTTTACCAAAAGGAATAATTAAATATCATTAGACCCCCCCATTTTACAAAAAATTCTACTTTCTCTGCATAGGCTCCAAACAGGTCTTTGTGTAATGCTGCAATGTCACCATACAATTTGCAAAATCACCTTCTACACAGGCATGCTTATGTAAGCCCAAAATGTCTTTCCAAGATATGCAGAGATACATTCTCCATAATGACCTCAGACAACGGAATTAAGCAGTTTAACCTCTGTGAGTGATACCTCAAGGGAAATTTTAAAACTGCAATGTTTGAGTGTTTTTAAATGTCCCTAAACTATTTTCCAACTATCCCATGTTCTAACTATCCATACTGATAAGAGTTCAAATAAGGACTTAGTTTTTGGCCATATATACATATATTTGTTTTTCTCATTTATGTTAAAGGTTCTGCAGTAAAAATTAATGTGTGGAAAGGTAATACATAAAACAACATCAATAACTATAATTCTTATATTCTGGTAAAGGCCAAACCACTGTCAAAATGGGATTTCATATTTCGATTTCCTCTTCCTTCTGATAAAAGAGCTATCCATTTCATTTCTGTAGCACATTTATTGTCATCTGTTACAGCTCTGCTGCACGTTCTACTGGTGCTGTTTAAGCATTATCTGTTATAAGAGTAACCTCGTCAGCTACAATGGGATATAGATGCACATGCTTATAAATTATTTTATTGTGATTTAGCTATGCTTTATTTTACCTGGAATAAAAGGAAAAAGTAGAATATAGGACAATTTTACAGATGCATCAAGAAACTGAACTAGATTTTTCAAAAGCTTATACATTTCTAAGTGCTTTTTCCTTAGGAAAAAAAAAAAGCAGATTTATATATAGACTTATTTTCCCTGGGGGATAATATTTATAATTATCATCAATGTCTTTATCTTGGTATTATGCACACGATTCAATCAAATAAATAACATTGTACAAATATGCAGGGAAGATATATTACAATCTCATATCACTTAAAATCTGAAAAAGTCTAGAAACTGAGGCTGTAGAAAAAACAGTTTTGTCAAAAGATCTAATATATAATTAATACAGTTTGGATCAAATAACTAATTATTAATTAATAATTTTCTATTGCATTTGGGGCTTTTTTTTTTCCTTTGCATAATTACCCATTTCTTTTGTTAATTCTGATCAAAACTGATAGGAAAAGAAGGGTAATGGTAATAGCAGATGGGCATGGCAATTTCAGATACTGTGAAAAGAGGGAAGAAAGAAGAGAGTCGGTCAGCAGGAACTGGTCTGTTGGTGTACTTCGGTCCAGTTGTAGTTCCTGTGCACTGTAAATTTTTCTACTTGTATTGCTATTGCTCTTCAGTGTTTCCAGAAAAGCTCAAACTCGTTTATATTCACCCTTTTTTAATGTGGATAGATAAAGACAAAATCTGCTCACGCTTCACCAGCTCTTACCTTCCCCATAGTCTTTGTGCACAAAGTTATCTGCCAAAATGCAGAAAAGCAAGATGTTTTTCATAACTACCTGCTCTGATTGTGGTAGAAATCTGATGCATTTAAGACTTCATATAAACTACAGAGAGTGGTTTTGACATGGTTTTTGTGAAAAACACATCCCATATTTTCACCTACTGCTGACATTAAGAGAAATAGTCCTTATCCTCTTCCATGTAATCAATATAAAAATATATATAAACCTATATGTCATAGGTTTGTAATATTTTACTTCTTTTAAGATCTGAAAATATTTCACAGTGGTAACCCTTGCAGCCAATTCTGTCACAGAATACAAGATATGCCAGGCAATCAAAGACCACATTTCATTACTAAAGCATGAACTATAGAAATTAAGATAAGATAAGATAATTAGGATGTCTGTTTGAACATGTTGACTTCTATGTAGCGGGTATCTTGGAAACTGTCTGAGTGAGATTGTGTGATTCAAGAAATCAAAATATGTAAGAGTAATATCGTAAGACTGTTATACTCTTCATTATTTTTTTCTAAATTATTCCTCTGTAGTTTAGCAGCATTTCTCAGTCATGAAGACATGGTCAGTTGAAAACTAATCCACAAGCAAGAAAACTCCTGTTATCTTCTACCATGGCATTTTCAGAATATGTATCATGCTCACAAAAATCTTGTATGTCTTGGCAAGAGTGATCTTTTCCAAAACATGGTAGATGTCCTGCACACACTCTACAACATCTGTCAACAGCCTCTGTCAATATGGACAATATAATATACATATTAATATCTCACATAATGGCTCTATTGTTACCCATCTGAGATATCTACAAAGATAAAACAAACTGTCAAGAGTTTCAATCCAAACATGCTCAAATCAAGAATCGTTCAGAATTAACTCTTAAATGTGCCCTCAGCAAGAAATAGTTTCTCTAAAGAAAGAAGCACAGCTGGGAAGATGGATTTGTAGTGTGACAGTATTATCATATTTAGTTTCTGAACATATGCAGTAGTTAAGGCAAGAACAGTAGAACACCCATTTATTAAGCTAGAACTTCCACAGCTGAACCTACTGAGATACATTGTTCGCAGTTACCAGCATAATACCCTAAAATCCACAACTGAAAGCTGTTCGGTTTTATTTACTTGGTTTATCAGATATTCCTTGACAAGAACTTACCATGAAAATTTTGCAAATTATTTAGGGACATAGTTTTCAATTTGAGCTTGACAATTTTCAGTTTGTATAATTTCTGTCACTCAGCAAGGTTTGTCCTACCTTTGACATGTAGGAAAGAAATAGAATTTCTTCTGTGGTAATACGCTGTCGTATATAATAGCTGATACTTGGTTTTGATTTGTTAAAAGTTCATGTCACAGTTAGAGCTGTCCCTGTGTGCACAGACATGACATACTGGTCTGACTCAGCCTCACCTGGAGCCTCCCTCCTCACGCTCTGCCCCCTGCCAGTGCACCAAGCACCCCATTTCAGCAAGGCCTGGGGGTGTCCTGCCTCCTCAGAGGACCTCAGTCCTGCATTGTGGGTGCTTGTAGCCTGGATATTGCTGCCAGAAGCCTTTGGTCCTGCCCTGTCGTTGGCCTCACTGCCTTTGCTCCTGGCTGGGCTCCCTGGATGTGCCATGGGCCTCGTGCACAATTCCCTGTACCAGGGTCTGGGCCAGCCCTGACTCCCGGCCAGCCCTCACTGCTCCCTGGCACTGTCAGAAGACAGTCAAAAGACTTGAATGGTTATGTTGCCAGAATTCTTTTTCTAGGTGCTGACCCAAGGTATTGAAAAACGAAGTAAACCCATCTAAGAAGTATTTGTAATTACATTTTCAGTTTTGTTCAAGTTCAGCTTATAAAACTAATCTGGGGTTTATTGAACTTCTCTCTTGATCTTAATTTGAATAGCTAAACCACCACTAAACAAAGAGCCACCAGATTAGTCACAGATTTGTGTTAGTTTCTACGTGTTTACTTTCAGCACAGATTGTGCACTAATATGTACTTAATAGTGCAGAATACACATGCACTGAAAATATGTAAGCTTATATTCAAATATTAAACTACCTGAAGTCCTTGAATAAAATGTTAAGCATGTAAATGGGTACTTAGAGGGTTTTTTTGAGGAGCAGAGTACACCTAGAAAACTATATTAATGGACCCACATTGCAGAAAATCCTAATGTCAGCATTTTCTCTTTTTTGTCTAGAAATATCCTTTTTCAATTCCTATTGCTTTTTTAACTTTCTCCTGAAAGAATTTCTCTCAAGATTCTTTTCATTCTGTTTTTCTTTTACCAAGCCCTACAAATTCAATGCAATCTCTGCAGTTGATACCTACTGTTATAATTCTACACCTTACAATAATCAATATAAAATTTCTTTATTGCAGATTCTGAAAGCACACAAGTTGAGAGTACGGAGATGGAAAAATAGCTCTTCCAGTATGTTTTTTAGGTAGCTCATGCTGTTCTCCAAAACACAACATTTCTGCCTATTTTCAAAGTCAAATATAAGGGAAGCAGCTTTTACAGTGTCTTTCATGTGATTCAGGCTGTAGTCTCTGTTGCTAGGCAGGTAAGCCAGTTTCCTCAACCTTTACCTGGGCTAATCCAAAAGTAACAGTGGAATATTTTAACTCCCTGTTTTAATTACACATAGCCTGATTTTAGTCCATTGTTCCTTTTGCTAATCTTTTCTTTGTATATAACATATTTATCCCCATTAATATATCCAGAAATATTTCCCAGGCTTGCAAAACATAAACTGAGTAAATTTGTCTCCAGCCTTCAGATAATGTCATGAACCCAAGTAACCCTCCATGCAAAAAGGAGGAAAAAAATAATTTAGGATATTAGATATTATTTGAATATCTGTTTCTGGCTGGACAGAATAATCTTGTTATTTCAACCGGAAGGCTTTGTTTAGCTTTAATTGTGCAGATATCCAGTTTCCCTGGCAGCTACTGTAGGACTGCTAAAAAAAATCCACCAATATTTTATTTCCAGCAACTTCAGTTCAATGAAACCAATAACTATGCTCTTAAAATTGAAAGTTTAATGGATTAGAATGTTTTTTACACTGTACCTCAAGCTTTAAAATGTTGTTTAACCATGGAAGCATAAAATCGCATAGATGAAGGACAAACAAGCAAAAACTTGTTTTCAAAATTATTTTTCTATTTGAGATAAATAATAAGTGTAAATAAGTGTAATACTTCAACTCAGAAAACAAAAGCCACCTTTTATTAAAATCAAATTTATTTTTTTAGAAACTGAGATGAAGAATTGGTGACATTTCAGAGGAAAAACTATTTGCTGCTCACAGTTCACTGTCTCTTGACAGGCTTTTGGTGTATATTCTGGGCTTATTTTCACTTACAAAGCACTATGCCAAATAAACAGGGGGTTTTGGTAGAGAAGCATCAGTGGAATTTCACTCGAGTTGTGCAGGGACGCATGCTGGTCAGCATATTCATAAATTATCTAGGGAAGATGATGAATTGCGCTGTTAGTCTGCTGATGGTGGTAAATTAGTCCAGGTAGCGAAGATGAAACCTGAGTGCAAGACTGCAGAGCGTTGCACGCTATTGCCTAAGCCTGCAGGAAATCTGGAGCTGGTAAATGGTGGGCGTGTGGGGAAGCTGAGCCCCAGTTGTGCATGTGGAAGATCAGAGGGCTGCTCTGGCTGCAGGTACCTCGGCAGGCACGCAGTTCAACCTCCTGCTCAGAGCAAGGTCTGCTCTGAGATCAGAGGTCAACTATGAGATCAGTCACTCGGACTCACCTCTGAGATCATCCAACCATTTTTCTTGCCTGTTAGATATTCAAGAGAGTTTTCACTGTTCTCTTGCTCCTCTTGGGATTCCAGGAGTGTGCTTCCTTTATCAAACGATGTTGTAATTCAAAACTAATGTGTTTGTTCTCTAGTCAAAAGGGTCTGACACAGGGGTGTTTCAAGCAGGTACACTGAAACTTTTCCAAATGTTGTATGGGCTCTACAGAATTTCATGCCATTATTTTACACTTCCATTTTGATATGAGGCAGGATTTTGTCTTCTTTTTTTTATCAAATTTTAATATTCAGTAGTATAAAGCACATATTTGCTACTGGCTTTATTTCTTGTTTATTTCTTGTTTATTAGCCCAAGCATTCCTTTTGCAAGCACATTTGAAGCCTGTATGCATGATGCCTAAATTTCTGTCAGGTCTCAAATATTATGGTATTTTTAGGAAATCTGACTTGATTAAATATCTGTAAGTTAAGATTCATAAAGGTGGAAAAGCTGAGCTTTGCTATGACACAAAGTGAAACATTCTTGTTTCTGCTTTTACCAAATACATTGTCATCTCAGCAATGAAATCCGTTCCAATTAATGATTGATAACCACTTGCATAAAAATATAAAAAACCGAAATTCACAACAAACTTAATATAAAACTAAGTGACTGCTGTATGTCAAATTAAAAAAAATACTTCAAAAGGTGGACTAAATGTTGCTTGGCAACAGAATGTTTGACTAATGCTAGGGGTGTCTATTTATGCAGTTATTAAAACAGTGCTCCGTATAAGCAGGAAGGAAAGCACTATAATAAAATACAAATACCTCAAAAATCATAATTTGAAAGTCCCACACTCGTCTGTTGTTATTGAAAAAACCCCAATAATTGTGAAAATGCAACAGCCTTAAAAATCACAGTCTATTTCCATTGAGATACAATTGCATTTGTGGCCAGTATGAAGGTGAACATTTTAGGAATTTTCTTCTCTTTTAGGTTTCAGTTTAATTTGATAATATAGTTTTAAAAATACCATAAATAACTCACAAACTTTTTCTCTATTCAGATGTAGTACAGATAACTTGTCTTCCAAATTATCTCAAGATAAGGAAACTGAATAAATTCAATATTTTTTGTCCAGCACTTAATGTAAGATATATTTTTAGACTCCACACCCACAATTTACATTTAATTTCTAGGCAGAAATTAAGAAATTAGGTCATTTTCACCATGGGAATATTTGCATTAATCTGAGAAGGTGCAGGATCACCAATAACTCATATGAGCAATGGGTGAAGCTCTGTTACAGGGCCCAATCCAAAACAAAACAATTTAATGGACAATTAATTAATTTTAACTTGCCTTAGCTCAGAAATCAGAATGGCTTCAGTACTCATTTTTGTTACACATTTTACCTACTTTGCCTTCCAGAATTTAAGACAAAATTTTAGCCCTAGGGCACTGGGGTAGCTACCTATATAAAACTGCTAAAATTAGAATAGTTCTCCTAAACTGCATTACAAATTTGCCTCCATAATACTGAGTATGTGTATTTCTAGCTGAATAGCTGAAATAACTAAATATGATCCAATTAAAAAAGCTAAAAATATTTCCCTCCTTAGATCATTTTAATTTGAGTTAAAAAATATAAAAGCTTCCTCGGCAATGAGATTGTGTGTGACTTTAGAGAAACACTCTTCTATGGATTTGTAAGATACATCAAAAAGTAATATGCTCCTACAAATGATGAAAAGATGCTCTGTATGCCATGACATAAATTTCAGGCGGGTTATACTTGTACACTGTCACTGTGATGGACTAAGGATTGCTATCAGAAGTTATCTTTTTGAGTTCATGTTAGGAAATTTGGTTTGCACTTCTTCCTATTTCTTCAATATTTCATCATATTTGTTTTGTGCATGTTTTAATTAGGAGGGAAAAAAAATAAATGCATTTCTGGAGAACTTAGCAATTCAGGGCTGAAATGGAAAAGCCAGTCCTCCCTACAGCTACATCATCTAGAGTGATACACCCCTGAGGTATTGCAATACCTAGAAGCAGCGAGATCACTAAAAGCCAAAATTTTGATTTCATCTCTGATCTTCCTTCTTTCCTGTTATAGTCCTATATTAGCCAGTGTTCAGTATTATTTTGATGTATTGCAGGTATTTTTGATGCTTCAGTTGTTAAGTGACCGTATGTAAGTGCATGTATATACAGCAGAACTATCCAGTCACAGATTACATGCATCAGTCATTCCAATAGCTTCGCTTCCAACATCGGACGGAAATGAAACCATCACAGGGAAAAGCAATAATCTGAGGTTGCAGCAAATGTTTTGCTCTAAATACAGAACTTTCTTGCCATGTACACTAATCTCTTCTTTGAAAGGAGGAGGAATATTCTGCCAAGGTGTGTTACCCTCCTCCACCCTTGGGTCATTTTTCAGGTGTTTCTAACCCTGCACAAAGAGCATCTGCCAGCAAGATATTTTAAAAGCATGATGCAGTTATTTATTGGCTGATGCACACAGAGATATCTAGGACTTAACAAGCTCCCAGACTAGGGACTAATATGCACTCTGGCATGATAAGGCACCCAGAGTCTCCACCGGCCAGGCGGGCACCAGCCTGGAGGGGAAGGGCCAGTTTCCACTGCCCCCAAAACAGATCCTTTTTCACTGACCCTGCTTTTCCCTCCAGGGTTTTATAACATTTCATGCTGATGTTCTTCCACTTGAAAACTTGAGCTTCTAATCATCCACTCCCAACAATCCTACTCTATTCACAGTTTTTCCTTTCTTATCTTGCATACCTCTACTCCACAGAGTTCCTCTCAACTCAGAAATTTCCTTGGAGGTCTGAGCCAAGGTTATGAAGCTACATATTATCCATTCTGGGTCTTCAGAGGCAGCCAAAGCCTGTGGAGAATGAGGAGGCTGCTGCACAAGGGATCACACAGAGGTGGGCATAGGTGCCATTCAGTTCATGACCAAAGACAGCAGCAAAAGCAGGACTGACCCCAAAAAGGCTTTTAAAACTGCACGGATTTCCAAAGTGACCTCAATTTCCTACCATCCAAATCTTCAAAACAGCCAACCCTATACAGCACTCCACATTGCTATCATCCATCCCTGCACCCGCACTGAATCTCATTCAGAGTCAGAGAAAAGGCTTGCCCAAACCCTGGATTTTAGCATAGCATATCTCTTACTGGATTCTATTATTTCTGTTTCAAATAGTGTCATTTGCAGTACAGCACTGGAGATTAAAGTCTGTATAGGAAAACATGCTTCATTCCTTTCACTTCAGAGAAAATACAGAGAAAATATTTTTGTTCTCTACCTCCCATATTGAAAAGAAAGATAGTTTGAAAGTAGTTACAGCTTTCATCTTTCCACCTTTTTTACCTCTAATAGAAAGCAGGGACAGGAAAAAATGGAAATTCTTTTTTTTTATTTTTTTGGCAGAGTTCTCAGTCATCTCTGAGAGACAGCTACATATCTGGTGTTTCTGCAAGCAGCATAAACATGTCACTGTATTTCTGATTAAAAATATGCCAGATAGCTGTTTATTATCATCTAGTTAGTTCTACAGTGCCGACTCCTGAAAACGCACTTAAGCCTAACCATGAGTTTAGTATAGGGGAGTTGACTGGACCACATTTCCCAAATAAGTTTAAAACAATCATGTTAATTCCATTAGGTAATTTCCACGCTGATTCACCATGGCCAATACAGGTGAAAAATGAGCAGTCCATCCCAGATGTACTTGTTTGTCTAAATTTGAGTGTCTGAATGCTGTCCAGAGACTGGGGGAAATTCATGCAGCTATTGTGTAGTTAAATTATGCTCACTAGACAGGAGGCAATTTTGCTTGTTTGCAGGGGTATCTAAGACCCCAAAATGAACTTCTACAACAGACCAATTAATTTTCTATACCTTACCCTTTCCCAGTTTTAGCAAATGCCAGACACTTCAAAGACAATTGTGCAGATAATACTTACCCACAGGAAGACAGCAACTTTAGTTCATGTGTTTAGCTCTTTTTATAGGCAATCAAATAATTATTGTATTACACTTTAGGTACACCCAGTTAGGGCTGGTTTAGACATGAGTAAGTGTTTATTGACTAAACCAATAGTCTTATCCATGTTACAGAGCACATAAAATAGTTACAAGAATAAAATCAGTTGTTACATTAACCACTTGCAAAGAATGCTCAAGCTAAGCTTTAAACAAATATTGCCTCATTAGATTATATTCTAGAAATACAATATTTCTAGAAAGAAATAGAAAAGGAAGCAATATTTTTTAGAAAAACTTAGTCTTCCATTTCCTTTCCACACTTCAGTTTAATTAGAATTTACCACTAAAAGACCCAGACAGTACAATTAAGTTTTACAGCAACTATATTAAGCTTTTTAAAAATTGACCTTTGACTTCCCCATAAATCCCAGGGTTTCTTACAATCAAATTAACTTTGTCATCTGAAATAACAGAATGAGATACATAATATGCCACACACTCTCTGGTACAGGAATCCAGCTAATCAAGAAGGTCACCTAGCATATTGCTTCTTCAAAAATACAGGAGCAGTAAAAAATACAACACTATTCTATTTCCATATCTCTGGAAATGCCTCTCTACTGAGAATATACACCCGTAAAAGTTATTTCATGTGCCTTCTCCATGGCATCAGTATGGAGATAGAGCAGAATCAACATTTAATGACAAATAAGGTGTAGAGTGAATTTTGTGTCTTGTCCCCTTCCAGTTGTAGCATGTCCATGAAATGGCCAAGCTGCTTCCAGGTGTATTAGGTGTTAAAGAGAATGTAAATAATTTCCCTCCTCTGATGTCCTATTCTGAACTCATTGCCAAAAGCCTGCATTGCATTTTTAGTAGAGAGTTCTGCTCTTCATGAACACAAATGCTATATTACCACAGTATTTCACAGACAATATCCAAATTAATAACTCATTAACAGAATTATTTTAGTAACTTAGAAATTTATTTGGCTGAGCTACTTTTCTGAGAGAGTCTTTTGGTTAAACCCTTCCTTATTGACCAGACCAGATGAGAAAAGTCTCATTGCTTCTGCTTAGTACATATTGGGCTACAACCTCTCTGAAATCAATTCATGAGGGGGCTGGAGTGTATACTGGCCTTTATAGCAGAAAATTAATTAAGAATTTTCTTTAAGTGTCCATGAGAAAATTCATTAACCCAAAACAATGAGTCCAAGGCAGCCAATAGGATGCACTGTAAGTTCATGTGAAAGGCCACTCCCCTTTGGGAATTCGGTGACTTCATCTAGTGGTAAAAATCTTTGCATTTTCCTCCACAAATAAAGCAAGAAAAATCAGATATTTCAATAAAAATATGACCACAAAAAGATTGTGGGGTTAGTATTGCCCCAAACAACATTAATCACTTCTAAACATGACAGCTAGAGCAGCTTCTTTGTCTGATGAGGAATTACACACCTCACAGCAGCGTAATCTACCGTCCAGGTTAAATTATGTAGAATTAGAGAGTTTTGGGATGAATTCTCTCCTGTTATTCAATTAATGTTTTCTATTGATTAAGCTATTCAGTTAATATTAGCTTAGGCATAAAGAAGTGTGAATGTATATTTTATTAGGCATGATATACCTGTGCTGACCTGCTCATCTCAAGCGACTGTGAGGCCTGTCTCAGTATGCGCAGAAATAAAACTTTAAGCTTCTGAACAAATGTGCAAACATTGTAAAGTGACTCCTGCAGTGAGTTCTGCAACCTTGAAACAAAGCAATGGTTCTGGATTAGAAAAAGTAAACAGGGCTTCAGAGAGACAGTCTGCATGTTGAACAATCTCCAGGAAAACAATCAGGTGTTCTAAGGGCTATTTAGGCCCTATTTAAGCATTTAAATTTTTGATCTGGTTATCTGGTTGGTTTCTTGTCTTTGTTTTGTTTTGGGTTTTATTTTGAGAGGGGGACTGGAGAACCGTTGGTTGTTTGCTGATTTTTTTTTTTAATTACTGTGTTACATGTATTCTTGTTACATTATGCATGGAATTTTCTAGTAAGCCAAGTGAATAATTTCCAAAATGTTGGCACTATGCAATCTCACATGTACCATGCTTTTGTCCAAACACCCCACTCATCTCTCTTTCCAGGTACTTTTATTTTTTCTTCAGGTTATCAGAAAATAAGCACTCAAATCATCTATTCTTTGAGCATCAGTTTGCTGTACACACTTCAGAAACAACTACTTATTGAAGCTGGTTTTGCTTCCATTTGCAAAACAAATTATACCAGGGAAGAGCAAGTGCAGGTTAGTTGCCTAAGAGCTGTTAATGTAGATTTTTCAAAAAGTTCTTACTAAAGGAGGTTTTCTTGAAATTTGAATGCTAAATATTTTGAAGGCAGACTGCTGCAAGGAAACTTCCAAAGCTGATGGTGGGCGAGTGAAGTGCTGGTAAAATAGCAAAGATTCAGTGTGTTTTACTCCTCACAATGACATTACAGTCCAGACCTATTCAAATACCTGAATGTGGTATGCAGAAATATTTGCCCATTTCCATAATTTTGAGCACAGCTTGACCCAGGCAGCTCCCATTCTAAGACAATATCAGCAGCACACACTGATAATTGGTATTAAATTTTAAAGAAAAAAATGTACTACAATTTCTGTTTTGACTAATAAAATATAGAATATATGCATATCTATTTTCATTCACATTAGTATGAGTATTTGACACTGCACACATTATGGACTATTTAAAAAAGTTAATATCTATCACCTGTGAAATTATATTTATCTTACGGCATCCGACACATCTTGCATGCTTTGCAGTAGCTTTTTTCATTTCTGTAGCATCTGCAATGGATGGAAATATGCTATCACCAATACTGCATCTTCAAAAGAGCCATAAACAGGCACTTAGGAACTCAATGAAAGATTGCATCACTTTCTAGTGGGCAGAATGCTTAACTCCATTATTGTCACAGGATGGTTAAATCTTCCTACATCACATTTCAAAGGCATTGCATATACTACCTTGAGGCTCAATATATATTTATTTTTCCATGGCCCAAAATTTGCAAAA
Organism: Ammospiza nelsoni; assembly: GCF_027579445.1. Lineage (NCBI taxonomy): Eukaryota > Metazoa > Chordata > Aves > Passeriformes > Passerellidae > Ammospiza > Ammospiza nelsoni. The sequence goes on along the minus strand of NC_080636.1, from coordinate 34,578,971 downwards.
AAATTTTTCTGGGATAGCCTGTTGGTGAAATGGCTTTGTTGTGCTATACTAATGTCTAACTCAGTTTTGTGGAAATAAAAGTGATTAAAACATATCCAATCAGGTGGGGGTTGTGTAGAAAACAGCTGTAAAACAAGTCTTGATTGTAAACTTCAGAGGGTTTTGCTGAACTACAGCAGGAAAGTGAGAGACTATGTGAACCAGCCAATTGGAACTGAGAAAGGAATAAGATACATTCATTTTCAGTCAGGTCCCTATTGTGGCAACATCTTGTTACTTTAATATTTCACCTGAATGATAACATCACCAAGCTGACACTGAAAAGGATGAATTTGATCCCTAGTGTAACATCTAGCTAGATCCATCTAGCCAGCACATTTCAAAACCATTTCTGATTATTTGGTTGTTCAGTTTATTTCCACATCTCTAATGTCACACAGATGCTACACTAGTATCACAGAAATTACTGAATGCTTTCAGCAGTATCTCCAGGATTTATCACATGCTCAGACTGAATGTTAGACTGAAATGAAAAAGCAGATCACACCTGTACATACCAGACTGAAAAGGTAGAAAGTTTGCTGTTAAGAAAGTCTAAGTTTTCTGACAAAAAAAGAAACCACCAAAAAACCCAACCCAAAAACAAAACAAAGCAAAACAAAACCAAAACAACACAACACCAAACCAAAACAAAAAAAAAAAAAAAAGCCAAAACAAAAAAAAATTTTACATTCAATACTTGCATTTTTGTGGGGGATAGAAATGTTTAATATATCCACTGTCTTTCTTCTCTTGCCATCAGTGAAGGATCAACTTCTAAGAAACATCGAGACTCTGTACGGTCCTGCTTAAAGCAGAAACAGACTAAATCCATTTCTGTTCTCAGACTGACTTCCACTAGTTGTGAGATCTTCCCAGTAAGGTTACTGAAATAAACTGTGTGCAGGCTTTTCATTCACAGAGTTCTTCAAGCTTATGTTGAGATGGATTGGATATTGTGTTGGCTAAGATGCTACTGCTTGATTCACAGTTGTTAGAATTTTGCTTTTTATAAGTAAAGGTTTAATACTTGCCAAGTGTACTAGGTTTGGCTGGGATGTAGTTCTTTTTCTCATAGCAGTCCATATGGCACTTTTAATTTTAAATTTGTGACTATAACAGCCTTGATAACACCTCAAAGCCTTAGGTATTGCAGGGCTAATATTGATTCTCACACAGCATCAAGGCCACCTGTTTCTCACCCTGCCCACACAGAGAGCAGGCTAGTGGTGGGGAAGAGGTTGGGTGGGGACAGAGCTGGGAGAGTTGAGCTAAATTGACCAAAGTTATTCCATGCTCTGTGTCATCCAGCAATGAAATGGGGGAAGTGAGCGAGCAGCTGGTGGGTGCTTAGCTCTGGCTGGGGTCAAACCCACTGCCAAGGACCTGAATCTTTGCCCTGTATTGTGTATCCCTGCATTTCAGCAGAGATGTTTACCAGGAAGATCTTATCCTTTGATTACCTTATACCCTACCCAAAACCCTGAAATTCTCAATTATGTAGTGGTAGACATATCACTTTGCACATTAAGACCAGAAATGAAAAAGACAGGGAAATGAACAGGAAGGTGAGATACACATGGATTAGATACCTAATACTGTCTAAGAGAAATTCTACTGTTCCTAAAGCTAATGACAACATTCAAATGGAGTCGAAAGAAGCCAGCATTTCAGCTATGAAAATTCCCATCATTCTTATAATTCTATTCCAATACTATTAGAAGCAGACAAATAGGGTGGAAATGTCATGTGTATTAATGCTAATTTCTGTGTCCTGGAAAAGTGAGAGCAAGTAATTGTCTTGATTTCCAAGATGCATAGTAGCCTTGGCAATATTGGGATTTAATAGTAAATTGCCTGACATATGAAAGGACACAGAAAAGTATCTAATCAAGGCATCAGCATACAAAACAAAACTAGCAACAAAATAGGATGTTTTCATGTTGCATTTAAGTAGTATTATGTAAGTATTGTATAAGTAGGTCTTGGTGGCAGCTAAAATACTGTAAGCAATTTTCTTTGTGGAGATAGGGCTTCATTCAGCCTGCCCATTTTCCCCATGATTTTTCTGGGTTTATAACTGGAGGTGCACAAATTACTGTGCTGCAAAGGTAGTGATAGTTTCAGGGCAAGGTTTCTTTAGTTTATTATTTATAGTTTGCACTGTGGGCCAGGAAAGAGAAGGAAAAAGGGAACTTGCATACTAAAATCAATACAAATAATAATAGCCTCTTACAAGACAAGCCTCAGGGGCTGAATATCTCTGGGTTCCTTTTTTTACATAAATGATCTCAGTGGATTATTGTTTCAATGTTTTGTGCTGTCAGTCACAGTCAGCCACCAGCTCTCTTTTTTGGTCCCAGGGAAATCTTCTTACTTCTGTGTGCCAAAATAAAACAAAATTGCATAGCAGCAGGTAGCCCATGGTAGCTTTCCTGAATGTCTTCAGCAGAACTGTACTACAACAGAAGCAGTAATCCATGCTGTTCATGGCTCTTTTTCAGACACATATCCTGTCAGTCAATGCTGAAGTGGCCAAATGTGTTTCCATATTATACCTAAAATTTCTCATTGCAGAGCAGCTTGGGGCTGGGGCTCAATTATTTGCCTTGTTTTATTTTCACTTATTTTTAGCAAGAAAAGCACACTACAAACTAAAAAATATTCATTTGGGTCTCAAGAACATTCATATTGGATAACTTTGCTGTCAGTTTAATGGGAATGTGCACTAGGATTCTGGGTATGATATTAGGTAAACCGAAGACATTCAGGTATCTCAGTATTTTCAATATGTGTGTTTAACATTTCTTGGTGCCTATAGTTTTCTATACATTTCTTTTTCCAAAGCAACCCACTTACTTCTGTTATTCTACTTACTACTGTATTATGTACTGAGAACAACAATTTTTCATAATTCTTTTGGCATCATCATGCTAGATTTTTCCTTATTAGTCATCTTCGTGTATCTACATAAATATTCAGTGAAAACACATTTAAATTGTTTTTTAAATGTTTATACCTTTTATAATTGTGCAATTATTTTCAGAGAGTACAATGTCTTCCATAAAATGAATTATATATCTTTTTAAAAAATAGATTATTATGATCCTGTTTAATAAATTATTCAGTGGTTATAGAGAACATATTACAGTCTCTGAATTTCTGCATTTTTATTTTAACATTCTACTAAAACAATAGCATTTTTCTAGCTTTTACTAAGACATACGCATATTTTTCATTTAATATTTTTTGATTTTTTTGTTCCCTTTAACACTCAGAAAATTTTTAAGATCATAGGAGGGAAATTAATTAAGATGTCTGCATTTCCTGGATCTTAGAAAGAAGGTGAGCCAATTGGCATTTGACTCATTTTTGACAAGTAAAAAGGTTTTTTCTCTCCAGGGATCTTTTCCTGGTAACTATTCAGCTTATTGCAGATATTTGGGGTCATATGAAATGGTGACAGTTTTACAAAACTCTCTAAAAAGAAATGGACAGAAAGTAGAGATTTGACCAACATGAGAAAGATGCTGAAAGACAATTAAAAAACCCCAGTCTTAGTGTATCATCCACCTGTCTGTATCCACACAATATGAATTTTTTAAGGCTGCATCAGCTGGTGAAGCACTGGAATATGCTTTCAGAAGCTACACAGTGAAACTAAAAAGTAGGCAATGGACCAGCATATCAAAGACAATTTGGTGCCTTTGCCTAGCTCCTCAAAGGTATACTAATGCCAATGGAATTTGCAAGCAGTACTTAAAAATAAAACCAAAAGTATTAAAGCAACAGAGATCCTGAACATGTTTCAAGCACAAAGGATAGGAAAAGAGGAATTCTAGCCCTTAATGTTGGAGTATTTAAAGATCACTGTTTTCCTTTCTTTCTTATAATAGTCTCACATAGTGCTAGGAAATGAAATTTAAAAAAAGAACCTTCTTGTAATAACTGTGTGGCCAAATCTCTGCTAATTGATGTTTATGTCCAGCATCTGATTTGAAGAAATGCATGTGACTGGAAACCTATGATGCTTTTTCTGTCTACATTATTGTCATAACTCTTTATGCAGAGTTTATTTTTCCTTGGTATTTAGTGTCTCTTCCATTTACTGAAATGTTTTTTCTTGTGTACACTATTCTGTGCAACATTTGGTAGTCTTGTCAGACTTTCTACATTGTTTATTCTAATCACAATTACTGATGTCACAAACCTTTTCTCTGCAGCACCATTTGTATTTTATGGTTGCACATTTTGTCAAATTATTAATACTATGTATTTCTTTGCATTTATGAGAGATCTAGTTTGTGATGCACTGCACAATATTATGGAAGTTGTAAGTGCAGGCCAGTTGAAGGCAAATGCTGTTTTTCTCTGACTTAATGGTAATTTTAAAAGCAGAAAAAATGACATTAATTTTGTGATATTTTCAGCCAAGCTAAAACTAATGAATGTTTCTCTAACTTAATTGAAGTGTGAGTTAATTGCCTTTCTTTTAATTTAAAACCTCTACTTACATCTTTACCATAATAAAGATTTTATTCCAGTGTTTTTAGTCTTTAAAAAAAATACTAAATTATCTTGTCCAAGCATCAGAACACACACTGTCAAAATCTTTTCTATTACAGTAGTATTGCTGTTATTTTTTGTAATTACTTTAATTTTTTAATTTTGTTTATACTCTCACCAGTAAATTGGTATAATTATATCTTCTCACAACATTGTCATCTCATTTTCTAAATGTGTTACACTTCAAACTTTGTCAGATGGGAATTTAGGAACAAGACAGGCACACGAACAGATCCAGCCACCTGATTGAGAAGTCCTCTCTAAGAATGGTGAAGCTGAAGTTTATAATTTTTCACACACACAGACATTTACACACATGATCCATACAGAAACACTCTCCCACTAGTCAAGGCCTTCACTCTGTGCCCAGCACCATGGAAGCATCTATAGATGTATCTCAGACACCCAGAGATGTTTGAATTATGTATTCTTTTCAGCTTAGATGACTGCCATGAGTTTCCACCGGCCCTGTTGGTCACATCACCCCAGGAGAGTCCCTTGGATACCTCCCAGGTTCAAAGCCAATTCGCTCTTGTTACTTAGGTTGGTATCACCTGCCGGATTCCTGCCTCAAACACATCATAGGGAAGCAGTTGCCAAAAGTTCACCTGCCCTTCATTTCCCCCCACCCTGTATATAACTAAACCACTAGAATTGAGCAGGTGTAGCTGAGGGCTTTTGAACAATCCTCCCCATGACCACAGAATTTGGGTTGTTTTCCTAGAGCATACCATAAGAATCACTTGATGAGTGAAGAGGTGAAGTTCTCCCTATGGAAACGCTCTTCCTGCCAAACCAGGAAGCAATCTGAATAATTTGAATTCATATAACTATCAGCCTTGGGATTTAACGGCTTTGCATTCTTCAAGGCCAAGAACAACACATCCCCTCTTCTCCACCAGTCATTGGTAAATTTTGCAAATTTTGTAAAGCTGGATATGTTTTATCCCCACTTTGGCAGAGCATCGTGCTACAGAAGGAAAGAAACTCTTTAATTTAAACGTGATCTAGTTTCAGAATCAACAGGATTTTTTCCATTTTCAGTAGTCAGTGAATGTAAAACATTTGTATCTAGGACCTATCATACTCTTGGTGACAATACAAAAGATAAACCTCTGCCAACGAACATTCTACAAGAGGAAAGGGGCAAATTTGTTTTTCAGAGACTGCACATTAAAATGCAAAAGTATGCAAAGTATGCATATGTAAAGCAGGGTGCAAAACATTTTTATTGTCTTCTCTTGAAGACTTTTAGATTTGAGTCTTGCCAGTTTTTCAGAGGCAGACAAATAGTAGGACGAGAACGCTTTAAATGAGGCCTCTCAGTAATACCATGCAGCTAGTTCTCTTACACTGTTTTTGCGCAGCTAACACATGCATGGAACTGAAAATGAAGCTGTCTCTTCAGCCCCCCTTTTGCCTGAGATCTAAAACACTCCTTACCACTAATGGAGTGAGTAGCATTTTCATTTAGTCAGTACTACCTGTTTAGAAAAGTAAACAAATACTAAACAAACTGCCTCCATGAGGTTGTGCCTTTTAACAGGCCTGCCTGCATGCTTTCCCCTTGGCTCACTACCTCTGTCCTACTTTTTCCTCAGTGAATTATTTCAGATAAGATTATAAACCCTTAAAGAATTTATCTTCATTTGTACAACACATCTAATACAACAAATCTCTAACCCTAACTACAGCTTTTTTATTATTTATATATAAAACAATAGCTTTACATTTATGAATTGAGTTTAACTAACCAAAGCAGCTTAGCACTCTCTCTGTATAGAGCATCTCTTTATTTTCACTCAGTTTTCATAATCCTTAAAGCAAGTCTTATAGCATGTGGGAGCAAAGTTAAAAAAGAAGAAACAGTAATGAAAGAAACCTCACCTGAGTTATCCGAAGTTGACATTATTATAGTTACCTGTGATTATAAAGAGCTGACTGTAAAAACACAGGATAGTGTACCGTAAGTTCCATTATGAATGCAATTCTAACTTCCTAGTGTTTGGATCCTGTGTGCTGAGGGAAATACTCCGTGCCTCAGAGCTGCCAGTGTCTGGCCCTAGGTCTGATTCACACTTCTGAGCTGTGGCATGTGAGACTTTTATACCATTCACCTTGCTGTTTTTTTTTAAACACTATACCTCCAAAATACATTTTTAAGTTTTCTTTAAGATTGCCTCCTAATTTTTACTTTCATATAAAAATTTTCTATGCCAGACACTAAAAATTATACTTTAAAATGCAGAAACAAGGAAAACCTTTGTCTAATCATTGTATCATATGAATAATTTAATATAAATGCATGTATTAGAAATTAAAAAATTAAAATCTACATTGAATAAGTAGTGCAATAATAGTCTTTTAATCTCACTTAAAAAAAGCAAACCAAACAAATCAAAACAAAAACAGAAGCCTTAGAATATGACTCTAAGGTGGAATGACTGGATAAAATGTCACTTATCATGAGTTGGAACACTGCTAACAAACAAATGTGTAACAATTCTTTCTCGTGCACCTCTGTCTTTGCAAGCTGCTGTATGCACAGGAAGATTAATGCTAGAAACAGAAGCTGGAATTTATAACTCTTAAAATAATAATGATAAAAAAATGCTAAATCAGCCATTGAAACTGTTGTTTTGTGCTTCTGTGCAGTCTGTTTCTCAGCCTTGCAAATTTTGAAGTTCATCCATGATCTTGTTAGAAAGCTGCAGACTTGCTATTGACAACTGCTTTTTAAACTCCTTCCAAGAATTCCTTAGCGCACTTTTATGACATTCTGTGTAACACATGGAACCAAGGGAAGATAAATTGCAATAATGAACCACTTGATTTCCCATGTGCATTTTTTCCTGTACTGTTGTTTTTTCCCCTTTAGCACAGTTTATTTGCTGTAAGAAGTGTAGTCTTATTTGAGCATCATATAAACCATATAAAGCACATTCTATTTCATGATAAAAATTCAAAATCAGTAATTTGTTGGAAAATTCTTATAATTTATTAGCTGTTACTTCATTCTGATAATTTCTAAGCAATGGTGATCTAAAATTTAAGTCTTCAAATTTTAATTCATAACACAGTAGTAAGCATGCAAAATATTCTAACAAATCACATTTAGCAAAATCTTTATGGTTTATTAAGCCATAGTCTTAAGATTAACAGTCTTTGTGGCTAACCTTCATTTGGGAGTATTGTTTCTGTGATCCCCACTCCTTTTACCATTCAAATTACAACAGGCAATATTTAGGGATGTGTGTGTGCAGCTTTTCTTGAGATTTAAAACATAATGAAATTCTATAAAAATACTCCAGCATAACTGACAGTTATATTACAGACAATTTATTTTTTAAAAATTCATTACAAATATTTTTCTGCTATCTGTAATAAAATATTTATAATCTATTTATAATTTTAAAATATAAAATACTTTCCCTTCACACATTAATGGTGCAACTTTGAGAGTTCATTGATGGTGACGATAGGGTTGAACATATATGGGGAAGAATCAGGCAAGTCTAACAAGGCAAGCATCATGGTGGGAGTCTGTTACAGACCACCCAGACAGGACAAAGAGGAAGATGAAATTTTCTTTAAGCAGCTGGAACCTCTAGGCCTTGATCTCATGGGAGATTTCAACTTACCAGGTGTCTGCTGGAAATACAAGATGGCAGAGTTGAAGAGTCTAGAAGGTTTCTGGAGCATATGGAAGAGAACTGCCTGACACAGCTGGTGAGGGAACCAACCAGGCAAGGTGCCCACTGGACCTGCTGTTTGTCAGCAGAAAAGAGCTGGAGGGAAATGTGGTGGTTTGAGGACACGGTGGTCATGGAATGATACAGCTTTTGATCTTTGGAGAAGGGGCTCAGCAGCCTTGGACTGCCAGGGAACAGACTTTGGTCCATTTAGGACACTGGCTGACAGAATCCTTTGGGAGGTATTCCTGAAGGGCAAAGGAGTCCAGGAAGGCTGGGCCCGTTTTGAGAGGGACATCTCACAGGCACAGGATCGGGCCTTTCCCACGTGCAGAATGACAAGCCAGTCAGAAACGTCAGTCTGGGAGAACAGAGAGCTTTGCCTGGAACCTGGGGCAAGAAAGGACAGTTTATGTCCCCAGGTTCCAGGCAACTCAGGAGTACTACAGGAATGTCACGAGGTTATGCAGGGAAAAAAAGATGGGTTGCTACCTGTACAGTGTATGAGAGTTCAGAAGGAAAAAAAGAATTTTTTAAAAAATTAGCCAAATGACAATTAAATTTGCTTATAAACCACCCTAATGAGCATAATATAAAAATTATATTAGACAAATTAAATATGGACTAAAATATGTCATTTTTCAAATGTAATGTTAATCGGGATTTTATGGCTAGAACTTCCAACTTACATTAAATGTTTCAAGCACTCTTATAGCAAGAGGTCATTCAGCTGGATAATCAACCAGTAACAATCTAAGCATTCTCTTGTCATAATAATATGCAGGCCTATTAAGTCAGAAACGCTATTTTCTCATTGAAATTTATCCCATTTCCTGAAACACTGTTCTTCTCTTACTTGTTTTTCTTCTGTGTTCTTACATTTATAAGCATTGGTTTGTTTTTCCTACAGTCAGTTACTCATTCACAGAACAAAAACTGTTATCCGTGCTCTGTCCATTGTGCCATTTCTGCCTATTACTCAGATATGCAAAATGAAGATAAATTGTCTCCATTTCAGAATGGCTTGATTTTTAAGAGCTTAGCTGGTTTTTGTTAGAAACCTAACTTTTGATCATTAATTATTAATAAAATTCTGTAAATAGCCTATAAATTATCAATGCGATCAATAAATACTTACAGGTATTTTAGGAGAAAAGTTGAGCTTCCCTTAATGTGAGTAAAACTCTGGGAGATAACTTATAGCCTCTATTAGACAGGGAGTACAAAGTGATCTAGCTCAGAGCACTGATAAATTATGATTTTTGATGGTATTTTTACTAAAAAGTTATCCCTTTTAAAGTTTATGGCAAGTAAGATTGCTTAGCATATCAAGACACTGTTTATCCTCAATACATTCATGGAGGCTACTTGAAGGACACTTTCAGTTCATGGTCCTGTATACATAATACAGCCTTTTATTGTTGACAGAGTCCAGAGCCCTGCAAGTATTTTACAGTGCATTATTTTTTAGAACCAATAAATTACTCATCTGAACTATCCAAGTACAAACATGATGACTTTTTTCAGGCTTGACTATGTTACTATTACAATGAATTATGGATTTCAGTGGTTATCTGGTTTTGATGTGTTGCAATAAATCATGATCATTTATGATTGGTTCTGAACTTCATACAGTTTTTTTTTCACATAGTCTGTCCTACCCTTGTAGGTTCCTCAGAGGAACCTTCCTTCCTGTAGGTTCCTTCCTTTTAAAGATATCAGACAATTTCAAGAGAGCACTAGATTGATGTAATTTTTTAAACAAATTTAAATATATTTTCAGACTTCTTTTCTATTTCATATACAATTATAAAAGCTCCACAAATAAAGAGTGAACTCAAAATTCCTAAGTATTTGTTAAAGGACAGAAGACAGATATTTAAAATATAAATTTTTTTAAAGCCAAAATGCTCCAGTTACAGACTAAATTAGCAGCTATTAGCAGATGATTCATCTAACAGCAGCTTCCAGATTAAAAAACAAAAAAAGAAACAACAAAACAAAAAAAAAGGCAAGACATCTTTAGGCCATATGTGAGCTATGTGAGTGCAGCTATACTCCATACCACAAACATACCCCAGAGGAAAAAAAAAATCTTCCTAATCTCACCTTCTTTAATGCAGTCTATCATGTTTTCTATATCCTCTGTTATCTAGAAATGGCATTTTTGCATTAGGAGTTCAGCCAGTTCCTCGGTGGCACTAAGATTTTACCCTAACTTCCTTTTACTGTGATTAATTATTCTCCTATTCTATTCTCTAACTCTGGATTTCCAATTTTTACTTTTTTTTTCTCTTGATCATATATATTACTTCTGTCTGGAGAATGTATCTTTCTTCACTTTCATTTCTTCTAATTTCTCTACATTCTCCTATATCATACTGCAGCTTGTTATGTATTATGTATTACTACTGGGCTAGGCACTTCCCTCACCAGAACACCTAAGTTAGATTTAAGGGATATATGAGGTCAGTACATTTGATGAAAGAAGAGTTTTATTTTTTTTATATCAGTTCAACACTTAAGGATTTATAATAAAAAAGAATAGAAAGAATTAAATAATTTTTTTAAAGAACTAGAAGAAAATAATTAATTTTCCACACCCCCAGATCGAGCAAATTCCTGAATGGATTTGAAGTTCCCTAGGACACATGGGACACTTGGTTCCTAGGGAAGCCTTTGCACAGGCCATAACAAAACAGTTTTCTCCTTGTCTGTCATCTCAGAATTTGCAATAAGAGTCACTTATTTTCAGAACCACTAGTACCCAACTCACACGTTTTGATGCCCTTCTTGTCAGAGAGTGCTAGGAGACTCAGTTGACATGATGTTGCTGCATGCACCTGTGTTCAACACAGGTAATTGCAATGAGCACAGATTCAGCAGTTTCTCAGCTACAGTTTGCACTGCTTTACTTCTACTGCACGTTAATGTAAGGTTGTAGCAAGTTAGGGGTCAGATTTTTTTCCTAAGTAAAAAGTTATAGGACAAGAAAAGTGGCCTTAAGCTGATCAAGGAGTTCAGATATCCAGATTGGTTGTTAAGAAAAATTTCTTCACCAAAAGGGGTGTTAAGCAGAGGAGCAGGGTGCCCAGGGAAGTGGGAAAGTCACCATGGCAGAAGGTATTTAAAGGACGTGCAGATGTAGGACTTCGGCACTTAGTTTACTTTGAAGATGGAAGTATTAGGTTAATGGTTTGATTCAGTGATCTTAGAAGTCTTTTTCAATCTTGATGAGTCTACGAGTCTGTGATTCCTTACTCAGTGAATCTCAGCTTCTTTCACATTTCCTTAATATGACTGCCCTAATAATCAGGGTCAGGTTTTACACACCAGAAAATGTCTAAGTTGTAGATATGCCCAGATTCTACATGGAAGGCACAGAAGGGAAATATGAATCTCCTAAATGCTTTAGGTATACAGGCTTTTTTTTTTTTCCCACTACTACTAGGTTTGGTGCAAGATTTCAGGTTGATATCATTCTGAATTTTTAATTATACTGTAATTTAAAGTTGCATTCAATGTATTGTTTCACAGTAGCAGAAGTAGCAATCCACGGTCCTCAACTCTTTTTAGCCCTCCTATCCTTAAATTATTCACTAGCCATTATTAAAAAAAGAGTTTATTTTATTAAAGAATCTCAGGGAAAAACCTCAAGGAAAAACAGGAATTACTTTAAAGTTCATCTCAAAAATCCAGCTAGGTCAGAAATAGATGCTGAACAACAAATGCCTATTTGTCTTAGCTACACATTAGCTGTTTTTCTTTAATATTCTGTTATATAATAGGAATGCTCCTCTATATTGCCTCTAACCTTAACTTCCCTTAATTTTGTAAGGTAGTGACACTGCTTGACCACTTCCCCCTGAAACCAAGCAAAGGATGACTCTTACCAGCACAGAACAGAACAGCATCAGTCCTGCTACACACCATTCTCAGCTGGGAGTGACAAATAGCATGAGGAAAATAAGCATGTGCAGAGCTCACACTCATTTGAGCTGCAACATAGAAATGCAAAAGATCATTTTCTACCTGGAGCATATTTCCTGGCAGCATAGGAAAAGTAGCAGCACAACTGAGCAATTACATTCTCTATTCTGACACATTCCACAGCTGAATACCTAGCGCAAAACCAAAGAGAAAACAAAACATACTGCAAGGAAAACTCATCCAAGCAGACCCCGATCTCAGCAGAAAGACATCACATCATATTGACCACTGCCTCCAACCTGCCACTGCTGCCTGACTGCAGTGTTTGTGGTGTTAAACCATCTGGCTGCAGGGAATAAGCTCTTCTGAGAGACAGTGAAGGCTGTGAGCTCCTGCTTCCCAGTCAGCCTGGTGTTTGCTCCTTCCCAGCTGGAACACAGGACTCGCCAGAGACCCAGCTGGGACGTATCAGACACAGGCTAAGAAGCCAAGTCAAACACACTCGGTGGGAGTGGAGGAGTCTACTGTAATTATTGGTGAACTATTCAGCCTTTAACCTGTGTAGGATTGAAGTCTGTCCATGGTTAAAGCCTGAGGAATTTAGCGTTTATTTTAAAGTTGTAAGTGCATGAACAGTTCTTGAACAGTTTAGGTGTGGTTTAGATAATTCTATGATATTTTCTCTTACAGAATCTGCAAAATATAAATTTTACTATCTTGTGTTGAACCAAGCTGGACCATCCTGTAATTGACAGTTCTTCACTCTGTTTCTTTAATGTGGATTAATTATTTCTCTACCTATTTTAAGAGTCCCCGGGATTTAACTCTGCATTGTCAGGCAGGTATACCAAGCAGATGATTAGAAATGTTTGTGGTATTTATAAGGAATAATGTGCACTTTTTTATTCTCTCCATGATGCCATCACACTTATTGTAACTCATCATAAACCAATGGGTTTGTAAATAATAAACTTTCCAATAATCCAAGTCTAGAAAGGTGTTTGGCTTCCAAATTTAATTTAAAAAATAATCAAACAGTTTACAGCATCCCTGTTTCTTCATCCATAAATAATAAACACTGCAACTACTTCCCCAAAGTAGCACTCAAGCATGTGACTTGCTTTGGCTCATTATTTTATTGCATTAAGTATTTAAAGCTGACAATAATATCTTGTCAATAATTTCTTAGAAAGTGGAGGTTTTATACAATGGTTTCTATTACCAAGAGCTCCATTTTCCTGCGTGAGCCTTCCTGATGTTTGTTGCCAAATAGGACAGCATCTGTACCTCTAACAGACTCCACCATGTTTTTCCATCAAAAATTGCTTGCAGCTTACATTTGAGATCCAGTATGGATTAAGAAAAAAACTAAAAGAAAATTTTCTATCATTCTGTTGGCACTTGCAAAACATAGCACATGTAAATCATAATACTCCCTTTGGACAAACACATTAAATTATTTCAGTAAATTATTTCAGTTTCTGGCAACTATTGCAATACCTCAAATGAGAATTTAGTACTAGAAATGCTCATGACCATGAGCTCTCACTTCACACAGTCCTAGAAGATGTTTGCTACCTACTGAATAAATACAGATAAAGAGATTTGCATCGTATGTATCATTTCAATGGTGCTTTGAATTTTTTGAGTGCTCTTGCTTGCTAGCAGGTAGCCTAAGGAATGTGAGTGTGCCAGGTCTACTTCATCTCCAGCTGCTGCATGCTTTTACCAGCTTTTCTTTTTCTCTGACCAGAAATTAAAAAAAAAAAAAAACAAACAAAATCAACATCTTAATCCTACATGAGGGTATAGAATGCATTTTGATGTTTACATAGTTATGGCATACATGCAAACAAATTAAATATTCCACAACTAAATTAATTACTGGTTCAACATATCTTAAGGTCAGGAAGGGCCCTCTATGGTACTAGAGATTCACACTGAGAGCCAGGACCAAGATTTTATGTCCTTTATGTGCCTTCAAAAACTAATAACAGTGTGAAAGGCTGTTTTTCTTATACTTAAAAAAGGTTTGCTCTTGCTTTTGGAAAAATGTCAAAACCTGAAAGCACACCTAAGCAGAGAAGCACAAACATGAGCCAGAACAGGAGCAGACTTACCTTCTGAGGATCTGTTAGATAGCAGTTCAAGTCTGTAACGTATGGCCAGTTCTTCAGTGGGCCAGGCTGATTTCAGGAATACATTCTCAATTGTGCCTGATGTGGAAGTTTAATTTTTTTTTTCAGACTGCTGCCTAAAAGTAATCTCATTTTGCATGAAGTAAAAAGATTATATCACATAAATCCTGGAAAAGATAAGGCGAAAAATATACAGCATGCTATAGACAATAAAATCTACTATTTTGTGCTGCTTTTATGTATTTGCAAAAGGCAAGAGTGATACTATTTATATATTATACATATTCATTATATATGCATAAAAGGTTTATACCTTAACAAGCTCTAAACAATATTCCAGAAATGCAGGTATAATAAAAAAACCCTTTATTAAACCTCTAGAAGGAGTTTAAAAGAAGTCTGAAAACTCAAACATTGCTGAAGACATTAATTCCAGTTGTTAAAGTCATAGCCCTGAGTCTCTGGGTGAAGTCTTTCCAACTCACTAGTCCATGCCTGTCCCTACACAGACAAAAAGCTTCTTGATGTATATATTCTGAAGTGCTAAAGCTAAGAATAAATATCATATGCTCTTTTCAAACCTTTATGGCTGAGAGCTTCCTGCTTAGTTTCTACTCAGCTCTCTTAGTGGCTTCCATGGAAATTAGTTCAAGTAGGGTGAGTAAAGACCAGGCAACAATTTCAGAATAAATAACAGCTCTCATTGCTGAATGGCAATGATACATTATGAACAAAAGCACAGGCTCCTTGTCCCTGAGTCCTTCAGTGGTTCATGAAATAGAAAACATTTTGCAAATGAGCAGAGAAAAACAGGCACAAGCAGGGGAAGAAATATAAATGACTGTATTAGAAAGCTACGGACACATTGCAGTACGCCAGCAGCATAGCAAGTGAAGTTATGTAATTCTGCTTATTTTCTGTTACCAACACCAAGATGTATCAGAACATGATTCTACCTTCAAGCTATTCTTCATAATCAGAAAACATTTCAAGAACTTTGGTGTTTTTTTTACACCAATGACAGATGAAACCCTAGAGATACTGGAAAAACTGAATTTTCAGGGTCAAGTTATCTGCCTACCTTTAACACTGCACACATCTTCATACAGGAAAATACAGTAGTGGCTTCCACATTTGCAGCCATTTTTCTTCAAGAAAAAAGCATTTATAAAAACTCTTCCTAAAATAAGTAAAGTATGTTCCTACATTAGAACTTAGTCATTTACTAAATATTTTTAACTTGTCCGTTACTTCCATATCATTAATCTACTGTGTGCAACTAACCATATATTTTAGTTGAGAGCTGCTGTATTTAGTAAAACTTGCTTGTGATTCATATTCTTAAACACACTCAGAGATAAATTCCAATGAAGCTCAAAGATTCATCCGAATGGCCGCTGAAACAACATTTCATAGTACAGAAATGTGTTCAGATAAATTATCAGAGCACTATAAGCTATAATAATGCTCTTTAAAAGACTTCTAAGAATTACTCATGCAACACTGTCATGCAACATCATTATCTTCAGAGGAAAAGTTAAAGACCAATGTATGACAGATCAAACTGATTTGCTGCAGTATCTGACTAAAAAACCACAGAGGGCTGGCAATGTATTCTAGAACCCCAAATTGTCAGAAGCACCTTATCAATCAGAAGTAGAAAGTGATGGGGAAGGAAGCAACTCCTGTGAAACAAAACAAGCTCTCTATATTCAGTGTTGACAGTATAAAATGGTGCAAAGAATTTAACATAATTGTTTCACCTGTTTTGTCTTTTCAAGGCTTTTCTGTGCATGAAATATCTGGCTTTAGCCAGTAATTTCTGTGTGTGGGATCTGTAACAGTACCATGTATGTACAGAGTGGTATCTCAGTATTCTGCCCATGAAAGCCTCTAGAGAAATATAATTCTGTTCATGTTCCCATGTTTATCATGCTTAAAGGAGAAGAATTTTTAGATCTCTGTAAAGGACTGTAGACATTTTTTTAACATTCATAGGCCTCAGGTTTATAATATGCCCAATAATTTCTTCAATACCTAGGATAATCTCTGTGTATGCTCTCCAAACCTGCATGTCTGACCCCACTTATAAATATAAGTTGTATCTTCCTTCATCATAAATATGGATGAGCATATGACTCAGTTCAATCTTTGAACAAATGTCTTCATTATTGCTTCCTGCATCTGTGGATGAATCATGGCCCTCTCTCTTCCTTTGCATTGGACAATGAAGACTTGGAATAGCATTTAGCCTGGTTAATGGTCTAAGAATAAGGAAAGACTTAACTTTTTCAGAATCATGGATTTGAAATTTGCTGATTCCTTACCTTGAATAGGGTGAGGAAACACGAGTAATGTGTGCAATGGACGTTACAGAATAAGAAAACACAGTATACATTTTATGCAGATTTCTGTATCTAGGTAGTTTTAATAGTACTACCTGATAGTTACATATAACAAAATAATGATAAGTGATGTGATATCTGTTTTTTTAATGTCATTGGCATGGCACAACCATGCAACTCAAGAAGACGAATTCATCAGTAACTTTATACTTGAAAATCTTTGTCTTTTACAAATTACTTTGGAAATACTGAAAGTTTAATGGGCAGACTGGGTTTGGTCCAGTAAACTTCTGAAGTTTGATCTGGTATAGCAGACTATTTTCAGCGCTCTATGAACCCAGTCGTCAACAAGATGTTACCCAACAGTAACTGTATGAGAAGTATTTGAATGTGTAATTGTACATGCCTACCTATAATGGTATTTCTGTTATAAGTGCAAGACGACAGAAGAGTTAAAGTGTTTCTAAATACTTCACAGAGAATTGTGTTCTTTGTCTATTGGAAATCTATTCCTTGTGATTTCCCTAGTGCCACTCACTCCCTGCTTCCTCTTAGATAACTGTCCTCTGCCTGTGGCACAAGTATTTTAATTGAGTTTAAAATGCATCTGTTGGCTGATAATCTCAATTCTCAGATATATGGCCTAAAGAAGCAATGTCAGTTGAATACTTGTACTGTCAAAACCAGTTTTATGCTGCTTCAGATCCCATCTTTCAGATATATTTAAAAAAAAAGTAAAATAAATCTATCATTCACATGGATTCGTGAATGAACCAACTTTGAATTACTTTGGAAATCATTCTGTTTATAATCAATTGAAAGTTCAGTGTACAGAGCAATGCTGCAAAACCCATCTCTCCAAGATCAATATATTACTATTAATCAGCCCTAGATCATAAGCTTCAGAGAATGGAACATATTTCAAGTAAGATAAGGTCTGTCAAGTAATGATGAAATTGTAGGTGGATATAGTAGTAGGTATTTTGGAACAAAAATTTTATTTATACTGTTAAAAGGTGCAGAGTCATTGATCTGCACTAGCTCTGGGTTACTGCAATACCTGTTCCATGATTAGAAAAGGGGACATTTTTGCCAATAATCTCTAATGTCACACACGACAATTCATTGTCTATCTCCAGACAATTTAATTATGAACATACCTTGATTTCAGTAGTCATAATATGATCAATTGATAATCATCTACTAGTCATAATTATTTCTAAATAATTCTCATTTAAATTAAAAATTCATTAAGCTGATATAGGTAGGCACTTTGTGTGAAGTACTTTTGCTTAATAATAAATCAAATCCTTTGATTTTGTGAAAGACCCAACAATTATTTCAGAAATTACGTTTCCTTGTACAAAACATGTTATCAAAAACAAATTGCCAGAAAAGTGGTAGGTATTAAGAACCTCAAGTAAACATTTACAGAAAAGGTACCTGTGATTTTCCAGAAAAAAAAATGTATTTGAGAAAGGAGAATGGAAAACAGAAACAAATCTAGATTGTCTTTGGTCTCAGTCTATGTTTAAGCAGTATCCCTAACATAAGGACAATCATTAAAGCCACATAATTGAAAACTTTTTATATTGCATTATGTTATGCTTAATTGCTTTGTTATGCTTAATTACATTATGTTACATGTTACCATGCCCCATAGAGCAGTATTTATTTGTTTAAGCTTGAGACAAAAGCATAACCTTTCAACTAAAGAAGCTATCAAAAATACATATATTTTGCTGGCATAAGTATATCTCTTAATTGAAGTGTCTGCTCACATAAACAGATGTAGCAGTGAAAAAAATATTATAGAGAGAGCTTCTAGTCAAACAAATAATTTAGCAATCAAAACATCTAAACATGAAGGGCAACTCAATTTCTGGAACTAGGTAGGAAAATGTACAGATAGATTATGTCGGTTTAGAAATTAAATTGCCTGAAGAACCTCTGGAAGGTCTCTAATGAGTGAGAAAGTACTGCATGCTCTTTGATTCAATTCAAGCAGGCAGAAGTAGCTATCTGTAAGTGTTCATGGAGAATATTATTACTGTATGCTCTGGAGGCAGACAAAGTACAAGGATCAATTCTGTATTGATGTATTCAAAGGATGTCTAGTAACTACCCTTTTTTTCAATGGCAACATAATTATTTCCTCACATTGAAAATAGTATTTCTCTTAATCTTATCATGAAACTTGGCTTAATCATGAGATTACAAATCTGATTGCATGTTATTTAGAACATTACAATGTCATTCATAAATTCACATAAGAAAAACTTGAGCTTAGGCAGCAGCCTTCAGAGGGAGTAGATTTTGGGCAGCAAAGTCTTTTCCCATTTCTGAGAATTTCTGAAGGTAAAAAGAAATCCTCTAAAATTTAAACTGAAAAATCAAAGAAATATTTCAATAAGAACAGTAAAATTAAGGACCCCTTGCAATAAGATACTCTTTGAATCAATTTGAATCTCAGTGTATAAATTCTGGATAATTACCGCACAATATGCAATAAACTGTAGAGCTTAAAATATTAACTTCCCTCTAAGTTCTGTGCTTTTAAGACACATTGGATTTACTTTGAACTTTTACTTAAGTCACTAATAATAGAAGCAAAAATAATGGTAACCGGGAAATAAGAATGGACTGAAGATTGAAAATGTCCAGGTAAAATGATAATGCAGATAGTGATTAGTCATTTCTTCTTTCCAAACTGGTAATTCTCTTTCTTTTTCTACAAACACTGTTGGCTGAATGAGACCCTTTGTTCATAGACTTGCAGAATGGTTAAGCCTGGAAGGAAGTTCTGGAGTTCATCTGGTCCAAATTCCTCTCTCAAGCCAGCCAGAACAAACTACCCAGGACCATGTACAGATGTTCTTATTCTTCAGGGATGGAAACTCCACAGTCTCTCAACCCGGGGCCAGTGCTCTGTCATCCTTACAATAAAAAGTGTTTCTTGAGGTTCCTTCTGTGTTTCAATCTGTGTCCATTTCCTCTGGCCCTGTCACTGAGCACCACTGAAAAGATCCTAGCTCCGTTTCCTCTAAACCTTCCCTTCTGGAATTTATACACACTGTTGACACTCCTTCAAACCTTCTCTTCTCCATGATGAATAGTCCTAATTCTCTCAGCCTCTCCTCATAGATTAGATACTACAGGAACTTTTTTGGTGTGACTTCACTGGATTTTGTCTGATATGTCTCTTTTTTTCTGGAGAGACCAGAACTGGATGCAGTAGCCCAGGTGCAAAGTTATTAATAGCCATTTCAGTTTCACAGTTACAAAGGCTAAAGGAGGAGAACATATCTGACAGAAGTTTCAGACTTTCTACCGTTAGCAGCTCATCCAACAGCCACAGGTTTGTACCATCCCACCTTTTTCTGTTCAGAAATGAAATGGACATGAAGCAGTGAAACAGGAGTGGTGAAGCATCCAGTGTTTGACATGTATGCTAGAGGAGCAATTCCAGAGTTGGTACATCAGTAGTCTCATAACCTGCCTGACGAGCAGATCTTGAACTGTCCTGTGCTGCTGAGTCTGGCTGACTGCACAACTGGATCTGAAAACATTTTATAGTTGGAAAGGTCACAAAGATATTTTCATAGTCGATTACATCAACCTCAACAAAATTTAGAAGTATATTGATGGAAGCAGTTAAGGAGACTAATCCTTTAAATTGGAAAGGTGTAAGTGCCTTTGATTTACTAGGAGAAAGAAGCAACATTTTTCTTCCATGTTAATGAGAAAGATGAAAAGAAATAATTAGAAACAATGGAAATTTGTCAGGAATCAAGATAATCAAATCCAGCCCCTGTTCCTGCTTGCAACCTTGCAAAAAAATTACTTCAGAAACTTACATATTTTTAAGGTTAAACGTCTTAGTTTTCTTGCACTTGGAAGATAATAGTGGAAGAACTTTCAACTTATTTATCATTAGCTTCAGCTATAGCTTCATGAAAAGAAACTCATTGATTTCCCTAACTTAAAGAGCTGTCTTGTCCCCATTTACTCCTACACTATACTTTGTGAATCTAGTCGCTATTTAAGTTAGATTTCTGTTCTTATCAACCTGGCAATATCTATTGCAAATTTAGCTCATCTTTCTTGATCATCAGTGATCACAATTTATACATTACATGGAAATTAACAGAAATAGACAGGCCTGAAAGTGGAATGTTTGAGGGAGAAAATCCGACTAAAGCTCTTAGTATACTTATAAGAATAGATCAATTATTCTGAAAATTTGGAGGCACCAACTTTTACAATAAAAGAATTGCCTCATTATTTCTTCTCTCTTCAGCTATAGAGAGCATATGGAATAACTGTGACTAAGACCTAAACAATTACTGAGAGGCAAATTAGATGGCAGAAGGGTATCAAAGGAAGATCATGGTTGTAGTAAAAGCAGCTTCTGTAAGTTTAATGATGCAGAAGTGTACCACATGATCATAAGAATGGTGAGGACATTGGCATAGGATGGCACAGAGTCTGTCAATAGCTTGTAATGATCTCAACACCGGTGCTGTTAAGTTGCACATTGTTACAGTAAAAAAAAAAAATACTTAAAACTATTTAACTTTTTTGACTTTCATGCTGTTAAAGATGATTAAATATAATGTAGCAATAGCTATAGGGCATGTAGAGATCATAAAAAGATGAAAGAGGCATAGCGTGACGACCCAACAGTGCATCAGCAGTAATGGCAGAACAGTAATAGTCTACGTATTCTTCATGCAGCTCCCATGCTGCTCAAAACCCTCTCTGTCATGGACTAGATTAATGAAACTGAGAAGAACTTTATAAAGGTAGCACTTTGCTGCTAAAAACTGTTAACTATCTAATCTTTCTGTGACACTAATGCTACCTTTTTACACTGTAAATTTTTTCCTAGAATTCTTCATTTTCTGTGTACTTAGAGACCTTGATTATTATAAATTACTTGTGCTCTATACCTGGAAATTTTGTTGAAACCAAACTACTTATTCTTCTGTAAGTTGACATGAAAAAACACATACAAAACAAAACAATCTGTATAAGTTCATAGACTCTACCATGAGCAGTTCTAATGACAACAGTGAAATTACTAGTAGGAAGGCACTCAAGAATCTAAGTTTTGCAGTCCTGGCTGTAAATTCTTGTAATAGTAAATCTCACTAAATACAGAAGGCATTTAAGAGATTGACCTTAAGAATAAAAATAGAGAGCCAGAATTGTCTTCCATGAAGAACTGTATGTCAGCATTTTGTTTTCACTTCATTCTCTCCTAGAGTCAGCATCTTTTCAACCATTTTTATTTTAATGGAGATCATATCTGATAGAAGATTCTTCATTTCATGTGCTTGGTCCAGCCTTCTCTATTTCAGTATTTCACTTTCCTATAAAAGCCCTGTTTACATACATATTTTCTTAGGGAAACAAGAATCCTGGTTCTTTTTGAGGACTCACATGTATTGTACTGGCAACTTCAGCAATAGATGCAGGAAGGATTGTG
Source organism: Ammospiza nelsoni (assembly GCF_027579445.1). NCBI lineage: Eukaryota > Metazoa > Chordata > Aves > Passeriformes > Passerellidae > Ammospiza > Ammospiza nelsoni. The sequence goes on along the minus strand of NC_080636.1, from coordinate 34,556,770 downwards.
ATTCATAGACCATCGAAAGCCCTTAACGGATTGCAGTCTTCTACTAATTTGTCTGTGATTCCTTCCACATATCATTTCCTCCATAATATCATCTTTTTTTCAGCACCTAATGGTATTTTTTTATGAAAGTTCTTTGTTTTGTCAAGAAATGTAAGCACTACCTTCCACAGTGCTACTGAAGCAAGACACTGTCTTGTAGTTTCTTCCTTACAACTCTATGAAATTCAGCATGATAAACATCAATTACTGAATGCTTCATTCAGATTGTAGATACAATGAATATTTCAGGTTCAAAAATACTTAATAAAGAGATTCTGAAAAAATATTCTCAGAATTTCTTCTCAAAGACAAAGGCCACTAAGACAAAGTCTCTGTTGCAATAGTGTCATGATTTTAGGAATATTCCTCAATACAAGGCCCCCAGTGAGACTTTGCAAACTCACACTTCCCTACCCTCTTTCCTCCCTACCGTCCCACTCCAGGGGTGGAGTTGAGAATTTGAGGCACAAAAGTGAAAATTATAGGTTGAGATAACAATCTAGTGGAAACAGCAATGAGACAAGAAAACAAACAGTAACAGCAACCAAATTAACAGCAAAAGTTATGACACACAGGGGTGATTTACGTGGAAAGTAAAAAAAAAAATACTGGACAATTTTGCTCACCATGCTTTCTCCCCTGACCAAAACTGGGAGAGTCCCTTACTCGCACAGCTGGCAAGTGAGGTGGGACGTCAGTGAGTGACATCAGGCTCTGTCTGTGCCCCCTTGGCACAGTGCACTGCAGCCCAGAGCTCCTCGGCTGAGGTGATCCAGCAGGCTCTGCCTCCCCACTAGCTGGCACCGCAGGAATTCACCACTCTGCCTGGATCCTTTAAAAATAATACCTCAGTCCTGGCTGCCACTGGGACAAATGAGTAACTGACTGTCAGCTCCTGCACTTAGGAGTTTTGAGACTGATAAAAAGAGCTACACAGGAAGAAAAGCGTCCAAAGAATATAGCAGAATAGGAACAAGGGAAAAGAAAGAGCAGTATGATACTTTGCACAATGATACATTGCCTAAGGATAAACAGGTGTACAAAATTTAAGCATATTCCTTTGGATAAAAATTCAGAGAGTTTATTCAGCTTTTTTTATTTACTATTTCCATCTATTTTTTTCTTTGTTTGTTTCAGACACATATCACTGAGTGCACTCTTTTCTACTGTAGCTGAAACTGGTTATGGTTCTGAAAAGTGGAAATGTATGAAGGTATTAAAAGAAGACAGTCAAAGATTCTTGTCAGACAGGCCCCCTGATTGAGCCATGACAGAACAGTGTACCTCATTCAAATATCCCAATCAGAATTTACTCTAAAATCAGTGCGCATAAATACCAAATACAGATTAGATTACAGGCCTAACTGTGCACTTTCGAATTTGGAGTGGTTATTGATGTCTGGTATTTATGAGAAATTAAGTTTTCCATTAATGTTTATATGTGTGTTTTACATGTTTGATCACGTAAATTTTAAAGCCCCTGATTGACATTTCTGTGAAAAAAGGAATAGCACAACAGCATCGTGTTTTGGCACCTGAAATCAAAGGATTTTATTAGAATTTGGCAGGAAATCAAAGTTTTGGTCTTTGTTCCAAATCCTCCAAACTGGAGATCCTTTCAGATTTGAGCAAAGTCTTATCCAATACGTTACTGAAGAATGGACTATGGTTTAGGGTGGGGGCATAAAGGATATAAATATTTTGAGAAAAGCTTAAGTTTTACTTTGCATTAGCATAAAAAGAAAAAAAAAATTCTGAGGGGAAGTTCTGCAGGGGAAAAAAACCAAAAAATAGGTTTTGTGGGGTTTTATCCCTCAAAACCTCTTTTTTCTCCTTTTTTCTTTAATTTTTTTTACCCAGACAGTATTTGAACTTATAATAATTTAGAAGTTTAGAAGTATTTTGAATTTAGAAGAAATGAGCTTTGAAACACAAGTGAGGACAAGGTGCACAAGCATGATTGTAAGGCTATATTAATCATTATTCGTGCAAATGAAGTTGTCATAATTACTTTCAGACTTGGTTTGAGACTGCTCCTAGAAATCCATCTTTTGATATGTACAAGGGAGGGAGCTTCATTACCTTTTAGTCTGTGCCTAATACTGTTGGAGTGTTTTGGGGGTGCCATAAAATCCTTGCAATGTTCCATGACTAAAATATTATGGAAGGATCATACCTGGAGAATTCTGTGTTGAAGGCTGAGATGAGTTTTAGGCTCAAGAAAATATACAAGGATTTTCTTTACTAAGTTATGAGCAAAACATATCCTTCCAAACATTACTACTTTTATACTAGTAAATAAGAATTTTGGCTGAGAAGTTACAAAGTCAATTATTTATTCTGAGTTACTGTGATTTTAATATATTTAGGTATTATTTGGAATAATTTCTCAGTTCCTACTGATCTTTGTAATAGAATAACCCCAGCATTCAAAATGAATGCTTACTGAAAGTCTGTACTATGACAATACCTGTCTCCCTCCTTCTCTCTTCTCCCATCTCTCTGTATTTCTATTATAATTACTACTAATCCAGGCTTTATTCTGAGTGATCATTTTAGACTGCAAACAGTGAAGAAAAAAATACAGTTTTGTATTCTTTTTCCATATTGATCAATAAAACCAGGTTAAGAATTCACAGAGATTCTTTCTTTCTTAAAAACATAATTATTTACAACCAATTGGCAACAAAGTTATAATTTTTAGCAGAGACTGGAACCTGAACTTCTGGAGCTATCAGTATTTTATATTGCTTCATTTTTTTGCATTCTCCTCTATATTTCATGTAGCAATTTGTTTTTGTGAAGTAAACTGACAAATAAGTTTTACTTCAGTAAAAATATTTTTTGAGCTTGCCAAGGTAAATGTTATCAGCTGCAGAACACAGAGACTGGCCAGAATTGAACAATAACTTTTTCATGGCACAGACATAATGCCACTCTCTTTTGCCTACAGTTCCAAAGGTACCTCTTTTTACATTTACATTTTTATTAACTTTTTACATGAAAGCCTGAAGTTTATTATCCTTTCTGCAAACAATTGAAGCAGTAGGTTGACCAGCTAAAGAGATAAACAGAAGCTTATTTTGACAGTGCAAGTTTTACTGTGGGTGTTGTGCTAAATTTTCTTTGTTGCATTTTCGTGTTAGAAGGCTATCAGTGTGTAGCTGTGAGATGCTGTCCTGCATTTCAAATAGATACACTGTGTGGAAGGAATCTGGATTTTGTGCAGAAAGCCAGCCTCTAAGACTGGAACTACTTTTAGTATGTGTGTTCAAGAACAAATGTGCATATCATATAAAAAATTCAGAACAGAGTGTTACTATTTTATCAGCTGCCACAACAGTAAATTATTACAGCTATTTTACACATGCTGCTGATCTGTGCAAACTTCTGAGTGCAGTGAATTCAGTGAATTCTCTGCTTGTTTTTTTTGAGCACAAGAGCATTTTTTGTGACACAGTAGCTGTTTCTGTGTTCATCTGAGATGGTGACTAATTATTACCATGCAAGAGGAAACTACATTGTTATTACACAATGGGAATGGGGGGGTCTGGGGGGAATGAGGGTTAGGAGAAATAAATTGCCATGAAATGTGAAGAGCTTGAGGAATATATGTTGCAGCCTCCTTTGACAAGGGACATTTGTGAGATTGTCAATTGTACTGATTAACCAAATAACTACTCAATGTCACTTTTTACTTTTCTTTTTAGTAGAAACTAGTATTTTAAGTAACATTTTTAACCAATTCCCGCTGTTTAAGGGTTTGCATTGAAGTAAAGGGGGAAAAAAAAAGAAAAACTAGCCAACCCAGGTATTATTCAAGGCCTGCTTTCACACATTCTTGGATGTTATTTTTCTTCAGGATTAAGAGCTGCTTCAGTTTGTACTCAAGCTGCAGCAAGCACACTCAGCCTGACATACTGCACAACTTAAATATGAGATAAAGAAACATATAGAAAGATGGTGTTTTCAAAATGGAAAAGAGATAACGCAGATGTTATTTACATTATGTAATAATGAATCTTATTGCCTCTTTCTTAATACCCCTTTGGCTGTCATTCCATAGACAATACAGGTAGGCAGTGTATTTTCAGTGTTGCCAGTTGTTATCAGGCTTAATGCCAAGATAAATAGAACCTGAACAAGGAATACTATACTTCAACTGCTCACTAAATTAATTTTTTCCCCATTAGATTTCAACACACTTATGCAAAAAATAGCCCTTTTTTCCATTTTACTTGGGTTTCTGTCACTTAGCTCTGTGACAAAGCTTTTGGACAATTACAATTCCAATGAGCCAGGAGCCTCTCAGAAGCTTCTACTAACAGCAAACTAACAAATACACTAGTGCCTGCAGTAACTAGCAATCCAACAAACCACATTCCATAGCCCTTTTGTGAATTTTCAGTACCTATTTTTAGAGACATAGCAGTGACAGGCAATAAAGGTCATTTCAGAAAGCAAGGCTGAAGTCATCTTGGTAGTGTTTTAAATTTGTTGATCTCAAAGCCTGTGGATATTTCTGAACTAAAGTCAGCATTTCTTTTCATTCTGTGTCTGTGCTGATACACAGGAACATTTCCTGCAGTCTGGGATATCTGCACTAATACAAATTTTATAATATGTCTGCTGGGTCATACAATTGTGACAGCTATAATGTACAGCCACCCTTTGGTAAGACATGCACCCCTCCAGCAACTACAGCAGTAATGAGAAAAATAAACAGGAAGGAGACACTTTTATAAAGTCCCCAAAAGTTTTGACTTCTAGTGTCATTAAAGGCTTAAAACCAGGAAGAGATCCATAAAATAGAAGCCCCAGGTCATGAGCATGCAACAAGTGTACAGGCATCTAACTAGTGTTCATGCCAAATGGAGTTAGCTGCCAAAAAACAAACATGTGGGAAAATATTAGTTGTTACTGTTGTGAGCTACTTGAACTACAATAATTCAGGAAGAGTCACTCTTGAGACGCACATCAGGTTTGTGGATTAAAAAAATGAGAATTAGCACAACTCTAAGCACTCAAATTTACCCCATCCTAAACTTATTCAAAGTTGTAAGAATATATTCTCATCCTCCACAGTACAGAAGAAATCAATCATAAAATTACTTAAAAGCTTATAGCTTTCAGGGGTTTCTCAGCCTCAAGGCCCCTTTGTGTCGAGGCAACAGAATGTCTACTAGTAAATATTTTACTAGCACACTACGTGAAGTTTTATTTTTTGTCATGAACAAAGCATAACCTTAATTTCTCAAAAGGAATAATAATTCTCTTGTTTACATTTCTGTCACTCAAAGAAAAAAAAGTTCTGCCTTCCTGCTCTATTTTGTGTTAAGAACAAATGATAATAAATACAATTCCCTGCTGATTTTTTCCCCTTTTTCCTCAGTTCTTTCTTGCTTAAAATGCCTGTCAGTACTTTTAACAGCTCCTTGTATCTCCAACAAGACTGGCCTTAGGCTGTAGCTTGACAGAGACACCCAGGATACCTCTGTCACTTCATAGGTGGCAGCTGTCACCATCCCAATATTCCTTTTGCTAGGAAATGTATGTAGCTACTTGGACTTTCTCTAGATGTTGTAAAGGCAACATAAGATGTCTCAGCATGGAGCTGTTACATGATCCAACTTTTTCACAGCTTAGAAATAACATGAAAAGTTTGTCCTACAGTTACAGCAAATTTGGTACTTACATTTATGGTGCTTTTTATAAAAATATTGATTTTTTACTATGCAGTTGTTAGCACAGGATAAAATAGAAAAAGTATGCAAAATATCGTGTTTAAAAGAAAATGGAAAACTCTACACATGTTGTTATCTTGTTGTTGTATTCCATATTTCTAAAGTCCCAAACATATTTCTAAAGTCTCTTACCTTCTCAGCAATATTTCTTGGGGGCAGTTCTTCACAGCACAGACTTCTTCTTCTTCTTCTTCTTCTTCTTCTTCTTCTTCTTCTTCTTCTTCTTCTTCTCCTACTATATATACATGACACCTCATTTTCCTCACAGCCACCTTTACCTATATATCTACATTCCGGGAATGACTCACTATGTCATCAAACTTCACAAACCAAAATTAACAAGGATTTTTTGAAGACAATTAATCTAGCCACCGACTCCAGCATTAACAATTGTAAAAAAACATACATGCTTAATTACATCAATTTCTCTGAGACAATGATCAGTAATGTCCCATCAATGTTTTAAGAAAGGAACCTCTCTCAAAAAAAAAAAAAAAAAAAGAAAAAAAACACCAAAAAAAACCAGCAAAAAAACCCACCCCAAACAAACAAAAAAAAAACCCCAAAAAAACAAACAAGAAATAAACCCTTGGTAAATCACTTCTCTGGACCAAAAAAATGAAAGTAATTTCGGAAGAGACTATAGACTTAAAATTTTTCCCTCTACTTGTGACACAAGGAAAGCTGGCAGTGCTGGGAGATTGGATGTTGCCCTTATAACAATGTTACATAAGGAGTCAATATTTGCTTACTCTCCCGTGAATGAAATTAACTATGGGGATTTTAAGTAGTATAATTCTTTTGGATACACTTCAAATTTAAAACCATGACAGCATTAATGATCCTTAGACTCTGTTCAGAGCTATTTTATGGAAGAAATTTTGAAATTTCAATACTATCAGTAATTTTATGACCACTTATGTTTCAACATGACACATTCTATTTTTTTTCTCTATTGTGGAAGTTTACATTTGTCAGCACCAACCCTAAAGGCCAGTCTGTGACTGACAAAGAGATGGCTTAAGGTCCTTGAGATCCCTTCTACCTCCTGAGGGTCTAACAAGCAGCCAAATTACTTTCTTGCCCATGTTACCCTGTAATTTAAAAATCCTTACTGCCTTATTTTAACTGGGCTCCAAATTCTAATCACTGAATCTTATTTTAAGTAAATAATTTTTAAAATCTTATTTTAATTGAAAACTAAAGCTGAAGACCAGACCTCTGAGTCCTTCTGAGACTGGATACAAAGGCTCTTGCCTCCATTCCAGCTCTTCTGCATTCAAGCTTGGCATACAGTTACTGTTACCACTCTTTCTCTATTTAGGAACACTGAGATATTATTTAAGAGCCAATAAAATCCACAATGAAAAAAAATTCCATATTTGTCCATCCATGCATTTGGTAAGCACAATGACAAATTAGTTGATTTGATACCATGGGACAAGGGTAAAGTCAAAGACTTTGCCAGTGGGATGTTTGTACATAGCAGATTATACTAATTACCTTGTAGGGACAAATTTAAATTCTAAGTATTAACTCTTGTTAATCCCAGGTGGGAAAGATAAAACATTTCTATAAAGAAAGAAGCAAGAGTAAGTAGGTTGCACAGAGAAGCACTGGATTTGAACGCTTATTATATGTTTACAGATCTGTATCCTCCAGGGCTGTATATATCCCCATGTAACAGAAATAATTGTTCAATGAACTCATTCTATGGGAAATGGCTTTGAAAAGACACCTGGTACTTCTGTGGATGTTGTTGTGGTGTGGTGCCACAGACACTGTGTGTTGCTGCAAAATCATTCCCTCACTTTTCATGAAGGCCTTACAAAATCACCCCACTGTACAGATTCAGGGTCCCCTTGCTGTCTCCCAGCTTCACAACCCATAATGAGCTACTTGGAGGCTAAAAAACTTTATTCCAAAAAGAAAAGAACACTATGACCTGAGCTACGATGTATTCTCAATTCCATCATGCTACTGAGATTTAAACATAAGCAAGCAGACATGATAGCAGGCAGAATCTCAGGACCAGATCTTTGGCCTTCAGCTATATGGAAGACTAATTAAACCCACAACAGTTTAGAGCATCTCAGGCTTTGGCTCATTGCCACTTTCAGAGTCAGGAAACAAAAGCTAATGCCTTACGGCTTCCGTCTTCTTTCTCCAGCCTCTATGTCTGCCAAAGACTTGGATCATCTTAATTTACTATCTTGCTTGTGTTGGATTTTTCCTTTAAGCCTTTAACTGGCTTTTGTCTTGAGACCTTGCAAAGCACTTTAAAATCTGTTGTATAAGCCCTCTTTTTAGGTGTTTTGAAAAAGAAAAAGAGTTTTAGTTTGGTAGGATCGAGCAGTGGACTGAGCAACTGAATGTGGCTTTCTTTGTAGCAATATTAGTAGGATGGAAAGAAGAAAGAGACCAAAGAGGGCAGGAGAAAAGAATACTGCTGTTAGGAAATAAGAGAAAAGGCAACAAAAAATGTTTAGCTATAAGAATGTGGAATTTAACACGGTGTATTTATGGACTTGCAATATTATGCATCTATATACTTCTCAATTACTCCTTTCAGCTGGCCTTGTTAGACCTATGACTTTCACTTCTCATGCAATCTGTATAATTTCTTTAATTAGATACACTGAGGTCAGAGGCTTAAGCTTTTAAAGGATTAGACACTTACATAGATAGTGATAACAACTGTAGTTGCATTAGGTAAGATTAATCACTTTTTCTGAAGAGACATGAGTTTCATATTTTATGGAACAAGTGAAGTTCAACTGAAAGAAGAATAAAACTTCCCAAAAGGCAAATTGTTTCAAAATTGTTCAATAAGGGATTCTTTTGCTTTCTTTAAAGTATGATGTTAGATTGCATCTCAGATAAAATATCAGACTCCATGGATCTTAAGTGTTTGATCCTGTATTCCAAACACAAATGAGGACTACTTTCACTAACACTAACTTGTTTTAGTACTTGATCTCCCAAAACTTTGTGATTTCCTTTTTTTCTTACACTACAGCTAATTAAGAGTTTAGGATCCATTGCCAGAAGTCTATTACTATTTCATTGCCTAAAAGTGTTACACTGGTAGTAATAATTAAAAAGTATAAGCATGATATTAAAGCCCATAGATGGCAAGTCTACTTATAAACTCAGGTGTACTATGTGAGTTTTTAAATATATTTACCATAATAATCTGTATTAATAACAATTTTAGTGCATTTAAAGTGGGATTAAAATACATTTGGGGATGATGCTGTGCAAGATCAGGAGTTTGACTTGATGATCTTTGTGTTTCCCTTCTAACTCAGCATATTCTGTCATTCTGTGATCATCTGTTATGTAGTTCCTTACTGCACTGTTCAGATTTTATTGTTAGTGCTTACCCTTATGGCTTTCTCAGCTAATATCTTTGGAATGGATTGCAATTATAAAGCATAAGAGAAAAGATAAGTTTATAAATCTGTAGTCTGTACCAATCTCAGCACAGACTTTTCCTCCCAAGTTTCAGGAGGAAAAGTCATGGCAGTTGCCATGACTTGGTCAACTGTTTATGCTAAAAAATTTTATGTGCACAGTCAATCCCTTATATCACTTACTAAGATTTTAAAGTTTAGCATGCTACCAATTACTAAGAATTGGCTGTGGCAAGAAATCTCTCAAGCTCTAAGAGTAACCTTGGGAGGCATCCCCGCTCAAGGGGAGACCTGGTGTGCAGCCAGCCACCATGCCAGAGAGCCCAGGGGGCCCTGGGCTGTCTGCTGTTTATGGAGTAAAATGATTGACTTAGAGTCACATTTGAGTACCAGCAAGGCATCTGAGTCTCTGTGGCTAACAGCTCTTGGCTACCGTGCTGCCATCTGTCCCCCAAACTCCAGAGTGAACTGGATGAGGTCACCACTGTCCCCACTGGTGGCTACGGTTTATGGGCACTGGAGGGGTGTGCTACCTAACAAGGCTGATCTTGTTACACCCAACTCCCAGCAACCCTTCCCTTTGGAGGAGCCCGACCTTACTGCTCCCTGGCCCCTAGGTGCAAACAATATCCACAAGATTGCATAGTCAGAGATGTTTGGGGCAATGTCTTCACGGCGAAGTTGCAGATTCCTCCCTCAAACTGAGTTAACACTTAACCTAAAGTCTGCAAACCTTAACTGAAGACAGAATAAAAGGTTCCCTTTCTATGCAATTGTAACTTCCCACTGGTTAGCAAGCAATTCACCATTTTTCTCCTTCTCTTCTGTATAACAGTAAATTTTAATTATTCTCTGTCAAGCAAAATGGTTTCAGTGAGCAAGAATAAGGGAATCTTCTAACTTCCCCATTACAGCAGTTAGAATTGGCATGTAAGATAGGACTGGTAAATTCAGAACCCTTCAGGCAGGTATGAGAGAGTACAAATGAATTATCTACCTACCTTTAGCTAAAATGGGAAGGCATTTCTTTTCTCTCTTGGGGTTAGTCTATTAGATGTTCTTTAAAATACCTGGTGGAGTTTTCAGGCAGGAAGCCCAAAGCTCTACTTCTACCTATTATATTCCCAGTAAAATGTATTTTAATAAAGTCTGATAATGTTTCAGGTTTACATAGTCATAAGCATACATAGGGACAGAATTTCACTGGTTAGGAAATTTTATCATTAAAAAAATACACAATAATGGGCTCACAGCATCTCCAGGATTAGACAATAACGGAACAGGACTTTTAGATATTTCATATGTGGGTTTACATTTTTAGAGGAATAGAGGATTTCATTATTATCCTTATGTTTCTGATACACTTCACAAAATTGCACAGATTAGCTGCTGAGATTTTAGAAAGAACTGCAGAAGGCAAATTTTTACCTTTAGAATTATTTCAGGGCCTTATGAATTTTCTTACCAATACCAATCAATGAAAAATATCAAGTGGTGCCCCTTAAGTCACAAGTTTAAATTAAAATATTCAAATGTATATCAGAGCATTAACTGGTATAATGAGGAGTCCTTATTTATTTTCTACTGTCTTCAAACATTTCTATGTATTTGTGTTATTCCATGGAGATACCAGAACATAAACCTACTTTTGGAAAAAGTTACCTGAGTTTTTGACAAGTGGCAAAATTAATAATGCAAGTCTTGTGATTTAAAAACCCAGTAAGTTGGAGATATAAAACCGTGTTCATAAAAACTAATCACATTTCTAAAATGCAGGATGTAAAAGCATTTTATGTCTTTTTGGTAACTAAGATGAAGGGTAGTATTCTTGAAATTGCAAGGTCATATTTTAGATAGTTAGAATTTTATTATTGAAGTTGAGGTTTTGTCAATTAAGCATACTTAGTACAACTGCTAGTTACATCATGCATCAAAGCTTCTTATCCAACTTTTTCCTGCCAAAAGATTTCTAGTCCTGCAGGGTATATGCTTCATGCATCACAAACTAGATATTTCTGCTCACAGTGGGAAAGAGAGGTTTTTAAGAAACTTAAGTTTCTTTACAATTAAAACCAAAACCAAATAAACAAGAAAAAAACAACAACAACAAAAAAAACCCAAACCAAACCAAACCAAACCAAAAATAAAAAAAAACCAAAAAAACCAAAAAAAAAAAACCAAAGAAAACCCAAAACTAAGAAGGGTTTATCTCTCTCCCTACGCCCTTTACATCCCATAGGAAATCTACAAATCTTGGGTATGTTCTTTTGTCTTTCCATAGTAGTATATTATTCCTGCTGCTTCTCCTTCCCCTGCAGCCTATGATCCTGCACATCCAGACCAGCAACATCTGGGGTTTTTTCTAACTAGTATCACCAGGGTTCTAAAAGGAAGAGGAATGGCAGTGAGCAGGAAAGGGGCATTGAGTTTTGCTGTACACTTGCTTGCTTCAGTGCAAAAGGCTGGGCTTGAGGTTTGAGGGGATTGCATACAATCAATCTCAAACTAAGGCCATGAGGCTACCAGCTAGTGAGTTTGAGGAAAGATTGGCAGGCTGAATGAAAAAGGGGATTAACTCAGCTGCTCAGTAAAAGTGAATTGCTACTTTGTGTGGAATAGTTAAGTAATACAGGAGTGGGAAAGAAGAAAGAAAAAGGTGAGCCCAGAGATCAAAGATCATCCAGAGTTAGGGTCTCCCTTTCTCCCTGCTGATAGAAATATGTTGTCTTTGGTAAGTAGAGAATTCAGACTCTTACCAGAGGTGAATACAGTCAAAATTGGGAAACAAAAGTTGACTTTTCTCACAGGGGAACAATAAAAAGCTCTGTCACAGACAGGTTTCCCATTTTCCAAAGAACTTACTTACCCAGAAGATTGAATAAAGAGAGACTAGAAATTGAAAAGACCTTATCAGATTCCCAGGCAAATACCTCTCATCCTTTCCTGCTCCCTACCATGCAATATCCTAGGGGTTCCCTGTGAAAGAGAGCTGCCTGTCCTTTACACTTCTACCAACAAAATCTTTTTATGCTCTGTAGAATATTTTTCTGATTATGTTTCTGCCTTTCAGAGTGATAAAAACTCAGTAAACACAGAAGAACAGGTTTCTGTTAGCAACTTCACACACACACACTTACGTGTGTGTGACACAAATCTTTTGTGTCAGGATCCTGCCATCCTTCAAATATGTTGCTAAGCAAACCAAACCAAATTTCAGGGGAGTCTGATGCCTGAAAGTGTCAGGAATTCTGTTTTGGATTTCATACAAATCCAAAGCTTTTAACAAGTTGTTGTGTATTAGTCTATCAAGGGACCTCATTTACAGCACTTTGAAGAATGATTTGCATCTATCAAGTTAGTACTACTTTCTTCAGCTATATGAATTGTCTTGAAGACCCCCTACCCAAGTAGCAGTGAGACCTGCATGTTCAGTATGACAGAGACAGTAAAATAATATGTTTCAGCCAACGAGATCTACCCTCCTAACTAATAGGTAGCCAGTTTTAGCTAACCAACCTTTTCCAGTCTGACTGTGATCAGTTCTGCTCTACTGATTGGCTACAACCAGTCATCCGTTTTATTTATGGAAGCCCACTGAAGAAAATAAAGTTTCCCAGGCATAAATAGGAAGTGTTTACAGAGATACATGAATTCTAGGATGACTTCATAATTGAAATTGTGACAAAACTGAGGAGACACAAAAGCAGCAACTCACATTCAATTTCACAACTTTTCAAGCAATATTTGATACAGAGTCTTCAATAAATGCTCTATATTATTACATTATTAAAATCACTGGGCCACTGTATGTATTATTATTAAATATAGTTTTATAAAATATTTTTTTAAGACTCCTGTCAAACAACATTTTCCAAATGCTCTTTCTGAATAACTGCCTACCATGAGTGAGTTAAATGCATTGGGCTACACTGGTGTGAAACTCAGTGTTATAATTCACTGTTTAAAAATTGCTGCTGTGTTTCTATGTTTAGCTGCAAGATATTTCTTTGCAAATATATGTAAACACACATAAAAATAATTATTACAATAAAAATGAGATTGAATCCTTTTAAAAATCATATGCTAGAAAAAGGAGACTCTGTGACTAAGAAAAAAAATAAAAACTAACTATACTTTAGTATTTAATAAAAGTTGAACTTTTTAATTTCCCTCTTCTACTTTACAAAATCAGCATACTTCTGTCTATAAAAAGAGAAAAAAAAACTGAACTGTGCTTGTTACCTGAGCTAGGCAAAATACAAAACAAACTGAGATCACTACTCTTCAAAGGAGATTAGGATAATTACAATAACCTTAAAGTCAGGGGTTTTGCTGATAAAGTCTGTTGGTTTTTTTTTTTACTTTTAGCCATCTGTCTGTCCCTGAACTGGTGTGCACAGTCAAGTTATTAGGGTGGCTCTGTAGGTTCTCTTTAATGAAATCTTGCAGGGATGAACACAGAGGATGCAATTATCTTTAGCTGAACATACATGTTGTTACATCCAGGAGAAAACAACTGTGATAAAAAAAAACAGAAACCTTGCAGAGTCAAGTTTCAATAAGCAAAAAATAGTTATGCAGTGCCAAGCATATCTTTATGGTTAATCCTATGCTTGTTCCCATTCCACATATGCCCTGTGACAGGGGTTTATATTCACACAGTGGCTGTTCTGATCTGTCACACTGATTAGGTGATCTGGATGCCAGTGGGAACACAGGACCATGACACAGTCCATGTGTAACCACATTCAAGGGTATTTATTCCCTACAGGCTAACTGTTTAATTTCAAAGGGCAGATATTTTTTATCACCCTGGCCCCTTCCTTTCCTGGTGATTTATAATTTCTTTCAATGCGTAGGTTAATTAAAAACTCCTATATTGGGTTTTCATGCCAGGGATTTTGCAGTGAGACTTCAGGGGTGGGTTCATCAAGATGCTTCTAGAAGCTTCCTCTGTGTCCATTGCAGCCAATGCCAGACAGCTCCAAGACAAACCTGTCGCTGGCCAAGGCTGAGCCCATCAGCATCAGTGGCAAAGCCTCTTTTTTAGAAGGGGGAAAAAGAAAATAGCAGCAGAACAGCAGCTTGAGTGAGGAGTGAGAATACGAGTGAGAAACAGCTCTGCAGACACCAAGGTCAGTGCAGAAGCAGGGAGAGGAGGTGCTCCAGGCACCAGAGCTGGGATTCCCCTGCAGCCTGAGGTGAAGATCATGGGCACACAGCTGTGCCCCTACAGCCCATGGAGGATCTTATGCCAGAGCAGGTGGGAGGATGACTGAAAGAGGCTGTGACCCTGTGGAAACCCTGTGGTGCAGCTCGTTCCAGGCCAGTGGGGAAGAGGAAGCAGAGAAAATCAGGAGTGAAGTAGTTCCTGAGAGGATGGGAGGGGTGGGGGAAAGGCATTTGAAAATTTGGGTTTATTTATCATTATCCTACTCTGATACACTTGGTAGTAAATTAAAATCATTTCCTCAAGTCAGGCTTTTACCTGTAATGATAATCTGTAAGAGGAGGCTTCCTGTTCTTATCCTGATCCATGAGCTTTTTTCTGCTTTCTCTCACCTGTCCAGCTGAGAAGAGTGATAGAGTATCTTTCATGGGCACCTGGTTTCCAGCCAGGGTCAACCCACTACACCTCCCCCATTGTTCTGTTCAAAGTGCTGCCTTCACTCTCTCTTTATGTGCCCATGTATTTTTCCCGAATTGTTTTTCTTTTTCATTCATCTATACCCTTAGCTTGTAGTCCTCACTGCACTCCTTTCACCTAGCAGAGAAAGTCTTATAAACACCTGCAATTTTCCACCTCATTTTAGTCCCAATCCCAATGCCAAAATGGTCTCCCAGTAGCAAGCAGAGGGAGTATTCTTTACCTCTTTGTCCTTTTGTTGCTTATTTCTTGCATATGTTTCGTACAGAGAAAATCCTAATTGAATTTAGCATATCATAGTACTATGACTCTTCTTTGATGCACTGAGATTCAGACAAGAGCTTGTTTTCATGAGGGTGGAGAAAGACACCATATGTGATCCAAAATGTGTAGATAACGGATGTTGTAAAGTGTCATGACAAAACAGTTCTCAATTTCATTTCTATTTGATATCTAGTCAAACCAACATTTATCTATAGTCCCTGTAAGCAAAAGATTTGTCATTTTGGCAAATGAGGATGATCAGTATGGATGATTTTTCACATAATTTCACTTTTATAGACTTCTATCATCACTATCTGAATGTTTCAGACGAAATGATACTGCAGAAAAACAAGCAATGGAAAACATATTCTTATAAGGGTATGATAAAAAGCAACCTTGAAAGTAATCAATAAATGCTCCTTCATTCACCTTTAGTATGCCATATGCGTGGAGAATTTCCATGCAGAAGACAGGATGGACCGTCTGACCGGATCTTCTCTAATCCTTCATCAGTTTGCCTCTTTTGTGTAATTTACACTATTTATGTCATGCCAATAAAAATCTGTAGGCCACACCATAAAGCTTTGTTGTCTGTATATTGATAGAATGATGGCAATTGGCAGGCCTTAGCATTTTCACTATAATATTCCTTATTTCTGTCATAAACCCCTAACAGGCTTTTTTCATCCATATGTCCCTGTGTAAACTAATAATCCTGAACATTTCTCTCCACATTATATTATTCATGAGCATGAAAGAATCTAAACACAGTGAGTTTCTTCACCTCCCGTGAAAATGAATTACCATCAACATCCAGAGACCCAGGAAAGAGGGCTCCATCTGGAAAGAAAAATACATTGCTGCTTGGTTAAAAACAACTACTTATGTTAACACAATAGCTGAAATTGTGTTAGAACAACTCCAGAGGAGGGCCACTGAGGGTGGCCAGATCAGAGGGATGAAGCACCTCTCCTGTGAGAAAAGGCTGAAAGAACTGTGATTGTTCAGCCCGGAAAAGCAAAGGCTTTGGGATGACCTAATTGTGGCCTTCCAGTACTTGAAGAGATCTTACAGGAAAGATGGGGCAAGGTTATTTGCAAGAGCAGGTGGTGACAGGACAACGGAGAATGGGTTCAACCTGAAAGAGTGTACATTTAGATTAGATATTAGGAGAAAATTATTTTTTGGGATTGAGGTGAGGCACTGGGCAGGTTCCTCAGCAGTGCTGTGGATGCTGCATCCCTGGAGGTGCTCAAGGCCAGGCTGGATGGAGCTCTGAGCAGCCTGGTCTAGCAGAAGGTGCCCCTGTCCATGATGGGGGGTTGGAATGAGATGATAATCAAGGTCCCTTTTCAACACAAACCACAAAAAATTATAAAACAGAACTAATGTTCGTTTTCACCAGACAACAAAATTTTTCCATGATATTTGATCTTCAGAATAAAAAAGCCTTAATATCTAATTACACATTCTATCAGAAATAGGAAAAATAGCTATTGAAAAAGCATATATTGAAAATTGCTTGCCTGAACAGCATTCTCAAGTTCCTACTGATGGAATAAAAAGCTAATTTAATTATTCTATTAGTCATTTTTTTCACATTTCAACTTTCGTGGTGGTAATTTTAATTTTCACAGATACTTGAAAAAAACAGGAACAAAGAAAAACAAAATCAAATTATAGTTTTTTGCATTGATTAGAAGTTTTTTCTGTTCTTTTAACTGTTTCAGCATTTGTCCAATAATGACTCAATGAAATAACGTGCAGTAGGGGTTGTGATATTAACTGACACATTGCAAACAAAACATTTAAGGGAGGTTTCACTGTTTATATTTGAAAGAGTCCTTAGAAGTCAAGAGCAAAACTTCTGTTGATTTTGATAGAAACAGAACTGATCCCATGCTCAGTGACTTGCATCAGAAAATTATCAAGATTGTACCACAACACTGCTACCTTGTGGCATGACATGGAGCAAAATCATTATTGCTTTTGTGACATGCCTCTCCCTTCTCTAACAGGGATGCCATGTGTCACAAACTGCTAACGCCTCACCTTACACTTGAAGGTATGATTCCCTTTCGACTGTAAGTCTTTATATGACAATTAGTGGAAATCTGTGCCTATTTTACTCATTTTATTGACTACAAAGTTTTAAAAGAGGATGCCAAATCACTTTCCCCTTATGATTCCAATTCATAATCTATTAGTTCTTAAAGATGTTAATCATGTTGCAAAACTTTGTAATGCTGATGTTAGGAAAAAGGATATAGTTTTCCAGTAATGACCTGAACAAGTTGGGAACTAGTTTGTATATCACAGATAAAAATACCCTTCCTTACTCCACTATATTTATGTCTCATTAGTTTATGGACCTAAAGCCCTCCAGGGACTGTCACTCACAAATCCATCTAATGTTTATGAGCTCTAAATTTTGCATTTGGATCTCTAATTTATCCAATAGATATGGAAAATCATACAGATAGAAAATTCCCCAGTGCCTACAAAGCTCTAGGTTTTAATAGAGAGAGCAGAAATAGCATAAGCATAATGTTTAATATAAGCATGATGCTTAGCACATTAGTGGCAAGCTAAGTGTCGCACCTAGGAGGGAAGACATTCACTGTATTTCAGGGAAGTGGAATAGCATTCCTCCCAGGATTCTTGCCTTGTAATGACAGAGAGTGTTAATGCCATCCACTTCCTATTGAAGAAGTTTTTTAATGGAACATTGCCAAAACAGGCAAGTGAGGATCAGCTATTTTCTGTTAGCTCTAAACACGGGGGACCAAGGGGGCACAGTCATTTCTCCACACACATTATCAAAACAACTTGTTTTTATTGGCAAGCCCTATCCAAACAGGCCAACCATAAACGTACAATAATGGCAGAAGTTCAGCACACATTACTCCAAAATTTAAACCCATACAGAGGACTGTTATTACTACTCTACTATCTGAAACTTCTGTTAAGCATACATAGATTTAACTATTCATTCAACTTCCTACAGCATCACACTTGATGCAGTTGATGGATTCCAAAACAAGTATCTTTCCTACTGATGTCGATGATCATACAGCCTCAAAACCACTATTGAGGTGTCTATAAAATAAAATATAAAATTGATTTATTAATCCAAAAAGAGAGCTATGTCCTAACAGAATGCATGTAGCCACACTCTTAAGTTTAGGAAACTGAACTGGAAACAGAATTTTGCCAAGAGAAAAACTTTAGGAATGGATAAGAAGATAAGGGATAAGCATTTAGCAAGACTCTAAAAAGGCTGATCATCAGCAGTAGTGTCTTAACAGTGAATGCTACACAAAAATTCCCAATAGTCACAACAATTCTGAAATTTGCTTGAAATAAAAATACTGTTTATACTTAAATCCTCCTGTCCTGGCCAGAGGAATTCAATGAGATAATAATGCCTCTACTTCATGATTACCTGGGCTTTAGCTGTGTATAAGATCATTTTTCATACCAAATAAAAAATTCAAACTAAATGGGATGGACCTCACAGAAACTCTTTAACTGAGTGTTTTTTTCACTACAAAGGTGATATGTGTTACAGAAGTATTCAGTAGTATTTAAGGTATTTTCCCATTTCCCATTTCTGTTTTATACTCCCATTGATCACAAAGATATAACTGAGTATATATTTCCTGGATAATTAAATATTTTGGCTTTCTTTCTGTTGGTTTGTTTTGTTTTGTTTTTTTATTTTGGTTTTTAAAAAATTATTATTTTATTTACCTGGTAATGATATGCCTGCAATGTTTCACTTTTATTCTCAGTTCAGTGCTGTGAACCAGGAGATAGATATTTATATTATTGTTCTGCCTGCTCTGTGTTAAGATGAATTCAGATGTAGTATAACTGCCCTGATAAATGTATTGTGAGTTCCATAACATGCATAATATGCACTTCTATACCATATCTCTTGGAATTAATATTGAAGGTAGTGGATTAGGTGTTTTATAAAAGTAGCATTTGTAATAAAATTTGTTGGCAGTAGCAACCTAACAGCAGCTGGGGTTTTATAAAGAGCACATAATGATGATTCATTGCAGTAAGTACATGTGGATTCCTCAGATCTTCTTTCAGTTTACTTCATTCTTTGATTTATACAGTGATTACCTAGCTACATAATTATTTGAAAAAGCAAGCAAAAGTGATGTCAGCCATCTGCTAAATTACTAGTAGATACAAGCAAGATTTGTCTTTCAGAAGCAGATTCTTTCCTGCAATGCCACACTGATGTGAAATTAAATACCTGTGGTTTTCACCTGATATGCTCTCTATTGTTAAATCAGCAAGTGATCATAGACTGATAAAATACATTTCAGAAATGTATCAGTGGGGAAGAGAGGAAGACAGTTTAATGATTAAAATACTGAATTGAGTTTGAAAATCTGGAACTGCTATTCACAAACTCTTTACATATCCCTAAGCATGCATCTCTCTCTCAGTTGTTCTGGCATGAAAATAAGACTCACACTGCTCCATGTCACAGAAGGACTGTGGAGAAAAAAAACAAAACAAAACAAAACAAAACAAAAAAAAAAAAAAAAAAAAAAAAAAAAAAAACAAAAAAACTCCACATAAATAATTGATAGATAGTTTAACCTTCAATAAATTATACCTTACTATGTTGATCCCACTCTATCTCCTGATAGAAATAAGTAAATCAGTCCCCTCTAATAATCTGCAATTACTTGCCCAGAGGGGAACACTAGGCAGAATATTTCAAGAGATTAGTAAGAGTTTACATGCTCTTTGCATTTTGTATTCAGAGCCCCCATTCTTGAGACCTGCCTCCAACTTCTGAAGCAATGGAAAGTTTCCTGTTGAGCCATCAGTTCTGCTACACACACTCTCCCAGCCTGCTCCTCATCCCCAGCTGGCCTGTGGGAATAAAAATAAAAACGAAAGCAGAGAAAAAAGCAGTGGTCGGGGAATGTATTATATAAGCACTGCAGACCTGAGTTTTGACAGAGTGTTGATCAGTTTTCAATTCAATTACACAGACAGTTTCCCAAAGCATTTTATATAACCCCAAAATATGTAATGATCTTGCCTATAGAAGGTAAAATATAACTATGGGAACACCCAAAGCATACATTGTTTTTCTGAAAGAAGTAGAAGATCCTAAATGTGGAGGTTTTGCAGACTCTTGTTACACTTCAACAGATTTGTGCACTATGTCTGGTAGGGTAGTATTCACGGTGTCTGTTTCTAGAGTGAAAGTATTCATAAAAATATTTTTTTGCCAGACTAAGAACTCTTAAATTCTTTCCCTACTTATTGGTTTTTTCACAAGCAATTTTAAAACCAGTCTGAATTTGTTAAACAGACCTCAAAAGACTGAGATTGTTTCATTGTCAAAAATTACAAGTATGAATAGAATTTTTTCAGATTTTATATACAAGACAATAATCAACTTAAAAGAAAGAAATTTAATTTGTTGACTTAGTAACACTGATGACACTGGACTTCAGGCAAAAAGGAATTTGCTCCCAAATTACTACAGTGGTATACTTTTCTGTTTCAGATCAACATCATGTATCTCACTCTGTTTATCTCAATGTAGGAGATTATCAATGAATTAAATAAATCAATCACAGATAAGACATATAATCTGAAGACAGAAAGAATGTTCATGACTTTACTGTTAGAGTAATTTGTGAGAAGGAATACATCTATCTGGACTCAAATGCATGTTTTCTGGTTTTTCTCCTACATTTGATCAAAATCTTGACAGATTTCATCCATATGAGATTATTCAGGTAACACATTTACATATGACTCAAAAAAATTTTTGATGAAACATATTTCACCAGTTTTCTAAGTCGTGTTAGATGTTTAAGAAATAACATCTTATTAATAACCAGCATATTAGGTAGGACAATAGAAACATCTATCTGAGGCATATAGACCAACAGGTACAGGAATTGTAGCTAAAGATACTTCAGGTTTGAGGGTTTATCATGTTAGTTTCAAACCTTCAGACAAAAATAAAGACATCTTCTACTGCTATTCTAGCTAAAAGAACATTTGAAATTCAGCTGAAACTTCCTGAAAGGAAGGTTTCATCAAGGAGAAAGTTTGAGAAAGCACATTAAAATTCTATCTATACCAACAATTACTTTCCAAGTATTCTAACTACAACTGGTAGTGTTTCTTATTTTGAAGCATACTTTTCCTTCCTGGCTGATGAAGAAACATATTGTGATCACACACTCCTGATATCAAAGATTTTGCCACAAAAATTATGCCAATATCCCCACTTCAGTTAATCTTTGGCATCATAATATATCCTTTTATTATGGTATAATGAGCCCACTTAAGCTGGAAGTCTTGCCAGCTTTGCAAGGTTTAATAACCAAAGATCAGCACATAACATCTTAATCTCTAAATTACTTAGAATTTGATATACCATACCAAATATATTGATGTATATAAAATGACATAGCAGAAATAACAACGGAAAGACTCACCCTGTTGCACTTGAAAATTTAAAAATCTAAACCAAATATATAGGGTTAGCCTATAAACAGAGGTCATAATGTGACTCCAGCATATGGTTAAAACATCACGATAATACCTATATTAAAATTCTTACATGGGGTTTTTTGCATAAGTCCATTTAAGGAAGAAAAGAATAAGCTTTCTTCCTTTGAGGACGGAGGAGAATAAATGATGAAGTTGAAGGATAAAACTGAAGTGCATTTTCTGTGTGGAGGGGAACTAAAACTAAATGGATGAAAGCAGCAGCTGGTACTGAGCACAAAATACCTAGCTAAAGCTCTTGAGAACTCCGAGTGAATCCTTCATAGGGCCCTCAAGGCTATTGCCTCCAGCTGACAGTCCAGTTTCTGCTTGGAAGACTACATATCAACTGTCCCTACAGCTCTTAAAACCTCTCCTATACATCTCTGGCTCTGTTAACAGTGTGGTCAAGTGGAGAAAACACCATTTTGCACATCTGGTAGGTGAGTTGTAAGGAGAAAATATCATCCCGTGACTTGATTCACACAGGAAAAGGAAACAGAGTTAAATGTTACCAATCTATATAAACAGGCAAAAGAAAAGGCAAAACGGTTCCAAAATTAAAAGGGTGAGATTAATGGAAAAAAGCTTCTTAGTGTTCCTCATTATAAAAAATGTTGTTGAACAAGTCTGATTAATTTGCACATTAATCTTCCTGGCTCAGCTTCAGAACTTCTCTGCCTCATGGACTGAATGTTAGGCCACATGAGACTAGCAAAAATAAAGCTCTGCTGCTGGAACTCCAAGCATTCAAGCCACTAAAATTTTGAGTCTGACTCAGAAAATAATTGGAATTAAAAAAAAAAAAAAAAGGTAAACTAGACATTCATGTGGAATTCATGTGGGGTTCATGTTCTTTATTTACAACGCAAATATTTCATTTCCCTACAAAAACTCACACTAACTTCACATGCTGATTGATTTTTTATGTACCTGGCAACCAGAAGGTCACAGGGCACTCAGTACAAGGATACAATTTCTTTTTTTCTATGAACACAAGCAATCTTCAATATAGTTGTAAGTTGTCATGTATAAAAACAGTGTTCCCTGTTGTCCTTAAAATGTTCATAAAATAATTCCTCTCCCATGGTGGAGAAATTTTTGGAATAGCAGTTCTATGGAGACAATCTATATCTTGGAACCTTTTTGCATCAGTTCCCTGCACGTGAATGATCATGCCTTTGCGTTTGCAGAATTACTTGCATTAGACCTGTGTCTGTCCTCATAAAACCATGACTATATTACTGGAATAGAAAAGGCAGATGGCCACGCATAAGCTCATGTACTCTAGTGCCCAAATCTCAGCTGCCCACCCTCAGCCACAGTAAAAACTGAGTGAATGGGTGAAGTTTCTAACAGACCAAAGCCAAAAGCTCGATGTTTTCAAGCTCTCCAGGTCAATTCAGAAGAATTCATTTATGTGTTTTAACACTACTAAGAGACCCATGATACTGCTTAGAGATAATGTCTATGGTACTGCTTTGACCACTGCTGTCTTCGGAGAAGTTTTCAACTTTCATTCTAAAAAGTCTAATATTCAAAGCATGAAGTTATAAAATGTAAAATGTATCTGCAGGTAACCAGTACAAAACAGATTTACCCTTGAATGCATGGCATCATCTTCATAATCAGTGTTCTACTGCAAATACATTTGATTCAGTAACTCTGTAAGTTACAGCAGAATAATTGTTAATGATTCAAAGTCTGCATGACACACAGTGACTGCATATTTAAAGTTATATCTTGTGAAGTTCTACATTTTTTGGTGTGGACTTAACACTGAATTCTCTTATGACGGTGTTCACAGGAGTTTTCAGACTGGGGAAGAGATGAGGATCTGACTCCATGTTCCAGAAGGCTTCATTTATTTTTTCATGATATATATTACACTAAAACTATACTAAATAAATAGAAGAAAGGATTTCACCAGAGGGCTAGCTAAGACTAGAATAGCAAAGAATGATAACAAAGGCAGCTGTCCCAGAATCTCTGTCTGAGACAGCTGGGCTGTGATTGGACAGTAATTATAAGCATCCAACACGGGCCAATCACAGATCCACCTGTTGCATTCCACAGCAGCAGATAACCATTGTTTAGATTTTATTCCTGAGGCCTCTCAGCTTCTCAGGAGGAAAAATCCTAAGGAAAGGATTTTCCATAAAAGATGTCTGCGACATTTTCTGATCAGGTATCTCTACAAGGTAAGCCCATGACAGTCCACTAAGATTTGCAGGAGCGTTTCATTATACCTTTCACTTTAGAAAAATGTCATAGAATCATAGAATGGCTTGAGCTGGAAGGCACCTTAAACATCACCTTGTTCCAAATGTCCTGTCATGGGCAGGGAGAGCTTCCATTATATCAGGTCACAGAAGTCCCCACCCAACCTGGCCTTGAACTATATATAAGATACATAATGAAGATGGGCATAGAGTGTATCAAATTTGATCATCAAATATTAAACCTGTAAATTTCTTAAATATTAAAAATGGGCATAGTGGCTTTTTATCAGTTTCCGTTTTTTTACCAGACTTGGAGAATGTAAAACTTCATTCAAATGAAAAAATTTATTTAATTCATAAAAGTTATTCTCTGGAACTGCAGTGTACACAGAATTTACCTTTTATTCATGCAATAAAACCTACAGAAAATACTTAAAGATTTTGCTTTCAGAGGAATGTCTCTTTGTAGTAATAAACTTAAAAAAACCTCCCCATTCAAGTTGCTTTGTCTATTTTTAGCAGTGTAACTTTGTATTAACTAATAAAAAAAATTCCATCAAAAAGTACCATTAGAGTTAGTGACAGCTAAACACAGAATAAAAGCTTCACATTTAAGTATTTTAGGGTGTAATAACACCTTTTTAAAAACTATCTCTGTATTTGGAAGTGATAAAAATGCTGTCATTTTCTGGTCTCTTGTGCTTCATGGTAAGAAACTGATGATTCATTCTTACTTGCCGCTTTGGACAATTCATGTCTACTGAGCAGAATCCATCCTCGCACAGGAATACAGGAGTCTTTATGTTCCTTTCAAACACTGAGTTTTGTGTTCTTCTGAGTAGCAATTGCAGCACTCTCACTCTATTGGGATAATAGAGATATGTTTTTTTGCTGTTCATAAGAGCTGAGCATAGAAACTGTAACAGGAAATTTCAGTTTATGAGGAGATATGTTACAATTTCCAGAAGAAAAATTAGCAGTGGCAAAAGATACTATCATATTAAAAAAAAAAATATGTGGTACATAAAAGTCCATTAGAATGGATTTGATTCTTCCTGTTTGTCTTTTGACAGATGCAATTTTCATCAAAAAAGGATCCCTTAAGAAAAGAGATGGAGATGAACCCAGTAACTCGAGAATCTTTAGGAAATGTCTTGTGCAATGGGAGTAATTCATATAGATAGGTCCTTCAGGAGAAATCCTTAAAAACATCCATATGTTTGGAAAGACACTATAAACATCTGTTAAAAATCTGGCACTTTGGGAGTTTTTTTTAAGGTTACAGCTTATATTCTTGCAAAGAGAGCTCCAATTCATTTCCAGTTGCTCCTGATCTGTGTTGCCACATTTCCAGCTAGACTGTGTGAGCAGGGGAGTCTCCTTCCGTAGCGGGGAGAGCCTGACCTCTACAGGAAGGGAACATTTGTGGACTTGAGTTTGGTGCTTTCCTCTCTCCACCTCAATTGGTAACTGTAGTCCCAGTCCCAGCTCAGTTCCGCTGTACAGCATTCCAGATCAATCCCCTTGTGAACCCAGATGCCCCATCTTGAATATTTTGAAGTGTTCAGGAGGTGAGGTATAGAAGTGAGAAATACACCACATATTTGCATGGAACCTACCCTTCAGCAGGAGTCTAAATCCCACCAAGGCAAATAAAAATGAAGAATTTTAGTACACAGTTTGCCTCAGGTCCTCAGAGTTAAACCATGACTTCAGTGAAATCTTAGGGAATTTTTCCAAAAGTCTATCTAAGTAAAAAAAAAGCACTAGGTTATCCAGTAAAAGATAACTACTTCTCATTCAAATGTAGCAGCTTTGCTTCCTGAAATCATGTCATATCAGGATTTTTTAAGAAACTTTTTTAAGGAGAACATGAAATCAGAAATAAGTTACACAGGTGAAGAATGAATGGACGTGCAGGTATTTTTTAGAGTACTCTGATTTTAAACTTTTACTCTCATTAATTTCTTGTTCTTTCAAGAAAGCGCTGGAGTACATTATCTGTACAATAGAAAGAATTGAAACCACTCTTTTTTAAAAACCAAAATAAACATGGGTAAGACAGACATCTTCCTGGAATGAACTTGGTATGACTGACCTCGATTTGGAAGAGAATGAGAGCAGCCTTGACTGAATAGTCACTTGATATCTCTACTCATGGTACTTTTTAATGATTTCTATGAAAAATAAAAAAGCAAAGAAAACTTTAAGCAACTGCTTGCAGTCATAATACTACTTTATATCTGAAAAGCAGCTGTTCTAGTACTTGAATTACCATCATAAGGCACATTAATTCAAGAAAATGCAATAAAAAAGTCACCTGTAACACAAAGGTTTTCCCAGGGAAAAGCTGTTCCCATTACTTAAGATGTACTACTCTGTAGTGTGTGTATATGAAGGTCTTTATATTCACTGAATGTGAATTATTTTCTAATTCTGTGGCCAAAAATACTTTCAGGGAATGCTAAGTGTGCAAATACATTAACTTGTGCCTTGAATATTTGCACACAAATATAGGACAAACTTTGAATTTCATATAAAAGGACATTCTTCTAATTTCCATAGAGAAAGAGTAGGTCACTCAAGCTGATACTGTAGGCAGCAGTTGCAGCACATATTATGTCTCATTTCAGGAACAATAAAGTAATATATAAATATTTATTATCCATTGAAATATTTTTAATTAGCATTCACTTATAACAAATTACTCACTGGAATGTTCTATTCTATTTAAATAAGATGGTAATAATGTGATGAATCCTGTTATGAGTTTCATTATCTGAAACCACAATTAAACAAGCAGTGGTGGGCCGGTTGGACTGAAAGATCTTATTAGAAAAGCTCTGCTAATGTTTGTCAGAGTCAGAAATCCTTATCCAGTAGTGAGGGGTGCTTAGGTGTTGAAGGTAATACCTTTACATCTGTGACCTCATTGAACTCAGGATCTTAGGGAATTGTCTGTGTTCATAACAGCAAAATCTGTCTCTATTCACAGGAAATAAAGGAGAAAAATCTCGCCAGCTCAGTTGCATTAGTCAACAACTTTCAACGCACGTTAAACTGTAAGCAAATCAGTTCTCTGATTTCAAGCTTTTAATTCCTTCCAGAATTAGCACTAACCTGAGGGGATTTCACAAAAAGAGAGGCAGTGTTTTATCAAGCAGAAAGGACAGGAAGGGGAAAGAGGGAAGGAGGAAGGAGAAAAGGAGAAAATGGAAAACGGAAACTAGCTCTGTAAATTTTACATTCTCTCAACAATGTCTAGTATACAAATGCTTTAGGGAAAATACATTTATCACTGTATTTTTAAAGCATGATTTATTTTTTCACACATGTCATTATATGTACTAGGATTGCTTGTAATGTGGTTTGTAAGAAAAAATGTAGCAACTAATATAAATTGAGACAAAATATTTGATCATAAATCTAAAAATTGTCTGATATTGTAAGTGAGGAATAAAGTAATATAGACCTTAACTTCCCACTTCCCCACTTCACACTCACCTTTACATCAATATAGATCTTTAATAGGAAGTAACATTTAAATTTAAGTATTAGTATAAATCAAGCAGTACATCAAATTTTAAAACCTCTTTATTTTTTCTATTACTAAAATACACAAGCACAATTATATATGAACTATGAAAAAATGCCTACCAAAATATCTAAAAGGTGTAGCTATTCTGTATTTTAATAAATAGACTCAGCAGTGTAGAGAATAATAAAAAATGAAAAAATAGTATAGAATTCATTTGTCAAATTAATTGAAAACCGATCAATGAACAACAAAAAGAATACCCCTGTATTTTTCTCACAGGATTTTCCTGTGTTGTCCCGCAAACTTCTGTGAAACTGGGAAATAAAATAATAGGGTGCCTCAAGATTCCTCTGCCATGGCATTTAAAAATTCAGACCTTCTATTAATTCCAGTGACTTTGGAACATCCAATGCATCTCTGAGGAGGCACAAACTTTGCAGATCAGTCAGCGAAGTGTTGGCACCATTACTTTTTAAGACCATGTCTCTTGGCAGGCATGTACCTCACACTGTGAACAACATTAGTAATTTTTCATAGTTAAATGTGAATATACAAAATAACTGTACAGTTCTAATACATAGACTATAACTTTTTGTACCTTACAAAAACATTATAAGCTCACTGAGGTTTACAATTTGAAAAATATCAGCTTTCAACTCCAAGTTCTTTTTGCAGTGAATTAAATAAAAAGTTGTAGAAAATATCTTACACTGTGAAAAATATTTTTCTTTACTTAAACTGAACTGGAAATCATTTGAATTGTTAAGTGAAATGGTACTAGGGACAACAAACATCTTAATTTCTGAGTAAGTGAAACACATTCCAAAAATATCCCCAAAAATGAAATAATGTGACTAAAAAATGAATCTGAAAGTGTATCCTTTGGCAATTATGTGTTTTTTCAGATCTAATTCAGAATATTTTTTTATTATATTGGGATTCTTACTGATTGAAATTAGACACTGCAGAGTACTGCATTGTAGCTAAAGTGATATACTTTAAAATAAAGTTTACATTAATGGAGCTTCGTTTTTGTATGGAAAAATGAGCTTCATTCAGTGATGCAGTATTTCAGGTTAATCTTCAGAAGTACTGATAAGTAATTGCCCTGTAAAAGAGGCCATATTCTGCTTCTTACTCCAAATGAAATTTTTTTCTAGAATAAGAGAAATTTTCTCCTATAGCCTGAAATCTCTCCTAATGATTTTTTCCTTATAGGTCACTTGAAAAGTTTTTGACCTTGAAAAGTATCAAAGGCAGTATTTTCTTATTAAAAAAGAAAAAAAAAAGGAAAAAAGAAAAGAAAAAAGGAGATTATGCTCTCCAGCACCTTAGCTATCAATGTTTGTTGTGTTATGTTAAAAGGCTGTCATGAAAATTCTAATCAATCCAGTACAATATAATATATAAATCATGTATAATCTATTATTTTCTCCCACAGAAAATATTGATTCTACAGAATGGTAACTTTTGTCTTTCAAACACGTAGCATCTCTCTGCTAGCTTGTGGATTTTGCCACAAAGTGTAGATGGTGATTATAGATAAGTTCAAAAATAGCACATAAAAGACATGGCAAAAAACCACCAAACAGTAAATTCTGTTGTATGATTTTGAGGATAATGGGGAAAGCTGAAAGCCATAGCTATGTTTATGTTTTCTATACAGCAACAGGAAATGGCAGAATGTCATGCAGCCTCACTGTACATTCAGAATAAAAGTGTCAAAATCGGGAGAATGAAGCAGAGGAAATAATTTCAAAAAGCACAACAATCTAGATAACAATCATAGTAAAGTCAGAAAACTGTGAACCCCAGTTTCAGATGTTAGGATACCTGAAAGCAGCTATTGTTGCTTCAATAATAAAGGCACTTCCATATACAGAACCTTGATGCCTAATGGCAATTATTAGGATGCTAGATGGAGGAAGAGAAAGAGCAAAAAGTTATTGGTCCTTCAGCTATCTGCCCTTTAACAAGCCAGAGGTACCTCAGTGAGTCGATTATCAGAATGGCAATGCAGGGACATATTTCAACACAACAGGGTAGTCTCCACAAGAAGAAAATTAATCAGAAACTGATGTGACTCAATGGACCAAATCCTTCCCTCATGTTACTTTAAACCTGCTCGTAGTTTCAGAACAGCCTGATACACTAGAAATACACATTCCCTCTGTCAGGTGAACATGGTCTACCCACAAAAAGAATTTTCAAGGGTTTATCTCAAAAATAATAAAGTATAAACCTCATGCCAAAAGAGTAGAGTTTAGTTTTACCAGGAGAGAATTCGAGATGACTTTCTCTTCCTGGATGAAAAGAGAGAAATTTCAGTCTTGCACAAGGTGAGGGGTGGGAAGGAAGGCAAAGCAGCTGATTAGTTTATAAATGGTGAAATGATGGTAATACGGCTTCTGTAAACTCAGATAAGAATCCTATTAATCACTCGGCCCTATCTAGCAACTAAATACTTCTGAACTCCTATTTTTTCCTGCTAAATTTAAAGTCAGGGTCTAATAATTTTATAACTGAAAACAACGGGAAAGGTGCAAGCACCTTAGCAAATTTAACTTTTCAGATATGGGATGCAAATTATAGAGCTTTGTTTTGGGGTGGACTGCACACATACTTGCATGCCAGCATACACCTTAATGTCAGATGAAACATTATGAAGTGCCATATTTTTACTGGAAGTTAACCCAAGTGCTATTATTCTGTGTGAGAAACAATCAATCCAAGTACTGCCAGATACTGTTAATGCTTTGCAATATATCAAAACCCCTTTGGTTTTATTTATAAAACCTAAACAATGACAAGAAGAGCCAATGCAGTCAACAAAGCAACGCAATTATTACAGGATATTGGATATATGGAACAAACCATAAAGACAGTTGTAGATATTTCTCATGACAAGAAAAGAAAGTCTTATTTTAGGTATTAGCCCATATTTTTTTAATATTGAAAATGTATATGCCCTTTATTAATTTGTTTATGTATTTGAAGTATATCTCTACTATGTCCGTACAAACACACATGCAAATGTAAATAGATATAATTTTGTATGTGCAAATATAAAAATGCATATGCATACATGCCTTATCAATTTTATTCTACATTCATGTACATCTTAATTTTGAATCATCTGGGTTTTAACAGTCTCTCCTTATTACTTCTCCTTAAGTTACTGATATTGTTTCTTAATTTTAAAACGAGTTTAATTTAATCACTTGTGAATGGTAGTGACTGGAGAATTTGAGAACAGAATAATTTTTCCTTAATGAGCAATCTACTCAAAATGAATACAGAACACACCCAAAAGCATTACTTCAGATAAAATATATATGAATGCAGTTTATTAATGATTGATCAAAGTTTATTTCAAATCATTGACCTGAATCAGGATATTGTTCTGAATAGGAATTATTTAATGCACTATTCATCCCAAGACTGAAAAATACTGTTATGTTCAGAGCTACTACTATATAGCAAATAACCCATAAAATAAATTGTGACTTTAAATAATATGAACATATAAAAAATCTTGCCATTTTCCATATTTGCACACATGAAATATTCTAATAGATTTATTGTTAAAATTGTTCTACATACAGTGTACACATCATGTGGGGAAATATTTTCAAGCTATTTACAGAAATCAGAGTTCTATTTAGGCTACTGTGATTTTCCAAGGAAAATGTCTTCATTTAAATATATATATGAATAGCAGATTGCAAAAGTGAATAATTCAGTCAAGAAATAATACCAAGAGACATTTTCAGGGCTCACAAAATGTGCTATATTATGAGATGGCTGATGAGTCTTAATAAACTCCATCCACAAAGCAGCTTTGCTTTTCAACTAAATAATTCATTAAAATAAAACTTTTTTTAAAATAAAAGAACTCTTTATTACAAACATATCATGAAAAGCCCCTTTATAATACAATATACTTTGAAGAAGACAATCACATTTTAATAATTTTCTAGATAGTAGCAAGGAGATTTACAAATGGAAAAAGAGTTATGTAAAATATTTTGCTTCTCTCTTGAGCTTTTCTTGCAAAATTCTAAAAGAAGATTCCCTAAAGTTCTGAAATTCCAAAGTTTCAAATCAAAGGTTTACATGACAGTAAGTAAATTCTCATCTTTAACATTTTCCAGAAATCTGAAAACAATACAAACTTCTTGAAAAGTAATGTATCCTCAGTCTTTACATGTAAATATTCACTTTGTGCTTACAAAAGAAAATAAAAGGAAGGTAGCTGTGCAAGTAGGATAAAGAAGGAAAAAAAATTTCCTACTTGCTTCTTGACTAAACCACTAATTATAATAGCAAGAAAATGTTCTTTCTCAGCCCTTTGCCACGTGGGCATGCTCAGGGATTTTAGCTGGAGCTGACAAATCACTATTTACTTTCTCTATCTTGTTTCAAGGCATCGCTTGAGACAGACAGGCTTTGAAACCTTTTTATTTTCCCAAGGTGGGGTAGACCAGTCTTCAAACAGCTACCCTTGCCAAATGTTAAGTTTGTCAACCCTTGCCTGGTGGCTGTAATATTATGATGGCATCCTAAAATGAATGTTTCGTCTTTCTATATTTATTTAAAACTAGTACTAATTTTAATATTAATTCAATTTTCAGAAGCTGTCTTACTAGTAAGAAAATTTATTTCATATTTCTTCCTGAAGTTATTCTTAATGATTTCCTTTGGATCCTTATTCATTTAGAACTAGCAAGTGCAAATTACATTTGACAGACTGGTTTTAGGTTTTTGTATTCATTGTTTATCGACTCCCACCATTATGAATTATTTTCCACCCCTTACTGCAATCTTTTGATGCCATCGAAATTGAAACTAAGGAAGATGGAGTTGAATGTCTATGGGTAAGATTTAAGGGGAAGGCCAACAAGGCCGACACCATACTGGGAGTCTGTTATCATCCACCTGACCAGGAAGAAGAAGTAGATGACTTATTTTATAAGCAACTAGGAAATGTTTCAAAATCATCAGCCCTTGTTCTTGTGGGTGACTTCAACCTACCAGACATCTGCTGGGAACTTAATACAGCAATAAAGAGGCAGTCTAGGAAATTCTTAGTATGTATGGAGGACAACTTTTTGTTGCAGCTGGTGGGTGAACCCACCAGGGGAGGGACTATGTCAGATCTGCTGTTTGCAAACAGAGATGGGCTGGTGGGAGATGTGGTGGTTGGAGGTCGCTTGGGGCAGAGTGATCACGAAATAATAGAGTTCTCAATATTTGGTGAAGTCAGGAAGAGCACCAGTAAAACTCTTGCATTGGACTTCCGGAGGGCAGACTTTGGCCTGTTCAGGAGACTTATTCAGAGTGTCCCTTGGGAAGCAGTCCTTAAAAACAAAGGAGTTCAGGAAGGGTGGGCATACCTCAAAACAGAGATCTTGAGGGCACAGGAACAGACTATCCCTGTGTGCCAAAAGATCGGTCAATGGGGTAAACGTCCAGCCTGGCTGGGCAAGGAGGTTTTGGAGGAACTTAAGAATAAAAAGAGGATGTTTCAGCGTTGGAAGAAGGGTCACGTCTCTAAGGAAGTATTCAAGAAGGCTGCTAGAGCATGCAGAAAAAAAAATTAGAGAGGCCAAGGCTCAGTTTGAACTTAGAATGGTGACTTCTGTAAAGGATAATAAAAAATGTTTTTATAAATACATTAATGGTAGAAAGAAAAGCAAGACCAGCCTTTGTTCTTTATTGGAAAAAGGAGGGAACTTAGTATTTGCAGATGAGGAAAAGGCAGAAGTGCTTAATGCCTATTTTGCCTCAGTTTTTAGTGGGAAGATGACTTGCCCTCAAGACACCTGCCTGCCTGGGCTGGTTGATGGTGTCAGGGAGCAGAATGGACCCCACATTATCCAAGAGGAAGCTGTCATAGAATTACTGAAATGCTTGGATATTCATAAGTCTATGGGACCAGACGGGATCCACCCCAGGGTAATGAGAGAGCTGGCAAATGAGTTTACAAAGCCACTCTCCATAATTTACCAACAGTCATGGCTCACTGGTGAGGTTCCGGATGACTGGAAGCTGGCCAATGTGATACCCACTCACAAAAAAGGTGCAAAGGAAGATCCTGGTAATTATAGACCAGTCAGCCTGACCTCAGTACCTGGCAAAATAATGGAACAGTTTATATTAAGCGCCATCACGCAAAATTTACAGGATGGCCAGGGTATCAGACCCAGCCAGCATGAATTTAGGAGGGGTAGATAATGTTTGACCAACCTGGTCACCTTTTATGACCAGGTAACCTGCCTAGTGGATGCAGGGAAGGCTGTAGATATTGTTTACTTGGATTTCAGCAAGGCCTTTGACACTGTCTCCCACAGCATTCTCCTAGACAAACTCGCAGGCCGTGGCTTCAACAGGAGCACTCTTTGCTGGGTTCAGAACTGGCTGCATGGCCGGGCCCAGAGAGTGGTGGTGAATGGTGCTGCATCCAGCTGGCGACCAGTCACCAGTGGTGTCCCTCAGGGGTCTGTGCTGGGGCCAGTTCTGTTTAATATTTTTATTGATGACATGGATGAGGGTTTAGAGTCTTTTATCAGCAAATTTGCAGACGACACTAAGCTGGGAACGTGTGTTGATCTGTTAGAGGGACGTAGGGCCTTGCAGAGGGACTTGGAACGGTTGGATGGATGGGCAGAATCTAATGGGATGAATTTCAATAAATCCAAGTGCCGAGTCCTGCACTTTGGCCGCAATAACCCCCTGCAACGATATAAGCTGGGGACGGTGTGGCTGGACAGTGTTCAGGTGGAAAGGGACCTGGGGGTGCTGGTTGACAGTCGGCTGAACACGAGCCAGCAGTGTGCCCAGGTGGCCAAGAGGGCCAATGGCATCCTGGCCAGTATCAGGAACAGTGTGGCCAGCAGGAGCAGGGAGGTCATTCTTCCCCTGTACGCAGCACTGGTGAGG
Source organism: Ammospiza nelsoni (assembly GCF_027579445.1). Taxonomy (NCBI): domain Eukaryota; kingdom Metazoa; phylum Chordata; class Aves; order Passeriformes; family Passerellidae; genus Ammospiza; species Ammospiza nelsoni. The sequence continues at coordinate 34,522,409 of NC_080636.1, read as the reverse complement.
CCTCACCTGGAGTATTGCATCCAGTTCTGGGCCCTTCACTTTAGGAGGGATGTTGAGATGCTTGAGCGTGTCCAAAGGAGGGCAACGAGGCTGGTGAGGGGCTTGGAACACAAGCCATATGAAGAACGACTGAGGGAGCTGGGGTTGTTCAGCCTGGAGAAAAGGAGACTCAGGGGTGACCTTATCACTCTCTACAACTTCCTGAAGGGTGGCTGTGGTGAGCTGGGGGTCGGTCTCTTTCTCCGGGCAACAACAGACAGAACAAGAGGACACAGTCTCAAGCTGCGCCAAGGGAGATACAGGCTAGAGTTAAGGAGCAAGTATTTTACAGAAAGAGTGGTCAAATACTGGAATCATCTACCCAGTGAGGTGGTGGAGTCATCATCCCTCGAAGAGTTTAAAAAAAGACTGGATGTGGCACTTGGTGCCATGATCTAGTTGAGGTGTTAGAACATGGGTTGGACTCGATGATCTTACAGGTCTCTTCCAGCCTTGAATTTCTGTGATTCTGTGATTCTGTGATTTCTAGTGTGCTTTCAGCATTCAGAACCATGGCTGAACTATTCAGGCTCTATGGCTTACAACTGGTCACTTAGTTGCAGGCATTTCGTATCATTTCAGAATGACCAAAACTTTCAAAAAAGGAGACTAATGAAAAGGGAAAAATTAAAAAAAAAATTAAGAAAAGGCAATACGATTTAAAAAATCAAACACTCAGGTTTACATGGGAATATTCTGCTAAAGATCTTTGTTGTTTATACAGGCAACACAAAGATAACTGGCATCACAGGGTCACAGAAAGCTCAGTTTAGATTCTGGAAAACTATAATTTTATTTTTTTTCCTATTCTCATACTTTCCCCCACAGTCTGTGAGAAACTAGGCTCAGTGGACTAGTGAGATTAGACTAAGTGGAGCTGTGCTTTCACATCACAAATATTTTTATGTTATGTTTCTACACTACCCATTCCCAAATCTTAGTGGGAGGAAATGCCTATGAGATAAAATATCGAAGTATTCCTGAATAGCAAGTAATAAGTGAACACAGTAAAACTGCAAAACTCTTAAAAATGGGTAATTAATGCCATTCAGCATTTTTTTCTATGATTTTAAACATTTTTTTTCTCCTTTGAATTCAAATTTTTGAAGTACAAATTAAATAATCCCCTAATGTTGACAGTCTGATGGAGATGAGCACTAGCCATGGAAGAAGTGGAAATTATACCTATTTCAAGCTAGAAAACAGAACTTTTATATTTCAAGGAGTTTTATCTCTTTGCTAGAAAAAATGTTTGTTATTATCCTCTGGGTGGTATTTCTGTAGCTTTTGTTTTGATATTAAAGTTATTAAACTTGCCTCTTCTATTCTCATTACCAGGATATTTTATGGGTAAATCCACTTAAGGAACCTATTGTGCTTTCTGATCAAAGTGGAAAATGAACCCAGGTTATAATAAGCAATTTAATTTTTAATGAGCTGATTGAGACCCAAGGTCATAACATAGGACACAAACCAACCAACCAAAAAAACCCAAACAACAACAAAATTTCCAGCACAGAACACTAATGATAGCACACTACACATGATCTGGGCAAAATAATATTTGGCAGACTACATTTAAGAACTATCCCACTTGTATTTTTTTATTTTCTTCCAGAACCTTGACTAAGTCTAAGTAAGGTGTAGCATATTAAATAATACAGAAGCACATAAAAATGCATGAGACTTGTTTTCTGAAAAGAACTTAGCAAGGATGTTTATTGAATGCAAATTTCCCAAGCTCAAGTTTAAATGCTACAGCTACAAGCTGAACATTTAACCCTCTAATATATTTTAAAACACCTTAGAAGGTAGTTAACTACTGTCTTGGAGCATAATTCTGCCAGAATGCTACATGTAACTTCCACTGATGTTCTTGGGATTTGGCCTTTCAGTCTTCAGAAATAATAATTCACAGGTAAGGAGAATCTTTACCCAAACATGGTGCCCTTGCTTTCTTTGCAGCTTATAAATTAAGTAATGACATTTTATTATTTTTTAATACAGCCTTGTTTAAGATTTTACTTGGCATATTCTTTGACTTTTTACTGGTAGACATTCTAACAGCTTTCTTTTTCTCTAGCAGTAGAAATATTTATTCCATTAAGCCCTCTAGTAAGCTCTTTATGTCCAAGACACACATCATTTTACCCTGACAAAACTACTCTCTGCATTGCAGGTAATGTCCTTATGAAACACACTCTGTCTCATTAAAGGAATATAAAATTTAAAATTAAATTAGATATACCTTTACACCTAGCAGAATATAGGCAATAGAGAAGATGCTAATGAGTTCTGCAGGTTCTACAGGTAGTCCATGGATCAAGTCCAGCCCACAGAATGCTTTCATCTGCTTTGCTACCTTTTCTCCAGGGAAGAGAACCAACTTTTTGAGCAGCTAATTACTGCTGGTCCAGCCAAGCACTTCATCATGGTACTGTCACTGCCTCTACTTTCCTAGTGGGAAGGGAGAGGAAAGAAGGAAAGAGGGTGGAAAAAACTGCCCTCATCAAAAGAGAAGGAGAAAATGTACCCCTGCAGAGCTCCAAAATAATAATTTCTAAATGGTAGTAGCATAAAACCCAGAAACAGGCACATGCCCATGTTGGTATCACCTGGCAGAGCCATGAACTACAACTTCAATGAAAGTCAAAGAGTCTAAAGGAAGAAGTGAGGACCAGCTCCTGCGGCTGTTGTGGAGACAGTGACCCTGTATGGAAGTTAACTCACTTCCTCAAAACAGTTTTTCTTAGTAAAATGTCCCTCCCTTCCTTTCTCTCCATTACTAACAGTATATGCCAACTCAGTTCAATCAAGAGTTGGACAATAGAATAAATATAAGAATTCTCTGTCTGGTAAAGTATTACTGAGGAGGTATTCCTCCATCTTCGGGTAAAGATTGGAGGAGGAGAGGAGGACACCAGTCCTAAGGGATCAAGAGGCTCCCTATGAAGAACAGAGCACAATTTGAGAACTGCTAACACACATGCTCAGTTATTTAATTACATAATAATACAAAAAACAATTATATGAATGCCATCTTATGTACCATTGGTATATTATACTACACATTTCAGGTGTGCTGCAGAAGTGAAATCCCTCTTGTTAGCTATGCAGGAGCAAGGCATGGCCTTATTTCTCCTAGTAATAAGAACAGCTTGTCTTAGCAAGCATTTATTCTGAAATGCATCAAAGGATGTTTTGCTTTTTCTTTGCCTGGTGATTTTCTTTCCATTTCATTTCAAAAAACCTTACCAGTCAGTGCCCCTGAGATTTTGTCCACACAATTTATTATTTGTGCTAAAAGTGAAGAAGAAGAAAAATAAGAAAGTGGAGGAGAAGAAGAGAGGGAAAAAGAGTAAGAGAAAAGGAAAGAAGAAAAAAGGAAGGGAGATTGATTCTCAGTGAGGATGTTCTGTTTGCAGAAAAACTCCAAAAGAATGAGGAGGGGGAATGGAAATGATAAAAATTATAAGGAGCAAGTGAAGACTGATAACTCAGTGTCTGGAGATGGCACCAAGTTAACCTAAGTGTTTAATTTGTTGTTTTAATAGAAAGGATGTTGTATAAAAAGATTATAGGATATCATTTTAGATATGGCATCCATATGCTTATTATCCATTACTTGCACAGTGCAAGTTCCTCTACCATATTTTATCTGCATATTATTATCACAGTGTGTTACTCTACTGCCCCGGGAAGGGACACCATCAGTAACTCACCAGAAACAGAGTAACAGGATTGAAAGGCTGCTTCAATCTTCTTCTGAAGGTGCACAGAGATGGACACATTGCTTCACACCTTTTTGGGGAAAATGATGGAGACCAGACAACTCTGATATAAAACATAAATGCATTTGCACTTGCCAAACTCATGTTAGAAAAGCTTTGCAATAGCTCTCCACTTGCTTAAAAAATACTGTCAGAAAATCATTATTAATCACTTAGTTTTGTACTGTTTAATATACCATTCAACATATATGGATGATACAAAATTTTTATTTAAGTTGTGCCAGATATACACTGATTATTTTGTTTAAACGTTTCATTTGGAATTAGAATTGCATTTTGCTTTATTTTTGGAAACTTCAAAAGATGAACCTTCATTATGTTTTTGTTTAGATAACTGTGGTAAAAAACCCAGACTATTTCCTCAAACTAAAACTCTAAAAACCAATACACTGCTTGCTGTTATTTTCCTCTTCAATTCCTCTAACTTATCCTGAGCTCTTGTCAATTTTTAGAAACTATACCTCTGTCTTCAAGTGTTGTTGTGGATTTTGGATTGTCAGCTGAAAAAACAAACAACAAACCAGCAGTTGCAGGTAATAAGATTTGATAGTAGCACAAATTACATATAGGACAGATGCCCAAGACTGTGTTGGCCATGATGGAAGTAGGTGTTCATTAACACAGAATGTAGGGACAAAATGGTATAAACACACTTTAAATTAACATTAAAAAAAAATCATTCCTGAAAGCACTCTGGAGTAACATTGAATCTAGAGAAATCAATGCCATTTACTAGAGAAAAGATGCTCAAACCCCAATCTGTATTTGTCAATATCAACCTGCTCAACGCAGTTTCTGTAGCTGTAGTATATATTTCTTGCATAGGTAGGAGAGTGACAGCACACATATCTTTTCACCTGTTACAAGATGTAACCTCAACAAACTTAATGCCATACTTTGGTAGAAAAAGTGTAGAGCAAAAATATCCTTAGTCACAGTTGTGAGAATGACAGAAATTTGTCATAGACTGAAATTTGTAGTCTCCTGTGTTCAAAATGCCAGTAAAACCTGTCAAATTTTTCAATCAAAAACCTTCTTTCTTTTACAAAGTCTTGACATTGAACCAGAACACTCAGTGACTTTGTACAATACAGGTTTGGAAAAGGCATGATGGCAAATTACTTTTGAAAAAGCAACACAAACACCACATGGTCTTCTCACCTCATCTCAAAGCAGGAGGCAATTTCACGGCAATTCAAAGACACCAGCAGTATCTATTACAAATTATCATGATGCAAACTGTGATAATTATTGTGGCATTTCTTTTCTCCAATGCTAGGAAAATACCTAGTGATGGAATCAAATTCTGTTTTGTGCAGTCTGTCTTTCCCAAACTTGCATGTAAAGTTATTTAGAAAGTAGCACCACACACACAATCCTTTTCAAGTAGCATCAGTTTAAATTACTGTCTTCGCTTGCTGACCACTGACCTAACCAAACATTTTGAGAATGTGAATTATAGGGGACACTTGAAGATTTTGCAGACCCATGAATGCCTTACAAATTTTATTTCTGACATATCTAAGTCTCAGTAATTTAGATGGTGGTTAGATAGGTAGAAAACTGAAAGATATCTTTAATATCATAAAGAGTTTCTGTACTCTTTTACACCTTCTCTCTATTGTGCAGATGGATGCACTTTGTGCCACTGGCAGAGATATATTTATTCAGTTTCTTACTGATGCAAGTTGTTCAGTCTGCAGACATGTGTGGCTGATTTCTTCATTAGGGAGCTTCTTTTTGCTGATGACTGTGAATTGGTAGTTCACTCAGTCAATATCATTCAATTTACTATTGATGACTTTCTTTGGGCACACTATCCCTCTATTTTTCTGTGAAGGTAAGACAATGGACACATCAAATCAACCAACACAGTGACACAAGCACGTGCACTCACATTTTGCACTTAGGAACGTTTTCTCAAGCCTACAGTATGCTTTTTTAGCTTGTCATTGTTCAGATAAAGACACACTGTGAAAATGCTGCCACATTGCATAAATCCTACTTTGAAATGTTAGAATATAAACCATGTAGCTTCAGTGCCAGCCCCCAGAGATGCACTGAGCATTTTCTCTCAGAACACTGCAATGTGCTCATGAGACACAGGTCATTCTCCCCGTACGGGAAATTCAGTTGCATAGGCAATGCTTCTAACTATACCTGGAAAACTGAATGCTACATCTTCCTAACAGGACAATCCCTTAATAACAACAAAGGTTATTATTTATACTCATGTCTTGATCCCAAAAACATGGCTGTAACAATGATTAGACAATATGGTCCAATTCACAAATAGCTATGATTATCTTTGGGTGCCTTCTGCCAAAATAGTCAAGGCACACTGCCTTATCCATTGCAACACGATAGAGGTGTACTGTACAAATCTGAGCATAAGGCGGTTTACAGCATAGCAGACTCAGTATTTGTGGCTAATTCTGTTTAACTTATAATGCCTTTCTAAAGTTTCACGATTAAATTTTGCAGCAGAGTGCCACAGGCTTCCCTGTTCCTCAAATAGAAATGAATGAACTTTCCTGCATTCACCAGGCTGACCAGAGCAAGAAAAGATATTGGTGGGCTTTCAGTTAGCCTTGTATAAAGACAAGTAGTCCTTCCAAAGGAAAAGAGCTGCACAGAAGTTTGGACTGTCCTCTCTTCTGTGACATGGATGTGACTTACAGACTGAGTGATGGGGTTTCTTTTGGAACAGCTGGGATAACCCAAGGGCTCCTAGTCATCATGAGCCAAATGCTCAATCATATGTGAAAGAAGCTTAAAATCAGACAAAACACAACACAACATTCAGTACTTTTCTTGCAGCTTTTTTCTTTCCACATCTCAATGCCTAAGTAATAAACCTTTCTGCTAAAGACAACAGAGCTAATGAGCTTTGCTACACCATATGTCCATCAGCCAGACCTTCTGTGTCTCATGGTATTAGTGACTAAAAAGAAAGACCACTACAAACTTTTAAAAGGTTAAAGATTTCATTTGCTCTGGATTAACTTGGCTAAAATCCACACACATTCTTCTGAGTGAAAAAACTTCTACAGCCTAAATGAATGGAGTCACTGTTTTCTAAGATTAGACCACTGATACCTCCTAAAAATAATTTTTATCCAAGTTCATTTCCTAACTCTTTTCTGAGTGATACAATAAGATTGATGTTTAATGGCTCTCCTTTGTTTGTTTGTTTGTTTGTTTGTTTGAAATAAGTTCCCTTTTATTGTATGAATTTTTACATCAACTTAGTGAATGACTGAAAACCTAAATTTTTCTTTCAAGGAATCAGTTTGTGTGGCAGCACTTTAAATTATAATTTGACCCATTATTTTCAGTGGAATGAGGCCATTTAAGAAAGCAGTATTCCTTCATATGGAAATTTCAGGTGCCCAAAAATTCCTGAACACAAAGACATAGGTACGTTGAGATTCTGAACATACAACTGCTCCATTTAGTATTGTCTATCTAATCCATGCCTATTTATTCAGACTTTCAGAGCCAATATTTGCTGCATACTTCTTAAGAGTCATCATATTGTCTTTGAATACTGTTTTGCAGTACTCTTTTACACTACATTAAATAAAATAAAATAAGCAACAGACTTTATATCTTCCACGGCTTTCAGATGTATGAGAGACTGGGGTTTGCACTTCACAAATAGTCAATACAAGCAGCTGAGGAGCATGTAAGGAGCAGGCCTTTCCTTCACAGAACTGAAGCATTATTCATGAAAAACCATGCAGGAAATCAATAGAAAATCCAGAAACAGAATTATTACCTGCTAGTTTCACATCGGGAAGAAAAACATTCCATCCCAAAAGGTAGGGGGTTTTCCCCCTTTAACTTTATTGAAGACAGCTTCCTTTCATTGGAACATGCAATACACACTTCCTTCTGAAGAAATCTCAGTCAGATTCTCTGATGATTTTTGAAATTTAATTTAAATTAATGACTGTCTAAATCTTTTGTGAGGCTCTGTTTTCACAGGGTAAGAAGGTATAACTGAGTAAAGAAAACTCAGGTTCAATAGGTAGTGTTTGAGAACGTTCTATTTTTGCCTATAGACTGTGACGGTGTTCACAGGGGTTCTTGGATGAGCGAAGAAACGAGGATCTGACTCCATGTTTCAGAAGGCTTGATTTATTATTTTATGATATATATTACATTAAACTATACTAAAAGAATAGAGGAAAAGGTTTCATCAGAAGGCTAGCTAAGAACAGAATAGGAAAGAATGATAACAAAGGTTTGTGGCTGGGCTCTCTGTCTGAAACAGCTGGGCTGTGATTGTCCATTAATTACAAACATCCAACATGAGCCAATCAAAGATCCACCTGTTGCATTCCACAGCAGCAGATAACCATTGCTTACATTTTGTTCCTGAGGCCTCTCAGCATGTCAGGAGGAAAAATCTCAAGGAAAGGAATTTTCATAAAAGATGTCTGTGACAATAGACATTCAAAGAAAAGCCTGTTTCTGATTCTTTGAAGTTTTCCAGTAAGGAAGGAAGGAAATGAAACTGTCAGTGCAAGTAGTTTTCAAGCAGAGACTTAGGGAAAAAACAAACAAAGAAACCAGCAAACCAATCCCACCATATTAAAAGAAAGCATTAAAAAATCCTATTAAAACAGAAAACTCAATTTAATAAAATCTTTCTTATAATCTGCAGAGTGATAACATCAGAAAGCAGACAAGAAACATGAAAGAAAGAAACATGCTCCTTCACATCGTGTTGCAAATATCTAAACCGAACAGGAAGTCAGTCAACAAATATTTGACCCAAAAGTTATTTGCTTCTAAAACACAAACAAATATAGTAAGTGCTGCAACTTGACAACCTTTTGAATCTAAGTATGTTTGTACATTTTTCTGAATTTTTTTCCTCAAAAGTTACTATATAAACTCTTCAATATTCTGTATGCACTGCAAAATTTAAACCATCAAAATGTCTTTTTTCATTTTTTTCCTGTTTTAATAAAATTGTTTAAAATGATCATTTTTTTCTTATAGTCATTAAGAAAAAAACCAATGGCTTACCAAAAAACCAGAAGTTAAAAAATAAGGTATTAATTAAATGTTAATAAAAAATGTTTTCGTAACGACTTCACATGCAGATCTGTACTTCACCTACAGGAGGAGTAAAAAGTAGAGAAAGGAGATTAAAGTGTTTTAACACCTGTAAGTACTGGTTTTAAATAATAATTTTTTTCTCCTCAATATGTAATAGATTGTGTAATATTTCCTTTCCTGTGAAAGAAGAAAGAAATACTCTAAAAAACAAATTCCAGTGGGAAGATAAAGAAATCTTTCCCAGAAATCCTAAGCATGATTTCTGAATTCTTAAATGTTCTTATGGTTCCAAATGTTTTTAATTACTTGATTCTTTGATATTGTTGTAAGTGCTACAAAATTGGATCTACGATTTTATTTAAAAGTAAATTAAAAAGGTTTTAGTCAATACCACTTTATCTATTGATTTTGATTTTTACATGACTTTGCCCTTTAGCCACTTTTAAAATGGAAAACGTAATATGTTAAGTATATACACTTGTTTTGACATAAAGATAAATTATCTTATTTCTGTAATCTATCTCAGCCTTGGACAGACACAGGGAAATTCCTGGGAGGCAGACAGTGAGTCTTTGAGGCAACACACAGCGTTCTGAAAGTCAGAACACAAATAACCTTGATACAAGGCACAGTAATGGTCTCTGCCAATTTGTTGAATTGCATCTCTTTGCAACTCACATAACTTCACTGGCCTGGGTTAAGCCTGAAGTGGCTCTTCCCTCAAATTCTCATTTCTTTACTACACTCAAGAGGTGACAGCTTTGTCTCTTTATAAAAAAAAACCCCAGAGCTGGGTATCAATATATAGATTTAATATGAACCTCTCTTTTCAGTATCTTGGAGGTGTTAAAAATGTATTTTGAATTGGTAAATAGACAGGATCAATCAACATGTGACAGGTTTTGAAAGGATTCACACTTCTTTATTATCTTCTTGAAAAAAACCAAAAGGAAGAGTAAAGAAAGAAGAGCATATGAAATATGAGGAAAAGCAATTAGTTGAAGGACCAGTGTGTAGGGGGACAATGACCAACTACTACTGAATGTTGTAGCTTGAAAATAACTATCTAATTTAAATCAGATCACAATCTAAAAAAATAATTGCTAAGTGAGATTTTTTCATTATACTCTGCATAATCATTGGCAATATTAGATTGTTTTCAGCATTTGTTTTTTAATACATTTAAGAATTAGCTGAACAATAAGCAATACAGCACTCAGCACTCCAATTCTCCCATTGTCTCAGAGCACATCTAAGCTTTTCAAATTTAATTTTTTGTTCCTCTTGTTCATGACAGATTTTTTCAGACTTTGACACAGTGGAAAGGTGGAAAGGACAGAAGGGGATAAAAGCAATTAACTTACTGAAATAAAATAATCAACTTTGTACCAAGCAGTAAGGGATTTCTTATACAGCTGTGGCATTAGCAGTACCCGAGTGAGGAACTTCTAAGCTATCTGTTGCCACTCTGCCAAAACAGAGATATAATTAAAGATGTTTCCCAGATGCTTCACGCTCCGTGGATGCAAAGCATTCATATGGAACAGCGTAGAGCAACCAGGACAGACACATGAAAAGAGATCTCTCAGAGTTTGTATACAAACTCCTGATCTGATAGTGGAACCAGGTGTACAACAACTACAGCCATTGCAATTCTGAACCAACTCTTTTATTTCCATTACTACCATGTTTTCTCTATAATATTTCTCATAGCACTATATATAGGAATTAACACAGAGCCTGATTTGTGGAACAATGCAAATCAACAGAAGTACCAGGATCAAAACTTTGGACTAGTTTGATCTCAACAGCTGGTAGCAACATTTATAGGGGAAAAGTCTAACAACGCTGTGGATGCCATGCACATGACACATCCACAATTTAAATATTACATGTTTGTCTAGTGGCTTTTGCAGTGACACTGGAAAAGATTTGGATTGAGAGACCTGAAGTATTTATTTTCATGTTAAAACACTTTTATCAATTAGAACTGTTTATAGTAGCAATAAAATGGCATTGGATCCCTTCAAAAGCTTAGGTGCATCTTAATTAATTTTCTGTTTTCATTTGAAGTCCTTTGCAAGAAAAAAAAAAGGCTAAAAATTGCACAAACTATAAATATACATAAACATTTCTGCAGATATAAAAACATAAACATACATTTTAGACCTTAAATATGCCTCACACTTGTATCTTATTACATGAGTACAATTATTCCAGCGGAAAAATGCTAGTATGTAGCTAGAACATGTAATTTGTATAAACAAGTTTTGAACTGCAAAAGGCAGTACAAGTAATTATACATAAATAATATACATAAATACTGTCATTTTCTTGCACTTTTCTGTGAAGACAGAAAATTATCATCTGTGTCTAAAATAATACATTTGAAGCATTTTACTCATTAAATTTAATATATTCTATTTTATACTTTATGTTCCTTGATTGTAAGGAATATATCAAGTCCTAACAGTTTTTTGAGGTCTACAAGGCATAATCATTAAGTATGGAAAATATTCTATTGGTATTTTCTAAAAATAACATAAATACTAGCAGAATTTCTGCTTTTCTCTAAGATATACTAAAATGTTTTTTAGTCGTTATTTTTCTGTATATCAAACACTATCCTACAGATGGAAAACAGTTAAATGAAAAAATTTTGTGCACAGGACTATAAAGAGAATGATGAAGAGGAGATGAAACAGAAATTATGTCTATCCCACAAATAAGGAAAATACATGGTATTACTGACTTGGAGATGCCATTCCCTAAAAACAGACTTCCCTTAAATTCTATTTTCCTTTAAATAGAAAATATCACAAAAGGTTTTTACACTACAGTCAGATATTTTTCCTTTTGGTTATTTTAAAGTCTTCCAAAAAGCTTTAAAATGTCAGTTCATATGATCTATGGACAAATATAGAAGGATTAGATTTGTACACAATCTGTCAAGGTACCTCACGAATTTTTGAATAATGATTCTATACAGAAAATATTAGTTCTGAATGCAACTAGAGATGAGTTTACCACAATCTTACTCTTCATTCTATAAAAAACTCCAAAGTGGAGCTGAGTTAATGAAGTGAGCAGAATTTGAAATAAAAGTTCATCTGATGTCTCCTGGAAAAGTCATATTACAAAGGATGCTCCCCAGCCAGATACCCCTCCTTCCCTCAGTCAAAGGGAAGTCTAGAAAGTTATTGAATTTTTGTTAAGAATACTTAAGTACTATAAATCAATGAATAAAGATACTGATCCATATGTTATAAGCCATAAATATACTATTTTCCTCTGTCATTGACAGATACAATCTTTCTTTTGTATAATTCAATCCTTCTTCCATAGAAAGGAGCATAATTTCTGGCAGGTTAAAATGTAAGATGTAAATTAGGAGGACTCCACAGCAGACCATGAAAAAAAAAACATATAACTAAGGACATAAACAATTCTTGAAAGTGTAAATAAAAGACAAAGGAAAGTTAAGAAAGGACTGGTGGAATGGCTCGATTTTAAAATACAATATGGGAAAAAAACAAGTAAAGACTTTCTTTATTAAATTCACTTTTATCCAGAGGATGGAATAAATCATGTCCAAATCTTCTAAACATTAGCAAGAAGAAAATACTGGAACAAACAGATAAATGGAGAGCTGTACTTCATTAGGTCTAGGTCCAGTTATTCACAAATTCTGCTGGAGCCTTGGAGTCATCTGGCTGAACTGTGAGTTCTAATGCAGTAGTTAAGAGAAAATGAAAAAGGCTTCAGGGTAGCAAATCTACTTATCCTAGGCTAGCTATGACCCCAAAATCATGAATAACAGCAGTCAAAAATGATTGCTTTTTTAAGAGGGTATGATATAGGAAAACATTAAAAACCAATTAGTAATTTCTGCCTAATTTATACACTGAAAGTGTAGAAGGAATATCTTCCACTAAGGAGGGCTAAAATATATATTTTGACATTATATGGGGTAAAAATTATATTAAAATGTAATAATATTTTTTTTGTTTTAGAATGTTTTTGACAGTACAATCTGGGACTGCCCATGAAAGTGGAATAGTTTTGTCATTCATTAAGCCATGGTTAATTGGAAAAGACAAAACACAGAAATTTAGAAAATGCAGGACAAAGATACCTTGATGACAGTAATAGAGAAATAAAAACAAGGCAAAGCAAACCATGATTTTATATATGGCTGTTGGGCATCCTTGACTGTTCATTAGTGAGGGTGAGGCATCAGCAGAATAAAAACATCCATTATGGGGAACTTCACAACTATCCAGCATGATATTTCTTGCTGATGGAAAATGAGAGTGAAAAAAATCTTATGAGGATGATCTGATCTAATACTGTATATTTTACTTTCACATTATTCAAAGGGAAATATAATTGTCTAATGCAAGCCCTTGCTCTAAAATTTAAAAATGCAATAACTACCTTTGAATTTAAAACTTTAACATATCTATAAAATAATTTAGTATCCATTCTAATGCAATGTTAGAATATTTAGTACCTATTTTAATTTAATATTAGAATATATGGACATAACTGTGACCAGTTTTATACATGTGTAAGGTTTAGAATCTTCTAAAATCTTTAAAAAATATTTAAGGGAATATTAGAAGGTGAAAGGGGAGCATGAGGAGAAAACACTAGTTTTAGACATATCAGTACAAGAAAAGTGTGTTAGATGCAAATTTGGTGCTAAATAATGTGAGTTAGCATGTTGTTCCACAAACCTGACCCATACAGACTTATTTTAAAGCAATAAAATTGTTTATTTAAAAATCATATGGAACAGAGATTCAAGGACAGAAAGAATCAGACATATCATAGGCCCTTTATTTGCCTCAGACTTAAATCTAAATGTTTTATTTGGTTAAAGCAGCAAAGTCTTCACCTAATTAAAATACAGATTCAGAGTTTCTTTGAGAACCTGAAGGAGTGACGAATTTATTATTGTTTCTCACAGCTTGTTCTATAGTTGATCTCATAATGAAAAATACCTACTGTATTTACACTGTAAGGAATTTAGTGGCAGTCTTCAGAAAGGCCATGAAATGTTTCTCCACTAGAACGAAAATTAGAAATTTTCTCAAGTTTCCAAGCACAGGGCTTTTTTTCTATAAGTTTTATACTTTTTGGCTTAATTTTAGTCTCTGAGCATAAAGCGGTGATACAATATTCTTTTACCACTTTGATCTATACTATACATGTGAACAATTTAATCTCTCTTCTCCTAACCAATACTTATTTCTACATATAACAAATAAAGAGAAAAACCCTTTTAAATGCAATGTGGTGTTGTGTGTATGCGTGATAGTGACTTATCTATTTTATGACCTTTTAATTATTTTGAAAATAAATATTTTCAAGGATGCAATCCCAGTTTTGAAAGTGTTGCTTATATATCTGATTTCTAAGCATACAACTACTGAGGCAGATATACAAAAGCACTTACTTTTATCAGAAAAACTTTAACATTCTCAAAGAAAGAATTCACATTTGTTTGACAAGACTTTATCTTCCAAAAACCTTCTGGTTTGAATTCTAGTAGTAATGCTCTGCACTCAAAGCTTTTGAACTGTTATGTATAGAAACCCACCTCACCATTCTATTAACTTCTCTTTTACAACACAGGTCACGTTGCTTGGGTTTCTTTCTTTTTTTTTTTTTTTTTAAGGTTTAATATTACATTCACTGCTTCCAGGAGTTTCTAGAGTATTCCAAGATTCCCCTAAAATGAATACCGTATATGTCTGCTTCTGAATTGAGTTCATCTGAATCAGCTGCTTTCAAAATTCATCATAAAAATACCACTTGATGCTTTCCTTAGAAACTAATTGCTTGGAAAATACTTCACCATCATTATGAAGTACAATGCACTCTCCTATTTCTTTCCAGAAACAGAAATGAAATAGATATTGAACATTTCTTTTTTTTTCTGTCACTACTAGCAATTTAGTTTTCTTAAAATTTTAATGGTATCATTTTTATATATATAAGGAGATATCCTCTTTCTTCCTGCCTAATATAATTCGATGTACATGTTATGTCCTCAGCTAAGCCAGAAATTGTTCCTTGGTCTCACTTCCACTGTACTTCATAGTTTCTAGTTTGAATCAAATATATTTTCCTGCCTACATTTTACACTATGATATTATATATGTGTTTTTTCCAGCTATGTTCTTGTATTGTTGCCCAATAAAGTTGGGGTTTTAGAAGCTTCTTTCCTCAAACATGGTACAGTGGCTATTTGGCTGGCTACTAAGCTTCCTCTTCTTTAATTTCCCTTTTAGTCACAATCTCATATCTATTTACAGTTAATCTCCAACATGTTTAACTTTCAGAAATTAACCTCTTTCAAGAATCACTTCTCCACATTAATTTAAGGACCTTCCACTCTTTACCAACAGTAAGTATGAGCAACTTAAAAACACTGGTCCAATGGTAACTGTAAACTTTCATTACAATGATTAATTCATCTTTATCTCGCCCAATAAAGTCCAAAGATAAATGAATGCATATATAGTATCTAGTTATACATCTCCTAAATTTAATTCCCAAATAGCAATTCAATCTTTCTTAAGAATGAAAGAAAATAATTAAATAAAATAAAATTAAAGAAATCATATATTTTAGATTTAGAAGAGAAATAGTTTAATCATATATTTTTCCCCATAGCTATAAACAAGTTGTCTATATACCAAATTTCAGTTAACGAAAATGAGCACATGCAGAAAAAATTGAAGACTAGGCAGTCCACGACCAAAGGATTACTAGGATTTGAAAAAGAAAGTTGTTTCCAATATCCTGATTAAAATATTATACAATACAGTTCTTCTATGTGGCAATGTAGTAACTTCACTATATATATATATATATATGGGTCATGTGTATATAAATAATTCTGCAAACATTTCATTTTAGCTGCTATTTGTCTGTGCACACGGCAGCAATACAGACCATATGTCTGAAAAACATACTAGTTTCAGATCCAACAGTACAACAGTGCTGAATGCAACAAAAGTGTGATTTCATCCCTTTATATGAAGCCAACAGGTACACTAATTTCAGAAACCAAAATAAACTAAAATGAAAATTATAACATTTATTTGAAATGTGGTAGAAAACCAAACATTTTCTTTTCTATTTATAAATGTCTAATATCTATCATTGTATCAAAATTCCAGTAGTGAAATGTATGACTTCAGACAAGTAATTTTAATATTTAAGTTCTCTTTCAGATACCTCTGTTATAGATGAGCTTTCATCTCTAAATTTTGCTTGTTAACATAAGCCCTCCCTATCACAGTGACAGATAGTTTCCATTGCAACTTCTGGATTTCATATGTTCATCATCTTTTTGAAGACTTGCTTATGACTTTTTCTAAGAGTGTTTTTTTCTCGAGTAGATGTAGTTTTGTAAGACACTCAGGAGGGACACTGCAATTCCAGTATGAGTTGTAGAAGCTGTTCCAAAACCATGTAACAGCAGACAGACTGGACCAAATCAAAGACATTTCTAACTCAACACCCCTCCCTGTCAAAAAGCCGTTGGCCATGTAAGGTGAAGTATAAGTGTAGACAAGCATACAAGCACATAATGATTATTTGCTTGAAAACTCAACATCTGGAACAACAAGGGTAAAAACAGAGTTTGGGTCAAAGGTGTTGCCTATGTTTTCATATCCTTGACTGTATTCCTTCCTAAGAATATTTAAGCACAGTTAAACTGTCAGCATTCATTATATATATATATATATAGATATATAGATATATATATACACACACATATATATATTTGAATATATATATTCAAATTGCAACAAATCCCTATCACTTTCAATTATTTCCCTATTCCAGAGATTAAGAAAGGTTGTCTTCATATTTTCCTAGATGTTTACATCAATTAATCAGAGGTTCCCTGCTTAACAGCATCTGTATTTATATATATAGGGTGTGGCCCCTTATATGCCTTTGTCAGTGACACGTAGGACAGTAGGACTGAGGGCACCCTTAGCAAGTTTGCTGACAGCACCAAACTCTGTGGTGCAGTTGACACACTGCAGGGAAGGGATGCACTGGGGGACCTGGGCGGGCTCCAGACATGGGACTCTGCAAACCTCATGGAGTTCAACAAAGCCAAGTGCAACACTGTGTGTGTGTGGGCAATCCCAGGCATGAATACAGGCTGGGCAGGGAAGGGATTGAGAGCAGCCCTGAAGAGAAGGATTTGGGGGCATGGGTGGATGAGAAGATTGACATGAGCCAACAAATGTGCACTTGCACCCTAAAAAGCCAAACGTGTCCTGGGCTGCACCAAAAGCAGCATGGCTGACAGATGAGGGAGGGGATTCTGCCCCTCTGCTCTGCTCTCATGAGATACCACTTGGAATCCATCCAATTCTCTGGAATCCCACATAAGGAAGACATGGACCTGTTAGAGTGAGTCCAGAGGATGCTACCAAGTTGATTAGAGACACGGAGCGCTTCTCCTCTGAGGACAGTCTGAGATACCTGGGGTTGTTCAGCCTGGAGAAGGTTCCAGAGAGACCTTACAACAGCCTTCCAGTACCTAAAGAGGGCGTGCAAGGGAGAGGGATAGGGACTTTTTACAAAGGCATGTGGTTTTAGGGCAAGAGAGAATGGCTTTAAACAGCAAGAGGCCAGGTTTAGAAAAGACATTAGGAACAAATTCTTCACTGTGAGGATAATGAGGCACTGGAACAGGGTGCCCATACAAGTTGTAGCTGACTCATTCCTGAAAGTGCTCAAGACTAGACTGAAAAGGGCTTTGAGCAACCTGGTCTAGTGGAAAGTGTCCCTGCCCACGGCAGGGGTAGGGATGGAACTAAGTGGTCTTTAAGGTGCATTCCAACTCAAACCACTCCATGATTCTATGATACCTCAAACAGGATCAGCAGAACATTTATAATGCAACGCACATCAGTTTCAACTTCAGACATGTTTTGCAGCAATAGGCCACCCATCAATATGCTCATAAACTCACCAGTTTGGGAGCTTTTTTGATTTGAAAAAAACAGCTCTGGCATGGGCAGCACTATCCTCTGGACAAATGCCAGAGGATTATGACAATTACAATATATTGCAGTGAATGGTATTCAAGCATCCTCAAAATATACAAAAAAGGTACTCTTTGTAGCTTCCTTTGTGATGTACACAAAAATTTGCCATTTGTGCAAAGTGTATCTGACATAGATAAGAAGGTCTTCCTGGCTGCTGACGGACACTGGTGACACCTGGGGCAACACACAACTGTTCTGGAGTTACAATAATAATGATTGTCCATGTGATATCCCTATATTTTCTAGAATAGAATCATAGAATACATCACATTAGAAGGGACCCATCAGGATCATCAACTCCAACTCCCTGTTCCTAAACTAAAACTAAAACTGAAACTCTAAGACTTACAAGCATCATTAAGATGCTCCTTGAACTCTGACACGGTGGGTGCCGTGACCACTTCCTGGGGAAGCTTCTTCCAGTGATGACTGTGGTCTCAGCTAAAAACCTTTTCCTAATGTCCAACCCGAACTTCCCCTGACACAGCTTCATTCCATTTGCTTATGTCCTACTGCTTGTCAACAGAGAGAGATCAGCACCTGCCTCTCCCGTGCGCCCCTTTAGGAAGTTGTAGACTGGGATAAGGTCAGAAATTGAAGATTTCATAGTCACCAGAACAGAAACAGGCAATTCTCACCACCAAAGACAGCTGCTCTTTTTTTATCTAGAAGGCATTGACCTTACACTGTGGCTGTATTTTTCCTTAGAAGAAGAATTTTTCCCCTAACCAAACAGGGAAAGCAAGAAGTGGTCAGACCCTGGACTCATTATACAAATATATTCATATCACCTCAGCTTAAAGGTTTAATTCACAGGGAAGCAAATCATCTTCCAACAAAGCAGCCTTTTCTTAAAAGGTTACAGATTTTATTTCTTTTATCCAGTCGTATGGTGTTTTTTCCTAACTACATACCTGTTTATTTGCATCCATTTTCTTTAAAATATAAAACATTAGCACACCACTGATCACTTTTATATATTCGGTTTTGTTTATATAAACTGGAGAACAGTCCAAAGACTGAATTCTCCAGTAACCCTTTCACAGGGTAAGGTAAACACCATGCACTGATTATTGCACCTGAAAAAGGGAGAATTCGTGCCTTCTCTTGAGTTTGAAAAGCTCATAGTAGCAAAATATTTCAAATTCTGGCTAGCTAAAAAACCTATTAATTAAATCTTTATAAGACTGTAATAACTAAGTAAGATTTCATATTAAATGTTATCTATCCATAAATTTAACATGCAGTCATGTAGAATTCTTTAGTCTTTGTAACACGACAACATGTGACTTTTGACATAATTTTAAAGTTCAAACTGCCCAATATATTCTTGCTAGTTTACTCACAGTTTTTCCTGACATATTTTTAAATTGTGATCAAAAGCATTTCAGCTACCTGAAAAAAAAATTGAAAAAGGCGTGGAAACTTGCTTGTACAGATGTGAAAGAAAAATCCATCTTTTTTTTTTTAAAGCCTCCTACATAGATAACATGGCCAAGGGCAAAAAAATACGTGTTTTGTAGAAACTTCTTACTGACTTGCTGTCTCTCTTGATATTTAACTAGAACTTGGTCATATTTAACCAATTTGAAAATATTAACACATACACTTTATTTTCTGCTGAGATTGTGAGATGGATTTCTGAAAAACATACTTCATGAGATGTGTATCAGTAGCCACATGCAATATTAGCAGCTCTTTAAACCCTTAAAAGTGTAATTTAAAGAGTCCAAACATAACTCAGTCCATTATAAGAGAAAATAAAGAAAGATACTTTTAAGGTTGTATCAGTGTGTGTGGGTGGCAGTGGGGGGGTGCTTTTATTTCTTTTTTTTTTTAAGTAGTCTCAATTTGAAGCTCTTTAAAACTCCAAAATGCCAAGTGTGAGATCACAGGGGTTTAAGTGATGAAAGAAGCCAATGAAGGCAAGTAAACAACACAAGATGAAACTTAGGAAACTAAAATTTTATAGCTTTGTCTTCCTTTTTCCTGTTTTTATTCCTTTTCTTATGCCTGCTTTTCTTAGCTTTTGTTCATTCCTTTCCATCTTACATATTTTTCAGTTTCCAGAACACAGAACAATAATCTGCTTGAATAATTCCAGTGATCAGTTAATATACTAAGTAGCCACCAAAAGTGATTATTAGTTTGACTTAGTCAAATCGAAGTTCTTTTAAGGTGTATCCAGCAGCCTAATGAATTAATTTCCATGGAAGCAGATATAATATGCTAGTATAGGATCAATTTTGTTATGGGCATTACATACTGCTTCTTGTACTTGGAATCTCTATAAAAATAAAGAGTCTTGGTTTACATATAATGGTTTTTAAGACTTGTGTAACAGTTGAAATTTCACATGGTGTATTACACTCTGTGTCAGACTAAATTTAACTGACATCACTCAGTGTCTTCTCACTGATGTGCACAACTGACATTACAGGCCCTTCATTAATAAAACAGTACCTTCATTAACCTCCCATATTTTGAAAATGTACTAGTTTATTCCAGTCAAAGACACTCTGCACTCCTCTGAACAAATACTTGCTGAACACAGAGTTTACAGATTAAAATAAAAGGTGGTCAACTTTTTAAATACTTCTCACTAAATGTTACCTCAAGTGGGTGGCATTCTTTCAGGCACGGAGCGCATCTGTCATTTGCATTTCATTGACCTTGAAGCTTACTGGTTAGAGATAAAACTTCACCTATTCAAAGCAGCCTGTTTAAAATATTCAAATAGATTTTTTTAAGTGCATTTCACTTTTTAATTTCCTACTGTTCTTCTTCCATTGAGAAAGCACTGCCTGAACCCAAAGGGATTTCCACATCTAGCTTTCATGCTTTTTGTTGCTATGTGGCAGTGACCGCTAGATTGGCAAATAGAATAATTGCCTTTGAGAGATTTCTTTAAGGATGTTAAGAGCATGAACTTCACTCTTTTAAAGTAGCTTCTTAAATAAATGCTTCAAAACAAAGTCAACTATTGATCCAATTCTTTGAATAAGAAGTTCTCCCTATTTGACAATAGCATTTACTACTGAAGACAAAATGTACATTAATCTTTCTAGTTTATAGTCTTCAGTTGACAAAGGTAGAATTATAGAGTTGCAGCACAAAGAAAGATTTGTACCGTCTGTTGGAAATGACGAATCTACACAAATTCATTGACTGACTTAAAAGCAATCTTTACATCTCTATGTCTTGTCACCTGAACAGAAATAGGAGTATAATTTATGATTTCTTTCCTAGTAATATTATTGAATAACTGTTTATTTTCTAAGTGCATTTTTTATTTCCTTGTTTGTTTATTGTAGTGATGATTTGGTGGGGTTTTTTTTTGTTGGTTTGTTTTTGTTTATTTTTTCCCTGGAAGTGAAAAAGAACATCCAGAATGCCTGTTTACTGCCAGGAGAGCAGGGTGGCAATTTTAGCCAGAAGAAACCAACCAACCAGATAACACACAGACCCACCCCCATAATCCCCATATACCGTTCCCAAATATTTTGAAGAGTTTGTAACAACTTCACAGATTTTACACTTCTGTTGCCTTCCACCGGCATATCTACTTTCTAAAAGGAGAGAGATGGAAGAGAAGACAAGAATGTCAATATTCTGTCTGTCACGTGTGTGTACAGCAGTATAAAACAGCCACTGTGGGACAGTAGTATTTTTTCCACTGTCAGCTGCAACCAGAAACTGAGCTAGGACAGATACTGCAGGAGCAGTGAAAGGAATCCTTCATGGAGTCTTACCTTCCCAGCTTTTAATTTATGTTTCCTTTCCTTAAAATAACCAGAGCGGTGTGCTTGGCCCTAAGGAAAGCACAGGTGAGACCTACTCTGTTGCTCCAGTTGCACGTGGATTTAGGAGACGGGGAGGAAAAAGGGCAACAAACCAGCAAACAAAGGTTCAGCTCTGATAAGACACAGGCAAAATAAAGCTCGCGCCGCACTGATCGTGCATAAGCTTGAGGAAAAAGAAAAAGCGCTGCACACAAAGTACACTGCGGCTAGCGAGTCTAGGGTCTCCTTGAATGCAAGCTGCGTGCAAAGCTGCCGGAGACACACGTACGTAAACACACATACAGAGGCACTTACAAGCCCCGGCTCTGCCAGGATGCGCACACCGCGAGCGCGGCATCCCCTCCTGCGCCCCCGCTCCCGCCCGGGGCCGCCGGGCGCACGTTCCGGGCGCCGCCGCTG
Organism: Ammospiza nelsoni; assembly: GCF_027579445.1. NCBI lineage: Eukaryota > Metazoa > Chordata > Aves > Passeriformes > Passerellidae > Ammospiza > Ammospiza nelsoni. The sequence goes on along the minus strand of NC_080636.1, from coordinate 34,500,215 downwards.
CCGCACCGCGGCCGAGCCGCTCCCGCCGCACCGCGGCCGCCGGAGCTCCCCACGGGCGAGGGCCGCAAAACAGCGCCGGAGGGGCTCCGCGGCTCTCCGCGGCAGCAGCCCGGTACACGCGGGCTGCCCTCTGCCCGGCCCCGATCACCAGCCATCCCCTGCCCGGCCGCCCTGTCCCTGCGCTGACCAGCAGGATCGCCCTCCCGCCCCCGCTGCCCGGTGCGGAGGACGGGGCATCCGGGAGCACCTCCCGCCCGCTCTCCGCTATCTGCGGGAGCGGTGCGGCGGCTGCCCCGCTCCCGCCCGCCTCCGCTCCCGCCTCCCCGCGGCGCGCCCGCCCCTCGCCCGGCACCCGGCGCTGCCGCCGGCCGCAGAGCAGCCCGGCCGCGCTGTGCGCCGCGCTGGGACCGGCGCTGTCTGCGCGGCGTGAGGGAGGGGAGGGAAGGCCGGGGAGGGGGGAGGGATAGGGGAAGTGAAAGGGAAGGGGGGGTGTGTGTGGAAAGGGAGGAGGGGAAGGAGGGGGGAGAAATCAAATAAATAAATAACCTCCGCACCAATAAGAGAGGCAGCGGCTGCCGAGAAGGCTGGGATCGGATGGGAGAGGTCCTTCTTGGGCTCTATTTGTTTGTTTGTGACTGGAGCTGCAAAGTTCAGAGCCAAACGTGTTGCTTGCCGGCGGCGGCGACCGCCCCGCTTCACCTGCTCCGCTGACGGGTGCCTGCCCGGGGCGGCCCCGCTGCTCTGCGGGCCCTCTGCCCGGCATCCTGCCTGCCGCTGGGGCCGACGGACGGCAGAGGAGCGCGGGGCTCCGTCCCTCGCCTGCCCGCCTTCCCCTCCGCGCCTGCCGGAGGGCAACGGACAGGTGAGTGCTTCTTTGCCGCACTTCTGCCCAGCCCGGAGGGTGCCTCCGCTCCGTAGTCACCTGTCACTGCAGGAGCTGCTCATTTATCAAACTTTGCCTCCTGTCGGCTCCCGCACCCCCTGTCTTGCCTTTCGCGGGAGGGCGAGCGCTCGGGGTTAATTGGTTTTGCGCAGAGGGAAGCCGCGGGGGGCGGGAAAGGGGGGTCCCACTCTGCAGAGCCCGGCTCAGCCCTGTCAGGAGAGCGGGTTTGTCCGAGCCGCTCGGCTCTGCTGCCGCTCGGGGCCGCAGCCCGGGGCCGCTGTCCCCGCGCGAGTTGGCGGCGCGGAGGCGGCGCGGTGCCCGGCGGAGCGAAGTTGGTTTTTGCCCTGCAGGGAGCCCGCGGGGCCCGTGCAACAGGCACCGTCCTGCGGAGGGAGGGCGGAGGGCGCCGCTCCCGCCGGCGTGGGGCTCCTGGCAGCCGCGAGCAGACGTGTGCCCTTTTAGGTAATCCCGCTTTGTTTCCAGCACCTCCAGGGGTTTGCCTTGCGGGGAGCCTGTGCCGTGAGGCTGCTTGTGAGAGCCTGCAGCAGCCCCCGCAGGCACGCCTCCTCTTCGGAAGGAGAGAAAGTTGCCGATGCTCCCGGGGACGGGTACGGTGCTTCCACCCGGCTGCGCGGAAGATGCGCGCCGGGCGGCTTTGCCCGCCCCGCGGTGGCGGCGCCGCGGGAAAGGCAGGGAGCGAGCGAGGCAGGGAGCGGTGGGTGCTGCGGGGCGCGGGCGCCCGGCAGGTGGAGCCGTGGGGAGCGGCGGCGGCGGCGATGGTTTATCTGGGCTGAGGCGCTGAGGCGAGCGGCGCCCGGAGGCGCGGTGAGAGGCGGCCCGGTAGCCCCGGAGCCGCTGCGCAGCGGCCGGAGCGCGTCCTTCGGGGCGATGCGGGGAGCGCCGGCGGTGCGCGCCGTCCTGCGGGCGCTGCAGGTGGACGCGGTGCCCTGCGGTGTTAGCGTTACCCCTGGTCACACGCGTATTTTCTTCTACCTTCGTTCTGTTTGTCACTGTGTGTTGGAAAATGATCAGATTCGAGAAGTATTCTGTCTTAATTACCAGAGAATGTATAAAAGTGTAATTGCTAAAATTATTCAATAGTGGCTAACAAAAGATTATCCAGTACTCTGCAGCTAGCCAGGAACAGACTGTACTAATTGGATAATTAATGGCATTTAAATGGGCGGGTTTTCTTAAAATAGGAAGCTCCACTCTTCTAAGGAGCTGAATAAAGTGTTAGAATGTTAAATAATTGTGTTACAGTGATGGTAACACTTCTGCAAGAGCTTAGGGTGTTAGCTTGGCCAGCAGCACTGGGACAGCCTTTGCCCAATTTTAGAGCATTGGTTAAGAGTAGGCTGGATTTTCATCACTTTTCCTTTAATAGTTAAATATAGCTAAATGGTGTAGAAACATGTGTCAAAAAAACCAAAGAGGTGGCAATATTTTACATATTGTCCAGTGAAATCTGCTTCCATCTTCAACTGACATAATTTGGCTGAATTGATAATTGAACTTGAATTTTACGCTACTAACCACTTAATGCTTGAATTCTATGTCTCTTTGTGCCACTTGCACTGATCAGAAAAAATTGCTGTTTAATATTGTGGAGACCGGGTATGGGATGGTGTAACAACACTTTTCTTGTAATCCGTTTAAAGTGTTTGTTTTTGGTTTTTTTTTAATAATAATATTCTAGGTTAAACACTTCACTTCAGTAATAAAGTGATAGGTAAATCAACTTAGTGCAGCTACACTGTATTTTCAGAACTCTTGGTTCTTCACGTTTCTCATGTTTCTTGCACAACTTGAAAATGTTCTGTGAGAAACTCATACAATGACTGCATAAACTTGTTGCATTTTGTTGTGAAAGTTTCTTAATGTAATAAAGTTGGCATAGCAAGAAGCAACACAATGTAATCTTACATTTGCGGTATTTTTTTTTTTCCAGAGACAAAATGTTTTCCATTATCTTAATCAAAGACATATACTTAAGGAAAGTGCCAGAAATTGAATTTAATAAGAGATTAACTTCACAAATTAAATAGGATATTCTATATTAAGAGGTACTGTAGAGAATAGCACATAATTAAAATTGTCAAGTATGTCTGGACTTTTATATACCTATGCTTTATTCAGTCAGTCATGAGTTTTTGTTACCAATATAGATTTGTGCCTCTTTTGAGGTGTAAAAATGCATAAAGAAGCTCCTGAAATGCTGGCCTAAATACTAAAAGGGCTTGGAGTGTGTGTCTCCCAAGTCAGTGAAAATGGTGAGCTTCACAGAAGTTACATTCATAATTGTGAAACTAATTTATTTTCTTCTTGTCTTGGGTGCTGTAGCTGTCACTTGGAAGTCTTTTTGTGTTGTATCCCAGCCTTGCTCTTTTCACTGTTATAGATACATTTCTCAAAGACTTCCTTTATTCTTGCACACCAAAGTATTCAAACATTTCTTATGAGTATTGCTGCTGACTTCTGAACCTCAATTCCAGTCTATGCTATCTAAATGAGTGTTTCTGAAAAATCAGAACAATAGAACTTCTGGATTTTTCCTCAGTTCCTGTAAAAATGTTAGTTTAATTGAAGATGGTGTTTAATGTTAAAATTGGATTTCCTCCAGAACAAAAGTATGACTTTGCACACAGCTGATAAATAGATAGCTGAATGTGTTATCAGAGATTTACAAAACGTTGATGTCTTGACATCTGGATTTGTTATGTGTCTTTAATAAAACAAAGTGTGTGAAAAAATGCCGTACAGGGCTTTTTTTTGAGGGGGAAACTCCCACAACTCTGAGACAAAAGAGATATTAAAAAGTATTCTACATGACATTCCAGATAGTATAGTGCTGGGTGAGGGAGAGGTTATTTGTTTATTTTTCACAGATTGTATTAAAATGATACCAGCATATGTTTTACAAGAAAATTAACTCTGCTTTTAAAATCCTTCTAGTGAAACACAGACATGTTTCTTCCGTATAACATGTAGATACTTTCCCCCGATCTTTCCCAGTTATCGTTCTTCGAATCTATGCAAGAAGGTTCTGTAGCATTATTAAGCGTATTCTTTTGTATTGCTTCCAATTTGTAGCACTTGAAATCTTTCTTTCACCCTACCATTTGTTATACTAATGTTAAACTTACTGTCCTTGCTACAATGAAAGTTCCTTTCTGCTCTTCTGACACTGCCTAAAAAACACATACCAGAGTTTTATGCAGAGTTTCTAGAAATGTTGTATTTACTAAACTGAAAATTCCAGATGGATAAACCTGAAAATTTTAATCCTGGAAAACTCAGTTTTAACACTGGGGGAAAGGGAGAGAAGTCCGTAAATCCTGTCTAATTACCATACATTGCTTGTTAAATGAGGAATGTCGGCTTCTGGGCATGCCTCTGTCATAACAGTAAAATACCCTATGGTTGACTTGGAAGCTACAGCTGCAACTCATACCAGGTAAAACACATATTTTAGAGACAAGCAAAATGTTTGTTGATGCATTGAGGTGAAGGGTCTGTGAAATTCAGTATCTGAGATATTTCTAGTGTAGTTTAATAATAATAATAATAACCTGTGGTGGATACTGGAATAAGAGTTCTGGAAGCCATACTTATGGGGATTTTTAAAATATGTTTGCTTTACATATGCTGAGATTTTTTTCTGTTATTTTACTTCATTAAAGGCAACAATTGAAGTTATGAACTAAAACATTCTATAGGCTTAGGCAAGACACAGTTTGCAAATTATCAGAATGGCTAAAGCATTAAATTATGCTTGTATTTGTGAAATAAAGATAATTTCATACAAAACTTAACTTGCAGCTCTGTTAAGTCATGAATATGTTCTCACTTTTGAAATTGTATTCTTTTATTCAGGTCTGTAAAGAAACCAAGCCTGACATGTGGACCCATTAATTCTGGACTATGATTTCAGGAAGTTAATGATGGATAGCCAAGAACTAGGTTTTTTTGAAGACTAGCCTTTTATCAAATGCTAGTCTTCAAAACAGAGGCAACTGTTCTTCATTTAACACACAAATGCACTGTTACATACCTGAAAATGCTTATGTATGCTTTCTGTGTGGAAAACAGTGTTATTTAATTATCTTAGCAAGAGACACTATCTGCTTTAAAAATTTCTTTAGAGATTTCTTTTATCTAGCGCCTTCTACCCCAAGTAACTCGGACTCCATCTAATAAAAAAAATAAGACTGATTTTGCAAAGATTGTTTTAAAACACAGGAAGTGTTTTTTAGTTTAGCAGGTAGAAAGATCAGCATGGAATATTTGCAAATACTTTTCCTCTAGAAACTCAAATATAGTCAAAGATAATTTAGTTTTGTTGATTCAGATTTTAACTGTGAAGTATTGCATGAAAGAAACTCTGCTTGAGAGCTCTGGTGACATCTAGAACTCTTGAGAATGTCTCTTCTAATAGCTGCTAAATGTTCCGGTGTTAATTAGGCAGTAATGTAAATTGAATCAAATGTTACAACAGCATAATGTTCTCCTGTTGATTAGAAGGTCTATGCCTAAGCAAACATACTTTCAGCAAACAGGAATATTTTAACTTTGCCTGTTCGACGGGAAGCATTTCTGCAGAAGTCCTAAATAGTGCCCTATAAGGTGCCCAGAGAAATCTGGTCATAATATTTCTATTTTAGCGATCTAATAAGAGCAGCATCTCTTTCTCTTCATGGAATGAATGCAAGGACAGTTTAAGGAAATCTGCGGAGTCAGACACGTGGTGGCTCTCTGCTACAGTCCTAGTCCATACCAATACCTAAGGCCAGCTGAAGCTTTTACTTCCTCCAAGGGTCAAAGAAAGCAAGAGCAGTGAGCTGCATTCCAGAGTATGGCATTGTGGCTGACAGTGCAGATCTGCAGAGCGCAGATGGGCAGCCATCTCAGCGTGTGCCATCTGGATCTCTGTGGAATAGCTGGAGTAGGAGCATTTTGAACACAGGGGGAAGTTGCTCTTCCCTCCAGATAGACACCTACGCATTGACAGTTCTGTGTGTGTAGGAGTCATCCTATCTTTAAAGCGGCGTTAAAAATCAAATTGATTTCATCTCTGACGAAATATATGGTGGGACATCATTCTGCCTGAGGCACTGCTCCCACACCTCTTCTACCTTTGTATTGTAAGCCTGTTCTCCTTGGGACAGGGAAACACTGAGATGTTGCCTTAATGATGTTCAAAAGAACTTCAGCTGATTCCAAGGGCAGGGAGCAGGGCCCAGTCAGGAGAAGACAGCCAGCCAGAAAGGATTGAGGTTGTATTTATCCACTTTTGGAGCAAGTTGGGTGAGGAAGAAAGGATCAAGTATGTGGTAATTGACAGTGGATATTGCCCATGGGTCACAGCAGGAGTGAAGCTTGTTGAAGTTTAGACTGAAGCACCACCAACTCAGCTCTGAAAGACATAATTCCACTTTATGGTAGGCTGACCATTATCTATATGATTTCAGATGAAATAATTTGAACTGCTAGCAAAATTATGAGAAATTGCACTGATTTATGAGTGAGAAAACCCATTCAAAACTTGTTCCTGCAGATGCTATATGCATGTTTAATCTGATGATGAGGCCTGCTTCTGTTTTTAGGATTACAACTTGATATAACAGGAGATATGAAGCATAATCTTAGTGGAAGCAAAGTCTGTTCCATGCTTTTCTTTTTGGAAAAAATACTGTTTTCATTTTGGTGGATGTCTGCAGTAAGTCCCACCTCAGCAACCATATAAAATACTGTTTCAGTTACATGGTAACCCCTGTAAATCATTGGGGTATAGCTTATTCTTGGACAGCAGAGATTACTAACCCTAATTTTGGACTGAAATAAAGGTCTGTATTCAAGGAACATACAAGTCCTACCACCACAATTTTTAAGTATTTCTAACTATTTCCTACAGTGAAAGGGATAAAATAGATGGATGAGAATCAAAATGGACTAGCTGATGGTCTAAGGGGAAATCAAGCTTTGAAGTAAAGAGGCGGTAGTCAGTAGAGATTCATACTATTTTTTTTAATTTCAGCAAATCTGCTCATTTAGGGTGCAGGCACAGGATAGCCTGTGAATTAGGTACCATGGGTAAGAAGGTACTGTCCATTCACTTAAAAGATACTGCTAATTTAATTGGATTTTTAGCTACCTTTCAGACTAAACTGGAAATGTATTCCTATTCCATTTCAGTAGGAAGTAAAATATGTTAATTTGCAGCTGCAAAACTAATTAATTTTACTTCACTTTGCAAGAGATTTACTGTGGCTTATGTGGTCCTGGGAAAAAAGAATTGTAGATTGTTGTAAAGTGTTCAAGAATGAAGATTTTACTTTATATTTTCCTTAAAGACTGACTAGTTAGGGTTGACTTCAGCAATAGCTAGGATTAACTGCACTGAGGCTAGAATAAGGGTCAGGTGTTACCACCCTTCCTTTGCCTCACTGGTGAATACTTGTAACTTAGTATTTTCTCAGATATGCTTTCTGATTTGCCATGCAAAAAAGTGGGGAAGAAACTAGAGAAAGAGAATGAGAAGAGATTGCATGAGACTGATTGGCAAACTAGCACCAGCTGTTAAAGCAATCAAGGGGGAAGGCAAATAGTTATTCTTTAGTAGGAAGTGAAGGAGTGAGGATTGGATTTAATCTGAAGAAGAAAAGGAGGAGTGGTAAGAAGAGAGCAGAGAGGGCTTTAAAATACCACCTTGGCAGTTTTTGGGGCAAGGAGGTTAGTCACCAAGGGAAGGGAGTGAGTGGAAAGTTTGGATTTCTCTTTAAAATTATTTTCATTAAAAAATCCTCTTAGTTTGTTGAGTTTTTTTTTTTGTTGTTGTTGTTTTTTTTTTGAGCAAGACAAGTTTGGTATGAAGATTGTCTCTTGAAGCCCTTGTGATAACCTCCTAGAGGAGATGCAGTGAATGTCCTAAACACTATGAGGCTTCTTTAGGTTTAAGCTAGGTGAGGGAGAGCTACTCCTTATATGTACAATTTGCCTTATGCTACTTTGTGAGTTTTGTGTTCTTGGAGAAGAGCTTTTAGTAATTTCTGCAATTTTCTGCCCTTGTTTCTTTTTTAAAGTCTTTCATCTACTGTCTTTGTCTGCTTTCTTCACCCTGGGACTGAAGAACATGAGCATCAGAAGATAAAACTGACCTAAACTGAAAACTCCCTGAACCAGTAGAATTGACTGGTGCTGTGATCACACTCAATTTCACACTGCTGCTAGTGTCATGTAGAGTAATATTGTGAATGATTCTGTCAATTTTTGGTTCAGCTACTAGTTGTCATAATAGTAGAGGTACAGAGAGAGTATGTATCTTTAGGCAGTGAATGAGAAATTTATTAGTGAAAGAAAAACTTATTTAATTTTCCAAAGCTTTTTTTTCCTCATTATAAAACTTTCACATGGAATATTTTCTTTTCCTGACTGAATATCTGCATCTGATTTTCAAAAACTCTACATGGCATTTGAAACCTTGATTCTATATGTATTTTTCTTGATGGAAAAGTTAAGTTCCTCAAATTATTTGGCTCTTTGTTTCTGTTCTCTAACAGCCTTTGCAGTTGAATTAGAGGACTAAACACACAGCCAACTGATCTAAAATTAGTAATTCTGAGGTACAAAAAACCCAAAAAAATCCAAAAACCCCCTGAAACATTTTCAACCACATTGAATTACCTCAGTGTCTCCAGTTAGTTTTGCTGGTGCAGAGTAGGGGTGAAGATGGAATCTGCTTTTGCCACAATTGTCATTAGAAGAAAGACTTGTGGCACTCCTTCCTCATGCTTGGTATTATTCATATTCTGTAATCAGAAGGTTTTGTGATAGTTTCATAATTATTTTTTTTTATCTGCTGTCTTCTTCCATAAAGCCTAGAGACCTAGTCTGAGAGCAGGACAGGATTCTTGTTCTATATGGCATGTGCATTTAATGAGTACAGAGTCTGCTATATCCTTCTGTTCAACATAAGATTCCCCTGTCTTGGCAAAATGTATGCATTTCTGTAAGCAGAAATCTAATAAAACATGTAACAATATTTTTTGCTATTTGAAACCTTAGAAAATGTAGTTAACATTTAAGCTTTCTCACTTTTATCTTGGGTTTGGGTTTTGGTTTTTTTTCTCTCACCCATGCACCATTCTACCACCTGTTTCGTGTGTGGAATTTTATGGCTTTCAGATCATGTACTGAGGATCCTATTTGCTATTTATGTATAAATAACTTGGTATATAATAAGCAGTATGCAGCTAGCTATTGTAATTTTTTGCTACAGAAATTTTCTATTGCTGCTTTTCTTTACTAGACTGACTTTTCTCCAGCCAGCCAACAGGTCTTCCCTCTTGGTCTTCTGTTTTGGTTGCACCTTTTTCTCTGGTGTGACTGTATTCCTGCTATTATTGTAGCTATCTGCATTGATAACTTGGAATTGAATTCACTGTGCTTGGCCCTGAGTGCTGTACCCGATCTTTGTAAGTTGAGCGGCTGTCTTTTTTTCTGAGCCTTTGTCTGACTGTGTCATTGCCCTTAACCTCCCTGCAGAAATACTCCTAAGTTGCTGTTTTGGGAGCCAAATCTGAGTCTCAGCAATCTTTTTTGTGAATAAGTTTTAAATCTGGAAAAATATTTATTGTGAAACCTGTGTGGCAGCTCTTCTTTCTTAAGTTTTTCATAGAAGGAATAAATCATGAAGAAAAGATGAGGAAACCAGATGATGTTTTTCAGATTAAAATACTGTCTATTGACCAAAATTGTTTCTCCATTAGTATACAAATTATGATCTGTTTAAGACGATGGGATTGTCAGAATAACACCTAAAAGCCTATTCCTCTTTATTTTTTTTTTTCCTGAAAGCCAGTTGGAAGCCAGTAAAGAGTGTTAGCCACGTGAAACACTTGTCAGCTTACCTAGGAAAGATGCACACTGGGTGCATAGGTATAAGACTATATTTCATCACTGTCGTGGTAATTCATCTCAATCTTTCTTTTGGGAGGCCACTTCTAGGTTTAATGTCAATTTGCATTTCAGTGAATACCTTGTTTCTATTTCTTCACTGCAGTGAAGATATCCTTGTTTATTATATGACAGCGTTTTTGAAATGCCTATCATGTTTGTAAAATATCTACAGTGACAAAGCATACACAGTAAAATGTAAGCTACAGAAAATAATATTGCATGCTGAACCTCCAGTAGTTTCAAAGGAGAAACAAACGAAGTTGACAACAAAAAAAAGCAAACCTTCCTGAAGTTATTCTGCATTTTCCTAACGTTCCTTCTGTACTCTGAGATGGTGAATAAATGTCTTTCCATGTTTAAAGCTTGCCAAGTGTGGATGCTGAGGAGACTCACAATAGAAGTTTAAATGTCAGTAGGAATGTTTTTTGTTGGAAAGCCCTCAATAACCACAGTAGAAACACTGCTAAATGGGGGGAAACTATGTGTCATAAGCAAGGTGTTTGTGGAGTTAGACATTAAAGCCACTATCATGAACTTTTACAGAAAAAAACAAAAGCTTTCATCTTTGTGCCATCCTCTGTGGAGAGATAACACCAAACCTGACTAAATTCTGCATTTACTGTCTTCTAAGGGGTTGAACAATGTGATGTGTGGAATTAATATATTGCATTATACCTCCAATTCCTCAAAGTCAATAATCAGTCTTTTACATTATAATCATTTTTTGGCAGGGAAGTACAAGGATAGTGCAATGCTGCAAAGTAAAAATTACATGGACTTTTGTGTGATTTTTCTATTGCAGGACCTCTCTGGTCCTCAGAACTCGCAAAAGCTGTCAAATATACTGCATATTATAGATATTACAGTGGTAGGTTCTCTCTATTTAATATTTAGCTGTTGTCACTGCTGTTAAAGGGGCTAAACACAAGTAGGTTTTAATGAGAAATTAATTTTAATTGATTACATTTTTTTATTTACAGGATTTGAGGACTGACTGTGTATGACATGTATTTTGGCTAGGACTGATGATGAAAAACTGTTGAAAATCTAATTTTCTTTATGTTTTACATAGTTTTCAAATACCTTACTCTTTCTCAGGAGTTCCCTTCATTAAGCCATGAATAGTTAAAATATTAGTTAGAATAAATACCACTTTTACTCTGGGTATGTAATCCTTCACTTCTAATAGTATCTCATTATTAAACCAAATCATTCCAGTACATAAAAAAGCCTCTTTAAAAAGAAAAAAAGTTATTTATATGCACATATTTGCTTAGCACATTGAGCCTGAAATCCACTATGAAAATGCTGAATGCAGAACTACACCAGACTGGAAGCTAAAGTTTTAGTTTTCTGCTGGACCAGTATTTTTTTTTTAATTACTTAAATCTTGTGAAAGTTTTTGTTCAATTTTTTTTTCCCACACAATACCTGAAGTTTTTAGAATATTAATAAATAAAAGACATAAAGTTGTTCTTTCAGTGGATATTTTTTGTAAGTGGATTTAAATTTTCAAACCTTTGTTAATGTTTCAAGGTAACAAGTTTTAGATTCAATTATCAGACTCTGTTATTGTCCTATCTATCCTCCATATTTTAATTTCTTGTAATACAGTTGGTAAAAACAATTTAAATAATTTATAATTAATTTAAATGTGTGAGGAGTATAACTTTTAATTTTTTAAATTTGTTTATTTTTTATTTAAAGTTATCAAAATTTATTATGTAATTTCTCATTACTTGAGTGAATTTTGCATCTTCATTAACATGAAGTCTTCGTGGCTAAAGTGCATGTGTAGCTGGTGAGAAAAATACTGCCAGTGGATTTCAGATTGAAGTAATTTTATTTCCAGTGCACTCCTTTGGGGGGCAAGGGGAGAGTGGAGGGAATTAACTTTTGAACAGAATGTGAAAATCTGCGTGAAGAATTTTATCCTTACTTAACTTTCTTTCCATTTTTTGATGATTTGATATAGAGTAGGACAGTGGAAGCCTCATTCTCTTTTACTGTGCATTTAAAGAGCAAAATGTAACCTTTGTCACTAGCTCTGGAGAGCTCTCATACAAAGTGATTTTCTGCTAAATTGAAAGCTTCTCGTAGCCAATAATCACTTTATGTAATAGACATATATCTTACCTTGTAGCTAAATTATCATATAAGGTGCTTTATTGTAAGGAATTTTCTTAGGTTGGCCAGTTATTTGGTTGAAATCCAGCAATGTGGTGAATCAATGTCTTGATATATATGTAGACAGGTGATGACTGGCTCTATAGTCCTCTCAGTCTGTCATTGATATTCTCTCTATGGATTAATGGTAAACTTGTTCCTATACAGGGTTGGGAAGCCAATTGAATCTGCTTTACAATCTGAATAGCTTTTTCTCTTGTTTATCAGGTACCCTTTATTGCTTTATTTTAATGTCATTTTTAATGCTGATTTACAAGATATTTTACTTCCTGACTGTGCTTGCTCTCCTCATTCAGTAATGTGCTGAAGCCAGTGTCCAAATGATGTTAAAGATGCTCTTTAATAAATGTATATTTGTCACTGACTGCTTTTGTTGTGTACGGATAGGATTTTTCTGGGTATACCAAGTATGGTCAGGCATGCATTTTAATTCAGGGAAATTAAGCAGTCCAATCTAGTCTGCCAGCTTAGAGCACTTCAGCTCTGTGTGCTTCATGGAGAAATTGTTTTTTGAAGTCTGGTCAGAAGACTTGCTGCTCCTTGAGCGGCTGCAACAAGGTGGTGAAGAGGAAATGTCAGGTGTACAGTGTTTAGTCTGAATGTCACATCTCTTTAGGGCTCGGGAGACTGACTCAGGGCTGTGAATTTCAACAACATTCTTTTCATTCAACAGCCAGAAATCTCGTGTTGTTCTTACAGGAGTAAAGGCCCATGAGAGGTGATTATTCTCCGTAAAAGGACAGTAATAGTGATTGCAGGCACTTCTTAGTGCTTAGGGTTGTGCAGACAGGGGAAACACTGATGCCTCAGTCTGCCATGTTTAATTAATAACTCCTGTATCCTACAGAAACAGCAGGTTGGTGTTTTTACAGCACAACAAGTAATTTTGAGAGAGAAATAACCAAGAAATAATCACTCTAAAATGCAGTGAATATGAGAGGACGTCTTGGATGCACCACTGGATTGCTTCTGTGCTTTTTTTTTTCATTATATACCTTACAGGTGAATTCTGTGAGTAGGAGCTAGAATGTAGGTTTCAACTCAGTAAACTTTCAAAGCTGTTGATTGCTAAGGTTGTAGACACGCAGGCATTCAATGTCAGAGCTGGATATAAAAGCTCTAGCATTTAGGCATTGTTAGTAAATGTCAACTATTGTACTTGAAGAATGATAGCTTCAGAAATAAGTGTAGTGAAGTGTATAAGCCACCTTTCTATTATCACAATATTCTAACATGCGTTACAAAAACAGAATGTATTTTTTTTATTTAATGTGTCAGGGAGACTCACGGTTATAATTTGACTGGCAGAGAACTTTGTCAGAAACTTGACAGGAGCTCTAGGGTTCAAACAACTCTATCTTACTAGGAAAAACATTGTGGAAAGGTTTCTGTGTTGTTTTATTGCCAAATGATAATGTTTAGCAATCTGCTTGTAAAAGGAAGAAAATTAAGACTGTTGGGAACCTGTATATTAGCAGTCCTACCAAAGACCTCAAAGTGATCACTTCAATTGCTTTAAAAAACGATATTGAAAAGGTGTAGATCTAAACTCTGTGGTGCTAATGTGTGTCCTTCATACTCACACAGCCAGTAATAAATGCCTTCTGTATTTCAAAAATGTATATGTGGGGATAAAAATATTTCTCCAGTCAGTTCTCAGTCATGGCACATAAAGTGAAGTATCTTGCCCAATTTAATATGATCATTTGCTCTGTTACATTTCTGTGTGCTTTAGCTTCAAATAAAAAACAAGATTTTTGCATAATTACCAGACCAAGAAAGAGGTTCAGTTTATAAGCCATAACAAAAATGCTTAGTACTGTTTATTTCTCTTTATAACAATAAGGGGCTGAACTGTGGTTTTTAAGATGAATGAGCATAGTCTGTAAAATTCATCTGTCTTAATACAGGTGAATGTGTGCGAAGTAAAATTATGACTTTCTTTTTGTAGGGAGGAGGTATTAAAGGCGGTTTCTGAGGCATTAATATGCTATAAACAGAATTATAACTATACATAAGCACAGTGGTAAAGAACTTTAAAGAATCAAATTTGGAAGTCTAGAAAAGGGTTTCCTCTTTGTGATTCAGATAAAGCACTTTTCCTACACGAAAATTACTCTTTGCAAAAGGGTTTTGTCAAGGAAAAAACGCCTTGAAATGCAGAAGGTCTTAGAATGTTACCACTAGAAGCGTGCCAGCCAGTTTACTAGAAGGTAGTATAAGTGTTTCAGAATTGACCAGTAAGAACTGAAGAGATAGCATAATGATTATTCCCTATAATCAATATATAGATCTATCCTGGATAACAATGCGACTGGTTACTACCCAGAAGTGCCTGCTGCACTGTGTCTGAAGGGTGGATTTTTCAGGAGACTTTCAAAAGTGCTCCCAAGGTCTCTTTCACAGGCTAGCTGAGAGATTCAATAAGCAGAAAATGTAAGTGAAATTCTTACAATATGGGAGGAAAACACTGAGTTTGTAGTAAAGAAGAATCCAAGTATCAGACCTGCAATTGTGGGAAATCCTGATATACATATTGTCTCTTACTTCGGAATAGCCGGAGTGTGTGTGAATGAAAACTCAGCTGTTATATTGCGAGGTTTATCTTTGATATAAATTTACATAGTATGGCAGTATTTGTAGTAAATAACACCAAGGGCATGAGGAACTAGAGTAAGCAAGTTTGTTGTTTCATTTGCATATAGCTACTATTTTACAATACTTGCTTCACGTCTGTTGTTCAAATGCCTACAAATATTAATGTATTAATACACAATAATACTATGTGTTAATAATGACAGCAATTATGTAATTGACATTTTGCACTTGAAATACATAAAGATGGCTTATTGGAAATCGTGATCTCAAACACGAGTAGATTTTTTTTCTGAAAGACTATTGTATGTTAGGTTTGAATTCTGACATGCTACTTAAGTGTCAAACTGTTTTTTGATTTTATCTGAATATCCTAATAGCAGTTTTAATTGATCTCTAAATTATTAGCAGAGTCTACACGTTTTGTTTTTGCATATAGTTTTACTGTTTGAATGAAAGCCTCTCAAACTACCTCTGAAAATTGGTGTATTGCAAAAACTTGTCCCATCTAGCATCTTGTCTGTAATCATTTTGGGATGCTCCTCAGTACAGAAGTCTACAGTTCAGCAGAGCACAAGGAATTTAAAGGCTGGGGGCAAAAGAAGGACTGCAGTTTAACTTGCTAATTTTTTTGGCTTCTGTGTGCATCAGGGATGAGCTTGAGCGAATACTGAAGAAGTTCAAAACAAGATAAACCTGTACTAAAAGTGTACCCTAGCCTGCTAATACAGCTGAACCAGAGGAGCATGCTGTCCTGAAGGAGCTAGTGATGTTGAAAAGTCATGCAAACTGAAAAAGATAAGAAAAACCTTGCTGCCTACCACTGTCTCCATTAGCTCTCAAAGTGGGGTTTTTTTGGTGGGGGAAGTTTTCTAGAAATTCAGTACTTTTGACTGTATAGTCAATGGGCACTGGGTGATCCTTGCATAAAGTCAACTTGAATGTTTCCTATGAAAAACTACCACTGTAGTAGTGGTAAGAAGTCAGTTTGCTGCTCATGCCTCCTACAGTTTATCATTGTGAATCTGTCAAGCAGAGTGGAGTGATCTAATTCTTTTTCCTGATACCATGTGGCTTTGCTGGCCAAGTTCAGGAGGAAGATAGTATAACTCCTTTCTGTCAAAAACATCCAGAGTATGCACACTTAATCTATTGCTGTGAGAAACTGAGAAACTATTTCCTCAGAGATTGTAATCAGTATGGACTACAGTAATGTCCCTCAGTTCGTCCTTTTCGAGGCCTTCAGGAATGTAGATGTCCCATTTTTAACAGAGCTGTGTATTAGGGTCATTAGAGGAAAGCTTGAAAAAGATAGCTTGCTCATCCAGTCCTTATTCTCTTAGCAATTAAAAAGGAAAAAACATCCTATTCTTAAAACACTGAGATAATTGCTTAGCTTTGGTAGGATCCAAATTAATAGTAATATCTCAGCTAGTTATTAAAAGGTCGCAGCTCTAAAACTTCTGCTGTTTAGCGGCACTGTTACAACTTGTAGAGGAAGTTGGTTTATAGGAAGAGTTGCTTATTTTGAGTAAGATAGAAAACAAAAAATGTTAATTATATATGAAAATTAATTTTTAAAAACAAGTAACCCTGCTACCCCAGAGAAGAATTTGAAACTGTCCTTCTGAAGAGGCAAGTTTTAAATTTTTCAAGGAAATATCATACAAAAAGAGAAAAGAATTTGACACAATTAAGTATGGACATGCACTCATTTATTTGGAAATGAAAATTAATTGAAAATTTGTTTAAACAATACTGTTTGGAATGCAAAACAAGAACACACCTTGGCAAATGTATGTGACCTACCTCAATAATTTTTTTGATTTTAGTTGGCATTCTGAAAGCATTGTCTGCTTGGTTATATTTTTCTTTTAAAGGTAGAAATTAAAAAAAGTGAAGTGTTCTTTCTTTTGAAGATGGTTGTTACTGCTTTTATTTTTTAAGTGAACAGGAGGAATTCTATAAATACACCAGGAGCAAGCTACCCTGATAGGCAGATTTTAAGGGCTACTTGATTGAAACACTATGTGCTCTGGAGGATAAGAGTTATAGATAGATGTTATTTATCTGAAGTCTTGAAATGAAAAATATAGAGAAACTTCTGCATAGTTCTGTAGTTAAATATAAGTAAGTTATTTATATAAATGTAAGGAAAAATATTTGCAACAATTCTGAAAAGAATACTCAGTGATTATAGTGTAGGTGCAAAATTTGTGGTGAATGGGAGTGGGGCTGTGGCCGAGCCTCATCCCCAGTGGGCGCAGCTGTGAGCAGCAGGTGAGCAGCACTGACAGCAATGAGCCCTGGAGGGCCCAGGGCACTGACCAACCTCCAAAGGGAGCAGAGGGCACACAGGTGCAGTGCATCAGCCTGAGGGTATAAAAGGCTGGGCTGAAGAACAAGAAGGGCAGACACTTGCAGCCTTCTGATATGGGTGACGTGGTGTTACTGTGTATGGGCAGATGCCTGAAGCCCTCTGATGAGGTATGGTGTTACTCTGTATGGGGGAATGCTTAAAGCCTTCTGAAATTGTGTGGTGGCACTCTGTGTGTCGTGGCCATCTCAACTGCAGTGTGTACTGTGACATATGCTGTGACAACATAGCGATTCTTGAGAACTGCTAGCTTGATTCTTCCAGATAGCTGCCTCTGCAATTACTGCTTTGCCAATCAGCCACACAGAAGTCTTGCTAGGGCTGATGCCTGCAGTTTGCCCCATTAGATATAGTGGTGGCTTCTCCCATCATAGATAAAAGCAGAACATGAATAATTACAGAATAATCAGACATTTTTACAAAAGCTGTTTGATTATTACCTTACTCATATATGAGGACGTTCTCTGAGAGCTCTAAAACTCGTAGTTCATTTAAGCTGCTCAGATGTCTGGTAGCCTGTGCTGAAAAAATTAGTTGAAACTTCAGCATTTGTGCTTATGTTTTACTAACTCAGAAATTGCCAAGGACACGTCTGTACTGACCTGATGTATCAGTTTAGTCATTAGTAGCATCTAAGACCTTTTTTGTTATTCCTGCTGGTAATGTCATGTGCCAGGATTTCAGGAGAAATGAACAGGAGTATGGGAAAAATTCTAGCCCCACGAAAGACCTAACTTCTTTCAAGCTGGACTGATTTGTGATTGTTTCTCTTGTATCTGTTATGTTCTTAGAAAGAATTATCAAAACATAGAGATAGGAATTCTCATACAATTGCATAGTGGACTTAATATTGGGCAAATCTGAACTGTTTTGATCTATTCATAATAAAGTTACAGCAGACTTGGGTAACTGTAGGATGTTTGAGTGTGGTAAACTAAGTGGCAGTTCCAGTGAATAAAATGTGTCACTATCTTCCATCTTAGTTATTTCCCTTCATCTTCTCCAGTTCCTCCTCTCCTTCATTCCTCTTTCTTCACCAGGTTTGGCTTGCTCAAACAAATGACAGTAAAGTTAGAAAAATCAGAGGAAATAATAGTGTCTGTTCATTAGAAAGTGTCAATCCAGACATACAGGATTGTTTTTCATGCATTCAGGCAGAAAGCTCAATCAGCAGTTGCCAGTTTTTGCTGCCATAGTGTTGTTTTCCCCTCCAGATTCTATTCTGCTAAAACCACGAATGTATGTTGTGTTATTATTTTCTTTGTAGGTAAAAATAAAGTGTCTGGAATGCCATTAAAAGTTTCATGGGAACTTGGTAAAATATGTGTTTTTTCAGAGAAGAGTATGTTTGCCTAGTTTTTATTTTTTAATAAGTTAACTGAGTAGGAAGAAGACTTACTGGTTTATCCATTAAAGAAGAGATGACACTTATGACAAATGATGGATATTTTTGTAAAGTAGAAGGGTTTAGGAAGCATACTGAAGTTTTGGATTTTTTTTTTTCAGTATACCTTGCAGGAATGAAACTTGTCTCCTTGAAAGAGAAAGACAGGTGACAAATTTGATCAGTCTTTTGTAGCTCTTTGTTCTGTTGAAAAGAATGGGAGATGCCTAATGTTTTCAGATTTTGATTCAAAGAGGAATGTTTGAGTTGTGAATTGACATGGCTCCTGCAAGTATTCATCCTAGACCTGCCTGATACAAAATCAAGATTCAACTCCTATGAAAGGTCAGTCTATGTAAAGAGAGAAAACTGAAGAATGCAAAAATGTGCAATAGGAGAAGCAACTGGAAAAGCTAAATGTAAATGTCGTAAAGCTGCTTTAGAAAGCAAAAGACTTAATTGATTGAGAGAAAGGACTGTGTTAAAGCCTGTTCTGCTGCTTGTAGGTAAAGCCAGGCTTGCTGGGCAGATGGAATGCTAATCATCATGTACCAGTAACAGTCCCACTTTCTCACTATGCCCTCCCGATTCATTCACCTTTCTTGCACCTCATCTTCCCACCCACCTCCATCTAAATTCAGGAAATAGGAAGGAAAAGTGGAACTTAATTATGATTATAGATTGTGATCACAGCAGTATTTATTCAAAAAGACTTACCAAGTATCCTTTTTCATCCACTCAAAATGTTAGCAAGTGATGAACAAATACATTTTTATTCTGTCTGGTTTACAGTCTTGCAAATCTTTTGACATTGAGGCTTTTAACAAAACAGAAGAAAAATTCCTCATATTCATCTTTATAACAGCAAAGATGGAATTCTTTTTACACTTAAATAACTTCAAACTCATAAATATGTCTCTATCTTTTTAGTAAATGGCTACAGGATTAGAGGTGGTTAAAATGTGCAGTTTCAAGGGGAATGATGATCGTAAATTAAATTTTGGCAGCAATGAAACCCTTTTACATTGTCTGTATACAATGTGGTTGGTACAGTATTTAGTCCTGCTTGGAAGAGTTTTTGTAGCACTCAACTCTGAATTACTTGTGGGCAGCTTTGTTTTTAAACTGTTTTTCTTGGATGCATTGCCCATGATTTTGATAGATTTCTAAGTGTTTGAGGTTTTTTGGTTGAGGTATTAATTATACACAAAGGAACTTTGCATACTATTCATTCTAATCTAAATAAGTACAAGCTAACATTGCTAATAAATACAATCTTGTCTCTGTAGGACATTTTAAAAACATGTGCTGTATAGTCTTGGAAGTTTTGTTCTTCTGCCTTTGGGAGCAAATTGGGAAGTTCAGCCAGCTGAGCATCCTTTCTCAGAGGACACAGCAGGCCTTGATAATGTTCTGTGAGCTGCAGTTCTGTGGTGGCATCAGACTGCACACTGGCAGCGCTCTCTTGGGTACCAGTGCCGAGGTTGCAAAGCTTTCCCAGGGAAGTGGCTGATATCTTCAGAAGGTGTGTTTCATTTCGAAGGACATTTTATTTTTCTTTAAAGATGAAAGGGATTTTGACTTTTCTAATGTGTAGTTATGACTGTGTTATAATAGTGAATGGAATTAGTACTCTGAGAGATTTATTGTTTGAAATTAACAAAGTTCATCATGATTGCAATGTAATTTGCAGTATAACAGACCATAACTGTGATAACATAGGGTTTTTTTTTGTTATTAGAATAAGTTACCTATTTTCTATTAATATGAATTGAGACTAAAGTCAGAAAATTTTGAATAAAAATATTCTATAATTTTTGGGATTTTTTTTTTTTAATGTGCTTAAACTATCCTATAGGCAGGCTTTATCAAGAATTGAAAGACAAGTGCAAACTTCAGTTAATGTTTCAGTATTATCTTAATTACTCTCTAAATGCTAGGGATTTTGTAGGTGGGAAACACAAGGAAATATTGTTTAAGTTGCAAATAGTTTGTTGTAACACACATCTGATAAGTCTGTAATATATTTTATGAATATATTAATAAATAATTCTATTTGCCACTTAAGAAATTCCAATGACTGACACACAACTGGACATGTATAAACGGTTATCAAATCTGAGTGTCTCAGAAACCAGTGCGCTTGATTGTTTTTTCTACTGTAGCTGAGACAAGAAAAAAACAAATGAATTTTGCATAAATTTTACAAGAAATTTTTTTGATCCTTAATGTCATAGGTCATGTTAGCTCATTACAATAGCATCCCCTGTTTACAAAATGCTTGGTTTTAAGGGGAAAAACACTCCAACCGTTAGATTTACCTCACCATTTTTTCTTAAATTATATTCTTCTTGATTAGGTGCATCATTTTTCATCATGCTTGTTTTGTAACATGACAGCAGGGCTAGTGATTCTGTATTAGTGGCATCAGGCTTTAAACCAGGTCTTCAGTAGTTGGGTTTATATTCAGCACGGTTTTATTTGTTAAGTTGTTTTAGAAAACCTTTCTCTTTCACAAAATAATATCTACATAATATCATATTATTTTTTTTAATATTTCTTTTCATTTCTTTATTCTCTAAAGTGAAAACACTTCAAAACAGAATTGCTTTTGTTTTTGGGTGGGATTGGTTTTGTTTGGTTTAGGGTGGTTTTGTGTGTTTTGGTGTGGTTTTTTGGGTTTTTTGGGGGAGCATTGAATAAAATGAAGAGAAACAGTGTTGTGGCTTTTCAAAGCTTGATGAAAAAATAATGCTTATAATATTTACTGTTAGTGTTTGTATGGCAATTACTCAAAAAAAAAAAAGCAAAGCACAAGAGGAAAGAAAATGAAGAGAATAAATGATACATTTATTGAATAAGAATTAGAAGAAATCTGGTTGTGGTCTAGTAAATACTGGTTGCTGTTTAAACACCTAGGATTTAATACATTAAAATCTGAGGGTGCAAAACCTATTTTCTGATGTTTGAAACATTTTTCTACTCTTTTAGAACCAGATAGTCGCTGAGTGATTCTTTTTCTTTTTGCTGCCCTGGAAATGAAGAAATTCTCATCAGCTATATTAAGCTTCCCTGTTTCTTTCTATGTGAAAGTCCTAAATGGAGATTATAGGGATACCAGTCTGCTCTCTATGTAAAATATTTCGTCTTGTGTTCAGCTGGAGACATTTCTAGAATGAGAGAAGTCCCAAGATCTCTTCACTCTAGGTTTCATGTCATACCTCTGCTTGTCCTAAAAGCTGATTTTTCTTGGCACATAGCTAAACAGGTATGTATAATATTTCCTCAATAAGGGGAAAGCAGCAGTCTCAATTTAAAGATCAAAACATGGGAAAAAATAGTATGTTTAAGGCATTTAAATTGACTGAAATATATCAGTGACTAACTAATTTTTAGTTACTTATTCTAAAATAAATTTACATCTGTTTTTGTTCTTGTCACTTTACTGCTATGCTATACGAAGAGAAGTTCCTACTTAGGACTCTGATCTTTAAGTTGATTGATGGTAGCTTCTTTAAATGATATGCAGTACAACCCTTGAAACTGTCTTTTCAATTAATATGCCATTCTTCCTCTTGTAATTGTGAAGAAAACATTAAAACCAGTTTGAAGTTTTGACTGGACTTCTTTTCAGATGTGTGTGGTTACACTGCCAGAGTTAAGTAGAGTTTCTTTAGAGCTAATAGCAGCCAGGTGCATAGTCCTGGAAGCTGTAACAGTGTGTGTGTATCCACACTGGTCAGGATTGGCTCCACTTTCTATTCCAATCAAGTGTTCCTCTGTTTTGTTTTAAAATTCTGGGTGATGAATTAAGAGTTTCAGTAGTATAGGAATCATGAAAAGTAAAAGTACTCACTGGCATTGCTGAGCAATGGTGTTTTTAATAAATTATTTCTATACTCTAGATCTATGGACTATCAAGGCACTTTCACACGTGTTATTCTTTGTGTAGTCTCCTCTTAAGCATTTACAAAGAAGTTGGTTTATTTTTTCTTCAAAAAGTTTTGTTTCTCTAGGTATCCATGTTGATCTATAGCCAACCTCTGTTAAATACACCACCTAAGCTGTGTTCCATAGTCTTAAATTTTCAGAGATGCAGCAGTCCTTCTTCTGATGAAGTATTCGCTTACTTCTCTGACCTGCAGTCATTTATCTCTGAAGGTTTGTCGAGAATGCCAGCATTAGAAGTTTCCAGATTTTCACTGCATCATAATAAATGCATGAAAGTGCAATCACTGTCCAGAAATTGTTGAACATGGCAGGGTTTTTTTCCTTCAGTTACTATGTTCAGAAGTCTATTTTTTCTCTGTGTTTTTGACATGTTTTTTAACAGTAGTGGGGAAAACCGAAATGGTGCATGACTATTTAAAACTAAAAAAAAATCCCTAAAATTTATTACTGGATTGCAGTCATGCACTTCAAATTTTTTTTTGAAGGAAGGAGCAGCAACATCCAAAGCAGAGTCAAAAGCTGAACGTTTTTATTGGTAGAAAGCTGTGAAACAAAAATCCCTACCTGAGAAGGTCTAGGGAATGCTCATAAAAAGTGGGGAGGTTATCTGTAAAGTTTATGGGGATCATGATTTCTTTGTCTAAAAACTGGTCTATTTGCTAGTTTCAACGTGGTAGTGTGTATGGAATGTAGGGGCAAATTTTAGGATATTAATCACAGTTTTATAATGCCTAAAAGGGGTGTCATATCTGTGAAAACAAGTTTTTTGTTTCCTTCAGGCAGGCACAGGAGAGATCAGTTAAATTTTGTTGTATCAGTCCTTCAAAGAGTATTCTATCAAATCCAATATGCACTGCTTGTTGTGTTACTTGACAGTAATTAGGATGATACAGTTAAAAAAAAAAGTCTTTGTATTCTGCCAGTGATTATTAAATAATTTTACATTTTTTTACTTATAGTATTTGTTTGCTTACAGGTGTATAATACATACTCTAAACTCCAAGCAATTATATCTTTATAGGCAGCTTGAAAATTACTACAGTCTTGCAAACCCACTTGTAAGGGCTGTGATGGGGCTGGGAAAAGTGGTTTAGGCCTAAAGCTGTATAGCTCTGTCAGCTGGAATTTGTGCCCACTTTAAAGAGAATTTTGAATGAGAAAATGGAACAGTTTCTGTTAACCTGTGGGAATTCAAATGAAAAGGGCAGCCTGCAAGGCTGGAGTAATTATCCAATGTGAGGTGTGACTTACTTTTATCAGTATATGGAATTTTGTTACTTATGAAAATAAATTTTATAAGTTGCACTGGAGGACATGGTGGGAACATTAAAGGGATAATGGTAATCAAATGGAAAGCAATACTGAGTGGATTAGAGCACTTGAACAAGGATGAAATTCCAGAAAAAGTCTGTTGGTATATTTGAGTAACCTAATAGTAAACACATATGACTAGTGTCTCTTTTTAAGAGTTCATAAAAATAAGAACTACTGAAGATTATAAATAAAGTATTTTCAATGAATTGCATGGGCCGGAAGTAAAACTGGAATTATCTGAGGACCAGAATAAAAAAGTCCTGTCTATAGTAACTGCAAAACTTTAATAATTTTAGTTGGGAAAGATAGATGGATTATTAATATAGAAGTTAAATAGGATTATGATTGCTTTTATTTTTTAAAAAAGGGGATTTAAACTTTATGTGAAAGGTGAAGAGATGAATAGAAGTGAGAGCTAATTATGGGAGACAAAGATAAGTCTTGTCACACAAATGACTGTAGTATTGTGTTTCTAATTTTGACTGGGATCTTTGAAATGAAGTACATCTCGTGTCAGGATGAGTAGTCACTGACTGAAGTATGGTAATAGGAGGAGTACTCTCAGCAAACATCCTCATAGAGACTTTTTATGCTAAGTGATGTGAGAGAGAGAGAATTTTTGAGCAACAGAACTTAGAGAAATTTCAAATAAATGCTTTAATTTTTTATTGAATATTTGCCAGGAGTTAGCACTAATGGAGGAAACCTGATATTCATCAGTAAATTGTCCTGTCAAAGTAAGTTACACTGTAGTATTTCATCTTCAAAATGGACACCAACTCTCTGGAGCATTGCCTCTTTACACTTCTGGAAAATATGCAAATAGAGTGTGACTGAAGCACAAGGCACTTCCTTGAGAAATCTGTGTTAGATTTTCTGTTTCTTTTCTGATTTTTGGATCCTGAACTTGGAAGCATGAGGTAAATTCCAGACACCTGTAATGATAATTGTGAATTAATCTCAAATTATCGCTTATTCAAAAGTCTGATTTTTGAGTAGAAAATAGTTTCTTAAGATTTGAAGTGAGCCCTTTTCTGCTGGAGTTCAGAATCCAGTTTTATTACTAGTTGTTTCTATTGTGGGTTTATAAATCTAAGATATTTTTTAATACAGGTGGTGTATAGGAAACATAGGAATATCATTTACGTAATATATTTGCATTAATACTTTTCCTCTTATTTTCAACAATTTATAGTATTACACAAAGTAAGAGAAAAGGTGCATTGTAAAAAATATAAGCAGCTTGAAACGTTCAAATCGAGCTGAAAGATTTTTTTATTAAATGCTTGAGGGAATATTCATTTTCTCTGCATGCTTCTGTAAAACTCCATTTTTCACTGGCAGTTACATAGAAACAAAAAGGCTTTTTTTAGTCAGTATCTGTACCTTCACTCCTGGATCTTTTGGCTTTGGCAAGTAAAAGGATACATCTGAGCCAGGGACCCTGTAACACTGTGGCCAATGGAATCTGAAGAATTGGAGATAGTGAATCAATAAATATACCAAGGAACAAAACTGTTATCATGGCAGTATTTTCATTGCTGTATGCTTTCTCCTTGGCAAGTAGACATTTTTATACTGGGTCTATGCCTGCTACTTTTATTATTCCCTATCATGTATGTCTAGAGGCATTAATGTGACATCCCAATAGTGGATAAATAATGAGACCTGTATTAATCAGTTCTGATCTTTTGTAATACAGTTCCAGTGTGTATCAGTTATCATTTTATGTTTTTTTTTCCTTAAACTATAAGGATCCTTACTCACTGTGATATTTTACAGATATGGCATAATCTAACCCATTCAGCACAGAATCAAATATGCAATAGTGTTCACAATATTAGAGGTCTGTTACCAATGTTAGTAGCACATTCTGCACTGACACACTTGCATTCAACTTCCAAGAAAGGCAATAGACTTGTGCTGGTTCAGTCTGTATCACATAGGTCTCATCCCCGTTTTTTTTCTCAATTTCTAAAATACCTGTTTTCAGGAAGTACCTAGCACAGCAGTAGGGGCATGGAGATTATATAAGAACAACCAGTATTTGCTCATTTTCTCTTTTGGCTTGAAATAGATTTCAAGCCAAAAGAGCTGACTTTGTAAGTGAATATCAGTCTTTATACCAGTCTGGGGCAGATACAGCTGCAGTTCCTTAAAAAGAGAACTAGAAGGATTTAAGTTAAGATTGTGATGAAGGAAAAGCAGGTAAGGTTTGGTCTTGCCACATTCTGAGGTACAAAAGGGAAGTCTGGTTGTGCTATGTTGCTGTCCAGCAGATGGATTATTCACGGTTATATGCTGCTTACATTTTGTGACTCATATTTGGTCCTTCTCTCTTCCTTCTTCTTTTCCCACTATGCCTGAAAACTGGTGGAAATGGAAAGTGATGCTATTTTTGAACATATACTTAAAAAAAAAAAGAAAACTATCACTGTGCTATATTCTGACACAATAAGATGTAGAGTAATTTTTTAAACCAGGACCTCTGAATAGTTTAAAACTAAAGTTACGTTTCTTGAAGGGGTAGAAACTTGATTTTTTTCTTAAGTAAGTTATGAAGATTGAGTCAGGTGATATTTTATAGTTTACAAATAACAATGACTTGCCATATAATTCAAGTTGGGGTTTTTGGAAGGGGGAGGGAGGAGAGAAGTTTTTAAAAGACTAACGATTGTTTTGTCACGTGTTGATGTGTCTGAGGACTACAAAGCTTACTGATTCTGTAGATTGTTTTTTCAAACATTCATAGTCTTTAAATGCTTCAGGTCTGAGAAAAAGACACCAGTTGTGTTATATAAGTCACAGAGGAATGTAATGACAATTATTGACTGTCTAGCAGTGATCCAAATTTTCTTCTTTCTCAGATAAAATCTGAAATCTGTTTCAAGTGTGGCACTTAATGTTCTTTGGACAGACCTTTGCTGTCCTTAAGTAGCAAAATATGCATTCACCATTCTATAAGGTTATTGTGGACTGATGCAACCAATCAAAGAAATGAGTTTTGGGAGTTTCTGGAAGCCATTGGGTTCCCTTACAGTTCAGAAATGTTTAAAATTAGTATTGCATATTTAGTGTTAATAAAATAGTTTTGTGAAGCACCTGCTGTACTCTTATTTAAGAATCTGCAGCATCTTGCAGTTGGCCTTGTTGAACCTCATGAGATTGCCATGGGACCACTCCTCAAGCTTGTGCAGATCCATTTGGATGTTATTCCATTCTTCAGGCCTGTCAGCTGCACCACTGAGCCTGGTGTTGTCTGCAAACATGCAGACAGTACTCTGAATGCCATGGAATGAATAATTGATTTAATCCCACATTGATGAAGGCATTAGACAGTACTGAGCCCAGTACAGACCCCTGAGGGACACAAGCCATTACTGATCTTCATCTGATGCTGAGCCACTCACCACTACCTTCTGGATGTAACCATCCAGCCAGTTTGTTGTCCACCAAATAGTCATAGAATGGTTTGGGACAGGACCTTAGGATCCATCTAGTTTCAAGCCCTGTGGCATAGGCAAGGACATCTTTCACAAGGCCTGGTTGCTCAGAATGCCATCCATCCTGGACTGACGCTTCCAGGGATGGAGCATTTACAGCTGCTCTGGGAAACCTGTCCCTATGTCTTACCACTGTCACAGTAAAGAATTTCTTCCTAATATCTAACCTACACCTACCCTCTTTCAGTTTAAAGCCTTATTCTGTCACTGTGTGCCTCTCTAGCTCGCTCATAGGCTCCTTTTAGACTCTTCAAAACCCCATTAGATCACCCTGGAGGCTGAACAATTTCCATCCATCAAATACAGGTCTCTCAATTTACAGAGAAGGGTGTTGTGGGAGACCATGTCAAATACCTTGCAGAATTTCAGGTAGATGACATCTGCAGCTCTTCCTTTGTCCACAGCTTGCTTTACTCTCTTTCCAATAGATATAACTCTTTCAACAAATTTGATATAAGGCATTATAGTTATAGACTAAAAAAATGGAAAGGGGTGGGAAGCTATGTAGTTTTCTGTACTTAATAATCAGAAGAAAATTAGACTTGCCTAAAAATATATTTACAAAGAATTAAACATTCGAAAATATGTTTACAAAGTATTTAGAACTTTCTGATCTGTTTATTTTAGAAGGTGGAATGATCCCAGAGACACTTTGTGATTGTGCAGAAACCTTCTTAACCTTTTGCATGTTAAGGTTTTATAATAGCTAAACATAATGATCAAGATGGAACAAGGGTAGTGACCTGGAAGTGAGGCAGGGGGATGTACCCTGCAGTAGGGGATGAAACAAAAAGGTCATCCTTCACATGCTTAATATTACTGCAATAGCCAGGGTTTTGGTACAGTTCTGTAAAACTGATGGCTGTATCAAACAGCAGGTTCCAAGCCCATTAATCTGCAAATGTCTTCTCCATTTCTATGCAATAAAATCTATAGGAGAGAGGATCATGTAACAGTCAGATTCTTACCTTAAACTTATTAAAGATATTAATGTGGCAAAAGACAGTAGCTGCTACACAAGCTAAATTTCCTACATCTCAGAAATCTAGCAGAAATTTCACACTGTTAGGAATCTAGTACTCAGTAGCAAAAATAGGCTTCTTATTGTTGTTCAAAACAAACAAAAAAATCCGATAGAATTGAGGTTTACCGGTGTGATCTTGAACTCTACCAAGACATCAATCTGTAGCAAAACTGGCACTTTAGGTAATACAAAATTAAGTGAATAACCCCACAATACTCATTCTGCTGTCTGTGGAGGAGACTTAATGCACCTAAAACACATCTCTGTAAAATACATCTCCATTTGTCTTTAGCCTGTACAGAATAAAAGCTACATAAAAATGATATACTGTCAAATTATATGCTGCTAAATTTCATAACTATAATGTTGTGTACTGTGTACAGTCTTTCACTTCTGTACATTTAGCATCATCCAAAGTTATTTATTTCTTTATTATTTGACTGGTGATAATCCTTAGGGCAACTTATGTCTAACTAATGACATGTACAATGCAGTCTTAAAAGGAGGTGAGAATGTGTTGATGTTCTTGAACCACAGTGGGATATATCCTGTGATCTGACTCTTAGGAGTGTGGTGAGGGAGTTGACCCAACTTAAGAGTCTGGCTTTGTAATGCAACCTCCATGAAGTTGCTCAAACAAGTCTTGCAGTGTACATTTTAAAGCACATTACATCTTCTGTTTTTAAATAATTCCCATGTTATTTTATAAACACTCTAGTTCTTTGTATATCTGGTTTTCATAGATCTGAATTAATATTGATTTTTTTTTTTTAAGGAAACAAACTTTTAGAGAAGTCAACATCTTCTGATGAGCATAATACACTACACAGGAAAGGCAAGATTGTGTTTTGAGGGTTTAATTTGAGGGGTGCTGGTGGTAACGAGTTGGTTCACTTTGAGCACTTGCAAGTAGGTTTTTGACTACTGCTATATACCAATGTTGAATGTGTTTCTTGCTTACAAATACTATAAGCAAAAGAGAAGTCAGAAAAGTTCATATGAACAAATAATAAAAGAGTATGTAGGAAAATTTCATCATTTGAGAACTTGGAGAAAATTAATAGATATCAATGGATATTGATACTACTGTTGATTCCACTGGGTATTTATTATTTGGAATAAATTGTTTTCAAAAATGTATTACTTGAGAAACAGTTGCTGTTGCAGTTGCTTGTATTTCATAATATAATTCTAGGACATTGTGGTAATAATCAACATATGGTAATTATCTCTTAGACTTTTGTTTAAAACTTGTGATAATTTATATTTTTATAATATTTATTATCATGATTTCTATAGGCTGCTAGCTCACCTTCAGTCACACACACTGTTATGCATTCAGCCTAAATGTTTAGTCAAACAGATGTGAGAACAAAGGATTTTGTTCTGCAATGCATTTTGGGGTTTTCTGACCTTTTGATTCTGTCAGATATAAGCTTGATTAAGCATTGATGTTAAATATACAGGGACACTTTATTCACTGTAGACCCAGTTTCTCCAATGTATAGGAAACATAAATACCCACACACTGCAATATATTACCTGAAACTTGATGTTGCAATATACTATATACCAGATTGAAAATATCTTGCCCAAACCTATATAATATTATCATTTACTGATAATATTGCAAGTTTATTTCATTTCAGCTGTAGTTGTAGAAATATTGCAAATAATGAGGTAGGGAAATAATTAGTGGGAAAAGAAATATTTTGGACAGAATATGTAAAACTCCATAATGATTTTTGGGCCTAGGGGAGAGATGAGAAGTCCAGGAAAGTACATCAGTGTAAAACGAAAAACTGTTAGGGCATGAAAAGCAATTAGGAACTTGGATACAAATGCTGAAGCCTGGGGAAGAACATTTGTCTTTCATGGTGGATTAAAACAGCTTCAGCCATTCCCAAACTTCCATGTTGTTTTTGTGAATGTGGGCACTGATTGCATGACACAAAATATACTGTCTAATTGAAGCTAAATACTTAGAGTTGTTAGAAATAATGACAATGCACTCTATAATATAAAGTGTGAGGTTTCTTAGGGTTCTTTTTGAGTGCCTTCTAATTCTTTTCTCCTGTCTCTAAATTGCATTAGTATACACTCCTTTGCTACGTTTAATCTGCAGATAAAACAAAACTTTTTTTTTAATGTTATTTGGAAAATATCACTATGAATTAAAATAAAATGTATATTCTCATCTTGCTTGGTGGGGTTTTTAGAGGTTTTCTTTTGGTAGTTTTTGGGGGTTTTTTGTGAATATTTGTGAAGTGCTTTATAAATATTGGTGTGTGTATTGTGGGCATCTGGGCCTGGCAGTTGGCATGCTTTGTAGAGTTTATTCAACTTCTTAACACAACTAAAAATTTTATTTTTAAATGAATGAATTCTACCTAAAGCTGTGTCCTGCAGGTAAAAAGAAGGCATAGAATAATAATAAATAAATAGAATTAAGTTTGAATTACATGCTTTAAGCTGTATTCTTAAGTAAATCATCTTCCTCTGAGGGATTGTCTAAACAAACAAAACAGATTTCAAAAGACATTTCCTGATTCACTGGTCAGTGACCATAACAGTACAGTGGAAAGGATTCAAAAAAGGGTTTTGCTGTATTTCTGAGTCTCATGACCAAGAGCCTAGAAAAAAATTCTACCAATAAAAAATTATAGAATTCTAAACTGATTTGCAGTGCAGAGCTCCTGCAGTCTGCTTCCTGCAAATTTGCTCTGTGTTATTTCAGCTTGAAACACCAAAATCAATCAGTTTTAGAAACCAGAATCATGCCGAAAATTAAGAAAAAGCCCAGCAGAATTCAGAGTTCACAATACAGTTTGGGTGTAGGCAGAATTTTTAGTGACTTGAACCTTCATTAATTTTAGTAATTCTTCTGAAATTTGGCATGAGATGTATGTTCAAAATCAAAATGGATAAAATGTGTCAAAGTCTAAATAAATTCTTAATTTATTACAGCATTTTTAGTGCAGCTGTGTCTAAATGTAGCTGAAGTTAGTTACTAGCAATACTACTAGCTTGAAATTATTTTTAAAAGAGTAGTTATTTAATTTTTTTAGGATCCTAGCATAATTACAGACTGAAAGAGATAACACGATGGCTTCTCCTTGTATTTTGTTGTATTATAGGTTCTTTTATTAAAGAAGGCTAACATATGTTAAATTGGGGAGATTGCATTTGGTATTTGGGATCCTTAGCTAAGACACTGAGACTTTTGCAGCAATATTTTGCAATAGATTTTATGATCTAAAGTAAAGATAGGTTAAATAGGAAGCATTAGTAGTACTGTTGACTGTTAGAGCTGTTGTCAGCACTCCAAGTTCTTCCCCAAGGTCTAATGTGCCTTGAGGTCCAGGGCTGAACTGTCCAGCTGCAGCATGGGTACAGCTGGCCTGAGTCAGCCAGTGTGAAACAGCTGCTCTGTAAGACACAGCTGTGAGCTCAGAGCCTTGGTCTTTCCCGAAGATGTGTTGTTGGACTCTACCCTGGCCTTTAATTTTCCCAACATCACCTCGCTGACCTGATGTTGGACGTGTCTCATCACTGTGGATTGGTCTAGTGATCACAGAGCTGTGATTTTTACCCTGACTTCTTCCAATTTTGGTCCATAATATGCAAATGTCTATTTGATAAATACTGTACCTCATTAATGGATATGCAATGAATTGGTTTTTATTAAAATTTAATTTGGCCTCATGTCTTTACTGAAGAATATAACGATGGCCCACTATAACACTTCTTGTTTTGGTTTTGTGATACTAAAGGACTAATGATGGTGTCAAGGTTTGTGTAAGAGAAAATCAAACCAAACGAATAACGACAATACCCACAGAACCCTGCAAAGCCTGGAAGTGCAACGTACAAGATCTTTCAGCTTACTAGTATTTGTCAGGTTCTTAAATGAGAAAAAAAATTGTCAAATGCTTTCTGGATCTTAAGCACTGAAATACACTTTCTTTCTATAGCCAGGGACAGTTGGCAACCACAGGTCCTCAATATCCTTTTTCCTTCAGTGCAATTGTTCTCTCACACACTGCAGGATAAAGGATGGATGTCTGGTTTGGTTAACTTCCCTTATGAGGGCGCTGTGTAGAAGGGTGCTTTCTTTTCTGTCTATTGTATATTTATCTAAGGAAGGAGGAGGCCTGTTCCTGTTAATTAGTGAGAACAGACAATACTTTCTATATACGGTATCTTGAGAACAGAAAGAGTCCATTTCATGTGGATGCCTTTTTCTTTTTTTTTTTCTTTTTTTTTTTTTTTTTTTTTTTGTTAAAGTGTTTCAGCTACTTTCAGCTATGTCAGGGTCTCTGCCAAAGTTGCTATACAGGAGCAAGGCTTTGAAATGCTCTAAGAATTCTGGTACTGCTTTTAATAAATGAAAATAGCTATCAGTAATACATTAGTGCATTATAGGACTTTCAAATCACTGCACCCAGACTGTGATGAATCACAGTATGAAGTGAGAATAAATGTGCTGAAAAACACAGTGAGAGTCTGTTTGCTCTTGCGATGTTAACTTCAACTGAAAATAGTGTTTTAGAAACGTGGAAACTCTTACCTTAATTTTCAAGATATACTATTGAAAAGAGATTGTAAGTCACCGAATCTAAAGCTTCATTGTAATGAGTAGCCTGTCCTCTGATACTGTTCATAAATTGATCAAATTTCCTTTATAGCTTTAATCCTTAAATCTTTGTGCTATGTACATGTGTCTAAAGTATTTTTCCAACCCTGGACTAACTGTATGTACTTCATATCTTTGTGGTCACAATACAGCAAGGAGAATACTAGGAATAAATTCTTTTGGGTTGTAATAGCAATACAGAAGAGGATATCGCCTTGTTCATGCTGGTATCCTATTATCTTTCAAGTTCATGGCAAAACCCTTAGAAGCAGAATTGTGATACAGTTTCTTCTTCATTCTCAGTCATTCATCAAAATGAAATTTGATAGATGCTGATTTGCATATCCTGAAATAAGTTTTCTAATGGACAGCACACATAATTTTGGACAGTCATGAATAAAACTTGCCTGTAGAACACACTACACATGAACATTTAGATGGAACTGATTTTTCTGATACCAAAAAAATCTGGTGAAGTACTTGAAGGAGTAATTTATTGCCATGCTTGATAAATGACCAGTAGCATTGCACCGTCTATTAATAGTACATACTACAGTAGAGAAACATATTCATATTGATTTCACTATGTTGTGTTAGTGACCAGACCCTAAAAAAATAATTGGGAAATCCACAATAACTGAATAAAATTACAAATTCATAGTGGAATGTATTTCCTACATCCTTGAGTATAAATGATTGTCTTCCTTAATCCCTCACTATTTAACAGAGGAAAGCCATTTTCTGAATTTGCCAAAGTAATATATTGAAAGCAGTCAAAATGCATTTTGATAGGAATACTGTCTCAGTAATAATGCGGATAGATCTGTACTAGCACCCCATATCCATGAAACAAAATATTCCACACTTAAGTTTATGCAACTGACTTGGTCTTTTACCTTAACTTGGACAATTTTTCCTTTGGGGGTCTGAATCTTTCTAAATATGTAAAATTAATGTAGTGCAATATTTTCTGGGTGACATTAAAAAAGGTTATTTTGTTCTTGGCTTAATCATTAGTGGTTGTACAAAAAAGCAATGACAAAAAAAAAAAAAATCACATTAGAAATTACTGACCAAACGAAAAAAAGACGGCGGAAAGCAATTAAGTATATGAAACCATTGTAAGAATTATGAAGGTTGTAGATTACCCTGGGTTGTACCACTCCATAAAACTGATTTTCATCTCTGTATCTGTAACCATTTCAGGAAAAAAATCCCTCCTGGAAAGACTCCTGAGTAGTTTCTGTGCTCTGAAGAATATAAAAATCCCTGACAGGATAGTAGTGTTTCTCCTGAAACCATACATTCATTACTTTTCCATCAGAAAAGTTAGACAACTGGTGTGCAAAATGTTCTTTCCTACTTAACCCCTGCCAACAGTGGTACATACTGCAGAAACTACTTGATGATGTCAAAGGAAAAGCACTTTGATGTAAAAGCATCCTATTTATGATCTCCTTTTTCATTTTGCAAGATCTTTGCTCTAAAAAAAATTTTTAAAAATCCCTCTTTCATAAACATTTGCTAATACTAGAAATACGAGGTCTCATAGTAACTTGTTTTCTGTGTTAACGCAAATCACATCTTTTCACAGGATATTTATGGTGCCTTCTTAGCTCAGCACCAGTCTGACCAAAAGTATGTGGTCTATTTTAGGTGCTGAAAGAGGGACTGAGGGAAGAGAGATTTATTGCAGGTTCAAAGGTAGAAGCCCAGGAAATTACCTCAGAACAGATGAAATACCTATTATGTACAGCCAGTTCTCTGGCTTCAGACATCAATTAGAGATTTAATGTTTTCCCTAGAGATTGAAGTAGTTTTATTTTGGGTGCATTGATCTACTGCAACTGTATACAATTAATTAATACTGGATGAGTGAACATCAATGTAGGTAAAATTTATAATTCCTATCTTTAGCAAGTAAATAGGAAGCACAAGTAAACATGACCTGTTAATTTCATGTTTAGATTAGTAAAAATAATATGATCATTAACACAGGGTAATATTTATGTTTGAATGTTTAATATTCTGGTTTCTGGTTTTTTTTATAAATCAGCCAGGGAGAAATAAGTATGCTGCACTAAAACTAAATAGACCAAAAATGTGGAAGAACAAGTCATTAAATGGCTTTTGAAAAATTACAGTAAATTTTCCTAATGTTGTAATTTTAAATATTATAATTGCCATACAATGTTAAGCCTCATTACACAGAATTTTAATTTTTACTGTGTGGATCTTTTGTTTTTCAGCATAGAAATAGGATTCACAGAGATGTCACAATTTAAAATCACTAGAAAAATATGTTTCAGGCAACTGTATCTCTGTAGCCACTTATGACTGTAACTAATAGTTTTATGTTGTTTAGAATTTGAGATGTGAAGTTGTAGTCTTTCTTTAAAAATAATTTGTCACTATTAATACATTTCATGTGAAATAGTTGGTCTATGAATTTTTTTTCCACAGTTCCTCTCAACAGTCTATTGGATTTTCACGTACAAGTAGGGTATTGGAAATAGTGGTTTTCTGCACCAATATTTTGAATACTTCTGTTTTGCAGAAACTAATGTCAACAATGTGTTGCTGTCACAAGGAAGAGGAGAATTAAAGAAACTGTACTGCTAAAGAAAGTAGTTTATTGTAACACTGTTTGCCTTGGTACAAAAAATGCTTAAAGAGCCTTAAAGTAGTTATCAAACAAATCTATTTTGTATTTCCTCCAGTGTTCATCCTTTTAGTATTACAGACTGAAAAGATAAACACTCTCACTCTGTGGGGGTTCTTCATTTAGCTTCTTGGAATCTTTATTTCTGTCTCACTGATTTCTCTTTAATTGGAGCCAATACAGAGGGGGAATATTTTTGAAGAGTAGTTAAGCAATCTGTTTACATTGGTTGAAGTAAGATTCAGTTTAAAAACTTCTCTATAACTCGTGCATATCACCTTTTGTTATTTATACATGGGTACTGTTATTGGCCTTGTCACAGAGGTCACTAGTCATGGGCAGAGGTTTGTGTTGTATGGCCTGCTGTATCGGTGGCTCTAAAAACTAAGGGATTAAGTAATTAACTAAGGGATTAATGAATTAACTAAGATCTAGAATCAAGAGGTGTTACATTTTTCACATAAAAATCTCCTTTATGTATTTATTTCAATTATGTTTCTTCACTTCAAAATCTCTTTTCCCAAACAGCATTTTACCCCTAACTCCCACCACGGTAGGTTTAGATTGGATGTGAGGAACATTTTCTTTAATGAAAGGTGACCAAACGTGGAATCGGCTGCCCAGGGAAGGGGTTGAGTCACCATCCCTGAAGGTATTTAAAAGGTGGGTAGACATGGCTCCTAAGAGCATGGCTTAGCAGTGGACCTGGTTAAGCATTTGCTTAACAGTTGGACCTTATCTAAAGGGTCTTTTCCAGCCAAATGGTTCTCTGATTTAACTCCTGCCTAAAGTAGAACATCCGTCACTGTGAAGAAATGACTGCTGAAATCATAGAGCAAATGGACCAAAACTAGACTGTGAAAAATAGTATTGCCAGTATTTTCACAGAATCAAAGAATAAGCTGAATTGGAAGGCTCACAAGGATTGTAAAGTCAGAATCCTGGCCCTGCACACAACAGCCCCAACAATCACACGCTGTGCCCGAGTATTGGCTAACACTTCTGGAGCTTTCTCAGGCTTGGTGATGTGACCGTGCAGGTGTAGACTCCAGTGATGTCTCCCTTCAGTCTCCTCTCCTCCAGGCTGAAGAGATCAAGTGACCTCAGCCACTCCTCATGCAGATTTCCCTCAAGGGCCTTCCCCATCCTTGTTGCCCTCCTTTGGACACTCTCTAGTACCTTAATATCTTCTTTATACTGGGGTACTCAAAACTGCCCTTAGCACTTGGTGGGACCACCCCAGTGCAGAGCAGAGCAGGACAATCCCCTCCCTAGCCTCATGCCACGAGGACAGAGCAGGACAATCCCATCCCTGGCCATCCTGTACCTCATGCCCCACAGGACGCAGGTGGCCCTCCTGGATGCCAAGGGTGCTGCTGACTCAGGTTCAACTTTGTCAGCCAGGACTCCCAGGTCCATTTCTATGGCACTGCTTTCAGTATCTCGTTCCCCAGTCTGAACATACTTCTGGGGTTGCCACTTTTTTTTTTTTTTTCCTATAAATTTGCCACAAATTTAATTTTTAAGTTAAAACTGGTTGTCAGAGTTTCATGTTTGTCTCTTTCAAAGTCTTGAGACTGAATTTTTTTGTTATCTACACTCATGTCAAATTCTGCTGTTGAATACTCTGCCTCAGGACTACCTGCAAATTCTACAGATTGAATAATTGCACTTCTAATTTCTCCTCTCTGGACTGTTCCAAATGCTGAGGTATTTTAGAAGAGGTGATCGATATTGTGTAGCCAATTCCAGAGGGGATTGTATCCATGATCTCTGAGTGTGCCATCATGACATTTCCTGAGTAATTTTTCAAGTAATTCTGCATGCATTCTAATATGCTCATTGTTTTCTTAATCATGCTCAAATACAGGCAAACTAACAAAAAAAATCTATATTGTTTCTCAGCTTTCTAGTCAGTTAATTTAGATGCCTTTGAAATGTGTTAGTAATCTAAACTTTTCCTCCATTAATTTTCAATTGACTGTATAATTGTCTATGATACAGTCACAAAATATACTGAACTAACATGAGCGGTTTTGGAGAAATTTTGAAATACAGCATGTTGGCCTCTCTGCTGTAGAGAGCCTTGTGGGGTGTGAAGCTGTATATCAAACATTTTGACTGATTTTTAAGGAAAAAATATCCCATCAAAAAAGGCAAAAGATGAAGAATTTCCTTTTTTAAAGAACTACTCTATGGGTACTGCTATATGAATGACATGGTTGTCATTCATATGCTATGATGAAATCGATTTAAATTTTTAAGTGAATAGCAACCTTAGTGAGTAAATAACGACCCTAGTTAAAAAGATTTATTTTTTTTTGAATGATGAACCTGTTTTGAGATTACTGATGGCAAAATAACATGCTACTAAATGTTCAGTGTTGCTTTTTGTGTGGATTACTTACACATAGAACTCTTTGGAAATAGTCACAACTATCCTAATTCTGTGGGTTGATCTATGAGATGCTTTAAGGTATTAATCCTAGGACATGTGGGATCCTTTTTATTAATACAGTTTGCTACATTTGTGTCTACTGGACTATTTAATTTTCCTCTGGCAATGAAGGTTTGGTTTTTTGGCATCAAGATTTTTCACCTTCGAAAGATTCAAAGTTAGCTGGCTGTCTAGAAGAAAATACTTTATGAAAAAAGTTTATGCTTAAATATTTCCATACAATTCTGTTGTTGCAGACTTCTTTTATACAAGCCAATTGATTTTCTAATGTAGAATTAATTGAACCTGAAAACGTCTACTTCTTAGCAGGGGAAACAAAAAGAAAAAAAATACCAAGAGAACTCTTGGTTATTTTAGAGTACAATTTATATATTAAATATTTTTTTCCCCCTGTATTTATGTGCATGTATTCTTCCTCAGATTAATGGGAAGTTTTCTTATAAATACAACACGTGTAGCATGTGACTTAACAAATGGTAACATTTTAGGCAAGAATGTTATACCGTGGGCAATGATAAGGAATTTCTCATTATTTAAACATTAATTAAAAATATATTTTTAGATTTAAAGTGATTATGCTTACTCAAACTTTTTTTGTGGCTATTTATAGCCCAGTGTTCGTATGTTGCCCCCAGAATCCTGATTAGGCAAGTATATTTTAAGGGCAAAAACTGCCTGTCC
Organism: Ammospiza nelsoni; assembly: GCF_027579445.1. Lineage (NCBI taxonomy): Eukaryota > Metazoa > Chordata > Aves > Passeriformes > Passerellidae > Ammospiza > Ammospiza nelsoni. The sequence goes on along the minus strand of NC_080636.1, from coordinate 34,461,602 downwards.
TTAAAGAAGACTGTACCTGTCATTGAGACAACCAATTTTGCAGCTAATGTAAAAACTTCATAGGGATAGATTATAAAAAGAACAAAGATTCTTGTGATGACAGAGCATTCCGCTAATATATCAAATCTGAAACTAGTGATTAACTCCATTCTTTATTGGATAATTTTAATGACTTTTAGTATAGCTTCAAGACATAACGCATACAGTCACTTTCAGATTTCTCATTTTTATAGCCATCAGCAGACTATATCTTAATGGCATTCTGAAAAAGAATGATAAAGGAGTTAGAAAGGTGGCTAAAATGGATTTCTTTACCTACAAACTGTGGTATATGTGACTCTGCAGTCTCAGAAGGTAAAATGCACAAACCAGAGGGAGTAAAATATCCATGAGTTAGAAATGCCTTTTGTGATATAAGAACTCATACAATATGATCGGAGTGTTGCACAGATAGATAATTTCAGCTATATAAAGTAATGTACCCTCCATAGGTTTTATTGGCTTAAACAGATTATTTTGAATTCTGAAACATGGAGTTTTTTTTCTTCCAGTTGTGAAGTTAACAGGGGTGTTCAGAGCATGTTTAGGTGATACCCATGTTCCACTGCCCAGCCTTTCTTTAGTTTTCTTCTTCTCACTGTTACATCTCCTAATTTAGATATTAATCATCTGACATTTTCTCTTATCACAGTTTCAACTCTCAACGTAATTCATCTGTGATGGATGAGGCGTTTGGGGGTTTTGGGGGAGAGGTTAATTATTTTGCTCTATTTTATTTTCCTTTCCATTTAAAAGTGTTTAAATACCCTGAGATATTAAGCTAAGTACCTAGAATGAGCAGTCACCAAACCCACTGGTCTGTTTCTCCAAAATTACCTATGTCAGTAATTTATAAGGCAGCTAAAATTTGGTAGTATGTGCATTTGGAGTAATGTCAGATACATTCTCTCTCTGCTTCATTCTCTAGAATCAGTTTATAGAACGGAGATCAAGAAGGTTGTGTCAATACTAACACAGCAGTCTATAGGCTGTATTTTAATAAAACCTTTCTTTTATATGCCAGTAAAAAGAAGTTATATCAATGGAGAAATATAGCAGGAATTAGAAAAAAAAAAGTTAGATTATTATTGGTGTATTCTTTGGAGGAGAATAGTCAAATCAGTGTCAAACAATTCACCTAAGTTCATGTTGAGAATGATAAAGTGTGATTGAAATAATCAATGCTGTATTTTAAATAGAGTTGGGATAAAAGATTTTACATTCAGGAAGCTAGACCTACCTATTTATGTGTTATTCAAGTGGTGGAAGGCTGCTAACTCAATTGCTTCCTGTCTTCCCCTATAATCTTACTACCCCTTTTAAATTTAAAGAAAATACCTGGATTTCATTCTCCTAAAGCTGAACTACTATTCAACTGTTCTACCTTGTTATAATGTTCTCGTGCAAAAAATGTCACGTTTTTGAATTAAGCTCTGTAAAACATCAGCTGACTTTGACTTAACTTGATTACATTCTAAGTTGAACAGTGTGTAGGAAAATCCCCTTTAGCTGTGTGACTTAAATCCATCAAGGGAATAGCCCTCATCAGGTTCTTACAGTCACTCTTAAGGATGGAAAGAAGAGGAGCAAATCTGTCCTTGTACTCCTATTAAAAATGTATGAACATAAGTCTGGTAGGAACTGGAAACTGAACATGGAATCACTGCTCTCTTTCCAGGCTGAGATCTATAACAGGTGCAGAGATATGTTAAGACTTCTACAGAAGGAGGTTATTCTTTTATCCTATTTTGTCCTTTTATCCTGTTCTTGTTCTTAAAAACCAAAAACACACCAGAATGTTTTCATGAGTTCGATTTAGAAACTAACCTATGCTGCCAAAAAGAAGTTGAGAATAGGCATTTTGCAAACCTTCCTGAGACTTCTTTCTTCAAAAAAATGAAAATTTTCTTCCAAATTCCCAACTTTGTCTTTAGTGTAGAAATTAAATTACATCAAAGTTTAGGAGAACCTGGAAGAAAACAATTCTGAATTAGCATGTAGTCAATATAATGCACATAACATTTATTAAAACTAAAAGTAAGTGAAGAAATTGCCATTTACTTGGTAATAAGCTTGTGTTGATACAGAAAGACTGAAAAAATAATTGCAGAAAGATCGGTGAAGGGATGCTGGAGATAGAGGAGACAAGTGACCAAGACCTCGGTTGGGTAAAATAGTTTGGAAGAACATGAATACAGACAGAAACTCTGTGGAAAGTTCAGGTTTTTTGTGAAAGGTTATTACCTGACAGTATTTCAAAACTGGCTTTAGCTTTTTCCTGTATGTAAATTAGCTCTGCTTTGTGATATTTGCTCTTTGATTTGGATTTTTTCCAAATGCAATATGTGTATCCCAATAGTTTTCTCAGAATTAATATTTCGGTTATTTTTGTTCTGAACAGTGGTCTCCAATTTATTCTTGCTTGTCTCTCTTTCTGCTTTTTAACTAACACATTTAATAGGTAATAGTACCTATTAAAACTTACAAAATAAATCAAATATTTTTAGCTCTGTTTTTTGCATCTTACTAGAATAACTTCTAGTTATTTTTTTGACTACCTAAGTTTTTTTTTCAGAACTCACTGGTTGTTCAGCTATTAAATTGTATTTGTTTTGGTGCAAGACTTTTCCTGTTTTTAAGTGGTTTGATCAGATTATGCCAATAAATGAACATCAGATAGAAATATACATTGAGATCTAGCCACACTGTCTGAACTTGAAGCACCTTTTTTAAGAATCCTAAACTTCCATGTCTTCTAAAGGTGCTCTTTTTCCATTTCATGATATAGTGAATTTAGATGTTCTATTTACACTCCCTCGTATATTACCAGTAGTGTTAATACATACTGCATAATAGAAGTAATTTCTGCCTCATTTCTGTTTAACCACTTGTTTAGAAGTTTTAGAACTATATGAAGTTCTTTATGCACTCCATTTTTGTGGTAGATAAGAATTTTTTTCCATTTTCTGAATACAGTTATTTCCATTTTGTATGGATGCAGTTCATCAGTGAAATAGTTAACACCATTTTGTTAGACCCTAAAGTCTGTTTTTGTTGTGTAGATGTGTATGTGTGTGTGAATACATATTTATATCCTCCTGCAAAGGTCACACTACTGCCATATATGACAAAATGTTCATGAAACACTACATGGCTTTAGCACATTATCTCTACAAATGCCTCAATTACCATATGTCTGTGCATGCCATTACTGCATCCTCACTAAAATACTCTTGCATAGCTTACAATAACTATTTTATCAAAAAGGCTGTTTTTACGTAGTTTGAATTTTGGCTAGCCAGACCTCTCGTACTCAGTTATAGTTAAATCAGTGTTATTCTTTTCTAAAGCCACCATGTGACGTAGTCTTATTGTGAAGTTTTACCTAGGGATATCCTTTCACCCAGGGTGAGATGGTTGTGAAGGATAGCTGAGCCAAATGCACGGGGTGGGGAGAAGCTTCTGCTGTGTCTTTTCTGCTGAACCACTGAAAGCAAGCAGATGTAGAGCTTAAGTTCTTGATAGGCAAGGTGTGTGCTGCAGTCTTTACAACATGGGTGAAGGGATTGATGTAACATCTTTGGAATGGGTCTTAATGTCTCTACTAACTTCAAGCATCAGGTTTGTTACAGAGCCCGGACACCTTGGCTTCTGAAATGGACCAGTGTGTCTGCACCAGCCTGAGTTCCTGAGCTTTGGGGTAAAATGACGGGTTCAAGGCAAGATACGTGGGAGGCTGTTTGGGAAGGCTGGACCTTCCCAGTACCTCAGCCAGTGGGGAAAGGAAGAGGGCAATGTCTGGCCAGGAGTTTAGGATCAAAGGAGGCTGTGCCCTCTGAAATGTGGAGAGAGGAAACCCTGTGGGTGTGCACCCCAGTGGAGTCTCCCTTTATTCCAATGAAGTTGCAGGACTCCTCTTGGAGTCCTTTGGACACTGGTTTTTCATAGTGTGATTTTCTGTACATTCTTCTTCAAGACTCTGCTGCCAATAGAAGGCAATGATTTGTGACATTTTGGGGGTATTCAGATTACTAAAAGACTAAAGATTTGACTGTGAAAATGACCCTATTTATAAACACTGTGATTAGTAAGGAATTAGTTCCCTTGAACTCTTCTAGAGTTTTGCTTCCTTTGACCAGTGCATCCCCATCCTTGATCTAGTGCATCCCTTTGTTCGGGGTCCCTCCTCGGACGGCACCAGCTCAGGCTGTTCCTGGGCTACTGTGCCATGAGCAAATGGCTTTATGGACATCTGAGCCTCTGCCGTGGCAAACCTGGGATGGATCCGATGAGAAACCTGCTCTGACTCTGGGATGGGATGTGTGGAAACCCCTGGGGTCACTGCTGACCCCCCTGTGGAGGGGGATCGGCCTCAGATGTGGAAGTCTCCGGTGTTGGGAATGTGACGGTGAGTCTTGTGAGCAAGCAGCACTCTTTTTATCCTTACTGCAAGCTTCACCCTTCTTGTATTCGTGACAGAAACCTTTTTACAGTTGTCTGATATTGTATTGCACGATACTTTTAATTTTAAAAATTAAATAAAATATATACATTTAGGCAAAAAAGTATAGTTCCTATCATTTAGATGGCGCGGATTATAGAATCTTTCTGAGTTCTATTTAAACTAAGGTATTTGTATTAACATTTGAACATTAAGGAAAGTATTAAATCATAGAATTATAGACTATCTCAAGTTAAAAGGGGCACATAAGCATCATTGAGTCCAATTCCCCATCTTGAACTAACTAATGATCTAAAAATAGCCAATACTGGGTATTTTGCCAGGTAGCTTTATGTGCAGCTGCCACTGTCTCCATCGCTGCTCTCATCTCTTCTTATCTTAGATGCCATCCTCCCCATATTGGATGGGGAATTGGATTGGATCAAAATCATCTGGTCCATGTAATTTTTTTTGTAGTCCCTTTTTTTTTGGTTACTTATTTATTCTTTAATCTCTCCAATATAATTCTGAATACTTAGAAGGCAAAGCTGAGTCTAACTTGAAAAAAAATTATGCAGCAAGCAACCACCCACCCTGACATTTTGGTTATTTCTGTTGTCTGAACGGAGATTTTCTCTGTGGATCTTGTTTTGTAACTTCAAAATGGGTATATCCAACTGATGGAAAAATGTAATTACTGTCCTTAAGATAATTTATCACCAAACTACATTTGTGACATCAGCCATTATGAGGTCTAATGCATGTAATTGGCAAATGTGTTTGCATCGCATACTTTATTCTAATTGACATCTACCATATTGCTGCTGACAGCCTTTCAGCTCAGATGAATGCTTTTTGCCAAGAGCTAATACTACTTTGCTGAAGTGGTCATACATGGACGCATTGTAGTGAAGATGCACAGTAAAATTCACTGTGGTTTTTACTGCTCAGGTGTCTAGTCACCCCTTCTGAATAGTGAGGCTTTGACATGCATCAGGTAAATTTGTAACAGTTTGACAAAGGCACTTCTGAGGGTTTGTTCAGTACACCAAAAGAGGACCACTGAAATAATGAAAGGTTGCTATGTGCTTTGAAGCACTGAATGTAATTCATGCACAGCAAAACTTTATACACTAAATCACTGAAGAGAAATATTTTACTTAAGAAACTATTAGACATTTTCTTTCTTGTAATAAGATTACACTTTGTCATCAGTACTCATGCAAGAGGACAATGAAAGTTAATTTTATGAGTTAGTGAAGGCCATAAGAGACTTTCCAAAGCCATTAAATAGTCAGCATACCTACTACAGTGACATCCTGTCATATCGTAAAGTGTAGCCTGTCAGTCTCGGTGAACTAAATCATGATGTACTGTTGCATGTAGGCAAAGGTCTTTAGTAATAAAGATAAAAAACTGTAGTGTTAGTGAGATCAGGATGTTTATATTTGGTGTCTTGGCTATAATTAATTCACCCTAAAGTCTTTAGAGGGAAAGAAAACTTAGTGAAGCACAGTATGACTGTATTGGAGTGATTGTTCAGTTCAGATAAAAGAAGTATATTGAAAGTGTAAATTACATTAAGTTGACATAAGACAATAAATATTAAAGCATGAAAGCTACACCTTAAGCCAGTTTTCATAAATATTTGAACCTTAAAATTTAAGTCTTTGTTACCATAATTTCTGGTATTCCTTTTTTCCTATATATTAAGGCATATTTTCTCCTTCTGCCAGGCTTCCTTGAAAATTCTCACTATACATGATAAAAAGCAGTCTAAATTGTAAATTTAGGTTAAAGTTTTACTTCATAATTTGAATAATTTTTTTGTTTGAAATGTATTTTAAATTGCTTTTCACCATGTTCTTCTTTGCAATAATCAGGAACTTAACTTTGAAAAAATAAAACTTTATTTCATTTTAATGCTTCTTTTGGATTCAGTAGCTCAGAGCACTGTGCTTGTAGTATGTCCATGGTAGATGGAGTATTCTGGATTAATTCAGTCATACCTGGATTTCATTAAAAATCTACAAGGGAAAGAAATGGCTAGTAACTTTGCTCCTGTTTTTGATAAAATGTTTAATTTAGGGAAACACATTTAGTTTTAATAAGCTCTACAAGTTTACAAGTAAAGATTGTTCACATTTTTGTGGGTATTGGGTAGAAAGCCTTGTTCACAAGTTCTCATATAATGCTTATAATAAGATATTGATTAAATTGCTATTGCTTTAACTCTCTTCCCAAGCAGCATTATTGCATCATAAAATCATAGAATCATTAAGGTTGGAAAAGAGCTTTAAGGTTGTGAACTCTTTATGGAATCATCTCAAAATACATATCCGAGTCTCTTACAACATGCATATTGTTTAAAAACTCTTTTGTATATTTTTATAGTATACATGTGTGAAGTGTGTGGGCTTCCAGAGACCACATATACATATGAAGAATTCAGAAAATGTGAAGTTCAGCTGTGCAGTAGTAAAAGAATTATTATTAGGTTTTTCATAAATAGAATATTTTATATTTTCAGCTATTAAGGTGAATTTACTTTTCACCTTAAAATGACAATTTTTTTCAGGTTCAGGCTGCTTCACAGCATTTTCTCATAGATCTATTGGAAGTGAGCTTCATACTTTTACCAGTTATTTGACATAATTTTTCTAGAGATGCCATGTTTTCTATAACATACACTGTACAAATAAGCTGTTAGAAAATGAAATAATGTCTTTAATATTGTAAAAGGGAAAAAAAGGATAGCAACAATAAATACAATTTTACAAAACTCTGAAAATGTATTACTCCATAAATGATACATCTTAAACCAAATGAAATGTGTCTGGAGCTTTCCCTAATAATCTTCATGGAAAAAAATTAAAAATTGTAAGAAGTCATCAAAGTAGGTGTTTCTAAGAAATTATGCAAATTTAATTTTTCTAGCATAAAATAAGTAGCAACTCTTCTAAAATTTTAAATGACCCAGTTTCTCGGATTTGACATCTGCTTTTTGTACCATGCGATCCATAACCTGTGTGTGTCCATTTCAGATAGCAATGTCTATTTGCAAAGGAATTTAGCTTTCCATCTATTTTAAATATATAATAGCCATAGTGCATAGTTTATAGGGCGTTGAGGTTGCTCAGGCATGATCTGCTCAGGCAAGAAGAAACGGCTTCTACAAATAACTGGTCCACAGCTTTTCTGTGGACACAGTTAAGGCTGACCAGCCTGGAGTTCCTTGGATCTTGCCTTTTGCTTGTCATAAAGGGAAGCATGACAGCAGCTGCCTTCAAGTCATCAGAAACATTTCAAAAAGGACGGGCAGTTTCACAGAGACACCTGCCAGCTCCATGAACACCTCTGGGATGCTGTGCGCCAGGGCTGTGAACTTAGCTAAGTCTAAGCAGGTTAAGTAAGTCATCACTCCTCTTTCGTCTCCTGCAGGTGCTGCTTCATGTCTGGAGAATCTCTTCAGAAGCTTAGGGATCTTGGAGGCTTGAGGAGAGGCCTTGCCAATGGAAAAAAGGCACAGAATACCGCTGCTCTTTGCATATGGCTTGTCTCCAGACCTGCTGTCCTATGGGGCAGTGGCTGCCTCCCTGCCCCTGGTGTGCAGCTGTTCCCTGTGGCCTTGCCCTGCTGTGCCCGCCGAGGGTCACACCTTGCCCTGCCCTCCCCTACCTGCCTTTCCCACTGCAAGGCCTTCAGAATATTGTAAGGTTTCCTAGGCAGGTTGCGTTGTGTCATGGAAAAGGAAATAATAGAGTTTAAACAACTGCAGTCTTGGAAAAAGAGTGTGTGAGGGTATGTTTGGGGTTGGTATTTCTTTTTATTTTATTTTTTTTAGGTTCTATTTATTTGTTTTATTTATTTGTTTGATTTATCTATGAACTTTGTGAGTGATGTTGAGTAGAAGCCAAGGCATGTGCTGCTGGAAGATAAGAAAAATAAGGCAAAAAGGGAGACTGGAATGAACAGATAATATTCTGACACATTTGATAGATATTCCTTATCTGGCATGCTATTATCATGGAAGTAGTAGAATTACAGGGCTGAACTGCTTTTCTTAGGGTCATTTTATATGTTAAGGGTGGGATATTACAGAGCTGAGAAGCCAGAGAAAGTCTTATGAAAAAAATTAATCTAGTGCTCAAAATGAGATACAGATGTTAACATAGTCTTCTCACCAGGGATAGCTGATATTTCTCATTGCTCTCATATGCCAAAGGGACAACTATCCCAAGGCTTTGTGCAAGCAGCACATTTGTTTTAGACTTACTGTCCTGTTTTAAACTTTTGTTATACAGTGGACTGTATTTTTTGTTGATAGTCCTCTAGAAGTATATGATGCCCACTATGGCTTGTGGAAAGTTGTCATCCCTAATTTCCATCCTAATATTAAAGAAGGGGGATTAACCTTATATATCAGAAAGGATGAAGTGTTGAGAAGAGGATGGGTGCAACTCAGCTGGAGTAGGAGAGAAGCTGAAAAATATGGGCAACAAAGGCATATAAAATCATTTGCTGTAGTGAACGTGTAGTTCATTAATTTATTCAAGAGGAATAGCACCTTCCACCAGTTTATGTGGCATCATAAAGGAGCACCTGACAACTTGATGTTAAGTTCAGTTTGTTAGGAAAATCAGCTGAGGAATAGACTATGCTGTGGAGGTCTTCATGCACACATGTACCCGTGGTTAACTGAGAGCTCCCTGTATTACCTTTCCTGTGAGCTGGCACAGGTGAACCTGGGCAGATGAGACACTTGGTTTGAGTGGTCTGAGACTTATCTGGTTTTGTCTTCTGTATTCTTTCCTGTAATTAAAATACTTTCTGTACTTCTCTGTTTAAAGAGCTTCACCCAGCAATCTAATATAGATGTCCCAAAACACAAACATCCTTTTTGAAAATCTATTGTATTTAAAAACATAACAGATTGCATTTTTATTTTTAAACATGCTCATAAATTTGGGAAATCCCCTCTGAGTGTGAAAATTAGTGCAAGCTAAACAGCTAAAATGCATTTAAAAGAAATCTTCACTTAAATATCAAAGGAGCTGGTGGGACAAATCTGCATACAGTTATGGAAAACCTTAAAAATTAAGCATAAACTATCTCACATTCTGTTAGCCTCTTTGTGTGAGTTAAGAAGTGTCTTTTCCAGCCTAGTTGATTCTGTATAGAGAGCAGTGGAAGATTCAGGGATCAGTATTGGAATCTTGGATGGGTGATATTAGAATCTAATGATTTTAGTAAATATAAAAAATTAGTTACAAAAAAAAGGACAAACTTCTCTTATAAAACTAAATACAAATTATCTAACTGTGAGGTTAAGCTCAACTAGAAACAAATAACTATGTTTTATTTGGGTCTTAGGTGCAGAGATTATTTGATTTATAAAGCCATAAAATATGCATAAAGGAATTAACAAGTCTTTCCATGATGTGTAGTAGCATTGTATTTGAGAACTTAAAGATGGTGACATTTCAGAAGCTCAGAAAAGGGCTGAAAGTAAGACCTGAAGAAATATCCAAAGAATTGTGCATAATTGTCTTACCTGAATTTCCCTGAGGGACCTGAAATTATCAAACTGTTCTTCCTACACATCTGCAAGAGATAGTGAGATTGAAAAGCATAGATTTCTCAGGAATAAGTCAGTCCTATTTTGTCTCTTCGAAAACTGCAGCAAGCCTTAAGGGTTAGGAGATATTACTTTAATTTAGTAAACTGCAGTTTGGATAATTATACATGGCATTCTTTTAAACAAGTTAGGGAACTGTGATCTAGATAAGATTAGACTAAAAGTATTATTCAAGTTTTTTTGAGTTAAAAAAGATGTAATATTTAGATGCAGTCGCTCTTTTCCACAGTGACTGGGGTTGTGGGGGAGGAGTGTAATTCTAAAATTCTGTACTGTGCATAATAGTATTCTATGGTCTTGTTGGTAGTTTTGGAAATAGAGTAGATGTTAATATTGCTGCTGTCCCAGGCTTAAAATAATCCCAATGATTTGTAGAAATACTAGAAAATAATAGACATTCAGTTTGGTGAGAACAAGCAGAAGCACTAAGTAGGAATAAATAACAGCACAAATGGAGATGGGGAATTCCCTCTAGTGCTGCAGGGAAGAATATGGGGACAGCATATTTACCATGCCATACTGTTACATGTGTGGCCAGTTCGAGATTTTTTGCTTTCTTACACAAGTATTTTCCTTCCTTTTAGCAGTAGCAGAACTCAAGATGTGCTAAAATGTCTAGCAGACATCTTTTGACAAATATGAAAACACTTCATTTCCTCTCTCACCCTTGATGAATTGGAGTCATGACAAACGTTTCTGTTTACTGGATTGATGGTCTGTGACAAAGGCACAAGGGATAGAAACTGCTGAAACAAGATCCACTTGATCTTGTATTGTGTATAAGGATCCAGTAGAATAACCTGGAGGCTCAAGTTGTCTAAACAAAATGTGTCTGGCAATTGATAATTCATTAAATTAACTATTAAAGACATCAAAAAAAGACCGAACCAAGTTTATTCGGTGTAAAAAATGGGAATAAGGGGGGTTGAAATATATAAAATTGTTGAAAAAGGAGATCAGCATAAACTGATTTAGATATGACAAGAAGCGGGAAGGATTAACTTGCAGCAAAGGCTAGATGTAAAAGATAAGTAAGAATGGTTATCTCCTGGGGTAGATTTTTTTTTTTTTTTGGAGTATGATTCAGCTTTGACTTCAGCTACTTAAAGGGAGCAGTACCAGCCCTTGTTGGTATTGGTCTGGATGTGAAGATACCTCTGAATCCCACTCCCTTTAAGAAATATCAAAACAGGCCATCTTTAATGCCTTATTCCTGGCTTTTCTGCTTTCTGTAGAATTCTGCCAACTATGTAAATAAGAATCAGAAGGAAGAGAAGCTGCTTCTTCTGCTTCTCCTGAAAGTCAAAAACTATGAATTAATTCTACTGTTAAATAACAGTGTCTGTTTACTTTGAATATTCTGTATATTCCATTTGTTCTACATGCTGAATGGAACCGTGGTTGTGCTGTTCTGGACGGCTGGACCAGTTCCCCCTGTGGTCATTATGCTCCTCCTCTCAGGCTACCAGATGGCTGTTTAGGTGTAATGATGACACCTGTTTGATTCTACTTGGCAGTCTTGAGATTGTAGAACTCTGGAATCACTTGGGTACTGCAAAACTAAATGAAGATAAAATTTTAACTTTTGTCTTCTATAATGCCATATTAATGAATAATCGTATGGAATTTGCCATAAATTATAAATTATTGTTGGAAATATTCTCATTTTTTAATTTCTAACAATTTGGGTTATGTTATTTTCTGTATTTTGTTGTACCGACTCTGTACTGGTTATTTCCTAGGTGTAGCTACAGAAAGATATAAAATTGATCACAGGAACAGAAAACAATCTGGATTTTCTTCTGATGTGCAGACTACAGTGATTGAAGTATTGAATCCTTTCACACCACCTTCCTGTAAGTAGGCTCAGTCAATGGAAACAGAATTTTGTTTGGTTTCTGTGTAATTCAGTACTCTACAAGGAAAATGGCTAATTTAGTATTCTGCTGGAGAAACAGTTACAAATATTTATATGCACACATAGGAAAGAACAATGTGAAGGCTTAAAGATTGTTCTGATGTTCCTCCACTGTCTTTTCTGAAATCCAGGTTGAGGAAGGAAAATCATGAGTCACAGACATTATTAGATAGCTTTTGGAAATGGTAACTCTGTATACTGTAGGAGATGAAATAATGAATTTGTATAGAAGACAAGCAAGGAAATAGAATTGTAACATGAAGGGATTATAGGGATGTCTGTATTTGTTCTTATCAGCTTCTTTCTGTGTCACTAAGATAACAAGTAGGCATAGTCTCTTCCAGCTAGAGATGCACAATATGAAGACTAACAGACAGCATAAACATTGTCCGTGGCTGCCCTTGGCTCTGTGCCTCTTAGTTATTGTCAAGGGACACAGAAATATAGTTCTGAGATGGTCAGAGTGCCAGTCTAAGGATATTTAGGTCTAGTAAATATTGAATATTTCTTAAATTGGATTTTATCCCTACTACAAGCTGAGATATAAATCTCTTTATTGTTATGGGAAGGAATGGATATTTTGAGATATTTTGAATTAATGAAGCATTTGGGTTTATAAATTAAGGCCTTCTATTGACAACAAGTATTTGGATTGACATACCAGTTTTCTGGATTCAGAGTTAGAACTTCCACATGCAAAGCAATAACATTTTGGAATTACTGTGATTTATTAATTTTAAAAAATTCTAAAAAATGGTGTATTGGCCTATATGATAGACTGACATTTTATATTGTTGAAATGTGTAGATATGTGAATTTTCCTAGATGATAAAAACACATGGTGCTGATTTGGGAATGACATACCTGTATTCCTATGATATACCAAACTTCTTTAGAAGTTTGACTCTGAAAGTCAGATGTTGATATTAACTGGAATATTCAGTGCAAAGGAACTAAAATAGGAATTCAAAATCATGAAATAAAAATTTTTACTGTATTGAGCATTTAACTTGTCATTGTCAAACATGTCAGTGTCATTTTTGCACTTTATTTTCTGTCATATCATAACATATTTGCATCTACTGAAACAGCTCTTGAATATTCAGTAGTATTGTATTGTTGTTTTGTTTGATTTTTCACTTAAAGTTGACTTTTTTGCAGGGGTCTAGGGAATGTAGCTTGCCATCTGTTGCTTAAATCTCTGTACATCTCTTCTGCATTGAATGGATAGCCTTTGTTGCCTGGTTTCATGATTTGGAAATAGGAAACAATGCTGTGAGATAAGGCAGTGCAAGGTTACATTAGTGCTCATTTGTTCATCTGCACTCATTACGTTTCAACCCTCTGTAAAGAGCAGCATTTATAAGGGAAGGGTCTCGCTATGGTGTTTCTGAAACTTCTGTGGAAAAGAAAGGCTGAGCAGAGGAGAGAGGGAGTTGCAAACTGTCTGGTTATAGGGTAAGCTTAAATTGTAGTAGATGAGGGAATAAAAAATTGCAGCTATCTCTCTTATGGGAGAAACTTCTGTCAGAGCTCAACACTTTCTCACATGCTAAAAACATTCACCTGTAAGTTGTAGATATGTCAGAAACAAGGTATCATAAGGTTTCTCATACTTTGTGGAAATTTGTGCTTCTAAGGGACACCATGAGCAGTTTGTAAACCTTTTCAGCTTGGGTATTCAAAATCAGAGGAATGCCGACATATCCGTAAACATGGGGAAATGCAGTTGAAAGAACTGAAATGCCTGGGTGTAGTCAAATGCATGAAGTGTTTCCCTCGTGTTCTCAGATTTCTGTTTGGTGTTTTAGGTATGTTTGTATTATTTCAATGTGCTTTTAATGGCAGAGTTGTTTCTCAGTGCTAAGCATTTGTGTATAAAATAATTGAAGTTCATACAATAAACCATAGTTCAATTTACTTGAACGTGTAAATTGGCTCATTTATGAGTCACTCTTGCATGACTAGTACAACAGCATTCCACATGATAATTTAGGAAGTGTACCGTAATTGGCATATAATAATATTGAAATAGTTTGCCCAATGCATTGTATTTCTTGGACAAAAACTGATCAATTTTAATTTTTTGAATTCTATACTGCTTTCTCATGGAAGTGAAAGTATATTTATTAAAACAGCAGTGACTGTGAAGCCTAGTGTGGTAAAATTTGATAATTTCTTTTGTCAAAGAAGCAAATCATGAGATTAACTTGAGAGTAATTGTTAAATTTAAAGTGCAAGGTAGTGGGAACACAAAAAAGCTTTATGACGAGTTTTTGTCAATCTGTATAATTTTTCAGTTAAGCAGTCATAAATCAAGGAATATTGTATTTTTTGAGGCTCATTAAAGAGACATTATACATTAGAATAGTGAGGCAGTCAGCATAATGAAATGATGAATGCCTATAACTATCTGTATGTAAATGATGTGAGACAGATTTGCTGGTGTTACAGAGGAGAATAGCAATCTATTAGACAGATCCCTGTAGGTGCTACTTCTGGATACAACTGACAGATGTTAAATGTAAACCTCTTCAACAGCAAGCACTTATTAGCACTCAGTGGGGAAAAAATGGCAATATAGAATAAGACAAATAGCAGATAATGCTATTTAAATAACTTTGTTCTTATGAAGCTTTATTGCCACTATGTTATAGTCTGGAAGGCTGGGGTTTTGTTTGGTTTTTATTGAGAAAGCCTAGGTAGGTAAGAGAACACTTTCGAATTTAGAAATTTGTAATTTGAAACACTTAAGAAAATTCACTCAGTATTATAACTTGATGGAACATCTATGTATGTGCCCTTTCATCAGCATGCTTATTTTGAAATGTTATTTGGTAAATATTTGTTGAATCATTATGTGCTAAATGTCAATACTGCGTGTGTTTTCTGACTCATCAGATTAGTTTTAATTGTTGTTTCCTTTTTCTCCTCTCATGATAAAATAGAAAATTCTAGTCTTTCAGATTTGTCATTTTAAAGGAAAAAGACCAGAAGCAGTTAATGAAACATGGTTAGCAATAGCAAATACTTTTAGGACATCTTATGATTTCATTTCCAGGCTATTTGTCTCAGTCCTAGCCTGAAATGCTACTCCTGGAAGTATAAAATATTAATCTGTGTGAGATTCACAATAATACAACTCTTCACCAGAGATCAGCATTAAAGTAGTTCAGGAAACTATCAAAACCACTTGATTTATTTCTAATCCTGCTTTGCAATAGATTAGGTTAGGGATTTATATTTCTTTAAAGTATGAATCTAGCCACATGAATTGATTTTTCAAATTGTCAAAGCTTACTCCAAAGCCTTTTTATTTTTTGAGATAGCTTGTCCTTAATGAATTTTTTTTCTAGCTGCCAGCCAAGCTGCTGCTTGAAAGGGTAGAGATTAGGCCAATGCTAAGTGTGATGCAATGTCTACATGTTTAGATGGCCTTATGTCTTTTAGTATTATGAAATCTCTGACACTGTGCTTTTTCCTTGTTATCTTTTGTCAGCTGTTTAACGCTACCTTGTGTTGCTTGCACTAAATCTTTTTGGAATTTAGTGTTTCACTGCACCACTGCAGATTTGTAATCCCCTTTCATGGTGTTAAATTATCGGCCACATATGCACTGTGTCTAACTCAGTGGATGTATTTATTGTTCCCAGGCTACTGTGCTTGCTAATTTGTTCCTTTATTGCTTTGCCTTGAATTAGGGAATAATATCCCTCTCTTTTCTGAGTTCTTAAAGGAATAGCTAAAGTTTCTTCCCTTGTACTTTTTGTTCTTAGTTCTCACTGTCACAAATTAAATCTAGATTATTTTCTTCATGTAGATAAGTATTGGTGTATGTTCACATCAAACAGCTCAGTTTCAAGAATGTCAAATGTGAATATCATCTCAGTGGGGAAAGGAGAGTAAATACATTTTATGAGAGAATTTAAGCAATGATCCATGACTGCAACAGACTTCTCCTCTAGCCAGAATTTGGAAGTAAGGAGGAGTTCATAAGTCTAGGAAATGTATTATGATCCTAGTAACCTATGTTCATTAATTGATGAGGGGTTTAAAACTATCACTGAATTTTATCTCCTTCTCTTTGCAACACAGTAGAGTTACAAACATTTATATTAGAAAGAAGACCTTTCTATGCATTTCCTGGTTTAAGCTTTGCTCCCTTTTCTTTGCTTCTTCTGTTCTCAGATGTGTAATAATCCCTCTTATGTCAGATGCCACAAGCATTTTCAAAACTGTCTTTACAATGTTGTTGAGCCAATCTCTGAAACATTTTGAAAACAGTGAAAACATCTAACATGTACCTTCGCATGGCAGATAGCAAAACTGGGCTGTGTGCTAGATCTTAAAAAAAAAAAATGCAAACAAAAAGATGACAATATGTGTTCTATAGAAATCTCCTAAAAATATATCTGTTTGAACATTTTATACCCGAAAATAGAAGAACCGAACCAGCCTTTTTTAGTTCAACCCTTCAGAGCTTCCATGTTGTCAAGCAAAGTAACTGAGATCAGAGATCACTGCATCTGAAATGAAATTGTCTCCTTCTGAGTTTAGTTCTATATGATCCAGTATGTTTCTATATGATGGGTGTAAATCACTAGCAATGAGTCTCTTATGATGTTTCTGATAACTGCACTTATTTGATGAGTCAAGGTTTACAAGTTATTCACTAGTTTTAAGAATACACGTAACATGCATGTATGATTGTAGACTTTATATAAATGTAGTCCCTAAATATATGCAAAGTATACACGATGCATGTAGACTTGTAAATATAGACTAAATATGCAATGTGTAAACTAATTTTTAATACATTTTTCCTTTTAGGAAAACAACTACAGTTTAATAATGTACTGCATAATGTAATTGTTTCCAGTAGTTTGAAAAAATTGCTTTGAAATGGCTCACCAAACTTTTTTAACAAATAAGAAAGCATACTGAAATGTAAGTTTTTCATGGTCTCATTACTTCTGTTTAGACTAAAATAAATAACAAATTTAGTACAATGATGTCTATGTAAACTGCTGAAGAATGATGCATTTTTCATTACATACTATGTCAAATCACCAAAGAAAATCCATATCACTGAAAACTAATTTGAAAATACATGTGTATGTTATGTTGGGAGTTTTATTGCACTGTCATTGCATTTTAAAATCAATTTACTTCTCTTTTACTTCCCTGCCTGTACTTCAATTTGCTTCTAGTACTTCTGCTAGAGTACTTGAATAATTTTTGACTAAGCTTAACATTAGGTATCACTTGCATTATTTCTTTATAATCAGTTAAATCTGAGTTGCAATCTACAAATAGAAGTATAATTTTAAATCTAATGCTTTTGTCAGTTGTATTTATCTGACTTTATGACTTTACTAATTGCAAAAAGATTGAAATCACTTGCATGTTGTTTCTCTTTTACTCAAAGAAATCCCTTTGCAGGGTGTAATAAAGAAGTGCTATGATGCTTGTCCAGCTATTTCAGCTGTTTCTTTTTTAGATCTGAATAATATGTTTAAATGATATTGAATGACAGTTGTATGAGCTGAGTTCTGCTATGTAAGCATGCCAGGGGAGTACAAAATTAAAATATAAACCTGTCATATAAGAATATTTCATTAGTACCTATTTCAAGTAATCAAACAGTTACATTTGTGATGAATTCTAGTGGCAGTATTTAAAACAAGTAATATTTTGGGTTAACTGAACATTGTGAACGAGATGCTTGTGGATTTGTGAAACAGAAGTCAAAAGAATCTTAATAAGCCCATTCCTTGAGGCTTGGTCTCTCCAGCTTTTACAAAAAATATTTAGAATTTCACTTGTGAGAGAGCTTTCTGACTGGACCAAAAAGTCATTCTTCACAAGTGGTGTCAAAATAAAGAATGTTAGTGTTCATCTGGGAAAAGGAAAGCATATGTTTAGGCAACCCTTACATCAGGTAACTTTTTTTTTATTTGTTTCTATTATATATTACTAAATTCCACAAATACAGGAAGCAGAAATCTATGTATGGATAAGCTCACACATAATGTCTTTGGGGGTTTAAAATCGAGTTTTTTGGGTTAAAATGAAAAAAACCCACAAATACATATTCAACAAAAGATCCCAGTCATGCCAATCTATCCAGGTGAAGGGAGGCCTAAAATTTACACATCAGAACCACAGAATATTCTGAGGTGGGAGGAACACTCAAGGATCATCTAGTCCAACTTTAAGTGAATGGCCCATACAGGAATCAAACCCGCAGCCTTGGCATTATCAGCACCATGCTCTAGTTTTCCTTGAATAGAAAACTGAAAGCTATTCCTATTCTTCGGTCCTTCCAAGATAAAAGCATGGTCTCATGGTAACAATGGAAGGAGACTCAATGATTGGTTGCTTCACTGATGCTTTTAAAATTTGACAGCCCAGCAGCAGGAGCCACTGTATGTTACCATTGCCTCACATTTGTCATTCTGTACTTTGTCTTTTTAACAGTGAGGACCCAGTTTTAGAACTTCATTGCCAAGAGATGATAGTTAAGGCAAGACTATGGAAAAATATGCATATAGAAATGAGTGACAGTTTTATCTTAAGACTTTTCAAAATTTCAAGAATGGAGTGTATATATAAACAGTCTTAAAGGAGTCTTTTGTTTTTCTCTTTCGAGATGTGGAAGAATTTTTAGCATAACAATTAAGTAGAGGGACATAAAGATTTATGAGTAGTAGTGAAAATGGTGTGGACTAAGCAACTGGATTGCACATATTCTAGGTTTCCTCTTTAGCCATTGTAAAATGTTGACATTCGTAACTGAGACTGAAGGTGAAGAATTGTGGGGAAGAGAAGAAGTAAAATTGTAACTAAATGGAAGAAAACAGTAGCAAAGAATAAACAATAGGGAGAGTGTGACTTTGGACACCAGCAAAGAGGATGAGATGAAAGGGTGCTCGAAACAGAGAAAGATAATTAGAACTTTCTTTCCCATCTTCATTTTAGACACTGCCATAACCTGAGGCAAACTGTTTGACATTGCAAAGCAGAAGCAATTATCTGTTTTACTGAAGCGATTTTCACCTGAAAGGAATGGAAATTAGGAAATGAAAAGATGAAAAAACTGGTGTAGGAGTGCTGTACTAACAAGTGTGTATTTAATATCTAGTAAATCCAGATGGGATGCATTATTTGGTAGTAGCAAAGCAAACATAAACATATAGTTCTCTAAAAATGTCTTCAAATATAATTAAATATATAGATGTCTGTATTTTGCATCCTTTTATATCTCTATACACATCCATTTTCATAGTTTTGTGTGCACGCCTCATTAGTAACTGAGTTTTATTACCTACCTTCCTTTTCTGGTGAACTTTAAACAAGTTTTTCACTTCATGATTGCATTTTATCATTATATTTGAGTGATAAACCTGCACTAGGTTTCCTTCATTCTTTTTCCATTACAATTGAAGTGCTTGCACAGTAGCCCACAATACTTGGCATTTTCCCTCAGCTGCACCACACCATGCTATGTTTAATAAATACATAGTGTTTTAGTTTTTTGAAATAAATAAGTGGTAGACAAGATGGAAAGAAAAGATAGATTAAAAAATATGACATTTTAATTTCTGAAAGGAATAATTTTTTTTTCTACTTGTTGCAATGTGAAAGTGATTGCATAACCTCTCTAAGGAAAAGCAGTTTTAGATTCACAAGAGTCTGGAGTAGTGGTTTACCTGATCTTGCTGATGTGCATTTCATTTTTAGTTGATATATTTCTATAGTATTTGACAGAAGAAAACAGGCTTCTCTTGTATTCTAAGAGGATTTGGTTCTATATTTAACCAACAGCACCTTTTCCTGATTTTCCTATTAATCTGTCTTTGTCTCCACCCAAGTTCTCTTGCTTTTACCCTCCGATTCCCTCCCCGACCCCGCTTCTGGGGGTGAGTGAGGGCTCTGTGGTGCTTGATTGCTGGCTGGGGTTAAACCATGACAGGAGGGAAAGCCAGATAAAAGGACTAACATTTTCATAACTTATCTTAAGAGGGAATGTATTCTTTGGCTGAGTTGGAAGCATATTGTGTAAAAGATACAAGACCATAATAAGCAATAACTTGAAGTTTATAGAATAAGCAAACATACAGAAGCTGTTAAGACAATGGAGTTTTACAGATGTTTAACTGGATAAGGTGTTTTCTTTAGTGTGCTCTATATTTTTGTGTGTCTATGTAGATTTAAAATTAACTTCTCTGTGTTGAGATTTGTTTTGTGACTAGGAAATAACAAAATCATGCAAGAAAATAGTGAAATGGGGAGTTACATTACTGTTATCATAACAACACCAAGAATAATTTCACCACATAAGCATCTGCATTTGTGTTGATTTCTAGAAGATAAAAAAATTCGAAGTTAATTATGCAAAATCTCACATTAAGTAAAAACATCTTGGTTGCTTTTTCTACATAAATGCTTGTCATCTTCATTAAACCTAGCTTCAGTTCCACAAACATGTAGAGATGTGGAGACTATGAATATTTTTATTATGTTTTGGATCATAGCTGTTTTTATAAGCTGTTTTGATGACTCTGACACTTTCCATCTTTTCAAGCAATTTTTTCTGTTTATAACAGCAAGATGGAAGCTGTCATCTTATGTTAATGCTAAGATTTTTAAATAAAGGACCTAAGCAACTAATAAAGGACCTAAGACATACATAGTCCTGTATATCTCTCTAGAAGGATAATTATCATACTCACATTACTTTCTGGTGACCTAAGTAAGGATGAGCACATGCACACACATACATGTGTACACACCGAGACATGATAGTGTGGATATGAAGACATGTGCGTGTAGATATCATTTTATGTTTTTAATTGAGAAGAGAAAGAACTCATAAATGCAAAATTAATGTTACATCTCCAGCTAATAATGAGACTACTGTTGGAATAATGTTTTTATTGTATTTGTTTGGTTTTTTTAAAATTTTCCTAATTTTTTTGACCAAATCTAATTAAAATGTAATTTCCATTTCATTAGGACCTGTTAAGTAGAAAATCAAACTGCTTTATAGGTACCTGATTGCATAACATTTTCTTAGAATTCAGTAGGAATGTTCTCTTGAACAGCAATCCAATAACAGAGCTATACAGCATATATCACATATATACATATATACAGCATATATCACACACCAGCTCATTAGGGGAGATACTAATACAGCTACTCACTCCATTTGCCTTAGCACACCCATAAAAACATTATAAGTTCTGTAGCTCTACAATGATCTGTTTCAAGATTCCTATCTACCTCACTTTCATTGTTTTCCCTTGAGCAGAACACTTGGAAAAACTGATCTTTAAGTCCCTGCCAAAATTTATCATTTATAGGCAGTGGTTTCTTAGTTATTTTTTTCTGCTCCGTTTGTCTTGCACTTTGAATTTTTGGTATTTTCCATAGTTTTGAAGGATTTGGTCCAAAGCTATTCTTCTTTAGAAATAGAAAATATTAAATTGTTAAAATGCTTCCAAATGCTACATATTTTAAATTGTAACAGAAAATGTCAAACAAATGCAGAATCTTTGAACAGTTACCAAATTTATTTAAATATATAAAAATTCACTGCAGTTGCACTCCAGAATTCTTTGGCTAGTGATGCCCTACCAGAATGTAGCTTTCTTTTCTGCTTGATGACTGTGTGGGCAGGAGAATGGACCAAATTAATTACTAAGATTCCCTCTAGGCCTATTTTCTATGGTTCATTTTTCATGTTCTTTTCAGACAATTATATAACTGTTAAGTTTTAGATTTTTGCAACTGAGTGGTACTTTCTGATTGTAAAAATGGTTTAATTTAATATAGATGGATCAAGCATTTGCATTTTATTAGGGAATAAATGCTGTTGCAATGAAATTTACTTGATATTATATATATTATTACACAGGATATATGCATCAAATAAAAAATAACAGGAATTTCAAGGTCCTGTTAGACCTCTTAGAAACAGGAGTTTTTGTCGTACTGGTTTGGAAATCTTACAACCTGAAGAGTAATGGTATTAAAATGTTTATATGGGGGGAAGCATGTATTAAGATCCTACCGGCAGTGATTAATTCAATGGTTTAACATTGTGTTCAAACACTACTTACTCAAGTATTTTCAAAAATTTCTTTTGTTTTGAGATTTAATTGGGGGCTTTTTTTAATAATAACAAGTGATATCTGTTCATTTGTTGGCATTAATTATTAATCTGGTAATATAGATGCAACTTTTGAAAGTAGGAGGTTGGAAGAACTATATATAATTTTAACTTACATGTAATGAGTTTCTACTCCTTTAGCATAAGTAAAAGATATCACATTTTTCTTCCTCATATTTTGTCAAAATAAGTCAAACACAGCCTTGCCCACACTCAAAACTGTACTGAATGTTAACAGAACAAATCTGAAAACCCAGTTTTCTAATGTAAAAATTCTAAAGTGTAGTCAAATAATACATAGATTTTATAATGTATTTTCCTGACATCTTAAGGATTCAGATTCATTGAAAATCCCACAGTGTGTGTGGAATCAGAGTTTTACAAATTAATCACCAGGCAGGACATTTTGGTATACAAGACCAAGAGTGTGATAATAGTAATTGTTGGTCTATTGGTTTTTGTCTGCTTGCAGATCATAAAACTAAAATCAAATTGTATTTACCAGATTTACCTTTTTTTTAATGAACTGAAATTTCTGGTTTGTTTTCTTTTTTGAGCTCTTCAAATGCTTCCTCTCTATTTTCTTCCTAAACTTAAATTTTCTTTGAACAAACAGTTTAAATTAAAAATTAAAAAAACCTGGATATCTTCATTTAAATGCTGCAAATCATTGCTAAAAATAAGATTTCAGATACTTTGAGATACTAAATGATTCAGATTACAAATGTTAGCAAAATTTCATAAAAAAAAATTTTTCATTATTATTTTGTAAAGCTAACCTTGAAGACACGAAGGAGTGCAGTATATTATATTTTTTAAACTGGCAGGGTTAAACCAGGGAGTCTACTCTTTGAAGAGAATTGGAAGTGCCTCAAGAATTAAGCAGGAAAAACAAAAAAAAAAAAAAAAAGCTTGGTATAGACCCATAAGTATCCTTTTCAGAAACTTTCCTTGCAAGTATCTATATTGAAAGATTTGAATTTTCATATTTTTCCAAGCAACATGCATTAAAATATTTGTTGGGGGCACAAGTCATAGCAGTTGTGATGCACATTAGTTTGGTGGAACAGACAGTGGCTGGAAGAGGCAGTAGTTAATGTCAGTCCTAACTACTACTTTATTTTAAGGAGCCCAGATATTTCTAATTTCAAAATTAGGAACATCAGGATAGTTTTGAATCTGTATGTTGATGGTTAACTACCACCTGCAGGAGAAGTTTTTAACAGTGTTAGATTTTTATAGACTTTCCTATAACTGATCCTTTATTTATGATGATGTGGTACTCACAAGTCAGATTCTGTGGCCTATCCGTGATGATTCTCAATACAGCTAATACAGGAAAACAAAATAAAGTGCATTACCCTCCCAAAGAAGAAATTCAACAGACCCTGCCCATCTTCTAAAGGGAGCTTCTGTTGCCTGATTACTCAGACTCCATTTTCTAGTTTAAATATATTCTATGTCTCCTTGTGTGAATAAGATCAGGTAACTCTCTCTTTAGGGAACTTCTTCCAGCACAATGGAGTCTTGTGATCTTCTCTGTGTGCCTGAGGAGGAAATGAAGGTTTAATGACAAGCAATTCCATCTTCAGGCTGTTCTTTATTATCTGTCACTTTCTTGTCACTTCATATTAAATGATGACAGTTTAGGTGCAGTGCTGTTACTCTATTTTTGAACGAGTTTCTCAGAGAGTATGTTTGATATTTGAATAATCAAAGAAAAGTTCTCCAGCACCTTTTTTCTTAGAGTTTCTGTGACTTTCATGTGAGGTGACCCAGTCTTCGATACTATGTTCGATCAAAAAACATCATTCTTTTGAACTTTTGAGATGAAAAAAAGAGAATTTTTTTCTTTTTATGTTTTTATCTAGTGTCTTAAGTAAACATTGGTTATGCTTCTTTACATGCTGATAGTCAGAGTAGAGAAATAAAATGTAAGATGTTCATAACTTTTTATCTACACTATTTGGGGTTAATTAAATGAGAGGCAAAAGAGCAGAATTTTAGTATCTTAAACCAGTCTTTTTATTCTGTGTATGCCATTTTAATCATGCAAAGCACATTATAATTGCATATGATTTGTAGGTGCATAGGCAGTTTGTATAATTGGATGTCTGCCTGTTTTCCACAGGCAGGATGAGAAATATGATTTTAAAGTCTAGACACTGCTGCTTAAAAAAGCAGACCCATAGTTGACCTCTCTGGGTGTAAGTAATTAGGAAATTAGCTGCTAAGGGATCTTTCAGATATGCTGGCTTGTCTACATGCATCTTCACTTTGCCTCACTTGCTTGATTGGGGGAGTTGACCTCTCATCTGGTCTCTAAAGAAATTGTGTCTAGGTTTCTTATTTTTTCCTCAGAACAGCAAGTTTTAGTATAAATACAGTTTTTCATGTGTATTTTTATATTTCCTACCACGAAGAATCTGTAAACTTAAAACAAAATATAACTAAGTATAAGCTAATGTAACCTAATACCACATCACGCAGGTATTCAGTGAGCAGTACATGTGGCTAGGATGGAAACAAATTTTACTCCACTTGGAATGAACTTGGAATAACAACTCTTGTCATGTGGAGCCTTAAGGAGTGCACAGCAGCATTCCTGTGGTTGACCATCAAACTCCAGTGCATCTTTTGTAGGCAGAAGGAATTTTGCTGGCAGTTTGCACGTTCTGGTGATGCACCTGCTGCCAGCACTGATTGTCTTTCTGAATGTGGCAGTTTCCAGTGTTGGTTATACAGTGACCAAGATTTATGAGGTCTTGGTAGTAGCCACCTCCACTGCCCATGGAGCTGCAGTGCTTTCCTACTTGTTCTCAGGAAGAAGGTGCACTCTCCCTGATGCTTAGATTTTATATTTCATGGTTCAGCACGTGGCGGTTATTCTTCACCTGGAAGATTCAGACTGCAATTCAGTCCCTTCTTCATTAGTCCAAGAATGTGCTTCTAATGTTAGTTAGCCCAGGGAGCTATATCCAGAAAATAGACGGATTAATTTCAGGAAATTAAATTCAAGACAGTTTAAAGGTAGCTGAGATGTCTCAATAATACTTTTGAAGTATATGTGTGTATATATATATATATATATATATATATATATATATAAATGTTTTTAGTTACCCAAAATGACTATAAATTAGAAGAATTAACAATACATTTTTATTGTAGTGCCATGAAAATTATTCAGAGATAATACTCAGCAAAGCTTAATAAATGCTATTTGAAACCGAAAATATTATAGATGCACTAAATGATTGTATTCTGTTCTTGGGTAGAATAACAATACTTCATGGAGAACATTGCAGGATATTAAACCAAAAGTTAGTTGCTAAGAATACATAAATATATATATATATGTGTAGGTGTATATATATATACACATGCATAGGTATCTGTAATTAGTATTTTGTATTTACTATTTCCAATAAAAATTACTTTTCTGGTGCACTGAAATGTCTAAATAGTAATCCAAAAGCATCAAGGAGAGACTCGTAAGTGCCCCTCAAAAATGTGAAACATGAAAATGAAGGTCCTGAGTCAGCTGACACATTAATGTGTCTATAAATAATGTATGTATACTGGATTATATAGCTGGAGTATTGCAAATAGAGTTTATATTTAAAAAAAAAACAAACTACATGATTACATGCAAAGAATACCTAAAATTTGTCTAATTATCCAGATTTTTACCTGTAATAATTAAAATTCAGTAAAGAATTTATTTTGCTTTTTTTCCTTATTTTACCAGAGCTATATGTTTTTTGTAATGATTGATGAAGTTCTGGTTAAAAAGTAATTTTTTAAGATAGAAAATTCCTGATTTTCTCCAAGGATAAACTGTAAATAATAATAATGAGGTAATCCAAATCTTAGCCAGCTAATAACCTGTTGGCATAAATTCTTTAAAAATAAATTATCCACTAATCTATTGTAAGGATCAGTGGATATTTGTTTGGTCTTCATTTCCTGAATTTTGGTGTAACTCAGAGTATTTTAATAGTGTATTTTTAGTTGGACTGAGTAAAGTAGTTAAATCAGCATATCTCTTTATGTCATTTTATGTTTTTTTTTTTTAGTTCTAGCCAAATACTTGCTTTAGTCACATAGAAGTATATTACCTTTAAGTACCAAGTTTCTCAGCTTTAGATACTTGCTGAGAATGGGTTGAGGTTGGGAGGGACCTTTTGAGGGCTTCTGATCCAACACCCCAGTTGAAGCAGAGGCCCACAGAGCTGGCTGCCCAGAGCTGTGGCTGTGGCCAGGTGACTTTGGAATATCTCCAGGGATGGGGACAGGGCAGCCTGTGTCCGTGCTTACTCACCCTCACAGTGTGGGGATGTTTGCTCTTGTTCAGAGGAACTCCCCTGTGTTCCAATTTGTGCTCCTCTTCTCCTGTCCCTGAGCACCACTGAGGAGGGACTGTCCTCTTTGCACCCTCCCTCCAGACGTTTGTGTATGTTGAGTCTTCTGACCCTTCTTTTGCATTATACACTGCCATGAATTCCAGAATATACTGACAAATTTCCACTCACAAAGAACATGGGAAAGCTGTGTCTATCTAACATTGAATTGTTCTCAGCATTTTTAAATGCTTTCCTGGCTTTACACATTTCAGATTATGTTGCGTGTGATATTAAAATTGTGGGGTTTATGCTGAAATAATCAATGACAAGTATTAATTTTCTAAGTATAATTCATCATATCAGGCTTCTAAATCACTCCTATAATGTTCAAAGTCTTACTATGCCTCTCTTGTCTTTAAAAACTTGCTCAAATATATAAGAAACACATTTGAATTTAAAAGTGGATTGGCTAAAAAATTAATTCCCAAATCTATTTCAACCTATCTAGGTAATTGAATTTTCTCATAAAAATTAATTTAAATTTAGTACATGAGTCGGATGTTATTTGTTGTTCTGTTATTTTGGCTTTTCATAATCTCTTTATCATAGTGGCTCAAGAATTTAGATGCTTCAGAGACTGCTTAAAATTCTAATCTTGCTGGAGTCCTTTCAGACATTTGTCAAAGTCAAAATTCCATCAAAGCCAAGGTGATTTGTCGTGTCTGTATGCTTAATAAATACCATATGAAAATGAAGTAACTGACATCATTAGAAGTTGTGCTTGATTACCTGGTGCTGATGACCATCCTCAGTTTACAGCTGAGTGGGAAAGCAGCCATCGACAGGAAAGAAAGGGCTAACCTGAGCTCATCAGTTTTGAGTTATAACAAAAAGGTCAAATGAATCTGTTTTTATAACCCTTCAAAAAGTATGTAACCCCAGAAATTTAAGCCTAATTTTTAAGGAAGTGAGGTTTAACAAATGCTGTTTCCATTCCATCTAATAATTTTTAGCCATTTTCAAAAATCTGTCATAATGAAATAGATTTCTGAAATCTATTGTTATGTTGCTTTAGGTTTCAGAAAGTTAATGGCTGAATAGAAGGGTTGGCCAGACATCTGAATCTGACATTCATACAACCTACAGTCCAGTTTTACTTCAGACCAGCTTGAGCTGAATGCCTGGTAGCATTTGGAATGTGTTTAGTGCTTTTCTGCAGCACACTTTATAGTTTAATTTCATCCTAAAGGAATTGAATGCACCAAGGCATTTCTGTCAAGGAAAGAAAAGTGTAAGAATTAACTATGATAGGGAGACAAACCTCATAATTCCACTCCCAATCAAAATAAAATGCCAATGTGGATGCATGTTAAATGTTTTAGATTATTGTGAGGCAATTTACGTGTGTGTATGGGATACTGAGGGCCTGGGGTATAGTGAGATGTGAGTCATAAGCAGTAAAAACAGAGGTAGGGAAAGGTACAGAGTACTTTGTGCACAACCTGAAGGAAAGGACAGAGTACTAAGTGGCAAGGAAAGGGTGATTGGAACACAGGAATGCATAGAGTAAGCTGTTCATAGGGCAGTCTCCCAATCCATTTTCAGTATCTTTGGCCATGTCAGTCATGCTTACCTCCTGCTATCCTTTTATATGTATTCCTTCTGTCTGTCAGTGTTTCATCTGTTACAGTCACAGAGATGCCCCAATCTTCTTATTGCCATGAAGAAGATTAAACTTGAATATGGCCTTTCTTTCTAGTTATTGTGGACACTCTGTGGCAACTGCACAGTACAGAAGCAGTAATTGCAGAAGTTCTTTCCTGGTTTAAATTACAGAGAGTGTTTGAAAAACTTGCACATTTTATTTTGGAAAATACTGGTGAAATTGAACTGTAGGCATTGTATTGATTTCGCCTCTAACATGCAGTAAATTATAGTTGTTCTAGTTAACATTCTGTAAGAAAGAAAGGAAAAGTATGCTTTTTAAAAATTAATAGGTGTTTTATGATGTTAATTACTTGTGTGTGTTCAAATTCTACTAATATTTAAGAGAATTGTATATACCTTCAGGCATTCCAAGGCAATGTCAAACCATCGTTAGAAAAGCATTAGAAAAGTAGCAAATCTGTTATCTTTTCCTATAAGTATGAAAATTGTCATACAGTCATCAAATGATTTCTAAATATTTTGACCTGTCTGTCCTGCTTTTATTAACTCTAAATGTGGGAATGTGTGGTGCCCTATTTATGCAGATTCCCAGCTATGTTTTTTTGAAATAGAGGTACAAATGAGTACGTGTACTATCAGTTTTTGCATAAGAAATAATTTCTAATATATCTTTTAAATTTGTCACATAAAGCTTGTGACTTTCCAGACCTGTAAATTTGTCATTGGCGATTGAGTCATTAGTGGAGGCATAACTTTGCTGTTTTGTTGGTGGCAGTGACAATTGGTACTGAGTAAAGGAACAGGTTTTAGTATACATGAATACTAGACAAATGCTTTGGTTTTGACCCAATACTTAATTATTGTCAAGATCCAACAATACAGTCGTGATCTTTTGCGAACATGGTGACTTGTAGAACTCATTCTATCGTGTTACATCACAAGGTGTCTTTTTAAACGGATATGATTCGCTTTCTTTCTTTCTTTCCCAAAAGAGTTGTGAGTACTTTTTGAAACACATTCAACACATTTTCCTGTTCATTTATTCATGCAAGTATGTTTCCATGGAGACAGTGCTGATTTCTGCTGCAGTTCTAGACAGTCATTTATCTGTAGATCAACAAGACAAATCAACTTTTCTGCATGTTGTGACAGTCCTAAGGCGATTAGTTCTCAGGCTATATCTAAAGTTTTTTTCCATGTTTGCATTTTCACATCCAGGCGTAGCTGCTTCTCCTTGAAGAAAAGCACAAAATCACTTGCATCTTAAGGATTTAGATGCATGACTTGGGTGCAGTTACACATAGATTAATGTTAAGGAATGTTGGAGTACATCTGGTGGATGATCCTGATCCCATGTTGACACAGAGACCTGAAGGTGTGCCATTTTCTTTCCCTTTCTTGATCTTTCCCTGACATCACAGTGAAAACAAACCTTCTGCATTCCCAGCAGATGCCGTACTTTGGACCAAGGTGGTGAGGTTTGCTGCAGACAGAACTTGACCTGTGGCTGTAAGCACATTGCTTAAGATTTTCATCCCAGATGATTCCTGGCCCTCAGGAGTGAAAACGTGAGTCACGCTGCGCAGTATTCTCAAGAGCATATTGGCCACATCCAGTTGCACCATAGTTTAACAATCTCATGCTTTGTGGCCAAAAATTTGTATCACTTGATATAAGCCTTGTGGAGAGTGTTTGAGGATATAAAGCTTGCAGAAGTAGCACTGGAGTATGCAGAATGTTACAAATGGGTGACTGCTGATTTGTACAGAAAAAATGATCTGAGAGACGCCCTGATGTAACTTAGATTAGAATCATAAGATTCTTGTTTGTTCAGTAAAGTTCTGTTAACACTATGGAGGGACTTATATTCCTTGTTCTATCAGTAAATGAGAATATAGTATGTGGAAACCCAGGGCACCGGGAATATTTCTCTGTCTGCTCTGGGGTGCCCTGACCCTGAGGGAAGGACTGACTTTGACCAGCATTCATGGAGAAAGTTCCTAGACTTCAAGATAGACTAGAATCCACGAAATTATGAAATATATTATAGAGAGTAGTGTAAATGTATCATTTAGGTGAGAAATTTATGTTTTGGGATTTTTAGTATGTTGTGGATGGAAGCAAGATGGATGGGACAGGATGTCATCCTGGGTTTCTTCTTTGTGCTTCTTCTTCCTTCTTCTTGGGTTTGGGTAGCATTTTGTAATTTGGGCAGAAAAGTCTGCATTGCGGGCCCTGTGGGATCAGTTATTGGGTTAAAAGGGAAAATAATCCAGGTGCCAGTTCTTAATTGGATAGTTTAGTCTTAAAAGACCTTGTAACAAGAGATTGTTGGCCATTTTGTGCCTTCTAATGAAAAGCTGCTGAACTCATGGTTGAGAGACTGTTTTACTGATAGGAAATAATAAACACCTGAGTCTGAACATGAACTGCCATCTCAAGTGCTGTCCATCCAGACACAGAGAAACTGATAGTAGCTACTATATTTTGACTAAGTCATTTTAATGACTATTTTCTATTAACAATTAAGTATACATAAATTAATAAACTGGCTTTAGTTTTGATTTAAATGGGAAAAACCTATATCTCAGTGAAATGAAATCTAGATATCAAAAGACCAAAGACAGAACTGTAGTTTCAAGGAACTTAGTCTCTCTGCAATTTCTTTCTTTCAAATTTTTATGAAGTTCAGGAGACAGTAAAAAGGGATCTCTAGCAAAAGCCAGGGAGATAGCCAAAGCAATCATGCTCTCAAACCTTTCTAAGAAATATCAAGTCAAAAGAAAGACAAAATATTTCTCTAGACCTAGTTCAAAATATTTTGCAAAATGAAGATATTTGCAAAAGCAAGTGTAGTGGAAATGACACATCACAAAAAGGAAAGGAAACAATGCTGGCTGTGCAATTGTTTCTTACCGATGTATTGAATTTAGCTGTATTCTAGTTGGTGTCCTAGAACAACTCTCTGATGGTCAAATTTTAATGAAATTCCTCTATACTACCCAAGAACAATTAAAGGGTTGTGTTTTTTCACTTATGGATTCTCTATCCTTCTTCATGTATATTTTCAAGAATGTAGTTTCCAAGTACTCTATGAGCTTGTTACATTTTACATAAAGTAAAAATAAAGTTTTAGGGAAAAGAGTTTTATTAACTTGCAGTGTTTGAAAACAGAATTTACACATGTGTAGTAAATAAATACAAAAAAGGAAATAAATAAATGAAAAGCTGCAAAGATGAAGTGATATCTTTAAGAAAACACTTATTTTCTTCCTGTTTTTCTAAATGTGTTAATTACCTCTGTGAACATTATGCTAAGGCTAACTTGTACCATGAATAAAATACTGTATTTGATTTTCTTAAGCCCTCTCTAATAAGCTTAGTTTGTAGATTTTATTGTTTCATTTACTACTTTTTAGGCATTTTATAACTAAAATGTCCTGGGTTATCTTTTTTCCATTTTAAATGCTTAAAGGGAGCTAGAATGCTTTTGCAATCCATCTGTCTGTATAATTATACCATGATTTAAATTGCTTGGTAATAACCAAGTATTAGTAGTCTGCATTCCTTGAGGCACTGATGTAAAGCATAACCTGTCTTACTCATGTAAAATTGACCATATGTCATCATAATAAATGTCACAATTTCCTTATAGTCTTTGGGAAATTGGTTTGAAGAAAGTAAAGATATTTTTGTTGCTTAGTTTGTAAGATTTTAATGAATATTTGGTATGGAATACCAAGTATTTTAATCCAATTTCAGATATTTGCTGTTTCTCCTAAAATGTAATAATTAAATTCCATGCTTGATGGTTACAGTTTTTCACTCTCATTCCTTGCTAATTTTCTCTAGACTGACAATAATCTTTGCACTTGCAGAAACATGTCTTTAAATATGCTTTGGTACAGAAATGAAGGAACAAAACCTATTATTCATCAATATAATTGAGTTTTGAATTATATTACTAATTTTAGTTTTAAAGGTAGTTGGACAGTCCTGAGCTATAATAAAGGTTATTCCTGCCTCAGTTTACCTATGTGATGGAGATGAAAATCCTGCTGAAATGATGGTCCTTCTGTCATAAAAGCTTGGGAATTGAGAGATTATAATGTTATTCTAGACCACTCTAGATGAAAAAAAACAGGCCAAAGTTTGCTTTACACTGAGAGCCAAAGTAGGAAAGATAGTTGGGCAACACTGAATTAAAAATATATTTGAATCAGGATTGAATAATGATTTTTTTCAAACTTAAATGTGTGATTTTAACAGAACTTCAAAGAAATTAAGAGTGCTAAATAATTATACAGTTTAAAGTAGGAGTCACTTGCAACTCCTATTTTTTAGCTTTTATTGAAAAAAAAATACAGTTTACAACATAAAGGAAAAATGTTTTATATTTCCAAAAATATATATAAAGTATTTGGGAAATTGAAAAATTACACTGAAAAGCTGTACATCCAATGGATTCTAATTTGTCAAATTCTAAATATTGAGATTCCTACATTCAGTTTTGTGGAAGAACTCAACGATAAAACAGATTTATTGTGTATTGGGATCGATCAAATCAGTCAAAATATTGAGTCCAAGTCAATAAGATAAATAACATCGCAAGAATTTTCTATCTTTATGTTCTTTTTCATGAGGTTTGCAAATAAACTAAACAATGAAGTGCTTTTTCATATTTATGGGTCTTAAAGGTAAATAGAGCAGGATAGATACATGGGCTGGTATATGGGGTTAAGGCAGCGGAGGTGCTGTAGATGCTGTGGTGGGAGACCAGGAGAAGGGCATCGTGGCAGGCACCATATCGTCCTCTTCTCATTTTCCTTGCCTTCTTCAAATGAGCCAGAAGAGGAAGGTAGAATTTCACCATCTCCAAACCATACTGAGATTTTCCTCACTATTAATGTCATCTTGCCATTTTTATTGTATTTTATGGGTTTTAAAAAGAAAGCCCTCAAAACATAATTTTTTTTTACGGAAATATTTTTATCAACTGTGTATTTTATTCAGGTTTCTTTACATTATCCTCAGGAGTTTTCTTGTTGTTGATGAATATAGAAAGCTTCAGTTTTGTGTAAGTTTTATCTTTTTCAATTGGGCAGAATAAACCAATTTTTTTCTTAAGTGTTTATGGGTGAGAGGAAATACTTTACAAAGAAGACTTAGGCATAGTACTTACAAGAATTTTGTAATATAGTTTGTGAGATACTCCAATGTGAGCAAGGTACTGTAGGCCTAGAAGACATTGAACTCCTTATACTCATTCAGAATATTGAACACTGAGAAGAAGATCAAATGTATCTCCAAGAGCCTCATTACAATATATTGACATATGTCCATTTAATCTGGTCATTTTGAATGAGTGGATGTTGAAGTTTTTTAGAAAATTCCCTGCAGGGAGGTTTCATGGATGTGCTGTTTCCACTGGGCAAGGTGAGTGAAATTCCAGTTTTCTGGAAGTGTGTAATATTTTCATCACAAAACCAAACCCAAATTATGAAGACCATGTCTAGTGACAGTCCATCTTGGTATTTCTTGCAGATGGCAGAGAGGGGGAAGCTAGCTATCTGAGGGAGAGAAAAATGAGTGATTAAGTTTTTTTATATCTGAGATATTGTTGTATCAGTGTAGATCTTGCACCTGTGGCCACAAAGTGAATACTCTATGCTCACATGTAATTGAAAAAAAAATTAATCACATTGAAAGTCACTTACTGGCTTTCATTTTCTTTATGAATTTTGGAAATGAATATATATCACACAGGCACATATTGTATCAAAATGTTAAAAAGGGAAAAATGCGGTTTGGTGATTTTTGTAAAAAAATTATTAATATAGGATTTTTGAAAATTAGAGTAGGTATTGTTCTGAGCTTGGGAGCAAGCTGTTTTCTATTATTTTGAAGCGACATAATTGCTGAGAACTGTTACCTGCTTTTGTGGCACTCATGAATCTGTTGGATGACTGCTAATTTAGTAATAGCCAGGGCTTTGGCAGTAACAGAAAGGAATGGATTTTCTATGTCGCTCATATTGTTGGTCAGCTGTATGGAACAGCAGTCACTGTTAAGCACTGGGCTCCACGGGGAGCTCCCTGCACAAGGAGAATTGCTGACTGGAAAGCCATGTCACAGCCTCAGAATCTCCTTAAAAAGTTGGAGTGGTTTAAAAACACCTGAAGCGTGAGGTTTAATTTGTACATTTGGTTTCTGCTTGTCTAAGCCACAAATTAGTAGTGCCACAGTGTTAGTTGTGGCCATGCACGTGTCGCTGATGCGAGTGCATGAAATGGAGTCAACTGGTTGACCCAACAGAGGGTTCACGTCAGAATGCTGTTGCAGGCTGTACCATGCTGAGAAGAGTGGCTGCTCTGATAGTTCGAATCAGATCGCTTCCCTGTGTCAGAAAATGTCTCAATGGAAAGGGTACTAATTCTATTCACTTAATTGTAAAAGGGAAGACAAATTATCCAATTACTAAGTGCACCCTTCCAGGAGATACAAAGTAACATCCTCATTGATCTGTGCAGGGAAAAATACTTTTTTCTTTATTTACTTTGAGAAATCTCATGGAGATAAATATTGAAGGGAGCTAAATGAGTTAGAAAGTCTAAGTTGAGTACTGGGTGTGTGGTCAAGATTAATTTTTTACTAGAGGAAGTTCCAGTCTACTGAATAAAATTCCTAAAAACAATTGCTTTAGACATACTTCTCTGTGATCATATTTATTCTGTTTGTTAATCTCTAATTTCATACTCAGATCCTCTCAGCTAAAGCTATGTTTATCAGTATTCCTTTGATCAATGCTCCTCAGTAAGACCACAAATTCAGACATCGTTTTTATACCATTTCTGTAGTTAAAAGTTTGAACGTCTTCTGGGTGTTCTGGGAGAAGATGATCAAATTCAAGCTTAAACCACAGTTTTCTTAAGCTAGCAATAACATAATAGTGAAAAGGAAGTTGCCTCCCATGAGTTCAGCTAGATAACATATGTTCAATTTTTATATAGTATTAAAAAGAATGTAAGTCTTTAAAATACCAGTATTTATAAACAGCTTTCTTCCCAAGTGTCTTGAGTAGACTTTTTTATTCATTGTTATGAATATAGCTTTTGATAAACAGAAGGAAGGAAAATATGTCAAAACCTATAAGCAGAAACAAATTTTGAAACTTCAGGACCACACTGTATTCTTTTTGAAAGTTCATGCTGACTGTGAAAGGCTCCCAGTGAGGGGAAAAAGGCAAATGTCATGCCTATTCTGCTGAAAGGCAGCAAAAGTATTGGAGTGCCATAGGCTGGTCAGCCTCACCTGGAATCCCAAGAAGATAATGAATAATTCCCAGGATGATCACAAATTCTCTTGGAAGAAATCTCTGGAAATGTCAAAGACAAGAAGATGACTGGAAGCAACTTGCAAAGACTCAGCAAGGGCAAAGATTTCAACTTTGTGAAATATTCTGATTAGATGATTGAGTGAATGAGGAGGGACCAACGGATGTAATTTTTCTTGATTTACCTAGGGCCTTTGACATGATAGCTGTGGTACCCTTTTAGGCAAATGGAAAAGAAATGAAATGGTTGTGCCAAGATGTTGGTGCAAGGTGTGTGGTTTTCTAGTGCCATTGCCCAGAGCTCTCTACAGCAGCCATTGTTATTTAACACCTTCATCAACAATGAGAAAGATGGGCTGGTCTACAACCAGAGCAGTGGTGACAGATGACACCAAACTGTGGGGAACTGCCATTCAAAGCAATCTCATTAAGCTGGAGAAATGAGCTGCTAGAGACATTGTGGAGTCTGATAAGGACAAATTATCAATCAGTTACATGGAATTAATTAACCTTATGCAACAGCACAGCCTGGGGTTGGACTGAAAGGTGTGCAGAAGCAGTCCTGAGAATCCTGGAGGACAACAAGTGTGAGTCAGTAGTGCACCTTTTTGGTTAGTGCCATACCAGTCTGCTTTGGGAGACTGTAATCAAAAGGTGGAGGGAAGTGATTTTTCTCATTGATTTTGCACTTGTGAGGCTGCATCTGGAGCAGTGTCTGCATGTTGGTCTCCCAAACGCTAGAAGGTGTGACCAACCAGTGGGAAATATGTGGCACAGCTTATTGAATTTATTAAAACTTCTAAAAAGTTTTAATACTTTTATGGTGTCAAAAGGTTACAGATATGTTGTTTACACAACATATGAAATAGAAATTCTTTCATTTTTTACCTTTTCGATACATCTGGGACTTAGAATCAAAATGCAGAAAGCTAGAAAAAGGTTTTTAATCACATGGTTTTTCTGTCGATCTTATGATAGATGCTATTTGAAAAGTATGTTAGAATAAATTCTAGATATATTTTTATAAATGTAGAATCCTTGAAAGTTCACTTTGGAATGCATTAGAATTCCTTTTTAATGAAAATACAGTATATCCTATTTCTCTTACTTAATATTGCATTGCTAAATGTGTAGGCCTCAGGATCTGCAAGTTAAAGTGACCTAAAAAAGAGCACCCTCTAGACAGTACACTCTGAAGATATAATAAAAGAAATAAAGAAAATATAGCAAAGAGAAAAACTACTAATGCAAAATAGTGCTTGTCGTAGTAATGGTTATCATGTTAGCTGTCATTGTAAGAATCCTGTTTCAGTCCAGGTTGCGATAATGATCACCTTCTTTGGAAGAGTTTGGTGATGAAGCACCATTTTTTAGTATGTATATATGCACTTGGAGATGTCACAGGAACCTTAAATGCTTATTCATGCTGCCTGAGATAGTTAATCTGGGGATATTGTATTTTTCTACTATTATTAGTGAGCTTTCAGGTGATGTTGCCACTTAGTTATCATTTCATTTTATTCCTGCTTTTGGTCACTGAGAGTTGGCCTCTTTCCTTTTGCAGCATCAGCATAAGACCTTTGGAAAAATGTTTTACAGCTCAGCTAGCTAAACTAATGTGAGCTGTGAAGAGGAAATAATATTATATCACTCCTTAAATGTATAATTTTTACTGCACTTCTTTTGGCTTGCTCCCTTGGGTGTAGTTACCAATAAATTAAAGAATAAAGAATTTTAAAAATTATCTACAAGTATTTTCAAGTGCACAATATTTAATTTTAAGTATTGACTAATCTGTGATTGCATAATATACCACAAATATTCTACAGTTTTCTTAGCCTCCAGAAAAAAAAATTATTATGAAAATTTATATTTATAAAATGGAATTTTATATTACATTCACGTGGATAAAGTAATTTTTGCACCTTGTACATTAGATGCATTTACTTCCCTGAATGGAAAGTAAAAATGTTGTCATTATGAAAAGCACAAAATTGCAGTGGAAGAGAAGAGAATGGTGCCCTGGTTATCTAGGAAAATTACCTTTCTAAACTCAAACCCACTTGAGAGCTCTGGCTCCACATCAGGAAGTGTATGCAGTGACAGTATGTATGTAACAGTTTTGTGCCACAAGCCTATCATATTCTAGTGAATAATTCCTACCATATTCTGATTAGTGCTATCTTAGACTTTTGTTTGTAATTTTCAGTTTATACAAAATTTTGTGTTGTGTCACTTGAAAAGAAAAATACCTAAGCTGGTGTTTCTATAGCTTGAGAGTTTTGGAAATGTTTTCTTCCTAGAAATTTTTTTGAGATTTTTTTCCTTGCTTGAGTGTTGAATTCCTAGAGCAAAATAAATAGTGGAAGTTATTGAAGAAAGGGACAGAGAACAAACCACAAGTCTGTAGACAAACAATGGCAACACCAAATTGACTAGACTACAAGGCTGCAAGTATTTTCTTGCACTGTTGCTGAACCTTTTCTTCCGCTTCGTTGTTCAGAGGCCTTTTGAGCAATGGTACCCAACTCTGCCCGGTGAACGTACACAAGGCAGTAGTTGCTCATCCTGGGGAGTTTCATAATGAAAAGAATCAGGAAAGGCATCCCTGTATCTTCTGCAGTAACTGTCACTGAAATAAATACTGCTCAAGAGAGGATAAATGATCCTGTGACACCTTTAATGCTGAAAGTAATTTAAAGAGTAAAAAATATACAGGAGCCTTAATTGTTTAGAAAAAAATTATTGCTACTTAGCAAAGAAAGGAAAAAAACGTCCACACCCTGTAATGAATGATAATGGCCTCAGTTGGGTGCAAACAGTGGTGTTCTAAAGGCTGTCACTTTCATCAGTCTATGAGGCAATTTATTTCCAAGAGCATTAGCTGTAGTATGTGTAAAGCATAACAAGTACTGTAAACTTTTCCCATGTATTAGGAAATTTGATTTGCTCCTGAGACTTGAATAAGAGAGAAGTCACTCAAGTGTTGTTAGGTAACTCATATGAAAGAGAAAAGTCAGTGTGAAAGGCTTTTACTGTGAACTGTTTCTTGATAAAGTTTGTTGTTTGAAAATGAGAATTATTTTATGGAACATTTATTAAAGTTGTGGGTTTTTCCCTAAGTAATCTCATTGAGATTCTTTATTTTAAAGAAATTGAATGAGTGTGTAGGGATCACACTGAGAAAGAACACCAAACAAACAGTATTCTGGCTGTGCAGTGTTATTTGAAATTAGCTTTCTGTCATGCAACATTTCAAGCCAGAATGGTTTTAACTGTCTTCATTCACAAAATGTTTAATTTGTTTATTACGGGAAAAATCCTGATGTACTAAAAACATGGATTTTATAAGTATGATAAATTAAAGATGTTTCCTGCTGGTGTGCATTTTTTACATGGTAAAATATGTAGGTATGTAATTTTAACACATATGGACAATCATATGCTTTTGAAATTGTATTCACTATTCTTACCAGTTCATATATGAAAGAGTTTGCAACTTGGTACTTGAGGAAGCTGAAAGTGTTTGTAGTCTTTTGGAATTAGACACAACAGGACTTTTTTCTCCCTGCTGTAGCAGCCCATTAGGAGAAGATTCTGAGAAAAACTTGAAACATTTTTTCCTCCTTTACATTGCTACTTAAAGGAATTACTAGCTTAGTAGTCATATGAAGATTGGCAAATACGATAAAGAATTGGAGAAATTAAGTATTTTTCACAGCAAAGAATATTGTTCCCCGCAGTCATATATGTTCCATATGTGTTTAGTCCGTGTTGCATTTCATCCCACCACAATCCAAAACTGCATGCATGTTACGAGCACCAAACAGGGTCACTTCAGCAGAGGACTTTCCCTGCTGTTGTGCACATACTGATATAGTCATCTGATATAATCATCTCTAGTTCCTGAAGATTTAGAAAGTTTGTACAGCTAGGCAAGAAAAACAAGCTGTAGAAGCAGCAGTGAAGATTCACAGCACAAACCCACAAAATGTCATAGCCCTGGGCGGTGTCTGACAAAGAGCTAAGTCCAGAATAGAAGATTTTATTTTATCTGGCCATCATAGTTACAGATCTGCATAAATTGTTTGGTGCACACTTGCACTTCATACAGCGATGCAAATCTTCAGTTTTATTTTGAGAATCTGTGTAGGTATTAATTATGGGGATTTTTAAAAATTAGTCTTCTAAGGCTGTGGGACTGTACTTCATGTTTTGAATTTAAGTAACATAAAATAATATAGTTATTTGATATTGAAATTGAATAAGAAAAAAATGTACTGAAATGTAAAATTCCCCTATTATATAAGGTAATAGTTTGCTTCCATAATTTAAAAAATTATTCTACTTGTATATTCTTGTAATTATACCAAGAATTTGGTAAGGGAAAGTAAGGCTAAAATTGCTAAGTGTGCAATAGATAATTAACTTGTAATAGAGAAGAGTTTTTAAATTGGGAATAGAAGAAAACTCAGTTGTGATTTTGAAAGACTTATGAGTACAATTTCCTTTTAGCTTTTAGTGCATAGTTGCTAGGTTTATCATGGACACTGCATCTCAGACTGATAATTCAATGCAAAGTTTGCATTTTACCCTCCCAGTGGAGTTGACCTTCACTAAATGTTTGTATTGCACTTGCATGGTTCATATCCTACTGTCAGCAGACTCCTTTCACTGAAATACAAGACTTAATTTGATTGAGGTCAGCTATAATCTTATATACTAATTTTCCTCTATTTACCCCATACTATCCAGGTTACATCAATATTAATTGCAAATAAAACACTCAAAAGACAACTATATAACACATGTTTCTATGTAGGATATTAAAATTCTCAAAAATTACTTACATGTCAAGATCTGGTGGGTTTTTTCCAGCACAAACACAATGTCAAAATTATTTTTCTGAAATATCAGTAGTGTTTCACACTTTAGTAAAGACTTCAGAGTGGCATACAGCTCTATGAAGAACTTGGTTTGCTTATTTAGGTCTAAATTCAAAATGCATTGTGGTACCATAATTCCTTGACAGCAGATTGAGTAACTATTTGTTGCTAAATAGTGTCTTTGAGTATTTTTCTGCATAGAAAGCATATTTTCAGAAAATGTGAAAACAGGTGTCATCTGATTACTGAAAATATCTAGCAATATTTGCAGCTTAAGTCCATTCAGCATCCTTAGCCAATGAGATCAAGATTCATATTACACTCTAGAGCCCTGCAATAAGCATATTGAGGTAGCTAAATGAAAGCAAAGAAACAAAAAAAAATAACAACCAAACCAAACTCAGCCTAAATTATTTTTAGACATGTGTTGCAGTAAATTAATTCTCTGTACATAAGATACAGGTATATGGGGAGGCTGAGATGGTTGGTGTATCACACGTTCAGTTTTTGGTGTATGACATAATTGTTGAAGGAGCAGATCCATCTGTGAATGTCTGGTGAAGATGAATAGTGGGGGACAAAATTTCACATTTTACTAGATGTGCTATGATATAAAAATCAGATATTAGCTGTGATTTTACTGCAGATTTTCCTATAGTGATAGTAGTAAAAGCAAAATCCACATTATCTGCAAATACAAAGTAGATAGCAAGTTGAAGATATACAATTAAATTGTATGTATTTTTTGCTTACTTTTGTAAATTTTTAGGAAAAATATTTATCCACAGGGGTTTTATTTAGTTAGCACACTCTCTGATGTTGAACTTAAAAGGCATTTTAAAAGTACTGTTAATTTAATATCCCTAACATGCTTTCTTTAATTAAAAATGTGCCTGTATCTTTTAAATTTAAGCTACTCATTTAAGCTACAGAGGACGTCATGGAGCTCTTTTTATCATATACATTTTTTGTATATACGTTTTTTGCATCAACTAAAATGAAAGCTTCAGACTGACCTGTCCAGCTCTAGATCTTCAGGGTTCTCCCTCTACTTTATGCATTTAATTTTCATTCCTGTTGCTGTTTCAGTGATTTCCTTCTGTAATTTTCCTAGAAATGTATCTTGTGGCTGAAAGCTTATGTTCAATTAGCTTTAGAACTATTTTTCTCATGGGCATAGTTGAACATATAATTAGCTATTTTTTTCTGATAAAGTAACTTCTGCTGTTATTATGTGGTATTAAAACACTGCTCAAAATTACAGGAATATTGGACTTTAGGCTGCTAAGCATATCTGATGATTTAACTACAAATCCGTTCTACAGAGTTGTATTTTTATTTCTCCTATGGGAAAACCTGCACAGTATGTATTGAGTTCTAGATGATAAGCAATTTAGCCTTGTACTGTGATCTCTGCTAGAAGCTGACCAGTGTGCAGTGCTGATTCCTGGTGTTTTCCTAAGTAGTTGCAGTATATGATAGTGCTTTATGTTGCTTTCAAAGGACATGGAATGCAATAGAATACTTCACCTTTTGTAAATGCAAAGGATGTGTGAAATTTCACATGACTGTTGGAGCATGGATGTATGAGTCCACAACCTCGAAAACTGAATTTCCTTCCTCCATCTGTGTTCAGATTTTATGAAGCCACAAATCTACTAAATTACATGCTCTTTGTTTACATGGTTTCCCATTAGTTCTTTTTCATTTTGTTTGTTCTCTGTTTTCTTTTACCCATATTGATGACTTCTGAATTTTAGGGAGAAAACTAGTAGAACCTGAAGAATGCTGTGGTTTTTCATAATTGGCTTTTTACTGCTAATGGCTTATTTCATTCTTATTTCATTCTAAAATCTTAGAATGTTCTACAATCAGCAGTGAATTGCAGCTTCTGTGTATTGCTATGCATCTGATTTCTCAGTTGTTGCTCACAGT
Source organism: Ammospiza nelsoni (assembly GCF_027579445.1). Taxonomy (NCBI): domain Eukaryota; kingdom Metazoa; phylum Chordata; class Aves; order Passeriformes; family Passerellidae; genus Ammospiza; species Ammospiza nelsoni. The sequence continues at coordinate 34,419,221 of NC_080636.1, read as the reverse complement.
TCCTCAGGTTATGAATGAAAACTTAACTTTGGGTTTGATTTCTTGTACTGGAGTATTTTTTAACAAAATCTCATTATCTAAAGGAATTTGAAATGTACCTTCTTTTTTTGCTGTTCGCCTTGTCTTATGATGTTTGTGTGTTATCTTGTTCTTTTAATTTTCAAATATTTGTGTTAAAGCTGAAATTACATTAAACTTTTTATAGTGTATATCTCTTGAGACTCATTTGAAGTAATGAATTTTTACACTAAAAGCATTCCAGGCAAAAAAAAATTTAAAAAAAAGGTAAAATAAAAGAGATTTTTTTCACTAAGCTTCAGTTAAAGCTGTTTGCATATATATCTATAGGTCAAGGGAATCCACACTAAAGAGGAAAATGCTCCTCTGCCTTTGTGGCTAAGCAGCTTGTCATGAGCAGCAGAACTAGTGCTGTTTTTGTGTTGGAGAAACAAATTGATTTCGTGCAACAACTTTTCCTGGAGTAGATCTCATAGTAGAGAGGATTTTCATGTCCCAGAGCATGGGATGTCCATAGGAAAAGTATTCTTTTGGGACAACTGCTCAGTATATGCGTTACATTATGCTTTTATTCCTCTATCTTATTATTACTATGGAACACCTTAAAAACAGACTCGCATTACATTTTCTTTTATTTCTAAAAGTTAACCAGAATCAAAACAGAAAGCAGAATTTTAAAACTGTTAGGTTCCATGTATTTTTAAAATTTAATTTCTGAGAAGTAAAAGTAGCAAATAGATTTACATTCAACACTGCAGACAGAACATGTGCTTTGCTTCTATCATCCAAATCCAGACACATAAGACTTCTGTATTAAAGATTATGCTACAGAGCTGTACAAAATTTGCTGACTTGAAAGCTGGCATGGAAGGAAGAAGAGTAATTAAATCTGTTATCCTCTGGAGAAAGTTAAGAGGTAAAATGTGCGTAATCCTTCTATTGTATATGGAATGGAGAAACATGGGCTTAAAGGAGATTAGAGAGTGAATGATGGGTAAATGGAATAACCAAAATCAACAAGTACTGTACTATAACTGATAGTTTCTGTGCAAAAATCCTCATACGTTTGCATTTTGAATTTCAACTTGAAATTTTTATTTACAAGAAGAACTTTGGACTTTGAAGCATTTAGGTAGATGAAACTTTTAAAATTACATATTTATATTGCTTCCATGTAGAAAGGATTATTTTAATATTTCAAAATTTTACTGTTTTTAAATACCTATTACTTCATCATGGTATTGATAGCTTTCATAGCTTTATGATGAAAATTAATTAAAAGTAGAAATATTAACTTTTAACATTCAATGCTTAATTTCTTCTCTTCATTGAACAGATGTCCTCCTTATCCTAATTTTTTGGTGCAAATACATTAGATGGTATTCTATATTGCAGTCAAAATACTGCTTGTCTAAATTTTTCTCCTTGGAGATCATGTCCAATTGCAGATTTAAATTCACCAGAAATTACATGATATAATGTTTACCTGTATAATATAATTGCATGAAGTGTTTTCTTTATTGAATGCCATACAGATATTTTCCATACTTCAACTAATATTAATTTCAGTATTACATCTGCTTTGGGTAGCAGAATTATACAAGGAAGTTTTGTCTCTGGGGAAAAAAGAAACAACAAAAAAAAAACAACAAATAAAACAAAACCCAAAGCCCAAACTGCAAGCAGACAACTTCTCCTTTTTTTGATGTCAGATTTTTTCTTCTCTAACAAGCTTGTTGCTAATATTCTTCAGAAAAGCAAGCTTGATTCCAAGCTGAAGATTATGTACATAATTCAGCTTAATCTAATTTGCTGCTCTTTTCATGACTGATTCTATTGGCATTGTACTTCTTGTATTCTTTGCCCAAACACTGCATAGTTAATTTATTCTGCTTGATAGTACTTTGGAGTTGATTTCAGTTGTTCCTGGGAACAGGCATCCATGAAAACACATGCAGTTAAACGGGTTTAGGTATTCAAACCCCTGAAATGCACTTGATTCTGAGTAGTTTGGCTCAGTACACATGCCTGAATAGACACTGAGAAAGCAACAAAGAGATTTATCTTCTTGTAATGCACCCAGTATCTCTGCTGGAAAGACACAGAACAAATTATCTAGTTGCACCATTTAGTGTAATATAAAGTCTGACAGTGAGCACAAGTAACAGAATAACTGTGACTGTAAGGAATGTTTTTGTAGAAGAGGACAAAGTATTTTTCCCTTTGAGCAACTGATGTCCTTAGAAGGTGGTAACAAAAAATGGCATTCCAGCATGAAGCTGATGTCTAAGATAGAATGAGAGCATTTGCAAAGCATTGAAGAACAATAAAAAACAGCTCTGTAATTTGTAAGGGTGTTAATAAGGGAGGGAGTCAGAGGCAGGATTGTAGCAGAGACCAGGCAGAAATACGACAGAAGTAAATCAACTCTTAGATCTTACAAGAGTCCATGAATGCAATGAATATTTTCCAACCATAACTTCTTGATTTGTGGTCATTTTGGTGTTATTCAAAACCTGCTCTTTTGAGAACTTTTAGAAATGTTTTTTATTGTGCAAGTAAATAAGCACCACTACAGAAATAGTTGAACATAGGCTTATTTAATGATAAAAAATATTTTTAACCTTACTTGAAGAACTGGAGGTACAGATATGTGTGTTTTACTCAGAGCAAAACTGAATTCAATGAATTTTAGGGTTACACTGAAAAAGAATTCTGAAACTCTCATTTTGTTTTGCACTGGACTTGCTGACTTGTATTTAAGTTGCAGTTGGTCAGCCTTAAAGTTTAATAAGTATCCACACATTAATGTTTCAGTTTTTTTATAATATCTACTTACTTTATCTTAAACTATTGATTAAGAATTTTAAAAGGTTTTGAGCTGATAAAATGTAGATTTTTCATTTTAATTTTGTAATACCATGTATATTTTGGTATGTGTGCAGTTTATAATTTCTACAATATTTTAAGGATATAATGAGATTGGAATCTCAAATTTGGAGATAAAAACATGAAAGGGAATAATCTTTTATTCCTTTTGATCCTAGATTTTGATTAGTTTCTTTTATTTAGTTCATTAAATAATTTTATAATTTAGTTAGTACATGTTTCTGTATGCAAAAATATATAATGTCACAGATCTTGATAAACTTACTAGATTTGAAAAATGAAGGTTTCTGGAAAAATACTACTGCAAAAAATATCATCCCATATCAAAGTATTTTAAATGTTGTAAGTCTCCTTGCTCTAGGCATCTAGGAATGTAGCTGAATTATGTTTCTGTTGAAATAAAATCTGAATTCTACTGGGGAACCAAAATCAGATGTTTAACTATTTTTGCATAAAAACTTGACATTGTCAATATATATAGTGTATGTGAAATAAACAAAGATTTAAAAGAAACAATAGTATGTAAATAGAACTTTCTATAAAAAATAGAATTTTACATTTTCTGCTATAGAGTTTGTTTAACTTAAATATTCATGAGGCACAATAGTTTCACAACAAATCAAATATAATTAAATGATGCATTTTCACCACTTACAAAAGGTTTATTAAAGGTTTATTTGCTCATGCAAATTAAAGTTTTAGAGTAAAAATCCACATGAAACTTGGCACTAACAATTAAAAAAAAAATTGAAAGATTTCTCGCCTGACTCGCAGTATTTTGCTGTGTTTAAACTGCTCAGCTTCTCTTTTAGAATCTTTAATGAAAGCAGGGAGGAGGCTATTTATTTGCATAATAGGACATAATTTGCTGTGGTGAGGTTTTAATTATTTATAGGCTGTCTAAAATATTTAAAATGGCATCACTAAGGAGCATGAAATGCTGGCTAATGCCTTCATTTCAGGATTCCTGCCGATTCCTTTATGGGTCAAGCATTTTATTTGTATTTAGCATATTAGCATAGTAGCTTCAGAAACACAAGGAAAACAAATTTGTTCCAGTATGTTTGCAACTTGGGTTTTTCAAAACTGGCAAAGGTCATTGGGAGCAATCAAAGGTACACAACATGCCAGAGGGGGGCAGCCAGCTTGATCAGGTGTGTGAAATAGTTCTATGCAAGTACATCTGTATCATTATGTCTTTACTGCTCCACCTCTGTATGTAATTTTATACTTTATTTGCCTTTATTTCCACATTACTTGGATACATTGTATTATGTAGTGTATATATATTTTTTTTAATAGCAAGTTCTATTTAACTATTTGTATGTTTTAAATAGTTCCAAATTATTGATGCATCTTGAGGGATTTCGCTCACATAGTACAGCAAACTATGCGCCTTTGGTGTCTTCATTATTAAGTGTTGAAAGCAAGGACACGAGGGAGGAATAGGAGTTCTTGCTCCCAGGGAAATAAAATGATAGAGTTGATTTTCCTTGTGGTTTGAACATTAATGCGAGTATATGGAGAGAGACTCTCAGGTGAAATAAAATGCATTTTTAAAGTTAACTGGGTCCATTTCTACATAAGAGATGGAGAGAGGCACATGAAGCCAGAATATGGAGAAAAAAATCATTGGCTCAGAAATCTTCATGGGATCCTTGATGATCCCGTCATGTGGCATAGTAGACCCTTCCTTCCAGCCTGGTTAGAACCCTCTGGGTGGTCTTTTCCTGCAAGAACAGTGATCTCCCCACTAGTTTGGTGTTCCTGCCAGCGTTTTGCACAGGTCCTACGTTGGCCCCTCTGAGTGGGAAGGAGGGAAGCAGAGCAGGTCCTGCGAAGGCGCCTGCGATAGGAGGCCCCTCGTTACCGGCTGCTGAGCAGAGCTGCCCTCCCGAACCCCCCTTTGAGCCTGAGTGTCCAGCCAGCCTTGCCACCACTTGGCTGCCCACACATTTCGGCTGTAACTTGAATACAAATGCCCACACATTTGAATGCTGTAACTTGAATACAAGAATTAGCTTAATCCTCCATAATTCTACATGTAGGGAATCCTGACTACAATGACGACGTTAATAATGGTTGTAAAAACATAAACTCTTTCTTCAGAGAACTGCTTAAGAAAAAGCTTCTCCGTACTTCCAATATGCTTTATAGCAATGTAAGATAAGAAAACTGTGATAAAACTCATTTTATGAAACTAGTCAGTGAAAGAAACATTCCAAGAAAAAAATTCAAATTCTTGGAAGTATCGTGAAAATCATTTAATTAGAGAAAATGTATTATTAGAACATTTATTTTCCAAACAATTGTCTTTATTTCCTCCACCACTCTAGTCTCCAAGCATCTCCATATTTTATAATTTGACTATATATAAATAGTCAATTATATAAAATATAATTTCAGACTTATAGTCTGAAAGAAACTTCTAAGGTTTCTTTCAGGAACCTTTCTGTTCTGCCTTTATCTTGGAAGCCTTGTAGTGTGTCTTCCTAAATATTATATTTAATCTTTTCTTGTTTGACCTGAAATCTATTCTTTACTCATTCTCATTGCTTTTTCCAGTTCCTTAGTGACTTAAATATTTGATCAATGCAACGTTCAGCAATTAAGTATTTCACTTGTTAGCTTCAAGTAGAAGTATTAAAACATTGGTTTTGGGTTTTTTTTTCACCTGCTACACAAGCCTGTCCAGTTATCAGTTGCCATCATCATGCTATTTTTCTCTTACTTTATTTATCAAAAGAGAATCAAAAAAAATAACCTTGATGTGTCAGTTATCATTAATTTTATGCGATGCTTTCTAGAGATTCAGTTAAAGTTGTTACATATTTAACAAATGCCTCAGCAATTTTTCTAAGAGCTTCTGGGCTTCTGTGAATTACAGACTTGTCCTCAAAATTCCAGTGGTTTTGTGGCTTAAGGTAGCTAAACTTTCAATATCAGATTGTTCTAGGTGTCTGTCCTATCCACTTGGAACACATCAAAGTATGTCCCTGTCTTTTTTTTATTTTCATACCTTTTGCCTCTTAAGAGTAACATCAGTGTCCAAGTAATTTTCTGTGTCTATTTTCACATTTTTGAGAGCATGTCACCTGCTGGAGAAAGATTAATTACTTCTGTAATTTCTAGGAAATTTTGTTGTTTCTCTTCAGACACAAATTCTTAGGTTGCTGAGAGAGGTTGTGGATGCCCTGTCCCTGAAACTGCTCAGGTTGGATGGAGCTTTGGGCATCCTGATGTAGAGAGAGATGTCCCTGCCTATGGCAGGGGGATTGGACATAATGATCTTGAATGGTTCCTTCCAACCCAAAGCACTCCATGGATCTGATTCTGTGGCTCTTCTCTCTGTCAAGTTGCTAAGAAAAACATGTGACTAATTCTATTAATTTTCATCACGAAGCTATAGAATTCCACCTTGATTTTAAGCATTTCAAGGGAATTTTGAACCATTATTTTTCTTTTTTAATATACTATTCCTTCAAAGCCAGAGTTTGGAATCATGGTGACCAAAGATGTGCACCAGAATTTAAATTTGGCAGTGTTGATTTCATGGGTTTTTTCCATATAGAGTAACAAATTTTGCCCTGGAAAGGTGTAAGATGACAATAATTTCTATAATCATTTTGATATATCAATAAATTCCTTAGATACTTACTAGTTCTTTATTGTTCGTTTTTATTATTATTAGTTATCAAAGAGCATTTTGTCAGTTCTGGCAGATCATGGATAGATTACTTGAAACAGAAAATTAGCTATTTTATGGTAGACAAAAGAGACTATTAGCTGTAGCCAGGCAACTGACCTCAGTTTCCTAACTCCAGATGCTCTCCAGCAGTCAAGAAATGTTTCAGAGTCAATTTCCTTCTTAGCTTAATAGCAGCAATAGTTTTGGCCAATTAGCTACACAAATTTAAGAGAAGAAAATTTACATCAGGCAATCGAGTTTATTGCTCTGCGTTTTTATTCTCCTTAGGGTCTATGTAGTGACACCTACCCCAAGTACTGTCAGTGACAATTTTGTCTCTAGTCATAATTAAGAAAGTTGTGATTATCTTGTTAAAAACACAGAATTTTTGATTTCAACTCTGATAAAACATTTTATTATAATTATTCCTTTACAATGAATGTGATTATTCCACCAGACTTCTATCAAAATTGTTGTTGTTTTTCCTGGTGGAAGAACTTCTGTGCTGATTGTCTCTCTCCTTAGATAGTATGTTCTGTGGCTTAGAAACCAACCATTTTCTACTCTGTAGAATATATCTCAGGAAAATTTGGCGTAACTAAAAAAAAACAACAAAAAAAAAAGATAACACATTGGATATTTAAAAAAAAAATTTTGGGGAAAAAAGATGCTTTTTATGTAAAAAATTCATGCACAATTTCATTGCTGTATGTTTATAAAAATTGCTATTGCTTTGTTTATCTGCAGCCACTGTAAAAAATGTAGACAGTACTGAATAGAATTTGAATTTTTACCTTATTATTGAAGCTGCTCTTCCTCTTAAAAACTGTTTTTTGTTACTTTTCATATGATTTTTCTTTCTTTTGCATTAATTTTCTTAGCAATGTCCCATTTTTGAAATATTTTCATTCCCAGTATACCTTGGAAATTGCCCATATTGGATTGTGGAATCCGTAATATTAATGTATAAATTTGTGCCTTCCCTTTCCCCTTTTCTTGCTGCTCCAGTGAGGATGTAAACCTATAAATACCACATCTGGTAGGGAAAAAAAAGGATTCTTTGGAAATGAGAATCTCAGTGAATAACTGGATTTGCCTGGGTACTTTCGTGAACAGATGCAAGACCTTGTCATAGTAGTAATTCACTAGGCATTTACAGATTTGTTAGGCAATAAAAGCATTTCTAATTTTTTTTTGCTTATATAGTTTGTCAAAGTGTAAGATTTACGTGTCATAAAGGATGTTATTCTTGTGTTGTGATTTTTTTTTTAGCTATTACTCAAAAATATTGAATTGAATTGACCAGCAGTATTCTTGAATTTTTGTATTGGGAAGCAGGTTGAATAACTTACACCTCACAGGAATAACTGAGCTGTGTGCAATTTATTTTGCATTACAGAAGTTGAAAGTTGTTCTGTGTTTTAAAATGAGTACTCTATCCCACACAGTTTGACTCTGTTGACACAATGATAAAAACTTGGAGAAAAATTGATCAGAATGGATACTTGAAAATATAAAAATTCTAAGTTTAGTTTCAAAATTAGTTGACCTCACTTGACCAAAGGTCCCCTGTCAAGGTAATGAGAAATGGAGTAAGAATTTCAAATGTGCTCTCATGCTATTTGCTTAACATTTAGGAAATCACACAGTCGGGATGCTAAATTGATATTCGTTAGAATATTCAGTGTGAATGGAGTAAATGTTTGCCTGCCTGGATTATTTTCTAGTATTTCTCATTTATATTCTTGATTTATCTGATTTCTGTTTGTTAATTACAGATTTACAGATCTATTATTACAAAGTAAAATGCCACCATCATTAATATCTGATTAGGTGAATGTAAGTCAGACCCCTATGGCAATTAGCGTTATCCTAACTCTTGGAGCAGATGACAAAACCAATATCATGATGACATAACCAATACTGTGCCTGTTTAGAAAAACTCTAAAACACCCGAACTAGATACCTATAAAGTTATATTTAAAAAAATTGTTAGTGGCTTTTACTGTTTAATGAAATGGAAGACATTATGCAGCTTTTAACTTCATAGATTGATATTCACAGGATTTTAAGTCCAGTACTTTTTTTTTTTTTTTGCTGCATAGTTCAATTCTTATCCACTCTCATTGTTCAAACCCAATACGTTGCTTTAAATTTGAGCTTTTAGAATTAGCTTCATTGTATTCTTTTTCAATTAGGGTAGCTTCATTTACTGCTTAGGAGAAGCAATTACGTCTCCTAAGCAAGTGAAAAAATGACATTTAATTCCTTTAAGTTTACAGTTTATTCTGTGAGATAAATCACAGAACTTCCTTAAACTTTTCTGAAAAAAAATCTTTCTTGAAATGCACTTATATTTTTATGCAAGCCTCAAAATTTTTCTATTAGAACTGTGTTTGTTATGATCACATTTTAAGGTTGAAGAGCCTTGGCAAGTGTTGGATTTTCTGTTTTATCTGAGCAAAACCATTAAAAAATCTGTTCTGTGTGAAAGTCCAGAAACATGGATGAACTACAGCCTGATTTTTTTTGTTTTGATGAATCATAATTTGCAACATGTGAGAGGATTGTAGAGGCTTTCTCTGTCCAGAACTAATTCTGTCACTTTGTGAGGAAACAACAGAAGCAGAAAAACAAGATGTTAATTTTTTCATTCATATCTTTACTGAACATTGCACAGGGGCATATAAAGATCCAAGATTAACTAATTTTGGTTGTGTTTTGTAAGCATGGTACCTATTGAATTATATGTGTACCAAATTGAAGAGTTTTTAGGGGTTGTGTCCCTTTGCTACCTTCACTATTAATATCAGTCATATTTACATATGGGAATTATAGGAATTTTACTACATTTTAAGTTGTTACTTTTATGCAAATTCAAAAATACTTTCTTTCCCTTCAAGGAAGAAGAGCAGATAATAACTGTCACAGAAGATTCACTAACCTCCACTGATCCCATAGCATAGCATTTGATTGATTACAGAAAATATTTTATTAGAATACAGGGGTAGAAATTCCTCAGGGCACCATTTTTCCTGACAAGAAATACATTCTGTTGTCAAGATAACACACTTGTAAAGTTTGCTGCTTTTTGGCTGGGGTAGAGTTAATTTTCTTCACAGTGGCTAGTATGGGGCTGTGTTTTGGATTTGTGCTGAAAACATTGTTAATATTACAGAAAGGTTTGTTATTGCTGAGCAACACTTGCTCAGTATCAAGGCCTTTTCTGCTTCTCACCTCACCCCAGAGTGAGGAGGCTGGAAGTTCCCAAGGACTTGGGAGGAGACACAGCCAGGACAACTGACCCAGGAATATTCCATACCATGAGGTGTCATGCTTGGTATATAAAGTTCTGAGAAGAAGGAGAAAGACAAGAGAGACTGTTTAGAGGGATGGCATTTGTCTTCTCAAGTGACTGTTAAATGTGATGGAGCCCCTCTTTCTTGGAGATGCCTGAACATCTGCCTGCCCATAGGAAGTGGTGAATGAATTCCTTTTTCTGCCTTACATGTGTGTGGCTTTTGCTTTCCCTATTAAACTGCCTTTATCTCAACTCACAAGCATTCTCACTTTTACCCTTTCAGTTCTCTCCCCTGTTGCACCAGCAGGGAATGAGCAAGCTGCACAGGTTGCCAGAGGGGGTTAAACCACCACAGTCCTTGCACCAAAGAGACTTCTGGTTTAACCCCAGTGGGCAATCAAGTGCCACACAGACTAGAGCTCACTCCCCCTCACACTTCCATCCCAGTGTAATGGGCAGGAGAATCAGAAAGGAAAAGAAAATAAAGCCTGTTGGTTGAAATAAGAACAGTTTAATTATTTTTAAACATTAAATATAATAATAAAATACTAAAAGCAACAATAATTGTTAAAAAAGGACAAGGAGAGAGGAAATTAAAATCCAAGAAAAACAAGTGAAACAGTGCAACTGCTCACCACCAACTGACCAATACCCACCTTGTCCCTGAGCTGCAGTCAGCCCCCTTTTCACGTGACTCCTCATGTTTATATATGAAACATGACATTCTGTGCTGTGGAATATCCCTTTGTGCAGCTTACATCAGCTGTCCTGGTTATGCTGCCTCTCAGTTTCTTGTGTGCCTCCTCACTGGCAGAGCATGAGACACTGAAAAATCCTTGATTTAAGGTAAGTACTGCTTAGTAACAACCAAAACCAATGTACCAACATTAGGCTCATACTGCATCCAAAGCACAACTCTCTCCTGAGAAGATTACTTCTATCCCAGCCAAACCAGGACATATAACCAGCTATACCTTTCTCACACTACCAGCACAGTGTCACTATAGTTGTCCAAACATTGGCAACTATTTTACCATAATTGTCTAAATAGCTGTCAAGTAATGCCCTTCCCCTAAGTAATTTATAACAAGTTTCAGTACAGAGTTCTTTCAAAAAAATTAATTTCTTTCTATTTTCTAATGATTATGTCTATTGTAAAGATCTCAAGCTTAAATGTGATTGTATTATTACTCTTTTATATTATCATTTGTTCCCCATCTCCTCAAATTTATTTCTTTTTTCAAAGATTATCAGATTTCTACACTTCTGTGCTAAAAGACCTTACATCAATAGCTGCTGTTCCTCTAAAAATACCAAGAGGTATTCCTCTGTGGCTTCATGTTACAGGCATATTTCCTACAGCAATACTTATCATCTGTAGTTTTTTAAATATTGAAAGGTTAGAACAGCAGTAAGAAACATCATGACAAAATGGTACATAGCAGATACTGTTGGCAGAGTTACTGTTGGTAAGCTCTTTTGAAAAAAAAATGGTACCTAAAATAACTGTACTTCCTGAATATATCCTAGAAATTAGATGAAGATAACATTGAGAAAAATACAGTGTTACCAGTGTGAAACATTCAGAAATCATGAGTCTACTCTAAAATATGTTAAGCTTGAAATTTACTGTTTTATCTATGCGTGTGTGTATACTATATACATATGTATTTGTGTGTCTGAGAGGTAGAGAGTATCTTTAGATTATGGAAATGTTAATTTGCCTTCTGCTATTGAGAAGAAGAGGTACACTTGAAGCACACTAGCAAGTATTTTTAAAGAAAAGCTAATTTTGGTAACATTATGGCTCCAAGGGTCTAGTCTTAGCATAAATACCACTGTGTTTACCAATAGTGCTAACATTGCTTCATGAATGAGAGATTATCTTCTGTGCTCTGTGACAATCAGAGTTTATTTGCATGTGCTCTACAAAAATCTGCATTATGTATCATTATTCTAAAGTTGTTATGGGAGGGAAAAACCTTGCCAATTTGTAAATTTATTTCTGTGAGATGAATTCATATGCCTCTGCTCCAGTGGCACACTGAAATACTAATTTAATTTTCCTGCAGCAGGAAGGCTTTATACATCTCAGAGAACTTTTTGTTCAGGGAAGTTGGCATTTGGAGGTAGAGAAAGATGAGAATTATTTTCAGCCTGAAGCTAAAGAGCTCCTGGCTGTAGTGTGCACAGTGGATATAGTCATTGACATACTTGCAGCCATCCTAGCAGCTGGTGTGTTCTCCTCTGCATCAGATAAGCCTCTGTGGGCTATTTATAGAAAATGTGTAGGATCTTTCTGTTGTTATGTCTTTCACACGCCCTCCTCATTCTGGTAAGCTGCATCATGGGCCTAGACTGCTAATGGTGAGTGAATGAGGTAGATGAGTGGCTCTTCGTCCCCAGTGGGACAGGCATGGCACACTTTCTCTGTAGTTTTGTGGGGCCACTGCCCTTAATTCTTTCCACTGCCGAACCTGGCCCTTCCTTTAATGCACCTTTGCAGTAAATTGTGCTTACCCATTCTGTGTTTTATGGGTGCAGCTGTACGTGCTGTTGTCCACTGGTGAGGTGCATACTGCTAACCTACTCTCTTGGGAGGTGTGATCCTGCAACCATAGTGTCAGAGTCTGTCTGAATCTCTCTAATTTACAGGACAATGTACTCAGTGATTTAGGCTTTATTTTATGAGCTCATTAAGAAATACAACAAGAGCAAACAATGGCCCAGACTGGTCTCTTGGATGAATTCACTTACCACTAAATTCATGAGGTTTCATAACTTATAACCCATAGCTCTTAATTCACGCACGTGTGAGGAAAAATTTGTTACCTAGCCAACAGTAAGAGTGCTGATTCATCCTCCTTTGTCACAATGCAGGCACCTCCTCACACGGGGAGGCTGGAAATATTCAGCAGTCCAGCTGCTGTTAGATCATCTTCTTAAAAAAGCTTTTTTGAGTAAGTTATTCATACTTTTCAGCCTTGAAATTCGGTCTATACTATTTCTGTAAATTAGTAGATTCTGAGGAAACTGCTGGAGAATAAATATGCAAAAATGATGGCTGCAGGTGACAGCAATCTGCAGGTGATAATGTCTGCATTATGGCTTTTTAGCTCTTTCAGGCCACCTGTCCTGCCTACATGGTACTCTCAGTTTGACCTAATGGCGCTGCTTCCAGCATATGTCAGCATGAGCTGCATTAGCCAAAATCTGAGCAGTGGCTGAGTGAGCAGTCACTTGGCTGTAGTTCCTCTTTTACTGATGGCAATGAAACAAAGAAATAGAGTTTCTTCAGCTCTTTGAAGTTAGATATCTACTGTTGTTTTGGACATTCTGGAATAGCAAAGAATCCACACATGGGTGTGGGAAGTGATGCAATGTATGGGGAATTAATTTTCTGTGGTTGTCATTGTAAAATGATTTTACAGTACAGTTTTAGGTAGTTTTAGTTTCTTCCTTCTAAAAAAGTGCTTTTAATTTTTCTTTGCCTTTGATCTCACTGACTAAAACGGGTAAATATGAGCTTATCTTTAAGCATACAGTTAAGTACTGCAGAATTTTAATACATGTTTCAGAAATACTGCTAGATTTTGTTGCTAACAGTAGGAATCACAAAAAACCTTGAGGGGAGAACTTGATATGTGATTTTGTTAGTACTCAATCCCTCCCCAAGTCCCTCCATCTGTTTTTGAGTACCTGAACTTTACTACTGTGTATCAGATGATGTGCCCTATACTTAAGACATGTGACTGTAGGGCCTATATACTCATATGGTATATATCATAGAAATAAGACATATAGCTCTTGAATTACCGAGATTGCTTTAAGTATGCTTTAAAATGGTGGTTCTGTTTTTCATATTTGTCAGTTTTATTTAATTTCAAATAAAAATATTTTGTAAAAATATTAGTATACTGCATCTTTTCAGTTAGATTGATATGGTGTTTAAATTTTTTTTGCTACCAATATTGAATTTGATTAATTTTTAATCTCATAAGTTTACATTAAGTAAAAATATCTCACACATAGATAAAAGACAAGAGTAAATAATTAAATAAAATACCTTTATGATTAGCAGCACAGTTGAAGTGATGACATAAAAGTACACTTATGATTTGCTTAGTCTTTAAAAAGTTTACTAAATGTTAGAACTGCTGAAGGAAGTTTAATGTAAAAGCAGGAAGTGCAGCTACATATGCATATGTGTTTATAGAAAATAATTGTTTGGATCAATGAAACAGTGAATAAAATATTTGAATTTTTATTTTGTACAATTTTACATAATTGGGTTAATAAAAGCTTTATCTATAAAAGTGTAAAGAGATGTGTATAACAATATTATGGAAAAGATCAAATTATCATCATTTGAGGGATTAAGGTCTTTTTATTTCACAGCTGTTCAATTTGTATAATTCTATAGCTTTTAAAATATTCTTTGTTCTCAGTGTTAGTTTATAATATTCTTGTACTATGGTTAGGAGATAATAATTAAAGAATTTATTCAGAGTTCACTGGCTGCTTTGTCAGAGAATTGTGGCTTATGTTCTTTTCTATTAGAGAGGTTTGGGAGTACTTAGCTAAACAAATCATAAGTAGCTCATAGCACTTGTTTGAAATAAAGCCTCCTTACCACTGTAATTACAATATGTAAGATGTTAGTGTGATCATAGCTAAGAGAAAAGAAAGAAAAATGTGTGCTTTTACACTAATTAGGAGAAAAAGCAGACTTCTATTTTTTATTAGTTTTTCATTGGAAGGTAGTTAAACACCAGCTTGATTTTGCTCTGTACATCCTTTTATAATTAAACCTCTTGTCATTTGTTAGTGGTGGTAATAATAATATTGTTAATTTATGTGGAGTCCTGAGAAAATAATATTTTGCATTAAAACCTTATTCTGATTTCACTGTGAAACTTAAAGTTAGTCCTTTCCCAGTCATAACTTTTAAAAATTTTTCAAAAAAAAAAGCCAGGTTTTTTTGTTGTTGTTGTTGTTTGTGCAAAATTTGCTGTCTAGGAATGTAGACAGATACAGATATTTTATACCAGAAACAGATAGAGAGTGTATGTATTGGTTTTGAGTAGGGATCTGGTTTTTTCAATTACATCTTATTTTTAAGCAGCGTTACTTACATGCATACAAAACCCTGTCAGTGTGTCCTTATTGATTAGACAGAATATTCATCCTGTCGTGGTAGTTCAGTCCCACAGGATCAGCACATGCAGGATGAGGAATCTCAGGAAATGAGACTCTGAAACAAATCCATTAGGTAGACCTTAGGATAGACTACTCAGTGTTTCATCCACATTTTCAACCCTGAGTGGATTAGTGACCTTAATTACTGTTACCAGTCTGAGCAATCAAAATGCTCTTCTTACTCAAGGCCAAGTTTTTGTCCATTCAGTTTTTTTTTTCCACAGAAATATTTTTGACAATAATGCTAGAATTTGTAAAACCAGAGTGTTGAAAGACCACTGGCAGCAGTAAAATACAATAGGAGAAGCAACAAAAAGGCAACATTATAATTAATGAGCTGAGGTAAGAACATTTGCGTTTCTGCTTTTTCTGCTGGAGGATTCCACAGTGCTAGGCCATTTATCTCCAGAGAATACTACAGCTATGCAAGAGAGAGATCTGTCTCCATTCCAAAAGTCACAAATTGGACGAGACCACTTCCCCTACAAACTTTTGAGAATTTATTTTCTCTGATTGATATTGATATTTTTAGCAACACTCATGCTGATCCTTCCAGTGATTAATGTGAAGAAAATGAGTATTTATTGATGATTGCCATTATGAGATATGTTCGATACTTTCTTTTATATTGTAACAAATTATTGGAGTTGCTAAGTGACAGCTGTGATTATACAATTCTCACAGAGATTTCGAAAGACATGCTTTCCTTATGTGTGCAATATTGTACAGCTGAGTAACATGAAGCTTTGTTAATTTTAGCATAATCTGAAACATTTTCTGCCAAGGTTTACCACTGTTTGTTCTGACAGTTAGAATGTGCTGCCTGCTTATCAAAGACGCCTTCAGAAATATTACTATCCTCTCTATAAAGAGCTTTATTAAAATAAATTAAGCCAGGCTGAGAAATTGCTAGAATTAAATTTATGAATACCTTTATTTCAGCTCCCCTGTGCATGTGCATTAGAGCAGTTTTTGAATACAATCATTCTTTTTATTTTCTTTAACAGGTACACAACACTATTTATGTATGAAATTACAAAGATTATTTCAGGAAAAAGTATTTGTTATTCAGTTTTTGCTTTCCCACACTGCTTACACTGTGTCAACATGTCATATTTATTGTTTATTATGTAAAGGATGCTTTGAATACAAAATGGTTGATTCCTTAATAGGAGAAGTGTGGCTGTTGTCATGTAAGTTCTGAAGTACTTCATGACATTAGTAACTCTGTAATAAACATAAAATTTATAAACTCATTACTTGTGAGGGTAAGGGATAGTCTATTTCACAAGTAAAGAGCAGAGAAACAGGGAAATTAAATGCAAAACCATACTAAAAATTTAGTTCATGAAATTGACCTGTATATAGCATTTGCTTTTTTATGTTACCTAACTTTATATTTGGCTTCAATTTTTCACAGTGAACCTGTTGACACTAGTTGCTCTCGTGTTGCATGGCAGTTTCTCAGAAATTTAAGCTTCAGCTACCAAATGCACTGTATATGCCCTGAACATAGGAAGTAATAAAAGAAATAACAGTACTTAATAAATCTTTACTACTACAGACTGTTTTAATGAGGAGATGACTGTAGAATGCAGTGGTAATCAATTTCCCACTCATGGGCACCTGCTGATAAAACTTATATCACTGACCATTCATTTGTTCAGGTAGCTCATACTGTGAAAGAGTTAAGTGTTTTGGGTAAAAGATTTGGAAATGCTCCCTGGTGGGCAGGCACCAGGACCTTATTGCATTTCTTTTCTTCAATACGTTTGTGTCTTGCACAGGAATTGGGCAAACATTAAGAGTTCTGGGATCACATGTAGATAGTCCAGTTCTCAAAAGCCAGGAGTTCAGTGCTGATTCTTGAGGAGTCTCAGAATTGAAAACAGTTGACAGTTATGGCTGTGCGCAATGGAGTTTTCTGCTTCTCCTGGAAAACACAGAAATTTGCTCAGGAGTCTTGGGACAATTTGAGCAGCTCGGGTTTGGCCTTGCCAGTCTTTTGAAAATGTTTGAGAAATTATCTTAGAAATCTTACTGTGACCAGGGTATTTTTTTTTTCCCTGTACCCCAAGTTGCATTGTATTTACTGGAAAGCAATCACTTGACTTCAGCTTTTATTAAGTAGAAGCTCTATCTGTGTATTTAATTTTGAGCTAGGAATATGATTTGAATCAAAAATATTTAACATTATTTTCTTTCTTGGGCTAGAAATGAAGCATTCTATTTCATCTATGAGTGGGAGGTTGCATTAGAATATGATGATTTTTGGTTTTGCATTTCCATGTAAGTGACTTTATCACTATGTCCCTTTAATTACTACAATCAGAAAATAGGACTCTAATGAATTTTCTTATTCTTGGTTAAGAAAATTCTAGCTGTAAATGCTAGTAGAATATACAGTACATAAAAATCTACTTCACAAAGGCAATGAATAATACTTTTCCATCCTGAAATTCAAAATTAAAAAAAAAAAATCATGTACTGTGTGTATTTTAGCAAGGATATTATGTGGGGTTTAGCCATTAGAGAATCACTGGGGCATTGAACTTAATTTTCTTCTCTTCACTGTGCAACTATTAAAACTTCTTATGAAATACCACAGGCTCTTAAGTCATGGGTGTGTGTGTATGTGCACTTTATTCCAGCTCAAGATATTTCTTTGTCTGACTTACATAGAGTACTTGCTCTAGATCTGTTCTATTCTACTTCTAACTACTTGTAGTGATATGAAGAAATGACAGGTGAGAACTGAAAGATCAGTCAACTGCTTAATAGTGATTAATTTTTATGCTGTTTATTTTGTTGTAAAAATTCCTTAGCATTGGCATTGCTCTGGAAGTGTATATCCATGCCAGTACTTATAGGGTAAAGATGTTACAGTGAAAGCAATCCCATTCCTGATGCATTTCTGGTAACTCAACTTTCATCCAGATGCCTGCAGAAAGTTATCTGGTAGAAACCAAAGCAGTTGGGTGTTTCTTTTTTTTTTAATTCACAGTTAAGTATTAATTTTAATGCTATTCCATTAGGTGAACAGAGTAAAAAAAGTGCGTAGGGTTTTGAAATCTGAGATTCTGAAATATATATCCCATTCCAACAGAAAGCAGAAAAACTTTAGAACCGAATTCACACTTCCAAAGAGGTGGATTATTTGAGATACTATGTCAAAAGCATATAATTTATGGTGAATAAACCTTTTAATTTAATAAAGAAAACACAAACAAAGCATGCTGATTATTCTAAGGAGTCTGAAACTATTACAAGTATTCTTATTTGTGTGATTTAAATGTGCTTTAAAATAGTTTGCTTAGCCAAATGTGTCAACTTCATTTAGGTTCATTTTTGTGTTAATTCTATGATTTCTTGAAAAGTTACAGAATCAAGACATATTATGCATTCATCATTTAGGTAATTTATAGTGCCATATCTATAATTTACTATGTAACATCATAATGAAAATCATTGCAAAACTCTATTGGATAATTTACAGATAATATTTTGGTCTTTGTGATGCAATCAAGAAAAATTAAAAGAATATCAAACCTTCAAGTCAAGCACTCCAAATTTAGAAAATACTGAAACTGAAACTGTTGTGGCCTCTGTGGTTTAGCTTTTTTACATGTTTCTGTGTTAGGAAATATCTATCCCTATAGGAAAATCCCTTTATAATCCCTATAGGAAATTCTCTGCTAGTGACCACAAAAAAATCTAGTGAGAGCTGCCACCCTTAGCAGTCTGAGGTAGCAGCATCTCGACAGCTGAAGCTGTGACTGAGCATTTCAGTCCTGAAGAAAACAAAGTAGCTTGATTTACTCCAGACAATGGCAGAGTCACCATCCCTGGAGATGGTCAAGAAATGACTGGACATGACATCTGGTTCTGTGATTCAGTTTACAAGGTTGAACTAGATGATCTTGGAGGTCTTTTCCAAATTGCAATAATTATATGATTCTGTGACAGGACAAGGAGTGGCTTTAAACTGAAAGCAGTTTAGAATTAGAAAGGTTTGAATTAGGAAAAAATTCTAGACTGTCAGGGTGGTGAGGCGCTGCAACAAGTTGCTCAGAAAAGTGGATGCCCAATACCTGGAAGTGTTCAAAGCCAGGCTGGAGAGGCATTGAACAGCCCGGTTTAGTAAAGGTGTCCCTGCCCATAGCAGGTAGGTTGGGCCTAGAGGATCTTCAAGGTCCCTGCCAATGCAAACCATCTACAGTTCTTTGATTCTATGCTTGAGAATAGAAGAAAATAGAAGATGTAGTATGATGAGTTACATTATGAAAAATGAGCCTTTAAGTTAGGCTTCTAGGAGTTCAAATGCATTCCTTGGTCATTAGTGCATGGAGTTAAACTTTCTCTCATCTTGTGTGAGCTGTCTTATCTGTCTCAGATACCTAGACTGAACTTTTGTTGAAAGTTATGTAACTTCTGTAATTTCTGCATAAAATTCTGTTCTAGTTAAAGTCTAGGGTATCCGAGCAAAACTTCTCTGTTTCTCCTCTTTGCACTAAGCAGAACATTTATTTCTGAAGTATGTATGCACCTAGAGTGTACTCAGAGGGTATATGCCAGTCACACCCCCTCAGTTTTCTGCTCGCCATCTGTATCTGGGGAGTTGAGCCTTCTGCCTGGAGCCTTACTTGTGTTACTGAAGCCTGTGTGGTATTTTTCTCAAAAGCCATCATACCTTTAGCAACACTTGTCAGCCTTAACATGGGCTAAAACTCTGTGCAGCTTGCCACCTCACTGAAGGCAAAAAGTTGCATACAGGGTACTTACCAAGGTAGGACATAAGTGGCCACAGTTTCTGCTGTAGCATGCAGGCAGGTATGGAAAATGGGCTCCAGGTTGCAGAACAGGGTCAGAGTCTAAAGCCAGTAGTTTACAAGCCACTTAGGTACTTCGGAAAATATTGCAATTTTTCTTCTTGAAATTGTTGTCTTTTCTTTCATAAATGAACATCTTCAAGAACATCTTGTATTCAGATATCTGCTTGGCATTTGCTATGAAAATAATACAGTTACAGATTATCTACTGTGCCAGACTATTTCTGGCTGTTTTGAATAAATTTATTATGTATTTATGTAGAATTTTCAATTTCTATTGTTTTGAGTCACTATGTAAAAACCAATTTCTTAATGCTGAAACAAACACATACACATCCATCCATCTATACACACACATATATGTACATAGGTATGTGTGAAAATAAAAAAGGTGTTTGCAATTAAACTGGAAAACCAATAAAATGAATTCTCAAGTTCTGCATTGTGTCTGCAAGATTTCATTGCAGAATGAGTGAATGTGTATTTGCAACTTAATTCTAAGAGATTACAGCTGTTTTAATACTATTTAGTGGGGAAGATAATGTGCATTTTATCCAGCTTCGTAAACTTAAAATAATTTTTGACCTTCATATAATACTATTTAGTGGGGAAGATAATGTGCATTTTATCCAGCTTCGTAAACTTAAAATAATTTTTGACCTTCATATATTTCTAAAGGATGATGCCTTGAATATATATATACACATAGATTCCTATTGCTAGCCCATTTTAATATGCCTATGCTAGTACCAAAGTTTTAGGAGCTTTTGCTTTTTGAATGTGACACAGAATGATAACTTCCCTTTAAGACTGGTGTAACTACTGATGGAAATTGTGCTGCTTAAGTTAACTGCTTGATAATATGTACAAATAAAATGCATTTACTATATTATTTCTAAGAAAATAAAGGAAACCTACTGAATCATTTAAGCCATGAAACTGAAAACAGAACACACGGAATTTGTGAGAAAGTATTGTCTCAAGTACATAGTTCCCCATTGTATAAATTCCCAATTACCACTTTAATTTCTGAATTCCATGGATTAAGCATGGTTACACCCATTCTTTTATGTGCTCTGTAGTATGGTGGATGAATATATTACCCTAGCAGGGACCAATTCTGTAGAAGTGCATCTTTGTAGAATTCTGTAAAACTTTACCTTTGGTCCTGAAATATAAATGTAGCTATGTCTTCTGTCTGATATGAATTCAGATCTTCAACAGATCTTCCAGGCTCATGTTTTTGGCTATATGGTGATCTCACAATAGAAGTTTTGTTTTGTTTCACAGAAGTTGCATTTTGCCATCAAAGAGCATAGCTTTGTTCAAAGAGAACTTTTTTCTTTGCTCAAAGAGCATTTACTTTTGAAAGTCTGTTCACATGACTTCATTGTGAGGTTGTGACTTGTATTATTTTATTCTTCTGACATTTTTTACATAACTTTGATATAGATCCTTGCCAGAAAGTACTTTTTTTGTGAAAATAAAATACTTTATCAGTACCTTAGACAAAATTTCAAACTGAAAGTAGGGCCAACATAAACATTATCTTTTTATACTTCAGAAAACTGGTTTATATCCACATGAAGCTTTTCAATGAAAGTCAACAGGAATTCAAAGCACCTCAATCAAAATACTAACCAATAGTGAAGGAATTTGTTATTTATCCAGCTATACTGAAGATTCTCCAGTTCAAAACTAGTACCATTAAACCGCTTAAATTTCTGAATGTCTTTAAGTTTTTGAAGAAGGTGATCATCAGCCAACTTCATTAACAAGAATATAAACAAAATGTGATTTATATGTAGATACCTCAACTTAAGTTTATGAGTCAGTTTGTCTTAGTATATTACACTCCCTGTAACTGCATCTTTTGTGTGGTAATTGTAATACTGGTCATCGTTCCTTTCAGAATCAATGGTCATTCTAGGAAATAAAATCAATAAAATGATAGCAGTCTCAGATAATGGTTAAAAAACCTTGATCTTACAGTTAAAAAAATCTTTTTCACAAGGACAAGTATGTTAAATGAATTCTGGGCTAAAGGAGATTGTTTCCTAAGGTGTTAACATAATTTCATACTCAAAACAAATGTAGAATCTAGCAAAAGGCATCCCATTTAACAAGACTTCAACAGGATGTTGAGTAATTTAGAGTAATTAAGACTCCCAAATTAATGTACAATAAAATACATCATTCATCAGTATTGGGCAGTCTTTACTTAGGTCTCCTTTGTCGCTTCAGTTTCTGATATATCTAATATTTTTTAGCATGAGTGGTCTTCTGCTTGGTGTTTGTGCATCTGTGTTAAGCTCCTCTGATGCTATCGATTTCACTTCTTTTCCCATGACCTCTTCTATAGGTATTTGAGTTCTTTTCACTTTCTTTCTGCACTAAATTTTAAGTCTTTAATTGCCTACACCACCATCCACTAATCTGTTACTGTAGGAGTGCCAGCACAGCCCACCCTTGACAACAAATGTTAAGACAAGGATGTGGGTGTGAAGAGGGGCACCCAAAACTGTCTGAGGGGGTGTTTGCTTAAATGCTAACCAGGAAACTCTGAAGGGATTTCTGAAATAAAGGAGTCAGCTTTAAAAGAAATATGTGAAAGGAAAACCTTTGGCATGCGGGGAGATACCTTGCAGTGGTGGTGGTTGGACCTCCTTCCTGCTGCAAGTCTTCCATCATGGCACTATGAGATAAAACAAGTAGGGACTCACACCTTGGGGATGTGTGTGTGTGTGTGTGTATCCTCCATTTGTGCTTTCACACCAAAATAAGTTAGCAGCCTGTGGGGAGAGACACAGCTTCACACAGAGCTAGAGCTCTTCTCTCCCTCACACAAGGTTTGGGCAACCTGCCCTCCCCAGGGAGGATGTTGTGCTTGTAAGCCGTGTACTGTCTATGTTCCCATAGTTCTGTGGGTGTGATTGCCCTTAGAACCTTGTGGGATTGAGTAGAGAGGGGTTTTAGAAATTAAGAGGTGTTTATCAACATTTTGTAAGTGTCCAATATTGTATTTTGTCTGTTTTAGTTAATAATGAATGCAAAATTCATTGATTGTTAGTTCATTATTTCTCATTAATAAATCAAGAAAGATAATTAAATTCTTATTTTAGCTATGTAAATGGAACAGTTTTTTCCTGAAAAATTACCAATTTTTTGCATCCAAATTACATCCTAGAAGTAGTTGTAATACAATTTGCACTTAAAGTGAGATTTACGTGTGAAATCAAGATGTTTTAGTCTAATTACAGGTCTTAACAATCTAAACAGAGAATTATTAACCTGTTCAAAAAGATTCTTCTAGGTTCTTATATTATAAATTATTCAGTTTTTACAGCTTATTTCTGGTAATTCCATTTTAAACTCCTTTCTGGTATTTGTCCAGCATCTCTGTTATGCTCGGGCCTCCACTACTTTTCTTGGTCCTGAGGCTGGTGGCTTGGAGAGTCAGGGAGAGAGTTGATTGTAGGAGTAATTAGAATTTTATAACTTTAATTATGATTCTTTTGGAAACTTTCCTTGTAACACAAAACCTCTGGCTTGTTACAAGGGATGTTTTGTTTCCCCTGCTGCGGGGAAACAAAACAGAGATCTAATGTTGTCTTATATCATTCTCTTCATCTTGTCATCACTTTGTAACAGTGAGGTGGACCTTCAGGAGATACTGTTATCTTTTGTGTCCAAACTTTTAAATTTAAGTTTTTGCCCTTTTTTTTTTTGCCCTGGCAGATGGTTTATCCATGTAGCATTTGTGTAACCAATTTTTTTTCCTGTTTGTTTGTTTTCTTCTTGTTGTCAGAAAGGTTTCTAATAGTGATAGAATCAGCATTAATGGGACCTAGTCAGATAATCTGATTGTAAACATCTTGTTTCAACAAGCAGTGCTTCTGTTTTTAAATGCCTCAACCTTTAAATTGATATTATCAAATAGGGATCAAGTTTCATCACTAAGTTTGATAATCCATATTTTTCAACATTTTTAAAATAATTTTGATACCATTTCCATAAAAGTGTTAGATTGAAACATAGGATAAATTCTTGCTTTCTTTAAAAAAAAGGTAAATGAATAAATATGAAAGCAGTGGTGTAGTCATGTTTATTATATATCCTGTAAAATACAGGTCCTTTTGCAGTAGCTACATGGTATTCTCCAAAAATGCTGTGTTTGGATAGTCAGAATAATAACTGGTAGCCATCTGATTCTTCTGATGACAGAGGTAGTGCCATATCTATATCAGTCCATGTGTGCTACCTCAAAAGTGTCTTTTGTGTTTCTGTGTAATACCGTGGCATTTTCAATATTTACATTCATTATAGGTATTTTTTTTTTTTTTCATTTTATGTTGTCTTGTCTGCTTTCCTTCACTTAGTGTTGGACTATCAGGCTACTTCTTCTATCCTGATTCATGTCCCAGAAAAATTAAGTAAAATATACCTATATATTTTCAAATTGTTATTTCATCAACTGAACTTACCTTCATCAAAAAATAAAAATCTTTTAACACCTTCAAAGAGGTACTATAGTTTCAGAGGATTTGGGCAGGGCCAGAGTCTTCAGCAGCTCCAGCAGCTCTCATGTTCTCTACCTTACTGTCTATTCCTGTACTCCTGTGCTGGACACACTCCTAGTTTCACTTCTGGATCTGGTATTGGGGAATATTTTGTGTGCTATTTAATGGTAAATCTAGGGTGGATGGTAAATCAAAGTTGAGTTTTTACTGCAACAGTAGGTGGTTAGGAAAGAAAAGTAAGGTGTTTTGATAGATGGGGTCGTTGTGAACCGAGAGCAGGACCCGGCGCTTGGCCTTGTTGGTCTCGTTCCATCAGTTCAGCCTGTCCAGATCCCTCTTTAGAGCCTTCCTACCCTCCAGCAAATCAACGCTCCCACCCAGCTTGGTGTTGTCTGCAAATGTACTTGAGGGTGTGGTCGATCCCCACATCCAGTTCATTCACAAAAACATTAAACAGGGCTGAGCCCTGGGGGACACCACTGACGACCAGATGGCAACTGCATTCAGCACCACTCACCAGCACTTCCTGGGTCCTGCCATCCAGCCTGTCTTTAGTGTGTATCTCTTTTGATTTTTGCTGAACATGCGAGCAAATAATGAAATTAAATTAAGGTCTTCCAATTGCTTTCAGAAAGTAATAATTTAGATGAGTAAATTCTCTAGTGAAACAAAGCTTCTTCGACTGATTCAGCAAGACTCGTGTTATAGCTGAATCCTAAATGTTTTTGAAAGAAGATATTCCACCATTTAGTACTCTTTTTATTTCCTACTTAAGAACTGCTGAACTAAATATTGCTCAAAGCACTAATAAAGCCGTAATAGAAAATGTGTTATGTATTTATTTATGACAAACATGTTAATTTGCAGTATGTATATTGGCTGGAAGTGCAGCCAATTCTTTATTTCTTAAAAATTAAGAAAGCTAGTAACAATTACCAGGGCTAATAGACAAATAGGTAACCATAGAGTGAATGACTGTAACAGGCAGATTACTCCCATTTATTAACTTAATATAACAATGTAATCAACAAATTTTCCAAATGTAACAGCCAGTAATCAAATTAGATCTTTGTTTTATAACATAGTTAACAGTCTTCATTGGCACATCATACATTTACTCTGAAGTCATGTCAGCAGTAGCTGAAGTAATTTAATTTTTTTCAAATAAAGTATTGATTATTAATTTTGTAGATATACAAATCATTTAGTTAAAAAAGTTTGAGAGTAACTGTGTATGCAGTTTTTTCTAAACTATGCTTTAGAGCTACTGTATGGCTCATAATACACTATGGCTTAGGTAAGTCTCATCTCCCATCATGTTTCTTTTCTGATTAGTCTAAGCATAATAGGCTATAGTTATCCATAACACAGTTGTTAGAGCAAATGAACATGGTATTCAACTCAAATAACAAAAGAAATATTCTACTAATATAACTAATCAACCTGGAGATAGATAGATAGATAGATAGATAGATAGATAGATAGATAGATAGATAGATAGATAGATAGATAGATATCAGGCATAAATATTTTTTATCTTTGTATTTCAGATATGATCTTAATGGATTTGTGTGTCTGTGTAAGTTTCTCAGCCTTCTTTGGCTTACCTTTCACAACATTTAATTTCCTCTCTTTCTTACCCGTGAGCTTACATGGGGAGAAGCTGTCACTTAAAGGCAATGCCCACATAGACATTTTCAACTTCACTTGCCTAATTTTTCAGGCAGAAAGAAGTCCATTCTGCTTGTGCACTGAGCCATGAAACCAGATGGCTGCAATTAACCCAGCAATGAAATGAAGTATGATATCTTAGGCTCTGCAATGTGATAACACTCCCTGGTTTCCTCTGGCACAGTGTATGAATGAACACACTAGAAAAACTGTGTAAACATTCCCTTAGATGAACTGTGTTGTAAGATACTTAAATCCTTCACATCTGTAGACCATGCAGAACTCTAAAGTTCACTGAAGGGAGAAAAGGGGCTGTGTAGGACTACGTAATTGAAAACCTACCTAGGTATTCTGAAACCCAGGCATGGTGAACTGAACCAAACAAAAAAAGAGCTGCATATGGCAAAGAAGTAATAGGTGAATGGTAAAGCAAATAAATTTCCTCTGAATTTTCTAGTACAAATCTCCCTATTTTGCTAATTGTTTATATTCAGGATTTTGAAGTAAATCCTACATAGGTGCTCTCTACTGAAGGCAGTCATTATTTAGGGTCTGATTCTTTTTAGGAGCTAGCCAAGCATTTAGTATCAAATAATGTGATTATGGGCTTTGGTTTTTTAGGTTTCAATTTGAAATGAAAAGGTTAACTTTGTCATTTACCAGCTTTATTAGTTTTATGTTAAAAAGGTTTTATCAGTAAGCAAATAAGGATAAACAATAATTATTAAATATGTGCCCTCTTTTGGTAGGAAAAATTGCTTTTCTGAAGGCAACAGTTTATTTTAAAAAATGCATCTGGCATTTAGGTTTTATTTATTGATCAGAAAAAAAAATCTAATAGAAGTACCACACCCAAAAACTCTCCTTGCTGGGTACAGTACTGAGGTGTTTATTAAAATCTTCTGTTAGAAATCAGACAAGTGAGATTTTTTTTTTTTTAATAGAGGGTGCATTTGGATTTCTAATTACTTACCTCTCCAGATTTATGTTCTTAAAACTACATAAAGCATGAAGCTTTTTGCTCTTTTTCTATAGAAGAGATTAAATAAGGCCTCAGTTGATTACAGTTTATAAATTGACCACATGCCAATTATACTGGAGGTTTACAGAAGGTAATGAATAGCTCATTGACTGTGCCTGTTTACTGTGCACTCTGCATCGATTTCTGGTTTGTTATAACATTTCACACATCAGCACTGGAACCACTAGACCTACCATTCTCAGAGGGACCTGAGAGTGCTATGGGTCAATACCTGAACTATATACTGTACATACTCTACTTAGTTTAAATTAATCACTGTGGACCAATTTCAGTCCTGGCATAAGTGGGTAGAACAGCAGGACTTGGTTTTGATAGAACTTTATTGACATACTAATCTTCTTAGAAATTTGTATCATATTTTTCTAGAATTTCTGAAAAATTTGAAGTTCTTTTGTATTCCTTACATTCCAATATTTGTTAGGGTTTTCTTTTCTCTCAATAATTATTCATTTCAAGTTTACTTTTAGAATGGAGTGTTAAAGTTTTGATTTACTGAAACCTTCCTGTAGACTTATGCTTTCTGCTTTTCAAACAATTTAGCTTTGCCATTCATGGTCAGCAATAAACATGATATTCTAGGTAATCTTCAAACTACGCTATTATATGGCTGATCTGTAAAATATTTTCCTGCTTATGAGAGTATTTATTAACTTTTATGTTTAGTGCTGGAAAAAAAATTTGAGCATTTGTATGAGAATTAAAGTGTGTCATAGACAAGAAAATATAATGCAAAAATAAAAGAAATATATAACTAAAATCATGTTTCTACTTGCTAAGTTTTTTATTTTTTATCTCAGACAGTTGTCAAAAATGCAGCCACTTAACAAAAACTTTATTGAGAATGGCATTACTTTCTTTGTGGTGTCCTCTTCCGCTTCCAGCAACATCAGTGAGAGATTTCCAGAGCTGGAAATTTATCTGCCCCATACATGGTAGTTTGTAACTTCCAACCAGGATGTCAAGTTTTTCACTTTTGAGAGATTGTCCAGTGAAAGGGCTGATGTAACTGAAACAGGACATCACCACAACCAAGACTGGCAGGATCAAAGTCACATGGATAATTGCTCTGCAATAACAACATTTCTTTGTTGTTCTGGCTCATCCACCCTCAGGTGATGAGAATCTTAGAGTTCTTGTGAAGTTCATTTCCTGCAGTTGTTCAAAATACTCATCCTACATTTGATTTGTAATGCAGCTTAGTTAAGTATATACACTAACCATTAGCTCAATATTCATCTCTCTTGTTATTATTTTTCCACATGCTACCTCGACTTTACTTGCAACATTCACCAAGTCTAGGCTAAGCTACATCAATCTAATCATGTAACCATAACAAAGACTACAACATTTTACAGTCAAATGTCCATGGAGGACATCAAACTTCCCTTATTTATATACGGATAATTTTTTACACAGATATTTTAAACTCCTGTGTAATCTCTAGCTAGTACAGATACTCTGCAAGATAAGTTTTTGACTTTAAAA
This sequence comes from Ammospiza nelsoni, assembly GCF_027579445.1. Classification (NCBI taxonomy): domain Eukaryota; kingdom Metazoa; phylum Chordata; class Aves; order Passeriformes; family Passerellidae; genus Ammospiza; species Ammospiza nelsoni. The sequence continues at coordinate 34,390,579 of NC_080636.1, read as the reverse complement.
TAATAAATTTCTGTGCAATTAAAGCTGTTATACTTTTAAAGCTGTTTATACTTCGTAAATCCATAACATATTGTGGCAGTTTTGCAAAAGCCTCTAAATCACTGCTTGCTTTTAATATTTGTCAGCTTCATGCTGTGCACTTGTTTTATTAAATGATAATAATTTCATATTCCTCTTCTTGCCCATACTATTTATATCATACATTTCTTCTGCTGGGAGTATTTAACCTAGAGAAGAGATGGTGTCTCATTGGTCTATGTAAATATCTGAAAGGAAGAGTTCAAAAAAGATGGAGTCAAGCTCTTTTCATGGGTGGCCACTGAAGCTTCCTTGCTTTAGAAGTTACCTTTCTTACAGAGGTATATAGAATTATAGAATTGAAATTGAATAAAGGAATACAAAGAATAGGAAGGAAAACATTATTACAGTCAATAAAAAAAAAAAATAAAGACATGCACCTTTACCACTTACAGAGACACCTAGAAATAACTTAGAAAATATAACAGTAAAGAAAAAACTGGTCTGAATACCTAAAAAAAAAAAAAAAAAAAAAAGGGAAGATTGTTAAAACATGCTCTGAGCTTGAGGAAAAAAAGAGAAACACATAGTTAATATACCTTATCTAAAACAATCAAGTGTATTCCATATAGAAGCCACAGCAGTTATGCAATTTATGAATAGGATTAGAACCCAAAACACAGTAGAACCCTGAATGCATAGTGAAATAGAGTGTTTGAACATCAAAAGTGTTCAAACTATTTAGGAGATTAACAGAAAGAATTATAAAATTATGTTATGGCATGATGTTCTAGAACTCTGTGGAATTATTTATGAGCATAAAAATCCAACCAAAACAGAGATGGGATGCTACTTTTCTCTGAAAATTAAAGCTAACAAATAATTGCTTCCTTATTATTTCTAATTAATTACTACTAGTAATGGTGTCTAGTACCTTTGAGAGCTTCCAGTATAATGACTGAAAACATTCAATCATTAGAAATACTCCTTTTTCTGTTTTTTGTCAATTATTACATTGACAATATAGTCAGTATTTTTTATTATGAATTCAGTAAGCAGATGTGTTCTATAATCACCCTAATTCAGTCACTTCCTTGTTTATTAATTCAGAGATAAATTTATTAATGGGAGGTAACTGAGTTTTCCTTACTGTCTCTATGCTTGTGTGACACCCTCCCATTCTGATAAGGATTGCATCTGTCCCTTTCACTGGTCTGCTTTTGGTTGCTTCCTCAATTTATTTTTGTGTATTCCTACCATGTCTATGTTTGTAAAAGTCTTTTACAAATTCTCCTTAATCATTCTTAGAGTTTCAATCAGCCTGATTGGCAATCATATTTCCAATAGTAACTATAATACATTTTCTCAAGAAGTAAACTTTTTCTTCTTTTTGATGTAAGGAAGGACTGTTGAGTTTCTCAACTGTTTTCATGCAGTCACAGTGATTTCTTTTTACTTCCTTCCACTGAATTAGTAAAAATAATAATAACAAAATAATAACCAAATCATGTAAGTAGATATATTTAGAAAGTTGTTATTACTGGCTGAAACATATGCCCAAATTAATTAAGGTTTCTAAAGTTCTTGTGCTAAACTGAGTATATCAGAAGACATTCCTTACCCACACTGCAAATTAAGCAAAAAAAAGCTATAACCTCTTACATCTTTCAATCTTAAAGTTTCAGGAGTTTGAAAACAGTGAATAATTTTTCTTCTTTCTGATCCAGTTTGTAGCATGGCCTTTTGGTGCTGAAACTGTCCCAAAGCTTTTTGTGCCTGCTTCTTTTTTTCTTGTTTTTTTTTTTTTTTTTTGTTTGTTTGGTTGGTTGGTTGGGTTTTTTTTTGTTTGGTTGGGGTTTTTTTGTTTGTTTGTTTGTTTTTGTTTTTTTTTTTAGCCACATTTGTAGTCTTCATTTATTTCAGAGTTTACATGGGCAAACTTCTCTTAGCATGTGGTGCTACTTCAGTTGGAAGTAGATCTTTTTATGCCGTGTGCCAGATTCCACTCAGTTTTCTTGCCAAGTAGGGTGCCAAAGTGAATCACCAATGAGGATAACCATCACTCACCACTGAGCTGGTCCTCACTAGTGGCAGAGGAGTGCTTTCAAATGACTCACCAGTTGTTCTTTGGGAAGCAAGAGAATCCCTAAATTGACAGCAAAGAATTTTTTTGGATTACCATGGCAGAACAAAGGAAATACAGAGTGAGATGTCCCATCACAGAAAAAGAGAATTTTGTACAAATTCACTCTATGACAAAAAGGCAGAACAGTGGTTTGGTAAGATTTAAACAGACTTTATATATGTCCACAGAAGAGGCTTTCCCATATTTTTCTGGTGGTGGTCCTTGTGATGCTCCCTGATTTTATGCTCTTTCCTGAAGTTAGTTCATGACATTATTTTTGGTGGTTTTGCATTTCACTACTTTGTTATTCTTCCAGTCAATGTTAAAATCTTAGGTGAACTGTAGAAATAATTTCTTCTGTATAATCTGTGTCTTTATGACACTGATCACAGTTAGGTGCTCATTTCACCTTTCCTCCTACTTGCCATAGTCTGCCAGCTGCCAAAATCTAGTTTTCTGTCCTACTGAGCGGGGCTTATTTCAGAGAATGTATTTTGTGTTACAGTGACAGCTTTTCTCAGTTTTCTTGTTTTCCAATTTTTTTTTGGTCAGATGACAGTGATTATAATACTATCTGAATAACAGTGTCTCACATTGAATATGCGAAATGAATTTTTCATTTTTGATGTGCTTCAAAATTATTAAGGAATCTGCACGTAAAACATAATGGTATTCGACTTAGGGATTTGGGTTGCTATTTTAATGTTTTGTTAAATGCTGATTGTACTTTTAAATTAAGTGTGACAAGATGAAGGGTACAGAAAAACAGAACTCTGGAACATCTTCCAGAAATTGGAGCTGAGTGTTCTCTGTCTCTAAGGCATCATCTGAAGAATATATGTTAAATACATTTTTTTCTGCTTTTTTTTTTTTTGACACAAGTCCACTTGATTTACTTGAGGAGAATTTCTAATCAGATATTTTTATTTCTTTTCTTTCTCCCCCATAGAAAGTTATACCCATGTTGTAGTGGTCAACACATTGTAGAGAAATAAAAACTGAGATACATAGAGGACAAGTGTTATCACTGTATTTTATAGGCTTGTACTGGCTGTATGACACAAGTAAATAGACCAATTCTTTCTCTTGATTTAACCACTCATCATTTCTGTCTTGGCTTGTTACCATGTCTGTATGCAGTGAAGTTTTTAAGGTGTCCCAACTTCCCCTCATTAGAGGTTTTATTTCTTCTTTTAGATCTCATTTTTTTTGTCTCTGCGTAGGTGAATACTTAAATTTATAGAGAGCACTTTGGGCAATACTGTTGCCAATTAATCAGAGAGGTTTACATTTAGTTTCTGCCAGCTTCTCTTAACAGATAATTTTTAGAAGGTAACAAAGTGGGAGGAACATTGAGGTAATCCTGCCTAACTGTTAGAATAAAAATGGCTCAGTCTGTCATTTCCAGAAGAGCTCAGTTCAGATGTGGATATAGTTCTTTCTTGTAGCTACTCTTTTGGATAAGTAGTTGTTTGATACTCTACCTTTAGTGCAATAAAAATATACATTCAGGAGAAAGATTTTCTAAAATAACATATGAAAAATATGACATGAAAAATCTGTAGTCTTTATTTGCCATGAATGTAGCTACAGCTTTTTCTCCAGTGGAATTTTTGAGCTAATCCTTGAAAATTGAAATATAATTAGGTATTGCAATGTAAAAAAAAAATAATTTTCTATTTGGTCATTAAATGGATGCTTCTCTTACAGTTAAGCTATTCTCATTTGTTGAAATGCCAGTTCTTAATGTAGCTCATAATGTCTGCTGGAGGATGAAATTACTCACAAGAGAGGGCCCTCAGAGAAGGATCAATGTTTTTATATTAATGTAAATTACCACTGATTAATGAATGCTGTAACCAATAAGGATTTAAATCCTAACTCTGTTCCTTTTTTGAAACCTAACCTTCCTGTCAGTATTTCAGGTTAGTATAAAGATTAATTTGTCATGTACAGAAAATAGTAATAATATAAACCTAATCAATAGTATTTTTTCTATGAACAGCAGTGGAATTTGGAGCAGAGAGTAAAATAGAAGTTAAGGAATGTACTTCATTTTTTACAAAAGAATGTATATAATATCATTTATCCATATCTCTGAAAAAAATTTGTATTTAGGATTAATTATACTGCATACTGGATTTTCATCAGTACCTGTTCAAGTTATATTCACTGCAATATTAAAACAGTATAAGCTTATGGAAATTCTTACTTAATATTTGACTGCCATGTTTATAGTTTCAAAACCATAGGAAATTAAAATATTCTGCACATTAAAATAGAAAGGCGAAAAAAAAAATCCCATTTACATGCACCTTTGTGTCAGTCTGGTTTTCATAGAACTCTTTGCCATCTAAACTAAGGAACACCAAGTTTTTGGTATGAGTATGTGTGCACCACTGCTCTGACAAATGTAGCTGATGCTTGAATAGAAACCAGGTGGAAACTGTGCAGGAACGTATATATAATGAGAAACAAAGACTAGAGTAGAAAGTTGCAATACTGTGGAAAAGTAAAGGAGAACAAAGACAAAGTATCTGTCATGAAAAAAAGCAGTTTGAGGACTGCTTTTTAGCCATCAGACTAGGAACCAAGTCCCAGAGCTCCAGAATAGAAATACTCCTACTCATACTGTGAGTTTGGCAGAAGAGAGAATGCACAATGCATGATCCTTAGGGTACATTTTTTGTACCAAATGGAATATTATTCTGAAAATCTCAACCCAGATAAAAATCTCTATCTGATGGCTTTTTTCTTGATCAAATCAGAATGCAAGAACTGTGGTCTGTAGTATCGAAAGCATGGTTATGGGAATATTATTCTCTGAGAACTTGAGAAAGCCTCATCCTTTGAGGGTCACACATGTATTCTGTAACACATAGTCATCCATAATTTTAGCTTACAAATTATTTCTGTGAGTGCTAAATGGATATGGGTCATAAGACAGATAGGTAAAGCATACTTTATCATGCTATATGACACAGTGTATGTCAAAGATAAGTACCTTGGCAAAGCAGATTGCTTAATTCATCAATAGGCAGCTTTTCAGTTCTCCATCAGTTTGAGAAGGGATATCTATTAGTTTATAAATACTCTCAAAAGACTCTTTCTTGTACAGCTTCTTGAAGTTTCTAATTGTCAGAATTTCACACATACACTTCAGAATTGTTATCTGTGTTTTCTGTAGAGGGAAACAGGGCAAGTACTGTGTAGTTTGAGTTTAGATGGTATTCAGTTGACTGCTTGGTATACTGGTTCTCAGTTCACTAACTTCAAAATGATTTTCATGCAGTACTGCAGGCTGTGTCTGCCTCCAGACTACAAAGGGAGATGCATAAACCTATTATTATTTTGCACCCACAGTGCATATGTGGTTACATAAACACACTCATAAAGCCAAAAGCCATACAAATAATACAATTAGTGACAATTAGTTTATCTCCTTGGGCTGTTATATTATTATATAGTATTAAAATAAGTTCCTCTTCACATGGTTGAGCGAACCCAGAAACTTGACTGATAGTATCCCCAATAGGATTTCAGTAGTCCTACAGGGAAATATCTGTAGTGTGGTCTTTCCTAAATAGTCTTGTCTCAGCTGAGCAGTTGAATGTATGAGCATAGAATCATGGAATAGTTTGGTTAGAAGCAACCCTAAACATTACCCTAGTTCCATTCAGAAAAATTGCATACTTGCATAATGACAAAAAGTTAATGAAAGGTTGGGTTTTAAATATGTGAATGAAAACTAAAGTAACACTACTTTATTACTTTAGTGATTAGAATGCTACAGTTTTGTTTAACCATACATTTACAAAATTATTAAGTGGCCAGACTTAGATAGCTAGAGGGCATTAGTTCTTATATGTATGTGTATATACATGTTGATAATTATGTGCACTAATAAGCATAATTAGGGAAACAGAAGCTAAGATTTTTGGATGCCTTTCAATTGTATTAGGAAAGAGTCTATAATAATTAAGTACCCTGATCCTCATGTGACCCTGGGAAAAGAAGCCATCTGAGAAAGAAACTAGTGAACTATACATTTTATTTTCAGTACTTATGATATTACTTGCCACAAATCTCTTGAACATTTTCCTAAATAAACCTTTGAATTTGCAGATGAGATGAATTCTGGTGTTTTGAAAGTGATTGGACTGAAGGAGAGTGCAAAGCTATTAAAAAATTCACATTTATTGATAGCTGAGGGCAAAGCTTTATCACCATTTGTATTTTTCCATTGTCTTCTCAGTAAAGTTGTTTTGAGCCTTCTACTTCCCTTTGACACTTACCCAGGCTTGTTTTACTCTGTAGTAAAGGCATATTTTCTCTGTCATTTAAACATGCCCCAGTGCCTGCTTAGAAATCACTGAAGCAATACCTCCAGTGAAGACACAATTGTATTTTCTAATTATTTATGTGAATACTTTCTTCTTCAGTATGCCGGAATCTGTATTTAAAACTTGCTCTGTGTTTGTTTAAACACTGACAGATACTTTGATTGGATTTTTTTGTTCAACTTTGGTAAGTTTGACTACTCTCTCTGCCTTAGGAACAGAGGGTGATGCTCACAATTTCTGTAGCTGTATTCCATATCCTTACCTCACAACTGCAACTGTGACTCTCAGGACATTAGCTTCTGGTGATAAGAGTGGTAAATGTAGCTTCAACTTGATGAGTTCTTAATATTAACATTCTGTTTACATTACAGTCTCAGCCTTCATCACACATTCAAGCCATGCTTATGTATAAAAGGAAATACACGGTGTGCAGTGAAATGATGAATCAAAAAAGGAAAAAATGTTTTGTCTGCTGGTTCTTTCTGCATGCACATCTCACATATCTGAGGCTCTGAGTGATCCAAAAATGAATTTTCCAGGAAATCTCCACTACAGTGCCTTTTGACTTAAAGAAGATTTTCACCAACTGAAGAAATACAATTTCTTACATCTTGTATAATGAATAATTAATTTTTCATTATTTTTTTCTCAGAGTTTCTCAAAGTAAGGTCTAAAGAATTATGGAGTTTCAAATTTTCACATGAAACATAATTTTTAGGAAGAAAAAACATTTTGCTTCTAGTGGTCCTGTGACAAGTAGGAATAAGCAAAATAATCACTTTGAAATATATCTTAATCAGGAAGCAGTGATCCTTTCTGGTAATATAAAAATAGGGAAGAAATCAAACACATCAAAATACATACATAATACATTGTAATAGCACCTGAGAAGAAGGATCCACTTATGCCTGTTATCCATAAAAGGAATTTACCAAATTTTATGAACTTGGAGTGTAGTTTTTCTGTGATGTATTAAGTCTACAAGCTATAGTTCACATTTCAAGTTTTTACCTTTTGCAGTGCTGATTTCATCCTTTTATGTCCTGTTGTAAAAATATACTTTGACCTTAAAAATGTTTTTTTTGAGGCCATATCAATAGAGTCACTGAAAGCTGTAGTGTTTCAAGGGTGTGAGCAGTAACCTATTGAAACCAAAGCACAAGATCAGTGGACCAAGACACTAGAAAGAAGTTCAAGTTAGTTTCATAACTGAAATGAATGCCTCTTCCATGCAAAAAATGTCACTAGGTTTCATATGTTATTTTGACTAGAAGTTCAGAATCTTAGAACCAGAGGTGCTGAGCGCTTAAACTGCATAATTAAATATGCAACTTCCTAATTTAATGAACAGTTTTTTTTTCTCTTTCCCTTCCTTCCTTCCTTCCTTCCTTCCTTCCTTCCTTCCTTCCTTCCTTCCTTCCTTCCTTCCTTCCTTCCTTCCTTCCTTCCTTCCTTCCTTCCTTCCTTCCTTCCTTCCTTCCTTCCTTCCTTCCTTCCTTCCTTCCTTCCGACACTTCCTTCCGACACTTCCTTCCGACACTTCCTTCCGACACTTCCTTCCGACACTTCCTTCCTTCCTTCCGACACTTCCTTCCTTCCTTCCGACACTTCCTTCCTTCCTTCCGACACTTCCTTCCTTCCTTCCGACACTTCCTTCCGACACTTCCTTCCGACACTTCCTTCCGACACTTCCTGCCGACACTTCCTTCTGACACTTCCTTCCGACACTTCCTTCCTTCTTTCCTTCCTTCCTTCCTTCCTTCCTTCCGACACTTCCTTCCTTCCGACACTTCCTTCCTTCCTTCCTTCCTTCCTTCCTTCCTTCCTTCCTTCCTTCCTTCCTTCCGACACTTCCGACACTTCCGACACTTCCGACACTTCCGACACTTCCGACACTTCCTTCCGACACTTCCTTCCGACACTTCCTTCCTTCCGACACTTCCTTCCGACACTTCCTTCCGACACTTCCTGCCGACACTTCCTTCTGACACTTCCTTCCGACACTTCCTTCCTTCTTTCCTTCCTTCCTTCCGACACTTCCTTCCTTCCGACACTTCCTTCCTTCCTTCCTTCCTTCCTTCCTTCCTTCCTTCCTTCCTTCCTTCCTTCCTTCCTTCCGACACTTCCGACACTTCCGACACTTCCGACACTTCCGACACTTCCTTCCGACACTTCCTTCCGACACTTCCTTCCGACACTTCCTTCCTTCCTTCCTTCCGACACTTCTTTCCGACACTTCCTTCCGACACTTCCTTCCGACACTTCCTTCCGACACTTCCTTCCTTCCTTCCGACACTTCCTTCCTTCCTTCCTTCCTTCCTTCCTTCCTTCCTTCCTTCCTTCCTTCCTTCCTTCCTTCCGACACTTCCTTCCGACACTTCCTTCCGACACTTCCTTCCTTCCGACACTTCCTTCCTTCCTTCCTTCCGACACTTCCTTCCTTCCTTCCTTCCTTCCTTCCTTCCTTCCTTCCTTCCTTCCTTCCTTCCTTCCTTCCTTCCTTCCTTCCTTCCTTCCTTCCTTCCGACACTTCCTTCCTTCCTTCCGACACTTCTTTCCGACACTTCCTTCCGACACTTCCTTCCGACACTTCCTTCCGACACTTCCTTCCTTCCTTCCGACACTTCCTTCCGACACTTCCTTCCTTCCTTCCTTCCTTCCTTCCTTCCTTCCTTCCTTCCTTCCTTCCTTCCTTCCGACACTTCCTTCCGACACTTCCTTCCGACACTTCCTTCCGACACTTCCTTCCGACACTTCCTTCCTTCCGACACTTCCTTCCGACACTTCCTTCCTTCCTTCCTTCCTTCCTTCCTTCCTTCCTTCCGACACTTCCTTCCTTCCGACACTTCCTTCCTTCCTTCCGACACTTCCTTCCGACACTTCCTTCCTTCCTTCCTTCCTTCCTTCCTTCCTTCCTTCCTTCCTTCCTTCCTTCCTTCCTTCCTTCCTTCCTTCCTTCCGACACTTCCTTCCGACACTTCCTTCCGACACTTCCTTCCTTCCTTCCTTCCTTCCTTCCTTCCTTCCTTCCTTCCTTCCTTCCTTCCTTCCTTCCTTCCTTCCTTCCTTCCTTCCTTCCTTCCTTCCTTCCGACACTTCCTTCCTTCCGACACTTCCTTCCTTCCGACACTTCCTTCCTTCCTTCCTTCCGACACTTCCTTCCTTCCTTCCTTCCTTCCTTCCTTCCTTCCTTCCTTCCTTCCTTCCTTCCTTCCTTCCTTCCTTCCGACACTTCCTTCCGACACTTCCTTCCGACACTTCCTTCCGACACTTCCTTCCGACACTTCCTTCCGACACTTCCTTCCTTCCTTCCGACACTTCCTTCCGACACTTCCTTCCTTCCTTCCTTCCTTCCTTCCTTCCTTCCTTCCTTCCTTCCTTCCTTCCTTCCTTCCTTCCTTCCTTCCTTCCGACACTTCCTTCCTTCCTTCCTTCCTTCCTTCCGACACTTCCTTCCTTCCTTCCTTCCTTCCTTCCTTCCTTCCTTCCTTCCTTCCTTCCTTCCTTCCTTCCTTCCTTCCTTCCTTCCTTCCTTCCTTCCTTCCTTCCTTCCTTCCTTCCGACACTTCCTTCCTTCCGACACTTCCTTCCTTCCGACACTTCCTTCCTTCCGACACTTCCTTCCTTCTTTCCTTCCTTCCTTCCGACACTTCCTTCCTTCCGACACTTCCTTCCGACACTTCCTTCCTTCCGACACTTCCTTCCTTCCGACACTTCCTTCCGACACTTCCTTCCGACACTTCCTCCCTCCCTCCCTCCCTCCCTCCCTCCCTCCCTCTCTCCTTCTTTTTCTCTTTTCTCTTTGCTTTTCCTTTCTTTCCTTTTCTTCTTCAGTTACCTGATGGATGGTTTTATCTGTAGTGAAATTTACAAGTAGCAACTTGAGCTGTCGCTTTGTTTTCCAGTTCATGTCAGGACGCGAATTAACAAGGTTTCACAGGCCATAACTAGATTTTTGCTCTGGGTAACACACTTCTCACAAAGTCAATAAATTAACGAAATCTATCTGGAGAGCTAGAATAAGCTGTTCAGAAAAGTGCTGAAACCTCTGTCCTTGGTGATGTTCAAAAGCAGCCTGGCTGTGGTGCTGGGCAACCTTCCCTAGGTGTCCTCCACTAAATGGGGCCATAGGACAGTAATGACTTCCAGAGGTCACTGAGGTCTCAGTTATCCTGTGATTCTCTGGTTAAATATTTCTATCTGCCTAGCAGTATTTTTTTCACCATCTAGTGGGGATTAACTTATACCTCCAGTATATCATAATTTACTTTCGAAATCCTTTGTCCATTTCTTGAGCTTCTTCAATATTTAGTGCTCAATCTTCTGTGCTTTTTTCAACAGCCCCTTCTCTATGTTCACAGTCATGGTGCTTTCCATATGGTATGAAGGAATTTTTTAGAAAAAAGATGGGAATTTCTGCCACTGGAGGAACTTGTGGCCATTGCTGTTCTGTTTCATTTGACTGCTATAAACACCAGGACTCAGTTGTGAGGCTGAAAGCAAATAAGTTTTCACAGTGCTGATATTACTACAAAGACATATGTGATCCATATTCCGAATGACTTAAAAGCTCCCAGGACTGAGCACAGGAGCTTGGTAAAATAGAATTATATAGAATTACTATTTTAAAAGTATTAATAGAAAACCTTTGATCACTGGCAAATGTGGCAAATGTGCTATCTAAATCTTGTCCCAGAACTACTTTTGTTTACATAGCAAGTCCTCTGAATCAACTCCTGAATATTTGAACATATGTTTGTAAGTAAACAGACTTGTTAATTTTTTAAGCAACAAAATGAAATTTTTCCCTTACATGTTCTGCTTTCTGAGGATCCACAAGTTTGGTTTTGCACATGCAAGCCAATATTTAAAACCAAGAAGAGTTGACACACCTCTTTAGACAAGAATGTGAGTTGGCTACTTAGAATCACTCCTCTCCTGGGAGACAACTTCTTCTGCTTTGAAAGAATATAGTTGTTGCTGCACAACAATGCATCAATATTTATTCTAGCTGTTATTATTTAATTCTTGTAGTGGAAATATTTAGAGATATCTTAAGCAGCGTAGAAGCATAAAGAATCCTTGCACTTGGAGGTTTTACTGCTACAGTTACAAATAAATATCTTTGAGTTTCACTGGGGCTACACACCCAATATTTTGTAGATCTTTTGGCAGTGTATGGACCTAGAAATATTCTTATTTGTATTGTGAAATAAAATCCTTTGAGGTAAGCATCTGATCCCAGGGCAGCTGGAGAGTCTCTGGTAGCTCTGGAGAAACAAACAGAATTCCAGCAGCCCAGTATAGACACCAATTTTCCTGAAGACTTTGAGGTAGTGGTGAGGCTTAGTGTGTTGGAGATTACATCCCAACCTAGAATGGATGCAAACAACATCAAAAAGTTCCTGTGTTCTTTTCTACTTTCATGTCTTCAACATTTATATAGGAAAATGTATTTTGAGTTTGACATGAAGTAATTTTGGCTATCATTCATCACTGCAGTAAGAGATTTGTTATTATCACGTAGTAAAAGTCTAAAAGATGGCTGACATACTTGTCCTAAAAATCTGAGCAAGCAAATATAACTTTATTAGGTTGCATTTGTTATCCTGGCAAGTTGTTGGGCTGGCAAGAGGGATGGCAACAGTAAAATCCTGATTGAGCTCTCCCTACATGTAACCTGTTCTTTCAGTGCATTGAAAGTGTCATTAGTGGTTTTGTGTATAATCTATGAAGGGATTTCAGATACTATCAAATAAGTCTGTTCTGACTTGTAAGGTGGTATATCATTTTCTCCTGTTGTTCATACAGTTAATGAAGAAATCCATCCTTCCTGTGTTGAAAGTAATTTATCTTTTGTGCATCCTAGTACAATTCATTTTTGTCATACCAAGCTAACTTCATCCAAGGTTCCAATCTCACTGTCACTGGGTCCCATCATAAATACTTTACATATTTGTATTTTATTTTTTAGGTTTTTTGGTTGATTTCTGAGATTCTTTGCTAGGTAGAGGGCAGTATCCCTAAGCATCAACCTTGGCTCCTGAAATTACTGGATAAAATTTACTGGCTTTTCACTGTATACAAGTCATAGAGAAGAAAACAACAACAATACAAAAGAGTACATTTATTATTGAAAATGTAAATTTTGTGTATTTTTATGACATAGAAATCTATCTTTAAGGCAGAAAATTAAATGGGCAACAGATATTGAATATTAAAGAGAAAGTAACATTATATTTGATAGGTACTGGAATGATCAAATTTCATTATAAGTAGCTATTGTATTAATAAAAGACATTTAAGCTAGACTGTTAATTATATTGCTATATGTAATGGTATGCATTCATTTATACAGAATTAATCAACTCTGAGAGTTTATTTTATTATTCACAAAAAAATAGATTCAAATTTCCAGAAGAAACAGTCACTTATTATGAGCATGTTACCAATAAATGCGCTGACAATGTGAAACTTACCTATCATGGACATAAATCTGTTTCTCAAGGCAAATATTGAGGACTTTGAATTACTAAACAGCTACCTAAGAACATAGGCTCTCTAAAAACTGGATATCTTTGTGCCAAAGGATATTTTGTCAGTCTCTGAAGTACACATCAGCAGAAAAAATTGTGATTCATTCTGTTGGCCACATTTTTGGAACACTAACTAAAATATCTGCTACAACCTTTCTTAATAAAGAATGAATTATTGTACAGCTATATAAATTCATCCAGATATCTCCACATTTCAGAATTAAATTCAAAAATGCTTTTCATTATGTGTAGATTTCAGAAAAAATGCCTTCACCTCAAATATAAATGGAACACATTTTTTGTGTGTCTCTGTTAAAGTACTGCTTTAATTACTATGCACAAGGTAATAAACAAACCTACCATATGCTGCAAAATTAGTCAAATGCCAGGAAAAGCTAAATATAAAAATGGAGACAAACTTTTAATTACACTCTCTGAAAACCTTTGCCAGTAAGTAATATTCTTTACTTGGCATTCTGCTTCAGTGTGAAAGGGCAGAAAATATGACCAAGCTAATATACTAAATGGTAATAAGAGAACTTTCCAAAAAGGAAGGAAAGAAAAATATAAGAAAAAACCCCCACACAACTAAGCTGCTATCAAATTTTATTCTAAAATTATTTAAAACCCTGCACAACTCAGCTGCTATCAAATTTTATTTTGAAATTATTTAAATAAGAATTGACTCCCAGACTTAAAAATTAATAATCCACAGAAAAATAAAAATAAGGAAATTATTTTTAAACAAAATAATTACTTATTAAAAATCACAAGGGGTAAAAGTATTTAACTTGTGTTAATTTTGGACCATACAGAACCAGCAGCAGTGTTGCTACTCTGAGAAAAAAAAAATAAACCTAAAAAAAAAACATTGAAAACATAATTTCTTTCCCTCTCAAATGACAATGGAGGTAGAAGTAGTGCCAGTGAGGGGAAGGGGTCTGACTAAACCCACTTCTGCCTTTCTACACATGTCCTGTACTCCACAGAAAAAATGGATTATAGATCTATTCCACAATACCCCTAGACCAGTAGTTAGCATGGTCTTACAGGTAACAAGAACCAAACTCCTGCACACAAATGAAAGAATTGCAGATTTCCCACAGTTGCTAGATATTCAGATGACTTCCTTATTGTATTACAGAGAATAGTGTGTCACTTCCCTCAACTTTTTCCACATTTATAGAGGAAGACTCAGTATTAGCTAAATGTTTAAATCAGTCTTCAGTGATCTAGTGATCTGCTGAGCAGATCCCTAGATCTGAGCAGATCTGCTCCATGTAATTGCATTTATTTTTCTTTTAATGTAAATGTGCTCTAAATGACTGTGACATTTAGAAATAATTCCATATATGCCATATTGCATCATAATGTACATCTAGTACAGAACTCTTCAGTGGACTACCCTGATTTTTTATAGTAGTAAACTTTAAAGACTGCTTTGGCAATGAGGTATACAGTGAAGAAGAGCTCACAATACTGTTAAAGGATAGCTGTGTGTAGCCTGCCTATTTGGAATGATTTTGCACCCACATTACCCTGTACTGTCCCCAGGAATGGCTGAAAGATCGGGTCTGGCTGGTCCAGGGTCCCAGTGCCTACAAAAATTTATAGGTGTACCCTATTTGCTCATGGTTATGAGTGTTGTTTATTAGATTTAAGTTAGAATAAAAATTGCATTCCTAATGTATTTACATGAATGACATAAGTCCTGTTGGCATCAATAAAACAAGATTCATAGCATAAAGAAAAACTACAGAAAAAAAAATGTCTTATAACAGGTTAATGCAATTGCATGTGTAATCTTAAAAGTATTTCTCTGTACTGGTATGCAAGCTGTCTATCAACACAATATTTAAAAAAGTAACACCTCTGAAAAATGCCCTCCTGCAGAAATAGCTTCAATTGTGAACTCTTAGTCCTCTAGAAAATTAGGAGACAAGTTCTGCAAAACTTTAAGAGTAACCTTCAATATTATTATTTCACCAAAGACAAGTCACTCCAACAGAAGTTTGCACAGATGGATAGCTGATTTTTTTCTTTGGAGAAAGTGTTATACCTGAATCCTGGGATTCTTACAGCTTATTCATTCTTTATTCAGATAGATTCTCAGTGAAAGAAGGACTTTGTTCAGTCCTGATTACATCAAGTCTGTGGAAACAAAGACTTGATAAAGTTAAGTAGCTCTCAAAATAGTACCTAGTAAATGTAATTTGGTTTGTCCACATAAATGTAACTTTAAACTCAAATAATCGAGAAGCTGTGTTGTAGTTAAGTAAACATCATGAGAAAAGTTATTGTTTCAGACTGCTTTTTTAACATTATTTTATGGAACATAAAAATGTGGTGCAATCATCATATACCAAGAGATGCAAAAATGAATAATAGAATTGTTTCCTTGAATGCCCTTCAATGCTGCATTATTTGAAATGAATGAAATTATTGCTCCTTCATTGCTGTCTAAAACCCATTAAGATTATAAACAATACTGCAGCTGACTGGGCTGTTATCTTAATAGGGTATTCATCAAAGTCTTTGCAGATTCACAGTACAATGTTTCTCAAACTGAAACCAGAGTATTATTATGCAAAATTTTAATTTAATTCATGCTTTATAAGAGCTGCATTGAAAGCATAGAGTGTTACTTCGATTTTTTAATTGCTTTGTCAGTGTGATGACTTGGAGAAACATTATATCCTTTTCCTGTCTGTAATGTTACCTACAGATAAAAATTACCGCGTACTTTTTCAGCCAGGAGAAAATGTTTCATATAGTTATAATAGTACAATTGATTGTTGCTATGCATAGAGAATTCTCTCTATTATAGTTCTCTTACCTCATACAATAGACTTGCCATTCATTTGGACTCTAAGGAATACTCTGAAATTATTTATTCTATAAGTGCATGGGATTTGGTAGGTGAGTTGAACTATTCATCTGTGGTGTAGGCAGTAGAGATGGATCAATTGAATTCACGGGCAAAATTACCTTGCTAGATATATGTGTGTGGTTATTGCTGATTTCCCTTGTAAGCTAGTGATCTGGAGGAGCAGGACAGTTATTTACCCAGAGAGAAGCCTACCCTGAACCTGGAGTTCTGATAACTATTTTTTTTTCCCCCCAACACAAGTGTTTCTGCAGCAGGGCAAAATTTCCCCTTCCTTGTTTTAGCAAAACTTTTCCACACGCTGAATATTGTATTTTACTTTTTTTTTAACCAATAGATGTTAGTTATTTTGATAAGCTATTATGTACAGTATAGATATGACAGATACTGATTTACTTTGGATAAGATATTTATGGGTTTCTAGTCAGTAGTCACTAAGAAAAGAGCACTGGCATAGTTTGGGCCTGCTTAAAACAGCTTCACTAATGCAATTGGGAACAGAATCAAATCTGGGAATCTCATTTTTCAGATTCATGTGTATGCTTTCCTGTAGTTTAGTAGTCTGTTGTTAAAGTGTGTTGCAGCTATATTTATCAAATTTTATCTTAAATTGCAGCTTTAAATGCAGGCCAGAACTAAAAGGTTTGTTACCATTCTTAGCCTTAGGAACAGTCTTTGTATCAGTGATGACATTGACACTATTATAACATTTCTGCTCTTGTCCTGTATTTGTCTATAGAGAAAAATACAATTTTTGCATCTTAAATTCTGTAATTTTGAATTCTGTAGCTTTTAGTATGTAACAGTTTTAGCAAGCCTACATTTTCCATTTAATACTGCCTATATAGAATTTGGGATTATATCTATACAGATCTCTGGAACAGTTATTTTTTTAGACTATACATGTATTTACTTTGATTTTTACATTGGGTAATTCAGGAAATCTGCTCTTAAATAATTGCAATTAATCTCTACATCATATATCAGTATGCCATACTGCCCTATTGTCTTCCAAAACAATGGAACAGGATCATAAACCCATATATTCAGCATTAATAATGGCTGTTGACTGGTTGCAACTCTTTGACTAAATTCATTATGATTGTGTATTTTCTTAATATGTTAAAATAAATGCAAGGGTTTTAGGTTAACCAGCAATTTTCTGTTGTGATTAGCAGTTCCCATATCCCTTTTGCAAGGATATATTATGACCTTGAGCAAAAAAATAAAAAAAAAAAACCAAACTATTCTAAAATTTCTAGTTGATTATTCTTACCTACATAAGCAAATCTTATGCACATAGCTAAATGATTAGTTACTTTACAGGAAATGGCAGTATCCCCCCGTGCTCATGTGACTCTGTTGGAATATGTTTTAGTGCGTAGTATTGAAATCCTGATAAACCTCCTGCATGTAATTTAGCAGTTGCTCGAAAGTGTGAAACAGCAACTTAGGAAAGAAAGCAAATTAGTTTCAGTCATTCATAATTATTCTTCAGTATGATGTGAAATGCAAAGTAAATGCAGACACAAAGAATGCTAATTGTGGCCTGGAGTTTAATGTATGTAAAATCTTTTGGATTCTATTAAAAAAATCACTACATGTATTTAGCAAAGAGAAGAGATGCTTCCAAGGGGAAAAATAGCTATTATCTACTACAGAACATCTGCTTTATCTAGAGTTTTGGAATTTCTTATACTACATTCTTGAGGTGAATGTATCTTCAAAAACTCGTCCTTCATACTTCTCAAGAAGAGGAAACCGACCAAACAATAGGAAGTAGGATTGAAAAACCCTCCAATGTGGTAAAGAACCACATTTTCCCAGAAGTCATAGCTATAACTCAAGAATCTGTAGTTTATATGACATAGTAATATCAATATTTTGCATGGTTTTAGTTTATTTTTTTTATTTAAAAAATAAATAAAAAAATCCTGTTCCTGTGCCAGTGTTAAATTTTGGGCTTGTTTAGCAATGCTGAGGTGGATTTCTTTTGTTTAGAAGCATGTGAGATGCTATTATAAAATTGAGGTGTTAAATATGTAATATAGGTTGAGTAATGACTCAATATTTTCTAACTAGAAATCACTTACATCCCCTCAAAGCAGATAGAAATATCTGATTAGCAGCTATGCTTTGGGATGCACTTCAATGCATAGAATTAAACCAATTTATATGGAAGTGAATTTAAGGATAAATATCTCTTTCTTTTTTCTCAAAGGGGACACATTTTAAATCTCAGCAAAGATCAGTATTACTCAGGCAGATTTACTTTGATTTCTTTTCATCCCCCTTAATGAAAACAAACTGGGTTACCTTTTTTTTTTGTGAGGCATAAGGGAAGTTTATTTTCCCTACATAAAATCAAAATAAACCAACCTGAATTTTATCATTTAACTTATTGTCTAATTTTTATTCCAGCACTACATTGCAATTTAATTTCAATTTTTTTAACATAATTTCTGTAAAACTGTGTGAACTACAATAATTATACATTAAAGAATACCCAGTTATTATCTGTTTCTATGTTATCAAATTTGCAAAAAAACACCTGATCTTAGTAGCAATTGTTTATTGCAGCAAAAGTTCAATGTGCTTCTCTTATTCTGAAAAAAACATGTCAAGAGTCACATGTTAAAAATCATTCAGGATCTTTGCTGACTTGTAATTGCAGAGATAAATGATTTGCTTGAAGCTGGAAAATATATGTATTATTCATCAGCATTCAGTCTCTCTGCGTGTTTTGAGATGTATTTGAGAGCTACCCTCATCAGGAGACTGGAATTGAAATTAATGTGCTTACATTGATTTCTCTCTATTCATTTTCTATTTTTTCAAGACTGTGATACTGGATTAAGCATAGATTTTTTTTTTTTCTGATAATAAGAACCATGACTTCCTAATGTGGATGGACTATTACAAAAGTAGTTTGAACATAAGATCAATTTACTTTTTTTCTTTTGTAGTTCTGGTACCACATATTTTTGCATGCTTTTAGCAACAGGTCATAAGATCAGACTGGAGGACTTCCTCTCATGCCTCCTCTCAGTTTCCTCCTTGTATTTCTTTTCTAGTTTAATTTTCACCTTTTACAAAACAGGAATGACACTGTCTTTCTCTTTTTATATATAACATGTTTTCTGGTCAAAAATGCCTTAATAATGGTTGTCATTTATTCCCATACACTCTGGCCTGGAAGAGTGTGGCAAAGCCTATTTTATTAGGAGGATACTAGAAGGCAAACAGCGTCTCCTGGAAGGAGACAGGGGGTGCTAGATATGTGTGTGTAGCCCCTGCAGAAGCATCCAGTCTCTCCATTAACAATTAAATGAGTGGCTTTGCTCCAGAACCATGGGATGTCCAGCTACAACATGCCTTTTTGTATAGGAGGACAGAATAGGTAATGACAGATTTTTGTTTTGGTTTTTTGTTTGTTTTTCTAGCAGTTAGTGCTGCTAGTTCCCACACTGACTTTTGCAGCCCCTAGTGTCTGAAATCCTTGAGATTTGACATTTCCAGGGTGACTTGGATGGTCTATTGCAAGGAAGCCATAGGCCTGTGAGATTACCACAAGTCTGTTATAATTATTACCCTGGCATGAAGAGAAAAGTTTGAGGCTGTAAAACTGGAGAGTGCTATGAGAGAAAACCATAAATAAGAGGTTACACACTTAAAATATGGCTGACTTTTGCTCTTGCCTCTATCAGTCACTTCAGGAATAATTCTCAAACTTAAACACCCGAAGTGCTTACTTTTGCCTCAAAGTAGACGAGTCCTGAAACAGCAAAGTGATCACTTTCATTCTAATTAGGCATAGTAATCATCAGAATCTATCTAAGCATATTTAACCTTTAAAGCTGTAGCAAAGTACTTTGAACTTCCTTATGTTTGTGAAATTTAATTGTTGCCATAGATTAGACAATGAAATAATGTTCTTGATTGTAAAGCTGATCAAATGTACAGATTTTGTGATATTTTTTACTAGAATTCTCTATTCTTTATATGATACTTAATTTCTAACATTTTTTTTCTTGTTGGAGAGTATAAAAAATGTTCTGAAATATTTTCTGACTTGATTGAAATTTACCAATTCCACATCACTTAAAGAACTTGCTATATTTTTGCTGAGAAAATACATGAAAAGCAATTTCTTTGTCACATTTATAAGAACATTATAGTACAGCAGAACACACTCTGAACAGTTTAAAGGTTTTTGACAATAACCATCTTTCAATCTGTTTTTGTTTTCTTTTGCTTGTGATCCATATATTATTGTGACCATGAGTCATAATTATTTTACAAAACAAAGTAACTTTTTTTATTTCATCAGTATGGAAAGTGGGTATATGTTTGTTCTGTAGTCCCCTTTAGATAAATGTAATGTGATAACTGTCCTTTATAAAATAGGAGACAATAATTTCTATTGCATACCTTCAATAATTTCAGTTTTGAACAGGTGACATCAGAGTTCTTTTAATTTGTAAAAAGGAACAATTAAATCTGTAAAAGTGCTTTTATGAAAAAGTCGAGGAATGCCTCCCAAAAGTAAAGGCATCTGTAAAGACTTCTCATCAAAATCAGGCAAGGGCATTGTTAATTTCCAGACACTCAGTCATTCCAGAATGCCCAATACTCAAGTTCACTGCTGGTAAGATTTTTCTTAGAAGACTGGGTGGAAAGGGAGTTTACTGCTAGCAGATTAAATGTGAAGCACTCTTGCTAAAGAGATTTGAGATGTTGTGAAAAAAGTTGAATAGTTTGTTTGGAGGACAGGATGTAAGAATTTCAAATGCTTGTAAATCATAATTTTGTACTTTAAAAAAAATTCATAGAATAAAATTGTATCAGAAGAAGGAAGAAATTCTCCATGAGTGTTATTTCTGTCCTATCACTATCTTCATGTTCTTCCTACTCTCTCATGAAGTCTGCATATCAGAGAAGCAAATTTCAAACCTTAATTATTTCCATATGTTTATCAACAATATTTGTTTATATTTTGCTTTCATATTCTAATAAAACTGAACTGTATTTAATGCATTAATAGCCTTGAAGTATGTTTCATGAGAGAATATAATTTTTTAGAATATAGCTATACTTACAACAGATCATTTTATATTTTTTATCACAATTTCTTGTGATCAATTTATCACAAGGTCTTATGGTATTTATTCACCATCTGAAGAAATGATGTGATTTCAGAAGTCCTTAATGGATATGAAAAAGTTATCTGGGTAGGCAGTACCCCTGCTGCAATACTGTGTTAGTACTTTGTACTAAATGATGGTAGTACATTGGTTCTTGTTTGTGCTCCCCACAAGGAACGGAGCTGGCTATCAGTCAGGGTAATTGTGTCATTTGACTATGATGGCCATTTTGTCTTCTTTGCTAGGTATTTGTTTTCTTATTTCTTTTGTTGACTGTATTCAAGTCAGCATTTTCAATGTTTGCTTTCAGTTATACGTCTTGCAATGTGGTGCACAATGTGCCTTGATAACATTCTGAGATCCATCCTTTGGCTTCACATTTCTGCTTTCTTTGTGTAATTGTTGCTTATTGATTTGTGACAAAATAGTTCTGTCCTAATTGTCTTCCTCTGTTGTTTCAAAAAGCTTGTTACCTACAAAGAACCCTTTGTTCAGAAAATAAATCTTCAGCACAGACTTTTAAACTGTACATGTACTTATATCATTCTCTAGTGAATGTCCTTGGAATCTTGTGTACAGTTTTTTGCTCCTGACAGTCTTGTATCCCATCAGCATTATTTATTCATCTCCCAGTAAATGCTAAATTTCAGAAAGCCATAAAAGTTTATTGTCTGATTATTATGTTTTTATACTGGTAAAAGGGAAATGCACTGTTAACAATCTTTACCACAAGCTGCTTGTTATACTGGATTACACAGGGGGTCAAGGTTTACAGTGCAAAGCAGTTACTGCCAGGACTAGAGTTTGCATGCCTGACTTTGAAGCAGAACTTGATATTTAATGCAGAATCTTGTCAGGTTCAGGACAGCAGTTGCTTTTCTCATTAAAATTCATTCATTTTTAGCCTATTTATAAGCTCTAGAAGATCACGTGGAGAGTTAGCCTCATTTCTTCCCTGAAAATGACATAAAATAAGGAAAAAAATGCATGGAGTTGACCAGTTGTTCAACAGCAATAATGAAAGTGTCACCTTTTTGCTTCTTGTTGAATGAGAATTTTATGGCCTTAGTAGAGAGGCAAATGCAAAATATACATTGCTTTTACAAAGACTGTACAAGAGAGAAATATTTTCAGTACCTGGAGTGTGTATTGGTATTATGTCCTATGGAGAAGTCCAATAGTATTAGTAGCTTTTTTTTAAAATTTATTTTTAATAACAGACTATAAAATGTATATACAATAATTCTCCAGCCAAACTGTTCCATATTTAATAAGAAATTAAAAAAAAAGAATTTGTGCATCACAGACGTAATGCCAGAAAGAAATTCCAATAAACAATGTCAACAATAACACATGACTGAATTTTTGAGGAGGTGCCACTAAGTGAAGCTTTTTTAGAATATGATACCTAGGCTGCACAAAGACTATAAAGAAGCCTTATGGACTCTATTCCACTCTGCAGAAAAGAGATATTCCTGATACTAAGTAGTCTAACTGTTTACTAAATATTCCTGATACCTCTTTTTTTTCTCCCAGGTATTTTCTGAAGTGTCTACTTTATTAGAATGTTAAAGGAAGAGATAAATAACACAGTAATGCATCAAGCAACAATGCCAGGAGGACCAAATAAAAATAACCTCAACTGGGATAATATTATAGCTGTATTTTATTATAGTGGGCTTAGTATGACTTTGAAGCATTCAAGATGTCTGTATGAAGATTACATTGCAGTTAATAATTTATTTCCTTCAGCCTTCACTTTACAATTCCTTTCTTAAAACACATTTACTGTAGGCATATTTGTCATGTAGTAGTAGTTTAAGTAGTTTATGGCAATTAAGTCTGCAAACTGGTTACTTTGTATTGCATGTTAATATCATATCTATTCCAAGATCAGATTTGCTTACTAAGCCGGTCAGTGAGTTTCAGCAATGGCTCAATTATTTGTATTCCATTCCACTTATCTTAAGAGCGTAATTGAGATATGACTGGAATAAATACTGAGTATGTCAATTTACTAGAATGATAAATCAGGGGGAAATAATGTTATAAAAATGCAATTAATTTTAAATGTAGTCCTAATAGCATACTATATAGTACTATTTCCATGTTCTTAGGATATTAGCATTGAAATTTTTTTGCAGTTTGTCAAATTAAAATAAATTTTTAAATTATTTTTATTTACATCTCACTTTATATATGATATATAAATTGACATTTGCTTATTCTCCAAAAGAAAATAAGTCCATTTCTATTGCTTCTAATGTAAGGTATATGCCTCTGTGAAAGAATTACATTATTACCTATTCCTGTCATATTCTGAGCTACAGCTGCTACTTCTAAATTCATGTTAAAAGATTGTCCTTTGTGAATGTGTTATCTGAGAATTTCTTTATTCTCACCTTCCTACCTGTCTCTGTGTAATCTTAAAATGGATAACATCTAAGGGCCACTAACTTAAGAAAACAGATGAGAATAAAAGGAATAGTTGAGAGAAAAGTTGAAAATCAGTGAACAGATACCAGAAAGTAGTTTGGGATTGTAAATGAGCAAAAGAAATATGCAAAGATCGATAGACTGGGACTAGTGAACTGCAAACATAAAATTAACCAGAAAGAAACACAGGAAGGAAGAACACATTGTGTCTACATGGAATGCATAGAACATAGCAGCAGCACTTCAAACTCTGCAGTACAGAAATTAAATCCAACTGATACATCTCAAATCATAACTTCTGTCACTTCAAAAATGAAAAAAGATGGGAAGGTTGTCAGTGAAATACAGAATCTACTGCAGAAGCATCTACGACTTCACCAGCAGGTTAAAAACAATCTAGAAGACTTATAAGGAAAAGGTGGCATTTATTGAGCCTTTACTTATTTCTACAAGTCTAAGCTAGACAAGTCTATAGGAATTAATACTGAATTTGCTTTTCCTTTTTTTTTCCACAAATAAGAACTTCCTCAAAACCTGCTTACATTTTACTTTTTGTCCTTCTGGTGTCAGAATTAGATTCAATCCTCTGTTGACATAACCCCACATAAAATAATCTAGTAACCAGTTAATGAGATTCATAAATTTTACAATAGGTAAAATCCTTCAGAAGAGATTTTTTTCATTTAAAATAAGGTACTTCATATTACCTAGTAAATTTTTATCCTGGTATTTAATCACTGAGCTGAGGCAGAAATCTGTCTATGAAGTTTGTGAGTGGCTTTTTTCTAGGGTCAGCTTTTCAAAGCTATCAAAGGTTCCCAGCTGTGACTGATTTGACATCAATTCTGAAAAATTTGGTTGCTTATTACCCAATCTGGAAAGACCAAAGAGAAATATATACAGAAATATATACAAAGCTGTTCCTTTAAACACCACAGTAATATAAAAAAATATGTATATTAATTAATATATAATTTATACATGTATATATATATATGTATCTATTGTTAAATATATATTGTATATGTGACATACGTTGTATACATTTAAATTTCAGAAAGTCTAAAGGGTGGAAACTATGGTTTATTGAAATTATGTGATGGTTTAGTGATTCAGGAAATACACTGTTTTGCTTGTCAGTTTTGAGGCTGTGCTTGTCAGGCTGGTCAGTTTTGAGGTATTTTTTGAAGGTATGTGAATAAACTTTCTGCTTCAGTTTGTTCCCTAACGGTATAAAATCATTTGTGGACAGGTCCTATGCCCATTAAGCATTGGTGCAGAGATGTTCAGTGGTTGTAATGTATACTGAGCTGATTTTATGCCAAGCACAGTCTATTTCTTGATGATCTCTTGCAAGTAATTTACCTTGTGTCTAAAATAGCCTTAATTTGACCTGGTGCACTTTGATATTCAGCAGATGTTCTTTTGGACTTAATGTGATACCTTGATAGCAGCAAAGTTTCCTGACAAGGAGAACCTCCTTATGTAGTTTAGAGGTACTGTAGCCAGTTTCATGGAACTGTATGGAAAGGAGGACTCCATGCTTAAGGCTTACATTACCTGGTCTTCTGGGAGGTGTGGGCTGAAGAGAGAGGTGCATTGAGAACTGTTTGAATGGCAGATCCCACAGGGTTGTAATCAGTGGCACAGGGTCTAATTAGAGGCGTTTCACTGGGGGTGTTCCCAAGGTTCAAGGTTTCCTGAATCACTACATGTTCAGCTTGTTCATCAATGATTTGATGATGGGGCAGATGCCTCCTCAGCAAGTTGGCTGATGACACAAAGCTGTGAGGCGTAGCCAATACCCCAGGGTACTGTGCAGCCCTCCTGAGGGACCTTGGCAGGTTGGAGAGGTGGGCAGAGAGGAACCAGCTGAAATTCAATACAGGCAAACACAGGGTCCTGCAGCTGGGGAGGGAAAAGACCCAGGCAGCAGAAAGGCTGTGGGGAAGAGCTGTTAGGAAGCAGCTCTGTGGAGAAGGTTCTGGTGGACACCAAGCTGTCCATGAGCCAACAGTGTGACCTTGTGGCCAAGAGGCCATTGGTGTCCTGGGGTGCATTAGGAAGAGCACTGCCAGCAGGTTGGGGAATGTGATCCTGCCCCTCTACTCAGCCCTAGTGAGGCCACATCTGTAGTGCAATTTTGGGCTCCTCAGGACAAGAGAGACGTGGAGAACCTGCAGTGAGTCCAACCTAGGATGACAAAGATGATTAAGGGACAGGACCATCTCCCTTACAAGGATAGGCTGAGAGAGTTGGGCTGGTTCAGCCTCAAGGAGAAATGTCTGTCAGTATCTGAAGGGAGGGTGCTAAGAGGATGGAGTCTCTTGGTGATGAGCAAAAGGACAAGAGGCAATGAGCAGAAACTGATGCACAGGAAGTTTCACCTGAATAAGAGGAAGAACTTCTCTATTCTCTATCTGTTCCAGTGACTGAGCACAGGAGCAGGTTGTCCTGAGAGGTTGTGGAGTGTCCTTCACTGGAGATTTTCAAGAAATGTCTCTGCCATGTACCCTAGGATGACATTTCTTTAGTGGGGACTGGTTGGCCTGGATGACCCGCTGTGGTCCCTTTCAAACTGATCCATTCTGTGATTCTGGGATTTAACTTCCGGCTACCATTATAATTTAACACATTCATTAACTAAAACCAGAGATTAGCAGCTGGAGAAAAGGTTTTTTACAAAGTCTACTATGGATGTCCAGTTTACAGAGATATTTAGTATTACCAGGATGTATACCATACACATTTCCAAAAAAAACTTTTTAAACTTAGAGTCCTTGTAATATATTACTCATGTGCCACTGTTAAACAGCTCTGCAGGAGCTGATGATAAACGTCATTTCAGAATAAACATCAGTGATTGCTATCCTAATCATTAAGAAAGAGCCAAATATTTATCTATAAAGTTTAATCACTGAAACTTGAATGCAGTATAACATTCTAAGTAAATGCCTGTCATAAATAAGTAATATATAACATTATAATTTAAAGGACAATATTAAACAGAACCAATTAGCACAGAAATGTCTACCCTCTCATCTTAATATATAGTTCTTTGTTATATGGCATTTAAAGTTTCTGTAACTTGACTCTCCAGTATAATACATCATGACCATTCTCATTAAAACCAGCTTCTCTTATAGCACTTACAATGTTGGACTCCTACGGATAACATAATGAGGGTAGAATGCATTTTGATTGAGTTACCACTAGGGAGAAATTTAATTTAATTAAACTGGTCTTCATTAAAGTATTACATTGAAGTAAAGTAATTATAAAAGCATGTACAGTATTAGAGAAATCCTGCTGTTTAAAAGAGAGTGAGGGTTCATTTTAGAATGATCATAATTTAAAAGAAATCTTTGTTCCAATTACCTCAAGACTTCCAAAGCGTTCATACCTTTTAAAATCTGGTGATACATATATATAATGTAAAGCTAATGCTACTCCATCTGCATGTAATTTCTGCCAGTCTACCTCTGAAAACAAACTTCTGGAGCGCCATTCTGCTTTGTACAAACATCTACTGAAACATCAACATAAAAATGTGGGGTTGGATACATTTAGATGTTTAAAAATAGATAAAAACAGAAGGGAATACAACATTTTTGAAGATTAATTGTTTCAGCTTTTAAAAATATGCTCCAATGCATGTTCTCATATAGAGCATATTTTTTCTTATGCTTTCATGTACCATAAATGCAATACCCCTGCGCAGTTGTCACCTAATTAATGTATGCCTAAAGTGCAAAGCCAGCACATGCATGTCAAGAAGTTCATAAGGAGATTTGGGTAATTTTCAGATAGAATTCAGATTGACATTCCTTGTCTTTTATGCTTCTTTTTTCTTTGTTTGTTTGTTTCCTTCTCAACCCCCATGCATGACTCTTGCTTTCTTGTTTCTGTGTAAATTTTCCCACTTCTTTTTACTTGGTTTTGGCGCTGTGGCTGTCAGTTTTCTTGGGCAACAGCATAGACCAGATTTTGGATACTTCATCTGCTCCAAGAGATATTAATGACTTTCCTAAGCAATTGGTTTAGCTCCTTGTCATTATGAAGGTAGGCTGAAGATTGTGGGTCATAATTGTTTTGCCCACCAGCCCAGGAATCTCAGCTCTCACTGGCTTCAGCCTGGAATCCAGGTACAGTAGGCATCAATTGCATCTTTAAATGGAGGTTGATATTTTTTCTATTTAATTAATTTTAATTGGAGTTTTCCATATTAATTTATTGCATCCTTTTTCCAGTGCAGCATATTACATTTTATTCCAGCCTATTGTGTGTAGATCTGGAGATTTCTTTTTTCTTCTTTATCTGTTGTAACAATTTCATTTTTTTTGCCCAGTTTAAGTATAATCCAACAAATTTCGCAAAACTAAAGGCAGAATTGGTACTGCTGATCCTTTTGCTAACTGCTTCATGTCAATCCAATCTCTGCCACATATTTGACCTTCCTGCTCAGTCTAATAGGATGGAGCTGGAGATTTTATTATAGTCTCATCAAGTAGCAATCATTCAAAATAACACATTTTGTCCTTTTGCTGGATTCATTACCTTGAAATCCATTCCTTGTATTTTATATTCTACATAACTCTCAAATTGCCTAAAGGATTTACTGCATTCCCTAAATAAGGTACTTCTAAAATATTTCCTGATTGTGGATTTAGAGTCTGATCCTTCGTTGTCTTGCAGTCACTGCAGTAATATTACACATCCTGTATGATTTTGTGAAGACAGACTGGGTATACAATGTTATCAAATCAGAATATGACCCTGAGGTTTGGGTGGTGAAAATGAGCCTATATATATTTGCTAAATTCTGACAACAGGGCGGCTGTTGCTGAGCTGATACCAGGTCTTCTCACAGTGACCACTATTTCATTTTGGGAATTTCCTATGTGCAATTTCTGATTACATCTTTGATAGTAAAGTAAACAATTCCAGAAATGTTCCTGGGCACTGAATTTTATCCAAATACTTCTGAATCATTATGATGCCCTCTGGAGTATTTTCCAGTTATGGCTTTTGTCTTCCACCCTTGCATTTACTCCAGGTGCTGTGCCACAGGCTAAGGCTCTGACCCCTGGTCCCAGCCCAAGGGCTGGAACTTGTTGTCACTCACTCAGGTCTGCTTGGTCACTGGGACCCAGTGTGTCCCTGTTCTCCTCTGGGTATGGAAACAGGCCTTTGCTGGATGGATGGCTGAGGATGGGACTTGGAGGAGTTCCTCTGGCTTCTCATTATCTTCCTGCTCTCCTTTGTGGGTGCGAATGAACTTTTGCACATAACCCAATGATATTTTTGAATGGTAGAGAGCTTTTGTTGTGTAAATTGTTTCAGAGACATATCTGTGTGCAGCATGTAAAAGATTGAATGGACACACAAATTAATATGATTTTTTGAATATGGTATATGACAAAGTAATTTGAGTTTGATGTAAACATGCAATCTAATTTATCAGTTTTCTTTGGCTTTTTTTGTACCAGTGGCTGCTGGTACAAAAAAATCTGGCATTGCTAGATTTAAAAAAAAAAATCTTCACGAAATGTGAACCTTTCTTCTGAATGTAGAAAATTACTTTCTCAACCTACAGCTGTACAGTATTTTTTCACACACATTGAAAACTTCATGTCACGCCTCTGCCAGTGCCAGATTCACAGTGGGGACTTGGTTAGATGCTGGAAGTCCTAAATCTGAACTATGTACCCCATTGGCTTCTCTGTAATAAGAATTATTTGCTTTTGTTTTGTTAGTCGAAAAACGAAAAAAAATCATTATTGCATGTGCAGAAATACACACACGCATTTATTCTCTCTGTCAAAGCAAAACTACAAATTTCATTTGAACTTTCAAAACCTTTCATTTCCTTGTCCTTTATTTTTCATTTCTTTCCTGTAAGACTTTCTGGCAGTTTTACTTCTAATACATATTTCCAAATATCTCTGTTGGTCAATGTGAGTGATACTTATGCTAGCAAACCTTAATTATATAGTTACAGATAGTGTATATTATAAAAGTCAAAATTAAAATCATTGACTGTGAAAAACTAGTAGAAACCTCTTAGAGATGCTATTTTATAATGCTGCTGTGATCCCACAGTGAGTGTATGAATTTTGTGTCTGAAAAAAAAAGTTAATTCAAATGATGGGCTGTTTGAATAAAGCCCAAAATTACAGCCCAAAAGAATGTTTGTGGTCATGTTCATTACCATGGAGAAAAGTACATGTTGCATCTTCCAGAATGAGACAGCTGAGGATCCTTGGTTTAGTACATTCTTCCCAATTTAGAGATTTCTGAGGTGTTCCTGTCATCTTATGTAGGCCTTCCTGAGAATTCCCACTCTTCTCACATAAAAAATTCAAAGTTTTCTCATTTTTCGCTGGTACTTACACCATGTGTTATCTGCATTCAAACTAAACTTTATAGGAAATGTACTGAAACATGAGCTGGAAAGGATATAGTGTTAGTTTCACTAACAGGTAAAAAAATTGCTGTCATTTGACAATTTGTGGCGCTTTAAATGACTTCATTTAGTAAACATTTTCAGATGGGTGTATTGCAGTTCCAATGCAAGAAGCTCTATGTGACTTGCTGCCACTCGTGGTTTGTTTTGTGGGTATTTTGTTGAAATCAAATAGAATTCTGCCTACAGATGTTCACAGTTGCTGAAAGTTTAGATCTCATTTACTGAAAGCTTTTAAAATGATCAAATTCTAGTAAATAAAATACAGCTAGACATATCTGAACTCCGATGCAAGAGTGAGGAAAAAAATTAAATAAGTGATACAAATTGGTTTTGCCTGTGAGATGCACAAAAATATAAGATTAAAAATAGCCATTATCTGTCTGGATTTGGACAGGTGCCTGATATTCTGCAGAAGTTTCAGTAACTGTAGATGTATTACTACATTTTATATGTAATTTAACGTAAGAAAGCTTATTTATACTCTCAGCTTTCATGTAAAGAACCCTAAGACAGCTACCTTCCCTCAAAGTAGAATAATATAACAATAGGAAAATGGTTCCTTCAATTAGCTCAAATTACATGGCAGAAAAAAAATATGAGAAAGCTTTCAGAGTGTTATACTATCATTAGTACATCTTTATGGTTCTCAGCTGTTACTTCTGGTGCATCCTCTCTGTTCTCCAGACAAAACAGGGTCATGTCCCTTTTTTCTTCCTGCTTCCAGGGAAGTAAAAGCCTCCCTGTGCTATACTGTTGTCTCTAATGTTATCATATATGAGAATTGTTAATCCGTATTTATAAGACTTCTGAACATGTCTTAGATCAAACCAACCAAACTAAAGTACCAAAGCACAAAGTAAGAGCTAAAGCAATATTTGCTAACTGAAGTATTTCAGTATTGCATGGATCTAGGATATTAAGCCTATGCAGGAGAAGCAATTTGAAGTCTGAAATTAAGTCTGGTCTAGAGTTTTTTTAAAAACTTTATATACTATACTTCACCTGTTTCAGGGTACCAACCTTTTGTCATTTTGTAAAAGATTCCTATATCTGCCAGCCTCCTATTGTATGGAGTATGGTTTCTTTGGTTTGGTATGATTTTTTCCTATTTTCTTTGGTTGCTTCAGTGACTTCTTCTTTTCTCTTTCTTGTTGATGCAGTCTGCATTACGTGTCTCTCAGCTTGTTACTTCAATTAACTTCTCAATGGACCCCCTGGTGATTTGCATTGTCTCCTGTTTCCTATTTCCCTGCTGCTTTTTATCATTTTGCTTGTGTTTTGGTGATCACTAACTGGCTGCTTAGGCAGTTGTTTGGAGCAGTAGTGATTCCCTGCTGATTTTAGCACTTACTCTGTACAGATCTTTTCTTAAACTTGTGTTTTGTTCTTTATCCAAATTTGATATTGAGTTTCTGTCTGTGGGACTATATAAACAAAATCCGAAGTACAATTCCCAGAAAAGATCAATCTATTTAGAGGAAAATTACTTTTCTTTGAATTTCAAACTTTGAAAATGCTTATATGAAATAAAAAAACACTCAATTAAAAGAAACAAGATTGACAATTAATTTCTTATTTTTTACTGTATTCTTCCTGTGTATTTTTTGTATTTTATTATCAGTTAATTGTAAATTATATTAAGTAAACTAGTAAACAGCATTGTGTGACTTCTCTGTTTCCTATTCAAGACATGTAAAGTATCTGTCCCTGCTTGTAAACCTCACTTAATCCTTTACAACTTTAATACTCTATTTAGTATTTTCAAAATTTTTCAGGGAGACTTATGGTCTCATTGGAAAGTCAGAATAATACTATGCCTTAGTCAGAAACCAGAAGTGACTTGTATATATATCACAAATATTTAGCATAAATTGAATAAAAATATCACTTTTAGCTGTGTGGGTATATACACAAAATCAGGTGTATTCAAGAGCCCATTTTTCTTGTAAATTACTCTAAAGACTAACTACTTTATATTTCATTGGTGAAAGAATGTTTCATAATTCCACCACAAATCACTCTCTCCCTATTACCATCAGAGATTCAGGAAAAAAAAAAAAACAATTTGGGAACATAATTTAAACACATAAAGTTCACAGAAACACATATAGTGAATAGCAATGATCTGCTTGTCCTGCACAGGAAATCATTCAATGAAACTTTTTATTTACACAGAGACATATGGCAATATACAGTCTGCTTAACATTCTAAATAAGAAAAGAAAATTAGGAAGTATTTTCTTTCACAATGGGACACAAATAAAAGTCTGCACGGTTTCTTACCAAAATAAATAAACTCTGCACTGTACAAGTGAAATCTCACAGGAAATAGAGAACTATGAACCTCAAGATTAAATCTCAAGATACTTTAAAGACTTTGTGTGACAATATGTTTGTAATGTGTTAGAAATGCATAATGCTAATGTGTTTTTATTGTTGAGGTTAATAGGGACTTACTAAGGTGAAGTGGTTTTATAAACTGTATGAGTCTAGATTGTCAGATCAGAAATAAATGGCAGATGATGGTTATAGAGTTCTAGACAATGGATTAACTTTGTATCAATGCCAATACCCAGTTGCTTTGTTAAGTATTCCCATAAGCTTCTTCCAGAGCAGAAAGCAGTCCTTTCCTGTACTTCATTGTAAATATTGAGAGTGAGGATGAAATCTGAAGTCAGGGGTGAAAACAGGTAATAATTTGTGCACTACCCATGTTCCACATGAGTTTGTAATGGCAACAGTTTGGATCTCAAAGTCTTCAGTGAATGTAAATGGAAAAGGTGAGGAAATACATTTACTGATTTCAGTCACCTACCAGTTGAGGATGCTCATAAAATACGAGCTAGGCAGTTTGCGGAGTTCTCCACTGTAGTTCTGATGTGGTAGGCTGTCTGAAATTTCAACAGAACTTTATTGATTGATTGTCAGCCAGTATTCACAAAAATGCTTCTGGATTCCATGATTATGGCATGAGAAGGTGACAGTAAGCTTTTTCTAAAAAAATAGTAAAGGAACAACACTGTTAGTGGGGAAGGACACACCTGTGGATTGAAGAAAGCTCAGACTGAGAATAAACAGCCACTTTGGGTTCTGTTGATAGAGCAACACATGAATATGAGAAGCAATTTTGAATGTATATCAAAGTGACTCCAACAGTTTTAGCAAACAATAATCTTAATTACTCTCAGCATCTGTTTTCCAATCTGGAAAATAAAAATATCTCATCTTCTGTAAAATATCTATGTATTAAAACTGTCTCCCTGAGTTAGTGACATAGAACTTAGTTTGTATTTTTGCATTTAGTTTGTAATAATGGCATTTATAAGTACCTGTCAAAAAGAAGCTATTGCATACAAGGTGCTTTTGTATGAAATTAGTATATGTTGATAGATACAGTACCTCCTATTTTCAATGTTATGAATGGTAACAGATATAATTCAAGTACGTTTTATTCAAGACAGAAGGCTTTTAATAAAATTGGATGGGATTTTATGTCTTTCTGTGATACAAAAGTATTTTTTAACCATCAGAAAGATGAAATTACTTTTTTTTATTTTGTAGATATCTTGAAAATATTAATCAAATGTGAAATCCAAGATTATGTTAGTTATGAGGCTATTTAAATATCATGCTCATATTAAGAAAAACTGAGTTGCCACATTAAACAGGACTCACTTATTTCCATGTGCAGTTATGAAACCTGGGACTCCAGTAGAAGATCTGAGTCTAAGCTATCATTGCTGTTATTTCTTGGCTAAATGTAGAGAGTGAAGAATAGGGAAATTACTCAGAGCTTGCAGAAACATAAATTATCTTGTCTACACATGCTGCTACAATATGATCAACATTAGTAACTCAGGTCTAGATACAGCCACAGCAGTAAAAGCTCGAGGCTAAGCATGTACTCCTCATATAATCTAGCAATAGATCAATGCAGCCAGTTTGCATCCAGCCCTAACAGATTGTATATGAGGCTGTGCTCAGCTAAACAGATTTACTGTCAGTTTAGTGCATTTCTGTGCAGACACTCATACATCAATAATGGTCCCTGTCTAAAACAAGTGAATGTCAATGTGTTTAAGGTATATTTTCTATCATCTACAACTATCAACTATTCCTGTTGTTACTTGTTATACTTCATTTTGATTTAAGCTTGTTTGAGAGTAGACTCTACACTGTAGTATGCATATCCACAACACTGGGGAGTCTCAGAATTCAGACCCACAAAATTACTCCCAGCTGTTTGATAAAATTTATTTTCCTTCCTATTTGCACCAGTGAAAAATGCTCCTTTTCTTCCTGTAACTGAAATTAATTCTCCATCATTTGTTTCCTATTTGCATTTGTTCTCCTTGTTCCTCTCTGAGCTTTTCCCAATGTCCACATTTTTATTGCAAGTTAAGAGTGGTGTTCACTTCAAAGAAACAGAAGCCACAGTTAACAGGGACTCAAGGAGTCTTACAGTTATGACTACTTGTTTAGTTAGAGTAGGGTTTGAGAATTCTTTGTTTGTCCATGAAGTTATGAAAATGGATATAAGAAGAGTGGCTTTAGTATGAATGTCAGCCTGCACTGAGTGCATTGCACAGCTACAGTGATAATTGTTCAGATTTTACTTTCACAATAAATAATGAAAAGATTGGAGTGAATCTCTAACAAAAAAATTAATATAGGTTTTCACCATTGCTGAAGGTGAGGTTAGAATACTTATTATATTAGCTAAGTCAGACTGAACATAGAATAGGTAAGCATGTGGAAAGGGAGAATTACAGATTTTCTTCATATAGCTTAAATATGTCAAAAGGTGTGTCATAGGACTTCTAAATTGCATTAATGCTGTTGGTGCACTTTACATTGTAACTTTACTGTAAGAAGTATGCTTACATTCCTGTATGCTTTTCTTTAAAATCAGCCATGTAAGTATATACTTCAATAGCAATTTTTGCATTAAAACATGCTGGGTGCAGAGAACAAATTTCACTCGTCATAAAAAGAAAATAAATGTTACCAGAATTCTGATACAGAGCATCATATAGGATACAAATTGAACTTTTAATTGTACATCTCATTTTTTATTGCTTGGATTGTAATGATTTGGCAGTAGGAAAGGATTTTAATAAATACCTGTCCCAGCATGGATTCTATCAACTTCAACATCAATTTCACCATTCATATTTTCAAAATTTTGAATTTTGTTTATATTAGACTTAGACTGAACAAATGTTAATATATCAGTTTTTAATAGAAAAAAATACAACAGCAGATGATGTTGAATGCTTTCTTATACTGAATTATACAAAGGAGTTAAAAACAGTGATCACAACTAAACTTCACCATGTAAGTATGCCACTGTAACTTGAAAACATGGTTCATGTGTTTAATGAATACTTTGGATTATTTTGGAAATGGATATAATTGCATAAATAAATTTATGCTTAAATAAAAATAGAAAGGTTTTAATTGGTAAGTAATAGAGGTCATATTCAATCTTTAAATTTGCTGCGTTTGTATAAGTGTTGCAGAAATGTTGCAGGAATGCTAAGTTATATTTTAGTCATGATTCTTGTGTCTTGTCCGAGAAAACACAGTTTTGTCAAATAATAGCCACTCGCTCCAGAATTGCTGATTTCCCC
Organism: Ammospiza nelsoni; assembly: GCF_027579445.1. Taxonomy (NCBI): domain Eukaryota; kingdom Metazoa; phylum Chordata; class Aves; order Passeriformes; family Passerellidae; genus Ammospiza; species Ammospiza nelsoni. The sequence goes on along the minus strand of NC_080636.1, from coordinate 34,354,988 downwards.
CTATAGCTGCAAAATAAAGCTGATGATTCTTACTCTGGTTTTTCAGACTAAGGATTTTGCAGTTTTTCCAACATAAATACAGTGTATGTTGCAGGCAGGTGCCACCTCTCTTAAGGAAAACAGATCCGAGGCCTCTAGTATACAGTAAAATCACAAAAATGAAAAATCTTTTGTTTTTCTCCTGTTAATGAGTGAATGTACAAAGAAGTTTGCAGAACAAAGGCGTGATACTCAAATTGTTCTTTTATTACAGTGAGAGCAGATGTTTGCATAACCCTAAAGAAAGATCAGACTTAGGCACTTAAGAATTCTTTTTTCTGTGGAATAGAACATGCAAAGAAGCTTCTGTTCTGGTTCTCTCCTCCATGAGCTTCTACTTCTGTCAAGATATTTTCATACATACTCTGAGGTAAATCTCATCACTTAGCCAAATCAGATATTTGTAAAGTTTTTCCTTTTCTTTTAAATTGAAGAGTATTTTCTTTAACATGACCTGCTTTCTCAGATAGTCTCATTACTGCAGAAAAAGACTCTCCTCAATGGAGATGCCTCATCAGGACCAAGCTGAGTGGAAGATCTATACATCCTTCAACAGTCAAGCTCTTCTTAAAATAGAACAGCCACTTGAAAGCCTCTGGTTTGGTTTTGTTTTTTGGTGGTTTTTTGTTGAGGGATATAGCTCTGGCTCAAATTTTGTAACTGGCAAAGAGAATATGAGGAAATAAGTACTGAATGAGGTACTTTTGGAGTTTCTCTCAGTGGTTTGGTGAATGCTGTAGGAATGCCTTTGAATTTAATCTGAACAAAGCTGAGATAACATATTGAATCTTCAAAAATCTTTATGATCAAAATTCTGTGGAACTGCGTTGTTCTTTTAGGTATATGGTTGCACAGTAAATAGTAATACAACATGCAGTTAAGTGATTTCAACAGAGTGCTTTTTCTTTATCAGTTTTGTATCTATAAATTAAATAATCCCAGAAAACTTCATTGTTTTGCTTCACAGACATAGGCAAAGTATAAGCTTTAGATATTTTTCCCTTTTTTTCATTTAATTCAAGTCACTCAGTCCAAAAATGCTTCTCATTTGTATAGCTTGTAGATAGACAGAAAAAATCTCATTACCTTTAACCTTAACAACCTTTTACTGATATTCACTTTGGATGGAAGAAATTGCTATGGCAGATCTTACAGAAGATTCCAGCTTTTATTCCAGACAATCTTATGTTGTAGATAACTCCTTCTCTACTAGTTGCCTTATTATTATTATATAGTTCTGTGTTAATTCTTTCATAATTCTTCATTTCATGAAAAAATTGTGATCCTCCTTACTAGCTGAATATATCCTTTAAAACTCCTGTAGGTTAATGGTCTAATGAAAAAAAAAACCTGTCATCTTTATTTAAACATCCCAGTAGTAATAAGGTTTATTACTATTTATCACAGATAAATATTATATTTATCATTAGATAACCTTAAAATCATTGCAAATTGTATAAATACCTTAGAGCAACACACTGATGTGATTAGAAATCCATTTGACTTGTAGGTCTTTCCTGTGGTTCCAAATACAGATCCGGTGTATATTTTATTACGCTATTTGGAGAAGAATTAACAAATGAGGATGAGACCTTGCTGTAATACCTACTGTGTGCAGTTGTAGGTTATGAACTTCCATTAATAGAAAGTATGTGAGAAGGAAATTGAAGTAATGTGAGTTTGTGGGGGAGTAGACTAAGTATGATGGAACCAAGGTAGGTGTTGGGTGGGAAAAGAGGAGTGCTGCCCCAAGAAGTTCATATATCTTGCCTCACAGTCACAGTTCTCTGTGCAATCAGCTTCATCTCCCTTATCATTGTTCTGGAGTTCTTCCTCCACTTCCCTCATTCCCTTTCTTCCCTTTTGGCATCTCTTAACCACTTCATTTGTCCTCAGCAACCCCTTGAAGCTGCTGTCGGTGCAGGTCTGCCAAGATCTGCTCACATCAATTCTATGAGGTGTTTTCCTCTTCCTCCTTTTACTTCTCTTAGATATCCTTGCTTATCCTTCTACAGTGACTTTTGACTGCAAGGGGTATGACTACAAAGATCAACTCTGAGGCATTTCTGGAGTTGGCCATCTTCTAAGTCTCAAAAAAAAAAAAAAAAGAAAAAGAAAGTTTCTTAAAGCACTGATCTAATTTTCCCTTGTGACTCCCGGAGTAATACTTCTGTGCTGTTGTTCTGTTGTTTCTCTTAAATTGTCAGTTGTATTCATGGGATCATGTGGTCAATTATGTGATTAGGCTGAAAATTAAGTTTAAACAACAACAAAGAAATCTTCTTGGGTTAATCAGCCTCTCAGACACAGGCATGTAAGTGCTTACCATGGGAGCAGCTACAAATTTGCAGTGAGGGAAAGAAGACTGATTTATACTTAGTGTATTCATGATTTTAGGAAAATCAATTTGATTCATTTAGGCCTAACAATTTATTTTATCTTTGATACTTTCCAATGAGAAATTATGCTTAATAAAATGAAGAATCTGCAATTCCCAAAGGGCTTTAAGCACAAGGATTTGGTAAATAAATTAAGCCTTCCTGTCATCTCTAAAAGAGCACTCACAAGAGTGTAACATATTCAACACACAGGAATGTTTTTTCTGTTTTTACTAAATTGTCTTTGATCAAGGAAGCTTGTCAAGAGAACTATTGTACTACTACAACTGACATTTTCCTAACTTAAATTTTAAAGTTGTTGAAAGTAACCAATTTTTCCTGCCTGTTAAGAAATTCAGACAGATTCAGAAAAAAATCTCTGTTGAGAGTACCTTATCTAGAGTCCAAGAGATGCTTAAACCAATTTAAAAGATATAAAAATTGCAGAAGAAGTACAGAATTGAACTTATTGCAGAATAATTGCACAATTGCAGGATAATGATTTGTGTTGCCCCATAATCCATGGAAAATGAGCAGAAATGCCAGTGATACTAAGGTGTTAAAGTCATAACTCGGGAAATAAAACTTCATATCAGCATGAAAGACTAAAATAATGATCTAAGTAATAAATAATTGGTGTTGTAGTGCTACTAGCAATTGAAAATGATGAAGGAAAACAAGCTTCTGAACTTGGCTACTGTTTTGCGTTAAATGTATTTTGTATTTAGCAGAAGGATTACTATACAGCTCAATGTGATCACAGGACTCAGATTAATCTAAACAGCTATATTCTCCATGTATGTATTGGATGTGCATGGCAAGGTTTTGGCAGTGGAGGGCAGGGAGGGTTTGGGGGTGGCTTCTGTGAGAAGCTCCCCAGTGCTGGATAGAGCCAATGCCAGCTGGCCCTGAGAGGGACCCACAGCTGGCCAGGGTGGGGCCCAGCAGCAGCAGCAGCAATGCCTCCAGGATTACATAGCTAAGAAAGGAAAAAAGTTACTGCTCACGAGGAAGTTTCAGCCAGTGGAGAGAGGGACAATATGTGAGAGCTCTGCAGACCTTATGGTCAGTGCAGAAGGAGAGGCAGGAGGTGCTTCAGGTGCCAGGGCAGAGGTTGCCCTGAAACCCATGGTGAGGACCATGGTGAGGCAGCGGTGCCCCTGCAGCCCAGAGAGGTCAGTGGTGCAGCAGAGATCCAGCTGCAGCCCCTGAGGGGCCAACACCAAAGCAGGCTCCTGGCAGGACCTTGGCATGTGTGGTGAGAGCAGCCCACGCTGGAGCAGGTTTGCTGGCAGGGCTGGTGACCCTGCAGGGGACCTGCGCTGGAGCTGTTGGTGAAGAACTGTCCCATGGGAAGGATTCTGGTCTAAGAACCTGATGGAGAACCATATCCCATGGGAGGGATGCTAGACTGTTGCAGGGGAAGAGTATGAGGGCTCCTCCCCCTAAGTAGGAAGGAGCAAAAGAGCCAGCTTGTAACTACTGACCACAGCCCTCATTCCCTGTTCCCCTGTGCCACTGGCCGGGAGGCGTTAGAGAAAATTGAGTCAAAGAACCCAAGAAGAAGGGAGGGGTGGAGGAAAGGTGTTATTAAGATTTACTTTTATTTCTTATTGTCCTACTCTGATTTGATTGGTAATAAATGAATTTACCCAAGTCAGGTTTGTTATGCCCATTTTGGTAATTGCTGACTGATCTCCCTCTGTCCTTATCTCAAGACACGAGCCTTTCATTCTGTTTTCTCTTCTTTGTCCAGCTGAAGAGGGGAATGATAGAGCAGCTTTGGTGGTGTCTGGTGTCCAACCCAGGTCAACCCAGCACGCTGTAAGTGCACTGTTTAAACAGGTGATGAGAGCTACACTGAAAACTAAGGCAGGAAACAAATATAGATGTTTTGCTGAAGAAACAGCATTTTATGTTGCTGCAATTCATATTAAGATCATTGATCTACCGGTTTTTTAAAGTAGTTTAAATATCTTTATGTTACGGGAATTAAAATGACGTCATTTATAGATTGAATGTATCTTTGTACTTTGAGTCTGTCAGCAGCAATGCAGATTTGAGTTGAAAATTGCTTTTTCCAGTTTGAAATTTTGCCCATGAATTCACTTTCTGCTTTTATTTCTGATCTTACACTTAACCTTTGAAGCTATTCAATCCACTCCTGATATCTATGCTTATTTTCTGAATCCAGAAGGTTTTTTTTCTCAAATTACACTTAAGTCTTTGAAGAATAATAGTTCCATACCTTCAGTTGCCATTCATCTTATGCGTTTTGTCTTCCAATTTCTTTCTGAGGAAACCACATCCAGTGTTAGTTAGATGTTACCAACAGTAAAAATGTATTTGCTTTTGTATTTTTTATATAATACAGTGGGACACTGGCATAATTTTCTTGTAGTTTAGAAGAGGGAGACACAGAAACGTCTGAACAGTAGAGTGAGGGGCAGACTCCCTTCTTTGTACAGGAACCATGGCAACTGCATTATCCCACCGATATTCCTACTGTAATGGGTAACTGAAGATATTCTAAAACTGGAAAGGGCTGATGTAAAACTCAAGAGACATCAGCTGAAGTGTTCAAGAAGATTTCAAATAATCACTGGAATAATGTGATGCATTTTAGAGCATGAAGCAATTATTCATTACCAAAAAATTTGGAAAAGTGTTCACACTTGTAGGATATAAGAAACTGATAAATGTGTTTAGATTATCTGTATCCAGAAATTTTGTTTGTCTGTTTTGATTGTGTGTAAGCTACTTTAGAATCTCTGATAATGAAATTTCAGATACATTAAACACATCAGGATGATTCCTATCATACTCATATCCATTGTACTCTATTACAGACATTATCAGACACTTTAGCAGATCCATTAGTTGTGAATTTAAATACAAACCATCAGTTTTCATAGAATATCCTTAGTTGGAAAGGACCAACAAGGATGATTGAAGGCCAATTCCTGGCCTTGCACAGGACAGGCACACAAGTCACAGCATGTGCCTGAAAGCATTGTGCAGACTTGAACTCTGTCAGGCTTCATGCTGTGACCACCCCACTGGGGAGTCTGTTCCAGTGCTCAGCCTCTGAGTGAAGAACATTTTCTTATTGTCTGACTTGAACCACCCCTGACACAGCTTCAGGCCCCTGGGTGCTGTCATTGGTCACCACAGAGGAGACATCAGTGCCTGCCTCTCCACTTACTCTTGTGAGAAAGTTGTAGATTCTTTTAGGGTTTCCTCTCAATCTCCTGTTCCCCAGACTGAACAAGGCAAGTGACCTCAGTTGCTCCTGACATGGCTTCCCCTGTAGTCCCTTCACCATCTTCATAATACTCCTTTGGATGCTCTCTAATGGCTTAATATCTTTCTTATACTGTGGCACCCAAAACTGCCTACAGTACTTTGAGAGGAGTGGGCCAATCTTCTTCCACTGGCTGGTGATGCTGTGCCAGGTGCCCCCAGGACATTGCTGGCCTTCCTGGCTGCCAAGGCACTGCTGACTCAGATTCAACTTGCTGTCAACCAGCACCCCCAGATCCCTTTCCATGGTGCTTCTCTCCAGTGCCTCATTGCCTGGCTTGTGCATACACCCTTACCCAGAGGCTCCCATCTGTTCCTTTGGCAGCTGTAACCTCCATAAATTCCAGCCCTTCCCTTACAGACAACACCACCCCCTGTCTCACCTCCTCTGCCTATCCTTCCTGAAACGCCAGTAACCATCCAACATGGCTCTTGTGTCACAGGATTCATCTCACCAGGTTTCTCTTATGCTAGTGAGTGGGCTCTGGGGCTGGGCCAAAGCTTTGAGCTTCTTTGTTTGCTCCTCATGCTGCTTGCATTAGTATAGAAACATCTCAATTGAGACTTTTTCTAGCCAATACCTCCTGGAACACATTGAAGGATCTCAGTAGAGCTCAGTTCTTCAAATTCTGGTGTGGTCTCCTATTGCCTATCACTGGCAAGCCTGGTTTTTTTCCCCCTGTGCACCTTTCAGGCTAGTTTAAAGCTCTCAATAAGCCGTGCTGATTCCTCAGCTAAAATCCTTTTTCTGCTTCAGGTGGACTTTGTTGCCAGCAGGATTGTTGTTGTATAAACTTATCCCTTATCAAAAACATAAAATTCTACTGGCAATCCCAATGTTGAAACCAGTTGTTCATCTGCACAATCTTCCTGTTTCTTGCCACATCATTCCCTGTAACTTGCAAGACAGAGGAGAATACAACTTGTCCTTCACATCCCTTGACCAGTTGTTCCAAGGCCCTGAGGTCCCTCTTGGTTGTTTGGAGGCTCCTCTTTGCTGCCTACCTGGAAAACCAGTAGAGGGTAATAATCAGTGGGCTGTATGAGGTTGTGAAGCTGCTTCCTGATGTCCCTTACCTGGGCTCCAGGGAGCTAACACAGCGCCTCTGTGCTGGGTTCAGTGAGCATATCAGACCACTCAAAAGGCAATCTCCAATAGCTACTACTCTTCTTTTTTTGTTAATTGAGATCACGATGGCTGGTTCTGCCAGTCAATTTCCTCCTCAGAGTCTCCAGTACTTTGTAGTTTTCCACTTCATTTCTCAGCTCCACCGCTAGGATGAGCAGATTATCAGCCTCATGACACCTCACGTTGTTGTTGATGTTGTCCTTGAAGCCCTCTGTGAGCAGCACCAGGCTCTGTCACTCCCTAGAGCCTGAGACCACTGCATGCTTTTGTGGGTACTCCATCTGGGTCATCATATCCTTTCTGGATCACTTTGATTTTGTGGTTTATATTTTTTAAGACTACTGCTTTCTTTACAGTAATTATTCCTCCCTATGTAGTAAATATTTAACAAAATTAAAAATTAACATTAAAAGCTGTGAGAACAACAAATATGGATCATGTCCAAGTCTTCTGTTATTAAATGCTTTTTGAAAGTCCTTCCTGAGAAGCACAATTATGCATCATGTCCAGGCCACTGACTCAACATACAGTTGACAATTGTCAAAACCAAAATAAATGCACTTTATTTTTCAATAATAACCTTAAATTCACAAAAGGTACATGTTCTAACACAAACAAAACAGAAAAGTAAATGTTCTTATATGGAGTCAGACACCTTCTCTTTGCTAAGTCTTTTTGATTCTGCTTTTCTAAATATTGTGTGCAAATTGACACAGTAAACATGCTAGTCAAAAATATAAACTGGCCGCTTATTTTTCTCCACAGTCACTTCAGACATAATAGTAAATTAAGGAAGTCCAAAGTCAAAATGCAAAAAATCACTTTATTAGATCTGGGCAAAAAAAAGTTTTGTTAGTTTTTCTAACAGTCTCAGTGAAACAGTTTTTACACAAAACCATAATAAAATCCTTTTGTTTTAAGGGTGCTGTAAACATTGACTGTTCGTGCAAATACACCACAAAACTGGAAAAGAATTTACACAAGCATGTGACATGCACTTTTACAGATTTTTTTCTGGTTTAAAATAATTTTTTGTTAGAATAAGTATTAGATTTGTAACACTTTCCCCAGATAGAGATCAGGCATAGATTTCCAGGGAAAAATAAAGAAGGTTTTATGATCTTCTACACCTTATACTTTTAGAAAAAAACTGTTATAAAATTTATGGCTCCAATATAAAGCCAAAATCTATAGAGAAAATTTACATGAGTATCTCCATCCATTCATCCATCCATTGTCTATTATCTTCATCCTTTCATTCTTTAACTCAAGTAGAAATACGCATCTTCCTGTAATTTGCCATTTCACTGATTAAAATACCGCCTTTTGTTCATACAGTTTGTAATACTGCTTCTGGAAATAGGAGATGTTTTGCTATTATTAAAGGTTTGGGTTCACACAGCTGTGTAAAATTTCAGATTCCTCCTGATAATGTGGAGACCGTTTTTTTTAATTGTTTCATGGGTATTGCAATCTTGAAAAATACAACTCATGTGAAGTTAAGCTACTGCATTATTTTCATCAACTTTTTCATTCTGCAGTACACAAAACATGTTTTCAAGAAAATTACAGGACACAAATTGCAAGTGAACATTAAATTCCCGATTCAGCAATTCTTCAGAAATTCAATGCAGTAGTTGTGTCCATGACTCTTTTAATGGATCTGGTCTTACTTGTGCTGAGAAATTTCACAGTAATTTCTGCAGTTAAGACCTTTGCGTTTCAGACCCTTGCTGAAATCTTTTTTTGCTTTATTTTCTTGATTGACAGTTGTACTTACTGCTCTTTAACACCATTTTCCTGGTGGGTACAGATCTATTGACACAGTAAAGAAGCTAAATTAATTTCCTGATATGAAATTTCACTAAAGCAGTGTTGTTGCCCTGTTAAAACCCCGTGTTTATCTATGAATTTTCTGAACTTCAATAACATGAATAAACTTGATGATTGCATTTTTATTTGTTGTGAGTTTTAAAGACTGAATGAGAGAAATCAATTTAACAAGACATTTCAAATGTCTAATCTATATTTATTCTTTCTCAACACTTGGTAGAGTTCTCTTAAACATAGTTCTAAGTTTTCTGTGGAGAGTTTTAAATCTGTATTCAGAAAGATATTTGGCATCTAATGTTTTCCTAAGAACTGTTTAGAGATTCAAATATCTAGATTTCAATTTGCACTCAGTTTGTGGCTAGAAACAAGGGAAGATATCTTTGTACATTTATCATACTGACTTCAAAGCCAAACTTTCTTTTTGAGTAATTCCCACAGAGCAACCTTTGCTTTATTTTTAGCCAAGATTCAATGTGCAACAGCAAGAAAGTGATGACAGAAGTTTCATTTTCTACAAGTGTAGTCTTCACTTGGTAGCATGATGAAAGGTGAAGGAATTTGCTTCTTCATCTTGGTAAATGTCCATCTATTCCTTCAAAGCTACCAAAACCAAGAGCATGTTATTAACGGCATGTGTGAACGGCCAACAAGTTTGATTGAAGTGGGAAATAGAGCTATGCTTGCCCAAAACATCATCCTCCTAATTTGTTTAAAAATGAGATTAATAGACACAGACAGCATTTTAAAAGTGTGTTAGATTGACCCTGTATGCAAATTTATGTTGTTGCTTAGATCACCTTGCTGAAATGGCAGTTGAGATTTTTCTTCTGATGTACGTGATATCTGAATGTTTTAGGACAGCTGAAGATTTAAGTTGGGGCCACAGCCATATCTGAATTGCAGATATCCATGATGCTTTTGCCCAAAGACAGAATCACATAACAGGAAACAGGTTGGACTTCCTTCTTCTCATGGCTAAGCTGAGAAGCAGCTATCATGCTATGAAACTGAGAAGGAATAGCAAAGCTATCACTTGGAAGGGAAGTTTCTTTTGAACATGAGAGTGTTTCTGGGAATGATAATTGCCATTCTGGCCTTAAATCAGTAAAGCACTTAGAGCAACTAAACTCAAACCTTATGTTTACAGTGAAGTATTTGTTGATTTGGGGCTTCAGCAGGTGGCACTATTCATTCAGGATAGTTTAGTGGGAAATGACATCGTTTAGATGTCATTCCTGTTTTCACTCAGTGAAAATATTTAAAGTTCAATGCAGATTCTCAGCTGGTGAGGCTGGCAAAGCACTATTAACTGGGGTTATGACACAGTCTGCCAAAGGGTATGCTTGGGTTTTGATTTTGGAAACTGGCTAGATTCCAAACTAAAATCAAAGTGCTAAATCTGGAAATCTCATATTGAAACCACCTTCCCTGTTGGTTTTAAGGAAAAAACCCTATGTTTAAAAATACAGAGAAATTCCTCTTAATACAGTATATAATATTTAGGAGTGCATCAATAGAAAAAATAGTTTAATCACCATGGAATTTTCTGTTTGCCCTAAATAGTTGGGTTTGTGTCCTAGAATTAATGTTATTGATGCCTTGAGAAGCTACCTGGAAGGCATTATTACAGCTACTACATTTGTTTTCAAAGTCTTTGGCTTTGCAATAGTCATGTATTTTTATTAGTGCTCTTATTATAATAAGTTCTATCTAACCTTTTTTAAACAACTGTATACTGTAAGTTTGAAGTCATTGTTTATATACAACCTGCCCTCACTTCTGAAAAGTAAATGAAATTTTAAAAATTCACCTAGACATAATAAAGAAGTGTGAAAATATAATTGAAAAAAATAGGTTTTGCTTTATTAAAAAGGATTAGGGTTTTATTATTATTTTATATAAATATGAAGATATGGGGTTTGGGTGTGCTATGACATTTCCTGCACTTGTGCGTTTTTAATAATTATTATCCCTGCATATACCTACTAACTCATCTGAAGAAGCAGCTTAAAATATATTTCTTCATTTGAGCTAACACAACATGGATCAAAATAGAGACATTTAGTATATTGACCTAATATTGAAATTTTGCAAGAGTGCTTTCTGAGTCAGTAATTGCAATGTCTTTGTAAGCTATATGGCACTGTATTGATTCGGAGCCCATCACTTGTGTCTAGCCTGGCATTTGAGCCTGCTGATGATAACACTGACATCTACAGCAGGTGAAAGGCATTAGAGAATATACAGTTTCCTTCTGGTTTCTCACTTCTTGATCTCTTGATAAGTATTTTAGTTGTGTGCATTTCTGTACTGTCTTGAGACACAGAGGACTGTTTCAGTTGTAAAGTAGAATTTGTTAAAAATGTTATTATTTATTAAGATTGCTAGATTGACATGATACTAGATAGAAAAGTTTTGTTTAATATACACTGTGGAGAATAACTCTGGAATTGTATTTATTGCTTGAAATGCAGCATTATAACATAGAAAGAAAATAGCGAAGTCATATTCTAAGGATTTTATGAATATTCAGTTCAGCTTTTAAATTCATTATTTCAGGTGAAATACGCACAGTTATTGCTGTCTAAAAAAAAGCTTTTCATCTTTCTATTTCTTCATTAGCACAATTAAGTTAATGTCATCATTCTCACATGAATTTGTGGTTTAATTGTGTACAGTTTATAGCATTATAATAGGGTGGTCAAAATTTCCTTGTCAACAGACTCTGCCTACTTATAGACAGGTAAAAGATTTTTACATATGTCATATTTTGTATGGCAGCAATGAAATAATTTAAGAGAAATTATCTTTTTGAATTTGTACCAATGAATAGAAGAGAAAATATGTTTGTGAATCTAAAAACTAGAATATTCTAGAAAAGGAGTTTAAAGAAGTTGAAGTGTAAAAAAATTGAAGAATTACTACCGCATCTTTAAGAGGCATTCATTGGCACTCTTATTTTTCAGTCTTTTATCAGATATCTTCTGGTCAAGTTTCATGAGGTTTTCTATGGTACTTGATAAGAAGCCTTTGCATGTTTTGTGAAAAAATTCTCAGAAGAGTTTGTAATGTAATCTGACCTACACTGATCTGTGCAAATTCTTTTGTGTCGCTCTTTTCGTTTTCCTAAATGTCACTTGCTATAGTCAGATCAATAGTGAAATAAATTAGTAAATTAAAATATATTTAAGAAAATAAGTATTATAGCTAAGTTCAAAAAATGACCAAGTTCTGCTTCTAGTATAGAAATCTAAATGACAGATGTTTATAAATAGATTTGTGTGTATGTTGAAGTGTCTGTTAAAGTATGCCTTTAAAGTAAGTTTTGAATATTTTTCAGCAGTTGGATTTTCAGACCAAAATTGTCTTGTCATGAGTAAAAAGGTTTATTCATAAGATTATATTAATTTATATGTTTATATGCAGTATTTTATATCAGCTTAATTCACAACCTTATGTGAATAGAGATATTTCATTCTGAAATGTATACAGAAAGAAATCATGCTATTTACCGAGTCAAGAAATCACTGAGCACAGTACATGGCACTTAGTCTTCCATAATTACACTTGCAGAAAGATGATTATCCACTGGTGTAGAACTTCTTCCAAATACCTGAGGAAGAAATAAGATTTGAGGAGACTGTATGAATCTAATTTCCTCACAGTTGAAGCAAAAATAAATAAATGAAAGAGTTGGCTACTTTGCTATTCTCTTCAGAGAAATGGAACTAGAAATGGGAAACAAACTGGAAAATAGATTCTTTGAGAATGGGAGTCAGGAATTCTGCAGGTTGCCAAATACTGGAGTAAGAGGTACTGATACAAGTGTTGTAAAAGTGTGATCCGTACATATCACTGTATGTAATAATTTGCTCTTAAAAAAAACCTGCATTTGCATTTTGCTTTTGTTTGGCTTATGTTAAAAATTATGTCAAGATAAATGGCCATTCTTTCCCAAAGATCAAAGACTGGAAGTAAAATTGTCTGGAAAAGTTCTGTGGGAGCACATATGAAACCAAGATCCTGCAGAAAGGCTTTGCATTTCTTGAAATACTGAAGCTTTCCCTAATACATGGAGGATTTCTGCATCTTACTGCCATTTGGTTTTTGGAGTTGTTTTCTTATGGCGGCCTAACTGTTGTGGGAGTTACCATCACCCTGGGATTTCTGCTTACATAAAATCTCCATGGCAGCAGTGTTCCATAATGGGGAAAGGGATTGCAGGAAAATTCCCCCTAGTCTGAAATAGAAGATGCCCTTTTGCTGGACTGCAAGTCTCATCTTCCCAAGCTCCGTTTCCTAAAAATAATGCAGACATTTTCTCATTAAATATTTATTTTAATAATGAAAAGCACTTGTATTTTGTGCTACTCTTGCTGCATGTATCAGTCATACATTTTACTGTAATTAATTAGAGGTACTGTAATAGATCTTGCAGTTATCTCTAGCTAAAAACTCACCAAAAACTGCTTTTATATTATAGTTCTTACTGTCCTGCAAATATACCATGTAACTCTCAAGTCATGGACTGCAAATAGAGTCATAAAAGTGGGAAAAATGAAATAGTTAAAATTACCTATATAGACTTTAAATTTCTTCCTTCCTTTTTTTTTTAATTGTTTACTCTTTCTTTCATAGCAGTTGTGAGAAATAGGTTCATGTGAAAGGACAACAGAAAAATCAGGTTCCACATTGATATTGGATGATAAGAAATTTGAAGCTTTTCCTTAGTCAGTAGCATGTCAAGAACAAGTCATATAGTTCCATGTGTCACAGCATGACAAGAACAAGTCATAGTTTCCCTGTCTCTCAATTTAGTTCACAATACCATTACAGCTAGAATGTCTGCCTACCTCTTAGAAGTGCTTTAAAGCTGAATAAAAACCATATAAAATATTTTGATGTATTTATATACAGTGTATCGAAGTATCTTTATTTTTTTTTTTGTTGAGAAATGATAAATTAAACTACTTGACTATGAATTCTATTTTAAGCAAGACTACAAAATTAATTTTGGCTGAGGAAGAACATAATACTCTTGATGCAAAATATTTAGGTATCCATTTAGTTCAATAAGAATTTCTATTATCCTGTCACTCACAGAATTTAAATCAAGTTCATGACCTTAGAACTCATTAACTGCTATAAATAAACATGTTATCATCACATACTTTTCTTTTGAGGATGAGATTATTTTCACCTGCTTAAGAACATAGACCTAAAGTCAGTAAACACATTCCTTTTCTCCTAATGTAACTTACTTTTATAAAATCATCTACTAGCCCATTTCAATGACTGTTACTGGACATTATAATAGCACTGACACTTTTGTGAAAATGAACAGGATTTTTCTCGCCATAAAAAGGTTGCCTTTGTTTTAGATTTTTACTCTTCTGACTTCTGCCTGTATTTTAAAAAGGTAGATGTGTTACCTAAAAAGCCTGACTACTGCAGATAACTTCAGGTAATATGAATCACAGCACTGTTTTCTTAACTCATATTTAATGTCTCAATGTATTTACTAACTATTTCATGCAAATATTTAGAAAAACGCAGCAGGAGCTAGTGTACCCTAAGTTTTAGAAAAGAGTTCCAACTTTCTACAGTTTTCCCTTTTCCAAAATCTTAGCAAGAGTAATAGTTCAACCACACTTCCCCCATTAGATGCCCTCCTTCCAGGTGTTAGAGAAAAGCAAAGTATTTTTGTCTGAGCCATCAGTGTCCTTTCAATTGTTTGATATTCCTCTTCTAAATCGTGTTCTTTGGAAGGACTTTTGGAGCAAATAGGTTTTCTATCCTCTGTGAGAAATCCACTAAATCTCCTATACTGGTAAGATTTTATGAGATTTCTCTCGGCTCTTGATGGTTCTTCAGTTTTGAAGGGTGACATTTGCAATTGATCTTCTGTTTGCTACCATTGCACCTGTGTGTGGAATAGAGTTGAAGTAAGGGTAATTGAGGAATCAAAGTGGGAGCAAACAGGCAGGAGAGTATTTTGTTTCAGCTATCCTCCACTGTTTTGTTGCCTCTCTAACCTTCTCCACACCAATCCTCTCTTTCCTCTCGGTCTATCCAATTTCTTCAGTCCTCCTTTTAAAATACCTTCCTCCTTAAAATATTAATCTTATCAACATTTCTCATGAGAAAAGTTACATAATAAGGATTTTCCACAGGATGCCAGCTGTGTATCTTTACTGGGCTGGCTTTATGTAAGCAGTGTTTTGCAAGCCAGCTTGCTCTGTAGTCTCAGCAGCAAGTGTTTGGGAGCAGTAATAACCCACAGTCCATTCCCAAAGGAAGTGACTCATTTCTTAACTCAGTTCCATACATGTTTTTGATAAATGCTCTGAAAAAGTACTCCATGTCTCATCCTGCAAAGCCAGTCCTCTATCTAGAAACTGCAAAACCCACAGCCACTAAAAAAACCTGAAAATATGAATAGATGGGGTTATAGGGTTTCTTGTGCTGTAAAAAATGAAGATTTTTTTTTCCAATAATACATGTTATATCAAAGCATTGCTGGATTATTATAATTTTAAAATATGCAGTGTTTAAAAAAGCATCATATTTTAAACTGGAGAGAGAAATTGTTTTGCTGTAAAAATAACTTCTGTGATAAACTTATATTGTAAAACGTCTTTTGTAAAAAAAAAATTGTTAATTTGAGTAGCTAATATTCCCAGTATCTCATCAATTAAATTTTATTAGTGACTGCCCCACATATTGATCAAATTTAGCTTAGCTGAGGCATTAAACCAATGTCATATCCTTATAATTAATTCTTGCTAATAATTCTGTATTAGGAAGTACGAAGACAGTGCTTAAATCTTGCTAAGTCAGTGCTGTATACTTGCTTTAGACAACTGTCTCCACCACAAGAACTGAACACAAAAGATGTAAATGTCAGTTGCATTTACTAAATTCATAGTGCTTTTCTAAAAATAGTTTAGTTGTTTCTTATAATGTAATGATGGAAATTAATTAGAAAGAATGGATAACATTTTTAAAAGATGCCATACCCTGAAGGTAACAGTACGGACTCATTTTGAAAGTATCAATTGCTGTTTCTGTTGCAGAATTTATAAAACACTCTCTAAAGCTTTTATTTTGCTGAGAGGAGAAATTCAAAGTATAATTAACAGCTTTGGATGAAAAAATTACTATCTGCTTTCATTTATTATGACCCAGGAGATAAAGGTGGCAAACTATTTTTTAAAATGTTTTTTGTCTTTCTCCAACCATTGCAGTGTTAGGGTAAGCAACTACCTGGCCTCCCATCCTGCCCCAGCTAATAATTAAGGGCTTCAGAGCACTACATTTTACCTGTGGAAGATGTATTAACAAAAAAAAAAAAAAAAAAAAAAAAAAAAAAAAAAAAAAAAGACAGAACTTGCAAACATTCCCCTCTCATGTAAAGCTTAAGTGGATATTAGCAAAGGGATTCTTCTTCACTATCAATGGGCAGAAAACTGACAAAGTATTCCCAGCTTTCTTCAGAGCCTTCCCTTTCCTCCATTTGTAACTCTAGATTATTAAGGAACTGGTTTCTGTGGGAAAAGTGCTGGTAATGAACACCTGCCAGAAGGACAGTCCCAAATTACCTTGTTAGACTCTAATCTCAACCTAAAATTAATTTAGATCTTGGACACTTAATAAATCTCTCTTTCAAACCATCTGTTTGTTGCTCCCAAACAACTAGGGGTATGCCTGCACTGCAAAAATAGAGGTCCCAAACCATTTAACCTAGAAGAGCTCTAGTGAAGAGCTTTAGGCAGAGTTGTATAGCTAGTTTTTCCTCAAAAGCTGGTACAAGAATTTACTGAAAATTACTCTGGCTCACAGATATCATCCCTGAAACCAGTTGAAATGTATATTCAGATTATTATTGATTGACATTCCTTCTTTGCTGCACCAGATCAATGAGGACTAGTTAGTGTTTAAATACTACCACAGTTTTTGATTGCTGGGGAAGCTTTATCATGCAATACTGTTTTTAATAATGTTGTGTCAGTTGTAATCCCTAGTGTTTTTCCAAACTTTTGCCTTTACCCATTTCAAAATCACAATGAAGTGACCTATGTTGTATTTCAGGAATATACATTCCTCAACCCAGCTTTTGACAAGAATACTCCAGAGATTATTTCCTATGTATGTATACATGTATATGCTCATATACAAATGTTTGCATACATATGCACATCCTTTAAATATGAGTACATGTTCAAAATGGATGTTAAAATTGTGTATGCATTATGTGCACTTTTTAAATCCTTCTCCTTGTTGAGGGCTGCTTTATCTAAGTGATCTGACCTCTTTCTTCAACTGTGGAGAGCAGAAACTGCACCTACAATGTACCCTGTAATAAATCTAATTTGTATACTCACTTTTCCTCTGCAGAAGAGAACAATGCATAGCTTGGAACTGAACATCCTCAGGGAGCACTGACATTTTTCCCAGGAGGCATATTGCTATATGACCCACCAGTGCTTGGAGCACAGACTCAGCATTCTTTCTGCTGCCAGATGTACAGACATTTCTTTACCATTAATACAGCATAGTTCATAATTTCGCATTCCATCACTGATACTGTGTGACAACCATAAGCAAATATGTTTCATTCTGCATAGTTTGTGCATCAAGTAGCTACTACACCTTGTGAGTACCATTAGTCTCTTTGGAATATTTGATTTTCATGTTTTTCATCTGTGGTTCAAGCTATATGTGGTTCTTTGGAAGCATACACTTTTTATTAATTCCTTCTAACCTTAAAAGTTGCTTGTATCCTGGAAATTTTTTGTTATTCTGGAATATATGTGTTAGCTCAAAAAGAGTGCTAATACTGAGCAACTGTCTTGATAATTGTATTGGTGCACCTTCACAGATTGGTTTATACTGGTTTATACATCTGAGGCTTGATTCTGTGATTTTTGCAATCAGGTAATGATTAGCAAGAACTCATCCAGGAAATAATTAATGAATGTCACGTTGGAATGAAGCTGAAATAAAAGTTTCTTATCTCTTACCAGTTTGAAAATATCTGCATGTTTGAAAGCTTTGTTCTAATATTGTTTTAGTAAAGTGCGAGTTAATTGTAGATGAAAGATTTACTGTTATTATGAAATGCTGTCATTAAAAGATGTAATTTCTCTTTATAATATCAGGCTGTATATAAACAGTGTTTGAATTCTGTTAAAAGCTCAGAATGCAAGTCAAAATATGCTCGGCTTGCTCTTGGCTTGGAAGTTCATGACATCAGTTCCATAGGAAGCAGTGTCTAACTCAATAGTGTTTTCAGCTACAACTTGTGGGAACTCAGCTAAAATATCTAAATATTTTAACAGGAATTAACTGAACATCTTTAATGTGTTTTTAGATATGCTTTTGGCAACATAAATTACTGCTTTCAGTACTTCTTTCTATGAAAATAAATAATTTCATATTGACAGAAGGCCTATTTCATATTAGAAAACAAAAGTTGGGAAACAGTACATTAAAATTTGGGTTATATTTCCCCTTGCAAAGAAGAGATGATAATTAACTTAAACTAGGTAACCAATATACATGGTATCATTAATGTGATTGTTTTGCAAGGCCTTAAACAATATAAAAATATAATGCATTTTAAGTGAATGTTTTAAAAGCAAACAGTAAAAAATTTAAGCAATAAAAATATTAAAATCAATCTTAAAGCAATTTCTTTCAATCTTATTCCACTGTGATTGGACTTGCTTGGGAAAGAGGTTCTTTCCTATGTCATATGTGTATTAAAATATGAATGTTAGCAGTATTTGGATCCTTCGTCAGCAGACCTATTTGACGTAGAAAGGAGCCGACTGGGCTCCATGACTGGGACCTATTAGTCATCAGCCTGTCTATTTTGAAAAAGAAACTTGTTTTTACAAAGGTTAACCAGGTGGGATTGGAATTAAATTCAAGCTGACAATGCTCTAAGGCACTTCATTTGATTTTGCCCTTCATCAACCTGTGAATCCTGTTTAGAAAACAGGAACACATTGCAGAATGCTGTAAATGTGGAAACACCAATTTTCAAATAGTGAGTACTCAAATTGACAGTTGCAACAAAGAGCTTCTAAGTGGTACACAGATGAAATGGATTTAGATGAACTGTTTGCCAAATAATTTTGAATAGGGAACACTTTTGGGAATATCAAACAATTCATGGACAATTGATAAAGAGAAGAAACACATTCTAACAAATTCGAATTGCTTCTGAGTGAATACATTGAGCCATGAAAAATTTATGTTTGGTATCGTTGTGGACAAAGTATTTTTTAAATAGGAATTTCTAGTGTTCCAAAAGTTAGAAAAATATGCTTGTTTAGTATACAGGGCTGTTATTCCTTGGGCTTTGTTTTAAAGTAGTTTGCTAGCTTTTCTATGGCAGTGCTTCTGCATCATTCATTGCGTACATTAACCACATCTATATTTTATTTCTGTTTCACTTGCACTTTTTGACAGCTTGAAAATTTCTACCTTATCTTAAACTTTCATTAGGAAATATCTGCAGGCTACAGGCTGATAGTCAGAAATAAGAGGAGCCCTATCATTCTGACCTTATCAGGCAGCTATGGACAATTTTTCTTCTACCAACAGAACTTGATACTTTTAATCTGATGGTTTTTGTATTAAAATTTAGCATATCTACTGAAGAAGTGAAGCTGTCTTGAAATAAGAAATGTTAAACTAAATAAAAATTTCCTTTGAGTGTATAGCATGTATTTAAGGGTTAGCAAGATAATAATTGAGATATCCTTGGCTGCCCTTTGGGTTCTCTTGAAGAATTTCTAGTTATTGGCATGCGATTTTTACTCTAGTGATAATAGAGAAATATGTGCAGTACAAATGAGTTCTTTTCACAGAATTGTGTGGTGGTGGGACAATAGAATGAAATGCATTAAACACCTCACAGTTCCTTGAATGGAAGGACAACTGTGTGGGAATGACTAACTGAGGTGTACATTTGCAAGAGCATATTCTCAAATTAGTGGGTTTGTTTCACTTGAATACTTGAAATTAACATGCAAGGGTTGTTTAGGGGTTTTTTTAAAGCTTAAAACTGTTTAATACAATGTAAAGAAAAATCCATAATAACATGAATTTCTTTATGTGCAAAAATAATTTCCATTAAATTCACCATTATCAAGATATTTAAAAGTTCTGTTCATCAATTTTTTTTTTCTAATTCATATTTCAGCCAACACCACATGCTTTGAAAGCAGCATAGGTTCTGACTGTTTTGATAACAGTGTTGATAACAGGTGCTTGTGTCAAGGACATAGATATTTCAGATGCAATTTATAAGCATGAAATAAAATTGCCAATGAACATTATCATAGAAAGAGGAAGAAAAATATCATATTGCTGTTGTTTGCTGAGGTTTTTAGTGTGTAACTTTAGCTGAAAGGTAAAAAGATTGACTGGTACATTTGAGAGCTTTCTATGACTGAGCAAAATTTTGTGTACATGAGAAGCTTGAACATGGATTTTATTGTCAGTGTGATGCCACTGATTTCAGAAACATCATACTAGTAAAACAGACTGGTTTAAAAGATTTCTTCCAAAGGATGAAAACATTTTTATATCAAAAAATTTACTATCTTCTTTGTGGGAGTTTTTTTTTCTTTGTAGTTTTTGTGTGCTAGTTGTTTCCCACTGTCAACAGAAAACTAAGTAGAGAATCCCAGAATGTGATTTCACAAATATAATATTCTAATAAATCTTTAGTAGAGAAGAAATTTACATCTATCACAGTGATTACAACAGCATTTTGTTGAAAATATAAAAAGAATGTAAACTTACTTTATATCTTATTAAAAAAATCATGTAAATGTATATTGGTCAGTATCAAATTTTAAAAATCCTGAAAATATAACCAAAGAGGCTGATATAGTACATGGAGTAAATCAATGTGACATTTACAAAATAATTTTTATTTATTCAATACTGAAAAAAAGATGTGATTGAATTTTTTTTTTGTACTTTTTATAAGCTTTTTATTTATCCTTTTTGGCATGCTATGTTCAAATACATGGTGCTTTTTTAATGCACTAGTGACTTCTAAGACTTCAATTTTGAGGTTCTATTCCATAATATACCTGTAGTTAGCCTGGAAGTACTTCGTAATTCTTCAGTTCAGTTCAGGAGACCTCTGCTTTTCAGTTAGTTCAGTCCCACATCTGTTGTATACACTGATTTTCTAAATTCTTACCAGACAAAACTGAAATTTAGTAGGAGAAATATCTTGGAATGATGGCTAACAGAAATTTTTTTTCTAATTGGATTAGTATTTTTTAGATCTGTCTGCCAATAAGGGTATTGAATAAGGAGGTTCAGGAAAGAAAACTTTATTCTGTGTTGCTGAAGTAGTGAGTAGAAGCAAGTACCAGTAAGACATGTGAATGCAAGTGATGTATTTGTCCAGTAATCCATGCTGGAATTTTAAAAGGAAGGATGGCTGATAAAATTCATTTAAAAATGGACAAAACACCTCAAAACTATCACTCACATTCATGTTGGTATTCAGGTAGTGATGTCATGCCAGACACAGTGAAGTTAATTTTTTAATGCAGTGTATAAATTTTTAAAATAACTAATACCTGGATTAGGAAGGACAAACTGGACCTTTTTCATGTAATTGATATAAAAAATATGTGTTCTGTAATTTATTTTCCTCAGTAAAATTTTTCCTTTTATTATCATCATTACTTACCTCAGAATACTACCCATGACAAAGTCTAGAATTCTGAATTCATTACCTTACAGAAGACAGTGGTTCTGTTACATAGACAACAGATAGAAAACAACAGCACATAAATAAAGCAGAAGAAACATCATGCTTACCTTAATGTATCATGTATTATCTTAAATGATCTATTTATCTTAAAAATACTAGAGCTTTACTGTGTCAGAAAATGATGAAATTACATTACAACAATTACTGTAAGATGGTCTTAAATTAAAAAATTAACAACCCCCTCCACCATACTTGTTCTTTACTAGCAGAATCCTTATTTTTTCAATATATTACTTTAAATGAAATATTTAGGCATTTTCTCTGGCTAATTTTCTCAGTGCAAGAACTTTAGTCTTTATAGTTTATTTCAACAATTCCTGTGGATTTTCCCCCTTATTTCATGCACAACATTTCATCTTTTTCTGTTTCAACAATTTTTTTTTATCAGTGCCAATTTTTAATTTAGGTTAGAATAATTCAGCTGCTGTACCAAAGATTTAAGTTCAAGACTTAACATTAGGCTAACTTTACATTAATATTTCTAATAATATTTCTGTCATTCAGAAATATATCAGGTCACCATTATCTGCTGGCCCACAGGTGTAAATTTTTCATGTTTTACATGAAATTTATGAAAAAATTAAGTTAGGGGAAGGTCATTCTGCTGTGTGGGATTGTAATATTACACTTGATGAGCTATGTCAACTCCAAACAAATAATCAGATTTTCCACAATCATTAATAAAATCTTTATAATAAAACCTAATAATTAATAAAATCTGTCGCAGACATCTTTTGTGAAAAATCTTTTCTTTAAGATTTTTCCTGTTGAAGTTGAGAAGTTTCAGCAACAAATGTAAAAAATTATTATCTGCTACTGTGGAATGCAACAGGTCTACTTGTGATTGTTTTTTTTTAGATGTTTATAATTAATGGTTAATTAAGATGGAGCTATCTCAGAGTCCGAGAGAGCTGCTTTTTGTTTTCATTTTTTCTTTTGTATTCTTAGCATAGCTATGTTCTGAAGAAATATTTTCTTTTTCTATTTCTGTTTAGTATAGTTATAATGTATATATATATATATCGTAAAATAATAAATCAAGCTTTCTAAACATAGAGTCAACATTCTCGTCTCTTGCTTCATCTAAGAACCCCTGTGAACACAGTCACAAAAATCCTTTTTAAAAAAGGATGGCAACTTAAGGCACTGAGATTCCAGGCATATTTTTGATATCTTGTGTCTGTATAGTTATTTCCAAATAAGACAGTAAGAGCACAGAGGAACTACAGAAGTCATAGAAGAAACAGGGTGCACTTCTCACAGGTGTTGCTGTCATTGCTTTACTCAGACACTGTATGCAGAAGTGTAAGAGAAGCAGCTGCCTTCAGCCATTCATGTTCATCCCTTACCTCACTACCTACCCCATATTCTTTACAAACCTTACCATCTCTCTGTGCCTTGTTTCAGTTTCTTCTCCACTCTTTGAGCCCTTCCATTTTCTTGTAGCCTAGTGAAGCTGAGGAGGAGCACGGGTGATCCTTAGGGATTGTGTGCATCACTGAGTTTCTCTGGTTCCATCCCTTCTGGTGTCTTTCTACAGTCATCTGCACTAGGGCTGTGAGGGAAGGGAGACAGGAGAGCAGCTGGCATTGCGCAAATCAACTGCTGGTCCCATCCCTTAAATTAGAGACTACATTTCCCATAGATCACATTTCAAAAAGTCCATGTTTGCAAAAGCTGTCTGCTAGATTTAGGCTTTATAGAAAGCCTCATCCCTGGAGAAAAATGCAAACTTCATTTTCCATGTAGTTAACAGACCTAATACATGCTGTCAAGCTTATTCTTTTTGAGCACTGTGTATCACTCACCACCTGATTCCACTGATACAGCTGGATCAATATTGAGAGAATAGAAATGCGTCTTTCTTATCAGGAGACAAAGGACATTCATATTGTAGAAATTGTAATTCTGGATAAACTCCTTAATGCTAGGCAGACTCACAGTGCAGTATTGCCTATTGATGCACATTTCTTATATTTGAAGATCAAAAAAATTATACTCAGGATTACCCATAGATATTTTCTCATGTAATTGCTTTTGGGGTAGCTGTCATCAGTTTTGTAAAGTGATTTAATATTTCTGTATAGAATATCTGCACAGGATGGAAAACAGCCTAATAGCAATGAGATTATGACTACAAATGTGGTTTTTTAGAATAATGGATCACTCCTGTTATCAAATATGAATGAAAGATTGAGACCATCATTGTTTGCGTCCTCTACCTGCATACCATCTCTCAAGCCAAACGTTATGATTTGGGAACTCATGCTTCAGATTATGGCAGTGGCAATATTCTTTCATAATGGTGTGGGTGAGGAAGAGCAGTACTATGGGCATTCCAATGGCAGCACAAGTCAGTCATTCTGAAAATGTCCTTTCACACAGAAGCACTCAAATCCACCAAATCAACTGAACTCTGCATTTCTTGGCTGTTATTTATTCAAATAATAACTTGATTTCATATTTGTTTTTCTGTTACATGACTAATTGAAGCTGAAAGGGCTTTGCTGTTGTGAAGTTGTGAGTGTTGACTCTGGCCTGGAAATAGGAACCCACCAGCTGCTCACTTATTCCAGCAGTTTAGGGAAGAGGATTGGAAAGGCAAAAGTTAGTGGGGTCAAGATAAATATAATTTATTAAGTGATAGAAATCAAAGGGGGAAAAAGGGGTGATGCAAAAGCAATTGCTCCCCACTCCTGACCTGCAGACCAATGCCCATTTCTGTGTCCTCTGCGAAGGGATGGTCTGTCAATCAACATGGCATGTTTCATGAATTGAATTTATTAAAGAAAATGTCGGTGCCTGCTTTCTCATTGCACTTTAAGCTATTCATACAAACCTTCTCTCACGAAATAATAGGCATTTAATTTCCAATTTCAATGACCTACAAGGTCTTTTGATGGTCATGTTTTTCTGGCTTATGTACTAAGACCATTAAGAACTTCTTCTTCTGGCCTATGTTAGGAGCAGTATAGACTGCCATGCTGCCTTTGTGCTCTCCCTCGAATATGTTGCTTCTTACTGAATTTAGCATTTAAGATATCAGTAAACTTCTTTCAGTATATTAGGCCAGTTTTTCTCTTCAACTCCAGGGTAAGCTGAAAGCAAAAATGACTTGCAGTTTGGAGACCATATCTGCTCACTGGAAAACATTCGAAATCTTTCAATTTCTGAAAATGTTACAATAGCTGACCTCAATATTTTCTCATTTTATGAATAAGAAGATTGTGATTTTACAGTTTTACTTCTACATATTAACTTTTTTTTTTTTTTTCTCAAAAGAGAAGCTCTTGCAGCCTAAAAAAAATTAATTTTTAAGTACCTGCATAGCATTTACTGAATTGTTGATCCTGCTCTGGTATCACCCTTTTATCTTAGCATGTTATGACTGCTGTGAAATAGATATGAAACAGAGGTTAGATGCTTTCCCAGTTAGTCTACTCTGCCTTCCATAAACATTCAATCAGTAGCAGAGAACACTGTAAAGGTTACATGAAGCCACAAGAAAGAGTGTGAAATCACATTGAATCATATTAGTCAAAACATTTTTAAGGTAAGAATAATTAGTTTTATACCCTAGCTGTATTTTGGGAATCACATTTAAACTGGTATGTGTTGTAGGCACACAGTTTGTGGTCACTGGGAGTGGGGCTGTGGCTGAGCCTCATCCCCAATGGGTGCAGCTGTGCAGGAACAGGTGACCAGCCCTGAAGAATGCTGAGCTGCACTGACCAATCACAGAGGGGTACAGAGGGCACACAGGTGTAAGGCATGTGAGATGAACAGTATAAAAGGTTGTACTGTAGGCTAGCAAAGGGTTGTAGGTACTTGAAGCCTTCTTTGGTGTTAGTTGTGCCTCCACCAGCATCCTGCTGGGTATGTACTATCACATTAAATCTTTGGGGTGAAGAATTGCGCTGTGCAAAAAAATTTCTTGATATAGCATCACACTGTATTGCCTCTTAAGCCTCCTGAATCCATAAGGTTTAAGATAACTTTATGATGTCCTCCCAGTAGCTCAAAATTTTAAGGATGTTGGATTGTCTACTTAAGGTTGAGAGCATTATGAAAGATATTTCCAATGCTTCTTTACCAGGCAGTTCAAGCCTCTCTTATATTTATTTAGAATCCTGCGCAACAGTCCTACACAATTTGAAGAGAACCAATTTAACCAGGTGGCAGCCAGCCATTTGATAATAAGTCAGCAGTCATAGCAACAGTCTCCCAGCCGTGGCAAAGAATTTGTCTTTGTTATCTTGCCTCAAAATACAGCCTGAGAATCATTAGCTGACCTCAGCATCTGTATAAAATAATTGAGAAATGAAAGATTTTTCTGGTTTTGTTTTCCAAGGTCTACAACAGTATTAAAAATAAGTATGTTATACAAGTCCAGACACAGAACAATTTTTTAGGCTGTAATTGTTTGCAATGACAGAAATCCTTCTGCTTGGATTATTTCAAATTTTATTTTAAGGTCTTTTCATTTAAAAATGCTGTAAAAAACAACACAGTTTAGGCCTGTTTGTAAATGTAATTATGTATGGGTATATATGAATGCATATATTTTAATTTATTTGTAATTGTTTGGACTCTAATAATAATGTCTTCACCAGTTTCCATTTGAAGCAAGTACTAATTTTTTACTAATTTTTTGTGTTGGTTGTGCTGTCAATTGATACCTGTAATTCCTAAGCACACACATATGATCCATTTTTCATAAGATTGATCTTCAGCTCAGACTGGTTGTCTGCTGCTGCAGAAACAGATGATCATTTTTGAGTCCCAATATGAGCAACAGGGAGGGAATAACCATATTATATTTTTAAACCATTTAACAATAAAATATTTTTAAAGACAAATTTTTAAAATAGATTTGCTTTAAATTAGGAGTCTCCAGAACAGTACTTGGTGATATATTACCAAGATGCTTATTCAAGTTACTAAACTTGTTTCTGAAACATTTATGATAAACAGTATCAACTGTTGTGAATCCTCATTGAATTAAAAATTAGTTTCTGTACTAAAAAAAAAAATACCATCTTGTAAGACAGGAATAATTTTATAGATCATGAAGTTTAATTTGGATTCTTTAGTTTTATTTGTTTGAATACACAAAGAATTTTCAATGTTCTGGTAAACTGTGAGCTGTAATTTTATGGGCTTGCATGGCAAGTGTATGGTAGCAAGGGGGGTGGCGATAGGGGGGGCTTCTGAGAGAAGCTGCCAGAAGCTTCTGCAGTGTCCAATGCAGACAGTGTCAGCCGGCACCCACTGGATCTGCTGCTGGACAAAGCTGAGCCCATCGGCCGCATCGTTACCGCCTCTGTGCTAACAGAGGGAAGGAAGGGAAAAACACCCTCTACAATCACAGCTGGGGAGTGAGAATGAGTGCGAGCAGCACCTTGGCACACAGCGGGAGCAGGGGCAGAGGATGCTGCAGGCGCCAGGGCTGGGTCCCCTGAGCCCTGATGCGGTGAGCATCCTGGGCAGGCAGCACGGGGAGGAGCCCGGGCGGGGGATGCCTGGACCGGGCTGGGGCCCCAGGGAAGCCCCTGCAGAGAGAGCAGCCCCCACTGGAGCAGGGGAAGAGTGTGAGAATTCTACCTCTGAAGGGGAAGGAGCGGCAGAGACAACGTGTGATGACCTGACAGCAACCCCCATCTCCTGTCCCCGGGTGTGGCTGAGCAGGGAGGAGTCGGAGAATTTGGGAGTACAGTTTTGCCTAGAAGAAAATAGGAGTTGGAGAAAAGGGGTCTTTTAATATTTGGGTTTGGTTCTCATTATTCTATTTTAATTTGCTTGGTTATAAATTATATTAATTTCCCTAAGTCAAGTCAGTTTTGCCCATGACAGTCAGGGCTGAGTGATCTCTCCCCACCCTTACCTTGATTAATGAGCCTTTCATGATATTTTCTCTCCCCTGTTCAGCTGAGAGGCAGAGTGATAGAGTGGCTTTTGTGGGCACCCAGCATCTAGCCAGGGTCCACCCATCATATAATATTATAGTATTATTTTAACAAATTTTTAAAGCAATTTTAATTTTATTTTGTAATAGGTGAATCATTAATCTTGTTATTTACACATCTTACATTGCCACCAAATCTTAAAGACGTAATTTTA
Organism: Ammospiza nelsoni; assembly: GCF_027579445.1. Taxonomy (NCBI): domain Eukaryota; kingdom Metazoa; phylum Chordata; class Aves; order Passeriformes; family Passerellidae; genus Ammospiza; species Ammospiza nelsoni. Next base: position 34,327,372 of record NC_080636.1, on the reverse strand, counting down.
ATTTTTACACATTCTGTTTTGTTAAACTAGCACCACGATTAGCATACTAGAAGACACTAATGCAAAAATTCTTTACCTTCATCAAAGTAAGATTAATTTTTTTTCCTAGATTAGGGACATCCATTAGTGATTTAGGAATAAGATAAAAAATTAGTAAAAGGCCAAAATATATATACCTTGTAAAGCAGAAACCTTGTTTTAATAACTAAGTATTTAACTAACTGGCATTGCTCCAATGAGTGCTTCATGAAGTTACTACACTTTCACCAGATTTCATTTGAAATCATGACTCCCTTTCCAGCATTATCACCAGCTATGAGATTGCAATTGCTCTGTAAATTCCTCTCTGATACAGTAAGGAATGTACCAAAGTTGGTAAACTTGTATGTAAAGGAACCAGAGAACATTATTTCAAAATCCACAAACGAATGCCTGAAATGCTCAGAGGTAACTGGATTCCTGTCTGCTCACATAAAGCCCTGAAGTTGGGGGGGCTCTTCATAGACTTTCTGAACAGGCCGGATTTCAGCAAGTTCCTTTTGTTTGGTCTGTTCTCTAGCCTGGACTCTACTAAAGTCCAAATACACGGCAGTTAGAGCCAATGTTTTTGCTGGAGTATCAAGCTGTACATATCTGATTGTGTCTGGAATATCCTGAGTTTTTTGTCCTGCCTGTGTATTTAACCTGCTGGTTTAGGGAAATTGATGTGCCAGTGCTTCCAGGGACACTTTTTATTTAGCCTCAGAATAAATTGTATTACCACTGTATCTCTTTGTCTGTCTTTAGAGAGATCCAGACAGGATCTTCTTTCACACTACTGACACTATATGCTGCTCTTCAGGTTTGGGAATGGATAGCTCTGGAGTCTATAATATCCCTAATGTGTCTTCAGATCATTGGTTGAATGCTTGAAAACGATGAACTGAAGCAGCTTGGTGCAATGAAGCTCAACTGAAAGCAGGCCTGCCCCTGTTCAGAAGGCTGTTTGTTTAAGGCTGGTTTTGGTGTTATCTTTTGACAAAGGTTAAGCAGCACCCTGCCGAGAGTGTTGGCTGTTACAGACAATGTTAACTTAGGAATTTTATTCTTCCCTTGCTAATACAACTGCAGAAGAGAACCACCTAGCTGCCTAACTTGGACATAAGCATCCTGTTAGAGACACAACAGAAAGGCTACTATTCCTAGGTAATCAGTGAACAGGAATTTGACTCAAAGATATTTAATCAGACCTTCTTCAGCACATTTAGGAATAATAGAGAACTTTTCTACTAAGTCTCATGGCTGATAGTTTTATTAATTTTATAGATATTTCTGTTTTTAAATACAACAGATGTTTTCACTATACATTTAGAAATAATGCTGCTGAGTTTATAAAGCACTTTAATATTAGAAAAGTGCTTTAAAAATAGCTATCAATAATGATTAATTTTATGCATCCCAAATGAGTTAATTAAAATGAAAGTAACATTTCCATTTTAACAAGAATTCTGCTATTCGGCTGGTGTCAATGAGATGAAAGTATTTGGGCAGATTTTTAGCGCCTTACCTTGGTGCCCGGTGGACATAACAACAGAAATTAAGCACACATAATTAATACCAACAGAAAAAAATAATTGTTAAAAGCAATAATTGCCATCTGTTCTTGTCAGTATTATTAATGTGCATAGAATAGCCTTTATTGCAAAATAGCTTATAACTGTAGTGTTGACAAAACTTGTTTCTTTCAAAGTAGCTGGACTTGCAGTAACGAAGGTAAGGTGAGCAAATAAATTCAAAATGTTAACACAGCCTAGGAGTATTGGTGTATCAGCCAATTTATAATTAGTTGCAGCTTGCAAGGAATGCAGATCTCACAGGAATAAAACCACAATAGTACTTGTGGATAAGGGGCTGAACCATTCATATGTTATACTTTGGTGTCTTGTGACTGTTAAAGTTGATCTGGCAATGTAAGTTTGATTTCTTGTTTTCTTAGGAAAAATTATGCCTTCAGTTTCCATAGCTACTAGTGTTTAGTTGATGTATTTGCTATGCAAAAATAAGCCTTTTTTTTCAGTTTTGTAAATGTAGTATTCTCTATATTGCAAGACTTTTGAATAATTGTCTTGGCCTAGAAGGAGCAATTTAATGCAGTTTAGTAAAATGATACTTTACAATTAGTTATCATTAGGTTCTCTTCTAACACCTAAGGCTTATTTGTGTTCTTGGGTTATTGCCAGATTCCTACAGTCTCCTGAATATCTTCAAATCTGGTAGCTGAATTCTGCAACTTGGCAGAGGAGTAGAGGTCTGAAATAATAGGTTCTTACACGATTCAGGTTTAGGTAAAGGAAGTGTGATTTATGTAAAGAAAAAATTGCTTGGGTAAAAATAACATGATTTTATTCTTTATTTTCTGTAATACAGAGTGAGGATGTTCTGTGGGGTGTGGCAGAACCCAGAGCAGAGCGATCCTGTTGTGGATGGCCTATGCTTGTAGCTCACAGAACATCTTTTGTCTAGCCTGAAAGAACCAAATGCTGCCAGTTCCATGGACCACTGAGGAACATGTGCTGGATTCTTTTGTTAGCACAGGATTCAAATTACGGTTACTTGTAGTGTGTGGAAAAATTAAATATACGTTGCTATTCAGGAATGTATAGCTTTAGCTAAATGTTTATACTCTGATTTTCCAATGCTGAAAGATGTTTGAGATGCTTTCTGAACTGAGGCAACAGACATGTGTCTCTTGAGGCAGTGAGCTCTGCAACTTAACAGGTTCATAGAGAAGTTCAGAAAGGTATCAATTTAGATGGTGAAACTGAGAGCCTTGATGCAATCTCTGAGCAAATAAAATTGGGCTTTTCACTGGGTTTGAACAATAATAATTTCTGTTTAAAATGTAATTGCATTTGGTTTGCATAGTGTTTTTCATGTGTGTGTCACTTCACTTTTTTCTATATGTCCATTTTGTTATTCTGGTCATATATTACTGTCATTATTTTTTTTTTTTTCAGTTGAATTTAATATTAATGCAAATAGCTCAAAACAAATACTTTTAAACAGTAGAGTCTGTAAGAGATCACCAAATGGGTCTTGAAATCAACTCTCCAAAACTCTTACATGTTTTGGTTTTCTCACGGTACTTTTAAGATTTAATTCTTCAAATTTTTCATCATTGGGAGATTACCATCCATTTCTATACATGGATAATGTAACACAGGAATTTTTTCCCTATGATTCTAACAGGGCTATTAAATTGCTATTTCAAAAGCTTAGTTCCGAAAACATTAAGAAAATTAGGGATTTAAGGTTCAGTTAATCTGAAAAGAATTTCAGATTAAAAAATGTTCACTTCATTTTATAGAAATTGATGACAGAAAAACTCAACACTTCTAGAAACAGTTTGTCTTCCTATAGTAATTTCAACCAAGAAGATAAAATGGCAAACTTCATGCAAGAAATAGTGTCATCTCTTAGTTCAGCATTCAGAATCACTGGACATAAATATTTTGCTGATGCTGACAAAGAATTTATATACTCCTTTTATATTTTCTAGCTTGCAAGGTGAGAGTAATCACTTAGAGCAATTCATAATTCTTAAAGCTCTGGTCTTAAATCTCTTACCAAAATTTTGCCTGTGATAAAAAAATCTTAGAAAACTTCAGCTTATTCAATAATTGTGTGGTTTGGATGTCCCCTTGCACTGGAATAAGGGGCTTTTAAGAATTTGCAGGAACAAATGCATTACTTTAATAGATCATAAAATAAATGCTGATAGAATACCTCTAATTAAATTACATGAGTAGATGTCAGACTCACTGATTGAACTGATCCTAATAACGTGTGCAGGTTATCCCCTATACCACAGGATAATGATTAACCCCACAATTATGTGCAGTAATTCTGTAATATGATGCTATACTAGTATCTTTAAACATATGAAACTGCTGAGTAACTAAGTTGATAAATCCATGTTCTAAAATCAGTACAACTATGAAATTATCTGAGTTTAAGGCATAGCCAGCAGAACTAAGAAATTATGTGAAGTTGAGTTGAAGGCATATACCGTCTTCCTAAAAGTCAGAATATACGTAAAGGGAAATGTCCAGACTTGTGACTTGGAATTCCATTGTAAAGTGTTTTTCCTAAAAGCTACATTCACATAGATAGTGAGTTTTACATTTGATCTCTGTTCTTTAAAGTAATTCTCTGCTTTTGTCTTGAACACCAGGAATATCACTAGATGATCTGAGAGTCTTGGTTTGGATGGCCTTACAAGGTCATCTGTTTTTAATTTAAATCATTATATCTGTAGATAAGATATCACTGGGCCAAATTCTAAATGAAGAGAGAATTGCTTGATGGTTAGCTCCTAAAGAATTACGAGTGCTAGACCAGATTGATGAAACTTATTATGCCACTTGTTATCAGACCTTACACTTTGTTTCTTACACTTAAGTACAAAAAAGAATTAATAGACTTGCTTTTGTAAGCTAAGCAGTCCATAATTTTCTCCAGGAAGCTGTCCTATTGCTGGATGCCATTGATAAAAATGAAGGAAAAATTAGCCAACTTTGTCTACTAACTGAAATATAAAAATAGTTGAGAACTTGTATTTGGACTCTTTTGCTCCTGCTGTGCTGAACTGATCAGTGGGGAAAACACCCAGGACGAGTCATCTCTGAGGAGCACAACAATTTTGTTTGTTGTCAACTGGCGCAGATGTTCATTTTACATTAATTTTCAGTGTTATTCAAGCAGCTTTCAAATTAATGTAATCAATAACATTAATGACCTTTAAAAAGGAAAGGAAGTATTAGCAATGGAATATTAAATATAGAAACCTTCTGTATTTGATATCAAGTTGTCTGTCAAACTACAGCTATTTCTAAAATGGTGAGCACTAGGAGAGAGAGAGATATTAAATTTGTTAACCAGATATTGAAAAACCATATGTATGACAATAAAAACTTCCTCTCAAACTTTCTCTTCATTTCTTCATACATACAAATTCATTTCCCTTGTTAGCTATATGCACTGATAGAAACATCTTTTGATCATAATTTCTTATGTGTAGTGTGTAAAGATGCTTTGCAGGTGCTGGATTTAAAATTGTCTCTTCAGCTACCATTCAAATGGAGGCAGCAATGCAATTTCATCAACACTAAAAATCTGTATGCTTCCATTGTCTTTTTGCAGCTGTCTTGAGGACCATATGTACATGAAATTATATAGCTGTATTACACATAATTTTTCTTCCTGTTTTCTTTATTTTCTTCTTTTGAGTGTGGCCATTTGTGTTGCAGTCACTTGGCTGGTTTTTTTCTAACGGGTCTCTGTATAAACTATGACCAAATACTATGACGTTGAGAGAGACACCTAGATGACAGCAAGATATGATATGAACCAACATTGGAATATCAGTTACAGGAAAGAAAAAATATAATCATCTGTTACTTAGATTTTTGAAACTTATATTTTCTTCATTGTCTTACATATTTAACATATGAGTAGTGAATTCAAAGGCTTCAGAAGGATATAAAGAACATTTTACAACACTATTTCTGTAGTATAGTGCATGGGTCAAATTATGGTGGTGGTGAGCATCATAGCATTTGGCTTTCTGCAATATACATCTTATTCATTCATCATCTTTAACGTGTATTTTCTAATTGTTGAAGTGTTTTATGCATCTTTACTAGGCTGTGGGTGGGTTATATTTGTGCTGTCAGTAATGTATAGGTAGATATTTTCCTGTAAGTCTCCTCCTCAATAATTCTATTTTACTGTGTATAAGCTAAAAAAGAGAACAAAAGTAATAATAGTAATAACCCCCCAAAACAAAACCCAGCAAATAAAAAACCAAAACCAAACACAAGCCCGTAATAATGTCCACAAATGTTTTTCAATGTATTGAGTATTGTTTTATTTTTCGGTTCCCATTGAGGCTAGAAGATACTAATTTTTGTTTGAGTTGAAAAACTAGGAGATGGGAAAGATGGCAGGAGTAACTTTAGTGGAAGTATTTTCTGTTCTCTGGTAACTTTTATGGTATTGTTCATGTATGGGAGCGTGAGGCTTCTTCGTGTTTTCTGTGGTTTGAGATTTCAAATGGAAAGGCATTTAACATTAATTGTTGTACCATATTGTATCACTGCGTGTGTTATGATTGTAGGTTGTTTTTTTTTCCTGAAGTGATAGTTATTGCCCCCCACTCCCCAAGCTGCAGTATATGGGAATTGCTTGTCATTCTCAGTATTTCAATAACCTAGACAGGTTCAGAAAAGTTCCCTAAAGTTTGTGTAGTATTTAAAAGTAAGCTTCTTGTGCTTCTTGAAGGAAAAACAGGCAATGCTTTTTATGTTATATTTATCATTCTTAAATTTTGTTTTCCTTTTAATATGTAAACCATTTTCCAAGGGGAATTATCATTTAATTCTTTTGCTTTCCACTTACTACTTCATTTCAGTTTTAAGCCATCAGTGCATTTGGCAATTCTACAGCTAGTTTCTCTGTTTTAGTAATTTATGCAGATTAGAAGCAATGAAGATCTGAAAACTGACTCCCCTGTGGCTCTTTTCAACACTTCACTTTCTAATCACTTTACTTTAATCAGTTCTTTATCTGTTCCCATGTTTAACCTGAATCTTTCCTGCTTTCAGTTTAAGATGAAGACTATCATTTGAGACATTATCAAAGACCTTATGTAGATCCAAATTATGGTGCTTGTACTCCTATTATCAGTTGTATTTCTAATCTTCTCAAAAACAGAAGGTGACTGGTTGTCAAGATTTAAATGTCTTTAAAAGTATTATGAATATAAACTACAGTTGTTTTAAATTATTGACTGTTATTTGACTCCCATCATCTTTAAATGAGTTCTGTGCTATAGTGTAAAGTGTGTGTGCACTCACACACAAATATTGGCTGTAATGAGGCAGGCAAAGCAAAGAGTAGGAACCATTTTGCAGTTCCAGCATATGCAAAGCAAATTACTGTAGAACTCTTGAGGGCTGCCGAGAGAGCTATGTGCTTTTGGTCCTAATGTATCAGATGAGACTGACTGTTTAAACAGTTGGAGAAATGAACCTCAAAGCTTTTCTGCTCTGCTCACTGCCAATCTTCATGTTAGAGAGGTGATAAGATCATTCCAGATGTTAAATACCTTACTGGACTTTGAATGTGAGTGATCTTCTGCTGAGCCCAAGACTGATGTCTGTCATTAAGTCATAATAATATCACCTATCACTATTCATTAGATTTTTAATTTTCAAAACATAATCTAGACCTAATTGTGTTTAAAATATCTTATGTAATACAGGAATTAATTTATAGCTGAGAACATTTAAGAGAGAAAAATTAGAAAGCCTGGGCAAAATCAGAGTAAGTTACATCTGTTTATTCAAACTTTTTCAGTCCAGTGGTTAGTGTCTGATCTACCACAAAAGGATTTTCATGTTGGCAGCTGCAGAGGCAGTGGACATTAAGTCCTGAGTCACTTAAGTCAGATTTTCCTGCTTAATTCTGCCATGAGTGTAAAAGAGCTAGTTGGACTTGATGATCTCAAAGGTCTTCTTCAACCTAGCTCATTCTGTGATCAAAATTACTAAAGTTTTTTTGAGAATCTGAGGATAAAATTGAAGGGAATAGTGACAGTGTTCACAGGGGTTCTTGGATGAGGGAAGAGACAAGAATGTTGACTCCATGTTCAGAAGGCTTGATTTATTTTTTTATTATATATATATATTACATTATAACTATACTAAAAAGAAATAGAAGGAAGGGTTTCCTCAGAAGCTAGCTAAGGTAAGAATAGAAAAGAATGAACAACAAAGGTCTGTGTCTCGGACAGAGAGTCCATGCTATCTGGTCTGTGGTTGGCCATTAATTGTAAACATTCAAGATGGCCCAATCACAAACACACTTGTTGCATTCCACGGCAGCAGGTAACCATTGTTTATACCTTGTTGCTGAAACTGCTCAGCTTCAGCAGGAAAAATCCTAAGAATGGATTTTCACAAAAGGATGTCTGCGACAGATAATGGTTATATTTTTCTTACTTTGATTACAAGTAAAATCCAATGGTAGAATCGGCGTGTGTTAGAGATTCAGGATTGGCATGTAATTCAGGATACGTTGCCACTTGCATAAACTAGTCTGATAGATTCAAAATTATAATGGATTTAAAATGCAGTAAAATGAATACAAATTGATTCATTGTCTGAAGGGAGCCTACAAGAAAGAGTCAGGGGGTTTTACAAGCACATGTACTGACTGGACAAGGGAGAGTGGATTCAAACTGAGAGTAGGTTTAGCTTAGATAGCAAGAAGAAAGCCTTTACTGTGAGGGAGCTTAGGGCACTAGAGCAGGTTGCCCAGAGAAGTTGAGGATGCCTCATCCCTGTAAGTGTTCAAGGCCAAGTTTAATGGAACTCTGAGCAACCTGGTCTAATGGAAGGTGTCCCTGCCCATGGCAGGGGTGTTGGAACTAACATCATTGAGGTCCCTTCTAACCCCACCCATTCTGTGATTTTGTGAATCACCGATAAGCTATCAGAATTGCAGTCTGCATGTTGAAAACGTGCACGTAATCAAACACGTGTGGAAGCAAAGACGCTGACAGAGTACAAATTCTGCTGCCTTGCAGTCACCTACCCAAACAGACTGCCCTGGGATGCACTCTGAAGATTAACAGTTAGAAAAACTGGTAATCCACCAAGTAGCTCAAGTAATAGCTGTAATTCAAAAACTGCTGTTAAACAAAACACCTTCTCTTTCACTCGTAGGAATGCCTGAGTTCCTCAATGTTTAGTGAGGCATGATAGAAAATCTGCATTCTAAAATACATTAGAAGACTTCACCATATGTAAAATGAATGTATTTGAAAGGACTATTACAGATTAACACATTCTGAATTAACACCTCAAAATCTCATAGAAATGTTTAAATACAGAAGAACTTGGTAATGTTTTGGAAAGGTCTTTTTGCTCACTCTGCTCTGATACAGTGTACAATGAGTGGCTACCATGGTAACGTACTTAATTTAGCAATCTTCAGATCTACTCTGGCCTCAGTTTTATGAACATCTTTTTCGAAGAGCAGTGCTAGAATAGATGTTTGCCACCCATAATTATAGCTATTAATCACTTTAGATAATGCAAGGATGTGTCAGCTCTATATTTACCTAGTAGCATATGCTTGTGTGATGAAAAGGCCCATACAATCAAAAACATATGCTCAACTTTGGAACAGTAGTATTTCCTTGCGATGAGAATGGCAAAAGATTAGTCAATATTTACAGCAAAAATGTTGTTTTTGTTTACTACAGAAACAACTCCAACACCCCCAAATAGAAGAACATCAATGACAGTATCAAATAGTTAAAGAAACAGCCGGTGAAAATAAATAGAATTTATTGTTCTTTAAGTATGCAACTGAACAAAAAGAGGAAGTAACTTACTTTAAATATTTTCTTCCTTTATAATGAGAAGATCACCCAAAACAGTGTGAACTTCCCAGGCTATTTTTTCGTTATATATTTATGTGATTTTATCTTTCTTATCCTTCAGACTAAAATGTATTTTTTTAGCACATAATCCCTTGGAGAGAATATCTTTGCTTTGAGAATGTGTGTAGCTATCCCATCTTGCAATCCCCAAAATAAGTAATTTATCCACTCTGCAGTTCCCAAAATATGGAACTATCTGCTCAGAAGCCATTTCAGATAATCATTGATAACATAAGGAGAATTTGTAAGTGTAAATGACTGGTTTCAGTGGATAAACAAGCACACGTTTTTTTCAATAGTAAATTTTTAAATTTCATCAAATTATGCATATCTGTAAATTTCTACATTTATGGTTTTGTAAATATTTGTTTTTAAGGTGTCTTGGCAAAAAAATACTTGCTGTAGAAATACATGGATATCTTTCAAAATTTTGAGCATACCCAAAGCTATAACTCATCATTTGTGTATATCTGAAATTTCAGGTCAGTATTTCTGTTGATTTTGGAATATTCAGTAGCAGATAATTATGTCATTGCAGTAAAAATTTATAGTCTTTCCTAAGGTCATAAGTCCTTCCAAAAAAGGGGACAAAAGCTGTATTAAACAATGAACAGGTTTTAGTGCTGAATATCCTTCTGCCAGAATATGGTTCTCAAACTTTCTGGGCAGAGGTGGGAATGCAATGTATCTTTGCATGACATTCCAATCAGTAATACAGTGTTTTAAATGAAACTAAACTCCTTTTTCTTATTTATCTTATATTTCTCAGTTTTTCATGTTATAAAGGCTGACATACACAGGTGACAAGAGTAGTTGCTACCCCATTTTTGCCTATAGGGGTAAATCTGCCCCATTTTTTACTACGTAATAATTTCTTTACTAAAGGTTAGTAACTTATTTTTTTAAATAAGTTTTACATTTAAAAGATATTTACCTGCAAATTGTTTTATAGCATAAATATGAAGGCTCTTTCTAGTGTAGTAAATAGTGAAGGAAAGAGTAAAATCCTTTTTTCTTTCCTTATGTTTACAAATAATTTTTTTTCTCACTCCTACTTGTACTTTCCCATTCAACTACTGTTTTAGTTTTTTGGGGTTTTTTTCCTGGAAACACTGTCACTAAAAACTTTTTTCATGGCAGAAATTAAAGCAACTTATTTTTTACCAAAAATACTCCTGCAAATTTTGCTCTTGAAATAGAGTGAAACACTGTTATCATCTGCATATGCAATCTTGGGGCCATATTTTATGTTTTCATATTGAAGGCAAAAGGAAAGTTTCAGTTATCATTACAGTACTTTTGAAGTGATGAACAGAAATGAAAAACAACAGATGCACTGAAGTGAGACAGTAAATTTTATGTGCTCTTATCAGAAAGCTGCATTTATGAGGCTTCCACTCTGTTGGGATATGCCTCCAAATGCTACAACCTAACAGGAAATAAGGTGAAATTTCTACAAAATATGTATTCTGTGATCACTGAAGTCATGAAAGGAATGGAAAAAAAGTTAATTTTAGCTCTGGAAATTGATTTGTTTCTTTGTATATTTCCTGATATTGTAAGTTCAGAATAAGCTATTTGATGCAGAAAATTTAATGAACTTTTTAAAATAGATTACTAAGTAGGTAGTATGAGCAATTAGTAAATATTTTTGTATGCACCTTATAACAGTACCATATGCTAAATTGCTAAGTATTTATTTTCATATCTTCAGTGTTGTAACACCTCTGAGTCAGAATACTGTTGTGCAAGACAAGATTGAATTGGAGAAATAAAAAATGGCCTTGATCCATCAGAATTTAAGCCAGAGGTGCTAGACAAGAGAGAGCAGGTGAAGAGAAAAGGAAAGAGATAGAAGAAAATGCTAGACTACAAAATTCTCTGTAAGCATAGTCACTGGGATTTCAGATATTGTTGAAAATTCTGTTGCTAGCCCTTAAAACAAGTACTGAAATATGCTTAGACTAATAAAGGTGTTTTGCCCATAAATGCAAAAATAAGTAGGAGGTCAGCACTTAAAAGCTACTCGAATCACATTGAGATAATTTCTTTTAACCTTTTGCACTTCTCAGAGCATATCGTGTTTCATGAACCCTGCAGCTTCCTTGATGAGAATCAGAGAAATACACAGAGGGGAACCTAATTAAGATTAATCCATATATATTTAACTAACTGATGAATGTGGTTTACTTATGGTATGTATTCTGAGATATCACTAATGATACCTTATCTTCTTTGAACAGGTAAATACCCTGTTTCCACAGACTAGCAAAAGAAACTGCAAGAGACTTCAAAGGTAAGGACCTCTTCAAAAATCCTTCATATGATCGTTTCTTCTGGTTTATTAGAAAAGAAAATGGCTTTTTCACTGTCTGGCTGATAAAGAACTGCAGATGGCATTAATTGACATAGACTTCCTATTTGTGAAACTCTTTACTTATAAAAGAAAATTTTTCTTGTTACTCTCATTAAAAGGATAAGTTTAATTCATTTCATAACAGCAGAAACAAAAAGGATTAGTGTGAAAATAAAATATTAAAAGCTTATAAAAATTTTACCATATTTTTCCTTGTCCAAGATTAAAAGAATACTGTTAATATACTAGAAAATTAGACATGGTAAGGATTCTTTTTTTGTCAATATGAAAGCTTTCTATCTTCACTTTTTGAAAACTTTTTTACTTGATACAACTTTCTTTCATTCCTCTAAGAAATATAAGCTAGAGTTTAGTTTCAGGGATGTAATTAATTTTGGGAGCTCTTTCGATTTAGAATACATTTGGTTTGCATTCAGTTGTGGGGAATAATTCAGTGGCGTATTGTGTTCAGATTCTATTTGTGGTACTTCATTGTTCTTCAGCGACATTCCCTGCAACAAATAGTTGAATTTTAAACCCTTCTGTCCACTCTTACAGAAAATATTCTTATCTCTCAAGGACACAGGTGACAGAAGACAAGTTTTCACTAAAATTATTATTTCTAAGTCATCAAGTTAGAGAGGATGACAAGGACATGGTGGTCTGCCCTAAATTTTGATTTGCTAAACAGAAAGAACAGTAATTATTGTTCCAGTCATCTCTGTGCCTACTTTATTTTAAAACACTAGGTATTTTAAGAACCTGTCACCCGTCATTTATGCATATGCTTTAATGCATACACTGGCAGGATAAGAGATCATATATCAATTAATATGTAGCCATACCTTTCTACCCTGCCTTAAAAATATGTCCCATAACTTGTTTGTCTTTCCAAAACACAGCTAATTAATAACAGATATTAATGGAGAGGTTCTGAGAAAGTTCCACAAGTTTTTGGGATTGTGCCAGATATCATCTGAGCTGTGAACATTTATGGGGCAAAAGCATGTAGGTAGAGTATCTAAGCTGAGACAAAAAAGTCAAAGGCTCATTTCAGAACATGCTGTATTCCCAGACTGACCAAGGACTTCAAGAGTGGTCTTTACATCCCAGAAGAATTCCTGAAATATTCAGCTTTTCAATATTTTGGCTTTGGTCTTGCTCAACTTTTTTTTTTTTTTTTTTTTTTTCCTTTTTATTTTTAAACTTTCTTTCAAAGAACCTTTTACATTTTTTTTCTTGACTGAAATCCCAGGGCATTGTGGGATATAGGAAGCCACTTTCCTTATGCCTCAGTTGGCTACCTAGCCCTCTCTTTTATTCTTCATATACACCTGTAATGCTGAGATTCATCCAAAACCTCAAAATTTTGAGTAATCTATTTTACTTGGAAAATTATGAAGGAAATCATATCATAAAATAGCTGATGTTTTTTGTGTATGCAGATGTTTTGCCAAGTTGGTTCCATTTTTTATTTTTCTTTTCAGGTCTTGTCTTTATATAAAATAAAATTGATGAGGTAGTTTGTTACTTTCCAAAGTACCTTTGATAGACTTTGATCATGCCAAGATTGAAATGGTATTGGCTGAGTGTAAATGTTTCAGTAAAAATAGGAAAAAAAGAATGTTAGAGGTGAAAAATACAAAAGAGTTTAAAAAAGTGTGCTAAGAAAAAGCACAAAGGAGGAGAAAGAGAGGGTGCTATACTCCAAGGTCCTATTTGAATGCCACTGAGAGTGCCTAGGAGAATCATCATTGAAGGACATAAAGTATCAGGATGAGAAAGTACATGTCATATTTCTGACAGGTACATCTAACTGTGAGGAAAAAAAAGCCCTATTCAGCATAGGAGGTTAAAGGAAGAATAGAACTAATGACATTACAATCCTCTTGAGAAGTCTTGTTTTGTTTATTAAATAAGCCACGCTAGTAAGATAAGTAAGAAGAACTGCTTAGTCTGCCATTGTTAATTGATGCTGTCCTGGGAGTTTATCGTTATGTATTAGTCTTTCTGTCCTTTCATGTAAAGATGTCAGCACATTGTACCTGACAGGATGTACTGTATATTATAAATTATTCTAATTGGAATGGAAAAATGGCCATCAATTCGTGCTACTCTGTTTAACTAATGCATGATTTTAATTTGTACATAATATTATTTCCCAAGTATGAGGTTTGTTTTAGGATGCACTGATGCACTTTAGTGCTTCTATGAAGTCTCCAGGTGCAAAGTAGTTTATTCTATCCAGTTAAGCTTTGGCACATATCTATATATTTCCCTACACGAATACTGTGAACACGTGTGCATGACACGTACATGATAGGAAATGAGGACAAGAGATAAAAGGAATCCAGCCTTTCAAGCCTGACATGAGATGCTTAAAAGAGAGTTAAACAGAATCTTGTGCTCCTTCTTGAGGACGACTTATATTGTCATGAGGACTACAATCCCACGACAGGGACAGGAAAGGGCAGGTATCAACTTGATTTTTACATATTATGTCATGAGTGTGTGGAATTCAAGGATGGGCATACTGTATCTTGTACAGGTGGTTATAGCAATCTGAGTTCCCCCCTTCTGTAATTCTGGAGCATGTAAAGTTTTAGAGGTAATTTAAAGCAAAATAAATACCTCTCATTGCAGTGATTTACTTCAGGAGTGCTAGTTGAATCCTGAGGACAAATATTTCCAAAGAAGATGGCTTTCTATCCTTCTGAATTCCATTATTATATCAATGCTGCTAGTAGCACAATTTGGGAAGATTCTTGAAAAATACTAGTTGAGGTTTTTTTCTGAATTTCAGTAAAAAATCAAGAAGAAAAAGTGCTGTTTTCAATCCTGTTTCTCTAACACAGTTGAGCAATGGTGTGTATTCAGTTTTGGGCCAATCCTGTCTATATTGAGCACTTTAAATATTGCTTTTCCTGGTAAAACGTGATGGAAGTGCCTTGAGAGTATGTATGCTAAATATATATTTATTGCATGGCTTATTGCCTTGTTTTTTTTCTCCTTAGAGGAGATATATTAAGTACCAGAGCATTTCAGTTGAGATTATTTTGCCTATGCGTTAGGAAGAATTTTGAATTCAAGCATGTATCATGAGTTTAGTTTAAAATGTCACTTGTCAAGCAGGTGTGTTTCTATTAGGAGAAAAAATACAGTTGCCACTAGTAGCATTTTCATCTGTGTGACTACTTCTCTTTAAGACAGAAATAGTTGTTGTAGTGAAAAAGAGATGAGGGTCAGTAGAACCTCTTGAAAGACTTATATAACGGTTTTCAAAGGACTGAAATGACTTGGAAGACTAGTTTCAAGAAAAATCAATGCAATTTAGGAGATGACATCACCCAGCAGACAAAATTATTTCAGGCAGGATCCATAAATACACTTAGACACTGCAAGTGCTAATGCTCAGAACCATCCTTAGACACCTTCATTGCCTACATAGAGCACAAAAAGAGTTATTCCCCTCTGAGTGAGATCCACAGTCAAGAATGTATGGAGCAGGCATTAACCTGTAATTAATCATTATGAAATCCTAAGGTATGGTGAAAATTATAGTAAAGTGACAGGATTTCTGATCCTCTCATGGTTTAGGATTAATGCTATTTCTGGTGACTAAACCTTGTTCTTGTTTAATTTCTTAGGATATGGAACTGAGGTTACCTGTTTAAAAATGTAATAGGAGATCTGTCCCTGGAGGACACAATTAATATGCATTCTACTTACTGTACTCCAGAATCCTGTGACTGACTATAACAGGACCCTGGCAAGTTTTCCATGCAAACAGAAATTCTTACCTTTCATCTAGTGAGTCATCCTCATTAGTAGAGAGTTATACCAGGGAACACAAATTTCTTTCTGTCCAGTTGAATCAAAATTCCAGGCACAGTAAACGGAAGAGAAAGAAGTGGTTTGGGCTCGGTGGTTAAATTTGGAGATAGAATTAGAGTTCAGGTCTATTTTCATGCATATGGATTCAATATGTAATTTACATGAAATATATACTAAATTACATAAATACTCACTGATGAGATAAGTGAACTTCCCTTGGCCTGTTCTTGGACACTCAATCCTATTTAAAAAAAATAGATTTACAAAAAAATCAATTACTTTCTATTTGTGGTATCTTTACATGCAGACACTATTTGATTCAGTGTCATCAGTCTAAAATATGTACAGTTAAATGGTTTTATCCTGACTCTTCAGAGAGAAGAAATAATTCAGGATTTTTTGCTTTTGCTTTCTGAACTTTCACAGTCTAGCATCATAACTCTGAGACATGTATAAAATGAACAAATGTTTTCTCACTCATTATCTATTAACTAAGGCATCTTAGTAGGAAAATTACTACTTCTTTTGGAATTTTATAAAATAGCAATAAATCCCAAAGCTTCTGCTACTTTTTCTATTTGAGGGAATTTGGGTTTTTGGTTTGAGTTTTTTTTTTTTTTTTTTAATATAAACTGCTGCTTCTGAAAACTTAGTCTCATTAGCTGGATTTATATAAATCCTCTACTCAGGAGCAGGAATTTGCTTTAGAAATTCTCCTGCTAACCTCACTTGCCCAAAAGTAAGAAAAGACAGGAATCTACTCTGGTTTTTCTTGTTGGCATTTGGTATGCCAGTTGACAGATTAAAATTTAAATTTCTACATTGCATTGGGAGAAAAAAGTAGCAGTTTCTGGCAGTAAGCAGTAATACATTACTGATCTTCTCTGCTTGGGGTTTTGCTTCTTTAATCTGTTTTAGTTCTTACCTCCATCCCTCCTATCTTTGGGATTCAGGATGTGTGCATTTTCATGTAGTCATGTCAGAATTTGGTCATGCACCTGAGTTCCAGCAACTGTTATGGAGCAAACTGGTTTGGGAGCTGCTGTATAGTCTAGAAAAAAAAGAGTGCCTAAATCTCCTGGCCCTTTTGTTTTTTTTACATGGAAACAGGGGTCAGGCTCTGGCACAGGCTGCCCAGGGAAGTGGTTAGCTCACCATCCCCAAAAGTATTTTAAAGATATGTAGGTGTGGCACTCGGGGTCATGGTTTAGCGATGGCTTGGCAATGCTAGTTTTGTGGTTTCCAACCGAAATGATTCTATGATTCCTATGAATGCCACTGAAGCGCAAAACTCAGACAGAAAATCTCTAGACTCTACCAGTTGAATTGTAACCTAACTGCTTTCCTTTCTAACCCCTTCCCACATCTTCAATCCTCCCCAGCTCGAGGTACAAGATTTCAAATTTATTTTTCCTTACAGGATATCTCCTTTGGCTGTTCTTTATCTTGTACTATGAGTGTTTCTCTTTGAAATGCTCTGCTAATTTGAGTTTCACATTACATGTCTGTCTTGGAGCATTCTGTTATTTCACAGTTCACCTTTCTGGTACACCATTTTTAGGAGGCTATATACTAATTTATAGAAAAGGCTTGAGCAAATGAGTGTATTGTATTTCAAACTGATACACAATTTGTGGACTGTAGCTGTTGGGAACCTAAGAACACAATATGTCAGAGATAAATTACAAGCTATGCTTATTTTATGCTACATAATTTAACAGTTGAACTCTGAACTCATTTAAAGATATTGCATTATTCTACCTGGTAAAAGCAAAAAAGAAATATTCATATTGCAAAGTGCTGTGATCCAGTCAAAGTGATTTAAGGAGATAGAATAAAATACCCAACTGAAAAAGTTTACTCCTGCCACTCTTAAAATTGAGATAAGAATTGTTATTGTCAAAGCAAGGCTATTGTGTGATTAGACACTAATAGCACAGGTAAGGAAGCAACTGTAATGTTTATGCGTTTCAAAACCTCTACATTTTCCAGTTTATTTCTTTAACTTCTATTTGCAGAAGAGGATTCTTGCTTGCCACCCCAGATTTGAATTGGTAAACCAAACAAGATTAATAATGCATGCCTGCGATATTTTGGTTTACAGGGTTTTGACATTTCATTCTTATGCTATCTTTTCTTATTCATTCTATCACATTTCAACTGAGCAAAACAAATTAAAGCTGAAAACAAGCTTGCTTTTCCCCCTCTCTTGTTGTTAATATCTGGAGGTCCTATTTTCAGAGTCAGGTGTCTGTTTCAGAGGCAGTGCATCTCTGCTTCACTGGTGGTTGTAAAAACAGCTCAGCACACTATGTAAGCTGTCAAGGGTGTCTGTCAGGAAGAAATGGAGCCATAATGCATAACTAAACATGAAATAAAAAGCAAAGCAAAACCGAAGGGATTTGCTTATTTCAGACTTAGGGTGGGATTTAAATTCTCAAAGTATCACCTAAATATGAGGATTAGTCAGTCATTATCCTCTTGCCCACCCTCCCCCTTCCTGTGAGTCTAATTCTGTAAGTGATACAGGCCAAATGGTACTTGCAGTCATTGTAGCTTCTGAAGTAGTCTTTTTTACTTCCTGGTATCCCAGGCACATTGCTTTTAATCAATATTGCAGTTTGAGATTTAGTCCTCAAAGTATCTATTAAATTTCAAATTTCTTTATAATTTGTTTGCCAAGAACTGCTTTCTGGAGTTTTGCATTGCATGGTGCTTCCTTGTGGTAACTAACAGGAAATGTGTACATAGCATCAAAATTGTTGTAATCCTGGTATTTAAATTTTCACCCTATATTCTTCATACCCTGCTAGCTTTCTATTATTCTTAATAAAATTCCGTTTTCACTGGTATAATCTGATTATATCATATGTATTACATGCAGACCTTAAAGATCACTTTCTTCCAGTGGTCTGTAAATAGTACAGACATATTCACCTCCTTTTTATGTAATTGGTTTTGTTCAGATTTTGCTGCATTTATGTTTCTATTATGATCTTTCTCTTCAACTTGAAAAGTATGAGCCTCTCACAGCTGACATATCTTCTCTGTTAGGAGTTGTTTTCTGTCTTCTGTACAGAGACTTTGTTCACAAGCTGATAGCTATTTTCTTATATTTTTTTTCTGACAACCAGTTGGCTGTCTCCCAAGACGAGGCTGTGTGAGTTCTCCATCAGACTCCTGTACTTAACCTGTTGCAGTTTATGTGAGGCCAAAGGAGCACACCAGCTGTGCAAAACAGAGAATTTACTATCTGTTCAAGTCTTGAAATTTTTTTCAAAGCCTTTGGTAGTCCATTTATAATAGGAATGCTTTTGTTTTGAATTAGATTTGCTTAAGACTAAAAAACTCTTTCTAGCATCTACCTCTTTTCCTGGTGCTGTGTTCACCCATCCAGGGCCACCCTGGCTCCTGGGGCTGGTGGCTTCTGCCTTAGAGGTAAAGATTAGCATGGGTTATCACCATTCAAGTCCTCCAGCTGGAGAAGGCTGGTTTTCATAGTGGGGAGGTTCCTCCCCTCAAGGAATTTTGATGTTCATGAATATGGTTGTTTTTCTCTTCAGTGTCACTTTGGGGACATTGTTGGTTTTTTGGTTTTATTTTTTTTTTAGCATGCTCTCAGTCACTGTATATATGTGCTGTAATATACATACTTGGATTCTTGATGTTTGTCTGCTTGTTATCCTTGAAAGTTTAATTTTCCCTCATAACCAGAAGTTGACTGCAGTTGTCTGTAAACTCCTGTTTTCAATCAGTGCCTTTATTTCAAGGCTTCTGCTGTCATCCTGTGTCTGCATTCCTCAAGCCATTTTAATGAAAGGCCATAGGGCAGCTCTATGAAGAAAAAGTTCTTGATAGCACTGTTATGAAGCATTTGTAACACTGGGCATCACACAACATAATTGTGCACAGTGAAGCAAAAGCTAAATCAAATAGGTCCTACTCATTTGGAAAATCCATGGCATCACAAGGCATTTTAATTCTGGATTAACCAAGGTATAATATTTCCAGTTAAAAGTATGTGGCAGTTTATTATACAAGTGCACTTGTTTTTGCACTATGCTAAATGAACAATGGTGTTTGCATTGTGCAGAATTTCTTTGTTCCTTTTAATAAAGGGTGCTTAAGCCAAAATTCCTAGATTTTGGTTTGCATGCCAGAATAACTGCACTTTAATTTAGAAGTGTTAAGCAGTTAGCATCTCCTGATGAAATGAGTGAAGGTTACTAAATGTGTTCTACTAACAATAGCAGCTATGTTGTGATATGGAAGAGGAACATAGCATACTGGTCTGAGCTGTAATTATTATTCAGGCAGCCAATTGCTTCTGAACATTAAATGGATCATAGTTTTTAGGATTATACTATTTTCTAAAAGGGAAGCAGTATTTACTGTTCCTGGCTTTACATTGAAAGTCTGGAAGAAAAAGAGAATTGCATTGTAACACAGCAACAGACTACTCATTTTTGGATTCAGGAATAAAAAAGGAATCAATTATATTTTTCTCAAGTTTCATTACATTTTATTTCTGATCAGGTCAGTAGATAGGGATTTTTTCATATATTCTTTCCTTTGTTTTCGTTCCTTCTCACCATTCAGGTCTAATATCCTTTAATGGACCTCAGTTCAATTACACTGGAATTTCATCTACTTATGATGAGAAAATGTTTTCTTTGCTCTAGTTATGGCAATTTTAACACTTTGACTGTTCAACTGTAGAAAAGAATATCTACAACTGAATGCTGTCTAAAAATGTTTTAAAGTATGATGTGTACATAATGGAAGTGATATAGAAAACACCTCTTTGGTTAGTGTGAATTTTTAAAAAGTAAACTTCTTACAATTCATTGTAGAATGTTGGTTCTCTGACGTTTATCAAACTACTGTAGGTCGTGAGTGTTTATCAGCGTCATTTCCCACCATCATCTTTAGCACAGATCTGTATCTCAACTGTCTTTTGCCAGAATTTTCTGACAAATTATCTGTTGCAGAATCTTTGAAAAAAGATGGAGGGTGTAACTCATTTCTCAATATAAAGCATCATACAAAATGATTCATAACTAACCCTGAAGTGTAGCATTTTTCAAAATCTTTAATAGAGTTGGAATGCATTTTGAAAGTCCTGAAGATGAAACAAGGGCCAAGAATTTGCTCTGGCTAATTAGGTGCCCTCAAGATCAGCCTAAACAATCATGCTCTTGCTGTTTTCATTCTGCCCTTCCCTTAAATTAAACAATGACATCACTTCAGAAGTACATGTATATTAAAAGTCTTTAAAAGGATTTTTATAATAATTCAGGAAAGAGACAGTTGTTTCCTGGTCTTTCCCAATACATTACAGATCTGAAACCCCAGTCTCTTCAGTGTCATAGAATTCAAAATTGCTTTGGAATGATGTGTTTGCAGAGCCATAGCATTAAACAGAGGAAAACTTAGGATTTGATTGAAAACTGAGTTGAGATTTTTCAACACAGAGTTACCACCAAATATTTTGAAAGCTCTGTAGAATTCTTGCTTGACCTTGGGATTTACTTTCCTTATTTTTTTTTTTTACAGAATCTCTAATATAACTGTTGAATTTTAATACAAAGCATTTGGTCACAATAAAAAAGGGTGTCCTTAGACATAAAATTCATTTGCTAATGGTTTTGCTTTTTCTGCAGACATATATTTGTACAAGTAGTGAGTATCTACATGAAGAAAATGTCTTCCTGGTCTTGCTTTAAATTCCTGACCTACTGCAATATTTCCTGCCCTTTGAAGGGTCATGTTGAGTTAATATTATGCTTTAAAATTATTACATACCTATAAGGAACCTACATACAGATGAGGATGCCTCCCTCTGTTTGGTGACTTCTGATTTGCTGTTGTTTGTTCCAGAAAATCACTATAATGCCATTGAAAATAAAGGTAGGGGAAAAAAGGGCACCACTGTTTTAGCTATCCAGTGCACTGAAAGGGAGTGGAAAGCATAAATGTACTTTCTATATTGTTCTAAAATGGAGAATTCCCTGACCAGTATCAAATTCAATAACTGTCCATTTAGCTTCATATTCTTTGTATTCAATAGTCCCTAGTATATCACAATGACTACTAATTCCTTTACACTGCCTCTTTTATAGTGTAACAAGAAATTATGGTGATCTATATTTGAAATCACTTCCTTCCTGGTAGTGCATGGCAAAGATTTATTCTCTTTGGATGTAAAATAATATTATGTTATGTAGCGTCATTACACCATTGAATACAATGGGGTTTATCACCTAATCCTTCTCAAAAGTATTTTTCAGTGACTGAGGACATGAAGCGAATAGAAATTTATTATCTAAAGCTAAGAGGATTGTTTAATACTTTAAAGAAACAAAGGATCTGGAATTCACCCAGAATATTTGACTTAAAAACTTGTTCAATTACCACAGTTCAGAGACCAGAAGTTGTTAGAAAAAGCCTGAATTTATACCTCATTACCATAATGCTCCTCATTCTCTTGTTGTCTTGGGGCACAAGGTTTATATTCACAATCTCTCCTTCTTGCAGAGGTTGTAAATGCAGTTACAGATTCTCAGTGACCCTACTCACCCTGTTTCTGCCCAGTGACAACTTAAAAGGTAGGGCAGCAAGGATATGATTTCAGGCCTCTTGATGGTTACAGATATTCTGTATAGGCTGTAGTGAGGCCGGGATGAGTAAGTTGTATTTTTATCCTTACTAAAATCAAAAACTCTGGAAAATTTTTCAGGCACACAGAAAGTGATCAATGTTTAGTTTTCTTGACAACATGAAAACCAGATTGAAGGTGTGAAGCAAATTTATTTATTTTATACAATCTTATTTTCTTTGAATGAAGCAAAGATTTCAGTATAAGACAAATACCAACTGAAATATTGTAACTTTGGAACACATAATTTTTCAGGGCATCTTAATTGATTTTGTGTTTGAACTCTACATTACTTCATTCTTTTGGACAGATATGATATCTAATATCAAAGGTTAATGCTTTTTCCATCTGAAACTATATTCCTACTTTAAAAGTTCATTAACAGACCTGTGAATTCTATATATCTGGGGATTTTTAAATAATAATTTCTCACTCTCAGATTTCTTGTGGGTTTTTTTTGCTTTTCTTTCTAAATTTCTGGTTAATTTCTTCTATATTTGAAAAGTAAAATATCAATTTTCAAGTTTTATTTTTCAATACCATTAATGGAACTTCTAATAGTAGTATAATTTTTAATTTTAAACAATGTGCTTTTTTCTAAAAGTGTTTCAAAATTATTTTCAGTGTATTTACAAAACAGGGGGTTTTTGACAGAGCTGAATGTCTTTATAAATACAATAATTCTCTTATATATATAATTATATGTATAATTTTCTTCAGTGGTGTTTTAACCCATGCAGTTGTAAGGCCATTATAATATCCACCATAATTCAGGCATGACATGTACTGTGCTTTTAATGAGACACATGAGATTTCCTCATTTGATGAGATTTACTACTAATTCACAGCATCAAAACATCACAGAACTGCTGAGGTTAGAAGTGGCCTCATGAGATTGACTGCTCCAACCTCCCTCCTCATAGTAGACCTAGACTAGAGCAGGTTGCTTAGGTTCATATCCAGTCAGGTTGTAGATTTTCCCAAGGATGGAGACTCCACAACCTCTTTCAGTAACCTGTTCCATTGTTTGATCAACCTTCCAGCGCAAAAGATTTTTCTTATGTTTCGATTGAATGTCCTGTGTTTCTGTTTTTGACCATTATGTTTTGTTATAAGAGTGTGGGAAGCCGCCTTTAAGATATTTACTGTGTCCCCCAATCCAGTGATGTCATTATAGTAACCTGTCATGATGGTCAAGCATGATTTCTCCTTCTTAAAGCCAGGCTAGCCTGGATTTGTTGCCTTCTTGCCCTTAAATGTGTTTGGATAGTTTTGAGGGATGTTTTTCCAACACCACTCTATGAACTGAGTTCAGGCTGACTAGTCTGTACTTTCCTGGATCCTCCATTTTGTCCTTCTTCAAGATGGGAGGGGCATTGTTTTACTTGAAGTCCTGAGGAACATCATCCAGTTTCTACTATCTTTCAAAGAATGTCATCTGAGTGACATCACCCAGCTCTCTCAGCGCTGGTTGGAGCTCACATTTTGTTCTATTGGCTCGTGGTTCCCAGTAGTTCAAGTGTTCCCTGACCTGGTACTTCTCCACTAGGATTGAGTCTTTATTACGCCCGACTTTCCCACTGTTCTCAGGAGGACTGAATTTCTTAAGGAAGACCTTACTAGTAAATTACACGAAGAACACCTTGACCTTATCCTTAGTCACCTCATTCCATTCTCTCAGCATTCTGAAGTCCACTCTCTGATGGTCACTGTGGCCAAGACTGCACTTGACCTTCGTATTCCTCACCAGTTCCTCTATGTTTGCCAATATGAGCTCCAGCAGTTCCCTGCAGTACAGAGGCGTCCAACCTGAAATACAGATTTCTGTGCATGGCAGAGGTCTGAAACTCCAGACTCCAATCTTGATTCTTGAAAGAGTGTTTCATTGGATATTTATCGTAAGACCTATTGAAAATGAAGTCAAATTAGATAGCACATGTAGGTACATGCATTTTCTGGAGATAAGTATTCATGGAGATGAAAATATATTTTGAGCATAAATCTGTGAACTAAAGCACAGACTTAGGAAAGTGAGATTTCAGTTTAATGCATTAATTAATGTATAGATAATTATGACTGTTAGAAATTAATATGTATGTGAGGTCGGTACGTATGTAGAAAAAGAAATGCATGCTTTCAATGATAAAATCAAATGTGCTGATTTTGGAAAAATCCAAAACCTTTTTTTTACATCACCTAAAAGTGTATCGTGTTTTAAAATGATGGATGGCATTGTAAACTAAAGTTGTTCTTTTCTTATGGTAAAAATCTGACAAATTCTATTTTTTTTTTTGACCTGGCACTCAATCAGCAAATTTATGTTTTTTTAAATAACAGACAAACAAAGCTGTAAGTTTTTCAGACATTAATAAAATCCACAATGCTTGGTGCTCCTCTTGTTGGCTTTGCAGCATCAATTAATTAACAAATGATATTCCCACAGTTAGTCTATGTTTGATCTCTGTGTGTTAAGATATTTGACAAGATAGATGCTATACTGAGCTTGATTTTTTTTTTTTTTTTTTCACTTAAAGACATCAATTCTAATGTCACTTCATTCAAACACAAGGGTTGGGGAGAGTCTAATATCTGCTAAGTGGAAAAAGACAAAAAGGATATTGGGACAATGATGTTTTTCAAGCTTCCAGTTAAATACAACAATCAACAGAAGTTTAAAAATAAACAAGACAGCTTGTGTGACCTCTGTATCAAAATGCACTAATGTTTCAAATTGGTATGGATTTCATTGGGAAAATACATAAACCTATTTCATACTCCAGCTATACTAAGTAAACCTCTCCCTTCCTCCAACAGAAGCATAAATATTCACTGCTGTCTGAGAATTTTAGCTAAGAATGGGAGAAAAATATATCCATATATTCCCTTTGTTTTCAAATTGAAAATTTGATCATGTGCTAATCCTCAAAAATTAGATGGTCAGATCATTGATTGGTAGAGAATAAGTATTGCCAGTTTTCAGAGTAGAACTTTTTGCCCACTATTCAAAATAAGTGAAATCAAAGGAGTTTGAAGGAAATAGGTTCCTTCTTTATATTTGAGCTGTGTTGTCTTCAAGAAAAAGATATTTAGAGGCTTTAGAAATGTTGCAATATTTCTCATTAGCATAAAATAAAGTTATTAGCCCTCAGTTTATCTTTAATGTTAGCATTTAATATGACAGGGGGCTATAACAGCTGTTGCAAGTCATGTCTTTTGTTGACAGAATCAAAAAAATAACAAAAAAAATTTTGAGCTCTCAAATGGCCTTAAAAGCCAGTTAATCCACACTGTTTCTGGAGCCTTGGTTCATATTCCTTTCCTTGGTTTTATGCTAGGAGATTATGGATCTCTATTTTGTATGTGGAGTTTGCTCTCTAGAGTAGTAGGAAATGGAGGAAGGAGTAGTATTTTTCTGCTGTGTGGGATTTCAGAATTTCACATGTGGAATTTGGGAATATTTTCAGTTGCATCGAGGGTTAAGTTTTGTTGGTTTTGACTTTGATTTAAATTCCAGTGTTTGGCCAACAACTCTTAAGAGTAAAATTTTTCAAGTCTTTTTCCTATGAGATATTTGTTTATGTCAATCTAGATACAAAATACAGGAGCTTTTTTTTTTAAGTCACTAAAAGTTTTGATTAATGTTTGTTTTACAGATTAATTTACAGATACAAAAGCATGATGTACATGATCAGAATTAAAAGAACAGAGAGGTAATTCAAGGCTTTCTGATGTGCCGTGTCCAAAATATGTAATCCCTGCCTTCAGATGTGCACACTATCAATCTAGTTACCTGATCATCCAGGTTAGGAGAACAATCACACTGTTCATGCTCCATAAGATAGAACTGTGTTATATAATTCCTGCAAGACATACCTTAAACCAGGTCTGTGATAGGAACACCTTATTGCAAAAATGTAGATTTGCAAAAGAGCTTGAATTTATTCAAACTTTAAAGATAAAAAGAGAGGTATTCCCAGCAGTGTCTTGTTTGTCTGTTCGTATCCTCAGAAACTAAGAAATATTTCTGAAAATGGAGTGCACATTGAATTTTATGGTTGAATCTGAGAAAGCTGATCTTTTAAGTAGCATTGTTCAACAAATCCACCATGTTTTACACAGAGCAGCATATTGCCAAGACAGGCTGATTGCTGTTTTCCTAATGGAATGCCCTTACTGTAATGAGTCAGCCAAACCCAAATGAACTGAAGCTAAGTCTGCCAAACAGTCCATTTAACACCGTGGTTTCCTACATACTGAACGGGAAAATACCTAAGAGCAACCTGGTCTTTTTGATTTTGAAATTTAAATGGATCTGCAGGTTTGTCAAGCCTTCAAAAGTTTTTTTGTGGGATTGCAATGCCGTAGCTGAGGATATGTCTCACATCTATATGATGTTTCAAATCAAAAGGGGTATCAAGGTGAATAAAAGCAAATGGAGCTGTGGGCATTCTGCACTTGTGAGTTTTGGATGCTATTAAAATACTCATGAATTTGCTGAGCAACCAATGCATCTAAAACTCTTAAGTGGGATTTAGCAAGTCATTTGCTTGAAACAGTTCTAAATACCAAAGAATGAAGTGCAAAGTATCCCTACTTATCACCTCCTTTAATCTAAATTTTTCATCAGGTAGCTGATAATTTGCATAAATCACATTCCAAATCTTGTATTTTTACTCACCAGACTTTCTTGCAGAAAGAGATTAATGTGTATGTAAAGATTTCAGCTTTGCAAGTGTCGGTAGTGTGCTACTATGACAGGTAATGAGGCAATTTGGCAGAACATCAGCAACTAATTGAGCTCAGCTCACATCAATGCAGTTTTTTTAGGAGAAGCTCTATCTTCAAAAAATGAACAATAGAATTACATAAGACAATATGACATGTACAATTTTAATTGGAAACTGTAATTTAAAATATTTAAAGCATGTTTAGAATAATTTGAGAATCTACAGACACTTTCTTATCCAATTAATTAAGCTTTTTCAGTGGGTTGTATAATGACTTAGTGTCAAAAATATAAATTATGGACGTCTCTACACACATACATATTCAAACAACTTTTAAAGAGAAGGGATTTTGGTTTTTAGAGAAAGGATTTCCCAACTGCACACTTCTATGTAAAATGAACATCGAACTTTGTAATGTAGCTATTGAAGTCTGTAAGTACTGTTAAAAAATGTTTAATTTAGAAAGTAGAGCTTTGATTTGGTCATACAACAAAGGAAAGTTTTAAAATGTCATTAAAAAACATTTCAAAGATCATTAAATGATTTTGATAACACTGGTTTTCAAGTATTTATATTGATCTCACGGGGCACTGTGTGGTGTTATTAGAACATTGCCACACATGGTCTTCTTCTATTACAGAAGGATGGCAAATGAGGATCTGTTAAAATTATGTTTTAAATGATAAATATCTCCCCCAAAAATTACTGGGAGCATTGTAAATCTTCATCAGACCATTGTTTGTGTCACGTCGATTATGATTCACTCACACTCTTTATTTTTCATATTCTTTGATGAATAACATTTCCTGCCCATTCTGATTGCAAATGACAACATGGATATACTTAGCATAATTAGTATATAGTATAATATTATAATAAAACCTTGTAGGAAGAATTTAGGCAATATTATATCTGGTTTTATGGGTAGTAAAGCTGTTGTGGAATAGACTGAATTGATTTTGCTTCAAAGTCACCAGTCATGTCAGTGTTAACACTGAGAGCAGAAACAGGACATCTTGATTTACCGGGTATCATCATCATCAGTGGTTACCATTCTTTCTCTAATTCTCTTTTTTCTTTTTTATTCAACTGGGCAAATAGTTTGGAGGAATAGGATATCTTGTGAAAAGCAACCAGGCTGCCCTAATAATTATTAAACTGGTTCTGGTACTATTTTGTATTTCATAATCTTACCAGTTTGTAAACTATGATGTTCATTTATGATATTTTATTATGTCAAAATGTCTGGATTTCAAGCTGTAATAGGTTTTGGGTTTGAGGGAGATGGGAGGGAAGTTCGGTTGGTTTTCTTGTTCTGTGTTTTGGGTTTTTAAAATGCAAATAAATACATTGCTTCCAAAGTAAAGGCATTTTAACAAATCCAACATTATGCATTAATCCCTTACCAGTATTAGTAGACCTGCAATAATTAAATTTTTAACTTAATCTAGCTTCATCCTGAAAATAAGTTTTGAAGATCTACCTGAAATAATGGGTGCTTCGGATATAAACTATTATATGCCAAGCTTATTCTTATAATTAACTCATGCACAAAAAAAAATCTTATCTCACCACCACAAAACATTTTAAACAGGAAAACTTAAAGTGCCTTTTAATCACAGTTTCTAGATAGTGTCAATTTAATGGCAGTTCTCAGATATTACTAACATTTTTGTACACTTCTTTATAGTACCAGACAAGTGCATCATTAATTATGTCTGGGATGGACATGGCTGATTTTTTTTCTCCACAAAGAAACATATTTTAGCCAATTCAGGATATATAACCACTTGTTAACAGCACAGACAAATGGACTGCACTTGTTTTCATTAGCTTCCTTCTACAATTTTTCAATAAATGTTTACTACTTACTGCTCCCATGCATGTCAATACTTCCTTTCACGAACTGTCTCCAGCTAATTTCCATGATTGACTGTGAGGATTTGAACAGCATGGGCTCTGGAAGTCTGCCTAAAAGCACTGACAGCTTGAATGATTATCTTGCATCATTCATGGTAACTCTGTCAGGTTGTCTGAGAAAAATTAAAAGGAAACACAGGTCATTACAGAATGAATATGATGCATCCAAAACAGTTCCCCTGAAGCTGCTGGAGTTTAGTTAGTCAATAATCTCTAATGAAAAAGTAATTTCATGTATTTTATTGAAAGGCTGGACAAATCAGGTCTACTGTGCTCCAGTACGTTTTCAGGAATGACATCTAGCTTCCTCTTTAAAACTCTTTATTTTATTAAAAATTTAATAAAATCGCTGATTAGTTGCTGATAGTCATAATTGTCTCTGAATTGTCTTTTATCTTAAAAGGACACACACCAATGTATAAAATATAGTATTTTTCAGGTTTATGAAATTTTAATATGTTTTGCATGTAGTATATGTTTTTTTTTAATTTTAAAGCTATTTTTAAATTAACAGCAATTTTAATAAGGAACTAATACATTTAAATCTTCTGTCATCAAGACATATATAATGGTCACTGTAACCTATATGGCCTATTTTCTCCTGAATGTATAGAGAAATTAACTTTTTATTGTCTGGGTATTTTTTTTTTTAATACTGCCAACACCCATTTCACCACTAGTTATCAAAAGTTCTGTATGTTACTTACTTTTAAAATATAGTTGTATTAAGAAGATTTTTTTTAATCAATAATGCCATTAAAACTACTTTCTAAATCCAGTGTACCAAACACAAAGTAACAAGTAAGATTTGGTGAACTGTTGTTCTTAGAGGTGTAGTAACTCTGATAGGATTGCACAATTTTAACTAGAGCATTTTATCTGGATAAGTTCAATCTTACTGTACCTGCTTAAAACTTGTAGACCAGTACAAGAGTTTAATGATGAGTCTGTAAAATGCAAGCACTGCCTTTGCAACAAATCATTTTATGTTAGAAACCATAAAGTGTGTCCAGTGAAAGATGATTTGTGTCAGCTGAAACTGTAGCCTGAAGCAACTTGGTGGGCTATCACTTTAATCTAGTTTTTGCAACCTTGAAGTATGTGTTAGTAAGCCGAGGGTAAAAATGTCAAAATCACAGTGTAGGGTAATCACTAGCGGTTTCTAGGAACGACTTAGACAGAAAACTGTCCCTTGTATTCTTTTTGAGGCTGCTTGACTGGAGTTGAAGTTATATTGACTGTAGGATATTTTTAAAATATAGGTTATTTTTTAAATTGTTATTTATTTCTAGAAAATTATGCTTTTCTTTGATAAAAACTTCCATAGCTAGAAATTTTCACGCAAAAGAACGTCCTGTCATTCAAAGAACTGAAATTTTGAAAGGTATAATTTGCCATTGCCTTCTGTTTATCAAATGAATGGCAGTGTACTGTATTTGCAGACTAGTAGAACAGTATGTTATTAATTTTTTAGCATGAAAATATTGCATTAAACATTAAATTTAACAGGGTTTTAAAAAGGTTAATTTTGTCTCTTTACAATAGTAAAGAGAATCACTTCTTTGACTGCCAATACCTGCAATAAGCTGTAGCTTCTAGACTATAGTAACAGTAACACAGAATGGTCAAGGTAGTACAGAACCTCTGTAGATCTTATGGTTAAAATCCCCTGCGCAATTAGGGTCTTTTAGAGGTGGTTGCCCAGACCCAGGTCCAGATGGTATTTGCCAGGTGTGGAGACTCCACAACCTTCCTGGGCAGCCTGTGCCAGTTGCCCTCATAGTAGAAGGTGTTTCCATATGTTCAGGTAAAAGCTCCTGTGTTTCAGTCTGTGCCCATTGCCCCTTGTCCTGTCACTGAACACCACTAAAAAAGCCTGACTCCATCTTCTCCACACCCTCCCTTCAGATACTTGTACACACGGTAAAATCCTGCCTCGCCTTCAGGCTGAACAGTCCCAGCTTTCTTGGGCCTTCCTCAGAGGAGGGATTTGCAGCCTTTCCCTGGGTTCTGTCCAGTATGTCCAGGTCTTGGTTCTACTGAGGAGTCCAGAACTCGGCATGATACTCCAGGCGTGTTCTCACCAGTGCCATGTGGGACAGTAGGCAACTGGTCAGCGTGGTGCTTTAAAGGTACCTGAATAGCAGTGGGACTTGATGGTCCTTCTGGGTCCCTTACAGCTCAGTATATTTTATTAATTCCTGAGCCACTCCTGGGAACAGTTATAGCATGGGACTGTTTACACCACTGCAGATGGGAATGACAAATCCCTGAATTAATGGAGCACAAATAAGAATAATTCCTGAGCCTAATAATACTTCTTTTGTTCAGAAACGTGATGTAAAGTATACAGATCAAAACCACATTTATGTGTGGATTCAGAAACTGATTTATGTATTACTTTCAAAATGCTTAAAGAGATGAAGTATAGGTTTCCTTCATTGCGCTCAACTGGAAATAGTGACACATCTGCCAGTAGATTAATATAGCTGTTTTCAGTGTCGTCTGTGTTTTCATTCTAGAAAAGTTAAAACGGGCAGTGGGCTGTTGTTAACTCAATGTTGGTAAAGATTTAAGACCTAAAGTCTAATATATAAGTATATATATTTCTTATATATGAATTTTATTTTGGTCTTAATGGCAGTGCTATTGCAGGCATTTTGAGGGAATGGGTTCATTATGGCATTTAAAAGTCATTGTATCTAACAGCATATGTAAAGAGATAAAGTGAGAATTTTCACTTTGAAATGCTACAATAAGATGCTGGATTTAATGTGTTTCATGAGCTGAAATAATAAATTTTCATTCATATTTTGAAATTATTATGTCTGTTTGTGTAAACAGCTATGTGTATTCTTGATGTGTTTTTCTAGACACACGGTAATTCTAGATAAACTGCATATCTGTAGCTACATTCAATCTTCACAAATACCCACTAAATTTATTTAATAACTCATTTTGACAGTATTTGAGGTGTTTTTTGCATGTACAGATTGCATTATTTTCTCACATATTCAAACAGGAGAAAGATTGTGTATGAACTGTCCTTTGGACTGTCTTGAGTATCCTTTCCTTTTTGACATCCTCATCCTTCCATGAGGATTCAAACCATCCATCCTTTTATACTTCCTTCTGTGATTGAGGAACACTCTGTTGTGCTTTCAAAAATGATGCTCTGCCAGTCTGAACTTTAACTGCTAGATATTGTGAAGATGTTGTGGAACCTGGAAAATCTTGTATTGCTCTGTTGGTGCTGCTAGTCACACATTTTTCCTTCAGGCACCGGTTACTCTTAAGTTTCAAAAGTTGCACAGAAACATGAAATTTGATGTGTCACCTTCCTGCTGGGATTTCTAAATCTGCTATAAATTTATATAACTTGTTGAAATTATAGGCAAGCTTTGGAAACTACTGTGAGATCAGGTAAAAATAAGAAGTGAAACACAGGAAGGCTATATGAGTGGAGGAAAGTAATAAACTCAAGATAATCCATGGAATCTTTCCATTTGTTTTGGTTTCTTGGGACTTTGCATTAGGATTCGTCTCCATCTTTAGCAAGATTGTCCTTATCTATTTTTGCTGTTAAAGTTCTTAAATCTAATCCTTTTTTATATCACATAAATGTAACCAATACAATCTCAACTGCAAGCTTTCTTTTTTTTTTAATATCTGAGGGATATCATTACAACACTGGCAATTTATTTCTCTGCTTATTCTATAGTTCTGTTTTCTTAAGGAAAAAAGAATATCAGCTATTTTCATGTGTCATCCTTTTTCCTGCAGATCAAATAGATCTGTATAACCCTCCAGCATTTCCTCTCCTGATGAACAGAAGTAAATATGAATCTTAAAATGAGGAGATTTTAAGTCCACATTAGATGTAGACCTAAACTGAAACTTTAGCTTTAGCATTTGTTCAGTACTCAGATGGTGGATTAGGTGAGTAGAGTTTTTCTATTTTTCATTTAAAAACATATGAGGGGATATTTTAAAGACCAGGAACAGACACAATTGATAATTAACTTCTCTTTACTATGTTTAACACGTGGGATCATTGTGGATTTAACATATATTGATAATGGTCTGGAATGAAAATTTATTTCAGCATTTTGGTTGCAAAATTTGGAAGCAGATGAGGATGCTGGTGTTATAGTTCAAACCAACCTCATCTCTCCCATATATGCAATTGCAAAAGTATTTATTGCTACAAAGTAATGGTAGGGAGCATATTTTATAGTGCATAAATAAAAGGTAGATAGACAAGTAAAATCCATATATTTCAGAATTACACTCAATATTTTTTTTTAGTTTGTAGTAGAAGAATGTAGTTGTGGATCTCTAATGGGTAGTAAGACATCAGGGAAATACATCCTTACCTTAACATGGCCAAGATTTTATGAAGGTCACCAAGGTAAATGAAAAAATAAGACTTTAATGAACTGTGGTAGAAACTGACCACAGTTTTATTAACTGTAGCAAAACAAATTAAATAATTTATCATCTCCCTGAGATTCTAGTAACTAATTTCTGTTATTTGAGTTCATCCCCGTGTCACCTTGGCCCAGTCTTTTTCAGCACCACATCTACTGCCATGAAATCTCATAATGCCACCCCTGCTTAACTGGGAATTTTCAATTCCAGCTAAGAATGAGATAAAGCATCCCTAACATGGGCAATTCTTCATCTTAAATAGATTTCACTGTTAATTCTGCAGATAGAGGGTAAACAGCTTCATTTTGCCACTTGAATTGTAGCATTAAATGCAATCAATACTGGCATTTCACTACTGCAAATGGAGACTATGAAATAACATAGTCAAATCCTCCTCTAAAGAAGTATGACAGTTGTATTCATAGCTCTGAAGTAGACCACAAAATAATGGTTTTAACAAGACTGCAAAATATTAGGCTGAGGATGAAAAGCAGTGCTGGTACGTTCTTTTACATTGTGTTCTACATAATGATTATACTTTAAGTCTCACCTATGCTTCTTCATGTTAGGAAATAAAGACCTCCATTCAGTCCTCATGGAGACTGGCTTTACGATAGAGATAGTTCCGACACAGGAAGGTTAAAAAGGAATTATAAATTTAAAAATTCCAATATTTCAAGTTTTAAAACTGGTCATCAAAAAATATGATAATTTTTTGTTTGAATTTTACCTTATTAAGAAATTCTTTACTTTTGCAATAGTTTTGTTAGTATTTGTCATACTTCAGTAACAGAAAGAAGTTTAACTCCATATTAGCATAATCCCTCTTCAACTGCAGAGGTGTCCTTACCCTCAAACTTGAGAGAGGGCTACTATTAAAAAAACCCCAAACAAATGGAAAAAAAAAACCAAACAAAAAAAAAAGTGTATCAACTGCAAAATATTTGTATAAATCTTCTGCAGAGGTTTATGTTTATTCTGCCTAGTATGATCCAATTTCAAAAGGGAGAAAGAATTTTAATCTGAAGCAGAGAAATCATGAGTTTAAGTAAGCAGGGTATTGGTTAAATTTTCCATTGTACCTTGTCCACACTTATGAGTAAATAATATCCCAAAGTATTTGTAAATAGCTTAGAATACTCTTTTCTATAGAAATATCTTGTAGAATATTCTTGCTGGTCCTGGTGTCTATTGACAGTATTTTCTTTTTTGATTTCCCAATTGTGAAATGGTGTCCATAACAGAAATGGATCAAGGAATGCTTATTTTTCAGAGAAGTGATTTGGAGAATAGTGATAAATTCAATGTAATTATTATTTTTTATGTGTAGCATAGAATAAATAGAATGTTGTTAATATTCATACTGTTGAACAGATGGGGTAGAATAAAATATATAAGTATTCATCCTTTTGGCACAGTGAGCATTAAAAACTGAGTAGTTGAATCATGAGAACATTCAGAGTCATTACGTATGTGTTAATTACCATCTTAGGACAATTACTTTCTTGTTCACTACTTTTGCCTATCTTTTGTGGATTTCTAGCTTACATGTTGGAACATAAATGGCAACTTTTTTATATAAAAATATATTATTCATTAGTTTCTTTAAAGTATACAGAAATTCAAATAAAAACCAAAAATCAATGAAAGAAAGCACCATGCTGTGAGGAGTGTTTACAGCTGAATTTAGATGATAACTGTGGCAGCCCCAGTAAAATACATTTGGAAGATTCCACTCCTTCTCTTCCTATTTGTAGGAAAGCAGAAACAATCCCAAAAGTTTGTCCAAAGCACAGCAGCTGAACCTTTCTTTCAAAGCCAAGTAGAAGCCAAATATGACATGCAGAGATCATTAGAATGCCCATACCAATGGTTGGGACTTGGTGATGTGAAGAATGAGTTTCAAAAGTTCCACATGGTTTGTGATCTACATTTGGAAGAGTTCCAACTACTGCTATGCAGAAACTAAAAGTCCCAAATATCTGAGATATTTATCTGAATGAGTATCAGTCAAAGGCAAAACAAGAGTGTTTACAAGTGTAGATTGCATTCGGCCAAATTACATTGCAAATTAGTGTTTTGTAGCTATTTGCCTAAAAATAACTTAATGTGTTGAAATCGTTTATGCTAAGGAAAAATGTATCTATGCCAGCAGCTTGTAAATGAAGTTATGGCCTGTTCCAGCCCAATGCATTCTGAAGTGACCAAGATATTAAACTCACAAACAAGGTTGTCAGACGACAAATCAAGCTGCAAATTAACCTTCTAATCTTATAATCTGGTTACAGCTGCCAAAGTACAACTGACAATTGATCTGCTGTTTGCTGTCCAGCAGAAAATATATATTCTTTTTGATCAATGTCAGTGAGCTAATTTATTTTGCAGCAGCCCATGTCTTCCCTACTCCATTGCAGTAGTTCTAAATTGCTAGGGCTGTTATCTGTATGAACAAACCTACTACTAGCAAAGTGCAAAGCAGAATTTGTATGTGACTCTTCTGCAATTAATCACTTGCAAGAAATGTCTGTTCTCTTTTCAGCAGATATACAAAGTAGGTCTTTTTGGGGTTATTTAATGGGATAG
Organism: Ammospiza nelsoni; assembly: GCF_027579445.1. NCBI lineage: Eukaryota > Metazoa > Chordata > Aves > Passeriformes > Passerellidae > Ammospiza > Ammospiza nelsoni. The sequence goes on along the minus strand of NC_080636.1, from coordinate 34,291,373 downwards.
CTTCCATGACTGCTATAAAAGTAAATATTTTAAGTAACTGCTTTGGAAGACTGTCAGGAATTATTAACAGAGTAGTGTATTTACTTCTAGCATTACCCCTTGTAGCTACCCACAGTTTTCTATCCAGTATCTCTGATATGATTTCCATGGAGTTTTCACAGATTACATATGACTTTTCACTTGTTATAGACTGATCATAAAACTTCTTGCTTAGGAGATTCAGAACATCTATTTGTGCTGTTTGGAGCTTTGAAACAGAGCAAGGAAGAAAAAAAATACGGAAGGAAAGCTTGAGCTGTTAAGGTGACTGATGTGGAAGAATAGCTCTAAAAACATCTTAACAACTCTTCAATTAATGAAAATAATGTTGTGAACAGGAGCAGTTTGTGCTGCCTCACTTGGAAGAAGGCTGGGGAAGACTGGTAACCCTGCATCCTACTCACAAAAAGAATAATCTTGGTGACAGTGTAAATATAGGAAAGCATTCTGGTTTCTGTACTGTATGGGAGCTACATTGGATAATTGACTGTAGGGAGACTGGGTAGAAACCTGTGAAAATTCAGCCTCTCACTCAACTTCTACCTAAAGGAATTGACCTTGAAATTTTACTGAATTTTACTAATGGGAAATTTGTCAACAGAGGGGTGTTTGTTAATGAAAATCTGATTAGAAAAAAAAGTTAAAATTGACGCACAGTTGAAGTGTATGGCTTATCAAAACAAAAATGAGAAGACATTAAAAACAGAAGAAAATTTTAAAATGTTGCCAGGATAAATTGCTTGAAAAAGTATGAATTGTTTTATTTTAAAATGTTCTAGGAATAAATAACACCTAAATGCCTTGTAGTTAGTTTCAGCTTCAAATTGTGCTTGTTTGGGTTTGGAGCGTTTGTTCTGTTTTGTTTTTATTTAGGGAAAAGCTATAAAACTTTAAAGACTGTGTTTTATGAAAATTGACACAATAGACTACAAAATTTTAGCTACTATGACATAAACACTGTCATTATACTAATGGATTGCAGAACCAACTGTCAGAGTAAGGAGATTTGGAAGGCCTTTTATCAAAAGAAGGTATCAAATATAGGGTAGTATTAGGAAAAAATCATTCTCCAACATACATAATAATTTACATACTCTTTTTGCACCACTTTTTCATTCTATATATGTTTAAATATTTTATTTCTATGAAAAACATTAAAACATATTGTATCTTCTTCAAAATATAACTGTTTATTTCTAATTTTCTATCAATACTCATAAAGAAAAAATATTTTCTATTGTTTTTTGTAATTAACTTTATTCCTTCTTGGCTATACAAACCTTAGGGCAGAGAAATACCTGTTAGTTTTAAAGTAGTTAGCATGTGAATGAATGTATGACTTGTTTGGTATAGAGTTTTATAAGAATTTCTTCAAGAAAAAGAGAAAAGCAATTGTTAGTAAGCTAAGCGTTTTATATTTCATGCATACTTCATACAGATTTATTTTCAGAAAACTTGGTAGAAAAGCCTCCATGGTCTAGGATATACCATAGATCATAGAATCGTAGGATAATTAATGTTGGAAAAGATCTTTGGAGATAATCAAATCCAATAATTGACCCATCAGTACGAAGTCCATCACTAAACTATATCCCCAGGTGCCACATCTCCATGTCTTTTAATTATCTCCAGGGATGGTGATTCCACTGCTTCCCTGGACAATTATTCCAATGCAGGAGCACCCCTTCAGTGAGGACATTTTTCTTGATGTTCAATCTAAACCTCTTTGGATGCTACTTAAGGCCCTTTTCTCCTGTCTCTTGTAACTGGTCAAAGAGATTGGTCAAAGAGATTGACTCCCACCAAACTACAAGCTCCTTTCAGGTGGTTGTAGGGAGTGGTAAGGTCTCTCCTGAGCCTCCTTTTCTGCAGGCTAAACAACCCCGCTCCCTCAGCCGCTCCTCATAAGGCTGGTGCTCCACACCCTTCCCCAGCTCCTTGCCCTTCTCTGGACCTGCTCCAGCACCTCAAAGTCTCTCTTGCAGTGAGGGGCGCAGAACTGGACACAGCACTCGGGGTGCAGTGGGAGATAAGAAACTGTGTGGGGAATATGAAAAGCAGATAGTTGGTATCTGGTGGAGGTATAGAAGATCATGACAATGAAATTTAAAAGAATTGGTAATGTTAGGGCACAGTAACTGGCAGAAAAGGAGTCATGCTTAGATGTGTTACCTTAATGTGGTCCCCTGCTGCTTCAATTAACTCTAAACAAGAGATGGTGGAATAAGGAAATGCCCTTGAAATTTACAGCTCAGGCATATCTCTACCTAATTTCAGCAGTGTTAACAATGTAGTTGGGTTAGGATTCATTCTTAATATGCTGAATAATAGGTATATAAATGGTAAAAAATAATGAAAATAAAAAAAGGTTTAAGCTTTTTTTCTTGCTCTAAGAATAGCAACTTCATTCTGAAGTATGTTAGTAGTAGGTTTTGTTTGCAGTGTGTTGGATAAAGAGTATTTTATCAGAGCTTGTGTGAAGTGTAGAGTTCCTTGTGAATATGTGCTCACAGGAAATATTCTCTCTTCATTCACCCTCACCTCAACAGGATTCCAAGGATTTCTTTTGATAGTAATATGGAAAACTCAGTATGCTCCTATCTCCCTGCAGTTCTTTCCACAGCTCACTTGCTGCTCTGATCTATTGTATTTCAGGACAGTACATTGTTTAAAAAGTCGTTTTCATTTTTTTAAGTATTTTTCTCTTCCATCTTATAACACTGGCAGTACAATAAAAGCAATTGTTCATTGTTTTGAGCGCTGAGTCTCAGTCATTAATTTAAGTCCTGGTTCTGCAAGATGCTCTGCTTGAGCACAGACATTTTGCCTGCATACAGGCTTTTTATGATCTTGGACATAAAGGAAGTAGTATTTTCTGTATTATTTTTTCTCTACTTCCTGTGGAGACTTAATTGAAGCCAGTTGGCCCAGGTTTTCATTTTAAATACAGATATTTAATGAGTTATCATATCAAAACAATTTGCTGTCTTTGCTTCTAAAAATAGAATAGCACAGCCATAATTAAGAAGCTGTAGGATCATATTATGATTTTTATTTTCTTTTTTGAAAGAATAATCAAATTATTAGGTCAATTCCCACAGCTGAAAATTGTGGCATGTTTTTAGTAAGTAAACATATCTAAAGCAATAAAATTGAGATAAGAAAAGAATCTTCCGTATTCAAGGGGAGTAATGAGTGTTTAATTGTATGTGGTATTTGGTGTCAATGGTAAAAATCATGGTCATATTTGGACACTTTCAGTAAACCATAATTTCTCTCAATAACATGATATTCCCTTGACATACAGACATCTTCCAGTTACTAAATAATCAGCATAAGTAAAGAAAAACATTGTTTTGTCTGATGAGTAGGCATACTTAGTATTTATGGAGCACTTCCTATGTTCCCAGTGAAAGATTAGAGATCAGAAAGTATGACTTAAGAGAAGGACATGGAAGAAATCTTATTTCAGATAAGAGACGATTAAAGGGTTGCAAAAAATAGTTTTCTGATAAATAAAGAGTTTTTACAAGGAAGGCCGTATTTTTTTTATTTATGTTGCAAATGAGATGAGAAATAGTGGTATAGAATTGAAATATGGTTTTATTTATGCAATAGGAAAAATGTCTTTTGAGGACTAATAAGGTCTGGAATAGTTGAGACTCTCCACTATGGGGTCTTCATATGAAAGTTCAGCTAAATATTCCTCTGAAATATTTTAAATTCAATAATTTTATTAAATTTAAAAAATGTTTTTTAAGTATTTTAAATTTTAGTTTAGAAAAATAAAGAAAATTAAATTTAGCCAAATTGTGTTGCAATGAAAAAGAAAAAAACAAGGTATGTTGAAACAAATATAAGCTTAAGTAATCCCACTTTAGAAACTTTTCAGTATCAGTGGAAAATGAATAAAAATATAAAATAAGTAATAAATGGATAAAAGAAGTGATATAATGGATAAAATAAGGAATATGCAACATTCAGTTAACCTCCTTTTGCCACAGAAAATGTTCCAGACATCTACGGGGCTATTCATATTGCTTCTCTATTTACAGTTTCTTCCATTCCAAGTCATTTCTGATGTCCTGACCTGGGTGTAAATGCAGTTTTCAATTCTCTTTATTAAGGAAGACATCTTCCTCTATCCATTTGATTGGGAGGGACTGCATCCTACTGACTTTGAAGATGGGCAGTTGGTCTGACTAGAAAAATGGTTGAGAAGCACTGGTTTAAGAGAAGTGACTCAAAGGTGAATAAGATCCAAGAAAATTTGCATTTTTCAGAAAGAAGCAACTAGAACTAGAAAAGAGTAGGTGTTGGCCTCATGTTTGTTATTTTATTAGAAACTTTTCAACAAAAACTCAATTATCTTTAAAGAATGGCAGAGTATTTTTAACTTACAATACCATTAATTTTAGGACCAAATGTAAAGTACGGAAAAATCTTTATGCAATAATATTATATTAATTTCTATAATCAGGATATTTTTATGGACTAGACTGTCCATTGCATGGAGTTCTGACTACAAAAGTTTTTTGAAAACTCCCTGAATGCAAAATTGTCTACAGTATTTGGGGATTGGACCTAGGTGATCTTTAAGGTCCCTTCCAGCCCAAAGCCTTCTATGCTTCCAGTAAGTAAACACTGAAAACTATTTGCAATATTTGTTCTTTATCTATTTTAATAGATGTTAACAGTAAAATTGGAATACTCTTTTCAATAACAATTTTAAAAAGTTTGACCTTCAGATCAGAATTACAGATTTCTTTCTATCATGATCCTCTTTATCTTTTCATTACTGCTTGCAATACTGAGCACTATATAAAAGGAACAGTGATTGATTTTGTAGCTGAGGCATAATGGGGAAAGTGCCTTCTGCTCGTATACTCTGTGTGCTTCTCTTATGTTTGCCTTTTGTCTTCAAGAATGGGTTTGAGTAAAGTGCTCGTTCCCATCAATACCATTCCTTTTCCTATTTTTGTTGCTTTTTCATTGCCTATATTTGTATTTGTAATTGAATTTTTAGTTGCATTGATGCTTGTGATGTACTAGCAGCCTTATTCTGACAGTAACAGCCTAGAAATAACAACGGACAAAATTGTTTCCTCAATGCAAAGAAGTTATCTTAGTTCGGTTCTGTTATTACCAGCATACAAAAAAGTAATAGTAAAAAAGCATTGCATGTAGGCCAGTGAAAATGTCCAAGGAACTTAAAAGTTAAGCTGCTTTTTACAAACATGATCTGTAAGACTTACTTTATACGTAGTTCTTTGTTCTAAGCTCACTGCACACTTGGCAGTCCCAGAGAAGGTAAACTTGATATCTTTTTGCTTAGAACTTGTGTTTATTTTAGATTGTCTTTTCTGGAACAGGGTAAAACCAAATAAAATTAAATGTATATAAGGACATATATATTCTAGGATTGTAAGGTGAATTTCCCATGAAACTCAAAGTATAAATATCTATACTATTATACATTATCACTAAAAAGAAAAATTCATTTTTTAAACAAATCATGGAAAAAGATTCCATGGAGGGTTTGCATTAAAAGTATTCTTGAACTAATAACCTCTCACATACTGTTAGTTATGACTAAGTTTCTTGAGTCTAGTCTAGAGAAGGTAAAAACTCTCTTTTCTGGAGGGAAAGAAAAGGGAGGAACGTCTGTTCTCAGAGCTATCAACCTGCTCTTCTCTTTGTTCTCCATCCTTTGTATTTCTCAGTAGGAATATGTATTTCAAGATAAAAGGAGATTTTTCTCCTATTCCATGCAAAATTTCAAAGGCAGGCCTTATACACTTTAGTGGCTTCTGATTCCCACATTACATGAATATCTAGTAGGCATTTGTCTCAAAAAAAATGAATTGGTGAGGTAGATCATATATTTTTAATTTAGTTCCTCTTTTTCTAATGAATGAAAATTCCATGACTGTTCTTAGCATCGGACTTTTCACTCCACACTTTTAATTGGATTCACATTCTGTAATTTATGGCAGAGTGTTGACCAAGAAATGGGCATTTCCCTTAAAAATGGTTTTTAATTGTTTCAACTAAGTGAATGAGAAGGGCCTCAGCCTCTGCAGGGTGTCAAACTTACACAGTTCCTGCTTTGCTTAATGGTTCATAATGATCCACAATGATCACTTAGTAGAGTAAATAAAGATCTTTATACTATCATTTAAGTAAAGCAACTTACTAAACAAAACTTAAATCAGACTTCAATATCATTCCAATTCACACTCTGAGGAGTGGCCACACTACTTTTATTTTTTTTCTCTCACATAAAGTATTTTGCATTTCAATTTCACCAGTATCAAAAGCTTTTTTTTTTTTTTTTTATTTTATTGGCATCCATATACAAATAAAAACAGTTCTGGCAAAATTGCAGTCAATATTAGTGTCTTTTTAATACAATGCTTTCTGCAATTCATCATGTATTTGAATAATTAAAATCTAGTATAATGTGTGAATAGTTAATTTGAGAAATTTGTACTATCTTATGGACAGAACCATTACTTCTGTACTGTGATAGATTCCCTGCTTTTGCTGTCCTTTCCTTGCAGTTTATCATATGACCACAAATTTTTCTGGGGGAACAAAACTGAAACTATAGCTCAAAAAGAGGAAAAAAAAAGGAGGTGACCTGAAGCACCATAATTAGAAAGCATGCATCTCTATTGAAAGTGTTATTAAAAGAGAAAACAAAGCTTTTCATAAACTGTAGTAGTAATCTCTAATCAACAAGAGGCTGTTTAACTTCCAGTAAAAAAGATACACTTTATGAATATGAGAACAAAATTGCCATATCTGTATTCTCTTTTCTGGTTATATGTTTATCAAGATCCCTAAGTTCTTACACAAAGAAATCTTTTTGAGGACTTTGAATCTACTTTTAAAACATGTTCTTGTTTTCAACACTATTTCTAAAAATCGGTTTATGCTTCTCCAAAATCTTCTGCTATCTACATTGCAGAATCTCTGGAAATGAGTGACCCTTTCAGAAGACAGATGTCTTTCCAAGATCATTGTTCTGTTCAATTGGCAGTAGCTAAAACACCTGCCTTAGAGTGCATCTTTTGTACTTGCTAAGTGGGCATATTTGTCTGCAGAAATAAATTATCCTTCCCAATATACAGCCAAATTACTTGTATGCAAGTAATTATTTATTAGGTGATTGAGTAGTCTGACTAGTTCGTTTGACTGCATTTGTTGTTTCTACTTCTTTTCCACCTAAACCTACCTAGGATGAAGGAGGTAGAACATTTGTGTTACATCACAGATAAATCTTAATGAGAAAACCAGTTGTTGACTTTATCAAATAATGGGGTAGTTGTTTTTGTCCATTACATTTTCTTCCACTGTAATGTTATTTTTCTTTACTGTTCTGTGGACATTGAACCTGCAGATGCGCTCAATGTTTTAATTGGTATTTTTCATTTGTCTGGTACTTTTTATTATTATATGACACAGAAATGGCACTTTTTAGATTACCCACTTTCTAAGACATATGATCTTGTAGTAGTTTTCCACAATTAATACCAGTTTTATTCCTAGATAAATAAAATCCCTATTGTTTTCTGCTGTGGGTGGACAGGCATAGGTGGATAGGGACACAACAGCTGAAAAGCAGACTTCCTACCCCATATGTCATTTTTAATTCGGTATCTATCCATTGTGTATCTCTATTCAACTCTTCATCTTTTTGTCTGGGGGAAATCAGAAGTAAAAAGAGAAATCCTTTATATTAACACAAATCATACAACATCAAAGCTGGACATTATTTTCACTGGTTTTGCCTACAATTTCACATTAGTAATAATTGCTGTTAAACAATTTCCCAGAGCATGGCTCCATTTCCAGCCCTGCCAATGGACTTTTCGTAATGAATTTTACAGGACTTTATCTCAACTATTCCATCTATAACACTAGGTAATGATCTTTTTGTACAAAGTAGGAATTGCATAAATTCCTGAACATTATTATTTTTTAAATATCATTATGCCTTATATGGATTTAAAACTGAAGTTCAAATATTCATTTCTTCAGCAAATGCAAAGTTTCTTCTTATCACTCAGAAGCCATATATTAATAAATGTCAATTTTGTGGAATCACATTTCTGATCATTATCACTTTTAATGCATATGTTAAATTATCTATCATGTAGAACAAGAATAATTTAATTCATCTCAAGATTATTTTATAGCACTCTAGGTTGTCCAGGAGTACAGCTGGAATTTTTATTGCTTTCATTTTCAAGTGTTAGTTTGGATTTTTTATTTTTTCAGATAACATGTTTATTTAACATTTACTGACATGTCGCACAAGGAAGTAAATTGAAGTAATTTTTGTGGAAATCTGTATAAAACTTTGACACTTGACTTTAGGTTGGAATGCACTTTGGTATCTTCTGATGGGCAAATTGTAATAGCACAAAATTAAACACGAACAAATAAGTTGTTTTAAAAGAAGCTACTCTTGTGATGTCTGAACTTTGTAATTTTAACTACTTTGAACAAAATAAGTATTTTCTGTTCTTTTTCTTTAAAAAGCTATATTAACTTTCCTTTGAGTAGTAAAATGTTATTCTCTTGGAAGTTAAGATATGTGCCTTTTTAGGGTTTTGTATTCTGTTATGTGAAGCATTTCAAGTAAATTCTGCCCTTTCTTACTGAGGGAGATGAATGCTAAACTCTTTCCCCTTTTTCAAAATTCTTCCCTGACAAAGAATCTCTTCCTGTCGAGTGGTCAATGATTGTAGTACACACTGGATGGGAACAAGAACCCTGCTAGCCAGGAAGCACCAAGTGAAGTTAAACCAAATAAAGGAAGGGCGACTCTAAAGTAACAGGCAGAAAGAGAATGGGCTGGAGGATCTTTTTGTCCATCTTAGCTAAGTCTTTTTTGCAGATGTGCTTCAAGGTTATCCTTGGTAATATGAGCATGTTAACATGAGCAATGACATGTTCATATGGATCTGAATTTAGTTTTAGTGGAATCACTACCAAACACTACTATGTCAGGAATTCTGGAAGTCAATAGATGAGTATATTTTCCAACAAACACTTGCTAAAATAAAATCTTATAGGAGGAATTAACATGGAAATAAAAACCATTTTTTAAACTGCAATAGCTGTGCATTTTTTTTTTTTTTTTTGTCTAGGAAGGAGTTTTTCATTCATCTGTAGTGACTTCATTGAGAAACTTCATTCATACATTAAGATTTTCCAGGTAGCTGAATCAGGTTTAATATTTTTTGTCATTGTTGCTAGCTGACCTTTTTCAAACAGCTAAATCTTTATCATCAGCTGTGTCATCTACTCCATCATGTACTTCCTGGCTGGATAAACTACTGGTGTTTGATGCAAAATGTGTCTTATTACTTCAGGAGCTAGAATTATTGCAAATGGTTGTATAACCTAATTATTTTGGTGGCAAATATGACTTGTCTTGGTGTGCCCAGGTCTGTGCATGTTGTTTGCATTCAGCTTCTGTAAGCCATTCTTCGTGGCTTTGGTTTTGCTTATTCCTGCTGCTCTGGTTCCTGTGGCTCCAGAACATGTAATGATTCCTCTTCAGAAAGGTACAACTTGGAATGCTCATGTTTTAAGCCTCTTCACTTTGCTGTCTATGCAGATATCGTAGACTCTTCCTTTTAGGCTGTCAACAATAAACTCATATATTGCTCTTCTAAAGAGGGTAGAAGAGCATCTGCACATATCTATGGACTATGCAGATATCCTGGATTCTTCTTTTCTATGATCATTATGAAAAGAATTGAAGAGTACCTCCCTTAAGAAGTTGTGCTTGATTTTTTTCCCCATTGAAGAGTATCACTGGTTTCTTGTTCTGTGTCATATTATTCTAAATTCCAGCTGCATAGTAGTTGCTCCCAATAACTCCGTGCTTTCTACATGTTATTGTCACTTTTGATCTTCTTCTAGTGACACTTTTAGTAATGTTATTTCCTTGTCCTAAAGCAGAGTAGAGAAGTGTCAATAAAGTCAGACCAACCATAGCAATGTCTATATGCTATCTGGCATCCAGACAAACCTACCCTTTGACGTTGTGATAACAAGCTGGATTGGCTTGTTAATTAAAGATAAGGTATCTATTTCCATTAAATGGGAGTCATTCAAATTGCATTTTTGAATACAGAAAGTTGTTAAATCATGGGCAGCACCCATTATTAAATATTGATTTATATTTTTCTTGGAGTGCCTGATTACCACAGCCAGTAAATTGCAGATTTATTTTTAAGATTGGCTTACAGCTATTGACAGATGCTTTCTCTATGGTCTTCTAAACATATGTGCACAGGAAAAGTGATGGTGCAGGAGATTTATGTAATGTTGTAGCAGCTCATTACTTTTAGAACTCTGTTTTATTGCTCTGTTAAAGATGCATTAACAGATGAAGACACTGCAAAATTGGAAATCAGAAATTATTAAAAAACAACATCCAGTGGAATCAGCATTTTTTTTTCATATTTAAAGAAATCTTCTGCCCATTCATTTAGATGTACAAGCAGACCTATAATATGTTATAATTAGATCTGCCTATGTAGTATAAAAATTATTGTGTATTAAGGAATTCAGAGCAAAACAAGTTGTTGTGTTTCGTTTGCTCTTTCTGTGGAATCTGGGTGGACACAGAGAATTGGAAAGTACAGTTTGGAAGTTAGTCTTAGCTCCACTGATGACTTGGCTTTATTCCATGTGATTCATTTGTGGGCAGAGGTCAGATTCACACTCATGCACGACTTAATGTGGAAGCGCCAAGGTCAGGACCATAACCTGTGGCATGAGATGGAATGGGGCTGGTGGCAGTGAAATCAAGTTAAGAGATTGCTCATGTTTAACCTCTGGTATTTAACAGCCAGGTAGTCTAACTGCTTTCTTAGATGGCACTTGCATGCCACAGATCTTAACATAATAGCTTGTTTTTCACAAAAGCACAACATGAGTGCCCAAATATATTTTCCAGAGGGGTATCCAGTCTTGCTTTGAGTATAAGAGTGGGCAGAGAATCTAATTTTTCAGTACTTTGATCCAGTGGTCAACTATTTTTATTTTGAAGTTCATGCTTTACATTCAACTGACAGTAGCTATGTATTTTGGTTAGAATTATTTCTGTTCAAGCCTTGAAAGCTTTAGTGTTATAAGCACAGATGCAGATAATCACAGTTCTGTTGTCTCTTAAGCCAGCTTTTATCTTTGAATTTCATTTGATATCTCTGAATTTCCTGCAAAGAGCTGCAGTTGGTGGCCATCCATGTATGGTAACATGTCAGCATTTCCTGGGGAATTCATGTGGGCTTCTGTCTGACATGAAGACTCCAACCTGGTGTCTCCAGAAGACATGACCTCTGCATGCCTTCCTCCTCTTCCAATGAAGTCAATATTAGACAGCAGTCAGATTCCAAACTAAAATTTATTACCCAAGAGCATATGGAAGTGTACCACTAGTGCTGACTCTTGCAGAAAATATTTTGTTTCTGATCACACTAGTATTGTGGCTTTATATAGTACTTTCTGGGCAGGGTTCTCTAAGTCATTGAGACTATGTGTTATCAGGGCTTATGTTTCCAATAAGATGATTTTACCTTAAATAGGTTTAAATCCTCTTTGACATAGAGGCAGTATTTATTTGTTTATGAAAGCAAACAACTGTATTTGTGGGTGTTAATAATCTGAATAAGTTAGCTCTTTAACATTTCCTTTCTCTCATTCTAAGGCATATTTTTTCCATCCTCAATTGCTTTTGGGAGTTTTTTCTGTTTAACTAGATATAGGGTACTAATATTGTTATGCATACAATATTGTTGTGTTAGTGTCACAATTTTTATGCACTGATTAAGTCTAAGCATATAATTTTTTAGATATGTTTTTTAAAACTGCACCTTTCTGCCACAGTGTTATGTACACTGATTTGCCTTAGACTGTATCAGAAAATCACTGCTTTCCCAGGGCATGGGCACTTATGCTAAATAAGCATTCCGTATAGTCTTTGGTAATCATTTCTTGTTCATCATTTATTTTAATCATTAATTAGTCTGCTTCAAATGTATTGTATGACAAGTTATTGATGAAAAATGCACATAGCATTGCCTAGTTCTGGTAATTTAATTATGATTTAATCCCACAGAAGCCGGTTTAAAATGTTGATCTTGATGATGACAGCTCTGATTTGACATCTGCCAGTTCTGAACTCATTCCATATATACACCACTCAGTGTTGCTTTGTTTTCATGATTAATAATATTATGCTTTATCTCAATCAAGAACTGATAAAGCTTGCTTCATCAAAAAGATCTAGAATTTTAAAAATAAAAATCTCTTTATAATATAATTATACAATTAGAGATTATCTATAGAAAACCTTCTGCAGGCCATGTCAATGCATTATGCCAATAACATTTATAAAATACAACTTAGAAAACTATGAGATGGGTGTGATTTGTCAGCTTTTAGTTTTCTTTTCATCTGTTATGCTTTAAAAAATCAACATAACTTTAAAGAACAGAAATAGAAATCAGATGTTGAAGGTTCATTTGATATGCTTACTGGTGTTTTTCTTGTTTCTGCAGTATGCAATGTAGTACTGATTTTTCCAAAACATAAAGTTCAAAGAAGGTGAAATGAATTGTTTCATCCATAAAAATATGTACAAAATAAAATTAAAGTCCACATTCAGAATTTGCCAGACGTACTTACGCACTCATCCCTTCAGTGCAGAAGCTTTACCTTCTGAGCTATCCTGCAAACAAAAGGAACTTCTCTGTGGAGGGCGTGAAGAGATCCCTTCATAATCAATATTAGTTACAAGTACAACTTACAAGAATTTGGCAAATGATCTCAGTTAATGAGAAAATTGTGGTCTGCTTGTGTATATTCTGAAAGTAGAAAAATTGGCTCAATTTGCTCAGTAAATTATTCATTGGAAGTTACTCATTCATCACTAATAAAAATGCTGTCTTCAGATGTTTCATCTATTTGGTGTTTCATTTGCAATGAAAACTGATTTTACAATCTGTCAGTCCTACAGCTGTTCTAGAGAACTAGAGAAATCTTTATTCTTACAGTAAAAGGAAGCCTCTATTCTTCCATCTCAGAAATAAAAATAGAATTTACAAAAGGAAAATTGAGAGATAATATATCTCAGGTTTTTTGGAGGAAAAATCCAGTGAAGATATAATATACCTCAGGTTTTTTGGGGGAAAATCCAGTGAAGAATCTGTCAATATAAGACTCAAAACCAGGAAAGTATTTGTTACCATACAGAAAATACTTTAGTATGTTGTCTCTTCCCAGTATTTTAACTTGTTACTTCTCGTTTAATAACACTTCAAGTATGTAGTTAGCTCTAGGGAAAAGATTTTGGAGAGGTTAGCGCATCTGTTGTACTGTGTGAATTTTCCCCAAGTGGCCTTGAACAATAGCAGAAGAAAGGTAGCAAGGTTAGGAGATAAACAGCTGTCACTGTCAGGACAGCCAGTTGAATGCTTGGAGCAGCATGATGGAAAGGATGATTTGAATTGCATCAGAACATGGCTTCCAGGATTGTGAAGTCTGGAACTTCTCCAAAGGGATCAAGTATGATTGGAATAGTAGTTGACAGGAGGTGATCCACATTATGTATGCTGCAGCTTCCTGGTGACTTACTAAGCTGAGAAAAAACATTGGCAAATAGGGAAAATAAACTCATGCTTGGAGCAGTTTACTTATCTGTGTGTGGAGATGAATCTGTTACAGAGAGCTAGTAGGATGGACAAGCGGTCCAGGAAAACAGAGTGATGACATATTTTCTTTTATGTGCTTAGAAAGTGTCTTAGAACATTTTCTTAAAATTACAGAATTTAAACCAAATCATTTTTAAGAATCTTTGTGTAGATAATGACCGAACTGCAGAGCTGAACAGTGTGCAAATAGAGAAATAATGAATGTTGCACAAATTGATATCCACAATACCAAATAGCATATATATTTTTTTGCTGTTGTTGCTAAGCTTCCTGTGTTAATTTGGTTATGTCAAATTACTAATAAATCAGTGGCAATTTTATGTGCATCACAACCAAAAAGGGCATTTGTTTCTTTGAAATATACCGTGTATCTAATTAAGATGATAGTAAAATAAGAAAATCAATGCATTCATGCATATTTTAAGTTTAACTTGTTAGAATAACATATTTAAATAATTCACCAGTCCACTCACCATTTGAGTATGCTAACAATAACCTGTATCACTGCCTGTTTTTCTAAGTCAGGACAGTTATGTCATCCAAACAATTTACTTCCATAGATATTCTGTTACCTACAAGAATTAAGAAAAGAAAGTGGCTTACTTTGGCGAACATGATACCATTAACAGGTTTTTTACATTTTGAACAAGTAGTGTTCTATTAAAATGTTGACATTGTTGAGGAGTTAAAGAATTCACAAGGTATGTAACCAATTTTTTGAAAATTAAAAATATCTTGAGTTTTAGCTCATTCCTTACCATTAACTATTTAGAAAGATCATACTTATTGAGTGCCCTACCAGTTCTTATTTGGATCTCAAATGGTAAAATACATTCACTTTTATAGTGGAACAATTACTTAAAGTAAGCAGGTCTCAAATTCTACATGACATGAATATCTATTTAAATTTGAAATATTCAGAAAAAGTAAGGGATATAAGCGATGGACACTTTGTGTCCATCACTTAATGATACTTCTATATAGAAAAGTATAGAAGTATTTTTAACTCTTTAAAAACAGAAATCTATAAATAAATTAAAAAATTAATTTTTTACTTTCATGCATTTATCTTTTTGATAAGAAAAAATATTAACTGATAGATGTATCCTTTTATGCATTATTTTTTAGTCTGAAGGTCAGAGTGAAACAGGCTGAAGTAAAAAGCAAAAAGTTAACCAGCAATAACTTTCAGGAACCAATCTATTATATTAAAACAAGATAGGAATGGTTATGAGATATTTAAGGTAATAACTGAAGGCTTCATCTGAAGACTCATGAAACTTTATTTCCAGTGTCACATCCCAGAAATTTGGAAGGCATTCCTTCTTCAGAAAGTAAGATGGTTCTGATTCCAAGATTCCAAAATTGTCATAGAGCATAAATCATACTTGAATGTGACTAGTGAGAGAAGAGCTTAATATGCCAACTGATGATCTGACACTGCTGACGTAAGCGCTGTGATGGAGACATTTCCTTAGGGAGGCTTCTCATTCTTCTGTCATCTGCTAGTAGATATTGCTATGCTAAAGCTTTACTGATGTAAGATTTACTTGGAAAGAGCAGCTAAAGCTGAAGTATACCTAAGCTCATGAAAACAAATGCTTTATGATACAAGTTTTGTAATATTCTATAAAATTTGGTGTATTGTTCACATAAAATATAAGTAGTCACTTATCATTTCATTGCATAATTGGGTAAATACTACTTTTTTCCTAAATATCTGCAGAATTTTATATTACTATTTTGATATGTAGTAAAGTGAATATATTTTGATGATCAAATAATAATGGTTAAGTCATAATCTTCTTCATTATGACTAAATAGGAACATAGGAAAAATAGTAAAGACAAGTAAGACAGAAGTTACATGTCAAATGAATGTCTTTTTGTGGTTAGCTTTTAAAAACTGAACTACATCTGGCAAGTAAATATTTAAGTGTCCAGCTTTGGAGATGTTTGGAACACATTGAGAGCACTGTGCACCTGCTTTACCTGATCATACTTTGAGCAAGGAACTTGGTCTAGGCAATCTCCAGACTATTCCACCCTTCCAGCCTCAATGATTCCATGAGTTTATGATTTTATATTTATCACTCAAATGCTTGTTTGTTTTACTGATTTAACTAAATTTTTAGATTATTTTGAAATACAGCTTGGTTTCCAGTATACCAGAATTTTTAATTAAGGGGACAAAAAAATCTGTAAAGCATATTTCCTCCTTCCAGAAATCTGGTGAGAGCAGGTTTGAGGACTACCTAAAAGAAAAGCTATTCCCTGGATTTAGAATCAAATCAATACAATGGTAAAAATGGTAAAATTGATGTTATAGAAATAGCGTGGTAATACAAATGTACACAAAATGAATGCTTACAATATCCTCACTGAAGCAAAGAAGTCTGCTTTTAATAGCTATTTCTGCTTAGAGTGTAACTAATTGGTATGACTCTTAGTTATTACAGATGAAAGAAGTATTTTGCACTTCTGTGATTTTCTCTGATTTCCATCAATCATTTCAAATATTTGTTGTTGCTGTACTTCTAGAATTTCTTTTAGAATAACACTATAAATGCAAATCATATTAATGTGTAATATTAAATGACTATTAGAATATATTCACAGAAAAACAATGGTGCTGTGCTGTGTGATAAAGTGTGTAACTACAAACAGTTTCAATCAGAGGAGAGCAACTGGGGAAAACTACATTAGGATCCTGAATGAAAAAGCTGTTCGCAATCAGTTACAGCTGAGTGCAACAAAAATTACTTTCTAGGGATAAAAGGAAATTAATGATTGACCAGTGTAACCAGAACATCCCACAGCATGTTGAATATTTAATGCCATGCTACTTCTGCCCAAAACAATCTGAGGTTTGGCATATATCCACCAAAATAGCTCATCGCTAATTAATTTGCCATGTCATTTTGCATAAAATTAGTAATTAATACTAGTCACCATGCACTATAGTGAACTTTTTTCAGTTAAAGATTCAATCTCAGTAGTTTCTAAAGCTTGATAAAATGGTCATTTTTTGATTTTTCTTAGAAAAGAACTTGCACATTGAAAAAGGTATTGCAGTCAGAAGGAAGGATATATCAAAATTTATAGACCAAATATATTTGAGGTTGTTCAAGGTCAATGAATTTTTTCCCTCCACTTGCTTGAAATTATGAGTAATAGAATATGAATAACTGGTACTCCAACTGAAATTAACTACAGTGATGTGTAACACTATATTTAGCTGCCTTTTAAACTGTTGCAGTCTCATTTAACAGCCTCCAAATTAAACCTGCATTCTCCACCATTTTAGAGGGAACATTTAGCCTGAGGTTTTGCAAATTCATTGGAAGAATTTACAGTGATTATTACTTGAGATGCAGAAAGAATGCATTCTTTGAAGAAGCACTTAGGGTAGCCATTGCAAGCAGGAGTCTTGAATAAATAAAAAAGTATTGTGATGAAATTTGGAGTTTGCCGTGTGGAAAAAAAAGAAGAGTATTGCTATATAGAAGAAGTTGTGGGTTTGGGTCATTTTCCTAATCTGCTTATTCCCCAAACAGATGTTTTTAAGTGTAGTAAAACCCAGTTTATTCTGAGTAATTGTGCAATACTAAACCCCAGGAACTGCAGTCCTACAGTCAAAAGCCTAGAGAGTCATTGAAAGCTAACATTACTCTGTGAGAGTCAGCACTGAGCAGGAACAGCCTTGTAGCAGAAAAGTCAGAGACTGGCAGATCACTAGTAATTAAATTAATGGTATTGAGCCCAAGGCCATGTTTCTTCATCTTCTGTTTCTCATATTGCCTCTCATTTTTTTTTCTGTGATAATCTTTTCATGTTTCTTATTCCTAATTAACACTTGTTAACACTTTTTACCCCCTTTGGCTTCTTTTGCTTTTTTAATTCTTTCACATAGTTCTGTTTTCGTTCTTGATATCTGTGGCTTCCCTCTTGGCTTATCTCTCCATTCATTATTTCTGGTTCTCCTTTTACCCTCCTGCCTGCACTGTTACCTTCTTCATTCGCTTACTGCTTCCCTTCATTGTGCCACATGTCTGATTTTTCCTTGTATAACTGCAATGGTTTTCTGTCAGAAAAGAATCCTACAGCACTTCTGATACTGCTTTCTAATTCCATGTGAACAATTTGAGTGATGTTCGTCAAAGAGCTATTTTTTGCTTTTGCACTGAAAATTTTCATGCTGTGAACTCTGCAGTTCAGTCTGCTCTAAGTACATATTTCAGGATTGTAGGTGGAATAAAATGTCAAAACAGCAACCCAAACAATAGCAGTAATATTATATAAAGTGTGAATGGTATATACTGAATTTAAATCTCAGCATAGTGCAGGATGTTTTTAGTAACTAGTAATCCACATGTGCTTTCATCTGTACTGAATTTACAGAGTAATATGCAATGTCCTATAGTGATATGCTGAACTTTTTCTAGCCTAAGCATATGTTACCATGCAGAGTCCCAGTCAGTTATCTATAGAGGTGGACTTGCTTTTTCTTCCAATGCTATCCCTTCAAGACAGGCTGCAACGATCAACATATTTGAAAACCAGGACTTCTCACACAGTGCAAGTCTTTGGGACAAGGCTGTGCAGTCTCTTAGCACGTATCCTCCGCTGTTGGACCATTTCTTAGAAAAAGCCTAAGCAGCCTCAGCCTTCTCGTGTTTCCTTGGTTGAGGGCCCCCTTGGTGCAGGTGTGTTGGGGTGCACTGCAGCCCAGGCTGAGGGCGGGCCGGCCCCCTGTACAGGGAGATTGGCCCCAGCCGTGGAAGTCTCTGGTGCTGGCAATGCAACTGAGAGAGCCTCATGAATGGTCAGAGGTTCTGTAACAGGTTCTGTAACAGCCCCGTTACCATTGACAGAAAAATATTAGTGGGTCTTGACTTGTAGAAGTAGTGATGGTAGCAGGATTTTTTTTCCCCTTCTGAGAAATCAGCATGTAAGTGTTCTAAATGCTGGATGTGATTCTCACGGTGTGAGAAGTTTTTCAGTAGGCAGGATGTCCAGGTTTAAAAGCCATGGGATGACAAATTCTGTCAGAGCTTTCATTTTAAACAGAATGTTTTTTAAGGGATGGTAAATTGTAATGCTCTCATATCAGAATTTGGACAGCAAGCAATATAGGGAACACTTATTATTTCCTTTTTTACACTGTTTTCAGAATGTTTTTCACAGGAGTATGATATTGTGAAGTGCAATGTTACACAGAGAGTGACAAAGAAATTTCTGTTGGAACTTGTTATAAGCCTTCTAGTTTGGAATTATAAAGGAAGAAAAAAAAGAAGTCCTGTCTTTATGAGTCAGAGGATGCCAATGACCAGCCATGAAGAAAAGAAATGCAATCACTACATGAGTTGAGAAAGCATAACCACTACCAACAGAGAGAAAATAAATCTGTGCATTAACATAGGATATTTTTCTTTTTAAATAAAAAGTGCAATATTTTCAGTTGGAAATCAGCAGTAAGTTTCTAATCTCTGAGAAGAAGGTGTAGAATTGTTTTCCATGAAGGTAGGGTAACTAGAAATAAAGATAAGCACATGAGCTTGATTTATAAACTCTTCTTATTATAGGCAATAAGCTATCGATATCTTCAGAGCTTCCTATGAAACTAATGTAGAGATGGCCAGTTAATGGGAATTATTCATGTTTCCATTCTCATTATTCTTGGTTATTCATATTTTACCTTAATTCTTACAGTCAACTTTTGGAGAAGGTCTTGTCTCTCTCCGTTTTCTTGGAGCATTAATAGCATGACACAAAATCAGCGGACATAACATTCCCTCCAAACTTAATAGCACACTTTAAGCTGAGAGGGAACAGATGCGCTAAAGTCTTTGCAAACAATTCCATGGGTTAAGGGATGGGCATTAGCATCTTTGAAATGGGTCTTAACATCTCTACTAGCTTCAAGCAGCAGGTTTATTATGGAGCCCAGACATTTTGGCTCCTGAAATGGTCAAGTGCATCTGCACAAACCTGAGCTTCTGAACTTTGGGGCAAAATGACCCATTCAGGCCAGGGGGAATACATGGTAGGCTGTTCGGGAAGGCTGGACCTTTCCAGTACCTCAGCTAGCGGGGAAAGGAAGAGGGCAACATGCAGCTGGGAGCTGAGGATCAAAGGAGGCTGCGCCCTCCAAAACCTTGTCAAAACATTGTAGGCATGTGTCCCAGTGGACTCCCTCCCTCTATTCTAACAAGTTTGCAGGACTCCTCTGTCTCCTTTTTGGACACTGGCTTTTCATAGTGTGATTTTCTGTACAACCACTTTAGATGAGCTAAGTAAGAAGCAGTTTGTTTTGTCTTGTTCCATGGCTGAATGCTTTTCAATGGTAACAGCCTTCTAATTCCTTATAGTAAAGAAAAAGAAAAAAAAAAAAAGCCAGATTTTCATATCTCTGTAATGAAATGTCCTTCCAGCACAGCTTGCATTGCCAGGACAATGAGATGTTTGTTTTTTCCTTAAGGGAGAATTCTTTTTAAAACTTTGGTTGATTAATTATGTCATAGTAAATCAAGTCCGTTATTCCTGATGGAGCTACATTTTATGGAGTCTTTTTCCAACTTTTACCTGATGTTAAGCGTGATTTAGATACCATAGGAATGTAACTGTTTGGGAAAAAAATTCTGTAGCCTAAATGTGAGTTTATGTATATTTATCAAGAAAGAAATTTAAGTAAACTTTCCTAGTGAATTGATGCAGTTGTAGACTTATGCTGAGCTAATAGAATAGCTTGCAACCTGGGATTTAAATACTAGTACTGCTACTAAATGATTTTTCTTTTATGAAAAAGAATAAATTGAGTGAAATCCACCAATATAGATGCCAAATACACTTGTTAATAAAAAGATATGAAGAAAAATAGAATCTAATTATTCAAACAGGAGTGGCTTTATGGAACTATTTAGGTTAGAAAAGACCTATGACCTCCATCAAATTCAAGTCAGCACTGCCAAGCTCACCACTAAAGCATGTCTCTAAGTGCCACATCCACACATCTTACCTGTAGTTGCCCAGATCCTCCTTCAGCCCTTTTTGTAGATGGGTATTTAAATAGGTGGATTAGTGAAGCAAAAGAAAATTTGGTAGAAAAAGAACATTTATTTTTTTAAGTGTGTATGGTGGAATTTGCGCAAAAAGATATTAAAGAATCATTCATAAAATTACATTTTCTTCCAAAGGATTATCTTTCTTCAAAGGTTAAGATGTTAAGTCATAATTTAACTGCTCCTGAGAAACAATTCCATTCCTTACCAGTCACTATGGGCTATTTTTTTTTTACTTTCTCAAGTTCTAAAATGCTTTATAGGAATGGCACAAGATCACAGCAGCTCTCATGGCTGTGAGTCTTATATACTACTTGTACACTACTTTGCCATTCTTTCTGTTACTGATATACTAAGCCCTGTTGCTGTAGAACTTTCATGGCATTTTCTTGATTTTGGAGAAAGTTACATGGTGGCTTTGAAGGAGCAAGAAGGTAGTTTAAAAGCACATCTACATTTTCAGGTACCAAAAATAAATCTACCAATGAAGACTAGCTCTCTAGCTTTAAAGCCCTTTTGCATACTTTAAACTTTGTTCTTGATTGATTTTTTGTTTGTTAAAGAGAAGTATTTTCTTAGAAAATAAGGGGAATATGTCCATGTAGGAAAAACTCTGTGTTTCTCTCCTAAGAGCAATCAAAATCAAAAGTAGGAAACTATTAGGAAATTAACTCCAATACTAAATTTTTCTCTTATGTTTAACGTCTACCCATCCTGTAGAGTAGTACCAAAATGTTTAGGTAGACATATATTCAAAGCCTCCATAGTCTAGAAAAATAAATTACATTTAGACAGGTAGATTTTCTTCTCAAATGTATTTCCTACTCTTTATTTAAATGCATCCAGTGTTATAAAAATGTGTCTTTTGCTTATGAAAATTCTTCATGTTTTTCTTAGTCTTCCATATATTTTATGTTGTATGTACTCACATGGTTCATTTAGACCACAGAATAACTTCAAACAACTCTTAATATATCTGAAGAGAGAAAACGTGCCCACAGCTCATATTTTTCACACATCATTCTTTTATGTTTATATTGCATTGCCCTGTAAAGAATCCATGATTCCCTCAAAAATAATGACATTTTGTAAAGGTAACACATGCTTATTTGGAGGAGTATTTGTTTTCTTTCCTTCCTGTTTCTGAATCTCTGGGGTGTATGCAGTTCATAGTTTCAGTATTTTTCCTCTCAAGCACAAGCATCTTTATTCACTTCTATTTTTGCAAAAAAATGAAGGTGACAGGTAGATCAAGGAAAGGTGTGTGTGAGAAAACAGAGCATTATTAATACTCTGAAAAAATATGAAGGTTTGCTTATGTGTTATAGCTTACCATAATCAAGTATCAAATAAAGAACTGAATAATATCATTCAGTATGTATTGGTTTTGCTTCAGCTATAACTGTGAGAAAATGTTTGTAGTCCCTCGCCTCAGACAGTGGAAATAACAGATGAAAATATGTATCTGACCTCACTTTCTTTGCTACTTCTACCAAGAAATTTGTGTTCAGAACAATTGCCTGTTATAGAAAAGTACTCCTAATTTTGCTAACACTTAAATATTTTTTTTCTGGTAAATTTTGGTGTAAGATAATTTATAGACATTAATGCAGTATTTGTCTCCATGCACAGCCAACATTTAGCCTCACAGAGTGTGCAGTATAAAACCTGGAATACATAAAAGCATTATGGACACAAATATGTTACTTATTGTGTAACAGAAAAACATTATTTGGCTTATTCAGAATATACTCACAGTCTCTCTCATGGCTGAAAGTTTGACTCATGACTACACTTGATCAAAGCAACTTAGATCAATTTGCATGCTTTTAGTTCAGGAAGGAAGTCACAGGAAAATGAAGGCACCAAAGCATAAAATAGGATTCATTAATAAAGGCTCAACACAGAGGTCAAAAAAGCAAAATGGAATCATACACTGCACTGATCTCTAGAAACAGCTATTGACAAATTACAATAGAAGCATGATATAGACATTACCAAGATGTTTGATTGTTGTAAATCTATGTTTGTACATGTCTTTAAAGGGATGCCTCTTGACATACAACTTCTGATGAGTCCTCTTAGAAGTCTGGCCCATTTATGGCAGGAAAGGAAAGGAAAGGAAAGGAAAGGAAAGGAAAGGAAAGGAAAGGAAAGGAAAGGAAAGGAAAGGAAAGGAAAGGAAAGGAAAGGAAAGGAAAGGAAAGGAAAGGAAAGGAAAGGAAAGGAAAGGAAAGGAAAGGAAAGGAAAGGAAAGGAAAGGAAAGGAAAGGAAAGGAAAGGAAAGGAAAGGAAAGGAAAGGAAAGGAAAGGAAAGGAAAGGAAAGGAAAGGAAAGGAAAGGAAAGGAAAAGGACTGTCTTGTCCTTAATAGTCCCCAGCACTGATGCTTCTGTTGGACAAAGTACCATGATTGCGCAAAACAGCCTCTGAGGCACTTACAGGTCTTCCCCAGCGGCCTTGGCATGTGGAGAGGGTGGATGCATCATCTGCCCATAGTATTTTATCAGCAAAGTTTAAAAGCATGGTTTCCAAGACAACTACCTGAGACTAAAATGTAGAGGTGAAGGAGGTTATAACTTTTGAATCATTCTTTCACCTCTGCTTTGAGAACAGGCTTGCATGAGTTGCCCTTTGCTTATTTTGACTCCAAAAAAGTGTTTGCAGATTAAAGCAATATTAACTAGTCTAAAAAAACTAATTTTCCTTTAGTACAGGAGGAAAAGCCAAGATAGGTGCTCAATATTTAAATTTTTTCTCCATATACAATGCTCAAAGTAAAAGAAAAACTGGGGAAAAATATGACCCCATAAATAACTACAGCTAAACTGAAGAAAGATCTTGCTGAGCTCAGTGGGAGCACTAAGATATGGACTCCTGTCTCACATCTAGCATTTAGTTCCGAAACCTTCCTTCACCTGGGAGGCAGCAATTTCTTGTCATAATTGCAAGATTTCACTTACAAACTCAGCAATATCTTGCTACTCTGACAGGGAAGACCTCTCGGCTTCCACATCCATCTGAGTTGTGGGAGCTGGATGAACCTGGGAGATCAATCTTTCCTGGATGGCATGACCCCCAGGCTCCCCATGAGCTCAGAACTCATGCAGATCTTGCATTCTGCAATATTTTGCACCCACAATGGCAGCTGGATCACAGGTCAAGAGGGAAGGTTTCTTCACCTTTTGTTCTTTTCCTTTTTGGCTCCTGTCTGCTATGTTAGCAGCAACCAGTCAGCTAATGTGAAATAGCTTCCTCTTACTTTTGCAAAGATCTTTAAAGCTATCCATGGAGCCTAGAGCAGTTTAATGGCAGCAAAAATGGGAGAGCCCAGAGGGAGACAGCACTGTTTCTAATTGAACCAGTGGTGTTTGCAGAACATAATGATAAGGTACAGAATTAGCAAGTGATGTCCCAGTAATAGTAATATATATACACATGTATAATATAGCTCTCATTTTCCTTGGAGTTTCAGCCATCCAAAACTTCAATCTGAGTTATGGGGTTATAGTCTGTAGGTTAATGTTTTTACAAGAATGACAATAACTGCTTAACAGTCTGTTCAGGGGGTTTGATTATACCAAAGTTGTGAATTGTCCCTTTGTGTTTTTCAACTACAAACCCACTAAAAGGACGTCCTGATAATTGCCTGCCTTACATTAGGTTTTCAATATATATTTGATTAATAATTTAATTTCCGTAAGGTGCTGAATGTACTTCCTCTTAGTTATCAAAACTCTTCAATATGTATTAAAACTGGTGGATGCATTTGGTGCTTTTGGCTTTAATGGGTGTGTTTCAATAACTTAAATCCAATACACCAGAAAGCAATGAAGGGATGTGTTGCAAACATAACTTATGTCTAACTGAAGACTCACTGGCATGGTTAATCACAGGATAAGCAAAACCCAAACCCAGATGTGTGCAGAGCTAGTATATTATCAGCTGGAATGCATCTCTCTAACTCTATTGACATAACAAATTTTTTATTAGACTAATTAGTAAGAGAGGCTTGATGAATTGATACAGAAATAACTATTGTCCCTGCTTTAATATGAAATGACACAAGGTTTTAAATGTTTTGTTAAATATGTACTACATCATTGCAAGACAAAGTCCCTTTTAATTTTATTTATTCTCCTTAACATCAGGAAACCTTATTTAGAAATCACTAATAAGTAAGCATTCTCTGTGCATTTTGAGTTTTTATATCATGTGCTTAGAATTTTTGTTTCAAATATGCAACTTCAACACTCAGTGTTATTGGAAGATCTAAATAAATGGATTTAAGTGTTGTAAGTGTTCTCTAATGGTGCAATAAGTAAAGCATGCCTCACTATTTTCCTATTTGCCTTTGATTGCTTGAAATCAGAAGTTTTTCATAGGTTGTGTGAGGGTTCTTTCCATGTAGCTACATATGGATATTTACTATTGGATAAATGGATGTCCAAAGCTTAGCATTTAGGTTCCTAAAAGGGTATTGACAATTCATTCAGAAGAAAGAAATATACTCTTTATTTTCAACCCTTTTGAATTTATGCTTTAAAGGAAACCAGAAATGAAAACATTACTTCAAAATAATTATTGTTAATTAAATCTCATTATTTAATTTGAATCCTGTCTCAGTTTGAGACAATTTAGGAGGAAAAACTCACATTGTAGTCTTCAATTCCCCCATGTGCATGCTTCCTCCTTTTGATACTTTCTTTAAAGTGTATTTTTACTTTTTCCATCTATTTTGTACAGAAACAGAATTATGTAAACTAAATCAAGACATTGCACAGGATATCTAAATTGATCTTTAGGAAGTATCTTTTGAAGGCCTCTCTGGCCATTTTCTTTTCAGACTGTTGCTGAAAAAGTCTGCTTTCAACTGAAATTAATACAGATATACGAAACTTCTTTAATCTATTAAGATTTTCAAATAAAATATGAGAAATGTATTTGGCTATTATTACTATTACTACTACTGCTATTTTTATTATCATTGTTATGAGAAACAAGCCTCCCAATTTCTTGCTCTTCATGAAATTCACTTTTTTTTCCCCTTCTCAAACATATAGCATTTTTATACAGAAGTACAATTTTATAACTAACTTAATCTAAAATTCAAGATTGCTTTATAGGATTAATAATTTTTTTTTTTTTAGAAATTATCTTTATTTCTTGTCTGTTAACTTCAGATGTTTTCAAATCCATTGCACTTCTGTGAACCTTTTCTTGAATGGCTATCTGCATAGTCCTTTTAAGGTCTAGACTTTTGTTCCAGGAATTTATGACTCATATTTATTCTGTCGTGTTGTATTTTAGTCTAATTATCTGAAGTAATTTCAGCCAGTGTTGTTTGTTGAAATTCCCTGTTTTCTCCAGTGCAGGCATCCAACTGTCTTAACTTCAAAACAAAAACCCCACAAAAACCCGAAGTCAAAAAAATTTTTTTAGAACTAAAACAGAAGCCTTCTAGAATTAAATGTCATAAATGATAGAATGATAAGGAAATTGCTTGCCTCTGAAGGATTTTCGGTAAAATACTAATCTGAATTTGTAATGGAGAAATTTTCACGTTTGTCCTACATCTTTTGTATATTTTCAATTGAAATCAGATTTTCAGCCTCCAGCATCAGTCTCATGATGTAAGTAAGGTACTGAAGGTAATGATCCCCTGATAGGACTTGTATCTGTGTATCAGTAAGTAATAATTTTCTATTTGAACAGTTGATATAATGTGTTGAATGAGCTATTGACAGCAAATATAACTTACATTCTCTTTAGTATTTTCTTTGTTTTCTGTGAAAGCTGTGAATTTTATATTTGAAGAAAACTAACACATATTTCTTAGCAAGGGTATCACAGGTTAAAGCTCTAAACAAAACCTTGTGGAACCCCACTGGCTTCAAACAATGTAACTACTGTTTGTTAAAGTCGTTAGAATTAAGAATTGGTGTCGTAGGTATATGTCAGGCCTCCTATAGGCCTATGACATTTAAGAAGTGTGTTGAAGAAGTTTGTAATGACTGCTAAAATAAAACCTGCGAGTGATAAATGAACAGATTGCTACTGTGAAAGTGTTTAAAGGTTTAGAACTCCTACTGATAAAATCACCAGAGAGGGTATGTAGAAAATTACTCTCTTCTCACCTTTAATTGCGTTATTTAACTTGAACATTTTCTCCACTGAAGGGAGCGCAAATAACAAAACCTTCTCATTTACTGTGCAAAATCCTTTGCAAACAATATAGAGGCTATATGATTTAGGCTTTATTTATTGAATTAAATAACTGGCCATCTATATTGAAGTTAATGGTGGAAAGGACAATTGAAATTTGACTAAACCAACAGCCTGTTAGCACTTTATCAAATAGAGAGTTGCAGATGTCTTCAGGTGGATACAAATGCAAAAATAAGCAATTCCACCAGAGAAACAAAGAAGTCTCTTATAGAATGAACTGTCTATTCATTCAAGCACAAGAAGATGGTTCTGCTGAGAAAAGGACTGAAATTCTTAACATCTTGTTTTCTAGATCATTGGTAGTTCAGTCTGTACACCAACTTTCTTTTTCAACATTTTATTGAATAATGGAAGCTACTTTTGACATGAAATATTAATTATGAAAGAATGTAAAATATTGTCAAGGAAAAACACCCAACAACAGAAAAATTAACCTTGTTATATGTCTTTAATCTTATTTATATCTTTTATTTTATTGAGAAGAGACATAAACTGGAGGATATTTTTTTAATTGGATGCAATTTCTTCCAAAAAATAAGATTCAGTAATGACACCTTTTAAGCCAGAGGAAACATCAAATTAGCTTGAATGCACTTTACATTTTTCACATTTCCTCATAAATGCACCTCATTCTATTATATAAATACTTGGACACAGGAAATGAGGTACCTTGCATGTGAAAATGTTAAAGTACCCCTGTTTCAAGGTCTATGAAAACACTTGACACACATGTAGACAAATTAATGTTGCTTATAATTGAGAACATGGCTTAATTTTTCATTTCTTATGGCTGCTGTACAGATTTTACTTTTATTTAATGGCTATTCAACTTAAGGTAAAAAAAAAAAATAAAAACCAAGAAGAAATCAGAAAAAAATATTTGCTAGTTTTTTAAACTTTTGTCAATAACAGCTTTTGAATCCCAAAAGGGAAACTGATAGGAGAGCACTTTGTGAGGAAATTCTTATTGGATACAGAGGGGAGAAATGATTACAAAATGTAACAAATATATAGAAAATTCTCCACAAATTGATTAGTCACACTTTATGTGCCATAGCATGCACAGCAAAGATTTAGTTTAATTTATTTCTTTGTAATTGGCATAAAATGGTGTACTTAATCTTTCAAGTTATTGCTTCTCAATGTCACCCTTTTATTTCCATTATGTGATGTACATTTGGTTCCATTTCATGACCAGATATTCTTTTTCGGGTAATAAAAATTTCCAGAGATGATATTTTTGGAGTGAGATATTTTTGGCCATCTAGATAAATGACAGCAGTGTGAAAATAGAGAATGCTATAGAATTAAATGAAGCCAAAGAGAAATGTAGCATCAAAATCTTCATACTGTGAATAAAACCAGAAAATGCCAATAACCCTGAAATCAAAGGGTGCTAATTCTAAAATGGGCAAGATCACACATTGGTGAAATATAACAATTTTATATTTATTTATAAAATTGTTTAAACATGAACATTCTTGTCTTACACTTGGTTTCTTTAGTTGAGAGCTCAGTACCTCTTCTACAGCTTCTGCTAGCCGAGACCCTATGTCCCAAAAAGGATCTAAAATTGATGTGCTTTCTCAGAATTAAATATAAGCTAAATATAGAAGTGGTCTATCTTCAAAACTTATGAGAAATCTGTTTTCTAAGAGAGTATGTATTATATCATGTATGTATTTATTTCATTTTATTGTGCTATCTAACTTCACCAGCTGGTATATATGTCCCACGTATCAGTCAGCTTTATCTGTTCCAGTGTGTCTAAATTACCCATTCCCTGTCGATTTGTCAGGTACAGGTAGAAAGGAAACTATGTGATTTGGTAACAGTTTTATTAAGGGATCAGCAGAATTAAAGGATTTCACTTCTGATGATTTTATAGAGATTTTTGCATTTTAATATATGCAAAGATTTCTTTTTTACATTTACTGAGAAAGGTTATGTTTTCTATATGGGAGCCATCACATTCTGGCATACAAACAGTCACCTTGCTGTATTTCTTCATTACTCAACTGGGACAACCTAGTATATTCCTTGTCAGAGTAGCTGAATGTTATTTCGCTCTATAGAAAGCATTTATTTCTTAGTCTTTTTTTTGAAGACAGCTTGGCTCATAGGCCAAGATCCCAGGTAAATTTAAAAGTCTGGTAGCAAAGCATGTGTCCTCTTCACCCTGATTCCACCAGCAGCTGAGCCATCTCCTATCTCTGTGCCTATGGAGCTGTGACAGTAGAAGTGAGGCTTGTTAGTGGCTCACAATACGTGCAGATTGCTAACTGTAGTTGATGGTTGGTCTAAATGTGCTGATGAACCCTAACAGGCTTTAATTTAATCTAAATAGGATATTTTAATCTTTAATGAATTAGTAATGCAACTTATATACTTGTTCTAGGTTTTCCCCCATGCAAAGATTACATTGCTGCTTATATACTTGAAGCAATTATAGAATACCCAGAGCTACCAAGAACGGTGCTTCATCTTCCAGGCTTCTCTGTGTGCTTATAGAGTAAATAGGTATTTTTGTCTTTGAAAATTCCTGACAGAATGAACTATTTTTAACAGAAGTTCAAGACCTTTTCAGCAAATAGTGTGTGCTATGTATGAGCAAAGTAATCTTTCAAATGCACGCTTGCTTTAAAAAAATGCCAATTGATTTTATCCAGTAGTCTTATTTTCAAAGGAGGCCATTTCAGAAAAGTATTGTGCAACTGGAGGCTAAAGAATAGAGAGAGTCTCTAAATCTTCTCTAGTCACATAGCTTTTGATTTTTCCTATTCAGAGAACATCTGGGCACTAAAATAATGATACAGTTATCTCCACACAGACTTTGAAAACCTTCTTGTGTATTCTGGATGCCATGGAACTGCAGCACAGAGACGCTTGGATTATGCAAACAGCTCCTTGAAAGCCATCAAAGTTGCTGAATGTTTGCAAAATGTGTCATATCTGAATAAGGTAACTGGTCATCAGGACCCAAGATCTGAAGCCACTAATACTTTAAAGCACAAGTCACTGATCACACATCATTCATGTCTTTTCAGCACCTGCACTTGCTTTACCTTACCTTGCAGCACTTAGTGAGATGGTGAATGCAGATAGCAAAGCCCCTGAGAAGTGAGAAAGGGAGCTTAGCTCAGCTCTAAGTTGTGCTGCTTCTTTACATTATGTTGTCCCCCATGAGGGAACCAGAAGGAATATAAGACCATTTTATGCATGCTGATTTTGTCACTTGCAGAGGCTCTAACAAATCATGTAATTTCTATAACTGAATATTTCTGTATTATTCAGTATAATTGACAGTGCCAGAAACTAGCCCTAAGCAAATGAAATGTAACACAAAATCTGCTGTAAGCAAGTTAATCACAGCCTAAGTGATAGAAAGCTTGCACTTCATTTCTTTTCCAGGATACATTTGTAACAGAAAAACAATTCTCTTTTCTCTCAAAAGACTAGGGAAGCTGTCAGGTGCTTTGGAACAATCAAAATAAATAGTTTATACCTCCCATAAATAAAGATATGAAATGTTTATATTTGTGAACAAAGGCCAGAGAAACCTCGTAAATTTGACATTGTAGGCTTTGAATCATGGCCTTAGACCACTGACAAATGGGTCACTGCCCCAACTCTCTGCTCTTGCACTTCTCAGGAAGGCACTTGACTTAATATTCTGTGCTACATTTTAAGGCTACCTTGCTAGTCCCAATTTTGAAGATATCTGCTTAAAAGATTGTTCTGTTCTTATTGCCTGGAAGCGTGTATTTTTGATTAATATCTGTGTTGCTCAAGATTTTTATTAAGAAGGAAATTTCTTGGACTTCATACAACAGTGCCTCTGGGCTTGCTGTTCAAGCAAGTTGTTTAGATGTATGATTTTCTGGATATTTCACCATCCTACAATTAGACATTTCATATCCTGGCCAGTCCTTATTTACTCATCTTTCAACAATGTCTCTTTCTAGTGCATCTTAAAAATATATTTTGCACTTCAAATACCTTCCTTTAAATTTCAGAAAATGCAATTAATTTTTCATTAACCTAATTTTATTCTGATGGGTTTTTACTTCCCCACAAAGCTTTCCAAAGATGTGTGACTCACTTTTCCTTCAGATCAAAACTTTGAGATATCATCAAAAATGTAGTTTCTAGTGGAAAAGTCAGGAGCCAACCACATGTCAAATGAAAGTCTATGAAAACCATACTTTCCAAAATTCAGTATTTGCTATGTATAGACAATGTATTTCTTTCTAAACAGGATGGTAAGAAACCTGAGAGCTTAAGAAAAACCAAACCGTTTGCTATCAACCTATATCACTATATTTTCCTGTTTGTAAGTATGCCAGCTTTTTCCAAGCAGCAAGCACAATTGCACTATTATGAAAATCCAAAAGATTTTCTTGCTAGAAAGCTTGAAAAAATTCTGCTTTTCTAGATGAAATTACAACCTAGGGTAGCTGTACGTTTTTACCCTTTTCCATGGTAAGAATTCTATAGCACTTCCTCACTTACATTCATTGCCTACTTCAAAGACTAAGTCCTGTGAATTAAACCTGTGGCTGGACAGACATTTAAACTAAACAGGGTATCTGTTTTCATTGTATCATTTCAAATCTTGACCTTTCCAGTTTTTAGTTTTCTGATTATTTTATGTCTTCAGCAGAAATAAGGTCATGCTCTTAATTGTTTGCCTTTTAATAGCTATTGCTTTCATTTTGAAGCTTTATTGTTCTTTTTTGTGTTGGGAAATGAATATGAATTTGTCATGCTGGTTTGGTGGGGTTTTTTCATCAATATTTAAAAATGTTTATCCCTTACATTTCACACGCAAAGGTTCAAGGTTGTTTTCCAGAGCAGATCAGTCATAAACGTATGGATAGATTCATGTTATCTTCTCTATGTCCTCATTACAACCACTTTTTTTTCTCTTTCTTGCCTGTGTAGGATTTTATACTTCAGTTTTTATGTTTTACTCCATGTTTAAACCTATCAGATTACTTAAAACTATAAAGTGCATCAGAATTACTTCTCATAAAAATGCAACTTCCTAAAGCATGTGCACACATAGGCACACATTTCATGCAGTTGTAAATTGAGAATCAGCTTCTTCTTCTCAGCTGTCATCCAGCTGCCTAGACAGTTTAAGTCTTTGTAGCTAAAAGCTGTTTTATTGTTCTGCTCGTTGCTTTTGTTCTTATTTCTTAATTAATTTTGGTGTACTAATGGCTAATGTTCCACAATTACTCCTAATTTAGAGAAAAGTGGAAGGCTGCTCCAGTGTCTCAATTCCAATTTTTCCATTCCGTGACTTAAAATTCCTGTACCAACAGCCCTGGTCACCCCTACAGCTGGCATGCTCTGTAGGTCCACAGAGCCACACTGGACTTCATGAATTGCTACAGATCAGAAATGCTACAGATTAATTGGGGCATGGAGTTCACTGTTATAATATTTACTTCAATCTAATTTCTGAATTGGTTTTTCAATGTTTTTCACTTGGATACATTTTTGTCAGACTTTCCAGAGTTGCTAGATATAATACAAATTTTATGATCCAGCCTTATGTATATGTTCACTATGAGCCTCTTGAAACTGTTGATGGGAATCCACTGATTTCACTTTCCATTTTAAACTGAGAAATGGTCTCATATAAATGTAAAATCAAATTCCTTCAAAAACTGGAGTATATATCAAATGGCAGAGGATTACAAATCAATGGGATATTCTTAACCAAAGTCTGGAGATTGCTTGCTGTATTTATTTCTGGAGTAAGATGAGAATTTATGTTTTAATCAACTTCAAGATACAAGAAAATAACAAAAAAATTGTGAGGTGGATTATTTCCAGGTCTGCTGCAACACCCTAAACGAGGAGCTAATTAAATTTAGTGTTTAACTCCTTTTTATCAGTTCAGGGGTGGTAGGCACTTTTATTTTATTGTATAAAGACATAAATCCTGTCTCTGCACTCTGGTGGCAGAAGAGCTTTGTAGGCAGAGCTGTGCAGGGTTCAGTGAGTAATCCAATCTCAAAGTGATAAAGGCAAAGCACTCAATCTGTGGGTCAGGATGCAACAGGAAAGGCTGTAGTTTAGCAAAAGTCTATAAAAGATAAAAGCTCTCTTTGACCACAGGCTACTTGCATTGACTGGAATTCACCACAGTACCCGATAGGTTAAAAAATATATTGTTTAAGTGCAAGTAATTTGAACTATTAGAAGTGATTAACTTTCTACATTTAAAATTTTATATGATTTTTTTTTTCTTTCTGCAAGTTTGTTTCCTCTTTTCAGCAACATGCTTTAATAGGAAGAAAGCTCCATAGTGTGTAAGCAGAACTCACGCATTTCTCCAAACAGTGGCTTTTTCTTCCTCCCTGGAGTAATATAAAAACATGGGAGCAGATTTTACTAGTGTACTGTCTTTTCACTCAAACCTTTTATTTGAAAGCTATATTTAACTCTTTGGATTTTATATTTGGTATTTTTCCCAGTTATCTGAGGGTTCATTTCTTCTGTTGGAATTAGGGAATGCTGTAATAAAGCCATCAAAAAATAACTTCTTAAGGAAGACAGGAATAATTCTTTTGTCTTCAGGCATAAAGAAGCCTTGGATTTCAATACTTTATCATCGCCCTTTAAAATTACTATTACCTGAAAACATAATTTGATATCTTGACTACCTGAAATGAAACTATCAGTGAAATTCTACATTAACTTATTTTTATATCTCTCTATATCTATACACCCATGATTGATAAGGAATTTCATGATTCTGTTACTAATGTAATGGAGGCAGAGTCTGAAAGGGACTCAGAAAAGTTTTCTTGCTGTTCTTAAAAGCAGTAATGGGAAAAAGAACTGTTAAAATCAGGCTAGATCAGAGCAAAATGATAATGCAGCAGTAAGCACTAAAAATGATAGCTTTGAGTTAAAAAGTTATGTTGTTGCTGATATCTCCTTGCTATTATTCTTCTCCTCTGTCTAGATATTTATTGCTGCTAGAACATAGTATCAAAATACTTAAAAGCTCTTGACAATGTATTGAATTAAGGAGGCAGAGGAAAAGGGGTGGTGAGGATACATATCACATATGGAATCTGATACAGTTTTATTTTTGAAACATTCTGAACAGCTACTGTCTTGCACTGGACTGACAGTAGTTCCTTTGACTGAGATATTTTCTGTATCAAGAATACATCAAAGTATCACAAAATCTCCATGAAAATACTTTCACAAGACTGCATACAAAAAATTGTAATTTCAAATCTTTATTGCTTTCACTGTAAATAACAATGCATGTTATAAAAATTTGCAGATTAGAGAGCAGTATCATAACTATATTGGCTGAGAGAGCAAATAATCATAGCAGTAAACTCAGAGGAAAAATTATTTTTAAAAACTGTTGCAGTTGTTTAGTCTTATCCATAAACCCCAAAACTATTTGTTTATACAAAAAAACATAGATGAGAAAGAAATGTATCACTGACTAATACTGCAGCATGTAATTTAATCTGTTGCTCTCCTTTAGACTGAAACCCACAACAGTCATGGCAGCTCTACAAACTCATGGTCATCATATGCAGAAAGCACTTGTTAATTTACTGTTCTTCAGTGTGTTTGCAAAATCTACAGTTTCCCTTCTGGGATCATATAAGCCAAATAGAGCAACTACATGTTACTCATTCTCTAATGATTAACTGTTGCTTATGGATATTGCATGAACATTTCCAGTGGCCTCTTACTGCCTGAGGAAGTTGGTGCAATCCTCTCCCACTCAGCACAAACTTAGAGAAATACTCCACATGAGTGCTTCAGGTTTACTCCCAAAGCAGTTGCACTTGGTCCCAAATAGCCTGTTGTGGACAACTTCTAAGCTCTTTCTGTTGGATTCTGGGATATATGTATATATATATATACACACACACACATACACACATATAGTATTGTCATGGTTCAACCCCAGAAATGGACTAATTATCACACAGCTGCTTACTGATTAGCACATTAGCACATGTATGACCCCCCTACCCAGTGGGATAGGGAGGAGAATTGGGAATAAAAAACCTAAAATTCATGAATTGAGATAAGAACAGTTCAATCATTCAAACTACTACTACTAATAATAGTAATAGTAAAAGTGAGAGGAAAAAAGAGAGAAAAGACAAGAAAAAGCCAAGCAATGCGCAACAGAGTTGCTCAGTACCCACTGACTGGTATCCAGTCTGTCCTCAAGCTGTGACCGACCCTTTTGAGCCCAGTTTATTACACTTGGCATGGCATTCTGTGGAACAGAATATTTCTTTGGCCAGTTCATGTCAGCTGCCCCAATATTGCATGGAAATGGAAGAGTCCTAGACTTAGGGTATGCACTGCTTCCCAATAAACAGAACATTTGTGGATTATTGACATTATCATATTGAATCCAAAATACAGCATGTACTAGCTACATGAAGCTAGTACTACAAGCTTCTAAGAAGAAAAATAAATTGTATCCCAGTCAAAACCAGGACAGGTGGATGCAATCCAGACACACTCAAGGCTCTTTTCTGCAAATGAGGCAGTATGCCCACATAGGAGACTGGAAACGTACCAGCAAGTAGTCCTGATGGCCAGTTATAGGTAGGACTCAAGTGTGAAATTTTGGTGTGTCTATTTTGAGGAAATTCTCACTCCCCTCTCCTAACACAAGGCAGCTGTTAGCTAAGACAGAAGGAATTTAGTAAATGGTAAAAGGTAAAGGATGTCAAGGTAAGAGACAAAGTAACTTTCAGAGTGAAGGGGAAGCAGAGTTGAAAGTTAGCTGCTTTTTATCTTCCTCCTGGGGAAATGATCATACATCCAGTATTTCATTCTGGGCAGGCTGAATAATCTGTGTAGTCATTGACAGGAAACTGTAATATAATAGTAGACATTGCAGTATATTCTGCCTGAAAATTTCAAAGTATCTTCTATTGAGGATATAAATCTAAAGTACCGTTCTTTCTTTTCTAATGCCTTAGGTCTAAATATGTTCTCTTTTCCATAGAGAGCATCTATAATTTAAATGATTTACTCTATGCATAAAGAGTGTGAATTCTCCAAGTGTTCCTGCTTTTATTTCACAAAGAAAGCTCTTAGGAAAAAAAGCAACTTAAATATACAGTCATTCAAGATGTGGGTAGAATCTCTGAAGTACTGCTTCACCTTAAAACCATCAACATAGAAGCACATTTTGAAAGCAACAAAGTGACTGCTGAGTATATGAACAATAGTGAGATGGCAGTGCAAGATCAGTCACTTCTCACAGGTCTTTAATATCAAACCAAAGACAGACGCTGACTAAGATTAAGGTTACCGCAAATAACAAGATACAAACATTTGTATTTTCAAGTGGTGACTAAGTCAGTGTGAAGGGGTTATATTTTATATCCACAATATATTAGCTCAGTATTTTCTCCTGGCGTTGTGCTGCACTCATTTTTCTTGTGACAAAGGCTTTTTGGGGTATGTGCAAATGCCTCCTATAATCTATAGCACAACACTGCTAATTGTGCAAAATATGCTGTAATATATAAGAAGATGCTATAATTTTTTGACTCCCAGCTATAAATTCACTAGTAATTGGGGAGAGGGGTGGAATAAGAAAACTGTAAGTAGAGCTCTACAAAATACATATTACTGTTTTATATTTGCTTCTGTTTGTGTGTCTGTTGAACCTTTCTCATCTCTTTCCCCTTTAAAATGGGACTACATGGACGTCTGCAGTTTTCAAAGAGTTAATTAAAACTCCCATAAAAAGAAGATTGTTTCATTGTTAATTATATATTAGGGTGACTTACTTTACAAAACTGTTTTTATTATTTGTTTCTCCCATTCTTTTAACTATGTGTTCATTTCTTATTTGGAAAGAATGTTCTGAGAATAAGTGGTTAACCATTTCAAAGCATTTTGGTGGAAGAGCCCTAAGGATACTGAGTTACAACAAATGGTGTCAATAATGAACTGTTAGAACTTGCAGCAAAAGAACAACTCATCTCTTGCTGCAACTCTCAAATAAAATCCAGTGTGATCCAGACAAAACATCCCCTAAACTGAACAAATTACCTTGAACAAAGGTTAATCAAATCATTAAACCAAGTTTAAAAGCCACATTATTACAAGATAATATCTGTGTCTCTTTTCTCCTTCATAGTTTACACCACCCTGTGAAAAGAGGCATCTTGGTTTCTAATGCCTGGTGTTTCAATGAACTCTATATTACTTTCTGAGCATTTAGGGAGCTGTTGCAATTCCTATTTTACTCCTTACCCTTACCAAGACAATGTTAGCCCACTCTGTAGTGGATGTGTGCTGATTTTATTAATTGCCTGGGGAACTCACATGTACAGAAAATTCTTTCTTACTAAAATCAATTGTAGCAAATTTCATAGAAATTGGTGAATGGAGAAAACTAGAACATTTTGTATGCGAGCAATGGCCTTTGCAGTAGAAGGTTCTGTATTAAAGGGAATTTTATTTTGTGTCTCATTTGTCTTATAGTACACATGCAAATGCTAACCTTTTGACAGACGTGTACATATAGATTACACAAATATGGAAAAAAAACTGATAAAATTTCCTTTTTCATTTTTTTTTTGCACAAAGCAGTGCTTATAATTGATTTTCTTTTGGGAACACAGTATCTAAAGCATGCATTTATATTGTACACACTAACTGTGCAATTGAACATGTAAAAGAGAACTTGGCTCAGGAAAGTATGGAAGAAAGCAGTGGACTCAGGTTTTTAAATTGATTGGTTTTTTATTTTTATTGTAACTTCTGCATCAAAAATATTGTGCAGTCTTTTAATTAAAAGTAACCTGCCTTTCTTTTCCATTTTCACTATGAGGTGGTTTGGTATAGTTGTTGAAATATAAAGAAAGGCAATGAGGTGATGTCTTAAAGACTTCCACATAGCTAGTCTGTCATCTAAAGGAGAGGCTTACCTTACAGGCCAGGTCTTATGCACAAATCTATGTCAAATGTGCAAGCATGTCACTCATTTTTCAGTTTTTATTAATTTCTGCAATTAATTTTTTAAGCTTTAGGTTTTTAATTTTCTGGGTCATATTTCAGCACTGCTTTTACTTTTCCAGTTATAAAGTAAAGATTAATTAAGCATTTTTGTCTGTTAATATATATATATATTTATTTTTTAACTTCATCTCTACTTTTTTTATGATTAACCAGTTTTGTTTTAATAATAAGGTAAATCTTTCCTCTGCCATGCCTGTCTTGTAAAATGAAACACACTAAATTAGACTTCTTTCTCTTGCTAATCATTCATATTCAGCTATTGACATGTAAAGTCCAGATGGTTGACTTCCTGACTATCCTAATTCTTTCTTTTGAATAGCAACAGTTTGCCTTTTGTCATGTATTTTCTCTTTTTGTAAAGGCTTTTGTTATTTGTCTGCATTTACTGAATAAGCTTACATATTATGGCACTTAATAAGTTCTACAGTCTTTAGCAAAATTTTCTTCAGATGCAGCAGCACAGTACCTGTGTAGGAATCCTGTAGATTATGGAATAGTACTATTTCCCTCATTTATTTACTTCAATGAAGCCATTTCAAATATTAAGTCTGATTAAAATAAGCAGAATCCAATTTGAAAATAATTAAATTAGTGTACTTGAATATTACCTTGATTCTATAGGCAGAGGAGATTAAAGGGAGACATAATCATAGTTTAGATGCAGTGCAACAATTGCATGTCCATTAGTAATATTAACTTTGGGGGTGGTTCTTCTGTAAACTTATTCATGGGTTTTTTTTGTTCTTTGGTTTTGCCTATTTTGCCATTTAAGTGATGCTATGTCTCTTATTCTTTTATAGAGAACTCTCAGTAGACCTTTAGTACAAAATGTGCCATAGATCTAAAGCCATTATTGGCTGTCATGATTTTACAAATTATTTATCCCTCCTAAGAGACTGAGAAGAGTATGACAATAGAAAAATATATCCTATATATAGGAAAATTCCAATACCATCAATCATGGTAGTTTCTCTTTTGTTTCATTGGTGAAAAATTTGATGTTGTCTTTGGGGTAATTTGCTTAAGTGCTAAATCACAGTGTACGTATTTTCATAAGGTACTTCAATAAAAAGTACAGAATGTATTCCATAATCTCTAATACACTTCAAACTTCTTCACAACCATGGTGCACTTGAGTAGAATTGCATTTTGGGAGTTCTACATCTGGGAACACTGCGTGAAAAGATAATTATGGGTAAATGGAGCATTTTTGATACCAAAGATAGCCTTAGAATGAGAAAGAATAAAAAGATATCCTATATTTAGTTTCTTCAAATGAATATTCCATTCTATAATGTAAAATGATGGGAAATTATAGTTTTAAAGTGACTTTGAAAATGTCCTTGATTGTAAATTCTGATTTAATTTAAAATTCCAATGTCAAACAAAGCTCTTGATATCTTTAAATGTTAGTATCTAAAAACCTAATTCTATTTTTTATTTGTCAATGTTAGATTACAGAAAATATTCATACTAAACTTCAACAATGAGAAAGCATCAAAACTTTCATCACAAAACTTAAACTTTGGTAAAAATATTTTAAAGATACTACAATTGTGTGTTGAAGTCTGTGTTGTGTATTGGCTTTGCTTTTTTTTTCCTCATGATATTTCTAAAATGTTTATTGCTGCTGCCATAAAGATAGGTATGTTAGGCTTAATTCCTAAATGGAGAATGTTGTTTTCTTTCTGATGTGTGAGCCTCCAGATATGCTGTCCATCTTGAGTGGGATTTAGACCTGTCAAAGCACATCTGCGAAAATGAATTTGTTCTCATGTTCAATTTCATGTTAATGGCGGTCGTAAAGAATTCATAAATACATGAAAAATGGCTTTGTGATACAAACTGTAGATTCTATTCTATTGTTTAATAATTTTTAGAAGATTACATAGAAGATAATGCTAAGAATCCAGAAATGGATAGGGTTATTGCTGTTTTCTGTGTTTTGGGGAAAAATTATCATCATAGCTAAAATTCTGTAGATGTAGGGAGTAGGAAAATTATCATCCTGGCTAAAGTTTGTTGATACATTTTACAAGTCATTTAGGACAAAACAGATGATCCTTTAGCATAAACTCTATCACTTATGAATAGTGATAGAATTAACTCTATCACTTATGACTGCTCCAATTATTTTACATAAATATATTTAGGTTTTTAAAAAACAGGAAAAAGTGTAACTTACATGAGATAGGTATTTTAATAGAACATTGTCTTAATTGTATTTAAGTTAATTATGAACAAAACACTATAAAATTATGTAATTTCTGGGAAAAAAAAAAAAAAAGAGTCCTAAACTGCTGTTACCTTCCTCAGTAGGTACAGATGGCATCACTACTGATGGCAGGCACAGATGCACTTGTGGAAGCATAAGAGCTTGATGCCTAAAGACAGTGAAACCAGTGTCTGCAAGTCCTCACTTACACTTTAGATAGGCTGCTTTGAATGAGGCTTGTCAGTAATTCTTGCACCCTTCAAATAAAGCCTTGACTCAGTTTAGGATGACAGTATCCTTTGGCATGGGCACATATAACAGGAGGCCTGCAGCTAATGTGCAAATCTTGTTTCCCATTTGTTTTTCAACCACTCCAGCTTGCAGCCAAACAATGGAATTATTTTCAAATGTTTGCTGACCAGGAATATAAAGGTCAAGTAATGTTTAAAGAGACGATAAGCAACTATCTTTTTAAGTTAATTTGACTATGATTTATTACCTGTTTAAAAAG
The DNA here is from genome assembly GCF_027579445.1 of Ammospiza nelsoni. Lineage (NCBI taxonomy): Eukaryota > Metazoa > Chordata > Aves > Passeriformes > Passerellidae > Ammospiza > Ammospiza nelsoni. The sequence goes on along the minus strand of NC_080636.1, from coordinate 34,250,527 downwards.
TTCATGACTGAAAAATACTTTAAAAAAACATTTAGACAATGTTATGAAATAAATATTCTTGTGAACATATGTCAGTGATAATCTTATGTTTGAAAAATTTTGTCTTGCTTTTTATGTACCATTTACAGACTATCTGTATTAGCACAAAAAGTAATATTTATTTCACTGACCTTTTTAATTCATTGCATTCAGGTTTGTACATTTTTTTTCCTACAGTAAATGTAATGTTGCAATTACAGAAGTCAGCAGTTCCAGTGGAAACACTGGTGAACTCATTAAGTGCACTGTCAGGTGTTGCCAACCCCAGATGTCAGCCAACTGGATAGCGAGATATAAATAACTCTTTACAGGAGAATTGCAGTCTAACAAATTACCCATCTCAGCCAAAGCTAAACTGGTGTCTTGTGATTTGGTTTGCTACTTACTAGCCACTAATCCGTGGGACAAATGAGAGGAGCATGTGCCCCTTCTTAGAAAATATAAATCAGATTAATGACTGCCTGACTGCTGGAAGCCTGTTCAACAGGTGTCCAGGCAGAATAGAATTTAAATGCAATAATGCACTACGATAATATCTATTTATTTTATTTTACATTATTCCTTTCTATAACGAAGCTATTTGCAAAAGAATAAAAAGGGATTTATTGACTACTAAATTTCTGCATCCTCTGAAATTCCTGTATTATTTCCTGTGCATTTTAAGGAGCATCTAAGTGAGAAGTATATACAGAACAATAGCAAAAAGTTCACATGCAGCAACAGCAACAAAGTGGGGGAGGAGAAGAGGTGAGAAAGAGAGAAAGTTTTACTCCCCTTCTTCTCATGAGTCAGTGTTTTAGAACTTAGTTATTGGAAATTCTGCTGTCAGGTACAGGTGTAGCAAATTTCATTTGAAAGAACACTTTGAAAAACTTTTATGAGTTTATATGAGTTTATATATGAGTTTATACTCTTGTGTAGTGCATACCTTTCATTTACAACAAACCTTCTATTTCTTTGGAATTCCTTTGAAGGTTAGAACGTGTCTCCTATATTTGTATTTTTATAGTTTTTCAACTGAAGTCTAAATCTTACCTTGACTGACACAAGATCTATCTTAGATGTAATGCAAGAACACTGAGTTTCATAAGGGGAGTATGTTTTAGATGTACTGACAGATGAATGTGGATGTTCTTGGCAAACATGATCTTGTAACTGAGAAAAGCATGAATGGTAGTATGGAATTTTGAACTTCGTAAAAAGATGAAAGAGTTTATGTTACAAGTATCCAGATGATTCATTCATTTATGAAAAATCTGGCATAGTGTTCTACAGTTAAATATTCATATAGATTGGAAGTCAGTCTTACTTTCTTGCCTTAGAAGTGTGTCTTCTATTGTAGAAACCATTCATGTGCACTTGGAGAACTGTGATCACACTGAATTACAAGTGTTGGCAAATTATTTTTCCACACTTTGTTTCTTAAGTTCTGTGGTCTTAGTCTCATTTCCAAAGAGAATAGAAGAGTTGCAGATCTTCTTTAAAGAGTGTAAATCACTCAGACATGCAATGTCTTTGAGATAAGCAATTCTGAAATGAGTTAAGTCTGAAATGGATATTGGTGTGGGCTTTGGCTCAGCCTAACTCAAGAAGCATCAGTATAAATGTACTCGTGGCTGCAGCAAGCAGCCTGGGGACACTGACTGAGAGATGAGCCTCAAAAGCAAAAAAAAGGCCAAGTAGATCCAGTTTAAATATTTTTATATAATGAGAAATAAGAAGTATAAAAGGAATAGTCCTTAAACAAACCCATAGTATCGGCAGAAATGTTGAAATTGCTTTTAAGTGTTACATTCTCTTTGCAGAAATTGTGATTAATAAAAAATACTACTATCCCTCCTATTGACATACCTCACGTAGATCTTATCTAGTAGTTTTAGTGTTTGACTGAATTGTCACTCCAAGTATTCATTTAAGATTGTTTGGTTTGGAAGGTGTTTAAATATGTTCTCTGTAGTTTTTGTAGAGCTTCTTGTTCAAGTGACACCATAGGCTGTTTTTCTATTTGTCTCATTGGCGTTGTTATAATTACAATTATACCTGAAGGTTAAGAATGGAATTTATACCTAATGTAAATGGGGAAAATGGTAATACTGGTTGAAGAATGTAATTTTGATTGTCATTGTTGTAGAATACTTGTAATGTACTTGCATAGAGCTGGTGAAAAGTTACCACAAGTGGGATGGGACAAAACTCAAAAATCTAGGGAATTTTGATCTTTAAATTGCATCTAGAATCACATAAGTATTCTTTAAAGAAACCACTTCAATTTTCCATTTACTTATTATAAGGAAATTGAAGGTCTTTGTTATGTGAGAATTAGGAACAATCAATATTAGCATTATTGTCTGATCATCAAAATGTTCCACGTCTTTTGCAGTCTCCCTATCTTAGAATTAATAACACACTTGCCTTTATTACATATTGTCATGAACTAGTAAAGGAAAGTAAAAATATGTGCATTTTCACACTTCAACATCAAGGTTAGTTTAACTTCAGACTGGCATTTAATCTCAGTTGTCTTGGCTTGTATAGGCTTCCTAAATGTTTTAAAAATATGCTGAAAGTTCTTGCATTTTTCTTAACCTTTCTTCTGAGAGCATTCCTCTTTAATGGCAGTTGCCCTGACCGGGAAAGCTGTGGAGCTCTAAATCCTTGTATCTATCCCTTGCTGCATCATCTTTTGTATGAGTGATGTTCTGATCATAAATACTGTTTGCTTCTTTCTTCCAAATTAGTTCATTTTTCATTATGTTTCAGTCAACCATCCATCTTGGTCTTTATGAATGACAGAAACAGTGCTTGTACAGTGCAGAAATAACAACTTTTAAACAAGTTAATCCAAAAAAAATGCTATCAATGTGGTGTTAACATGACAAAAGGGTTTTCATCTTGGAATTTCAGTTGCAGTAATTTCTTGGAAATACCTAAAGATTTCAAAGCAACTGCTTTGGTTGCAAAGTATGGTTTGGGTGAATGTTTTTCAGTAAATCTCATCCCAGATGTTAGCAGGGAAAATTTTCACATCTTAGATTTGAACTAAGTGTGTTTTCTTTAAGGATTAAACTGTGTAGTGAATGGTTAATTGAATGTAGAGGTTCAGATTTAGTACATTATTTAAGCACTATCATAACCTTTGAAACTTACATACTTATAAACTTATATTACAAATACTTTTTTTGATTATTCCAGTTATCACTGTGATGTGGATTGCATACATGTTGTCTGGTAAAATACAGTTTCAATTAAAAGGCAGGCACTAACAGACTGGAGGGGTGAAATAAACTTCTATATTTTCATATTCTTAGAAAATTCTACTGTCTGCCTTGCAGAGTGTGTCTTTAGGAGACAGTGTAACACCTAAAAAAAAAAATCACAGAGACTAGAATAAGTAATTTTGTATCCCTGACTGGTTTCTGCAGCCGTGTCTCAGAGTAAGGCACCAGAATATCTACGCACAATGCAGAGAGATGTGAAGGCAGGAAATGCTCAGCACGGGGATGTGTTTGAATTGCTGTTCCTGAGGAGCATTTTGTGAATTCTCTCGTGCAGAATCTGGAACCTCGTGTGTCTTACTGAGGACAAGCATCTGTGCATGTTCCTTGAAAGAGCAAAGTATTTTAAGAAACAGCCATTAAGACAGATATGATGCTGATTTGCATTTTTGTTGCATTTCAGTGATTTCAGTCTTTTTCTAGGATGTGGGAAACCCAGATTCATAATCTTCTTAATCCTAAGGTTAAAGTTGTACCTTTCAGTTCTGTTCACATAGGTAGTATCTTTCTACTGATTTTTTTCTGCTTAACAGATACTTTAATCTGAGTTTGAAATAAACAAATAACTAAGAGATTTTTTTTCATCTCTCTTTCAGAAAGTCACATTATAAAACAGTTTTTAGAGGAGTTAGTTAATCATTTGAAAGCTTATATGTTAAACTTCATGAAGTACCAAGAGACTGGCAGTTCTGGCAGTGATGATACAGGAATTAGCATTATATATTGAATAACAGTGTGTGAAGGATTTCATCTGGAGAAACTGAAGTTTCATTACTCAGCAAGCTGTTGTATTTTCTGGTGCAGGACATAATGTTTTGGTTACAGAAGAACTAGATTCATGGCAGTAGAACACCGACAGAACCTGTCATACCTACAGCTGTAGCTTTGATTGTTGCACAGAGTTCAAACATTATTTTGGCCACAGACAGATTGATTTGCAAAAATTTTTAATACTCTAATACTAACAGAGATGGCCGCTTCATTCACATGTAACTTTAAAAAATCATAAAATGTTTTTAATTAAATTCATTATTGTGAGCAAAATGATATAAGATTGAAATTCAAAAATTAACAATGACTTGGTTTCACCTGCCATCACCTGGTGTTATTGAAGATAGTAAAAAGTAGTCTCAGTAACACCTCCATCTTTGAAAATCAGTTCTTTCATATGTAGCTGCAACTCAATCTTAGCAATGTTACTTTCAAGTAAGCAAAAGACATCAAATGTAAAATATAATTTCTGTAGCTGTGTAATGTGTTATATACTTTGCTGATAAAAGTTGGTGATATGTTGATAGTTTTTTTTTTTTTAAATTCACGCTTGATTCTTTAGTAGAAGATTTTTCATTATTCTGCATGTTGTTTTAATTTTCATTCTTTTCTTTATGCTTTATGCATTCTTTCCCTTAGAGATTTGCTCTGTAGCTTATTTAGCTAGACAACAAGGAGAAGTAAAACTAGGAATATTGCAGGAAAGTGTTTTCTGTCTTCAAAATGCATGCTACCAGGCAGGATTAGTCAGATCCATCTTAGATGGTGTCAACTATTTCAAATATGCCCTGAAGTGAAGACCTTTTGGCCCAAGGAACAGTTAAACACTGTGTGTATGTAGTTTGTGGTTACTGTAACAAATAGGTTTAATATCTGCTTTTAGATATTTGTTTTACTATCTTTCTTTAAATATACTTGACTTCACATAAATATTAATTCTTGAACTCTATTAAAAAGATTTAAGACTGGAAAGTTTTACTACCGTGCACACGTATAACTGCAGGTAAAGAACATTTTATTTCTTTTATAATTGGCTGCAGATATCTCAGGGGAGGTACAGCAAGGTTCCCAAAACCAGCAAAGGCACCCTCCTGTTTTGGGTGTGTGCAGTTCAGAGAGACAGCAGCACTCCTCATGATGCTGAAGCACAGTATCTGTTCACAGATTTCTTTAGCTTGGGCTGGTGTGTTTGATCTCTCATTTAGAATTTGAAGCAGATTTTACCCAAATTTTGGTATGAAAAAGCATTTTTTTCCCATAACTGGTTATTATTATAATACAGAAATTCAAAATATCTGAGCGTGCTTTATGTCAGTTGCATTTAAATCCAAGTATCTTTTCTAATCTTTAGACTGTTATTTGTAGACACTACACAATGATAAGGCAATACCACATCATGGTGTTAAATATGAAGTTTGGGAATATCTAAGCTGCCAGAAAAATGTCAATATCCTGATGTGACATTCACAGAGCAGTGTCCTGTTTGAATTACTAAACAGCTGTCTGCACTGTCAATGACACAGTTTAAAATACTTGACAATAATAAGAACTTCAAACCCTTATAAAAAGAATTGAATTATGTAAATGTACCTTATTTAAGAAGTTTTGGCTTGCAGTAATGAAATTGTGCATATATATTTTAAAATCAGCTCTCAAAATCTCAGTGTCAGAAAGATAATTCTCTCTCTCTTCCCATCCCCTGCTCCTGTCTGCTGGAAAAGATATCTAATGTAAAAATGTAGTGTCACCCTTTATTGTCTGAGAAATCTTATGAAGTAATTTAAAGTGATAAAAGTATAGTCTGTGTATTTTTATGCTATTTTGACATTTTGTGTCAGTGTCTGGTATTTTAGAGCACATCTCTTGTGATTCTTACTGAGCATTATTTTTTGGTTTTTCTGCAAGTGACAGTATGATTTCACTTGTTAAGAATTAAATCTTTCCTTGCAATACAACATCAGATGCATTCCCTTCTGTATGGTAGAAAATTTTTGTATCTGGTTTTCCCTATATTGATTTGTATGTAAGCCTTTTTCAATGCATTTTGCTTTAATTTTTATTATATCAACTTGTAGTGCAATCAAAAGATGTGCTTGTTATTTTTACCCTAAATTGAGGCAATCCAAACAACCCCTGTCAATAAATAACACCAGCTTGGCATGGACTGCAGAATATATTGGGAAAATACACACTATAGTTTTCATATTCAGCTTCCAAAACTATTATGTAAATAGAAAAAAAAGAAAAGAACACTGCATCATTGGATTGCAAAAACAGAATAACTTTACCATCCTGCAGTTCTGAAATTAGCTGAATTTCATAAAAAGCTTTAACAAGCTTCACAAATCTGAGATCTAAGAACTCTGATCCTTCCACTTCAAACACGTGGGCCTGTAGCACTCGATATAAAGGGAGAGCTTGTTAGCTGTTGGCAACAGAAGTCCTTTCCGAGCCGAGCCAGCCGGCAGGGGACACTTCATGCAGACGAGCGTTGTGCATAAGCCCAGCGCCATTGAAGGCAGCAGCAAAACACTGATGTGACATTGTGCTGATCAGCACAGGGCACAACACGATTGACAGAAGTGCTTGCTGAACAATTATCTGTTTTCATGGGTTTTTCTGGCTTGTAAAATGAGAGCATTTGAAAAGATAGAAATATCCTGTGTATAAACTACAGCAAAACATAACCCCGTTTGACAAAATTAGAATATCACATTGCTTTTATGTGCATTTTCTTCATATTTAGACATTATCATCAAATACATTTTTATGTCTTAGGAAAAACAAGTTTTTCTGCCCAAACACAAATGTAATACAGGATTCCTTTATAGATAAGTGCAAACTTGTGGACAAGAATAATCAGTCAGGCTTCATAAAGCTCTCAGCTGAAGGTCGTGGCTAAAACAAAGAAACAGTGACACCAATGTTAATGCACGCTTATTGAAAGAATAGATTTAAAGTCAATGTACAACTACTTGTATCATCAAGTGAAAATGCAAAGCTTGCATTTATATTATCAGAGGTTGATATATTATTTGTTGAGTTCTGTCTGTATGCTAGATAAACATGTAACTAGATATATAGAACTCATTTATGACAAGGAAAAATGTATACATTATTGATTTTTTTTTTTTTAGTTACTGAGGTTTTGTACAGCTTTTATATAATTTTGAATTTCTATTTCAAAATTATGTTTTAGCTGTATTGCTAATAAGCTATGCACTGTGATATCCATGGTGCTTTTTCAGTAGTGAAGCTCTTTCTGTTGTTGCATTGAACAGCCAATGATAGAATTGACTGCTGTTTTCACTACTGGCTTTTAAAATCAATTTAAGAAATGAATGAAAGACTTCCTAAGATAATTGGTCACCATTTCATTACCTAAAATGTGAATTTACATTTTTTGAGTATATATTGAAGCTTGAAAAATATGGACTATGTTGGACCCAGAATTGCTGGTAATGCTGCGTGGGTAACAAAAAAGACAACTCTCCTCGGTTCTCCCTATTGAGTATTTCTAACAAAGTATTTCTAACCAGGATCAGCAGTTGGATTTTGTTAGAGGATTTCCCAATCTAACCGGTTTAAAGTGACTGGAGCAGGCTGGAGCCAGACTCCCAATGGATCCAACTGCCTGGCTCCTGCAGGAGCCAGCACGGCCCCAGGGATGGGACCTGGACCAGGGGCTGGCAGTGCAACAGGCTGGGAGCTGGGCTTTGCCACGGGCACAAACAGGACAAAAGAACAGTGGGAAATCAGAGAAGGAGAAAAGCATGGTGTTATCCGCCTTTCTGCTCAGTCAGGGTTATTTTAAGTTAGAAAGCTTCCTCTCAGTGATTTTTTTTTTTTATTTGCTCACAAATTACAATCTGAGTATAAACTACACGGGGAGTGAGTATTCACAGGAGCTAGGATACTGAACAGAAGACACATAAACCATGCAAGCTGATGGAGAATGGTTCTTTTTGTGAATCCCAATTGGATGTGATACTAGACTAAAGCTTTTTATTAGATGCATCTGTGAAATAACCATTCATGGCCTGAAAGGCTTTCTAGAATTCTCTTAGAGGTAGTGAAATCACTTTCTTTTTCTGCTTAAAATCCAATTTCACCTTTACTGGTTAAAAATGCAGAAGTAACTGCCACAGATGTCTTAAGATTCATGACAGCAGAGAGGGACATGGACTCTGTGTCTTCCTGATTAGGATGAAAGAAGGAGTTTTGGTTTTAATTTGTTTTTATGTCCTTTGCCTTCAAGAGAAACTGAATAGAAGTGTTGAGAGCAAGAACCAAAAATCTCTCTGGAGATTGGACTCATCGCAAGGCTAAAGTCTTACAACTTGTCCTCCTTACACTATCTCTGCAGTTTCACATCTTGTAAAATAATGTTAATGGAAAACACAGTTTTATAGAATAAATGAGTATGGAAAGGAGCCCCAGAAATTTTGTTCAAGCATGTGCTCAGACCAGGTCTTATTGAATCTTATTCTCACATCTAGATCCACTTAATTCTTGAACAGTTTAAGGGTACTCCAAAGCTACTCTGGGGAAATTGGGCAAATTGCTCTGGTATTTCACCTTTCACCCTCTGTAGTAGTATAGCTTTTGTTTGTTTACTGTGACTTTTAAAACTTAGATCTGTTGCTGCTTATTCTATATCTGTGTAAAAAAAAAAAATTAAAAAATCGGGAAAGCTTTAAGAAAACCAGAAATTTTTTAGCTTTAAAAATAAATTTATAATTGATGAAAGAAATGTGATTAAACATGTATGTGCCAGTGCATGGTGTTTTGGTAGCTTAGTACAGTTGGTATGGGTAAAAAATAAATTCCAGGTCGGTGCAGCCAGATGCTTCTGTCTGCTATTGCTGGGAAAAGGAATGAGGAGAACAGGCTGAGAATATGAATAGTTAAAAGAATTCTTAAACAACTCCAACAGAAACTTTTTGGAGCTTTGTGCCCCTTAACACCCTGACCACCAGCAAGAGCTTGGTTTGATTGGAGCTTTGTTTTTCTTACAGAGATGGTTTTTTGGTGCCTTCTGAAGTTCCCCAAGTCAGACATATGTGGAATGAGCAAAGGGCAGTTAATACCTTGCAAAGCTATCAGGCTTTCTGAGGACTCATTAAAAATTAAAAAACCCAAAAAACTGTAGATACTGATAAGTCAAAATTTACTTTGCATTCACTTTATAGTGTAACACCTGATAACCTGATGATACCAGCTAGGTTTAATTAATGTTAGGCCTTTGTTCAAATCTAAAAAATTGGTAAGAAGAATAATTTCCTTTAACAGCTAACAAGAATGTGCACTGTTGCAAAAATGCTTTATAGCAATAATGAGTACGGTTTGGGCTTTTTAAAATTTTAAAATTGCTTATGAAGTATATTTCCTAATTACTTTTAAGTTTTAAAATATGCATACAAAGAAATTAGCTTTTCTAGAGGAATAATCTCGAAGCAATCAAATTGTTTTTTGCAAATTACCCAACAAAAAAACCGCTATTTCATTTAATTGACTGGATTTTTTTCTAACAACTTATGACATGAAAATTCTTGTCCTAGACCTAAGTTGCACAGATGCTTGTCTAATTCTTTTCTGAGGACAAAGATGCCTAATACAGTTTATAGAAACTCAAAAGAGGCAATGAGGGATTACTGCCAGAGTATCTTTCAGGAATGAAAATCCAAATGGGCATTTGATAGCAGCTCCTTAGCTGGGGAGTAAGGCATGTCCTTCCTTTGGCTTGCAGGCAATCCTCACCCAGGGCAGAGCAAATTTAGAGTGTCCCAAACCCAGCATGTGGTGCAGTCCTCTCTCCAGGGTGAGTTCCAGGTCAGTTGGCCCTGCAGTGTGTCCTGTTTCTCCAGTCCCACACACATGTCAGCAGTGGATGAGGATGAGTGAACTCCCATCCATTCTAGAAATCTGCATCTCCAGGAACAGCAGGGCCATCAATGTTAAATTATGAGGAAGAGTAATTCAGGGCGATTTTAATTTTATACAACATACATCATTATTTATGTAAAAAGGCATAGGCACATAACTTTTTAGAAACTCTTTACAAATCCTCAGTGTGACAAAAAAATATCTTGAGACAACACTTCAGCAGAGTGTTCTTACATAAGAATCGTAAGGATTTATAAGAAAACACATCACCACACACACAGCTGATGAGAAATAAAAAGAATATAAATGAATGCCAGAACTAAAAAAAAAGAAAAAAACAAAAAACAAAACCCCAAACCTGTTTGATGTGTCAACTACATTAGCTTTTAAAATAACTTTAGATTAAGTCTGCTCTGGTTTGGGGATAACTTCCTGATCAATACTTTTTAAGCCAAAGCAGAGAGAATGAGAAGCCAGCTGGAGAGGAATTTCTTCTGCGAGCCAGGTAGGCTAATAGGATCAATGCATGCATCTTTTAGAAGGCTGTTCCTTAGCTGTAATAGAAGACTAACAAAAAAGAAATATTTTCAATGATCAGAGGCTTTTGTAAAACTACAGAAGATGGGCATTGTGACAGGTTTTATTAGGAAAAAGCTTAAATGTGTAATTAACTTTGTTCTTTGTGATTCAGTTTTGAATGAGACTTCTTACAATTGTACCCTCCTTTCTATTGCTTTTTTAGTAATCTGTTCCTCACAGAAATACATTTTTTTCTTCATGTCAGCTGGAATTAGGGAAACAGATGTATTCAGGTTAGGATATTTACTTCTGCAAGACCTGAATAGATGTAAAGGGACATGGTCTGTGTAAGAGGGAAAACCAGAACAGAACTGATTGCACAAGATCTCTCTCAAGAGAAGGGAAGCCAGATATTGTGCTACCTTGGATGTATACAGGGGCACAGCAGCTCTGTGTGTGCACAATCTTAAGCAAAAGGTAAAAAAGGTGTTTTGTTGTCCCTTAGCTGCCATCCAAATTAGCTGGATTTGCTTCTCATCCGCTGTGCACACAGTTCCCACAGCTCAGCTGATCTGTCATGTGTTGTTAAACCAGTAAATTATTTATGTACCTAAACCTGCAGGCAAAGTAGTGCACAAAGAGATAAATCTACCAAGTTAGATTTAATTAAAAAATAATTTAAAGGTTTTGAATTCTTAGCATAAACCAGATGATTTTGAGGCTGAGCATTTGGAAAATATAACAAGAACATCATCACAGATTTTTAAAAATTAACCTGTAGACTATTTTGTAGTCTTGCCGAACCGGGACTTCCATTTGATTTTAATTTCATTGCATGCCAGTAATCCCATTTCTCTTTTCAAAAAGATTTGTAAAGAAAAGAAGTAGAGGTTAATACTAATAAAATACTAAGATACCCGGATATTAAGCATGTATAGACTAAGTTCTTGTTTAATATTCCTGGGTGTGTTATGGGATAGATCCCTCTGCATTGCAAGGAAAAAAAGAAATTACTTCCCACTGAAATAGCACAGCACTTGAATAACTTTTAGCAAATTCATTACCATGAGAATAAATGCAGAATGTTCATGAATAAAAAGACATGATCAAAGTCCTTGTCTTATCTGTTGGGGTATATGTACCTGGCAGCTGACTTGCAGGCTTCTGTGGCAGCTCCACAACTCTTTGTTCTGAGTCTTACATGTTAATTCAGCAATTGAGAATACATACAGAGAGAGTCACCCCATTTTATTTTTGGAAAACAAAAAAAGATGAACTACAGTTGAACTAGAAACAAAAGAAAAAAATCCTTTTTTGCCTTTCAAATATCTCAAAATCATATAGACAACATCTAGATTTTTAAAAAAGAAAAAAACAGTTTTTCTTTTGTTGGCACAGTGTCTGAATAATGTTGCATTTTACATTCTCAGATGAGATCAGTGAGCACAGATATCTTTGGGAAATTACCTGATTATCTTGTGCAAATAGAAGTTTTTCTGCAGGTAGATAATGTATACATATATGGAATCTAAAAAATTATATTAAAAATTTGTCATATAAATTTTAAAATAAATTTTTGTCATTCAATTATTTAAATAACTTTTTTTGTACTCAACTTCCTACTTAACTTCCTTAAGAACTTCCTGCTAAATTCTCTGGTTTATTATATTTTATGTTTTCATAGTGTTTCTCATTGTCTCTTCTCTCTTTTCTTAGGGGAGTTTTTGGTGTACTTGGCAGTTGTCTTCATCATTTTCTGAACTGTATAGTTTGATTCTTGAAATTGGGAAGCAATAACTACTAATGCTGTTTTAAATTAAAGAATAATATGCATAATAATGTTTTTGGAACATCCTTTATACTATTCTCTATTTCTTTTGCATGTTTTGTACACCTTTGAATACCTGTTTCATTCTGTGGCAGGATATGAATATTGAATTAAGATAATCAGTGAACTTGTTCTAAGTATTTTAAAACACTATATATTATTTGGATATTTTATTTTTCTCTCAATTTTGAATGAATCAACTTTAAACATTATTTCTTATTAACCTTGTAATTCACCTTATATTCCTCTGTCTTTAAAATGATCTGTGATACTCTCCTCTTGAGTAATTAGAAGTAGCAGTAACAAGAAACAGAGATGAATAACTGTTGTTTATAACTTTCTAGTTTTATCTTTTTGTCATTTAATATATGACAAGTTGAAATACTTTTTTTTTCCAAAGACTGTCTATTCACAGCCATATTTTTCCAGTGATAGCATAATTTTCTAAGAGCTTTGTCATTGGTTTTCCAGATAACTTTTGTTTAGATAAACTGCTATTCCCAAGTACAGTAGTACATCTTCAGAATTTATGTTTTCTGAATTCTGCTGAGTTTCCACATTTAAGCATTTTTCCCATTCTTTGTTTATTGCCAGCACTCTGTTTCGATTCTGCTCAAAACTAAAGCCATCTCTGCATTGAAAAGGAGAGCAAAAAGCTGTTACCAGTTGGTCTAAGGGAACGTAGGAAATGGAGGAATATCTGCAAGCCCATCATATTTATGGGGTGACTTATCTAGAGAGTCTGGGAAACCTTTGCAATTGAGCACTGGGGAACCGATGCACCCAGTTCATTCCACACAGTGACCTGGCTCATGATTTTATAAAAGCAAATAAACCCCACCCTGCTGTCAGCCTTTTAAAATGCAGCTAAATGTTACTCTGACATTCTTCAGAAAAATACCAAGTTATCTTCTCACAAAATGCATACTCTCAAATAGAAACTGGATAATTACTTCTGCATGTCTAGTTCTGTTTAAATATTAAAAAATATATTTCATTTTATAATTTTACAAAGGAGAAATAAATATATTTTTTTTAAAAAGAGAGAGCAGAAAATAGTAATTTTTTAGATAGAAACTGCTATTTTGTTGGAGGTACTCTGGGATGTGCCCACAAACTGTTACTAGAATCTGAGAAGAAAAAGAAATAAAATAATTTCACTACCATATAATCAGTGTGTGTAATAGATCAAAGATATGTACAGTATCCTTGATGTAATTTCTTTCTCAGCTGTATGAATCCAGTGAATTTATTTGCATTTTCTTTCATATTGTAAGATATATACAACTCAGGGACAATTAGTAATAAAGAAACATTAAGTACCAGAAATTAATCTACTCAATGTTTTTTGGAGGTTGTTTTTTTTTTGCCTGGAGGGTTGATTTTATGGCTTTAGAGCAATTACTATTTATCATCTCTTGGTTTACGGGAAAGAATTAGAGTTATTAGCTATTAAATTATCCATGAAAATTTGACACTATACTAGACCAAACAAACCCTGGGGCTTGCTGATTTTCCCAGTATGAAACATCTGTGACTTCAGCTAGAGAGAACTTAACATTGTCTAATTAGATTTCTAAGATTTATAAGTCTCAAATGCTCTATTATTAGAAACCTGAAAATTGGAGCAAAAATTGAAACTTGCATTTACTGAAGATTATTTAAAAACATTTTTAACACCACTGTGTGTTGCTAAATACTACTAGCTTATAATTGGTGAAGATTACCAGATAATATCTTATAGTCCATAACAACAGGAGTCCAGGAAAAAATGTGCTGCCTACAATTGTAAATAAGTCTCACCTTTTGACTACAGTAATTAAAAACACTTTATTTAAAATGCTGCACTAATTATATGCTTATTTTTTATATTCCAATTTAAATATAGTTTATATTCTTTTGTGGTCTGCTGAGACAAAAATTAGAGTTGGCGTATTTTCCTTTTTGCGATATTGTCACTCATGGGCAGGGAGAGATAATCATCAGTCACCAGCACAGAAGAGTGGGTTTCTATTGGCTCTGATTCCAAGTCTGACAGTGAATTAGGCACTATTTCTTTCTTTGAAGTCAATATGGCTTCTTAACATGGTAATTAGATATTTCATTCTGTCTTCAATTATTGGATCTAAAAATGGTTCAGAAATTTCAATCTGTTAAAATAAAAATAGCAATATAGTATAATCATTGTTGCTATATTGAAATATTAGGGAAGATTATTATGGTTGCAAAGAACTTGGAAATTAGGAAGGGGAGGAATCAGAATTATTGCTCACTCTTGGTTTGTACCTTTTGAATTTGGATTAGAGCAATCTTTAGTTACAGGATCCCTTTCTTATTGAATACACCAAGTAAATACTGCTTGGATAATGGGCAGCTTCTCAATATTTTCTCATGTCCTAATTGTTCATTGCATTGTCCCATATATTATTTACTCTTGTCTATTCAGTTCCCGCTGTAAAGAAGAAATGATTAATTTCCTCAAGTGTTCTTCAGCAGTGTGCATCAATATACTATCTGAATTTTTCACAAACACTAATTAATCTTCATTACATCCTTCTGGAGGAGGGGTGGAATTAACCCCAATTTGTAGAAAGGAAACAGAATTACAGAGAGTGAAAGGTCACCAATGACCATAATGTGGGTAACATTTACTGCTTAGTTTCTGAGTTCTAAATGTTACATAAGGATTTATTTATGGAAAATTTATATTCATTTCCATTTCATTTATAAGAAAGAAACATTTCACTTCACTGCATCAGATAATAGTAATAAAAAAATTTAAAAACTGAAGTAATAATTAAGCATGAGAAATCTGCTCCTCTCAGTTGCTGAAGTCAGGAAGAAAAAACTTTTTCCATAGAATAGAATTTGAGAGTGTGAGCCAGGAAGCTATTCTTTTTTCTTTCTGTATTTTTTTCTTTCTGTTGTATTTTATATATTATATTTTTTCCATTTCTATAATAAGCCAGACAAAGGTCCTAGAGTGAACAACTTCCTTCATTACTGTGATTGATTCCAGGGAAGATCTACTCAGTGTCCTGGAAAAAAATGGAATCATTTAAGAAACGGTGTATGTGATCTTGTAGTTAAGATATTCTGTCTTATCAATGTAGGTTTCAGTTTTTTGTGCTGAAAACCAGAAATTCAGCTTGAGTGCTTGACTTTATGATTTCAATGACATCAGTTATTTTTACTGCTGATTTGTGTTCATTCCTTGACTTGAGGAGGTGTGGGGAAAGGCAAACTATAAAAGGCAAAGAAAATTCCATGAAGGGAATATTTTTTATTTATAAAGAATGTATTTAATCAACTTTGTGGTAAACTCAAAATTCACAATCCACTAGTACCAAAATTTTCCAGTATATGGCTCCTCCCTCCGTGGGTTTAGCTGGGAAAGACTTTGGGAAGAACAGTCATTAGTAGGGCTGGAGATTTCCTCGTAGCTCTGAGGGATTCTGTTTGTGGTTTTTGGGTGTGGAAGGATTTTTGAAACATCTGAAAACATAGCAATAATGTTTTAATCTTTTGAGATTTTAAATTAAATATTCCTCTCTGTGAACATTCTTTTTATAAAAGCCTTGAATATTGGTAAATTTTCTGAGAATTCTGCAACCCAACTTGTATATAAATTAGTTCACATGAAAAACCTTAACACAGAAGTTACCTGCTGAGTTACAGCCCTTCATTCAAAGCTTAGAGGTCCTAAATTAAATAACATTTTGGAATAGACACAATATCAAGTTTGTATCTCGTTTTTCTTTGGGAAGATTTTTAAGCCCTCATGACAAAAATATTTCCAGAAATTTTAGCTCAAATAAGAACCTGGCTATGTGATATTTTCATACAGAATGAATTATAGTAATAAAGCTTGAGGGAATTGAAGTGACAGCCTTACTAAAGGGAATTATTTTGTGATTTAAATGTCAGGTGGTAATTCTGGGTATGTTTACTATTACAGTAATGAATACTGAAAAATATTATGGAAGTTCTGCAGGTTGCCAATACCGTGTCCTAATATTTCCATTACAAAACCATTTGTATGTTTATTATAACAGTCCATGATTACATATTTGTACATGAGTGTTTTGCTATTACCTTCTAGAATTAGATACAAACATCTGTAAAATTACTTAATTGTTCTCCCTTTTAAATGTGATATTAAGTGGAACAATTTAAAATAATTTCAAAATCTTGTTGCAAGTTCATAGTCAAGACTGGTCTGTTCTAGGAAGGGGATTTTGAATGGAAGCAGTATTTTCTGTATCCATAAAAAAATAGAGGCATAAGTGCTAAAGCTCCATTGTTGCGTTTCTTCTGAGTCTTGATATATCCACTTTAGAGCAGAATATATGGCCAAAGTGACTCTGTGTGTTTGCTTGCACTGCTGCCTCATTTGCTCTCAGACCTCGAATGTGTTATTATTCAGCTGTGCTGAGCCTCATGTCTGATTTCCCAAAATTTTGTATCAAATCTCCTACCATATGAAAGATGCCAGTTATGCTTCAGTTGAAGATCTTGAAGAGATGAAGCAATATTTACATTTTGTATAGATCTTAAAAGTGATAAATTAAATGAACAGGTGATGCTCTCTGCTTGCTGACATACCACAGGATATGAACAGATGTAATAAATACAAGAGTATATTAAGTTTTAAGTTTTGCTTTATGAATATAATTTAAGAAAATCTATCATCTAAAGCATAGTAACTTGCATTTATTCTTTAAAAACTATTCTTGAAAAAATATTTTGCATGATTCCAAGAAAAACATCAAGACATTATTTAAAATTATTTAGCATAGCCTTTTGCACTTAATCCATGTATCCCTTTCAGGATGTGTTAGTTAAACTATTCCTTTTTAAATTCCACATTAAATTTAATTTTAGGAATAACTGATGTTTTGGTTGATTATAACTACTAAATTTGTACCATCTTGATGCTGCCACCTTCAGGCACAGAGGAGGGCAGTAGGAAGCAAAGCCAGATCCTTAGCTCTAACTAAAGCTGAACTTCTACTTATTCATACTAGGGGATACCCTCCCACCACCTTGGTTCTAGATGAAAGCTGCTTCAGCAAGAGCTCTAGATTCCCAGATTTACAGAGTGTCTTGAACAAACATGTTTTCAGGCATTTGCTTAACAAAAGAAGTTTCAGAGAGGATTTTGTTTACTCAGGGAATGGCCACAGCATTTTTTATCCATAATTAAATTCTTTGTGAACTTTGCAGGGTGGGCATGCTTGGTTCTAAAGTTACACTAGTGAAAAAACAATGGAAAAGTGTAGATAAAATGGAAGCAACATTTTACAGGTTCAAAGTTTCTCTGCTTTACTATTCAGGAACGTGCAGGAACACATGGTCCCTTGGGTAAGACCAAAAGTCAATATTGTCAAGTATCCTGTTTCTGGCAGTAACCAGTAACACTTCCCTATTGAAGAGAGAATCTGCATAATGACACCGTGCTAGAAAGCTACCCCAACAGAAAGTGCTTGAGATTCAGGAGCCAGAATGTATACCCTGAGTAGATATTTCTTCCATGGATTTGTCTAGTTGCTTTCAAAATCATATACCTTTCCTGCTGCTCATGTTTTCCTAGCACATTCTGTATTTTGGCTCATCCTCAGTTTCTTTATTGTTGAAGTTTTTTGTCTCAGAAGTCAATGCAACACAGCTGAAACAGCATTTGTGTGTTTTTATGTGAAGGTGTGACAGTTTTCTTTCTTTTTCTGTTTCTTTCCTGATATTTCATAATATTTTATTGCTTTTTACTGAGAATTGAGAAATGTACAAAAAAAACTACAAAGATCTCAAGCTGGGGTAGTATTTGTCAATGGATAATTAAGGTTGAGTTTGACTTTTTTCCTCTCCTTATGTTGCGCTGCACTTCTCTACATTAAATTGTATATTCCATTTTATTGTCTCTGTCACAGGTAATACTTGTTATTATGGTCCTGCATAACTTCATGGACTTGCCACCTCACTAGTCGCTTCCTGGGTAATTTATGGTGTGAGTCTCTTAAATGGCATAGGTCTTAATCCTTACTCTTGTGGAACTCAGTTAGTTATAATCTTCTCTTTGATAGCTCACCATTACTCCATACTTTCTCTTGTCATACTTTCATAAAATTACTGTTCCAAATGAGAGACTATTTTTCTCCAAACAACAGCCTGATCCTGATTTTTCTTTGATGCATTGTGGCTGATGGAAGTTATGCATCATATGGAAGCCTAAGTAAATCAGATGGGATGGATCCTATGTCTTGGCCGTTCCTTCAAAAAATTCCAGTCAATCTGCTAGGCATTCCTTGCCTGTCAAATGCTGACTCTTGTCCATAACATCTTATTTATCTGGGTGCCTTTTAATACTTTTCTTCAGAGTAATTTGCACTAGTTTGTTTGCTGCAAATGTCATCTTAATTGTCTGAAGTTTTCTAGGTCTTCCTATTTGTTCTGCTAAAAATTCTCACCAGGCTAATTATTGTCAAAGCCTCTGGTATGGAAACAGTGTTAAGTGAAAGTTTACACACCGTCCTTAGTTGTTAAGGTCCTTCATCCTTGAGTTCCTTTAGAACTTGAATAAATACTGTCTGATGGTTACTACTGATTCATTTATTTATTCTGTGATCTCTTCCATTGACCCTTAGCTTCACTTTTATACTTTCTAGGTACTCTGTAGAAAGGATTTCTGATATATGCAGCTCCCCAGCTTCTGGGTCACCACAGATGCAAAACATCCATTTGGCTGTTTGTGCTTGTTTTATACCTTAATCCTTTGTTGACCTTAAAGGCACTGTGATGAGCTTTCTGCTTCTGATGTGTTTAACAAGGATTTACTTCTGGGTTTTGTGCTTTTTTATTTTTTCTGCAAATTTTTTAATGGCCTGTCTTATTTGCATTTCTTCACTGAAACTGTGAGAACTTACAATTGTCCTTTCCTAACTCAGACGCAGCTTCACTATTTCTTCTGATTTCTCATTGTCATTTTTGTCATTACTCTATAGACATATTAGTTTCATTTTGGACCTTCCTTATTTTTTTGTGGAATTGTTGTAGTTATTCTGAGTCTTGAGGATTTAATTCTTGTACATTTTCTACAATGCCTTTAAACATTCAGCTTTAAATTTGTATTTTTTCCTTCTGAGTAAGTCCTCACACTTTACTATAGTGTCTTCTTTTTTAAATCAAGTATAACCGCAGTGATTTTATTACGATTGCTATTTAGTGTGGTTTTATTTCTGCAAGGATATATTGAAGTGTATGCATTATGATTACTGATAAAGAGCATCTGTTTAATAATAATATCCTTTTCTGTCTTACCTATATGTTATGCCTTCCAGTACTAATATCCCAATAGTTGTCATCCATCCCTGCAGCTTCTGATCTGATTATTCTGTCAATAGCCTTGTGTAAGAGCAGCTATTCTCATGTGATAATTTTATTTCTTAAACTTTATATGTGTCATTGCTTCACTCTCCTCTGTTTCACTGTCAGTGCATTCTGACAATTTTCTATTGTTTCTTGCTCGAATATTTCCAACATCTGTCCTAACCTTCTCTTGAGGATACAGAATATTTTGACTTTGTGGTGGTTGAGCACATCATGAGTACAACAAATTTCAGCATGTCTTGGTTGAAGGCTTTCTAAAATATACATTGGCATTTCTTTTTTTTAACTTTAAAATCTTGATTTGACCCTCTTGATACAAAAATGCAGCAACTTGGATTTCATAATAGTTGAAGAGAAGCCTGACCTTCCTGTATAAGCTTCCTCCCTTCCTGACCCTTTTCTGATGATCTTGATACTTCTTTTTTCATTGTATGAATCGAAACTACATTTCTGCTTTTCATCCTCCATAACATTTCTGTCTTGTCTTCTGTATTCTGGGAGAAGTTTCAGGAATCCTAGCACAGAGAACCTCTTTTTAGCTTTCTATGCAATTTGGTCCAATTTTGCTTCTGTAGCTTCTGGTTTATTTTTCCTGTAATGCAGAACCATGGACCATGACTGTGATTTTCTACAAACCCATTTAGACACGTTTTGTAGTCCTCTTCTTTTGTACTCACAGCCATGTCACTGTGTATTTCTTCCAGAGATTACAAACTAACCTAGATGAGTAAGAGCAGAATTATTCACCCTTGTAACCAGCTGCTTCTTTTCCCATGGGCTGTCTAGCACAGCAAGACTCTCCTTTCTACAAGACACACATGATAACATTTGAGAAAAACCTGTCACCACTTCCTCTTCCACTAGAGACACATTTCCATGTCACAAGACAGCAGCTCCTGATTTGGAAAATGGGAGTTTTCCATAGTGCTTTGGAACGATTCCTTTATTCTTAGTATTATGTCTGTGTTTCTTCTGCTTGATATTGGAGGGAAGTTTTGTTTGTCCTGTAGCTGAGGTAATCTGTTACTTTTTACTTTAACATTTTGTCCCTTTGGTCTCCCCCACAGCTGAACTTGCAGTAAAGTCACCTTCTTTCCCTCTCTTTGCTGACCCATCCAGTTCAAGGGCTTTGCTCACCTTCTTTGCAGAAGTACCCAAAGCCTCAGGTGAGACTGTGATGGAGGGGTCTGGAAAAGAAAGTAAGGGATATTCTTTCAGACTGCCTAATACATACTTCTGAAACTTTTTTAACTTCTTAGTCACATAAAGAAATTTGAACAAAACCAGAGTGTAAATTGGCACATTATATTGGGTTCATGAAAGAGAAGTGAGAAAATGACTGCTTTTGAACCTAGTTTTATGCCTTTTTTATCTTCTAGAAATGATTGCAAAAATGCTAAAAACCCGGAGATGAAGAGAGTAAGTAAATAAAGGATTTCAGGATCCAGTTTTTAAAATTTGCCAATTCATGACATTTAAAATTCCTTTTATCTTGTCTGGCCTAGGGCTTCTGATGCAGATGCATTTCAAAATGCAGTTGCTAAAGTTAGATACTGGTGACATGAAAACACCTTTAGTAGTTTTTAACAACATCCCATCCATCTTCTCATAGTTTAAATATTTCAAGCTCTTACTTTATAAACCTCTTCAGGGTTTGGGTCATCTGTGATGTTAGGACATTTTCCTTACTGCAAGTTTATCAACAATTTCTCATCTTTTTTGATGTCATTCTCAGTTGTTTCATCTTCCTGTCATAAAGTTCAGATTTAGGTAAATACTTACAGTAAATACTTAATAATCTAGGCCAAACACGTATGATTGAGAGAAAAAGCAAAGAAAAAAAACTACTCAACAGAATTATAGATGTGGAATTTATGCAGCAAAAGCTGGATCACACTTTTCTAGATTTTCTCTATCTCAGTGTTTGAGAGATGTAAAAGATAAAAATGTGATAAAAGCTTGAAGCATGATGATTATAATTTTATAAACTTCAGACTGTTTCTTCCAATGTTTATACAACAACTTGTAACACTCTGATGGCAGTTGGCAACTTGTGAGAAGAATTGCTGGTGATCTAAGAAAAACATGCACCTTAATGTTGTTTTACATTTTCTCTTCTTTGGCTGCCATACATGATTTATTTGTTCAACTGCACTGTGATGCTGTCTCTCATGTTTTAGAATAGGGAGTTTTCTTAGGAATATACCCACCAAACAAAGTTTTAAGGATCAATGATGCTAATTAGTAAAGCTAAATATAATAAATATTAAAGGTCATTATTTTTCTCTGGCTTTTGATTTTGTTTACCCACCTTTATTTCAACATTATGTTTTATAATAAGCAGTATGTTCTATATAAACAGATGTCATAAATTCTTTTAACTTAGGTTAGATGTAATAAGGACAAATTTTTCTTCCCCCTTAGTGTGCATTGTATTGCTGAATGGGTTTTGTCTTGCTTTCACCTTTTGCTTTTATGTATTCATTCTGTATATATAGTCCTTATGGAGAAAGAGGATAAATTGGTTGTTAACACAAAGTCATTTGTGAAGTTGAATGAGGTTAGATATAGGTCTCTTCAACATGTAGGAAGAATTTAATTAAAATGAAATTAAATTCTAAATTAAACTCAAGTAATAAATGGATGTTATCCAATGTAGTAAGATATTCTTATAAGAAATGAACATTGCCCAGTAAACTGATTTTAGGTCTTGAGGCAAGGTTTTCTTAAAAATAATTGCATGACTATCAAATAAAGAAAACTAAATTTTGGAGTTTTTTTGATGTCTTTTTTTCAGTAGTGTAAAGTGCCTCAATATAGGAAAACTAAATTATTCTCCTAAATTCTAAGAGAATGACAAAATTCATTATTTCTTGTAAAAGGTGGGATTAAATATGGTAGCTATAAAGAAAAAAACATAGTCCACATAAGTGGGCAGCTAAATTTGCAATCCATTTAAAGTGTCAATGCTTCTTCCAAACATCCCATTATATTTCTTTCCAGCCATATTTTTTTTTAGAACTAGCTAGTAGTCTAAAATCTATGAAATATGAAGAGCAAGTAATATATTACATATGTTTTACATATGTTTATGAATCCTTTTAATGTTGGAATGCTGAGGCAAGAAAGAAGTTGAATTCTAACGCTGTTAGAAGTAATGTAGAAAAGAGTAACTATCATTTCATGGTGGAAAAATAATAAATTTTTACTCTTTTCATAGGAATTTCTTGCAAATTAGGGAATCAAGGTGAGAAAACAATGCATTTCCTAGAGCTTGTCTTTGCTATGAAGTTGGAGCACTTTGCTGAAGTGCTGCAAATACATTTATCTCTTCCAGCCTGGAAGTACTAAAATTATTACATGCTATCTTTGTTCTGCAAGCAAAGACTTACTCACACAGCCTTATTTTATCTATCAGAAGGGAGTGGAAATATCCTTGAAAAAACCCACAACATTATGCATTTCAGGTTATTATCATCAGTGCGCTTCAGTTCAGACTGCAAAGTGGAATTTTGCAGAAGGTAGGATGTTCAATGTAGATTTATTTCCTCTTAATGAAATGGTGTTTAAATTGCTACTTTCTCCTGTTTCTTTTCTGGATAAATGATATCAGGACAGGGAGTGTTCATGTTTGGCACATTTTAGGCCGTATTTTATTTTATGTAAAACATGTTATACTTACATCCTTTCATTTGCACTCTGGGGATTGTACATAGAATATAATAAAAGATCTTGCTGTAAACAACAGAAAGGATTAAAAAAACCCTCAAAACTGAAATAATTAGGTAGATTAGGTAAAACAATTTATTTACCTAATTTGGGTAGTCTTTCTTCTGTTTCCTGATACATGTAGAAACACTTTCAGCATTGAGAAAAATACTTTATTACTTTGAGTAACTAACAGTAAAATGTATGTGCACTTTCCTGACTAGCCCTCTGAAGAATATTTTTCTCTCTCCATATAAATAAATATTAAAAAATCTGGTGATTTTAATAAGATGGTATTTCTAATTGTGCCTTGAGGGATCAAAGTCAGGCTGCTAGACACCAAGATTAGATGAATTCAAGTCAGGGACTTCCACATCCCAAGCTTAATCTCCAAAAATCTTGAAAATTATATGAAATCATGAAACCTTCTTTCCCAACAGACAAAATTCACTAGTACAAATGTCTGTGATTGGTTAAACTAGTGCTTATCAAATAAAGAGATGCAGACTGAAAATATTGAAAAAATTATCCTGCAGCAATGTGTTCTTGTAAAAGACCAGATGATCCCATGGAAATCAAAAGTCAAATTCTTGGTTCTCAAGCCTTACCCCCACTAACAAAGTAAAACAAAATAAATAGTCAGCATAAATTGATGTGGATGCCACCATCCTTCAAAATAAATTTTTAGGTAGTGTCTTTTCTGCATTTTTTCCAAGTTTTGGGGATTTTTTATATGATGCAACTAGAATTATGAAGCTTCCTCAAATAGTATATAGTAGTACATAATATCTACTCAATTTAGAATATTTACCTAAGATAGCATCAGAATTGATATCAATTTGATGTCAATCATCCAAAGATCAGCCCTTAAACTGACAGTTTAACTGATCTCTTCACAGGAAGTAGTTGGATCTTATTCAGCTTCAAATGGCATCGTGGTAGTTTATAATGACAGTCAGTAAAACAAAACTCAGATTTCTGTTCTGCTAGAAGAACTGCTTCTGGGATGTCTTTTTTCTATTAGTTTTATTTGGCCTGTGGTAAAGAATATCAGCTGTATGTTTAAGGCCTAAAAACTGAATCCAATTTTTTTTTTAATCTTGTGAACAGTAGTCTGACTGCAAAATACAGAATAGCCACGTTTCAACTGTATGTGTCACAACCAAGGCCATGATTAACTTTATAACACAAAATTGATTCATGAAAAATTTCAGTACCTTCGAACTTTTCTGACTTAATTAATTGGAATTGGTGAACCTGATGTCCCTAGTCTTTTTGTTGGTAGTTAGGTGTTTAAATGTATAGATGTCTTCAGGTGCCTTGTCCTACTTTCCAGTTACGACATACTTTTTCCTTAGTCAGATGTATAACAGAGAAAGATTTCCCATTTGAAATCAAAGAAAGGGATATGTTTTTAGAGAGAATGATTTGCCATAGTAGTTATATTTCCATGCAAGTTCAGGAAATGGACTTGCCACTGGTAAGTGGCAGTGCCGGAAGGAAATGAAAGTGCATATGCATCTAAAGGGGATAAAAGAAAAATAAAATTTCTTGGAGCATTATTACTATTTTTAATTTCTAGTGTTCACTGCTTAGTGGTCAACTGCTCCAGATTTCAAATACAAATCTTAAATGAAGATCACTTACAAACTACAAATGAATACTGGGTTTAAGAGGAGTTCTGCAAAATATGAGAAAAGAACTACCTTGTAACCAGAATGAACCTTAAATGAACCTTCATTAAGAATATTAAACCAGCTCCTAGTAGACACAGGTATTGATCTAATTAGCAGGAAGTGCATAGCTGAACAAAAAGGTCTGATGGAATAAATCCCTTCATGTTGACACCATGTTGGCACAGAATTTGGGCTATAAGAAAACTATCAGTATCAGTATCTCTCATCTTTTCTTCCCATCCCCATCCCCAAATACTCTCATTTATAATCAAGTCACCTGAAAAAGCTTTTCTGCATGCACATGGTAACACTGTGCTTTCATTGCACAGGAATTTAGCAGGAAAATAAAAGAAGAAAGAGACTTAAAGCTTTAGGTTACCTTATGTTTTGAAAACAAGAAATACAATGTCGTGAGAAAAGATGTACATAAAACACATTTTTCTATCTACTCTAAGTATTAAAAAAAGAATGTAGATTTTTTCCCCAATATAAAGCAGAGCAAAGCTCTACATTTGGATGTAGTGTAACTACACTGCCAAAGTGAACTTTTGACCAAACATCTTGGTCATCTCTCAGACAATATGCATTTTATTAATCTATCAGCCATTGTAAGGACTGAAAGATCATAATATACTAATTTTACTAGTAAACTCCTATTTGTATTGATTGGTGACTTCTTGTATTCTTACAAGGTAGAAGATTAATAACATTATGTTTTTAAACTTCTGCTTTTATAATTATAAGAAGGTGAAATAGTATTTTACTGGTTTTCTTTTTTGGACTCTCATATTCCTATTTAGTTCTCCCATTTCATATTCAATTTCAAACGAGCATTTTATGTTAAAAATGGGAGACACTTATTTATAAAGTTTATCTGATAGAGTTTTAATTAAGAATTAGGTACTGGCACTGCAAAGCACATACCTTTTCTATACACACCTATCCATACACACACATGCATGTACAGTGTGGAATACAGGAGATACAAATAAGTGGGGTTTTTTTGGAGTATATACTTAACTCTGGAACTTGGGTGAAAATAAGATCCAAAGGTTTTCAGGTGATATACAAAAATAATTCTAAAGTCCTATAAAATGCTTTCAAAATGCTTTTTGGGAATCATGACTTACAGGAGAAGGCAAGTGTCGTGTTTGCTCCAAATGTTTGCTCAGAAAAATGTATTATGAAAATCTCGAAACTTAATCAACACGAATATATAGGACACCTCCCCACATTTTTATACTCAAATCTCTGTTTAAATTCACAAAAAGGAAGTATAAAACACTGAGAAAGTGTATGATAATGAGCATATCTTGTTCTGTCAAACCACCTACATTTCTGATTATTTTCTACCAAAAAGTTTCAAGGTCAAACATTGTAACTGCATGTTCCAATTAGATAACATACTTGTGCATGAATTATTTTTAACTTTGACTCCAGAATAAATTGCAAGAAAAAGTCACATAGCAATTTACAGGAAAAGCTTTAGAATTAATTTAAAAGAAAAAAACAAAACATAGAGATACTTGTTTGTTTTCTATCTTGTAGTCCCATGACTATGTTTTCTCTGAGAAACATTTTATATTTTTATTTTGCCATGCCGTTTTCAGCTTTTTGTAGGTATTTTTGTAGGCCTCAAAGCTACATATTCTCAATGTTACTAGAATTCTTATCCAGATGTGGGTGATCTGCAGTAGGTGTAGGTCTTCACAAAACAGTTGTATTTTTGTTACAATTTATAGTAAGCATTAATTTCCCAGCTTATATCTTTACTTTCTAGAGCTGATTGAGATCCTACTTCCACAAGAATAATTCCCTCCACAATAAGGTAATTCCAGCCTTCAGTGAATATTTTATCACTTCAGTTTCTACCAAGGAAAGAGAAAGCTACAAGGTTTTATTTGTATGCATACTTTTGGTCATTCTACCATTCCACTTTGCTGATGTATAATAGTCATAATAATTATGATAGCACATTTGCAATCATTTTAATTTATTCATAGCTAGACATTACTATCCTCAAAGAAAACTTTCATGTCTAATGAACACAGCTTGTTTACTCCCCTTTAGCAAACCTCATTTCAGTCTCATTGGAAAGTTAAGAAAGTTCTTTCCATTATTTTAGGGAAAATGGGAAAACATTTCTAAATTAACTATTAATAGCAGAATTCACTTCTAAAACTGTTGATTCTTCTGTCTGCTGTTCATTTCAGAATAAATAGTATCACACTTATAAACCAATGTATAACATTAATGCATAAAATTGAAGGATGATTCATTAACATGATTTAAGCCTAGAGTACAAAAATTACTAGCTTCATGTGTCTGTATATATAATCTATAGCTGTTTCATTTTAAATGAAACAAACAGATTTTCTCTTCATATGTGAAAATTTTCATTGAGTCTATTACTGTCCAATGATGATTTCAACTAAAATATCTTTGCATAATTCTACTCTTATGTCTGTCAGATGAGTCAGTGGCCAACGTTTTTATCTTCTTGATGTGAGGTGTGTGTGAGGTATTTTTGTGATTTATTAAATGGAGTTAAATTTTAAATATCCATAATACAGCTTGTAGCTCATTAGAGTAGTATATGTAAGCTTACATTATGTCTGTGTCTGTGTTTTGTAAATAAAGTAATTCCATCTCCTCTGTAAACCTTGATGTTTTAAAGAGCATTGCTCCTTCCAGAAGCAAGCACACAAATACAACCAATATAAAAGTATAATTTAAGATAGCATTAACTGGGTGAGGTATCACAAATTGTGTATTTAAGACCATATGCCACAAAAAAACTGTCAATAAAGGATTCTCTTGTCTTCATAGCCATCCAAGAATACTGAGAAGCATGCAGCATTATTTCCAAGGGGTTTTTGTCCTGAACTGTTGAAGTTGTTTTGAGTCACCTCCCTTGGTGATGTTGTATCAGTGCAAATTCTGTAAATTGATCAGCTATTTTTGCTGTATGTTGAAAAAAATGCAGCGGATCTTCTGTTTGATTACAATTCACATAATTCGAGAAAGGAAGGTTGGCAAGATTCAAATTTCTTCTCTGATTCTGATGGAGGTAGTGACCTTGGATAGGCTTTGAAGGTTACTCAATTTCTAAGTAATCAGGAATTGCCTAAGTAGAAAATATGGGAGAGGGAACCTTTCAGTATCTCATTCAGAGGGATGCTGGTTAGTAGGACCTCTGATACCTGTAGCTTAAATGATGAGTAGGTTCTTTTTGCAGCTCACCTTGTAGGTATTGACATTGTAAGCACAGCCTGGCACTTAAAACCACCTCTTCCTCCACATCAGAATCAAAGAAGCCTAGGATAATTTAGGCCAGAAGGGGACTTTGACTGAGGCACGGTTCAAAGCAGGCCAATGGCAATATTTGGTCAAGTAGCTCAAGGTGTTTCCCAGAAAGTTGGAGTAGATCCAAGAGTGGATGTGGCAAGGCCTCTCAGATACCCTTTTCTTTCCATGCCTAAGAACTTTTATGGATATGTTTTGTTTCCTTTTTTCTAGTCGTATTTTCCTGTGGTCTTGAGCTGCAGAAATTGGACTTCTGAGTATTACTCTGATTTTTTTTCTTTGGCTGAATTCTAAGTAAAGGTGATGTGACTTGCTTTTCAAATATCATAAAACTCAGACTGTTTTTTATTTCAAGCAGTATTCTTGCATTATGTGCTTCTCACATATTACCCTGTACCTTCTAGATGTTTTTTGCCATTCTTGATTTAAACTAAAATATATTCCCTATTATTTTGGGCTGTTCTCACTAATATTGTTCCTTCAAATTGTAACTATGAGACCCTTCATGTAATGAAACAGAGGCAGTAAATGTATAAGGGGAAAACATTGTATATTAAAAAAATCACACATAAGTGCTACATTATTGCAGTCTATTCTATTAATTGTTGTCTATAGATAGTAACCTGTACATAAGACAGAAATAAGTTCTGAGAGAAATAATGGAGAGCTATATCTAATTGTGAAAGATACAATTCATACACAGGAAAATGAGAAGAATCAATGTGAATGTTCTATTGATGATCCAGGAAGACATTTGTATTTCTTGTTTGGTTTTTTACTGGTTTGTTTCCTTACCAGAAATGTTTTTGGCTAAGGCTGAGCCTTAAAATGGTTTTAAACTGGCATAATCAATAGTTTGTAGATATAGGCTATTTCTGTAACCCTGACACTAGTTATCTTAGAAACTGATTTTCCACTATTTTCGGTAACTCTGTGACATTCAAATTAGAATCAATGGGTCCTGAGTTTTCCATAACATCTGAGGTGGAACAGACAAGAATATTCCTAGGCAGAGGAGATAAACTGGCTTTTGAGAAGATGCTACCCAGACCAATTTGTCTTGTCACAAGAGCAGTGCCTGAATGACTAAAAAAACACTAAGCTTTAAAAATAAGAGATTCAACTATGTTGCCAAAGAAAGCCAGAGACACTCTGAGAGATTAAAGTAAAATGTGACATTTTTCTTCATCTGAATTTGTAACATTTCAGTCATCTAATTTCCACCATGCACAGCACATTAACCACTGAGGAAAATATTATACAGCACAATATTGCATGGTCTGCCTAATGTTCTGAATCCCTCTTATTGGAGAAAACAAGGATTTAGACTACAGCTCATGCAAGTCAATCCAAGGGCATGCTAAGGAATGTGTTGTATTGGTTTAATAACTACATTGATTCTCTCCAAACAGATTATAAAAGTATATGTTCTATTGCCCTGATAAAAACCCCAGCATTTTTGAAAAATAATTTTTTTTATTTTTAGAATCCATGCATAATTAACTGTAAATAATAGAAACAAAAATACCTTTCTTGGAAAATTAAAGAAGGAAGAAAAAGAAATTAAGAGCTTTGATCAGAGTATCAAATTGCCCTGCAGGTATGAAGCCTCTGTTCTAGTCTAACACAAGTAAAACCTAAGTGCAAGATTATGTTGTACAAAAATGAAGTTTATTTACAGTCCTCAGTGATTAAACTGTACTGTGTTGAAATTCTACAAAAGTGACTGATGAGGCAAGTATCTACAATAAAAAAATAAAGGAATTTTACCAACCTAACATTCCTACTGCCTACACTTCCTATCAATAATAGATGATTTAATAAAATACTTTCTAGTGCTCAGATTGCAGTTGTAGAATTCTCTGGATGAGAAGTTTCTGCAACAGTTTTTACCACCTTGACCCTACCTGCCTCTTGACCTCTTTGAAGAGAGGAAATCCGTGCAAAGTTAGATGTTTCTGATGGGTTAGAGCTTCCCTATAAAAAGCAAAATGTGAGTTCATTAATTTTGTGACAGAAATTTCAATATGGTTCCTCTGTCTAGGCTGAAAATTAACATCAGCCATCCTTCAAACACCTGAGTTGCTGCTGAAACTGTGTATTTTAATTCATTACAGATTGCACAGGAGACCTTAAAACTCTTCCTGCTCTCCTTAGCTCACTATTGGTCTCCGTATCAGACACCCCCTAAAACACCTGGTATAATTTGATGAAGTGGAGGAACTTTGTCCTTTTGTCTACATGAAATTGGATTTCCTGTATGAGATATCATATGCCAACAAGATATTTGATGTCTTAGATATTTTTTATATGCAACCCCCCTCCATGGGTAACAGCTTACATTAGACCAAGTTGCTTAAAGCCCTGTCCAACCTGACACTTCCAATGAGAAATCCACAATTCTCTGGACAGTTCCTTGACTTCCTTCTCAAAAATACTACACCCTTAAGCAAAGATTTTAATGGAACTGACAAATGTAAATGAAGAACATAAGCATAGCTATGCCATGTCCTGTGGATCATTCCCTGAAATTGCTTTGGCGAAGAATAACTTTTGATCTGGAAGGAGAAGAGGAGATGTGTGTGCATTCATATTGCATGGGAGTCTTATCAGATCTGTTTTGAGAAATGGGAAAAATGTGACATGTTCATTTTCTCCAAAGAACTAAAATGGGAGAGTTGTCAGTATTTTTGTTAGTCTAGTTTGGTTTGAAATAGAAGAGGAAGGGAGAAAAGGGTTTTGTTCCTTTGTTTTTGAAAGGAAAAGTCAGAACTGAGCACCTCTGGGATAGTGAGGGTTCTGCATACTCATCCTTTGCTTTTCTTGTCCAGCTAATGTTTGCTGCTTTCCATCCAGACACCTTTAGGGATGAAAATCTTCCAAATCAGGTTTATGCAAATGCATTTCATTAGTTTTGGTCAATGGCTCAGATACTTTTATTTTACATTATGTTTCAAAGTAATTATTTTAAAACTTATGGGAAATAACTTCAGATGTTATCAGTGCGTATATTGAAATCAGAAGGATTTTTTAAATTATTATTTTTATTTTTTAATATCCCTCATAGTAGCATTTGACTATTGTGAAAAAATTCAACAGATTTTTTTCAACGCTTATCTACAGGTAGAACCTGATAGCAAGTATTAGACTGTCAGCACATCTCTAAATTTACTTTGATGCAGGCTGGCAGAAGCAATAGGTACAGCAAAACTAATCTTTCCAATAACATATGTCTCCTAGAAAGAGACAGGACTGTATGTATTAAAAATAGCTCGACTGCAGGAAAAAATATATTGACTAGGATTTTCTTATCTGATACACACTTTTATGTACTGGCAGCCTACCTTCTTTCTCTCTTCTCTTCTCCCATGAGGAATAAAAAGAGGCCTGTGCTCCTAGTAGATCTCCTTTTATATTTTATTAATAGTATAAGTACAATATTTTTAAAAGGGAAAGAAATATTTTTTCTTCCCTCTTCTAGTTTTTGGAATCAAAAGCTAGAGCTATACTTAATTTTGAAACAATCACACTTCTTTCCTCCTTACTGTTAGCTAGTATTTACCTCCAGAGTAATATGGTGAATGGATCTGTAGAACAAATATTTGATTACTGCACATTCCTTTTAATAATTTTATTAAATATGTAGTTTAGCTTCCAGTTATTGTCTTATCCAATTATTTTTTCTCATTTCTTAATATGTATAAAGATCTATTTGTGATTATATTTTTAAATAGGAAAATCATTCTTATATATAGAACATGAATTTCCTGGATCAGGTGTTTTATTTTAATATGAAATTAGACTTGACTAAAATGAAATTATAAATAAAAGATTGATTGCAATGTAATTATGGAGACAAGTGAAATTTTGGGTTATTAGGAGGACAAAAATTACTATTTAAGAGTCATCCATTCAATTATATTGTTGAGTTGCAGCGATCTATACCGTAAGCAGGATGTTCTTGTATGAATGTTTCATGTTCAAATACAGATCTTCCGGATTTCCATACCACCCACATCCTGAGCTGTCTGAGTGGAAGGTATCCGTCTCCTTGATAGTACTCCTCATGTACCCGTGTTTCCTCTTAGCTGTTGAAGGTCTGGAACTCACCCATAGAAGGCAGACAGCTGTTTGCCTCCCCCTGCAACTCTGCCCCTTCCAAAGTTCAGCAAGCCTGGTTGTATTCCTTTATTTGTCAAATGGCTCTCGCCTCCTCTAGTTATACCCTCAGCTGAGATTCCCATTTCCATCAAAGCAGAAAACATACTAAGTACTTCAAACTGGCACTTACTCCTTAAAAATTACTTCCAGATTTTGTTTAATTCCATGTGTGCTTTTGCATCTATTATATATGCTGTCAATATTGTTGCTGGTGCAGTTGCTGCTGATTCTGCTTTTTTTTTGCTCTCTGAAGCAATGTAACAAACTTTAGCAATGACAGGCTACTCCAATTCAGTGACCACATTAATTCTACTTCTAAAAATGTCTGTGATGTAGCCACATGTGTGGAGACAAGCAAAGAGAGATAAAGTGACTTGTCATAACATTTGAAGCAGGAAAGAAACAAGCTCCTGTAATATGTTTCTTGCTTTGTGTGGATGGTTTTTAAGCTCAGCTGTCCCTCTTTATCCTTAAGAATTATTCCTGTTTTAACGCAAGTGTCTGTCAGACACAGACACCTTCCGTGGTTTAACTCCTTTGTAAGGTAAAAATTAAGAGAAAAGATTGTTTCTCCCTTCATGGTTTCTCCAAAGTAGATTGCATCTGCAAACTAGAAAACAAACTTGGAGAAAATATTGTCTCAGAGTTCAATAAAAAATGTGCATTTTCCCCCTCTCATCTCTGCACCAGTATGTCAAAAGATTAGATAAAAGTATGGAAGAGCATTATGTATACTTCAGGGTGAGACTAATTGAAAGATGACAATAAAAGCCAACACAGATCTCAGTACCTAGGTCATGAGTATAATTTTCTTAACATCACCTATTTTTTTGTAGCCAGTGGAAGTATCAGTGCAAGAGTTATTCCAGGCTTGCATGTACTTGCAGTGGTCATGGCTGAGAAACTTCCCCTGTAACTGAGGCATCCCCTTCACTGGGATATCAGGAGCAGCGTCAGATGTTCCTGGCATAGGGTGTATAAGCAGTACACACAGTGTGCAATGCTCTGAAACTTCTCACCTGGTTAATGGTAGACCTTGTTAGAGAGCAGACCCTAAAAACCTGAGGTTATCAGAGGAATCAAGTCCACTCAAATGCTTTCCTTCTCTAATTTACTCTTAACTGAGATAGTGCTAAGGTATCTTCCACTGGAAGTGGATGGGGATAACAGGAATTGTCACTCTCTTGTCTGTCTTCATTTAGACATCCTCTGAAACTGCAACAGGCATTTTGTTCACTTCATTTTCATGCTAACCTAGCAGCTGGAGCAGAATAACCTGGCATAGGGACTTGAACTCTGAATGCTTCATAGCCCAGAGCAAACTGAATCCAAATTGCAAGGGAATACCAAGGAGTGTTCTGGTTAAAAGCATTTCTGTCCTATTGCTGAGGCAGGCAAACAAATTTATAGGTCAAGAGTAGAACAAGCAATTTCGATCCTGATTCTCACCTAACTCAGCTGGAAAGAGAACAAGTATCTGTACTTCTTTTAGAAGGGTTTGTTTTTGTGTGTAGATGTTTAGTTAACGTCAATGGTAGTGTAATGCAGAGTTTACCAGAAAGCTGAGTCCAAAGCCTCAAGTTTGCCCTTCTGTTAGCTGAGTACAAAAAATCCCCTCAAGAGCACACAGCCCTGCCTTGCCCTTGTGTGCCCCTTTGCTAACTCATCTTTGACAGCAGGGAGCAGCCACCATCAGGGCCCCACCAGCAGCTGACCTCTAGCATGATGGAGATACAAGGAGCTGATCCTGGACATGCTGGCCAATATTCATGAGAGGGTTTCAAATTGAAACTGGGCTCTGGCAATGATCAACACATGGTTGACTTTCATGATTGTTCTAAAATCACCTGGTAATTTTTGAGGCTTATGTGACCTACCCTCAGTAACATCCTGACTTAAATCTGAGCCCTCAAGCTACAGAACCTGAGTAGTCACTGGCCATCACTGTGTCTCAGCTGTGGGACCATCAGGCTGGTTTAATGCAGAATTGCTGTGATACAGTGATCATCATCAGCCTGCTGCGTTTTGCCACATAAGAACCTGTTCCAATGATATTTTCAGTCCTGGCAGCTGTGCAATACTGAGTGCAAAGCTCTGAGAGATGCCCCAGGTCAATGTTGAGGGACATGGGGAAGCATCAGCAGCTGGCCAACTGTCCTGGTTTCAGCTGGGATGGAGTTAATTTCTTCTCAGTAGCTGTTTGATGCTGTGTTTTGGATTCAGAATGAGAATAGTGTTGATGACACACTGATATTTTGGTTTTTTGATAAGTAGTGTTTATCCTAGGTCAAGGACATTTTTTTTTCCTTGTCCCATTATTTACCAGTGAGGAGATACACGAAAGAGACTGGGAGCATAGCTGGGATAGGTGACCCAAACTGACCAAAGGGATATTCCACACTTGAGAATCTCATGCCCAGTATATTAACTGAGGAGTATTGCCTGGAAGGATGGTCAGTCTGGGTTCTGGAAGGGGGGTCTCATATTGGTCAGTGGGTGGTGAGATACTGTATTGTGCATCACTTGGATTTTTCCCTTTATATTATCATTATTATAATTATTATGAGCCATTATTATTTCATTTTCAATCATTAAACTGTTCTTATCTCAAAATGTAGGTTTTACTTTGGTTCCCATCCCCATTCCACCAGGATGGGGGGGAAGGAATAAAGGGCAATGGAGCAAGTGGTTGCATGGTGTTTCATCTCCAGCTGGGCATAAAACCATGACACCAGTGATAATTCAGTTTTCCTCAATTCTGTGCTGAAGATGCCAGAACTTACTAAATCACTCACTAAATCATAATCAGAAATCATGTCCCAGATTCATTGGAGAAGGAATACAGTCAGCTGAAGAGTACAGGGTGGATCATTGTGTTTGCAACTAATGTGTGTTTTATAAAATATGAGGACTAGACGATCAGGAGGAGTTTTTCCATACAATTTGTCTTAGGAATGCTGTTTGGTGGTGTACAGTACATAAAATTTTGTATAGATAAGTCCCTTATCTTCTGAACACTTTTTTTAGGATTTTAGGATAAAGTTCGATGATTGTGCCAAAAACTACCTCAGCACTGTTCATTTAGAGTTTGCAATGAAGCAGAATTCAGTGATCTGAACACCAGTGCTGGATAGGCAAGTTACTTAGCTTGGATCTTTTTACTTGCCTCTCTGAGAGAATTGTGGAATGAGCCTCCCAAATTCAGTGAATATCTAGATTTTATAAACTAATGTTTGCAACTGAATTTGTAAAATTTTGTCTGTTTTGAATATATTTTCTGTTAATTAATTTATGTAAAAGAATACAGATTTGATAGCATGAAAATACTTTTAAGTGAAAAGGAATTTTCCCTTCAACTAGATGAAAAAAATATTTATTTTGGTAGAGAGACTATATATTTCATTGCTTTGTTATTTTCTCTGTTAAAGTACTACCTTCTATATATAGGTGGTAACCACTGTATTTGGCAATCCAGCAGAGATATAATGTCACCTTCCTCACTCAGTTGTTCCTCATAAACCTGTGGCAGTAAAACTGTATAAGGCATTGAGGCATGTTTAGAAAATCATGTAAGGGAGTAAGGAAAATTCCTTTATATTCGAGTGTCTGGTTTTTTTTCAAATCAGTTATTGTGATACTCAAGCATTCTAATCTCATACATTCCCAGTAAGTAAGTTGTTTCCTTAGAAGGCAAATACTAGTGTTTGGACAAAGCCCTTCTGACCTCATTCCTTAGGCTGCTCTGAAAAACCCAGTTCTCCTTCTCCTCTCTCCCTCCTCTCCCTTCAGGAGGCTTTAGAG
Organism: Ammospiza nelsoni; assembly: GCF_027579445.1. Classification (NCBI taxonomy): domain Eukaryota; kingdom Metazoa; phylum Chordata; class Aves; order Passeriformes; family Passerellidae; genus Ammospiza; species Ammospiza nelsoni. The sequence goes on along the minus strand of NC_080636.1, from coordinate 34,214,174 downwards.
CATGTAAAAGGAACACTTTTATGGATGTTTTTTGGCTCAATTGATGCAGCAATATATTATTAGCTTAGTGGTAACTCTCTCAAAATTTTATGAGGCTTCACAGAGTAGTTGAAATGAACATAAGTTTTATGTTCCATACCTAACAGATCATGCAAGTTTCTGTCATTATCAGTTGGGATATGCTTGATCAAGTTCTGACACTTGACAAACGATGAGGTGTTTCTTCTTCACTGTGATGCATCTGAAAGTCAATAGATTATTAAGGGGACTGGTTCCCATTTTAAAAATAATGAGTGATTATTGTTACCAAAGCTAGATATATTTAAATCGCAGAAAACAAAAATTGTAGAAATTCAGAAAGATATTCAAAACCAAGTCACCTGATGCAAGAAAACATCTTAAGCGCATTTGGTTCTCACATCTGGCAGATATTGTGCCTTCAAAGGTAAGTTTTGCATCTTCCTACCCATTTTGACTAACATTTTAAAACCTGAAGGCGCTAAAGCATGTTTTCAATAAACATACTCATCAAATTTCCTTTGATTTTATTTTTCTTAGAACTTCTATCCTCAAAAGAGGCAGAGTGGTATTACTGGATCAGAGGAGGAACCTTGAACCTAGTGAGTTTAGACTAGATTTTTCCAGAGGGAAATTTATGCAAATAAAATAGGTCACGGTGTAATTATTTTGTTTATCACAGATCAGTGTGTTTATTTTTACTTCATGAAAATGTTTTTGATTTTTTGATACCTTATATTGGCATTGTTTTTTGGGGTGATAGCTAGCTAGGGAGCGAGCTAATCCAGCCCAAGCCAGGTGAGTTGAAAGCTTTAGCAAAATGCACTTCTGTACATCCATCCTGCTTTGAGGGATTCTGACAGGACAGAATGGTTTATTTATTTCGTCTTTTCTAGAAGATGAAATAGTTTTCTTTTTTAATAGAAATCAGGAAAGGGACACATAGGGAATATTAGGTCATAAGCCACTATTTGCATACTAAGATCTTAATTATAGGTAAGTGCAAATTTCAAAAGGGATGCTAATTTCAATTATATGCTCCACTTGGTCCACTTAAGACCCCATTACTTTGTTCACTCAGTTATCCCCATCGTGAGGATAAAATTAGGTTGTCCTGTGTTGAAGAAGCAAGTGTACTGCCCTAGTTTTCTGTGAGGCAATGGGGGAGACTCAGCATCTTTTATCATGGAGACTGTGACAGTGGCAGCACTTCGTTCTGTGTTGAAAGTGGAAATGCCCAACATGAAACATGAAACACTGCTCTGTGATCTCACACCCTTTTCATGCTGAAGCACTGGTTTCCGCTAGGTGAGTGTACACTAAGGTGTGACTTGCTCACAGTACTAGAAGTGTACAAGACAGAATTTATTTACTGAGACCAAATTTTTCCTGATTGCCTATTTTTATATGCCTATGGTTAGTAAAATGCAGTTTAAAAAAACCTCCCTCTTTTTAATTTCCCTGGGGTTTAAATGCATAATAATGTAATATGAATTAATATATTTAGATTAGGTTGATTGAAGGTAGAATTATTATATTTTTTTTAGTCTAGAGCTGGGTTTATACTAAACTTCAGCATAAATGACCTTCCCAAATGTATTCAATATGTGAAGGACTGAAAACAAAATTAATTTTGTCTTCATTATCTGACTACTTGCATGTCAGTGGCAAACATACCTAAGGCAAGTTTATTGTGAAAAAGGAAACCTTTATGCCCTTCAGACAAGGTACCCTCCACCACATGCATTTCCATGAAGCAAAACATCCCATGAGGCTTAGGAAACAGCCAAGGTAATAATCTTAGTTATCCTGACCAATACACTATTTCTGAATAAAATAGGAGCAAGTAGATGAGATCTTTGAGTGAATAATACGACCTCCTTTTATTTGCCTACATAAGGAATTGGCAAGACATATTTAACTGGGTGAAGTACATGGCAATAATCCAGTAAGCCCAATGTAAGAAATTTTTTTTTGAGATTATATATTTCCTGAGCATTTTAATCAAGCCTGCAAAATAAAACAATCCTAAGAATTCATTCATAACTTGGTGTTATTTTTCCTTGCTAATATTTTAACAAATAAAATTATGGTGTAATGAATTATGACTTTAAGAGGATCGTATTTACAATTTTACACATAAAGGATAATTTCATCTCCCCGATAAGCAGTTAAATAGATAGCTTTCTTATTAATAGCACAGTGATACAATCAAATGATGGGTAATTTCTATTACCCTTACAAATAGATAAGTATATAGATGTGAAAGAAGCATTGATGTGGAAAATGTTAAAATAACAAATCTTATTAGACGAAAGAATTTAGAAATAACTTGTCAAGAGGGCAATGACCTCAATTAAATTTTATGTGCAATTATAATTGGCATTTTTAATAAAGGAATGCCATTGCAAATTGCATATTTGATATAAGATTACAGGGCATCTTAATTCCTCTCAGTTGCATTTATATTAAATAAAAATCTTTGAGATAATCAAGGAAGATTTATCATTTAGAGTTTTGATAATCTGCTCAGTTAATAGGTTTCAAATAGTTTCAATAGAAATAAGAAGTGGGAATGTTATTTGCTAGTGATCTTTTTCTTTTTACCTAAAAGATGCTGTTATTCAACAGCTTTTGTTGACGTGGTAGGTATTACTAATGTAGTCAAGGTTGCAGCATCTTCAAGATGTAGTCAAATAGAATCTTTTATTATTAATATGTCTAATTTGAGTTAAGAAAATTCACTGTGTGCAGAACTATATATATCATTTCCAGAGAAAGTTCTCAAAATGACCCAGTTTTCATCTTTTGTGGACATAGCTATAAGGAAAGCACAATGCCTTACATTATCATTCTGGTCATGTGCTGGTTTCTAACTCCCAAACTAACACCAAAATAGTAACTTCAAAGTAGCTGTGCAAATATAGTTAATGATGTGTGTTGGTTAGGAGGAGGGGCTGCCTGTGGAGTCTTCCCTCCAAAACACTACTCAGTAAAGGCTTGTTACTGATTTATATTGTCAAGTAGTTTTGTTAATATTCAACTTAGATAGACTTAATAATACTGGAATTGTGCAGGTGTTGAATCTGGGAGAATATTACAAAGAGGAGAGTCATCTTAAACATTCCCTCAATGTTTCTTGTTTCTCCTTTGCTTACATAAAATGGTAGGAGAAGAGTTGCAGTTGTAAATGTAATAGTTAGAAGGAATGAGTTTAATTGGTGCAAGACATAGCAACTAATAAGAAGTATTGGCTTGGGGATGACATAGAAAAAATAAGCTATAATAGTTGTTAGAAAGTACTTAATAGAAATTCTAAGCAAAAATAAATGGTGTCTGTAGCATTTGCAAATAAGCAGCTGGTACCATTCACAGTCTACCCCAATTACCTTCTGTTAATCTGGCACATCTTTAAAATGAAACACTGTGCATAATTTTTCATGGTTCAAATACTGCAGACTTTTCTTCAGGCACACCAAGAAAAGCCACTATCACAAGTGACCTGTGTAATTGAATGTGAGTTATTTTAGAAACAGACTTCCACAGAGGGAAGGAGAGCTGTGGCCATGGGGAATCCTCAGCATTTACTTTTTAAATTCTGAGTTGATACATGAATGTAAAAAGAGATAAACTGATATTGCTGAAAAAGAAATGGCTATTCTTCAATGAAAAGTGTATCATTTGCATACTGTGATATGTATGTAGAGATGTTTGTAGATACGCTTGGGATTTACTGTAACCCAAGGACTAGATGCTGATGTAGTTTTGAAGATGAAATGTTTTATGGATGAAGAGCAGAATACTGCTCCATCAAAGCACATTTCAACAGAAAACTCTAGGGAAGGGCTGCAGTAATAACTTCACAGATTAGGTGAAATTTGGACAGTTAAGACCAAAAGCAACGCATAAATCCTGTGTCTCATCTAACTTTGGAGTAGCCTAAATTGATGTTATATCCACATTTTGGACTGCAGTTTTGAATTCACCTAAACTGAAGATCCTTTCAATCCTTAAGGTTAATGCTTAGTTCTCATACAACACACTTGGCGTCCAGTATGACATTGAGAGTTACTTGGCTCTAGAGTGACCTTCTAAATGAGATAAAGTCATGACAGCCAGTTCTAACAAGGATAAAACTTATATCAGCTGATCTCGCAGCTGAGTATTCAGTTGGTGTACCTTTTTTCATAAATAGTAATTATGTTAAATTCCTTTACAGAAAGAAGTAATCACATTTCTCAATGTATTAGGTTGTGTTTGCAATCCAGTGATCTAAACTGATCACCACAGCTCACTGGAAATGTATTGTTACCATATTACAAGGACAGTTTTGTTGCTTATTTTCAAAATTGTCTCTAAGAGTCCATTTTGAAGTTTTCATGTATTAAATATAACATTTGAAACTAAATATACACTTTTTGCAGACCACATTTTTGACACGTGTTTTTTTTTGCTGCATAAACTTCGCTGAACAGACAACTGAAACAAGCAATCTGTAGAAATCTGTGTTTCTGGAGACAAGGGGTGCATGAAGTTGCAGAAAACTTATATTAGTAAGAGACTTTGAAAGCTGTTCTGTTGCTCAGGGAAACTTTTCTCTGAGCAACAGAAAACACTCTGTTTTGTGCAAACACAGAACACTAAACTACTGAGCAGTACCCTGTAAGCTAATATATTTTGCTGTTAATTCAAAAGTATACTTCATATTATCATCATTTTTTTCAAATTTAAAATACCTTACTGAAATATTTACTGAATTATTAATTTTTAAAATTATTTTTATCCAGTACATAACTAGAGAGATGATCACCAAAAAGATATGTACTTTATCCATGTCATTCAATGCTTGTCTACTTGATTTATTGTATTATAGTATTCATTATTGCATAACAAGGGAAATAGTGGCAATATTCTAAGTTACCTTTGGAAAATTAGTTCCTCTCCTATATCAACCCTGTTTTAGCTTAGTGCATTACTATTATGTTTTTAAAATATTTTAAATCTTTTTTGGAATATGAAGGCTCTCATAAAAGCTATCTTACAGTCTCATGACATACCTGTGATGATGGACTCATGATCAAGTTCCCACATTGGAAGAACCAAGGATGGAACCTTTTGGAAGGTACCATTATTTGCTGTCACTACAGTCTGTGTTTGTGGGGTGTTTTTCAATGAAGCCACCACTCTCTGCTAGTCCAGTAAGACTTGTCTGATGTTTTTAGTGCTTAAAGCAATACGTGCTGCTGTGACAATTTTGGCTGCCCAACAAAATCCTGACAGATGTTACTATAACTGGGAACTTGTTAGAAGATATTTTAGAGTCATGTCAATGCCAAAAAAAGCATTTCAAGCTGAGAAAAGACCAAAAATCAGAGGATGGAATTGTAAATCAAGGAATCTCTTATTATCTCTGTTGATCACCAGATTTCGGTTACAATGTAAAAAATTGCTGGAGGAGGTAAAGTCTTTTTATGCAAGAACAGTAGCATACTTGCCCCTCTGTTTGCATGAAATTAATCTGATTTACAAGTGGCCGAAGTATAGGAGCATTGGGTAGGTACTGTGTTTTATCTCTTAGAACAACACTGTATCCTTCTAAAAGAAATATAATTATTTCATAATAAATAAACTTTTCTTTCCCACACAGATAAAAAGCCCTAATCTCTTGGCCTCTTCTAGAGTATCTGCAGTAGAACTGAAGTAACTTGTAAACTATTTATTATTTCATGACACTGGAGTGTGGATTTTAATTTAATTTAATTTAAAAATACTTGTTCAACCAAAAGAGTGCATGATGCTGCCATACCTGGGATTTATTTGCAATACCACCTCAGTTAAATACCTTAAGAAAGAATGGTCGCCATGATACGCTTATTCTCCTAAAACATAATAAGGCAGCCCCAACCTGGGAGTCTAAACAGAAGCCTTTGAGATAGTGTGCTAGAAGTCAAGTCACCAACAAATATGCAATGCCACGACATTGATGTGCTCCATGGAGAGTTTGGCTGAAATCTATGGATTCTTTACAGTATTCAGTCCTATTTCAGGTTTTTCTTTTTCTGTTCTTTCCAGTAACATGCTTAAAAGTTATACTTGGGACTTTCTTATTTAATTGTTCCTTTTTTTTTTGCTTTGCACAGAAACCATGCTAGCAGGATATACCCATTATCTAGACAGGACTAACAAACCTGTAGGATAAGCATCAATACACTCAGCAACTCCCAATGTGAGACTTATGGCTGCCTTTCTTACCATCTGTGGCTGTTTTCTGTGGTCTTTGACCAAGTTCTTCTGCTTAACTAAGTAATTTTCTCAGGTGAGGCTATGCAGCTAGGCTCTATGAAAAGGACTTTGTATCAGAAAGTGGAACCTCTTGGAAGAGAGTTGGCATTAAACTTGTGAATGACCAGTAGTTTGGAGGGAATACAAATGGAAATGCTGCTGAAAGTAAGAAACAGAATAATATCTGACAATGAATTTAATGAAGTCATTATGTGAGCTCCACCCAATGCTCAGGTGTAATTGAGTGCACAACAAAAAAAATATTTATAAGTCCCTTTGGATTTTGCTAACAAAAATATGGAGAGGATAGGGACCATATAAGGAACTTCAGGTACTTAATTCTGTAAAAGTAAATAATAATTTTAACTACATAGGAGAGTAAGAAAGAGAAACGCTTTCTCTTGCGCTGCTTGAGAATTTATAAAAAAGGAACACGAAATGTTCACCATGGGGAAAAATCACAAGCTCCACCTTTTATTGTTATATCTTATGGTGTTTAGAAGAAACCCATCTTAGATTTATACTAAGTCAAGGAAAACCACTAATAGGGTTTTTTCTTACTGGGATTTTGCTTTATCTTTTAGAAAATACTACTGAGTATTTTTAAAAAAATATCTTTTTTTTTATTACTTTGCTTTTTATAATCTTGACCAGTATATATTTTATTTGTTCATTCATCACAGTGAAATGCTATCTTCATGAATTAGCTCTGGTGTCAATGATCACTTCTTTTATAGGTGAGAAGCAATTGGTAATTTATCCTCTAAAAATCTGGATCATTGTCAGTGCTTTTCAGAATATATTCCAGCACGTATAGACTCCATAGATAATGGATTCATTTTCTTTGCAAATCAAAAAAGGGTTTATTTTTAGAGATATTCTAAATTTATAAAAGCAAAGTAGTCTTTGCTACTTTATATAAAAAAATAATATGTTTATGAACAAACCTGTTATTATATCTGGTTTTTGGTAAAAGTTTTATAATTTGATTATATTTATGTGAAAAAGACATATCAGATATCATACTGAAATTGTGGTGAAAGTAATCTCAGGTTTAGATAGGGCAGAGATAAATTAAACAGCATTATGATACATAGCTATGAAAAAGTAATTCAGAATATTGCTGTTTATATTCCAATTAAATATTAAAGGTTCACATTAAGTTCAGCTAGATGTTGTCCAATCAGAGAGTACTCAAGTGTCAATAAAGAAATTCTCAGTCAAAACAGAATAGAAAGTGTGGGAGTGAAATGATTATTTAAATTTCTTCTCATATAATTATGTCTACGATTATTTCAGGCATGAGGAAAGCTCAAGCATTATATTAACATTGGTAATTTCTCACTTTGTGTCTGAACATATCCTTGGCTGCACTTTAACAACTCCTCTGTTTTGTCTTCATCTCGTAAACTTGGTCTGAGATCTTCTGATTTGTGATTCTTAAAAAAACTGATGTTAGTGCACCACTCAGGATAGAAGGCAGATATTCATCTATACCTGTATCACCTGGCTTCAAAGTCTGGCTTGGCTCTCATTGATCTACTGACAGATTCCTCCTGTCAAATCAGTGTCTATAAATATGGTAAAAGAATTGATGGTGGAAGTTTCCATACTCTTAGTACTGTGTTCCAGTTCTTCAAGGATCACTCAAAAGAATATTCTAGTGGTTTAGCTTTCATCCTTATTCTGCCCTGTTTATTCACTAAGTCCTGCTCGTAAGTAAGAGCTTTGCTTTTGCTTGTTTCTTGCCTTTAGGAGCCAAAACTGTGATCATTGTCTCCTTTTGCTTAATTTTCTGACCAACTATTAGAAAATTTAGTTCTTTGGCAGGATGGGCTAGCATTGATGGCTTCTATCCCTGGCAGTGAAGGGCAGTACTGAACAATCCTTCATACTGAATTAATCTTATGCTGTTCATGTCTTGCTTCACATTAAATGTGCAAAGAAATAGCACATTTTTAGGTTTTCAATCTGTGACATTTTATATATTGTGTCTAATTTAAAATATCTAAGTATATAAATAGACAACCCCCTCCACAAACAAGTACAACCAGGAGTTAAAATGTGAAAAATAAAGTTTCCTTTTGGAAGAATGAGGTTGTAGGCCCTTTTTCAGTGTCTGTGGATAAATTACTTTTTTATTCTGCTCAATTGATTCTGGAACTGTTGCAGAGATACCAAGAAAATGATCATATTCATGGAGTTACACATACTAGAGCAAAGTTGAGATTTCCTCACATGCCTCCTTTCCCTAAAAGAAAAAAGCAAACCTGAACAATTTTTCTTTGTTTGTAATAGGAGCAATGCTTAGCAAAGTTTTCATAAGTTAATTGGCAGAAGATGCTGACTTATACAGAAACACACGTGTGTATATATATTTCTTTTTAAACATTGTCATAAACCTATAGACTTGAATGAAACTGCTGACATAAATCCATGTTCAATACTTTGATGAATGAGGAACATAGTAGTGTTTTTTATTTATGCTGTGCTGGAAAGCCAAGATTAAATTTAGAAAAGACAGAAGATAAAAGAGTTTGAAAATAAAAAATACTGTTCTTCAGTATCTATAGAAGCATGAAATAATATAGTACGTGGGTTATTGCTATTGTATTTTCTCCAACTATTACATAACACATTTTAATTTATCTGAATGCAAGCTGATGTCTGCTTACTTACTGAGTGAAGTATTTAAACAGAAGCAACATTAGGAAATCTAAAGTCTAAATTACTTCAAGATACCAAACAGCTCCACGGTATCAACAAGCACATCAACAGTACAGGGTTGGGGCAGAGTGGCTGGAAAGCTGCCCAGTAGAATAGAGCCTGGGGGTGCTGGTTGAATGTGGCTGAACAAGAGCCAGCTGTGCCCAGGTGGCCAAGAAGGCAATGGCATCCTGGCCTGGATCAGCAATGGTGTGGCCAGTGGGACCAGGACAGGGATTGTCCCTCTGTGCTCGGCACTGGTGGGGCCACACCTCGAGGGCTGTGTCCAGTTCCAGTCCCCTCACTGCAAGAAGGACATGGAGAGGCTGGAGGGTGTCCAGAGAAGGGCAGTGGACACCCTCCACCCTCTACAACTACCTGAAAGAAGGCTATAGCCAGGTGAGAGCTGGCCTCTTCTTCCAGGTAACAAGTGATAGAACAAGAGGAAATGGCCTCAAGTTGCACCAGGGAAAATTTAGGCTGGGTATTATAGAAATTATGCACTTGTTCACTGAAAGAGTTGACAAGCATTGAAGTAGTCTTCCCAGGGTAAGTTCCACCACCCTTGAAAATGTTCAAAAAACATGTAGACACTTTGCTTAGGGACATTATGTAGTGTTGGAATTGGTAGTGCTATGTTAACAGTTGGACTCAATGATCTTAGAGATTTCTTCCAACCATGGTGATTCTATGATTCTTTTTCAAATATCATTGCTGTGTTTGACTGTGGCATCTTCAAGATGCTCTGGTAAAAATTAGTATGTTCACAAGTGTTAGGAAATAGCTTCAAACTTGAAGTCCAATTAAAGCTTTTCATATACTCTTGTGCTGAGTAAAAGACACTCTCAATAAACAACCTCCCCAAATTATTCATAAGAGGTAGTGAATTTGGACATGATCGTATTTAGATCATCTTTATTATGGGATTTTTGCAATATGGTCTGCATGTTGCTTTACAGAAGCCTACATTTCAGAGCCTGATTTTCCTATGAATCATTTTTTTTGGATACTTGTTTTAAGCTAGATGAGCAAATCCCATCTTTTCCGCCCCTATAATGATTTTCTGTATGTTAGTGCTATAGGCAGGCATTTATACATATTGTAGCAACTCTCAAAATAAGTGTTTCCCCTTTGGATATCCTAAAAGATCCATGAATTTCAAAATATGAATCATAAAGTGTATATATACACACACACAGATGCATGAAATTGCACTTGCATGTTTTTCATACCTGAATTCTGTGACATTTACCCATTGTTTTGTTTTTTGTTCTTCCATAAAACCACTGAAATGAGAGACATGTGAAATACAGTTTTAAAATGTAAAAGAATAATGCTTTCAACTATATATGAATTTAGACCTGGAGTCCCATCAGTAAATTGCAATAAAATGAGATTATGCACACATCTGTATACACAGAATTTATTTGAAACGATTTCTAGATGAGGAAAAGCAGCTAAATCTTGTCAATCCAGTCTTCAACAAAACATTTTTTTGTAGTTATGCCTCACTGAACACAATGAAAGTGTTTGCTGATAGAATATTAGTAAACATGCAAGTTAAAGCAATTTACTATGGCTAACATTTTGAGCTAAAGAAAGGGCGAGAGCACACTCTGGACTTTTATCTTGCAATGAAGAGGAGTTAAGCAGCAGACTACCCAGACTTGATGGTTGATTAATATTTTCATGGAGGATGATTAAAAAGGTAGAAGCAAGCTTGTAATATTTTATAATAGCACAAATTTCAAGATCTTCCTTGATAAGGAGCAGAAGTAAAATGTTATACAGGGAGAAAAGAATAACTTGAAGAGTTGGACTAATGTATGTGAGAAAACAGTTAGTAGTTAGAGTGTACCCTCATCTATATAGGGACATAAAGGAAAAATTTCTACAATGAAACAGGTTTTCAACATTGACAAATAAATAAAGAAATGAAAAATGTGGATGTTAAACATAGTCAGAACATCATGCCATTTTTAGTTATGAAAAAGTAACAGCAGACAAAATACTTGTAGGACAAATAACCAAATGACCAAGCATTTTTTATCCCACTGTCTTGAGTATAAATGTCGGTTTTAACAGTTGTGAAAGTCTGAACCAGTTTTCAAGAAGAGGACGTGAAAATATAAAAGTCTTTTTACACCTGTGGTACAATTTGGTCTCAGGGTTGTCTGAGAAGATGCCTTCTGTCTTTTTTCTTTTCCCTCCTCTTGTTCAACAGCAACCCCATGATACAAATATATTTCCTTTCTCAGCTGCAGTTAGAGGAGTGCTATCAGTGTCTGACACCTTCCTCCCTGGTTCTCAGTCAGACACTGACTAAAAGTCATTCCCAGTCAGCATGTCAAGAACATTCTGACAAAGCCTCGAGTAAGTGAGAGTTACAGGGAAGCTGGGAGACAAGTTTACAATTGCAGCAAGCAGATCTTGTGGATATTTGGTACAAGTTTCAACTGAACTGGAAATGGTGCTGGAAGCAATGAGGAGGCCTGTGAGGGGGTGGGCACAGCTTTCAGGTAGTGACAACTGGGATGGAAAGAGAAGGTGTTGATGTACACAGGAAGGAAAGAGGGCTCATGGGCTCAAACAGAGCATTGCAGGCATGCTGCTGCCAGACCGGAGCTGTGGGATGCTGTGCAAACTAGGCCAGTGAGAACCCAGGGATGTCAGGCAGACACTTTTTTTTTGGGATTTTTTTTTGGTTGTTTTCTCTTTTTTTGGTTTTTTTTTTTTGGTTTTTTTTTTTGTATGAGTACAAAAATAATAACCACGTTATGATGCCAGCTTCAGTTACATTTTCAGCCTTCTTGTTACATTTTCAAACTATCAATTCCATGCTTTTTTTTGCATGGGGGCACTTTTCTATAAATATCCACACTGTATTTACTTGACAATAATTAGGCTGCTGATGTAACATAATGTATATTAATAGCTTGGGGTTTTTTTTACTTTTTCCTCAGATTTCCATTCTTCCTTTGCACTTTTACTTGCCTTGTCATATGCTTTGAAGACAGAATTTTTTGCTCTCTGTTGGTCTAGTGCTTTCAAAAGTAGGGTTTTGATCTATGACTTCAAAACTAAAGTGGGTAGAAAGCACTCAAAACCATGCAGGCTTGTGTGTTTTGAAAGTTCTGAATTTAGTCTTCAGTTTAATACTTCCTTATCTTTGCTACAAAATATTTCCTACTGCAAAATGTAAATTGAATGTTCTTTCATAACTTCCAGTTTTCTAGAAAAAGACTGGTCATTATATGTTGGGCAGAGGGCAAAAAAACCCTAAAATTTTTGTAATTTCTCCCTTTTCCCATTTTTCTTACTTTTTCTTAACTATTTACTTTTTTTTTCAGTAGGAATCACAATATGTACCATTTGCTTTATTACAAGCAAGACTACATTCTGTATCTTTCAGTTTCAGCATTTGCAGATTTTTTAAAGACTTCTTCATTTTCTAAAACTAATCTTATTTTAATGATTTAAGTCACATGTAGCAGCAAAATCTTCATATTTAAAAATTCATAGTGATGCTGTAAATCTTGGAATCAATAGCTTTCAATAATATTGTACTCTTCTGTATGTCTGGTCTCTGATGAATACATAATGTGTTTAGTCTCTTCATGTCAAAATATCATTATATAATATCTCTTATATAATTTCCCCTGAAAGTGCCCCAACAGAACTTAATTTTATTTACTCTTGACAGAATGTGCAACGCCTTATTTTTTGTTCATTTCTTAAGATGTAAACTCTTAGAATAGAATTGAATCCTTTGCAAAGGACTGCACTTAGACAATGCAAAGGCATGTGCCTCATCTAAGATTTGAAACAAATGATTTAAATAGGTTTTTAGAGGAGTCATAATTACTATAGAAGCTTTCTGCACATAAATTAGTATGATTTAGCTGCATATATTTACTTAGAATGTAATTACTTGGCAATCTATTACTGCTCAGCTTTGCTGAGTCTATTTTTAGAATCAAATCATTGTGTGTGCTTTTCCTCTCACCACATGGATCCTGTGCTGCCACTCCTATGCTACTGAACTACAAAAGACAGCACAGTTATACAAGGCATCTGAAGGAAGATAAATTGGCCACAAGACACGCTTTACAATAACTGAAGTGTTTTTGCACATAAATAGTGTTTTAGGAAATGCCAAGCAAGTATGTTGTGATAGATGAAAGACATAGCACTGGATTAAATGGTGTGTCCAAGAGAAGCTTCCTCAGAAATCAGCATGCCAGAATGATGGAGCAGGAAGAGCCTTATATTGGCTGTCTTGGCTATGAGATGGGCCATCCCTGTCTTCACCTCAGGCTTTTTTTTTTTTTTTTAATACTTGTGGAATAACCTATTCATATTCCTAAGTCCTAAAATGAGCATCACTTTCTAAATTTTTCATCTTTAATTTGAGCTAATGAGATTTTCAAAATATGTCATGTTTTCATCTTCACTGCCCTTTTCTTAAGCTATGGAAAGTTTCAGTTTGCTTTTGTGTGGCAGCTGGTATATTACCTCACAAGAACAAAATTTTCCTTTCTATAAACACTTGAATTTGTTGTGTGATCAGTTTAGATTCTCCTCAGCTGAGGACACCTTAGGTATCAACATTCCTATTCCTCCCTGTATCACATATGAAATTTTTACCACAGTCCTGTCTGCTCTCTGATTTTTCTTCCTTCCCATAGATTTTTTGATTATCCAGTTTCAATCCTCCCATATTATCTCAACAATTCTATGTTTTTCTCTTTTTTCTTTTCTTTTTCCTAACAACTATTTGGGAAATTACATTTTCTTCTTTTTCTTTTTCCAGTTTCAGAAACTATATGAAATAACACATTAACTTCAGAAATTTAACAAAAGGGAAACCCTACGTCTTGTGTAATTCCTTCATTCTGCTGTAAACAAGACATAAATTATTACTTGTTAAAGCTTTGGTTTTTATTTGGGCAGGTACCTAAATATGACTAGCTAAAGCATGGATGTCTAATTTTACTGCAATACACTATTTGGGATGTGCCCCAAACGATTTCTTAGCATTTACCTTGAGAAGTTAAAGTCCAAATATCTGAAAGTTACTGATAACCTCTAGCCAAATGAATAAATCTATGTCTGTGAGTTTTCTCTGCATATGAATTGCTGAAGGAGAGCACAGAAATTCCAATTGCTGTCTGTATAAATGAATAAAGTCAGTGAGTGAAATATTCACAGTCCAGTAGGATATCCTGGAAAAGTCTTCATTAACTAATACTTTTCTCCAGTAGAATAACTTAAACTCTGCTTTTAGTCTAGCATAATCAAAATGGATTCTGGTAGTTCCTGACTAGGCACATACCCAAGCCCATTTATTTTTCAGTACTTCAAAAATGTAATACAAGAAAAATATTACAATATGTGTATAAAGTGACTATACACACCTCTGAGATGAAAATGACATTCAGTGCTACATTTTGATGTCATGTGAGCTTTGACATAGGAAGTTTTAGGGTGGGTGCACAAAAAATAACACTTTGGAGATAAGGGTAGAACAGTTAAAAATTGTGAATTCTAACTCCCTTGGTCTCCCATAGTGATATTTTTCTTTTTAATAGATGCTGATTTGGACTGCTAAATTAATGTGTATGAGTTTTAGTCAATTTTCTATTGGCACAGAGACTTTGATTTTTTTAACCTTTTCCTCCTCTTTGTCAAGGTGTTGATGTGTGACAATGTTCTCTTGATTAGAATGATGACTGAGAGTACTTCAGCAAGAAACAGTGCTTTATGGGAATGAAGAAATAATAATATATGTATGCATCTTATAAAAGATGGGTAGGAGCAGGAGGGAGGCTTATTTTCTAAAGCTATGAAAGGGTTTGTGTTTTGGTTTTTAATGATGTCTGATCGCTGGAAAAATAAAGCGTTGGCCATTCCAGAGCCAATGGTGGCTTCTGTCTGGTAAAGCTGTGCCTTCCACTTTCTTTTTGGTCGTGAATAATATGCATGTGTGGAATATGCTATAGCCTAGCATTATGTCCTGAGGGCCCAAATGCACTGTAAGATTAGAAAAGCCATTCAATGGGCATTTTTATCAGTGTAGTCAGCTTAGAAGACTCTAAAAGGAGTCATCATTGTTTGGTTTTAATTTGCTTGGTCCTTTGTTTTTCTTCCTTGTCACTATTCATAAGCCTCTGGGAGGAGTTCCCTGGCTGCCTGCTGGCTCTGAAACTCCTGTAATAAGAGCTCAGGGAATTCCTCAGCACTCACACAGTGAGCACACAGTGAACTGCTCCGTGCTGCTGCCTGCTTATGGGCTGGAGCTGCTCACAGTGCTGTCTGCCTGGCGCCCCTGGAACCAGGAATAGCTGTCAGACTCTGGCGGTAGGGGAGGCTGCTTTACATTTGGCCAAATGACAACAACTGCCTTTTGAGGTTTTGGAATGTGTTTTTGTTTTAGATGACACGAATGGCATCTTTTTGAATATGCTGCAAATTATATGTGCAAATGGTGCTTTTGATTTAAGTAAAATATTTCCCATTTCTGAAACAGAATGCAGAGTAATTTTTAGCCCTGACTCTGAGTATTTACAGGTCCCATTTTTAGTCCTCATTATGATTCTCTTCATATAGATGCCAATATTATGACAGTGCTTTACAAATAAGGTGAGAAAAATATTTTTCTGAATAGGATGTCTTTGTGAGTTTTAGATATACATATAATTTTTCTATATTTGGCACATGACATGAAAACAAATACTCAAAAATACTTCTGACAAGGAAGTTTTATATCAGCTATATTTAAATATTTTAAGTGGAGACAGTGGATTGGCCACATGTGTATTCTATAACTGCATTATTTTCTTTTCTATCCTCTTACCTCAAACTTTAATCTGCTTTTTTCTGAATGCTGCAAAGAAACTATATCCTTCGAAATTGTCACTAAGAAAAATTACCTGAGGGCATTCTGACTTCCTGCTTAAGCTTTATTTTGTCATTTATTTCTATTAACAATCATTAAGGAATTTAATAATTATAAGCCTCATTAGCATTTTAATGAGACCAGTGGCCATTGCTAAGTGTAATTAAATTAGTTTTATTGTATGATATTTTGAAGCTGTGATTAAATTAAGTTTTACTGTGCTTTGAAGACTAAACCTGTAGAGATCACTCTTCAGTAACGGTCTTGTTAACTTGTGAAGAGTCTGCAAAATAGACATAGCCAGGAAAAAAGCAAAATATTCCCTACTGATGTTAATCACAAAAATTGAGAAATCAAATGTTCCTGCTGCCACCAGCTCTAAGATTACAAATATATTCTTAGTGACAATAGCAGCCTGTTAAATATTGTGAGTAGCTTTGTATAATCTATTTTTAATTTTTCAAAATAACATCTAGATGAGCTGGAAAATTGTTCTTTATAATCAGGGAGAGAATCTTACAGTTCTTGCTCAGACAAAACTTCCATTGATTTCAAATGGAATTTCACCTCATTAAGAACAGCAGTTGTCTAAAAGCAAAGTATTATTGGTGTTTGTTGAAGTTATTATAGTTCTAGAGAAATAAATTAACTGGGGAGTGAGGAAAGACAGCAAGAAGAGGAAAAGAGATGCTACAATTTGAATCGGTTAAATTCCTATGATCTGTCCATTAAAATCCTATGAAAAGACACACAAACAGAGGATTGGGCATATATTGGTCCATGTCCAACCTCTCTGCAATCTTCAGTAGAGTGCACTGAACTAGAAGAAGGTAAGAACTCTGAAAACACTGGAAGGTAGTTTGTATGTTCTCACCCATTTATCAAGTAACAACTGCTGTCTGCCTTGCAGGTTCCCATCTTCTCTTTTTATCATGTTTGTACCAGAATATGCTGTCCCATTTAGTTGGACTTTAATAATCATAAAGTCTGTTAACAAGTTAACAAGAAGTAGAGTCTGTACTCTTAAAGACCATTCCTCGTGTAGGAACCAAATTCAGAGTCCCCACTAGTTTAATAATTTTTGTTATAATTATGTTCCCTCTTCCAGTAGTGCTTGCTTCACATTAAAAAAAAAGAAGTTAAAAAAAACCCCAACAAAACAAAACCAAATAAACCAAAACCCAAATCTTCTTTGCAGTGTTAATGTTTTAGTGTAAATAGCAGCAGACAGGGATTCAAATGTGAAGTTTCCTTTCTTTATAATCAGTAAGGGCAAAGTATACTCGAAAGCTTACATTTCTAAGGCTTTTTCTTTATTTTTTTATATATAATAATGAGCACTTTATTTTTATTTGATTTTATCCTTGCAAAGCTGAGAACTTGAAGGGATTTGGGTCACCCACATTCATGTGTTTATTGAGTTCAAGACAGTGCTTAGGATAGTGTGGACAGAGGAATCCTGAATCAAATTTTTATCAGATCAAATAATTGTAAACTGTAGAAAACCATAGCAAGAAAGTGACCGAAGCAAAACTGTTCTTAATTGTAATATTGGAAAGGTGCTGCCACTTTCAACCTCATATTTGCTTTCCTAAATCAGATGTATTCCATATTTGATTGTATTTTAACTTTTCTGCATTTAAAGAGCTACTTAGCATCTTTAAATCAGTTTACGCTGTGGTAGCTGACAGTGTATAGACCACACAGGAGCTCTGCCAGTAAGGCAAATGACTGACCAAATTATAGATGAAACCTAAAACCAGGTATGTTATAAACTGTGAGAGAGCCTTCAGCTTAGATACATGAGTCCTGCTTCATGAAAATACTTATTTGTGGATAAGTATTTAGAAGCTTTTATCTGGGCCTGGAAGAAATATTTCTGTGGTATGCACTTGTAAGTCAAAATCCTAATTCTCTTCCTGTGTCTCTTCTCCTAATGTGCCCTCAAGCGAGACAGGCTTGTGCATTTGAGAAGTGCTTCAGCATTCAGCTCACAGATAAAGGATAAAACATAGTACTCTATTTTTAGCTACGTTGTAACTTCTGATGAACTGCAGATCATCAAAATTAGGGGTACTTCGGTGAGTCTTTTTACCACTAGACTGTTCCAGCAGTATTTTTATAATAAAGTAATAATTCATAGTATATAAAACTGGTAAATGTTCTTGGTACCTGTGAGAAGAATATGGGAGATGCAAAAATTTTGCATTGAGAGAAAAAGTATGGATAATTTGTTACTCATCTCTGACACTGTAAGCTTGTTTCCCGAGAGGTATTATCTAGATGTTTCTGTGGTTTTTAATGGCACGAGAAGCCATCTTCCCTTTCCTTGGGAGATGTCTCCACAAGCATCCATCATCACTGAGTGCAGCGGGAGTCCCACCCATTGCAAAGTCCAAGCATTCCCTGTAGAATGTGGGGGGTTTTTTTGCAATTTCTGCTCTTTACAGATAGTACAGAGTTTAGGAGTTTTGTTCCTGTGAAATTCATTCAGTGTATTCAGGTGCCTGGAGAGGAAACTGTCTCAGCTGTTTTTTTTTTTTTTTTTAATTTACTTTATTATTTACCCTTAGACCTTATTTTAACTGATACTGCTGGTACTACAGGATGAAGTTTTGAAATACCCTCAAAAGCAGCATAACAAGATAGTTGTGTTTTCTGATGAATTGCTTTACAGAGATTGTAAGCATGCATTTTTCAGGATAGCTACTTGTACACCACACAAAGCACATGTTTGCTTGTGGGAATTGTGTGGTTTTGCTGTAATTACTAGAACCTATTGATTGTCTTCCTTTATGTTAATGCTTCCAAATTAAGCAATATGAAGCAATTTTCTGCCATCCTGTATCTCAGATGCCTGGGATATTATTTGCAACTTTTACTGCAAGTCTAGACACCTCTATGAATAAAACTAATAATTTACTTCATTGTAAGTTTGTCTTCTGATTGTAATCAATGAACCTTGCACTATGGAATAATAATGAGGTGACAAATGAGGAAATAACCCTTCTGAGGTAAGGAAAGGGTGATGATAAAAGGCACAATGAACATTCAATTGACTTCTTAAACAATAATACTTTTGCCCCTTCTTTTGAAGGCTGGCTACTATCAAATAATCATAAGCTGTTTGTAGCTATGACCACTTCAAAAAAAAAGGTTGAATTTTAATGATGAGCCATTATCATAATTGCTTCAGCATATCCTGAACTAGCTAAAAGATCTGATTTCTGGTCATATAGTACTTTATTGGCTTTTGATATACTGTGTCATCTGTTCAATTTGTGGGAAACTATCAAAGGTGGATAACGGAATGCTAGGGGTGAAAACACCAAAAGATTTCTTCCAATTATTTTCAAGATCAGCTGCATTAAAGTTGCCCTAATTTTGCTTCTTCTACACTTACTTCAGAAATATGAATATATTCTGATTTCAAATTTGATTTCAATCTCTTTTAGGATAATTCCTGCCACTCACCATTTCTGTTTCATAGATTTGTAATTTATTGTCATATTTTGTGTTGTTTTGTCCATTCTCAAAATCTTCCAGTTGATTCTATGACTTTTACTTCATTTCCTAACTTATGTATCTATATTTTTATTTCTGTTTCTTCTTCTCTTTTCTTAGATTTGTTCTTTTCCTTACTACCCTCACTATTTATTTTAATGCTTCTTATGATTCTCTTTTGTTATAAAGTTCTTTCTGTTTTTGCATACATTTCCTATTTGCTCTCATGTAGTATATCAAATAAGAACAAAGGTCACAGACATAATTTTGACATGTAAAGGTGGCTTCATATTTCTGTGTGACCTTATGCACTTGGAAAGTTAATAAAATAGAAACATTCAAAGGTGTGGGTGTGTGTGTTATGTTTATTGTTTCTAAATGCATGCATTAACTCATGCACCACTATTTATATTGGTTTTGACAAGGGAAAGAAATGCCTCAACTTCTTCAAGTAGTCAGAGGATAAGAAATAAATGTATTGGTAGATTTGTGGATGTAAAAGTCTGTAAATCCCCAACATTTATTCTTAAAGAAGAAAGGTAATGAAAATATTTTAGCATTCTGAGCCCTTTCTATCAGGAATTTCAAATCTGAGAGTTTGCTGACATATCAGGAAAACTATGATTTCTTCATTTTTTTCCGAAAGGGCTCATTGGCACAGAGCAAAGGTCATACTCAGAATCCAGAGAATATCCACATCCTTGGTTTAGAAAATGTAATAGTAGAAGTGTTTATTTATTTATTAAACAAGTTATTTAGATACCAGTTTCTTCATTAATTTCTTTTTGTACAGTAATTGTGGTCTTTTGGTTCTCTGTTTTTATTTTGCCACTAGATTTTATACATCATCCTTGAGACTGATTGATCTGTTTGAACTGAACTGCTCTATCCCAATCCAAAGTGAGCTAGGCTTGACAGAAAAATCTACCACCCAACTGAATGGAAAAGGCTGAGACACAAACAGGAATATTTTTGCTGCATTGGTGGATGTTATATAGGAGACTTGCTTCCCTTAGCTGCTTCCTCCCTTAGTGTTTGAGATAAAAAGATGAGCACTTTCAGAAGATTTAAAAAAAAACCCTAAACAAACCAAACTCACATACAAAACCCTTTCAAACAATGGGGAAAGACCTCAAACAAACAAAACCATCCATGATAAAGAGCAGGACTGTGTGTTCACAAGTGTCTGTGTTTGTACAGGTAATAATGTCTTGTAGCCCATAAGAGGCCTCAGTCCTGGTTACAGAAAACATTTCCCTGCTGAGAAAACATTCTTCTCACATTGAAGTGGGTGAGCTTAGAAAGAGTACTTTATCAAGTCAAAGAAGCTTAGATATCTATACAAGTACACATGGGAGAGGATTCAGCATGGCTTGCTTATCTATTCCAAGATAGTTTGGTTGACTTCTGTTGCAAGGAGGCCTGTCTCTATTCAGTCCTATGGTTTTTGTTACAGAAATAAGGCTGAAGTAGATTGCAGTACTGCCTTTGCAGTACTGTCTGTGGGCATCCTGAGCTGAAAAGGTGAACACAAAAGAATGATTATTTTGTCTGAGTGGTCCATAGTGCACCACAGAGTGCATGCAGGGCCACCACGACCACCACAGCTCGGTCCTTGTGTGGGTGTACCAGGCTGCTTTGCTAATCTTTAGTTATAAAGTTAAAGTTTTTCACTCAACTGGGGCAAATGCACTGAGCAGTGTAGACACAGCAGGTCTCTGAGTGCTGAGCAAAGCTTTGAATCCTACTATCAGCACAGGATGTTCTAAAGAGGCTCTAGGAAATGGCTAGAATGTATTATTCTTTTGGAAAGAAATGTAGCTATTAATGGAGCTTTCATGGGTGTGAATAAGTACTTCTGGACAGGAAAAAAAATTTGCTTAATTGTACTAAATCAAAAATTAATTTTCCATTTTTTTTTTTATGTTAGAAGACTTTTTGGTTTTTACATTGCTTTGTCATGCACTGAGAAGGAGTAAAGCAGCATACAAGACTAATGTTGGTTTGCTTTTGTAAAGACACTGAATATTAATGATTCTAAACTATATTACTTAAGAGGAAGTTTTTATAGTCAAAGCAGACTTATGAGGTAGACTTCTTACCAAACAGATTGACTAACCCTGATTTAGATGTTTCTGGAGTTTTTTTTTTTTAAATGGCCTCCCCACCAGTCAATTTGGACAGTGAGGAATAGTAATTTTTTAAGCCTGGTAGTCTTTTTTAAGAAAAGCACTGGTTAAATATAGAATTTATTTATTCTCCATTCTCATACTCAGGAAGTTTAGGAGAATTACCAGTTTTTTAAATCACAGAATCATAGAATGGCCTGAGTTGGAAGGTTGTTTTGTTGGAAGCGGTCTTTTAATCATCTCCTGTTAGATGATGCTGCTCAAAAGGCCTGATCATACATCTGCCTTCTTGATACCTATCTTAAGTAGATCTTTCACATTCAAAAGGAAAAAAACAAACCTGGACTCTGCTTACTATGATTAATTTGAAAAATTTGGATATTTTAAAGGTTTGCCTGGAAACTGTGTAATAATTATATATATGCCTAAAGAGAAAATTCAGTTTGCACTAACACAATGCTTTTTGGTAAGGTTCTAAGCCTGTGCTAGTGACCAACTTGCACAGCATTCATATATCAGATTCTGTAATCCTTGAGGATTCACAGGCTAAATCTCCTGAAAATGTGTAGCCGCAGTCAAGCCATGAGATTAAATAACCATTAATATGTGTGAAATCTGGTAAGGACACCTTTTGGGGTGCACCTGACAAGGAGCGCACACAGTTTGTTTTAGCACAACACTCAAAGAGGACAGTGAAACCACTAATCAGTGTGTTTCAGAGAGGGTACAGTAAGGAGGTGTAACCTGCCTTTTGCTGAATTAATCCACTGCTGCTACATCTTGATAAAATACGTGCTTCTGAGCATCGGTGTTTCAGTGTGCATGATGTGCAGGCAAACATTTTATTTTTAACTTAGCAGCATCCTTTCTGTTCTTTGACACAACTGATGGGGCAGGTACCTCCTAAGCTACTGATGTGGAAGCAGTTGGTTGATGTCTTGTGACTGAGTGCAGGATTAGATACCTAAATTGAATTACTCTCCAGACATGACCTCTGTTTTTAAGAATCTGATGTTCGCTAGAAAGGCTTCCTAAAAACTTTCAGTCTTTGAACATAAAAGTTGCTTTCAAGTTAATAATTAAGGCATTTAAAAAGAAAGGAGTGGAATGCATTTGATCTAGCTTTTCATATTTTCTAAGTATGCCAAATAAGAGTGCCTTGAATAAAGCTGCTGAATTCATAAGGTTATGAGTGTGAAGTAAAATAGTGCCATGTGGTTTAGAGGAGGAATTCATACAGGGAAACACTCAGCCAGAATTACTCCAGAGAACATAAACCAAAAGATAGAGACTATGTTTTTTACATATTTCCTTTTATAAAATAATACTTCTAAAACTTAATAAATATTTTCCCTAGTAAAAGACAGTGGCAATAATAATTAATGCTTTTCTCCCAATATTTGCTAATATTTTTGTAGAAATTAACAAAGGAAAAATATGAGGAAAAAAAATTGAGAGAGCGAAAGAAATTCTTAGTTTATGATAAAAATTCTTGAGTTTGAAAAAAGACATTTGCAGAAAAGCCTTTGTCAAAGGCAGTTTAATTTGCAGAATTTAGAAAGAATTGTTTACGCTTTGGATAAATGTACATACAGCATTTAGGAAAATTACCTTTGCATTACTTACTTCACTAATTACCTCCAAAGCACCTCTAAAGCATACAGTATAATTTCATATCATGTTAAATGGACAAAAATTGCAAAGTACTTTTCTAAAGTTCAGGTGTTAGAACTAACATCTTTGACATAATTTATTTACTAAAACTGTGCATGTCTTGAAATTTTCTCATTACAATAGTCACTTCACGAATTGCTCACTTGCTTACCCAAGTATTTTTTTTCCATTTTCTCCCTCTTCAGTCTCTCTCCAATACAGAAATTATATACTGTATTATATACTGTTTTTTAGGCAAAATTATTACTTTTATGTAAGTATTATTACTATTCTATGGAAGGGAAGTTGATAAGAATGCAAATAGAGAGTATTTCCATACAATAACAACAAATTGTTGTTAGAACTGATTCTTCACTTTTTTCTGTAGGCAAAGCCCTAAACTAATATTATGTCATGTCCAGTCAGAATATGATTGCATAGTGGATATTAATGGCTACATTGGACAACTGAGCCATTATAAAAAATTCTCTTGAATCTCAGAAAACATTGAGAGCATCACAATTCTGCATGCATATTAAGAGCTTAGTGGTAGTGTTTGTTCAGCCTGTAAACTTCTATTCATTTCATCGACATTCACTGTAACAGGAGATTTTCATGATAGATGTAGGAACTTGTGTTCCTATAGCTGCACTCACTAATCTTATCTCAAGCATTAAAAAATAGTCATCATTATCCTTTATTCTTTGAATGGAAACATTGTTGAACTGTTTTTCCAGCAGTGCTTAACTTTCAGAGAGAGGTAAACTCAGGCAATTTTTACAACCACTGAGATTTTGAAATAAGTCTGTTTGGAGTAGTGCATATAGGAACTAGAAAAAATCATAGGAAACACTGTAGATCTGAAAAAACATAGGTGTTAAAAATGTAAAACCTTCTTCTCTGCCGATGGACAGAGTATACAAAAGGCAATATTGCATCTTGTGTAATGTAAGGGAACATTCACTGGAATTGATATTAAGAAATGTTTATACAAACTACTTTAGAAAACATGCAGAGGGATTTATTGGTTTGGTTTGTTTGGTTTTTTTTTCATTGAATCTGACTGGGAGAGCAATCTTTATTGAATTTTCTGATGGTAACAGGATATTAGCAAGTAAGATAAGATTAATTTCCTAGAAAATGCATAATGTAGTCTGGTAAGCTGACCTGGACATGATCAAAAGAATAAAAGTAGATTATGTGATAACCAATTTAAACCTCTGTCTAGTAATGTGTTGATGCAGCATCCTAAAACTGTGGTCATAAAATGACAGAAAAGCAGAACTGGTAGCAGGTACATGTGTAAGCATCTTGTTATTGAAAGACAGAATTATCTTTTCCGTTTTTTTTTTTTTTTGTTCAAACATATTTCCATGTTCATCATGAATATTTTCAGCATGTATTTTTTTAATGTCTTTCCTTTATATCACTGTAATGTACAAAAAGAAAAAAGGTTCCCATGAATACTCAGAATCGTTTGATCAGTAAGACAAGGCAACTACTTTACAAAACGTAAAACTTCTTGCACTGATTTTCTGCATTATACTGACATTTGCAATTATAGTTCTTTCATCAAGAATCCTGAATGAACTCTGAACCCAAGAAATTTTTAGAAAATATTTTTCATTTTATTTCAGACCTCTAAGAGAGGAAAAGGTAGAAATCCATTTTCTCTGAATACTTCAGGAAAAGCAAAGTTAAACATAGTTGCATAAGTGACATTGACAGGGAAGAAAAGATTCAGCTTTTTTTTTTTTTAACATTCTTTTCCTAATGGTTAAGAAAGATACTTAAAATTTCAAAGGTTTGACTTGTTTGCAAAATGGAATTTTATTTTGGGAAAATACAAATAGAAGTCAGTCTCTATCTTACAAGCCTAAAGTATATGTAGATGAACAAAGATGTATTCGTGGAGGGCGTTAAGTGCATGACTAATCTAAAATAAGCCAAAGCCTACATCATAAGCATTATCATAAGAAGCTTTCCATGTCACTGGATGCACTTTCTTAGTGTTGTCTATGCATCAAGCTTCTCCTAATTCTCTTATTGCTAGCTGCAGTAGCGTTTGAACCAAAGCCTTCCTACATCCAATGCAAAGAAAATGATTGTGATGAGCAATGCTGCACCCTTCCCTCTCAGTATTGCAATTCTTTCCCAACAATAAATTTTCACTTCATTTAATTGTAAGCCATGCTTATTATTGTCTCAATTTTCTCAGCAAAGCATCTGGAGATAGACATTAATGTTATTACTCTGGTAATAATTGTGTTAAATAACTGCAGAAAAGCAATAGCACATAACTATTTATTATTATAGTTCTGCTGCTATTACACTCCTGTCTGCTATATAACAGCATAAAAGAACTTGACAATGTAAATATCAGGTGAAAAAAGGGTTGCTAAAACTAAAAGAATGATGAATAGAGTAAGGTTTTAATAAATATACTTTCATTGTTTCTTTTTATTTTATAAATAATTTGATATTCAGTAATACATTCAGGGAAGAAAAAAGCCTACTGGAAAAAACATGATAAAAATAGAATTTAGAAAGTAACTAAAATATGCAAGAGGAAAAAAATTTAAGTTTGGACAAAAAAGGCTGTTCCAGATCATTGTTCAATATTTAGAGTTAGTGCAACATCAGAGGAAAAATCATTGTCTCATAATATCCTGGTAACTGCAGAAGCAATCTCTGCAGCTTTTGGGGTTTGCTCTCTTAGCTGGAGGAGCCAGAGGTCTGAGCTACTGTGGAGAGCTTGGAGTTTTGTTTTATTCTTTTAAATGAGGTCTACATTCTGAAAACAAATGGAGCAAAGCAGTAGCCTTCCTTAGGAAAACAGGCAGATGACAAAGTTACAGATCATCAATATTCTCTGGAGATGATTGCAAAATGGAAGAGACTCTCAAGTAGCAGAGAAGAAAAGAGGGAAATTTAGAAGAAGAATTAGAAGATGTATGCACCAGATTCTGCTCCTTGAAGAATAGTAAGAATAGCTATTTGTGACAATGGGGGAAAAAAACCAAACCAAATAAGCCTTTATGCTCCCTCCTGTAAAGTCAGCTAAAAACACCAGGGCTACACACCTTGTGGCTTAGCAGAAGATGTCCTGTGTGCAGCAAAGTACTTCCAAGATGTGGAGCAGAAGACCAAATAGAACCTCAGTGATTCTGGAGATAGGTAAGTGTGGGTATGACTGATGAATCCAAGTGCTTTATTAAGCTCAGTAATACAAATTCTGGAGAATCTTAGAGGGGGTGTTTGCATCCTCCCTCATTTTACCTGGTCTCCCCCTAATAGTTCTGGCAGAGGGGAAGATATCGCTTTTACAAACTGCAGAAAATCTTGACAAAAAAAATATGCTGGTGACTAAGGCCAAGGAGTAAGGCCAGTGGCTCAGGACATTCTGAACACATTCTTGGCCTTGTGCAGTCTGAGGCAGGTGATGGAGATTTGCACTGAAATGTTGGGCATGGCAAAGAGGGGAAGTCAGTGTGGGGAGAAAGGCAAGATGCTCTTAAGTTGTGCTTTCTGCCACAGTGTAGTAGCTGTTTGCAAGCTTGTTCTGTTAAGGCAAAAATGTTTTTGGAATAGCAGAGTAAGTGTAAATGAGAAGCAGCACGGGCAGATGGGCTGCTGGGCAAGTTACAGGAGCTGAGGTTGATGTTTCTGCAACTTCTGCTGGGCTACACTGTGGAGTATTCTTAAAATAATAAACGTAGCTGTGAATGAGTGATGTGAGGAGAGTCCTTCCCCAGCTGGGTTGCCCTATGGAACAGCTCCCCTCTCCCAGATCAGCAAGTTCTGAGCCTTTATGAGTGGGTTGAGCATGAGGAGCCTTGCTTCTGTTGCTTGAGTCTTCAAGTACTATTGTCACCATGCTTTCTTTTCTGCTGTATTAAGCTGTCCCTTGTAACATTCACCTTTCTTTCCTGCTGAAACCTACTCTAGTCCATTTTTTCCTCTTGTTGCTTAATTCTTTCATTATCCTCTGTATTTTAGTGTTTTATATGTTTTGATGTCTTTTTCCTTGAGCATTTTCTCTTATTACTCTTGATTTCTGCTTTTGCCTGTCCTTCCGATTCCATCTGTGTGATTTCCCTTCTACTCCCATTTTCCCACATCTCATCTTCTTGTCTTACCTCATTCTGCTCTTATTATGTATCTTTCAATGAGAGTTTGTTAAGGTGAAAAGAAAAAGAGTGACATGCTTTGCCAGTTCCCTTCTAAAGATCTTCTGATTACTAGCAAACCAGTTGTACTTGCTGAAACAGATTGCCTAACTCTGCTTTCTCCTGTGACTCACTTGAAATTCACTTATGTATGAAATGTTAGACTGGTTTATGGCACAGTCAAGCCTAAGAAAAGAAATCCATTTGAAGCTTGCAAGAAGCTAGTATTTTTAAGAGGAAGTGATCATTTTGGTGGGCAGAATTTCCAACTGTAGGTATTCATACGGAAACTTCAGAGTAGGTGAATGTCTCAGTCTGGTAAAAGCCACTTGGCCAACAAATAATTGCCTGGTGGGAGACAGGCTGAAGTGTGGGGAAAAAACCTGAGACAGTGTGAATTGAAAAGCTAACTATAAACAGGATTTTTTTTAAGGCCACTTAAGTGATGAAATTAAATACCAATT
The DNA here is from genome assembly GCF_027579445.1 of Ammospiza nelsoni. NCBI lineage: Eukaryota > Metazoa > Chordata > Aves > Passeriformes > Passerellidae > Ammospiza > Ammospiza nelsoni. The sequence goes on along the minus strand of NC_080636.1, from coordinate 34,186,351 downwards.
CAGTTATGTCTATGACTTTGGAAGTTGTTAGTAACAATAGGCAAAGAAAGCTGGGTCACACCAATTAGTTTTCCTGTAAGAAATCTTGTCTTTAAAAAGAAAAATCAACTTTCCAAAGGCATAGGAACACTTCTGTAAATGTCAGATAGAAGTGAAAGATAAATTATTTTGTGTTCTTTTCTGATGCTTTTAAAATATGAACTTTCTTCTTCTGACTCCTATTTTCCACTAATTATTGCTAACCATACCATTATTTCTTGTAACTGTATTTTAAATGGCACACTATAGATCTCTAACCTATGCAGTGGAAACATTCTGCTATTCAAAAGTATTATTTAATCATCAATACTTTAAAACTTTCTTTTAAAGTAGTGGTGGGCTGCTTTTTCTTTTTTTGAAACAAGTGGGGCAAGGGAGAGGGCTTATAGGGGTGGTATCTGTGAGAAGCTGCCAGAATCTTCCCCTGTATCTGATAAAGCCAATGCTAATCAGCTCCAAGGTAGATCTGCTGAGAGGCGAGGGGCATGCCTGAGTCTGTTACTCATGGAAAACCATGCTGGAGCAGGCTCTTGGCAAACATTTGCACCTATGGAAGGAGCCTCCACTGGAGCAGCCTGCTGGCAGGCCTTGTGACGTGCTGGGGATTTATGTTGGACCCTTAATCCTGAAGGACTGCACTCCATGGCAGAGACCTATGCTGGAGTTCCTGAAGAAATGCAGCCTGTGGGGAGAATTCATGTTGTAACAGTTCATGGAGGATTGTCTCCCATGGGAGGCACCCCAAAATGGAGTGGAGGAGGAATGTGAGGAGTCTTCCCCCTGAGGAGGAAGCAGTGAGAGAGACAATGCATGACCTTATCCATCCATGAGACTTTCATTCTATTTTCTTTCTGCTGTCTAGCTGAGGAAGGAAGTGATAGAGCAGCTTTAGTGGGCACCTGGCATCCAGCCAGTGTCAACCCACCACAGGCACTTTAATGGCTCCTTACTTTAGGACTGAACAGGTTCTTTTCATTTAAAATCTTTGAAGTATTGTTTTCTGAAGATTATTTCTCCTTCTGGTAATGGAATACTGGTTAAAAGGTTAAGCCCCAGGAAAAGCACAAGTAATAAACTTGGTCCTTACTGTAGTTCATGCACTCTCAACAGTGTATGAATACACAGTAGCTGTGATTTAGGGGAGAGTGAGGGGGCAAAAAAGGGGGTGCGCTGTGTTGTGGTATGTTATGATATATTGACTGATATAGATGACTTCTAGATGTTATTTGTACCACATTCTAAAAAAACCCAACCAAACAAAGACAAGCTGTCCTCTCTCCAAAAAATGAAAAGACCTCAAACAGAAGACCTGAAGAAAAAAAGAACACCCCAACACAGGATGATAATATTGATACCACTCAGTGGAGGGTGGTGTGGGTATGTGTGCCACTGCTGGTTTCTTTCATCTGGTTCCTGTATCTTGATGGTTCAATGCAGTGCAGCATGCTAGGATGATAGTGCATAATGATAAGACATCTGCCTTAGTGATGTGATGGGCATGCCGTAATATAAGCTTTGTCCCTGAAGTGCAGGATTTGTTAGGTCAGGTACAGTACTGTACTGAGATTTTTGTGCTAATATATGACTTGGGAGTCAATAACCTTCAGGACTGCACTTCTCTGCAGTTTGCTGTGTTGTACGAGGAATGTGCTTGCTGTTCCAAGCCTTTTTCTAGATAATGGTTTGCTTCAAAAATTTATGGTTTTCTGTCCAGTTCACTTGGTTTTGTTTTCTCAGTTTCAGTTCCCGTTTACCAATGTGTACATTTTCAGAAATACACAAGTGTTTACCCAGTCATTTCAGGTTCTTGCAGTCCCTGTCTCTGAGCTTTTGTGAATGAACTGTGACTGAAGGAGTTTATTAAATGAGTAGATGTAAAATATGATTGAAGCACAAGGCTTGTATTGAGTCAGAAATAGAGTGAGGTTTTCCTTTCAGTGTCCTATCACATAGGAATGTACTGTTGCTGATATAAATGTGATAAATTGCCTATGAATAATAAAAAAAGTTTTACCTCTTTATGAATAACTATATAAAAACTGATTTCCATAGAACTCTTTCGATGACTCTCATCTGCTTTTATTACTGCTTTTTAGATGTAGTTCATCCCTGAACGTTCCTCAAAGCAGGGGTTTTTTTCTGCTTTTGTTCTTAAGTGTGCTCATGCAATTGTTATGGAAAGTAGTAAATACCTCTTTAGACTATATGTGAATTAATTTACCATTGATTAACAACTTTGAATTGATTTGGATGTACTTATACTTATACTTATTATACTTACTTGGATGTACTTATACTTATTCTGCATGATTTTGTGTGTAAGTTTTTATAGCAAGTTATTCTCACATGTTAAATCGGTTGCTGGTCAAAAGGTACTGGACTAGCAAGCTCCCACCAGCAGCAGACTTGAAGAAAGAAACTGATTGTTCTGTGGCAATTCTTGTCTTTTACAGTGTGTTTCAAGCTCGTCAGAGCAGAATGCTGTGTCCACTTTGGTACCTTTTTAATTACCAGTCACTGGCATTCATTTCTTCCTGCTCCAGTTTCTCTTGTGCTGGATCTGCCCAGCACAAGGAGCTCAAACCAAGGGGTTTTGTAGCCCTGCTACGTAGGTATGCAGTTTGTGGTGAATGGGAGTGGGGCTGTGGCCGAGCCTCATCCCCAGTGGGCGCAGCTGTGAGCAGCAGGTGAGCAGCACTGACAGCAATGAGCCCTGGAGGGCCCAGGGCACTGACCAACCTCCAAAGGGAGCAGAGGGCACACAGGTGCAGTGCATCAGCCTGAGGGTATAAAAGGCTGGGCTGAAGAACAAGAAGGGCAGACACTTGCAGCCTTCTGATATGGGTGACGTGGTGTTACTGTGTATGGACAGATGCCTGAAGCCCTCTGATGAGGTATGGTGTTACTCTGTATGGGGGAATGCTTAAAGCCTTCTGAAATTGTGTGGTGGCACTCTGTGTGTCGTGGCCATCTCAACTGTGACATATGCTGCAACATTACTACATATAAGCTAAAGTGGAAGGTGTACTTGGCAGGTAGGACGTTTCTCTATGGGCTCACCTGCTGTAATCTGAAGATGTACATCTTCCCTGGGTGAGAAAAGTCTTGCTGTTCATGTGGTTGTTGAGGGATTAGTTTAATTCCAAGATGGTTAAACTAATATAAAATGAGAATACTTCTAAATCAGATTCCAAAGGGGCAACTTCGTTAAAAGGCTAATACAATGTAAAAATCAATAAATAGTTTTGATGTAGTCAGGATGAAGTTCTTTTGAAAGTCCCCTCTCTACTCCAAGAGGCCACTCTTCCCTTGTGGGCAAGGGACAGTGAGGAGTGTCATTCATCTTTCCTCTTCAGTCTGCCCAAATCTCATAGGTGTGTTCATTCTTTTCACTTTCAATTATTTCTTTATGCTGTTTTCTATTCTGGAAATAGTCTGTCCATTTAATTAGAATGAACATTGCTTCAGTCTCTTACAAATGCATGTACCTGTCTATTAGAGCAATGCATCATTTCCATTTGCCTTACCAGTAAATAGCTACTTGCTCCATCTGTACCAGCACATTGCAGGTCTTATATTGCACTTGGCATTCCACATTATGTGGTATGTGAGCAATTTGTGATAAAACTGTTCAAAAAGAATAAAATGTATCTCATTACTTGACTGGATATGATAATAATTAATTGCTGGTACTGATCTCTTATTTCTTCAAAGCAGGCAGACCTCCAATAGTCACGCAGTCTCTGTGCAGGTTCTGTTGTCATTAGTTATGAAAAGCAATTATTTTGTAGGCCATGGATTTTAAAAACTAGACTAAATTCTTACAGTTTATGCTGTAATATCGCATAGTTTGGTTTAGTTTTCTGGCTTGATGAAACATTATTTTATATTATTTTGGAGGAAAGGGACCAAGTTTTGTGACTGAGATAGCAGCAACACGGAGGGGGGGGGTGTGAGGGGAATGCACCACACAGGGGCTCAGGACAGGCTGTTGCTGCTTGGACTGGGGAGGAGATGGGAGAACTCTGAGCTGGGAGGGCCTCCCCCAAGCCTGGGGGACTGACACTGACCATGGGGCTAACTGTGGGCATGGGGAGCTCTATGGGCTTGCAGTACTGCTAGACTGAGCATCGATCTGTTCATACCCGTGTTTTAGAATTGTGCCTAGGCTCGTTATCTAGCACTCTAGTTGCAGCTGCTTGTAGGAGCTTTTAATCTCAAGGTTTCTTTTATTTAGGAAAAAAAATACAGAGATTTTAGACCATAATAAAAAATTGCTTTAATGTGAAGAAATTACTGTAATATTTTTAAATGACATCAACGCTACCAAAACATCTTTCCAGTACTCACAGTTCTGTGATTTTTTTTTTTTGTCTAGCAAACATTACTGGCCTAATTTTCTCAGTTGTGTTGGTATTTCACTTTTTGTTGGATTCTGGATTGCAAAAAGGGTCCCTTGTTGTTGTAGCAAAGTTCTAGCTCTGCTCTCTGCCTGCAGCCTGAAGTGCCTAAGAATCTGCTCTGCTGGGTCTCAGTCCTCCTCCTTGCTGCAACCTTATCTCTTGTATTGGTCACTACATTTGTCCAAAATTTTCTAATTTGATGCTTTTGTTTTGGTCCTCTTTAGAAACACAATCTTCTAATTGTTTTTCTCATGCTAGTAATGTCCTTTGTTGTCTCTTTTGCTAGTGAAGTCTTTATTTCATCTTTCTTTGTCAGAGAGGTAAGAGTGACCAGACATGATGTCTTCACTTCTGTTCTTGCCTTGAGTTTATCTCTCCCTTGGCTTTCACTGTACCAGGGCTAAAAGGTCTGCAGTGCTACCTAGTTTGGCTTCTGTAGCTGTCTGATCTGACATTCTGCCACAGGGGGACAGTCACAAGGGTGATATATATATATGTATATGTGTGTGTATATATGTATATTGTTTATAATTTTATTAATATTTTTAACAATGGAAGTAGGAAGTGAGAGCAAACAAATTCTGTTGCAGGTATTGCTAATACCATGGAGAACTAAGGCAATCCTTTCTTAACTCACACATTGAATTAAATCTGATTCTTGACTCACAACAGTAGTTAACTCTGTTAAGTGAGAATATTAAAAACAAACAAAGAGAACCACTAAGCTTTGAGATAGAAAATGTTTATTTTGCCTTCTGGCTTATCAACATGTCCCAGAACATCCCCTAACAAATCTAGAAGTAATAAAATCCCTGAAGTGTCCAAGTTTTATGATGTGAATGAATACTACTGACTAATATTGGAAAAAAACAGATATGATGTGACTTGTTACCTATTATGTTTTTCAATGTGTGTACAAAAAACAAAATATCATGTCTCCTATGTTTAAGAAGACTTCTTGTGTATAATATTAGCATTTAAAATAGACAAAATGTGTTTTCACTTTGGAATTTGTTTCTAGCTTTTCTTGTAGTGAAAAACATAAGAAGTAGAATGGTTTTATGTCATTGCTTCACTGCTGAGCAGTTTGTGACTTTTGCCAACTTTGCCAACACTTGCCCAAACTTCTGCTGCTCTAAACTTGTTTGCTGTCTTTTATACAAAGGTCTCCTACTATTATCTACTTTTTCCCCATTTTGATCTCAAGGCCATATAAAATGAAACCTGCAGTTTCCTGAAATGAAACTTTCTTGATAAACCTGCAAATAAGCTTTATGTCACACGCGGGATATGTGTCTCATCTTTAGTATTAAGTCTCAGCTTTTATGTAATATGAAATGTGTAAAATGCTAGTAGGATTTAAAACAAAATTCTACTTAAAGAATCATAGAATTTGCCTATGATTTGGAGGAAAATGGAATGTGAATTGAAACCAAGATGTCTTTATGAGTGAAAATACATGGTTACTTTGGAGTAGCATTATAATCTGGAGTGACCATTTTTACCTTCATATTGCTTCTACAGTTATAGGATCTCAATAGTTAAGGGCACATGGACATGTTTTATTCATTCCACTGTGGCATGTGAGGTGTCACATAAAGAATTGAGAGATAACTTCTAATTTATAAAGAATCTCTGGACTTAACTATTTTCATGAATCCTAAAGACCTGACATTGCCAATATGTAATACAATTGATGTTTGTTGTTATTTCATTTGCTAGAAATTGATATTTCTAGAGATGGAAGAGAAAATACAAGTAGGATTACCTGTAAGACTGAACAAATCATATGAAAAATTCTTTTTTGAGTTGACTTTCTGTTTATTCTAAGGCAAAACCTCTTTTTATGCTTTTTATGTTGAAATTAGAATATATCCGTGTAGGAACCTATTTGAACCTATTTTCCTATTTAATCACTTGCTGTAGCTGATATACGAGAATGAGCATTGGCAATGCAATCAGATCTAAATTTTTCTTGGATCTGATCCTTTTGATAAATCCAGAGGAATAAATGATAATCTGGAGTTACCATTATCTTGGTTTCAATGTATTAAAAAGTCAGCAGAATTATATCTAATGCATGTCTTCAGTATTTGGTTCTACTTATTTTGCCAGTTATAAGTGAAAGTGTCCACATTGCAGTAATTTGTGTCTGCTGCTGAAGTGTTAGAACATATTAGAGATTATTTTTCCATTAGGTTTTTGTTTGTGCATGTTCTGAATTTTTTTTCTGTGGTCCCGAGGCAGAATTTGTTAGCTCATTCTGTGACAGTGTCTCTATAAAGACACAAATTCCACTTGTCCTGAGTTTGTGATTCTTAGTTCGTGTGGGGAAAGGAGGGAGGAGAGACATAGACCTTATTGTGGGTATATTTCTTATTTATAGTATAAGAAAAGATTAATATTAGCTTTTGCAATTCAAAGTTTTTTCTATATTGAATTAATATATTTATTTTGTTTTGACTTCTTAACAGGCAATAACTTCAAGCTGCAGCTTCATGCTTTCACTGAGAACATAGATTCTACTGCCAGGAAGTAACAGTAAGTACTTAGGTGTTATAATTTCTTTTTAATGAAGAAGTTTTCTTTTTAAGTGCTTGATGTTTACGTTAAATGTGCTCCAGGAAGGTATTATGACTACCCACTATATTGCCAGTGCTGAAATATGCAAGTAGGTTCTCTCAGTGGATCAGATGGCTCTTGCTCAGAACATTCAGTTGTCTTTCACAAGAGGGAAAACCCAATCAGAGTAAAGACTTCTGTTTCAGTTGGCTATAGTTCCCAGTGTTTTCATTGAATGGGCATAATTGTGTTTATGAAACAATTTTCTGAAATTTTAAAAATTATTAGAAAATGAAATGGGAAGAGTTACTATACTTTAAATAGAGATTTATTTTATTTTAATGGATAACAGGAGACAAGAAAAGCAGAAAATTATACTTTAGATGGGAACAAGTCAGTGTTCTAAAAGACTGAACAAAGGTATACAAAAGTAGTTCACAGTAGGCTATTTTTAGGTTATTGTGTCGGGATTTTGTAGCCAGGGTTAAAAATAGGTGGCTGCATGCCATCAACAATAATTTTAAAAAAAACTTCATTGTCTTTCATAAAGACACTGCTCTTCTTAACACTTGTAACAGTCTCCATGCAAAACAATGCAATTGGAAATTGCTGTCCACATTAAGGTTTTATGTCCTTTGTAAATGAATTTTGAACACACACCTGCTGTAAAATTGAATATAAAAGTAAATTTATATCAGTTGCTGTGTTTATTACCAAGGGATTGATTTAGGAAGGTTATATCTTTTATTAGCTTCCAGTTTGCTTCGGTTTTCATTAGATACTGAATAAGGATTGTTGGAGGGAGACAGGCAGTCTTGCACTCAGAAGCAGAGTGTGCTGCTGCTGGAGGGCTTTTATGACCTCAGGACATCATCGCCTGGGGCAATGTCTGATCAAGATCAGAGGAGCAAGCCCTGTAGTGTTTTGAGAGGTCTGTAACAATCAGTGTCCTTACAAAGCTCTATTAAGACTAGTTTTGATTATTGGTTTTTGAATGTAGTATTAAGTTCCTACCTCTTTTCCTAAATTCATCTCTACTTGTGAGTTATCACAAACAATTATGCAATCTTGCATCTCTTCGAGCTGTGGTACAATGAACTGAGATCGGATTAAATCCTTTAAGAAGCTGAGTATTCTTAAAACAGCTTACCTCCAGTGATTTTGGTGTACGTACAAGTTGACACAAATGTTGAATCATGTCTTCACTATTCTTTTAAGGGGGAGAGTTGGTGACCTTGAAGGGAGAATCAGCTTTAATTTGTAATATGAAGATCCTGGGCTGGGTAGGATGCAGCATTTTAGGAAATGCTATATAATTTTTTCTTGGTCAATTTATTTTTATAGGCCTTGTTCTTTAGAGCTTTTTATTTACTGCTAGTGGTCTGTTACATTTGAAAGCAGCAGAGTACTTTTGAAGGATTCTGTATAAATATTTACATAAATGAAAACTGCATCTTTCCTGATAATGAAAAAAATGTTTAAATTTTTCTGATCACAGTCTTCTCTGTGGAGGAAAATGGTTCCTCTGCATCACATGATGCTATTTTTTGAAATATGCTGAGGGTACTCAGCTTTGGGTTTTTTTAATTGAAATGAGACTGGGGGTGAAGGAACAGTAAAGTGTCTTCCAAAGAAAAAAGAAAACTTGGAATTTGATTTCTAGACAAATGAATAGGAAGTATTAGGCTTTCATTTTAAAGTTTTGTGGCAAACTGTTTTGTTTGGGTTTTACTTTTCCTTGATATCTGCTTTTATTTTAACTGGTCAACCTGTTTGTCCCCGCATGCTGTGATAATATTGAGCCAACACACATCATTTGCTTCTCAACTAAGCAGTGAAGAAATGTCAAAGAAGGTAGAGTCAGATAGAAGTAGAGATGATATATTTTTCCAGCAGTGGGCCAAATGAATTTAAAGCCTTCACAGCAGTTGCTTAAGAGACAGTACTTGACCTTGCAAAGAAAGATATATTTTCTTCTTAATCACTTGAAGTTCTCTCAATTGCATAAAAAGGGAGGATTCCATTGCTATCAGAAATATAATATGGAAATGTGGTTTTTGCTATCAGTAATTTAAAAAAAAAAATCTCATTATGCACTAATATTTTCTGGGGCATTTCAGGAATATATTCCAATGTCCAACACATAGTGCAAAATAAATATATAAATAGTGAAGCTGTTCTGTCTACTTCTTTACCAATTGTGATGACACCTAGAGGCCCATGTATACGTTATCCTGAAAGCTCAGCTATTCTAACACATGTTGGTTAAAAAGCCCATTTGAGAATTACTCCACTGTTTAGGGGTAACTTTTATTTATGTTGTCTGTGTCCAGCTATATTTCTTGCCTTTGTAGAAATACCCTATGGCTTGAAGGAGATGAAGAATAGCAGGGAGCCCATTATCTGGGCATCTCTATTGATGACTGTTCTTATGCATACTCATTGCTTCACTGGAGAAGGTTTATTACTAGATAGGATTTTGCATTTGCAGTAATTCGCACAAAACTAAATAGCTGGTTTTGATTGAAATAGTAGCCTTATATTTAAAAATCAAGGGAGTGTGGGAGACTATACTTTAATCTAATGTCTCTAAAAATCGGTAGGTTTAGGTGCCTTCTTGGAAGTTTGATCAGTAAAACGCCTAAAAAAAAGAAACACTTTAATGAGAAAAATACCTATATGCCCTGAGAAGGGAAACATTAACATTCAGAATTTGGATAGATAAATAATTTTAAAGGATATAATTTATCATTACTGCAATATGTTAGTCATAATATTCATAATATTTAAATAATATTTTTTATTTTATCTTGCATCTTCTGTGTTTTGAAGTTCTGTCCATTCTGGTAATTCTAATAGTTGTTGGGGTTTTTGGTTTTTTTTTTTTTGTTTTTTTTTTTTTTTTTTTTTTTTTTTTTTTTTTTTTTTTTTTGATATGTCTATTTCTCAGTTCAGTTTGTCAAGGTTTAGTTTCTTTGTTTGGTTTGCTCATCCTGAGGATGGGGAAATAACTTTTGTGAGATTTTATTTGGTTGGTTTTTTTAAAGTACTGAGTTGTTTACCAATAAGAAATTACAAAGATTATTTCAAGGATGAAGGGCTGCTAATATAAAAGTCATGGCATTGACATGAATGTACTTCTTTACTTCTCTGAACTATTAGGAAATTGAATAATCCATTAGATATTTCCAGAGGAACCTGTATATTGTGCTTGTGCAGTTCAAAAGCCTGGTGATACCGATAGACCCAGAGTGCAGAAACCTGAGTCCTTAATTAAAATGCTGCTATTTTTAAATAAAAAACTTCCTCAATTATAGTAAATTAAGTAATTTTTGAGTCCCCCGTTTGTTTTTTTTTTACTTTCATTAAAGTATACTCTAATTCACATAGATGAGAGTTTTGTAAAGCAGTAACTGAGGAAGAGTCTGTCATGCTATTCAACCAGATGAGCTTTGAGATAAGTGTGTGATACTTGTGGATTTGGGGAGTTTAGTCCTTTTTTGCATAAAGAAGCATTGTTGGCATGTAATAAAAATGATGATGACTGTGTGGGAAACATGCTTTCAAGGGTTGCTTCCACAAATGAGTCATAAGTAAAAGCTCTTCATTTAGCACAGAGCACATTAAGCTGGGAGAACAAACAAAAAAGCTTGTTGGTGGATCAAAGAAAATACAAGCATAAAAGATACTCTTAGAAGATCAGTTGGTCTAAATATCAGAATTGTAGTAATATCTTTCCGTCTTATTCTCCTCTGGTTTATTGCTTTCATGTAGACCTTGATTATTTTAGCTGCTGGCATAGTTTCCTTCAAAAAGCTGCTCATTTGCTGCAACTTTAATGGGATAGAGAGCAAAGTGTTAGCAGTCTTAGAACTGAGTTTATGTTCTAATGGGAATGAAATTTTTAGCCAATTCTCTTGTACTTTGTTCAGCTAACTCTAGAAAAGTAAACAAACATAGAAGACTGCATCTGGCATGTATAAAACAGACAATGGGTGTGTACCTATTTGTCCATGTAGAGTTAGATAGATAAGGCATATTATAGCTGCAGAAAGTGAGATAATATCTTTCTGTATACTGAGAGTGTGTTTTTACAGATCATTTGCAACATAAATTATTGTAAGACTGCTAACTTAAAGTATTTCAGATATAGGTACTTCTAGATTGCATGGTGACAATCTATGGCCTAAAGACTCAATCAGATTTGTCAACCATTTTTTCTTCTTTGCTTTAAAGCTGAACTTCTTTCAAATAGATAAAGAGTGAATGAGAAGAATTGTCCTTACATCTTGTTCTTCTGTAAGCCTTTTTCACTTTTCATTTGGCTGAAAGGAGATCCACTCTACAAGCACAGTAGGCCACCATGTAAACACTTCTGTATCTTTTGATGTTCTAAGACACACATGTTTAACTAGTGGTACAGCTGCTTCCTGCATGTAACTTGGGCTAGCTTCCTGCCCTGTAGCTAGGCACGAATGCCCGATGTAAGAGGACAATTTACTCTTTCAGCAAGCAAATAAGCTTTCGTTATTACAGCTGCCCTTCTGGTCACAAAAAAGAAGATGCTCAGCCTTGAGGTTTAACTGTGCCTCTGAGGGTGTCTGTGTCTTGGCTGAAGCTGAGCAGTCAGTCACTCTATTAATAAGGGAACTTTTTCCTAATTAAGGAAAATGTGATGTTCTGTCATGGGGAAATCTGTGGCAAATATACTGAAGTGAAATATAGTAATTTTGCCTTTTTTTTTCAAATAAGATGGAATTAAGCTATTAAAGAGCTTATATATAGCAATAAAAGAAATCTTGATTGGTGACTTAGAGTTGCAGTAGAGATATAGCAGGAGGAAAAAGCACTGGTTACTAAATAAGGTATGTAAATAATAATAAAATAATATTTTGGATGTTCTTACTCATAGTTTTATACATAAAAGCAATTTTGTATTACAAATCAACTCATTCTGGTTTTGCATAAAATAGCTTCCCCTTGCCACAGAAATGAAGACTGGAACATATAAATCATAGGAAATTTTCAAAAGACAATGTTTTGGAAAGGGCTGCATGTTGTACCAACAAAGTCACTCCTAGCTGCAAAATTGAATGGGACACAAATGTATTGCATTCATAATATTAGCTGTAAAATTTGAAATTAATATCAGTTTCTGCTTCTGTTACCATGTGCTGATTAGCATAAAAGAAACTTTGCCCTAAGAGCTGTGAGGTAATTAACGCAAAATTCAAACCCAGAAAACATTTCCAAATCAGAAAAGGCTCTAAATGAAAATGACTGTTGGGAAAACACTGAGGCAAGAATGATATATATTTTCTGATATCTACTTGCCAGGCATCTACTTTAGGCCAAATTTCAGGGAGGGGGAGAATATAATTTTTTGGGCAAGGCAGACCTTTGATTCACTGCACATGACTATTACCACAAGAAAAAAAACAAAACAAACATTATTTTAGATTGCTGTAGTAAAAATGCATATGAAATGCTGCTTCCCTTCTGGAAGCGCTTTGTTATAGAGTGACAATTTTGGGAATCATGCTACAGTGTGTTAGTTGTCATTTCTAATGCTCAGCTATTAGCCACAATGTTGAGTCCGATTATGAGATTTTGATCTCTTCAGGTCATCTGACAGTGCTTTCCCTAAAGCAGCCCAGTAGTTTTGTGTAACACAGTCTACACTTTTTCAGCCTTTTTTGGAGTTGGGATTATTTTTGTGATCTTAATCTGGTGGAGTGCATTTTACCTTTTAGCCTGTGTCAAACGGATGGGGAATGTATGAAGTCTTTGCCTGCACTTAGGCTGCACCGAGATCCTTAACTTCACTAGGAAGAACAAGTAGTCACTAGCTACTGATTTATTGATAGAGGGCTAGCCCAATAGGTGGACTTTTTAAGGAACTCTTTGTAACTTTCTCCAGTGTTAGTAACAGGACTGCTTATGAATCCTTCAGGTGTGGGGGACTTCCTTGTTCATAATATGTCATTTAAAGGTAAACTCAGCAAATATCCAATATGCAGTTCCAATGATTAGCATTAAATATAGCATATTTCACAATAAACCAGCATAATGCTGCATCAGCATTTCAAAGTGTCCTCATGATTACTAGTGCCACAGAGGGGAGTATAAAGTTTGGAGGAGGTAATCAGAATGACCTTGCATTACTGAGCTGGTGAGCAGTACTGGATTTTGTCCACAAGTAATGGAGTTTTTCATAAAATGCTGCTTATCAACAGCATGTGCATGCAGATATCAATGACAGTTAATGTAAATATTTACATGTGAATGTAAATTGCAAAGCAAACACATCTCATATTTTCCACGAACATTACAGTTTTAGCTGAGCTAATTTAAGAAGTATTTATTATTATTATTACTTAAAGTTTTTAGCAAACTAAAAATTATTTCTTGAATATTCCTTATTTTCTGGTATGTTTTTATATTGACAGTGGTTTGCACCAGGGAGTCTACCTTCTCTAACAGTTAATACATTGTTTAGGGTTACACTGCAGCAGTGTTTAGTTTAATAATGATTTATAATTTACCTGGAAACTTCTTCAGAGGCTACACTAGATGTTGGGTTATCTTTAAAATACATTATTTATTAATACACATAATCTCCAAATTCTTGTTTGTTTCTTTGCATTTGGGCTTTAGAGCTAAGAATTTTGTCTTAAGACAAATATTAGAAAAGCAGAGTACAGAATACTGACAGTCTTCTGAAACAGATGTAGAGAAACAGCAGTTTTCACTGAATATCAAGTTGGGTTTTCTTTTTTCCAATGCAAAAGAACAGGAGTTACCAAGAACATAAAGTAGCTTTAGGGAGGGAAAAGCTAATTGTCAAGTAGAGGGCAAAAGTTCTCAGGAGACAAAGATAGTGCTGAAGGTAGGATTTTCACCCCAAGAATGGAATTCTGTGGAGGATTTATGTGAAAAGCTGATAATTGAGGCACTGTTAACAGTTTCCCTGCTTAAAACATTAAACTGGAAAGATTTCTTTACAAAGGATTTATTTGCTCTCTCAGGATGGTGATCAGCTGTAATGTCCAAGCTTAACCAACTTCCACTGATACAGTTAAAAACAAAAAATATACCCTAGGTTCTTTGTATAACAAGCTAAGCTAAATATGAAGCTCACTGGAATATGAGGTCCCTGTCAAACAGTGATTTTTATCCTGTGCTGCTACAGTTTACAGGGAAGGAAACAGATTAACAAACAGCTGGATTTTCTCTTGCAAATATTGAGAAAATGTCTCATTTTGACAGTCTTCTGATTTTATGCTGAATGAAATGTTAACTTGAAATTTTTCATCCAGTTTAAAAGATATAAAGGCTTACTAGAAAAAAAAAATCCAAACAAACATACCCCACATACTGTAAAATTAAATCTGTCACTTTCAGATAAAGTGAAAAGTAATATGTGGGTATTTGAACTCCTACAAGTTCCATTACACATCCAGTGGAGCTATTTTTGTTTAATATATCTTACTGGTCAATGGGTGTGCTGAAGAGGAAAATTTATCATTTGTACATCCTCATCTAAAACCTATTTGTGAGGAGGGTGATGTTTACAATACAGAAAATGAAGACCTTTCTTCCAAGTTGTCAAGAAAATATTGTGAATATGTTTTTGATGCTTTAAGTGGGCATGTCTAACTTTCAAGTGATGTAGAGAGCAATCTGGTTTTTGGTCCTTATGGTAAACCATGTGCCTTTATGGCACATTGGCAGGGCTGTGGCTTTATACAGATCAAGATAACCATAGAATCTGGGGGAGGGAAGTCACTCCTGTTAGCAGTTATCATCTCTTAACTGGGAATTGTTGTCATGTTCATTTTATTTTTTTAGCTGGTGTTGCCCAGTACGAGTTACAGCATCAGCTTACATAATCAGGGAAGCTCAATCAGCAAAAGTGTGCTTAAATAGCTTCAAATGTGACTTGAACCTCTGCTCAAATGTTCCTGGGTATATCTCCTTGCTTCTAGATTTGTTGTATTGGGCACTACAAAAATACTAGATTCAGACTTACGTGAAGTCTAGTGGATTAATTCAGAGATTTATGATGAAAGAGATGTCAGCATTTAAATACATTTGATTTAACTAGTTAGGTTTTTGTAGAAGACATGAACAAAGGATAAGTCCCCAAAGCAACAAATTGATCTTCTCTTACATGTGTATAACCTTCTAATTTACTCAAAACCAAGAAACTACAAAAGTTTTTGTTTCTGCTTTCTGTATGTAGTTTTTCCTTTAAGTTGGAAGCAAAACAGTGACTGAATCTAGTTTCTTTAAAATGTATCTACTTTCTTTAAAATAATTTCAAATATCCAGGCTGCCTGGGGTTCTAGTACCTGAAGGAAACTATAATAGGATATGTGGGTATTATTCAGTGGGAGGCAAGTTACAAATCAGATACCTGTACTTGTGACAAAAGAAATGTTTTAACCTATTACACCATAAGGCAAGTATTATAAAGATTATTAGTAGAAATACAAGATAAATTTCTTCCAGATGTTTTGTACTTGAAGTATTTTTTTAAATTATATTTTCTTCTAGATTACTCATCTGTTAAAATTAGAGTCTTTCCCTTTAAAATCAGGAAAACGCATTTCCTGATATTTAGGCTTCAAAAATTGTCTGTATTCTGTGCTCGTGCACTCCCATGCTCATGTTTATTACACAAGATTAAATAATTGCATCCTTTTGTAATGTTGTGTGACACATTCAAGGATTTTGAACAATCATTTCACTTGACTATACTTTGAAGCATGTCTTGCAATGTTGCATATTCAAGCAGGCATGAGAAGAAATGCTTTCCAGAACAATTCAAGACTACATTTAGATGAGAAAACTAAGTGGTGTAATATAGTGCAGTGCTGTTTCTCATGGGAGTGGAGGTTTTTTGCTATATCAGTTGAAGTATTCTGGGAATCTAAGGTTAACTCTATACACCAGTAGAAATGATTCAAAGAGCAATGAGGCACATGTTCATAAATAATTGCTGTCGCAGTTTTAAATTATTTCACAAAAACTCCCCAAGGAGTGGTATTGCTTTTCATTGTTCTAATGTTGAAGTGATCCTTTCTATGGAAAGATTTAGAAGTATAGATAAATTAGATTTTTCCTTCCTATTCTGGCTTGTTTGAGATAAAAGATTTCAATTTTATTTTTTATTGTCTCAAAAGATTCCAAGCTTGCATGACAAAATAAAAAGGTATTCAAATTTATACCTTATACAGTATCTTCGTTTTCTCTTCCTTACATTCATTCTGTCTTCTTTATGTACAGTAAACCCTGAAAAAATGTGACCTGTAGGTAGGATAGGAGGGGAAGTGCTAATTATAGGGTTCTGCTAGTTTTTCTGAAGGCTGGAAGGGGTACAGAAGGAACTGGCAAAAACCCCATGCTTTTCCCATGAACTGGAAAAGCATTATATCGGAGTAATTTCACAGAAGAATTTATGTAAAGAATCATAGCTTTTCTAGCAGAGACTGGCTTTTTGTTCCAACAAATCAATTATTTTCTCTGGCCACAGCTACATAATGGCTAGAGATGGATATGGAAGATTATTTAAAAAAAAAAAGAGGAAAAACAGTTATGGAGTTTTGTTTAGTCTGTCTCACTGTGTAGCAGCTCTACCACTGATCTTCCATCCACCACAGCTCAGAAGTCACTGAAGTCTCTGGTTTCTCCAGTTCACTTTTCACTTCTTAGGGCACTTCAAATTATCCTGCTACAGATCACTACTTGGGGGATATTACTCCAAGGCTTATGGTGGATATCTCAACCCAACTCAGAGATTTCCTCTTTCAGTTAAATCTTCCAGGTATGCAGCAGCCCTGTTGCTTGAGAACCTTCTGGGACTTACAGATGGATAACCTTCCCTGTTACAAAAATTGCACAGAAAAAACCACGGGATATGAAAAAATTCAGTATTTCATATCCAGTGATTGGTATTTTCAGAGGTTCTCTCCTCTGACACCAAAGCAGACTCAACATACTAGAAATAAATTATTACACAAGTTAGAGTTATTTTTGAAAATGTATACAAAGCTTGCAGGACCATATTAAATCTTAGAATTTGTGATACTTTGCAAGCCAAGGTAATCTTGGGAATCCTCTTCATAGGAAGGCTCTCCTTATGTGATTCACTGGATAAATGAGACATATCTTCAAATCACTGCCTTAAAATCGAAATGCACTTAAAAACTGATATCACTAAATTTGACTAAAATATGTTTTGTGTTAAGTTTGTTGAAGCACAGGTAAGCAGGACCATGGAGGTGTTACTAAATTCCAAGCATTCAAAGCGAGAACAGTCGGCATCTAAATTATTGAGCTGTCATGTTAAATGAAGCTGAATATTTTTAAGTGATTCACATGTAGATTGTTAAAAAAGGCCCAGACTCTACCTTATCAAACAAGGCTCATTACTTTTCAAAATTAAGGGAACAATAAGACCTAATTTTTGTAACTTAGCTGTGCAGAAAATGTGTTAGGCTGATTTTCTTTTTTTGACAGTGGAATAGGTTCTGTAGAAACATCTGTTAGAGAGCATTTTCATCATTTTCATATATTCAATTGTTCATAATTTCATTAGTCATCAATCTACATGGATATAGTTCTTAATATTACTGTAGTATGTAAAAGCATAAATTTTTGCACAATAAAACTTGTAAGTACCTCATTGATTTTTTTTATGAGGAACTAAATAGTTAATAATGCAGACAAGTCTTTAAGTATGTAGGTAAAATAGGCTGTCATCGAACTGAATGCAGCTCTTTCCATCTTAGAGCTTTTGTGCCATACTTTCTGCAGAGCAGCTTTTATATTTAAGGGTTTTCTCAATCTGAAGAACAAGTCTAAAAGTAAAGAATTTGAGTGAAGTGACACAAGCATGGAAAATATTTTAATATAGGGTTATTGGTGATGTGTACTTGTTCATGCAAGCTGCTTCAGACTTCTGCTAATAAGAGAATAGGGGTCACTTTATTGCTGTAACAATATAAAACTCTTCTGTACTATGTATCATCAACAGGAGGAGTGGGGACATGGAGAGGTCTTAACTCCAATTAAATGTACTTTTTTTTCAATTTGATTATCTGAAGTTATGCTGAAAAGAGGTCTGCCTAGGTCTGTGGTAGTGAGTATTTCCACCTAATGCGGAGTAATCTAGACGTACAACATTATTTCTAAAACTGTCATTCTTGGAACTGCTAGGCTTGGTGTTTGCAGAATTTCAAATGCAGTTGTGTGAAGGTTTTTCTTTTTTTTATCTCCTCCCCAATTCTTCACTTTCCCTAGCTAAATAGAGTAAATATGGATTCACCTTAAAGATAAGTGTATAATAGTAATCTGGTTTTAGGGGCTTGGATCTCTGTGCACCACTGTGGATGCAGATAGGTGATCAAACAGTAACAGCCTAATGAGCTGCAGCATTTAGTCTGTGGTAGTAGATGTTGTGGATGTGCCTGAGAGAGGTTTCTGTTGGACAGCCAAGTGAATTGCAGAATACATTTGGTCAGAAATGTCTGATGAGTTGGAAGGAGCATAACAGCTCTTGTTATGCTGTGAAACTGATAGTGTTTGATTTGGTTCTTGTGCTTTGCTGCTAGTCTTGTGTTGGGCAAATCACTTCCACTCTGTGTTTGTTTGGCTCTGTAAAACACCACTACTGCCTTCGTCCTTTGAACTCTGGTAAGTTTGAGGCAATATGAGGTTTTCAATGAAGCTTCAACCTCTGTCTGGAGTTTTTTGTTATGAAACTCTCTTTTCCCTACTTTGTTATATAGAGTCTACTCTTTTAGGGAGACTGGGGATGTTCCCAAGAGGGTTGTTTGTCAAAAGTGCTGCATGGAGATATCTGCATTCAACCTGCAATTCTCAAAATGCAAGGAAAGGTAATTTTTTGAATACAATAACAGGCAGGGAATTTGCCTCAGGGGGAATTAATTATTCTGGGAACTTGCACACTGTTAGCGTCACAGGGGATACTAGTAATTACTCACAACGTAAATGTGATTTTGGGGGTTTCAGACACCAGAACAGGTATTAGTATCAACTAATGGCATCAAGTTAAATGGGAGCCTATGTGTGTGTTTGGAAAAAAAATGGTCAGATTCCAAATTGGGATCATTTCCACTTCTTTTTTTTTTTTTTTTTTTTTTTTTTTTAAATGTGGAAAACTTATTGTATTAAGAAAATGCTCTTCCTTTATGGTTGCTTTGTGCCAGGGTTCCCCCACCATGTGTGTGCAAAATGTGCCTATTCTAAATTTAATATTTATGTCCTCTATTTGGGGTAGTGTAATCTTGTTTTGATGCAAATCTTCACTCCCCAAAAAATAGAAACATAATTTTACACCTAGAAAAGACCAAATTTAGTTTCTCATTGTGATATTACTCATTCTTCCCTTAATCTATGGTTCTCAGGTGAATTACGGTTCATTTTAAGAATAGGAACATAGACTGAACTAGGGCCTTGGGATAGCTGAGACTTGGTTTAGTCTCTATTTTGGTGCTGATTTAAAGCCCACGTGTACTCCTGAAATATAATCAAAT
This sequence comes from Ammospiza nelsoni, assembly GCF_027579445.1. Taxonomy (NCBI): domain Eukaryota; kingdom Metazoa; phylum Chordata; class Aves; order Passeriformes; family Passerellidae; genus Ammospiza; species Ammospiza nelsoni. The sequence goes on along the minus strand of NC_080636.1, from coordinate 34,166,784 downwards.
TACTCAAGAGATCTCTGCTCCTACCCTTTGAGAGCATTAGTACTTTTGAAGTGAAGTGCGATAAAGCATAAGCATTTCTTTCCAGTGCCTGCAAGATAATCTTATTCACAACTTTATATGTGAACCTGTGGAATTCTCAGAGCTAGCTGTAAGGTCTGTGACATTCAAAATGGAAGGAATATTTTCCTTTTTGATGAAACACTCCAGTATTTAGTGTAGGGAAAAGAAACTGCTTCATGAGGTGTAATAAATGATCATTTGTTTACTGCTTTGTTAGCCTCAATTTCTGCACAGTTAAATTATCAGGCTAAATTAGATATATTGCTCGGGAAAACTAAGCTGTAAAACATTTGTGTATACTTTTTACCTGTGAAATTACCTGTAACTTGCTTTCTGTTAGCACAAATTTGAGCCACAAGAAGTAAGTTATTGCTTGTATTTAAGTCTTGGCTTTCTGTGAGATTTGGTCTCGGTGGATGGCAGGCAGAAAAAAATGGCTCACCTGAGCAAGGAACGGCTCAGCCCTGTTCTCCAGGTGGGTGGGATAAGCTGTTCCAAGGCCAGAGTTCAACAGCAGACTGAATCTGGCTTTACGGCTCCCACTTCTAATCTAAGAAGGTTGCCACTACATGATGGTAATCAATGATCCGGTACAAACATATTCTGCTACCTCAACAGTTTTCTGGGAATTTTGACAAGTCAACGTTGTTGTCAGGCTTTATGCCAGATTGACTATTATCTGTTCTACGATGGCTGTCATGTAACCAGTGCAGAGCATAAAGCTATAACAGAGGCTATGTTGTCTGCACTGTCTAATTTGAGGGGAAAATGTGGTTGTGATCTCATGTCTAATACCAATCAGATCTGTATTGCAGTGCACAGCTCCAGTATTCATGGTTATGGAGCTAGAGCTTGAGAACACACTTTTTTGACTGCTGTCTCCTGGCTAGGAGTAGGATGAACATATATCTTTGCAAAAGACCTTCAGCACTTCAGGTGCATGCATACATACATGGTGGTGTGAAAGCACGGGGATAACACACCATTGTGTAAATCTGAGTGGGACAGAGTGAGTGCTGGTTTTGGTTCATGACAATTAGTTGCCTTTTAACCTGTGCTATTTCTGTATTCACCCCACCACTCCACTTTACATACATGTCATATGCATAAAGTCACAAAAAGGTGGGTAAAAATAAGAATAAAAATATGGTCATGTATTTCGGTAGAGATTAGGAATTAATATTCTGAAACTGTTGGGGTTCTCTGTTACTAATGAACTATTGGGAAAAGGCAACTTTTATGTTGTAGCGGAGTAATTTTTATATCAATGTAGCATGAAAGTACTTTGATAATACCATGAAAATCAGTACATAGAAAATGCTTACCTTTGGCTACGATTTATTATTCTTGATCTAAAGGACAGTATGCTTTCTCTGCTGTTTGCACTAAATTTATTTCTGCGTGTGTAGCAGACAACATTACAGCTGTAATGCAGTGTTGTGTTTTCTGTCTGAAGTGATACATGCCCGTGTAACATGTCAGGCTGACAAATTTTTAAAATATCAAATTGAGTCAAACATTAGCTGCCTAGTTTTTCTCAGGTAGTGATGAAGTGTACAGTGCAATGTTAGTTACTAAATGGTGAGGAATTTTACTTCAGAATTTTTGTACAAGGGAGGTAAATAGTGATGACTGACTAATTCCTGTAAAGAGGATTTTTTGCAACAAATATTATATATGGTAAGGCCGTGAGCTTAGCATTCTTTAGAAATGTTCTATGAAAATAATTTTTTTGTATGTTGCGCTATGATTTTTATTTGCTGGTGTTGAATGAACAGGAGTAGTGGTTATTATTTGAAATAATGCACGTTCAGACATTTCTATGAAAATGCTATTAAAATCTAGATTTATAATTTCTCTTGAGTGCTACATCGTTGTAGGCAGTGATGTCCAGATTTTGGAGATGTGAAGAGTTTTATTTTCTCAATTTCTCCCTAGCAATTTTGAGACATCAGATATACTTTCAGCTTTAACAACGTCATATCCCCATGAATGACCCTCCCCCCCTGCCCTTTTTTTTTTTCTTTTTCTTTCAAGGATAATGCCCTGGAATTAAATCTGGTCTCTGATGTAATTTTTCTACACTTTCCTTTCTCCGTGCATAACCATGGTTTCTTTGCAGTTTAATCTTTTTTCTTTCTGTGGTTCACTTTATTCTAATTTGAGGGATAGGGATATAAGAAGAATAGCAGCAAATGGGGAATTGTACAGTTATGAGACCTCCTGAATGGCCAGTGGAAATCATAGAGACTGATTTCTGCAGGCTTCTCAGAGTCATTTTCATTATCTTTGTGTTCTTGTCTTGAATTCCCCTAGACTGAAACAGGAACAACACATCTAAATACTATAAAAAGATAAGCAGGCATAAAATGCACTTGCATACCCCCGTGCATGGTGCATGTATATACACACATACCTCTATATATAAATTTTTTGAGGGACTCCATTGCTATCATTTATGTACTTTAGCAATGGTAGTCATAAAAATTGTAAAATCACTGAACTTTTTTATCACACCTAAATTTATTTCTCATTCATAATAATTAAATACCAGCTGCATTCTGTTTTACTAATTTTGACCAAAATTAATATATTATGCATAACAGTGTATTGGCAGAAGAAGGAAACATTTCATACTTGTATGTGACAGGTATAGCTATTTTCAGTCCATTAAAAGTTGGAAAGATGTCTGTATGCCCTCTATGTTTTTGGAATAGAAACTGTTTTATTATGACTGAAAGATGAAAAACATGTATTTCTGGTTTCCCTAGTGTATTTTGTGAAGTGCAAATTATACTTAATTACAGACTATTCTGGGTTGGAAGGGACCCACAAAGTCCAGCTCAAGTGAATGGCCTGTACAAGGTTTGACTCCACATAGCCTGAGGCATTATTAGCACCATGCTCTGACCAGCTGAGCTAATCTCAGGATCTAAGCAAGAGTCATCTTTAAAACTGATGGTTTTAAGGTTTCATGTTGAAGTATGGGAGCTTCCAAAAACTGCTGTCAAGTTGAGTATAACTTAAATGCTCTTTCTTTTCAGTTTTTATTTCACGTGGCAAACTCTGAATGAAACAGGAGTTTATTCTCAGAAACCCATTGTGAGGATATACTTTCAATGGTGGGTTGATTTTTATATGTTAACACAAACACTGTCTACCAAAGTTATATGCATAGAACTCTAGGATGACTTCTTTTCATGGCAATGCCTCCATTCCGAAGCCCAAGTAAACATAATTTGACAGCTATTAAGAAATATGGTTGTGGTAAATTGGGACTTAACTATACCCTTCAATAAGTAATCTTGACCACTTTGCAAAATGGATAATATTCTTAGTTGGAAAGAGGAGGAAAATACACTATTAAAAGAGGAAAAAGGCTTCCACTGAACCAAAGGTAATAAATTCAGAATTGTTTCTATTTATTTAACAAATACACAGAAAAATCACAAACACAAATGTTTGAAAATTACTAAGTATTTACTAAGTAAAAAGTATTTTGTCCATTTCTTTGTTGTAATACCTTAAGAAAAAGCAAACACGAATGTCTCTTTCTTTTTTTCTTTCATTAATGAAAGAAAATATTTTTGGGAGAAATGAAATGTATGACAAAGCAGCATGTATCAATGAATCTTGCTTCCTGGTTCTCACAGTATTTACCGTGAACTTTGAGGTTCAGTGGTATTCAACATAATGAAGCTATTTGCTTCATGTTTTTCAGCATTAATCAGTGGGGAAAATAGGAAGACTTTGATATACTGCAAGCATATCTGCATCCATCTACCATCAATCTTTATAGTCTTAGCCTATTGCATCTAATTCAAACAAGTTCTAATATAATGAAGATAAAAATGTGTTTTGCATGTACATGTATAATTCATTTGTACAGTAGACAGATGCCAGCATTTGTAACAGAGTTTTAAACAGTAACCATGTTTAGATATGGTGTTTGAAGGCATTGCAAATTTGCATCAATAGGTCTTCCTATCAAATAGATGCCTTCTGTAATTTCAGAACTTGGATCATTGCTAATCTTTTGACTTTTTTGTGTGGACTTCTAAGCACATGATATTGTTTGCATTGTGGTTTGGCCTAAAACAGGCTATATTGAAAGGTGAAAACAATATTCCTGCTGAATTCTGTATAAGCAGAGTGAACAGATATATAGTATTTTAATAATTTCTTTTTTATGTTGTGCTATGATTTTTATTTGCTGGTGTTGAATGAACAGGAGTAGTGGTAATTATTTGAAATAATGCACGTTCAAACTAAACTACTATTTTGCTCTTTACTCTTATCTTTGGTTCTTTACTAATAATGCTATCTTGACAGATTGTGCTTTTAACTTTTAAAACAAACACACCTTTTGTTTGGATACTAAATGTGCTCTGACATTTCTGTTCTATTCGGGTGTTCTGCCTTCTACTGTCTACATGTTATGCCAATTAGTTTCTGTTTTGGGACCTGAAAATACTACTGTGCAATGTTTTTCTCCGTTCAAACAGATCCTGTAATCAGACTTTTTGCATCAAGTCTTGGGTCTCTTAAGAGAACCACTGTGTGTGGTATTGCTCAATTTATCCTTTTTGGTCAGTGTGTATTATCACTTTTCAAGTGTCTTGTAATTGTTAATATTGGAAGATATTTTGTTAGAGTTTTTTTTTTTTTTCCTTGAGGAAATCTTTAGTTGAGACAATGCAGTGTGATGTAAATATAGACTAGAAGTCCAGCCTCAAATAATTTCCAAATATGAGAATTATGATCTGAACCAAATTAAAAATGAGAAGTTTTAAGGCGATCAGTAGCTCAAAACAGAGTAGAAAAAGAGGTAAATGATTGAATATCCCAATTAAAATTGTGAAATGTGTAATGTTTGAACTTATCTGATACAAGTAGTCAAATCTGTGACTCTGAGCCCATGCTTTTCCCATATTTTCTTTCAATTATGCCTTTTTAGGATGTGTTTAAATACATGTGTATGTTCTGTTTTTTTGAGGGGTTTTTTGGGAGGGGTGGTTTTTGTTGCATTTTGAAGTTTCTTGTTTTTTTAATGCAGCTATCTTTTTTTTTTTGCCTTAAGTGGAGGGTTTTTTCAATAAATGCTGACTCTTACATAGAAGTACTCCAAGCTGACAAAAAGTGCTATTGTTTCCAAATTATTGTTTTACCCTTGAGAAAATGTCTGCGGATTTGTTTTTCTATTACTGTATATATTAAACTTGATGCTGGTGTGAGTCAGATTAGTCAAAGTGTGTTTCAAGAGAGGGATTACTATACTATATCCACGCCATTTGAGATGTTTTTAACAAATACACAGATAAGGCAGCCTTTACTTCAGTTGCATTTGTTTCTCCTGAAACAGTTGCATTTTAGTGCTGTTTCTAGCACAGCTACATCTGCTTTATATTCAGAGTGTTCAGAAATACCAGCAAAATTGCTTTTTGTAATCCTCTGAAATACTGATGCTTGTGCTAAACCCCCGTCTGTTTGTTTACTGGAGATTCATCAGGCCAGGTACAGATGCTGGTTCTACAAGATCTTCCCTAGAGTGGAGTTTTAATTAAAACAACTCTTTTTACCCCAGCTGTCAGTGCAACCCATATGAAAAGCAGAAAGCTTGTTTTTAGAGAAGAGTTGAATGTTTAGCTTGTTCCAAAGTCTATAACCACAAAATGAAGCATTGAATTTCCTACTTCTCTGAATTCTTTTCTCCCTTCCTAGTTAGTGCAAACTTTTTTTGCAGAAGTCACTCTAGAACATTCTAAAGCTTACTTTCTTCATGTATGTTTCACAATGCACATTAATTCCATTCAACTAGAAAATATTTTGCAGGATTTTTTTTAAAGATTGTTTTGGTTTAACATCTACTTTACAGATAGCTGAAGCTGTATGGCATGTCCTACAACAGTTTTTGCGTTTTTTACCACTTGCCTTATGCAGTAATATCTCGGGCTCTAATTCTTGTTGAGTCAAACCCTCCTTCAAGCTGGAAGGTAGTTGAATATTGACTTAAATAGATGACAAAAAGTGGAAGATGGCTTGAGGAGAAAAAAAGGGAAAGAAGACAACCCCCATTTTCTACATAACACAAATTCAATTCTTATTTACCCACCCTCAGTATTACCTCATTGAGAGACCTTTGTTGAAATGTGTCTTGTGATCTGAACCAAACAGTTCTGGTTTAATCTCAGCTGGCAACAGAGCACCAGCCATCTGCTTGCCCATTCCTCCGTCTCACCATGATGGGATGGGGAATTGGAGTTCAGGTGGAAAAAGAGAGAGATTGTGTGTTGAGATAAAGGCAGTTTAATAGGGAAAGCAAAATCTTTGCTCACATCCTTCCCATGGGCAGGCAGGTTTTCAGTCATCCCCAGGAAAGCAGGGCTTCATCAAGTATAATCATGACTTGGGAAGGCAAATGCCATCCTTCCATATGTCCCCCTTTCCTCCTTCTTCTGGACCTTTACATGCTGAGTATGAGGCCAGAGGGTATAAAGTATCCCTTTGGTCAGGGGAAGTCAATTGTACTGCTTCTTTCCTCTCCTATCTTCTTGTGTACCTCAGTATTCTCACTGATGGGGTGATTAAAAAATCAGAAAAGATCTTGACACTGTGTGATGAAAATTAACTCCACCCTAGCTACAATCAGCATATAAACCTAGGTAGCCCAAATTCCTAAAATCCTTCTTTTCCCAAGTCATAGCTGATCTTCTACTCTTCCTAATAATGCTAGCCCTCTGTTTGCTCAGTCCCAGCAGTTAAGTACAGCAGGTGAACTTGTCTTCAAGAATGTTTACCACAGAAGTGGATTACTGCAATGCTACCAAATATCTGTGTTCACTGTCATCTTTCAACTGCTTTTACAGAGTTGTGTTCAATTTCTTCAATTCTAAAAGACATGTATGAGAAAATATCTAGCTACCACACCACTAATTAAGTCCACTTCAAAAGTTATGGGCTTCAAATAGTTTCTGCTTCACCATCAGTTTTTATGCTTTGACTGTGTACTGTGCGTCTGCCTAATGCCTTTTTTTTTTTTGAGGGTGCGTGTGTAGGGTGGTGAGGTTAGTGGTAAAGTTAGATGGAAAAAATCCTCCTCCAAAGTCCTTCCTTCTGCTCTACTTAAACTCCTATCTGTCCTGCTGTAATAGCAACGGATCTGTGGTTCCTTTCTGTAACTACTGTTCCAGGAATACTATGTGACTCTGTCTGCCTTTGGTCTTTTTACTAGAGGTGAATGGGAGTTGTGTGTGTCATTTGTAAATGCTTTTCTACGCCTGTGCTTAGTTGCTTTATGGCACTGAGTTGGCAGGTACCTTAAAAACCATGTAAAGCATATTTTCAGTTCAATTATTTATTTTATTATCCCTGTCTATAATAGCTGTGCTATCATGTCCTTATGAGTCCACAAGGCTTAATACAAAGGAAGAAAGACAGTAGGGCAGAACTGCTGCAGCTGCTCCACTGTCTTACACTGCCATAGAACCATGTGTTCAGCACTATGTTTTAATATTGAACAGTGATCTGGTTTAAAATACTAAGCTTGGGCTTTTTTGTTGGTTAATTTCTATTTGAATATGCTGTAAGCTGGATAATGAAACTCGTGTATAGCTGTAGCAGATGAGAGAACAAAAAGCTGTGGCATTGAAGATTGGTTTGCAGTGTCTGAAAGCCAAAATATTGTAGAAAAACTGGTTCCCCCTTTGTTTTGAAAAGGAAGACAAATAAGGGTGATGGACTTGGCAGTTCTCAGTGAAGTGAGGTTTTGTTTTCCATCTTGGCAAACCTACTTGGTGTTTGATCCCTACATGTGGTCAGAGCCCAGCGCCTCCCCTTATTGACCCTCATGCAATTGGCCTCAGCCTGGCATTCATAGTCCTAGAAAAGAGCAGGATTGTTGTCATCTACTTGTGTAGATCATCCTTTGTGCAGGGCACGCTGTTTTCGGTCCTTGCTTTCAGCATATGCTCTTCATTTGATAATTCACATGAAGAGTGGGTTTGCAATTGCTCTGCTTGTGCCAGTTAATTGAAAAATCCTGAAAACACAGGTGAAAAGAAGTCCAGAGCTCCTAAACATGTGCAGCACTTGAATTCCTAAATAAGTGTTCATGGATAGAGCTTGAGATCCTGCAGACCCCTGGTCTCCCAAGAGTGTCAGGAACTGTGCTCTCTGACATCTCCCAAGGAGTATTGTAATGGGTTGTTCAGGCAGTACTTATGTTCTCCCCCAGTTCCTCCTATAACTGACCAGTTTTTGATGTCTTCAAAATTAGAAAATTTATTTCCCATTTAGCATAACTGAATGCCTTTACCTAATGTGCAAGAGTTACGGTATTTTATTCAAATTTATTTCTTTTAGTTTTGTTTCTGAGTAGCTATGTTGAGAGTAATTCCTTAGATGCTTAAGAGCATTTGAAGAAATTGTGATTTTTTTCTTTTTTTTTTAAGCTTTAAATTTGAAAAGAAAATATTTTTCAGCTCTTCTGAACTTGTTGAATAGCATTGGTGTTTGTACAATGCTTATAAAACCATTTATGCAAATCAAATTGCAAGAAAATTACTGAATCTATTTGGTTAGGAAGTTGTGGATTTTTGCATTTTTTTTATAAGTAAATGCCATTTGTAATTTTTTCTTTTTATTTTCAAAGCAAGACTCACACTAGGGACATAGTCAATGCACCTTCACCCACACATTTCAGCAGGTTTATCATGATTGCTAAAGTAAGAATGTAGCAGAGGTTATGAACTCTTTTATGTACCACCCAGAGTATATTATTTCAGATTTTAAATAACAAAGGTAGTTTAATTACTTATTAAAAACATTTTAAACTGAATGAGTAATTCCCTTTATGAAGAAATTCTCTAAAATTATTTTTTGTAGAATCAAAAATGCAGTAATTATTTACTGCAGACTATGAAGTAATCACTAGGGATGGTTCTTGAGTTGGTATCATCTAAAATGAAGCTGCTTGGTTAGTCTTTACATAAGCTTTTTTTTATGGCACAGAATCTTCAAGATACCTAATGCATTGCCTTTGCTGTGAGGACCAGGCTCTCTTTACAGAGACACTGCAAACTCTAAGGTATAAGAGTTGATGGATCTTTTTTCTTCACTTTTGTGCGTGTTCTTCTCTGGAGAAGCTTGGGAAAGAATAAATTTGGGCCAGAAGCTTTTGGAAGCAGAGCTAGGAATGGGTGGCATTTTTAATGTGTTCTGGTTGTCTGGTGACTTCAGTGACAAATTTTGCCTTCAATATCCATTTTGATGTTATTAAATTACTTCATTATTTAAGACTGCTCTTTCCCTTTAGTTACAGGCAGAAGTAAGTCCGGATCCTATCCACATCTCTAAAACTCTATAGAAATAAATCTTTCACAGCACCTTCAGGGTCTTACCCCTGCGCTTTCTAAATTCCTGACAGCATGTTTAGCTATTTCCCTTACCACTCCTCAGCCAGATAGATGAGGGAAAACATATTCTGAAGCTGCTTAGGGATCCTGCAGGCTAACCAGCAACCTAAGCACCAGATCCAACTCTCAGGCTGTTTCTCCAGAGAGGCTTCCTGTTCAACTGGTGATGGGGGGAATTCAATATCATAAATATTCAGTATTTATTAAAAAGGAGGCAAAATGTTCTAAACAGCTGTGGAGAAGTTCAAATGAAATTACTGTAGAAGCTTCACTTTCACAGGTTAAAAATCCCAACTCTAAAGTAATAAAGCCTATATTTTTAAAACTCAGTCTTTACAATACTAGGTCTGCCGTAGGTGTGTATGTATATAAATTTTAGTCTACCACTACTGCAGTCACCAAGTTGCATCATGTATATGTTTTAGAGACAAGATTTCACTTCAGAAGAACAATAAAGAGCTTTGAAAGGAATATTTAGTACACTCTAATAAGTATTCCCCTTCAGGGTTATTTCAGAGATCCACCAGAATTTATTGTAGGAAATCCAGTTTGTTGTGTAAAGGTCTGTAGATCAGACATTTTAAGGGCAAAAAGGCAAAGTAACTTTTGAAGCTGCCTGTAAAACAAAGATATGGCTGTATACTTTTAGGTAAGTAATTTTGAAAGCAATTTTTTCCTAAGAATTAGTTCTTTCTATATATACACGTTGCTGATACTGACATGTACTTTTCATAATTCTGGCTACACAAAGCTTCTGACTGTTAGATAAACTGGAATAATCAACTTGAAGGGCTCTTTTTTTTTCTTTTTTTATTTTTCCTTTTTTTTCCCCCAGTTTGATCACACATTATTTTGCATTCATTTTTTACCTTGGTTCTGTCTCTCAACTACCTACTTATGTTCATGGGCTGCTTAATGCGAAATTCCTTAAGTTCTTGTGCACAGGAATTGGTCACAGGTAAACTTCATTTTCTTCCTTACTGAGAAAATAGTGGATTTCATTTACTTGGACATAACTTTAATGGGAGAATTTTGTTCACATGACTACCTTTCCTAAAATTAACCTCAAGCATTTTTTGGACAGAAGGGGACTTAAATTTTAGCAGTACTGGGGAATCAAATCAGAAGTGCTGCATGGAAATTGTCGTAGCACATAGCCATTTAGAGAAGGCAACATGCATTTATTGGGAGTGGTTTGAAACAAACTGGTAGCTGCTGAATTCTGAAGGAAAGTTGGAGGGTTCAGCCTCTATTTTGAACTGTGTGGCATAGCTGACCTGTCATCCAAGTCCTGGAAGACTGTTGATTCATGTGAACCAGGGACTGATTGCCTCTGTTAGTTCTGTCTGTGTGTTCAGGCCCACTTGAAGTACCTGGGCACTCAGCAGTGGTTGGTTTAATGTCTGCCACTGAAGTAATTCCAGAAATGTTTCACTGGGACACTGAAGATTGGTGCCAGCTCTAAAGTGGAATATACAAAGGAAACGACGGGATGCTGGCTGCCACCAGCTCACTGTCAGGGTGTAGTGGGACTGCAACTTGGTCCAAGTTTTATGTGTGAAACTCATTTACAGGTCTGGATTTGTCTGTCTCTTTCAGGTGGAATGTTGTAGAGTAAGCAACAATAAACAAGCACACCTCCTCATCCAAAGCTGATCTCCCCTATTTACACACGCTGCATATTGGAGGTGAATGCTTTTTTTATGTGCTCCAGCTGCCCCTAAAATGCACATGCTGGTGAGGAAGCCCCCAAGTCCTCTCACATGCAGATAGGGCTCTATGTAGACATGGGTGTACCTGTATTTGGTTGTACTGTGTGTTGTCACTCCTGCTGCTGGCTGCTGTCCCAGTGCCTGAAGGGAAAGGTGAATCTAAGTGGATGTGACAAGGTCAGTGATTTCTGTCTTTGACAGAATTCAAACTAGGCTTTTTCTTCTAATAAGCTATTTTCTTCTTTGTCCTACTATTGCAAATATTAATTATCTTTTAAAAAAAAAACTCCTTAAAATCTTAATGTAGTTTCCTGGTTGATATTTAATCTGACATCATGGGCTATAGTCTTCTCTAGCATTATAATTTCTGGGCAAATGAACTGAGGGGCAGTTTTGGATGATCTTTTCACATCATGCTCTTTGTGCTCACATCCCTGCTACATCAGCTGCTCTTACCCAGACCACAGAGATACCTCCATAGAGGAAAGCTTTGTGATTTTTATTATCCAAACGTCAGGGAACAGACTGAACTATAAAGAATAACAGCAAAGGTAGCTGAAAAAAAGCTGCAGAGCAAGACCTCTTTTTTTTTTTTTATCAGTAGAGATTTTTGGCCACCACCTCTCTTTAGGTTTTTGTTTGGTTTGGTTTGTTTTGTTTTGTTTTTGGGGTTTTTGTTTTGTTTTGTTTTTATCATGCTGTGCCCTGAGGCCTAAGTCATCTTTTGGTCTTGGTTTTATATACCGCACTTTACCTTTGCACTTTTTTTTAAACTTACAACTTATTGAATTAATAATTTCATTAGCTTTAGGCATTTATCTTACTTAGCTCTCTTTGGTTACTTTGAATCTTTATTTTATATGAAGTTGTAGTAAGTAAGACAACTGAAAGGATGCTTCTTACTTTCTGAGGAGCATTTGAGAAAAAGCCCCTTCTTTTCAGTATTCTAATAGGCTTTCAACCAATTAGTCTTTTTTGTTTTAATGTAGAAAACCCTGCATTGTTTGTCAGAAAATTTTTAAAAAAGAAAACTATGCATAATATTTCATTAAAATGAAAAAAAAAATAATGATTCTTAATATTGTTTGGCAAGTAACCTTCTAGAGGTTTTGGTATTTTGGGGGAGGTAGGAAAGGAGACAAGAAAAAGCTTGTTGCATAGAAACAAATGACTGAGTTAGCTTAGTTAATTTAACTCTCCAGTGGACCTTATTATTTAATGTTTATACTGTGTCAGAGTGTTCTGAAGACTGAAATCTTCAAGGTCTCAGCTGACATTTATCTCATTTCTATATGTCTTCATGAAGGCACCTGTTTTTATGTTGCTGTTTCTCTGTCAAGAAGAGGAAGGTAATGAACCCCAAATCTGCAGGTGTTCTCGTAGAAAACCAGTGGAATACATAATAAGGTAGCCTGAGATATTATGGAGAAGTTTTTGTTCCCCTTAGAGCCTTTAGCAAGAAATGTTGGCCCATGGAAGGAGAGAGGATACCTGTGTTCTTTATATACTCCCACTGGTCCTTAAACTGTCAGCTCCACCTGAGCTGAAATAATCTGTCGTTAAGTTGTATCTTTGTGTTAATTTGAGCTGGAAAATGCTTTCAAAAATATTCTAGCAATTGCCCCTCTACTCCCCCACCCAACAACAAAAAAAAGGATACCTTCAGAAAATAATAAAATAGTTAACACTATATTAATTTGTTGTAGTTTGGAGAAGTTCTGAACTATCCTACTTAGTGAAGTCATCTTTTTGAAGAGAGCCAGTTAGTACTAGGAAGGAATAGAACAAGGTTAGGTATGGCAAAGAAGGAGGAAATGAACAGTAGAATAGGAGTAGAAGGAGGAGGGAAAATGGACTCCTTTTCTTCGTTATCAAATTGCATGTATGTGTTTAGTAGCTTCCAGAGAGGGAAAGTCAATCAAAAGAAGGTTCTAGTACTCATGTAGTAGAATTATCACAAGGCAGATTTGTTTGGTGTGAAGAGATGAGGTAATTGAGGTGCTACTGTTAAGATGTTTGTCTTCTTTTCCTCTTCTTGTCTTCCTCATTAAAAAGATTATAACAGATTGGCCTTAAAATTTGTCAATTGTATCACCTGATTTTAGGAAAAAAAAATTAATGGAGTATGTATTATGTAAGTTATGCACATTTAATCCAAAGCAAGCCTTTCAAAGAGAAAAAACTAGGCCAAAGTCTGAATTTGGAAAGAGCAGACAGTATCATCTTCTGTTGCTTTGTAGAGGCAGACAATTATTTTCTCTTAATTTTTCCTTAAGAAACTACCTTACTAAGGATCAATGATTTGACTCATCCAGAATATTGCAGTAATTTATGTGTCAAGGGTATGGTCAATATTCTCCTTAAGGCTATTAAAAAGCTGCCACCTTCAAGGTCTGTGTGTCCATCGTCCCAATTGAATGCGGCAATATGATGTTGTGATGAAAACATTGTTGAAGAGCTCCCCTGCTCTTGCAGTGAGGAGGGCGGACCAGGTGATATTTCAAGAGCCCTTCTAACCCTTGTTGTTCTGTGATTCTAAACCTACTGGTAATTCCTCAGTCCTGAAAAGACAACAGATGTAAGGATGGTCCATTGTGTTTGGTGAAAGGAGGATAAAATGCACTCCTTTTATAAGATTGGGATATAAGTTTAAAAGTAACTAGATCTAAAAATTAGTTCAGTTCCATATGCTGCGTATCTTGATCTTCATCCTCCTCCCAATTCACCAAAAATTTGGAACATGGGTAAGGTACCAACCATTTTGCATAGTATTTATGAGTAATAGAAAGCTTAGTTCATACAAAATGTTTGAGAAATGATCAACCATTACATCACTGTATGGGAAATGTGAGCATTTCTTGGGAGGATGGGGGAGCTTCAAGGGAAGATGGATTTAATTTTTTCCTTCAGTTTCGTGTGGAGTTCAAAAAATCTGTCTAACTCTTAAGGAGACATTCCACAGTCTTTTAAAATATTTTTTAATATTATATTTAAATAATAAATCTCCTCTCCTCAGCTAAATATTTCTGAAAACAGGCTGCAGTGTTCTTATTTTGTTCAGGACTGTGTGAAGGCTGATATCTGCATAAAAACTTCAAATGAAAGATTAAGTTTAAGCAAAGTTTATAAGAACCGAGAGGAGAAATAAACCAAGAGGTCTTAAAGTGGATAATGTTAGATGAATAGAATGATATTGAAATCTTCCTAGGAGTTACATGTAGGCACACACTTGGAGTTCATAATAAACCAGAAAAAAACCATCATAATACTGAAATGATGTCTAAATAGAAATAACTGCATTTAGTTATGTACTTCGATGTAGCTTTCGGTATGGCCTGTCATATAAATTGCAATTTCTTTACTAAGAAAAATGGAACATCACCGATGTAACCTGAAAGTTTTCCAATATCTATTTTTTTGTCTGATATATATCTGTTCACATTAGTTTTTATCTATTCCTATCTCATTCAATATTTTTGCTTTTATCAATGTAATTTCACAAAAATGCCAGGTTTGCGAAGATTTTGGAGGACATACATTATTATTATTATTAATTTGTAGTATTGAGGTTGTAGATAAATCATACCTGATTTGCACAGTCCTTGACTGTTTTACTAATTAGAGTGGTGGGGTGTTTTGTTTTGTTTTTATTCCTCCTGTAACACAAGTAAAACTAAAAAAACATGAAAGTATTTCTACCCAGCCTTTTCCAGGCACTTGAAGTGACTCTTTACATTTACAGTTCCTGATAAGCCTCATTAAGACATTTTTGGTCCCAATGCCCCTGTAGTTCTTCAGGGACTTAGGGTAGTATTTTACAATGCTCTGAGTTTTTCCGCTTCTATGCAATTTCTGATCGTTCCTTGAGCACAAGTGGAGTCATATTGCCCCCATCAGGGAGAATGCAGAACATAACTTCATTCCTCTATATTTATATTCCTTAATCAGGTCTAAAGCACAGTACTGGCTTCAAGTAGTGTATATACAAATATATTTGCTAATATATAACTGTAAGTTATAAACTACTAATCTGAATTCACCATGCCTTAATAAGCGTTTTCTTTTTTTCTTATCTTTTTGTAACTAGATCAGTATGTGCAGCAGTAGTTCACATAGTAAAAATCTCCAGCATAGTTTGATTTTCTAAAATCTACATTCAAGGCTGGTTGGATGTTTTTCGTGGCTTTTTAAGACTTACTTTGATAAACTTAAGAATATGGAAAATTTCTGTTTGCCATAATGGCTAGAGTACATTCAACAGAGTAAAAAAAAACCAAAACAACAATATAAGGTTTGTTTGGTTGCTTTTGTTTGTTTTTAATGAAGTGGTTTTTTCTATACAGGGAAGCAAAAATATCCTGATAGGTTATCATTTAGTAAAGAACTGATGATGACTGATTTAGTTTACCTATGATTTTTGTTATTGCCGAATACACTCAAAATCACTGTGCCTTGATTAAAAAACTACTTTTTAAGAACTACATGATGCATGGCATGATTTTTTTCTTGATTATCTTTTGATATGATTTCATTTTCATCATTTCTCTTTAAAGTAGTTCACAAAGAGAAATCCTCTGACAGGCTGCTGACCATATAAGTCCTGTACCCTTCTAAACCTTGATAAGAAAGTTACTGCCAAATTTTGAAAGAATGTCACTTGAAATGATAAGATTCATTAAAGCTTGTGTATCTTTTGGGACTTCAGTATATTAAAGATACTTCATATCTGATAAGATATTTGCGATTAAATGTTCCTTTCAAGGAACATGAAAATTGTTACATCTGGAAGTAGGCTTCTAAGTCTTCTTAGATAACAGCATAGATCTAAAAGGCTTTTTTAGTGTAGTTGGTGTGTTTCACGTCAAGGTGAGTTGATTTTTGTCTTGGTTGTGTTAACAGAGAGGAACAGCCTAATCATTTTGAGAACATAGCTAAAAAAGAGTGGTGATTTTGCACATTTGAAAAATTTTTCTGACTGCCTTTAGTCATTGTTATTTAGTAGGTGTTTCAAAGTTAGAACAGGGCTGGGATATGAGCCCAGTGTGTCTCCTGCCATTTTATTGCTATAAGACTTGGGAAAGGAAATCATACTTTGAACATCTTCTGTTGGTACGTCTCTGGGACAGCAATGAGACAGAAAACTTGTTGTAACCAAAAGTACTTTTAAATCTTACTGCTGGGTAGTTTGTGCATGAACTCTTTGATTGTGTCATGGTGTGTGGTCTGCCAGAGTATGTGCTAACCCAGGACCTGTTTCTCCTGAAAGAAAGAAAAAGCCTAATCCACTTTGTGGATTAGGAATTAATTAGGAATCATTCCTAACTTTGTTCAGTTAGGAGTTAGTACAGTGGGTTTATACAAGGCATGGTCAAAAAGTAGAAGTAATATCTCATTCTGAATCTGTTTCTCAAGATCTCAGTAGCCTTTTTGGCTCTTGTCAAAATTAAGAACTTGAGTTGCTTCATGCAAGAGTTAAAAGACAAAATGATTGGAAAGATGTGAAGCTGGTTTGGAATGGTTTGTTTTAGTGGCTAATCCAGGCAAGGGATTTGTTGCAGAAATTCTCAAATTGTGCTGCAATGACTGTGGGAAAACACGGAAATCAGATAATTTTTAAGACTTGATTTGAAGTTCCACATTCAGCACAAATGAGTAATTGAATGACAAGACTGTAGTATAGTGTCGGCAAATTATTGGCAAGGAACTCAGTTTCTGTAATTTTCCTCCTGTTCTTCCAAAACCTGTGAGCTAATCTCACTTTATACTTGATCCTTGCCAGCGTACAGGTACTTGAACTTGTGTTTGTTAAAAAGGAACTTTGTGTTCCTTTGAAATTGTGTGTTGTGAAACAGTAAGAATACACATTTAAAAGAGAAAATTGTTGCATAAAAATATGGAGTTTTACAATTTTTATCCTCTGTCTGTGGTTGAGTGTTTCTACAACCATGGCTACATGTGATTTAAATGAACTCAGTTGCTGATATAAAAGACACTGATTTCTCCAAGTTTATACCTAGTCACACGGGACCAAATTATACACAGACTATTACAGTTAGGTGCAGCTTCCTTTAAAACTTAATTCCTACAGTTACTGACCAAGCAAAAGTTTCAAGGGGGTTTAACTACAGACATTATGCAATGCAAATAGAAATTGCTTCTGTGCAAATGCAATAAGCAAAAACATGTTAGAGAGTCTGGAACAGCAGATTGGAAAAATTTTAATCTAGTATTTGGCCAATATTTTTTTAATAGCACCTGGAAATGATATTGAAAAAACCTCCACAATTTAGATGTATTTTGCTGATTTATACAAGCTAAAAAAATCTGAAGACCCAATTTCAATTCTGATATTTTTCTGTCCTCCCAAATAAGTAGAGAAAAATAAACCAAAATAAAAGAAGTATAAATAAGTCTAATAATAGCCTAAATAGATGGACTGTGTTGAACAGCTGAACCTTTCTGTTTGACCTATTGTCATTATAAATAAAGAGATTCTGAAATACAGAAAATCTTATTTCAGAATACATTTCCAAGAATAGTAATCTCAGAGTATCAAGGAGAGGGAATCACTCTAGCTAATGCATGATATTTAAAAAAATTTGAAAAAAATAGAGAGGATAAAAAATTAATGCCGTTTTCAAAATATTAGTCTAGAAAATACACTAATCTGTAAATATGCATGCAGCATGAAGTGCTTTCTGTTTTACACAGAAGTTTACTAACTGAAATGTGGGTAAAATATTTTTGAGACACTAAAATATAGGGGAAAACACAGGCAGGCTGAGGTACAAGCAGTTTATCATTTTAATTGGGGGCAACAAATAAGAAAACAGGAAGCCTAAAGTTTGTCCTGGAGATTGCTGTCATGCAGAGAAGTAAACAGAATGAAATGAAATGTTTTAATCCCAATTTAGGAGATGTCATAGTTGACCTCTCGTTATCTACTCTACATATGATTGAAAAAGTGCAAATTACTGTTATTTGGCCCTGAAAATGTTAGTTTCTTTGTTCTTTACTTGGAACTGGCACAAAAGAGTTTCAATAATACTGAGTTGGGTAAATAGCTCAGGTCAGATTTGTGCATGCAATTTTGGTATATTTTATTTAAAGTACTTGATGTTTCATTTGTTTTTCACAACTATGTTTTTGTTGTGGTACTTGTAAATATTTTTTGTTCAGAAATTAAATGTCCTGAAGTCAGAAGTAATGGAACTTCAGCATGCATACTTGATTTCCCAAAAATTATGCAGAGCCTTAACATCTCTGATAGGAATCATGCACCGCAATTCAGTTATTAACATGCTAAAAATAATTTTGATAAATTACCCATTTTGGGGTACTAATAATTGGAAAAGAGCATGTTTCAATTATACTTTGAGAGCAATGTCTTTACAGGACAGTCTTCTGTACCTTTTAGATTGGCTCATTCCATTACATTCCTTAGCACGTAATCTTTGCAACTCCTTGATTTTCGTATGTTGAAAAGGACAAACCCCCCAAACCCTACCCTATGACAATTTAAGAGACCACCATATGCCCCATATTTTTAAAACCATAAAAAACCCCAAACAAACCAAAATGCAAGAACAAAACTCAAATTATCCTCTATCTTCCATTCTTTGAAAGCTAGTCAGTGGTATTGTTCATTGATCATTAAGTGTTTTAACAATTCTAACTTCTGTTTTCTGTATGTCAGATTAGTTTGTGATACCACATATGTTGTCTAAGTATATTTGCATTATACAATTCTTGCTATTCTTCTTCCTTGTCTAAATTTTTGTCAAAATAAATACAACTTTACACCAAAAGAAGTTTGATAATAGATGGTTGGATTTGTATAATGATAAATAACTGCTTTTGTAAATCGGTCTTGTTCATGAATGCTAAGTAAAGGAATCAGATTTTTGCCAGACTGATCCTCCCTCGTGAGCATTCATCACTTCTGTTCTCACTTAGTTCCAAGCCCCCTTATTGAGCTGGGTAGGGCAGAGAATTCTATGCAAGACTTCAGTGGCTCATGTACAACTCCTCAAGGGAAAAAGATTTACAACATAAAAAGCAGAATTTCATAGTTTTTGCAGAAACTTTGTGTACAAGCATTGTAAAAGGATTTTTTTTAAATTAAGTCTTAGCTAAAAATTCAAGTTTTGCCATTCCTTACTGAATCATATTCATGTCTTTAGTTTAATGAACCTCAGCACTGGTGAAACTGCTTTTTGATTTCACTGAATGTAAATACATTTGGCTATTAAATAGAACCAGGAAAATATTTTTGCTATAGAGTTAAGCAAGAACAAGTTTTTAAAAGTTAACCTGGAAAAGTATTTGTTGACAGAAATCTAATATATTGACTCATTGTACCTTGTGGAATCTAGAAGGGAAATGAGAGGACAAAATACTGAAGTATATATTATTTATTGTGAATCAATGGTATTAAATGAAAAAAAGTCATCTCAAATTTTTCCCCCTGTTCATTCCCCCAGGCAAACATGTAGTGAAAGCTGAGTAGTTTTCTTGATTTTTGTCCAATTTCTTGACTTTTACTTGGAACTATAGATTCTGAATGTTTTTAAGACCTTAGAGGCTTCATTTAATGTAAAAGGATTTTAAACTTTTATGGATATCATAACAATATTCACAGATAAAATTTAATATTCTGTCCAGGTTTATTTGTATAAGATAGAAGTATAAAATCTTGCTAGTGGTGAGGGACTAATTTTAAACATCTAATGAGTATAATCTTAAAATATTAGCTTGACACTCAACACTCACTTGAAAAATATGGGTCTAATTTAAACAGAGGCTTTAACAGTAATAACAATTGTATAATAAAATTCTGAAGCTCAACTTTATTTAATAATTTGTTTTCCTAATTTCTTCTTTTTTTCCTTCTTACATGCCTCTCTTCATTCCTCCAATATCCTTTCTTTGTCACCATTTCTGGTGAAGTTTAGGAATAAATAAGTACTTCTAAAAACTCTTTTCTAAAAGAAGTTTTACAGAAATTCAGCTTTTTTGTTTTTACTAGGGAACAGAAGAAAAACCTGATTAACTTAAACTGGTGCTTAAGCTGCATTGATGTCAGGCCATCCTGATTTTTATTTGGCTCCAGACAACGAGAACATCCTGTGCAGGAAGTTGCATTTGTCAGTCCTCCGTAGCCAGCAGGGAGCTCCTCACAACACACAAAGCTCGGAGTAATGTGGTTATGGTGAGAGAAAAGAAAAGGAAGAACACATTGTTGCTGAGTTCAGCAAGTGAAGCATTGAGTTACATGAAAACAACATGGGTTTGTGCCACATTAAATTAGTTGTCTCGTGGGGATGTACTGAAACTTGGGGTTTGCTTCTAGCTGTATGTGCAGAAAGAAATGGTGCAGAGGGATTTTCATAAACATACAGCATAGGTTGTGAGTTAGATAATACATTCAAGCCCATGTTTTGTTTTCTTATGTAGTGAAAAGACTACATAGAGGATGGATAGTCCAATGTACTGGCTTTTTCCTGGTAATCTAAATAAATAACTGCTTAGCAAATATTAGAGTGTGCTCATCCAGCACAGCAGTGCCTTTGTATAGCTGGTTTTTTTCCCCCTTGTATCCAAGCAAGTCTCTATCTATCTTTTCAAAACTTGCAAGAAGCTGTTTGGTTTGGTTTTGCTTTTACTACTCTTCTGAAATATTATTTAAGGCCAGAGCTAAATCTATGTTGTATTATAACAGATCTTTAATGACCGTGTGTTTAGCATGCTATTTTCAGTTGCTTGAATAGAGTATCAGTAAAAATACATAAAATATTTATTAGCTTCTTTTCCACTAGCTGTATTTCACAGCAGTGGTGATTTGCCTGATTAAGAGATTAGTCTCTCAGAAAAACATGTTTGTATGAGAATGAACTCCAAATGCTCAGTGGTACCAAGTAGATTATTTTCTGTGGGATAGATGTGGTTCTAATTATTTGCCCTTACTTTCATCGCTATGTTGTATATTACTTTTTGGATTGCTGTATTATTGACAAAATGTGATTCTGTGGTGGCAAAAAGAAAGTTACATTACAGAGAGAAGAGCAGAGATGCAGACCAAATTGAGAGGTATTAAGGGGATTTTAAAGGATCATATGGGTTATATGCTAGTTCCTGAAATGAAAGTTTCTACAGACATGGTGGCAGCATATACATTGAGAATTATAAATCATCTTCCAAAATGCTGTGAAATCTAGAACAAAATTTCAGCCTTTTTAATGCAGAAAACTTGATACAAGTTCCTTTTTTTCTATGGTCAGTAACTAGGTGCTTTCTTACATTGTCAGTTTTTTTAATACACCCGAAGAGAATTGCTGCTCTTTGAGGGTTTTTAATGCCACAATATTGTTCCCAATGGATGGTGAGTGTCACAGATAGCCCAGGGAAGCCTGAAAGTGCCCTGTGGCCTGCAGAGCTCTCAGGTCTCTGGACCAAAACTGGTGTGTTGGTATTCATGCAAAAAGGCTTTACCAATCTAATGTGGCATCAAATCAGTAGCTGTAATTTATATTTGTGTCTCAGTTACCCTAGAAAGACCTGCGGTAGAATTTATTTAAACTTGCGTCATCTTTTATTTCCTAGGGATTATATATGGAAAGAAAACACATCTTCCTCCTTTCATAACTTTGGAATTAGATTTTTAACTTTCTAACTCTCTCTTTATCTTAGATCTTCTGCAGGGTGGGAACTTCTGAAGGAAAAAAAATATTTTTTCTTACAACACCCCTTGAGTCTGAACTCCAGCAGCAGCCAAACAATAATCTTCTGATTTATAGAACAGTGTGGTGTAGAATATGCTGTGAGAGCAGAATTAATACAAAGCAAGTTAACATTGAGTCAGTATTTTACAGACTGTGTGTGTGGTTAAGTGGTAGAAGCAGCATGCAAAGTGTTTAAGTTATCAGCTGTCTCCTTGCACCAAAACTGAATAGCTGTGTCAGCGCGGCCCTATACCTACACTAATTTACAAACAGGGATATGTTTTCGGATCTGTTGTAGGAAGAGAATACAGAGAAAAGCTTGGGAAATGTGACATTATTAATATCAGGTTGTACATTGCTGCCGAAGTAAAAATTCTTGCTGAATCCATCAGTCACAGTGCAGTACAGGCTCTATAGAGTAGTGTGAGCCTTCAGGTGTTGTAAGAAATGCAGTTTCCTGCCTAATGTTATTATCTAGTGTTGAGAAGTAGAATGTTGCTTCACTACACTATGCAAACCTCCTGAAAATAATTGTATCTAGTCTCTCCAAGCCATTGAGTCTATATGACTGTGGTGGTCTAAACCTAGCTGGAGAATCAAACCCACTCAAGCTGCTCCCTTTCCAACATCCCCTTCTTATAATTGAGGAAACACAAGGAGAGACTAGAAGTAGGAATAACAATTTACTGGAAATAGCAATAACCACTCCAAAATAAATAAAAAGGAGTGTACAACAGAGAGACAATTTTCTACCTGCAAATAAGATATGCACTACTGATGGTCCCCCCAGGCAACACTTGATGTGGTGCCAACGAAGACACAAACTGGTGAGAGGAGTACTTGCACAGTTTAGCTTTTTCCTGCCCCTCCCAGTCTGGAGACAAGAAACAGCAGAATGCAGGGACATAACAAACACATGGAAGCTAATGCATCTGAACAAGGGGTTGGTCTAAATTAATTTAGGGTGAATATTTAGAATTGCTGTCCAAATGCCGGCTGTGGCGATCCCAGTGCCAGGGCTCTCTCTTGGGGGCTGTGGCAGCGCTGGTGGCACCGTGGGGCTCTCTCCTGGTGCTGACAGGCAGCAGGGCCCCAAATCCTGGTCCCACACACTCTCTGGCAGGAGCCAGGCAGGCAAAATGGCAAACTTTATTTCCAGCTGTGGCCTCTGCCTTCAGAGACCATGTCCCCAGCCATGGTGGAGATGGTGTCAAATAGACAGTGCTCCACACCTTTCTGCTGTCACCATGACAATGCCTTACTCTAAGGAGCAGGAAAGCTTTACAAAATAGAGCTCTGGGAAAATGCATTGCTCTGGCACTTGGCCAAATGTGTCCCAAAATCATGCAGCTGGCTGTCCAGCTTTGTGCAGAATGAGGGGCTGGGGGAGCGTTTATGTCTCTTGCTGACTTGAGGCATTTGTCATATCTGTCCTTCCTTTGTCCTTGACTTCCTTTTTTGTTTATTCTGAATGTTCTGTACCATAGCTGAGTGAAGGTGTTATTTTTTAATTTGATTAGTATTCTATATATTCTCTAGTGTTTGCCATAAAATATACTGAGACTTAATGTCTAGTTAGTTGATGTTTAATCTTGGAAGCTTGATGAGGAAGAGACCATGTTTTCTAGTGTTGCCTGCGTAGTTCTGCATTTAAAAATACTTCTTTCTTTCACTGCCCCTTTCAGATATTTTTCTTTTTTTTTTCTTAAAGCAATAGCAATAATTACTTAAAGGCCTTTTAAAACAACAGAAAATATAGGTTATGTGTTGTTTGCTGTGCTCAGTTTTTGCTTTCACATGGTTGTGACATGGCAAGATTAATACAAGTGTAAGTCAATGTATACACTAAGTCAATTTTCCATGCATAAAAGGAATCTAAATTAAAATGGCAGCTTGTAAACTCAATACAGCATGTGACAAGTTGACAAATGGTAAATAAAGCATAGTAAAAAAAATGTAATTAATTTCAAGTCTGCAAATTTGTTCAAGTGGTTGATCTGGCAAACCAAGTTATTGTCTAATCCTCAGAAAATAAGAGATTAATCAGAAAATTACCCAGATAAATATAACTTATCCCTGATCAGTTTGGACGGAAAAGAAGTGTGTACTGTTACTCTAAGAAAACTTGTTTATATATTTGAATTTGCAATTTATTTTTGGAGAGTTGCAGATTAAAAAATAATTCAGCTTTTCTTAATTGATTCAGGATGAATACTTAGAATTGCTAGCTAATCTTCCATTCCTTGAAATTAATTCTTAAATTAGAAGAGTAGTATCTAGACCTTCCTGTCCATTGAGGCATAGTAATGAGCACTTAAGATCAAATCCCTTTTCTTTATACAGTAAATGCCTGCATATGTGGTCTGCAGCCACTGAGATTTGGTTTCTGTTTCCTACAGCTGTTTCAGTTTGCTCGACAGAGCACAAACACTGGAAGCACAGTATGGGCAGCATCCCTCCCATTTATTGCTGTAGCTGACTTTGTAATTGCTTTTCCTTTTGGGAATTCTACTTCAAAGTATTGTAAATATTTATTCTAAGAATGATCTTGTGTGTCACATACTTCTTTGGACACGTTACAGTAAGAAATGATATTACCTTATTCATTTCATTAAGACATGGGTGAAGTTGAAAATTAAGGGGAGAGAAGACCCTGAATCTTGTAGAAATACATGATTTGTTGTTGGAATACCAATTTGGTGAAAATCTGTTTGTGTATTTTTAGGGAAAAAAAGGCAAGTGTATATCCATATTTTTTAAACAGTAGCACCTGAAAAATTTTGTTCTGCAATGTATAATTTTTTTTTCCTATTTAAATACAATATGATGATTAATTCTAATAGAAAATTAGGTGAAAGATGCAAATTGGTTGCAGATGTTAAGCCATGTACTATTATGCCTGGTAATTGTTAGAAGAAATGCTTCCCCTTAGTGCTTTTAATATTATATAGCAGCTTCTGACTTGATGAACTCCAAGGCATAAGAGTATCAAGCAAATATTAGATATTAAGTATAGAAATAAATTAAATTTAGTGGCATTTTTTGTGGTTTAAAAATTATGGGGTTTGTATAAGTCACACAGATTGAGTTATCTAGAAGCTCCATTTAGTTTTAAACTACTCTGTGTAGCACAATTTGTAGGGGGTTGCAAGAAATATGCACAGAAAAGCCTGAAAAAGCAAACAAAACCCTAATCAAAGTCTACAGGCAAACATACACCCACGCCCTCAATATATAATGTTCATAAAACGGTGCATTTAGGTAAGGAATACTAATGTATATGATGCTTAAAATAAAAAATATAAATGATTTGAGTTATGTATTTTCAATTTCAACCTTGTTTTCAAATATAAAATTGCAAAAGGCATGATGAAAAATTTAGATTAATGATTGGAAGATGATCTGACTGAGGTTTGAGAATAAATACAGCATTCAAAGTATTACAGTAATTCCCAGCTTCATCATGTGAAGATGCTCTCTGACAATGGGCTTTTCATATTCTTCATTTTACATGTTTTTCTCCTTTCCTGTTTCTGACAAATGTTAATAAAAGGGGGCTCTTGAGGGGTTATAACTGGATGTACAATTGTTAAGGAATAATCCTGTTGTACCTGATATGCTCTGACACAATGGCTGGTGTCCCCTTCAATCAACTGTTAGGTATTTTGGTATTTACGCTGCCATTCAGCAAAAGAAGATTTATTTTATATGATGCTGTATAGAATTATGAAGTGCTCAAACATCTCAACAGCAGTCGTTATGAAAAAGGTTTTGTTTTATTCTCAATCATAATTTCCATACATTTATCATCTTCGCTTATCCATTTTACTTTAATTTTCAACTTCAGAGTCAGTGTCTGCTGCTCAAGACTCCTGCATCACGCTGTGTCCTGAGTGATTCCAATGAGACACTGTTTCATAAATAGCGAGCTGCCATGCTAGAGGGAATACCAACCAGCTGGATATGCTTTTTTAAAACCTTTTAAACATTGGTCGGGGGAAAAAATTATAGCTATTTCTTGCATGGTTCACCAACAGGAAAGCATGCAGCAGGCAGAAGCTGCGGGCAGAAATTTGGCGTCGCTCTGTTGCTGTTTCCGCGTGTGTCAGCAGGTGGCGATGGAAGGCAGCGTAGGAGCTGGGAGAAAATCACCCACGAAGAGAAATGAAAAAATATTGCTTGGAGAGAATTTGCTTTGCTTTTTGTGCTGTATGAGGCTTTGTTCTTCGGAGCATCTTTAGGCTAGATTATAAAAATAGTTTTATTTCTATTTTATTAGCAAATTGTTTCTTTGTCTTTTGTGGCTCATGACTAACATAGGGAAAATGCAAATCGTTGTCACAGATGCAATGGTTTTGTGACAAATATGAAAATAAACAATATGCAGGCAACCTGGGTGAAAGACGAGAGTTGTGAACAGAATAGTTAAAGTAATAGGGACAGTGAACTCATTCCCCTGATGCTTGCCACAAATCCATTTAGAAATTGTGCAAGTAAACCACCACCAGAATTCATTCCCAGACTAAGGAAGGATTTACACAGTAAAAATAACAGAGTAGCGGTGCCATCTAGGGATTAATTTTCTTAGTGCTCTGTCACTGTTCTTCCTCTGGGTGTGGGCAGCATATAAAAAATGAGCAATGCTTTTAAAGTAATTGTGCCAATAAGTAACACTCCTGCCTTATGTGCTGCTTTGGAATGATACGTGCTGGAAAGAGTCAGCTCCATTTAGGAAAGTATGAAGCACTTAATTTCTTCTAAATCTTTTCTTTATTTTCTCTGTTTTTGGCCAGAAGCATCTCAGGAAGTCATTAAGTGGGAGCAGTGGATTTTAGGATGCTGTTGGCACAAGACCTCATTATGCAATTGAGGAATATTTTCCTTTAAAATATACCTTTTTACTGCTGTTCCATTGTAAACCTTGAGCAGAAACTCCCAGCAGTGGTTCCACTCTCTTAAAACTTGGTATGAGGCTAATGGAAATTAATTAAATAAGAGAAAAATAGATAGTCTTTCTTCTTTTTTTTAAGATCAGTGTTATTACATGGGCATATTCTGTTCAGTGGCAGGAGTGTGATCTTGGGGAATGTGAACACAGAGATGAGAATTGAGAGGTATCGAAGTTTAATGGCAGCAATATGGATAGGATATCATGGATATCATAGGGTTTGGTTATTTGGGGTTTTTTCAGACGAAATTATAAATGGAGCTATGAAATATATTGTCCTGTGTAATATACAACATAGGTAATTTATTGTTGCCGTTAATGAATACCTGGAAAAGTAATTTTCTTTTTTTTATGCTGAAATTCATTATATTTTGCTCTAGTTGTTTATGTGCTTTATTTGCTTGAAGGTGCATTGTTTACAAATGAGATATATTTCTTGTGGAGATTGTGGCTTGCTCACTAATCAGTTCAAGCCTGATAGTGCACATGGTTGCCTACTTTTATCTCCTGTTTTTCAAATGGTGAAAGTTTCAAAGGATAGAAGACAACAAGTGGGCTTTACTGAGAGTTAAGAGGTGATTTTTGTGTTCTGTATTTTGAGTAGGTCTGCATTGGCCCAGCAAATAATCCTAAGTAGTTCATTGTGTCAGCAGTTTTAGCCTCGCACCATCTCAGATACTCATTCTTGGAGTGTGTCAGCCAACAGACATCAAACTGCCAACACTTCCCAGAAGGAAAGGAGCTCTCCAAAAATAAAGACAAGAGTTTGTACAACCTGATAAAGGAACCATTCTTACATGCAGTTAATTTTCTCCCAGTAAAGAGAATTATGTCTTCCACTTTCCTGGGATGAAGAATTTAAAATTAATTGTTGTTAGTAGTACTTAACTTTTTCCTCCCTCTTTTTATTTTTTCTGATCTACATTTTCTGTGGAGTTTTTCCAGACTTTTATGAAAAGTCAGCAGGTGGCCAAAATGCTGTTGGATACCTGTGGATGGTCACAGCCTGACACTTTATGTCACTTGTTTTGCTAAGATATCCTCTGTGTTGTTTGTGAACACATGCATGCTGCAAAGCATTGGAGACCAAAATAATACAGAAATAAGTTTTTTTGAAATATTTTTTAATTTTGTTTTCCTGGAAAGCTGGGGATGCTATGGAAAGTCTGACACAAATGTCTATGTAGAAATAAAAACATTTTTTTAACAGATGTGAACATGACAAAGCTATTAAGTGAAGATAAAGAAATATTAGACACCTCTAATTAAAATAATGAAGACTTTTAAAGAAGCTTGCTAATTTATAGTTCTTTAGCAAAAAAATTTGTTATATGCAATGCTTTTTTACTCAGGGATTAATTCTAGTAGGTACTTGAAGAACTGTGTATCACATTTCAACTATTATATCAATTACTATGTCATATTTTGAAGGGAACTAAATACACCAGTTCTTACCCCATATCTTTTACTTTAAAGAATTGTTAAAAACCCAGCTGCACATTAACCACACTTCTCACGAAACACGTGTTATCTACTTTAGCGCTCTTGACCTTATCATATGGTAATTTTCTAGCTTTTAAGAAGTATTTTTTGAGATTTTCAGAGGTACTCCCAGTTTCTTCCTAAGATGCTTTTTCTGTCTTAAGTAGTCTTTAAATGATTTACTTCTAGTACTTTCCCTTTATATTTTATATGTTGATTGCGTGCTAAACTCTTGCCTTGATGCATGAATAGTAAACGAAGATATAAAAAGCTTTAAACTCAATTTGAATCCGCTTCTAAAGTCAGACTATTTCATCTGGTAAATACAGGTTTCCTTATCTTTACTGCTACATAAATTAAAGACAAGAGTTAATGAGAATAAAAATAACTCAAATACTTTACTACTTAACATATATTGAGAAGGCTTTGCATTGCCAATGATTTCATTGAAGATTAGTCTTCACTTTGTTTGGGTGCTTTACATATGAATCTCTTCCTAGAAAGACAGAAAATGTGTATTTCTTTTTCATGCTTTACCAAACTTATCGGCTTTGTGCTTAATTGTTTTTAAGGTTTTGAAAAAATTTGAAGATGGCATCTCAGGCTTTAAAAATTAGAACATAAATGATAGCAAAACTTTTGATGAGGTGATTCACATTTAGAATCTTTTACATATTTAAATGTTATTACTGTTTTCTTTAAAGTCTTCCTATATAAGGCTTACAACTTGAACTCTTACACTGGATAGCAATATTTTCAATAACCCCGGTTATCTGCATGGCAGCATTCTCTATGAGCCCAATTAGAACCTTATAATCATAAAAATTATATAGGTTGAAAGGGACTTATGACTGTTATTCAGGAGAAAGGGCTAAAATCAGGAAGATGATAGCTTGTCTCAAGTGACCTTGCAGTTGGGGATGCTGAGGTCTGGAGAGTAAAAGTGAAGGAAACCCTGTGTAATATGCCTGTGGTTGTTTATCCTCCGTGTCTTGAGAAGTGGAATCTCTGTCTAGAGATAACATAGGTGCTTGCAGAGACTGGGAGGCACTCTCACAGACGTGCTTGAGCTCCCTGTGTTGGGAGAGAGACCAAAGCTGAGAGCTCATAAAAAGCACAGGGAGATCACAGTATGGAGATAAACCCCATGTGTGTGGAACCTTGATAAATGGGTGCAGACAGCAGCCCCACCATGTTCTGGGATGGACTGACCCCGACAGGGTCTCTGTTCCTGCTTGTGCCTCTGCCTGGGTGTTGCTCCAGGATCCTCTGGGTAGTGAGGATATTGAAATGTACTGTTTGCATTTCAGCAGTGTTTTGTGCTTGTTCTGGCTGCCTGCCCATCTCAGCTCACATGGGTGCCAAGTGAGTAACCTCATGCTCATTGTGGGGCCAGTTGGGTCATGTGGTTCAAGGCTTTGCACTATTGGATTTTTCAATGTCTCCAAGGATAAATGCAGCTCCTGTTCCATGTGCAACTGCCCTCCCTGTGAATAAGCTCTTTCCTTTACTGAGTTAAAATTTCCCATATTCTGACGTGTCCATTGCCTCTCTATGCATTTGAGAGGTGTTTCACTTAATCTTAACTATGTAGTTGTAAACATCAATAGGCTTTCCCCTTGGATTTCCATTAAGTTTGAACAACTTTGTTTCTCTCGGTTTCTTTGCTCTTGACTGTGTTCTTATCCTGGAGACTCCAAAACTGGTTGTGGTACATGTTTAATAATGAGCATTAGGAGAATGATTTTATTTGAAAACAAACAAACAAAAACCCCACAACTAACAATGAAGTCATTGCTTGAAATAATCACAGAAAGCAAGAACCACTCTTGTGCTATAAATAGCATTTAGTAAACACCAATCAATTACAATAAGTGCTGCTTTGTAAGATTAGGATTTCTGTGGGAGAAGGTTGTTTGGAAAGTTATCTGGTACAGATTTAAAGAGACTTCCAAGCAATTCAACACAGGTCATGAGAAAGGTTAAGAATATTATCAAGTTTAGCTATAGAGTACAATTTTAGTCCCCTTTTTATTTAGCTTCAACGTCCACCCACTGAAGTTTGTAGTTTTGTGTCTTTCTCCTAATACAAGAGTTCTCAACTGTTTCAGTTAGTGTTTTGATATTTGTCAAAATCTTCTTGAATTGTCCACAATGAATTGAATTGTCTAGGAACTTCAAAAGCCTTTTAAAAAGTATAGTTTAATTTTGTTACTCAACAAGTCAAATTGAATTTCAGATGACAATAAAAAATTTCAATTAATATATAATTACTACTCAGTATTTATAGGTGACTAATGTTGAGAAATTGGCAGGTATGCCTTGAAGAGGTTGCACTCAATTTCCATTACTACTTACAACATTA
Organism: Ammospiza nelsoni; assembly: GCF_027579445.1. Taxonomy (NCBI): domain Eukaryota; kingdom Metazoa; phylum Chordata; class Aves; order Passeriformes; family Passerellidae; genus Ammospiza; species Ammospiza nelsoni. The sequence continues at coordinate 34,136,083 of NC_080636.1, read as the reverse complement.
CTATCCAGCCTGTTCCTGTGCCAAATAGTTGATTGCTCTGAGTTCCTCCATCTAAAATGTATCCTACTCCCAAAGATTTCTTCTGAATAATGTCCTTCTATCCATGTAGTTAAATCACTCCTGATAATCCATTCTCCCAAGCACTGCCATTTCCATTTCTGATGAGTGTAGCAAATGTGGTTTTTGCCCTGCATGTAGCCCTTTGCAATACTTTGTTCTTCCAGCCAGCTGTTTCTCATTTTACATCTCTGGCTCATCAGTTGGCATCTACTTGCAGCTGATCTCCCCTTGATCATTATTCACATTATGGGACCAGTGCACACACCTGATTGTTCTGTGGTCTACTTGTTACTTTTGTTTTCCATTAAGGCGTTTTCTCACTCAACACAGATACTTGGAAGGAGTTTTCTGTAAATATCCTCAGCTGCTCTCTTGTTTTTTTAAATACCCCTTTCAAAACTTGCTTTTGGAATGCTTGAAGAAATATAGAGTTGTTAGATTTGTGTCTCATAAGACCTATAGCTCTTGGGTATGAAACAGATCTCCTCCTAATCTGATCTAAGAGCTACACATCCTAAACAACAGCAGAGTTAGAGTATTTGGAGTGTCTAATTGCATCAAGAAATTACGCTTGTGGACAGAATAAAACTACTACAAAGAACAATTTGGGAACAGCTCCATGCACCTTTCTTTGAAAGGAAGTGTATATTTTACCTGTCAGCTATATGGGAAGTCATAGTAAACCACCTGTCCAAATGGGGCGCTAAAGGTATGCTGTGTTCTCCAGTGTTAGTACTGATATTTATAGTGCTTTTTGCTTTGTTAAGGATCTCTTAGCCTTATGCTCAGTCAATTCTTACAGTGCAGCAAGGACAAATTTAGTCATCCTGCCCATATGATTTACTTGACTTGCTCATTAAATTTTAGAGAGAATTCTGTAGGATAGCCTGGTACCTAGTGTAAAACTATGTACAGGAAAAGTGTATATATAGTCCTAGATGGTGTAAGAAACTTTAGTGAAAGATGGAAAAGAAAATTGGTAAAACCGTAAATAAGTGAATGTAGGAGCTTTTAGAACTCAAAGAAAAAATCACTTAAAGATGGAGAGCTAAAAATAAAAAAAAGTGTGAAACACATGGCCTGTTCAAACTATGGAGTAATATGTAAAAAATGGAAAAATATGTAAACAATGGCCTTATTTAAAGTATTGCTCATGTGAAACAGCTGTAGCTCAGTGTGCTTTGGAGGTCTGAGTAAAATTTGTGCATGTAGTCTCAAAGAACAGAAACCAATGAACTGCAAAAGCTCATGCTTTCTTTAAATCTGATTTATTTCAATGGAGATAAAGGAACATGTTATCTACATAATTCTTTCTTTTGATTTTAAACTGAAACTTGTATTTAATGCTGTTTTATGATGCAATGGGCTTAACAGAATTTGATTCAAGCAATTCATTGAAGGTATAATCTGTTTTATGGCTGCATCTTCTTGACCATAAAGGCTCAAGAAACAGGTATAAGGTCCAATGAGTCTTGCAGGTATCAGTGTCTTAAAAATTCTTCCATGTAGTTTTACTAGGTTTTTGGAGATTGGACATTACCCCACTGCAGTGGCAGTTTTCCCTTAGAGACGCTGCCTGCTAAGTGCTCTGGATGTAGATCTTGCTGCTGTATTTCAAATTGTTTTCTAATCTTTTTAAATAATACTTTTATGAAATTTTATTGCAAAGAAAAGTGTTTAAATACTACTTAAAAAAATTCTCTCATGTCCTTCAGATCCCTGAATTTTCTCCATAAGCATGCTTAAGTGGATTTTTTTCTAAGTTTTGTTCTTGAAATGTATCATTCACTTTCAGAATAAAGAAACAAAAAACCGCCAGAACCCTCATCACCTCCAAAAACAGTTATCACATTTAGCCAAACACAGTAAAAGTTGCTTAAATTATTTACATTTATTAGGGGGACTTCTAGACAAATGCTGTTTCACAATTGATCAAAATTAATTTAAATTTGTCTATGAATAAAACTGGAACTTCCATTTTTATTCCATATGAATTATGATCTAGCAACTAAAATATGAAAAAATAGAACTGGAAATGTTCTTTATCAATATGTTTAGACTTTTTTTTTTAAATACTAATGCACGGTCCATTCTTTTTTAGTAAACTACAATTTTTCATTTATAATTTGATGAAATGTTTCTGATATTTGCTGAAGCCTAACAAAGTAGGGTTTCCTTTACTACATATAGTAATCCTGGTCTTGTTCTTCCAAAGTAGTTTTAGCTATGAGCTCACTATAATGCGGGACCAGTTTTCCAGGAATCATACAGTTTCAAAATACTTAAAATCATTCTGGGAACCAATGTGTGACTTCTGAAATCACTTAAAACCTTACACATCTTATTTTGCTGAAGATTCCTTACTGGTTCTTTCTTTTTGTACTGATGTTGCTCTCCTGAAGCACAGAAATCTTAATATTTATGTAGCTATTTATTGCTAATTATCAATCTTGCATTTCTGCTGTCCTTGCATCATGGATGTGCAAGATCACCCACTGTTTTGGGTGATCAACTCAGCAATGGTGTAGCATGATTTCAAGCATTTCTAGTTGTACTGTAGGTGCATTTCCATGGAGTAAATACGATAGGCCCTAAAGTTTGGCAGGGGTTTATGCATAGTTTTGTTGCTGAGTAGTTCTCCATTCTCTAATGGATGAGTGTTTGTGTGCAGCTGAGAGTTTTCAGTCACAAGAAAGGGGCAGGAGGAGCTTGGGTTAATGCAAGCTCAGGTTTCAGGGTCTGGTGAAACCCACTCAAGCTACAGGCTGATCTTTACTTCCCAGTCCATTTTGGCTCTTCACTGTAACTCTGTTCCATCTGTGCTGTTTGCATAGCTGGCGTTCTTCTCCTGCTTTCCCCTTCAGAACTCCTCATTCCATCCATAAAACTGCTTCTTAAATTGTATTTGGGAGTGACAGCTGTAGCGTACCTTCATGCTCTTTTTGAGAAAAACACCTGTTTTTATATTCCTCACATAAGTGAGGAATATAACTCATGCTCACAGGAACCCCATCTGAGGTTTCCAGTTGGATAAAAAAAAAATGCACAAAAAAAAAAGTTACTACTCTACTTCAAAAACACTGCAAATTTTTCATGTTGTGCAGCAAACATGCTAGAAATATCTGTAGTTTCAGCAGGAAAGAAAACTTATGCCGACTACTGTTGCAAGATATTTGGGCAAATAATGAATTTATTTCCATGAAATAGGATGGGATATTGACCACTCAATATTATTAAATCCACCACACTGTTCTTACCTTTTTTATTTCAATTGGATGAGGATTTTATAACATGTTGAGTGGTATTTCAGAGAATATAGAAATCTCTTGCTGCTGTTGTAGAGTTGAAAGAAAGAGGCTGATGTGCCCTAAAAGGGCAGCTTGCAAGAGGAGCAGAATCATTGGTAATTTTTATTTCTTTTCAAAAGGCAAAATGTTATTTCCTGACCAACTCTTAACAGGAATTTTATAAAAGAAGCAGAAGCATTGTGCATGTCCACTGGTAGTTCACTTACAGAAACACCATGTTTTGCAGTCCTTTGTTCCTGTATTGTTATTGTCCATAGATGTCCCTGACAACCACTCTCACAGAAAGCGTGACAATACAAAGGAGAAAATAAAGAAATAGCTGTATTAAATTTGTCTACCTTTTAAATAAAGTTGCTATTTTCCCCACAATCTGTCAGAAAGTAATTGTTTTGCTATCTTGCTGTAGCAAATTTTAACAGCAAGAAACTCGTTATTTAAAGGGCTTTTAAATTTCATATATTATCTCATTCAACAGTAATCTTTCAAATTCTGTTCCTTTATTCTGCTAATACTGCTGCCTAAATGGCTAGCAGAGTATTATTTCTCATTTGGGTTGATGTTCAACCCTGAAGAAAGCTGTAGTTGCAACATGCTCAGTTTTTCGTTTCCTGGCATTCTTAGTGTAATATTCTTGAATAAGTTTCACATAAATTGTCTGAGAGCTGAGTCTTTCTGTGAAGGAAGGAGAGAACAAAAGGTCTATGTGTTTTAGGCACAGGGCTATGTTGAAAAGCTGACTCTCCAGCACTCAAGTTAGAAAATTTGAAGGGGTTTTATGTTGTTTTGGTTTTGTGGTTTTTGTGGATTTTTTTTTTTTTTTTTTTGTGTTTTGTTTTTGTGTTGGTTTTTTTTCAAGTTTACATATACCTTACCTGGGAAATCCACGTTCTTCTGGAGTGAAATTACAAGTGGAAAAACTGCTGCCACGTGGCACATGTCTAAGGCAATACACTTCTTTCTTCCTCTTTATGTCATAATAAGACATTAACTACTATTAAACCTCGTACACATTGGAATTCTGAAATGTCTTATTATTGTGTGACATATGTACAGTGGTATACATATTTATGTTCACCTGGAAAAAAGTTTTAATAAAGCTATAATTTCATGTGGTGTGATCTGTCTAGTGATGAAAAGTATAAATATTGCTCTCAGATCTTGGCTAAATATGTGTAAATACCTTTTCTATTGTTTGATGCACTTGTAAAAGAAACTTATTCAAACACACATCTATCTTATGCACTGCCTATTTTGTGGAGGTTTAGAATCAGTATATCTTTAAGAAAATAAATCCCTGATTTCTAGGTTAGGTCTCAGAATTATTAGAAATATATCGAGCTATGTAAGTTACTTTTACTATTTGTAAGTTTTTCTTAATTACTTCAAGCTTCTGTTAAGAGCAAATAATTCTTTTTTCTAAACAGTAAGATTTTTGGCACAATTTTATATACAATTCTACAGTTACTTATGAAACAACCTCGTGGTATCTGTAATATGTTTCTCAATAAACATGCACATGATGAAGAATAATATATGAAAAAAACCTGAACTATTTCAGCTTTGCGTTTTTTTTTTAAATTCGATGCAGTGGTATCCTGTCTGTATTTTCAATGTCATCAATGTGCCCTTATAATGAAGACTAAAATATGTCCAAACCACTGATTTTTTTATTAAGACAAATTGTACCATGGTTAATCATTAGAAGATTTGGGTTTTTCTTTAGACATTGAGGGTTTAGTCATTTCCCTTTTCAAACCCATACTTTTTTTCACCATCAGGTATGGATTACTGACTCTGTAACAAGACTTGTATTAAGATTTCTACTCTTCTTCCTTGCTGTTGGAGGAATGGATTCTTCTAAATACTTGGTATTAGTTCCCCAAGAACTGAGTAAGGTTCTGAAATTTGCTGTTCATAAGTATAAAAAGGCATTTTTCAGCTAGGAGTATGTAGAATTCAGTTCCTTGGAGTTTTTGTTCTCTTACATGAAATCTAAATCTGAACTTTGGTGCTTTATGTGGGGAATTCTGTACTGAATTTTTTCCTGGAAATATACTTTTAAGAAATAATCTATTTTGCAGAAGGGGCTGACCTACCAGACTTTGGGTCGGAAGGGGGCAGAAGAGACTAAGTGAAGTTTTGAGATAATATTTACAACAAAAATTGGAGAAATTTACATTCTAGAACAACATCATTATGAGGTTTAAAACTATTAATCAAAAATTATAACCTTGTACTTTTTCTTTGTGGTTCAGGAAGACAGTCAACATGCTGTAGCCTTTGCATGGCAAATTAGATGCCCTTTGCTGAAAAAAACAGTTTTTATCCAGATTTATCTCAGTGTTTTGTAGGAGTTTATTTGTCAACTTAATTAGAGGAAAAAAAAAGCCCCAAATTATCAGTAAGGCATAATTTACCTACATGTTAACCTTGCTAGGATGTGCATTCTGGTAACGTTTAGCTGCTGTGTTAGGTTGATTGCTCATACAGTTTATGCTGAGGCAGTTTATGTTTTGAACATGCATGTGTAATGTAGCTATGAAACCTTAGGCAAAATACGCTGCAGTATCATCCCTTCAAGGTGACTTTCTTTCACGCTTTGGTGCTTCTTACATTTCCATTCGTCTATGTGCCATATCTCGCTTCATATCCAGCTGGATTACACAGAAATTGATCGTGATTTTTAAGATAGAGCCAAAACTCCCAGGAGATCATCTTTATGCAAATCACATACTCGAGAGGAGTGAATAGATGCTTAGAATAAAGGAAAAGTGGATAATTACCTGTTGGGTGGTAAATAATCATATGCCTAAAAGAAGACAGAAAAATAAGCACTGTGTGTGCTTGTCTTTGATATTTTTGCCTTTGATATAATTTAAGATTCTTGGTATAGTGCTTAATATTTAGAGAAAAAATGTCATTTTACAGACAGAAGAATTTAATTTAGTTATATTTTCCTTGCTCTATTGCACAGCCTTCATTTGTTTCTCAATCTGTTTGTATATTATATCTCTGTAAAAGTGCTTTTTTGTTTGGGGTGGTAGTAGTTGCTGGTTATGTTTTGTTTTTAAGAAAAATATTTTAGACTTGAAGCAGCATGAGATTGGAAAATCCTGCTGGTCAGACAAGCAGCATTCTGGCTTGTTGCATTTTATTTGTTGGTGGGGGTATTTTTTGCAGCTGTTTTGATTGCTTGGTTTTTTAAGAAGCAGATCCAGACATAAAAGATTTTGAAAGCTTACAAAAAAGTTTCTTATCAAATTATAAATGCTATGTATACACACAGACTCTACTTGTAATGATAAAAGGAAAAATATTAAAATTACTTATAAAAAGTGACTGCAAGGGGTTTTGTGTACATAAATTGTAATTGTGTGTAATACTTAAATGATAGACTTTATAATTTGAGGCAGGGCTTCAAATTGGTGCTTTAGAGTAAATAAGTTCATTTTAGCCTAAAAGAAAACACTTGTTATTTCCGCTGACCATTTTACAAGTGTCATGTGCACATAATGGAGGAATAGCAGTATTAGAAGGGGAAAATAGAAGTGAAATGTGTAATCTGACTGATTTTAGTGGTTCATAGTGAAAAACATAGGCCTGAGTAGTGAAAAAAATGTTGCTGATTGCCCATATCTCTGTCCATATGCCTAATGCTTGTGTGCATGCATATATTCCTAGTTTGGCTCACTTAGATTTTAGAAGGATTAATTCTATGCTTTAAATTAAGAAAGAAATTATTTTCAGAATCAGAGCCCTTCTACTACTTAGACATGCTTGATTAATAAAGTATTTATGGAAACAATCTTCAGTCATCTGTATAAGTTCTAAACAAGTCTTTGAAGCAGTAAGAATTTTGCATGGCATATTTTTACTGTTTCTTTTTATGTTACCATTCTTAGTTGCTTTTTGTTACTTCTGTTTGCTTAATAACAACGACAAACTTGTCGAATACCCAGCTCCTATAAATTCATTATTTTGACAACTACCTTACTAAGTTATATGAAAATCTTCTTGTGATATGTTGGAACAGTAGATGCATGAACTGAAAAATAGATGTTATTAATAAAGATAAATTATATTTTTTTCTTTAGAGTATATTTTAAAATATTTCCTTCCCTAAAATAATTGTCAATCTCAGCTGATAATTAAATCCTAACTTCCTTGGTAGATAAGGTGCCTCTTGACAGGTTTCACAGCCCACTAATAATTAAGTTAATGATCTTTTCATTTTTCAGATGAACAAAGTCATTGTTTTCATTTGTAAAGATAGTGTTACAGAATCACAGAATGGTTGAGGTTGGCAGGGACCTCTGGAGGTCATGTGCTTCCACACCCCTGCTCAGGCAGGACCATTTAGGGCAGGTTGCTCAGGACTGTGTCCAGTGGAGTTGTAGTATCTCCAGGCATGGAGAGTCCACAATCCATCTGCCGAGGGCTGTGTTCCAGTACTCAGGATGGTAAAATCTTCCCCTTTATTCAGAGGGGTCTCCTGTGCTTCAGTTTGTGCCTAGGGCCCTTTGCTGGCCTATGCCAGTAGCTCCACATCTCTCTTGTGGACTGGAGCCCAGAACCGGACCCAGCATCTGAGAAGTGCTCTGACAAGAGGGGAGACCTCACTTCCCTTGAGCTCTTGGCAGTGGCTTGCCTCACACAGCCCAGGATCCCATTTACATTCTTTTAGGCAAGGGCACATTGCTGGCTCATGTTTAACTTGTCCACAATGTGTATCTACAGCTTTAAGTGAATTTGGTTTTCCTAGATATTTTTCCTCAAGTGCAGTCAAGACTCTGTAATTTTTCTTTGGGGGGAAAACATAAAATTTGGAGTTAGTTAAAACCTGCCAAATTGTATCTTTTGGGATTCATGGCTTCATGCTGTTATTTTTTGTCTTTATAGTATTTCTGGTTTTGTACTGAGATGCTAACTAGATTATTGTGTCAGACATTATATGAATTTCAGGTTTTCATTCATATGGATTAATATAATTTTAAAAGAATCTGAAATGCAGTACAGTATCTTATTGACAAGATATCAGAAACTGTGTTTATTAATGCCTCAGAATAGTTCCCAGAGCAGAAAGAGTAGATATCACTACCATAAAAATCGAGTAGATTGCATGAAACGTTAGTGTGTGGAATCCTAGCTCATATTGATAAACACTTCACATATAATTACATTCTACTGATCTGCTATGCAGTGTGAAGAGGCTAATAGGGCAAAACCCCCAATACACTTCCAAGTGTACAACAGTGACAAAATTGTTGACAGAAAATACAGTTGAGAATATCTTATGGTTGATAACTAATCCACAAGATAGCATGGCTGTTCTGAAATGACATATGTAGGAATATTATCAACTCATTCTCTAGAAATACTTGCCAAATGCTGAAGAAAAATTCAGCAAAGTGAACTTTACAGTTTGCACAGTGTGTATTACAGGCATCCCAGGACCACCTTGTTGGACACACAGCTAGAATCACACGTACCTGAGTCACAGCCCATTATTGACATGTGCCATGTAATTTTTCACACATTCTTTGAGCAGCAGTCAAAATATGTTTTTGGTCTTCAATTCTCCAGTTTCAGCCTCACCTTCTGATCTCCTCTGTGTTTTATGCATACATCTTCCCAATACTCCGTGCCCTTCCCTGTAGGATTCTGTACAAATTTTTACATTCTAATCCTTAGATTTACAAACATTTTACTGAGAGAATCATGGTTGTTAAAAGAAGAAAATGTGTTTCCTCCTTTCTGGTTCTCCATCACCTGACCTAAAAAGGTGCAGCCTGGAAGAAGGGTGCAGTATGTTTTTCTTTCCAGCAGTAGTTATTGCTTCGTTTCCTTTGAGGGAGCTCAGATGTGATAAGATAAAAGAAATGAAGCTTTAAGTTATCTTTTTAATCCTCATTCCTAAGATTACTTTTAAAGAAGGTATTTTCTCCTATCTCAAGGGATGTTCCAGTGTAACTTCTACTAATATTTATTCCAGAAATATAAGGTTTTGTGTAGAGATTGCAGAAATAGCACTAACACAAAAATACATGACAGTTATGCAGAATAATACAAATGCAGTGTATTTTTATCAAACCTTAGTTTTTCAGAGAGAAAAGTTGGAGTTTTTTTTCAGAGAGAAGTTTTTTCCTAACATTTTCTTATGCAAAATTATTTTATCCTTTTTTCTTTAAGTTTCATCTAAAGCAATATTTTTGCCACTAAAAAGGTCATCTGGTAGTCCATCATTTATCTTGTGCAAAGCAACATGAAGTTTATCCTATGCTTTTTAATATTTCATAGTTATTAACCAAAAAGAGACATTTTATAATGGGAAAGGGTAAGATCCCAAGTGTCAGAATTATATATTGAAGTCTTTAGCTTTAGACAGGAAAAGGTTGAATTAGACAGTTGACACAGCACAACTGTACCTTTTACAGAAAGGCTTCATAATATAGAGGGGAAAAAAGTCAGGCTAAAATCTGACAAATCTGAAATTAAGAGCCAAGGCAAGGAAGCACTCAAAAATCCTAGACAGAGAAACCCCTTCATGTCTGGAGTCAAACTCTGCCCAAATTGAGATTTTACAGGTATTTTTCCTTGTGGAAGCAACAATGAAAAGTAACTGTGTTTATATTATTTTAAATGATCTATACTTTAACCACTTTTCAAGTGTAAAGTAGACTTTGATGCAATTTTTTTTTTACCAGATACATGTACTATCAAATTCTGTGCAACTGTTGCAAAGCATAATTTACTACTTTGAGTAGAGTATGACCAAGATTTATGATGTTTGCCTTGTTACTTAAGGAGGGACTCTCTGAACTAAATGTTTTCCCCTGGAAAAAAATATGGAGATGTCTCTTCATCTTACCAGATAGGCGTGTCCAATACAAGATTTAGCTAATGCCAAATCTTACCATTTCAGAATGCATAACTTCCCTTTAAAATGTTTAAAATTTTACTATAACAAAGCTATAAAAGTCCCATACTATAAAGTCATTATCATTTAGTAAGAAGCCCTTTGCTACTTAGCTGTTTGAAAGCTAGTTTAATGTTATCAATTTTTATTTATCCAATATTTCATATTAAAATGCACAAAGAGACTTACTACTAAATACTACTAAAATATACACCAGGTTGTATATTTTATGTAATATAAAGAAACATTAAAAAAATAAGGAATATTGTGTCTTTGCAGAAATTTTATATAATACCTTCAATCTCTTTAATTAAAAAGAAACCAGTCCATTATCAAAAAGGAGTGACATAATATTGCAGCATGTGTGACTGAAGGTTAAAACAGTATCAGAAAACTTACAGGAAATAATTTTGTAAGAAAACTGCCATATGAAGCTCAAGGAAAAAGCACATAAAGGGATATAAAACTGTTAACAAAAATTGATCATTTCCAGTAGTTCAGGAACAACCAAGGAAATTAGCATTTTTTTAATGTTTAATACATTAAATTCTTTCTTTTACATTTATAAAACTGCACTCTAATGTCTGTAAAGGCACTGAAAATGTAAACTTTATCTGAGATTTAGCACTTGATAAAATTGGCTTTGTCTTCTGTTTGGCTCTTCATTAAGGCATAGTATTTGCTTTATATTCCTTCTGTTGACTTCACCATCATATTTCTGTTGTGAAAGGTTATTTTTAGTAACCACAGGAAGATTATTTCAAAATTTAGAATAATGACTGCTTTAGGGAATCTGGTTCTTTCTAGTTTTGTTTCATCAGGTGTTTCGCAATCTTCATTCCTACTTCTTGTTCATTTGAGAAACTTAATCCAGTTGAGAAATTTAAGTTGGTCTTTTCCGTCTTTTTCTCTTTGACATTTTCTCTTTCAAGAATGTAATTGTATTTCGATAAAGCATCTTTAAACATGGTAAGACTGAGTATAGATACAATTGGACTGAGTTTTTTTGTTTGCGTTTGTTGGGGTTTGGGGGGTTGGTTGCTTTGGTGTTTTTTTGGGGTTTTTTTGGTGGTTTTTTTTGGGGGGGAGGGGTTGGTTTGTTGAGGTTTTTTTTCCTCTCACCTCTCTCACCTTCAGAATATGTGGGGAAAACTGTGGGCTGCTCAGATGTTTTGTGTGCCAGGAGGAAATCATCCTTACCAAATGTGATAAGTCTGTTACCTCTTTGCTGGAATCATTTCTGTAGTCTGACTTGCAAGTGTGTGAAGAAAGAACAGCTCAATTTATGAACTGATGCTGCTCTAAACAAGATGAGCAGGCAGGGGAGAAGCGTGGGCAGGGGGGAGGCAGTGCTGGAGTTACAATCATGCCCTGGTTCTGAGGTGTCATGGTGATGCTGATCCCTGCCAGAGATGCCTCAGCAGCACTGTGGAGGTTTGTAGGATTGCTCATATCAAATGGCAAGCACGAGTTCTGAGGGTTTCTTCTGAGGGGTGTCGTGTTTTTTCTTCCTGTTAACCTGCTGAGTAAGCCAGCTTGTTAGTGATCCTTCCTTTCATGGGGCATTCAAAAGGGACAGGGATTTGCAAGATGCATTTGGGTACTAGAGAGCAAACAGAACTCGTGTATGCATAAAATGAGCAGCATGCAGATTTTGTCTTTCAGATGTGTATGCTATTAAACACCAACTGGTTCTGTTATTTTAAAGATCCTTGCAAAGTCTTGTCTCAGACTTTGTGTTTTGAAGCAAACATTCCTCCAAGCTAATCATGTCCAGCATTTTAAAACTTTGACTATTGTTATGAGAGGTCACAAGAATTTTTGATGAAAGAAGCAACCTGTGATTGGCAGTGCCTGGGGTTTGCATCAGCACACTGCTAATGGTCCACTAGATTTAATAAGGATTTAGCAGTAATGACAAAATCTTCCATTGAATCGAGATAAGCATTGCAATTTTAAATTATTTAAATACAAAATATTATCTTGTAAGAGGTTGGCCTACAGGCTATGTGAGTTGCATTGTTAGATGATGGTACTTGTGTGTTAGGCCAAAATGTCAGGGCATTGGACTCCATTGGGAAAACAGTGGTGCAGTTTCAGTTCTAAAAAGGTATTGCTTTTATCTTGCTTACTGAAGTACTCCGAGTGTAAAACATAAAACTTCTGTATTTATCTAAGTGTGTCTTGTTTATGAAATATTTCTGACACTTTTTTCCATTCTTGTCGCAGTCTGTGGCTCCCTAACCCATCTAGTACAGACCAATTATTTGCATAGATTTTACAAGTGTATTTTCTGGCAAACTTTCTGGTCAGTGCATAGAATACGTTTGTCTGAAATTTGTATCTTTAGTAAGCCTTTCAGAATAGTCTTTTAATTTTTCAGTTTTTTATCAGTTTGCTAGCATGTGGTTTAGACTTCACATTTACTATAAATATTGTATTTACTTTACATTACTATAATTTTGTTCTGCTGTATTTAGACATTGCATCTTTCTATGTTATGAAGGTTGTCCTTGTGTGTAAGAGCTGTCTTTTCTAAAGCTTATCTTGATTTTAGGGAGTAAAGAGAAAACGTAATTGATTCAATAGATTGTTTTGTCATGCAGGAATCATAAATAAATAATATAGTATTGCTGTAACAAAAGAAGGGGGCCAGAGAGTATACTTTGAATCGTGAGGGTTACCACACAACAGCCCATTACACAAATTCAATTAAATATTATACATACGTGTGTGTGTGTGCATATAAATATTTTGGTAGCCTTCTTAAAAAGATCTTTGATTCTAGCTAGAGGAAAAAAAATGTACCAGGAAGCTCTGTGTGTTATGTTGCTTGTTAAAGCTGACAGGGAGAAAATGGAAATGAAAATATTTTTCAAAGGTATGGGTTTTCAAGCCCACTACACTGAAAATAGTTGTGTTGTTCTTAGAAACCTTTTAGACCAAGACACTGCTAATGCCAAGGTCACGGGTTCAATGTCTGTATGGGCCATTCACTTGAGATCTGGACTCAAAGATCCTTCTTGGTCTCTTCCAACTCAGAGCGTTCTGTGATTCTGTGAAAAATTCTGTGCTAATCGTATTCATTAATTCATGAGAAATCCAAGTTTCCTATCTGATTTGTTCCTTTCCTTATTGATAATAGTACAGTAAATAATCAGTGAGAGATCTCAACTTCAGAGGAAAAAAGGTAAATTGATCTCTGAATAAAAAAATACCTTTATGTAGGAAAACAGCTACTTCTTTTGAAGACTTAGGGGGCAGTTTTATTTCAAGTACAATCGTAACAAATATGTGGAATAAATTGCTTTCACCTCTATGGTAGCTAATAAACCCCCTTAATTCCACAATGGCACTTAAATCTAGAATAGGTTTGAAAGAAGAAAATGAAGTGTTTTTTCCACCTTGGGAGGTGTGGATAGGCTTTAGAAGTTCCCAATAGGTGGAGAGATTTTTCCTGTTGATGTTTTCATGCCTGTTTTGCTGCTGTGAATAATACTGCATTATAATAGATATTTGGGGTCAAATATCTCTATCCCTGCAGGCAAGAGCCATGAGGGAACTCTCAGCCAGTGCTAATTCAGTTGCTGAGTTACCAGTACTGCTACTACATATATCTTTATTTCACCTAAGTAGTTGTGTTTTGCTATGCTTAGGATGTAAATATGCCTTTACATCACTACTTTTAGAGACAGAAATGAAGTTATTGTCATGTATAGGGATGTTCTTTGCATGTGCCAAAAAAACATTGGTCTGTACAGAGAACACCTTGTTAATTTCTGCAGATTTGGGATTAAGCCTCTAGTACCTAGGGCTTCTTTTCTAATATGCTTTGTGAGCATTAGCTATTCTTTTATTCCTTGAAGATAGCAGTACAAAAATGACACAATTATGATTTTTTTAAATGTAAATTGAGAAGATTTTTTTTACATTATTTTGGTTTTTAAACCTTTGCTTTGAGTTTTGTGTTTGAAAATTATTTTCTACAAGGTGTGATTTCTCGTTTTGTTTTGTGACTTTTGGACTGTAGTTGATCACAGCAATCACAGCATGGTTTTTCTTAAATAAAGACCCAGCAAAACCAAAACCCAAAAATATAGACCAATAAACAAACAAAAAAAATAACACCCACAAAAAACCTCACCCCACCCCAAATTAAAAATCTGTAGTCAGTGTTAATTGATTTCTGATAACTACACTGGTTATTTCCAGCTGGTGGAGCGGATTTTCTGTTAGGATGTTCTGTATACATTCTTGGCCAAAACATGTTCTGTTTCATCCCAAAATGTAAATTACCAACATAGCAACCTCAATTACTATTTGATATTAGTACTTAACGTTATGCAAACAGTATGCATTGCTTTTGGCAAACAACTGGGAAAGCAAAAGTTCCTGCCTAGAAGAGCTTACAGCTAACAAAATTCAAAATAGCTACTAAGAGCATACAGAAAAATCTGACATATAATCTGACATATCTATAATTACACATATATGTCTGCATTTCTCTAACATGTGCAACTATAGGTGCATTAAAAACTTGGTGTTTTTTCATAATCTCATAAAAATTGTAATTCTGGTCTAGTTACTTGCACACATTAACAAGTAATGCCATTTCTTAACTTGCATTTATAGTCATGGTGAGGCAGGAACAGGTGTTTTTCCCAAGGAATATTGGATAAAGTAGGCATACAAGTAGAAACAGCCATCTTGAATGTGATGATTTTCTGTGTGATCTCTAAAAAGGGCATTTGTACATATATATCTGTGTATATAGACAGATATTGTGTTCCACATGTATTTTCACATGCAGTCAACATGCTGCTGTGTTAAATGGGTTTGTTTCAGCCTTTTATCCTTATATCTACAGCTTTGCATCTATTTGTGTGTATGCTTGCATGACTATATTTAGTTTCTACTGTAGGTACTGGCATTATTGTATTTATTGTTTTACTTTCCAGTGTATATAGGGTGTTAAGGAATCAAGTATTATGCACACAATGTTAACTCTCTTGGGGGTTCTGCTTATAAGTTTGAATTGGCCATTTGTGCCATGCTGTCTATAGAAATGCTTTAAATTTTAGATTTATTTCCTGCAATTCATGAATAAATATTTTAAGTGATCCTTATTTAGACAATACCATTAAAGTTGTGACCTTTGCCTCAGCCTTACTTCATGCCACTCTCATGCCATACTTGTCTTCCCCCTTTTTGTTTCTCCTATCTGCAGCTGTGGTCCATTTCTCCCCTCCATTCCATATGAGATGAGTTGTATGCCTTCAGAATGGCTTCTTCATGCCGTCCACCTCATATATAATTTAAAACAGTCACCTTTATATTAACTGTAGCAAAGAATTAAAAAGTGTAAATTCTGAAACATTATTTTTACATAATTTTGTGCCCACGTGTTTAATTTTCTCCTCTGTTTCTTTTTCTATGTTCTTTGGAGTCTTTTCACAGTGGTGAAAATTTACTCTTTCTTATGCCTAAGTTTTTGCTGTTTTTATTTCCTCGCATACCCTCTCTGGGGCTGGAGCCTGGATGGCACCAGAGCTGGTTTCCTCCATGTTTTGTGCTTATGACAAGACACAGTCACTTCAAGATGTGGTGACTAGAATTGGGCAAAGCCTCTCTTTTCTACCAGTGACCTACAAGTCACAACACCTGAATAGAGAGCTTCATATGCCCTGATCTTGCCATGAACTTCTTAAAGACCTGGGGATATGGGCAGGGATATGCCTGTCTCCTGCACTCACACTGTCCCTTATGAAAAACCTTTTTGTGAGAAATCTGACAGACTGCCTTTCTCCTGGAAAACAGGACTTGGCAATAGCTGCTGAAATTACATCTGAAATCACAAGATACTGCATTTAATGCATCCCATTAGTCATAGCTTCTGGTGTCTCTGATTTACCAGAGATTTGCTTCAGGGGAAGGCTCGTCTCCCCTGATCCAATTGGGGTGTCAGAACTAAAGCCGCTTGCTACACTGGAGGCGAAGATGCTCCATGAACCATGCAAACTCACTCAGCAGGCAGTGAATGTCAGCTATATGATGGTTCCTTGGGGCTCTTCTGAAATGTGAGAAATTTGCTCTAGTCTCTTTCCTACCATGCATAGCTGCTGTAGCCACTGCTTTGTCTTGCTGAATGATAGTAGTATTGCTTTAGTGTTTCCTCTTTACTGTTGATTCATTTGTTTTCTTAAGCTAGACTAAGGAGTTCTTGCAGTCTAATTACTTGCCTTTTCAGGTTTTTTTTCCCCCCCTGTATTTATGAAATAACTTTTCCTCTTCTGAATGGGAATTTGACAGTGTGCTTGTTAATTAAAGAAAACAGCAGAGCTAGATCACTGTTGTAGCAAGAGAGCTTACCAACCAATGATTTGGTATACTATATTGAATCCTGTGGCAGCACTAATCATTAAACTCTATCTTTTCAATAGTTCTGTTTCTTAGTACTACCTCTCAGTTAATTTTAATGATTTTGGTTTCTCTCACTGGTGCAAAGCCTACAGAGGTTCTACCAATATAATCCTATAGTGTTGTCATAAATGTCAGCAGGTTTTGTGTAGAGAATTAGGTTGTGCTGAGAATTAGTTAGGAATAACCCTTTTTCCATAGGGAGGGGAACTTCTGTGTCCAAAGCCACACAAGTATGAGGAGACATTGTACAACTGCTGGGCATGGGTGGTTTGGCTCTTGAGAAAAAGGCATTCAGTATGGGGTGTGATGCTTGCAGGAGACTGCTTTGAATAGCTCAGAAAAGAACCTTCTAGGGTTTCATTAACTGAATTTAGTGAACTGAACAAAACAACTTCTAGCACTACCTCAATTTGAAATTCTTTCAGTGCATTGAGGTGGAAAAAATCAGCACTCAGTAGCAGATGGAAAGGTAAATTGTTTTAAATTCTGTACTTCAGAAGTGAAATGTTATAGCAGTTAGGATCAGGATGGCCTCAAATTCGACATTTCTGTAGGCAAGTGTAAGTTCTGAATTTAAAAGACAAGTTTTATTTCTGGTACCATTCAGAATCACCTTGCTGTTCTCAGCCTACCACTCAATTGCTGTAAGTTTTTGTCCACTATATTTATTTACCAAAAGGGTCTTTACTCTCCTTGAAGGCTATCCTGAGGCATCCTGATTTCTAACCCTGTCATGGTACCATGATACAACTTCAAAGTGTGAAGCCTTGAGGCTTCCTGGAATACAGCAGAAAGACCTGTAGCTGGCTGAATAAAACACTGTAAATTTCTCAAATTTTGGTGCCTTGGGCAAACACCCTGCTTCTTTTTCCATTATTCCCCTTCAAAGTCGGCTTTGAAGGATCCAGTGCTATGTCGGGCATCAACTTATGAGAAGCAACAGTACTGCATGTCTTGGCAGATCTGAAGATTTTTAAGTGCTGAGCAGATTGATTTTGAGCTTCAGGTTTCAAGGGCTGAGCATGTGCATCATGCATCATCAGTGAAAGCACTTGTAATTGAGACAGTAATGGCACTTGAGAGTAACATTTGTTTAAACACCAACTGAATAACAGAGGCAGTAGGTAAATAGTTTGTTCACCTACACCAATGACCAACAGGCTGACCTTAGTGTCTGAATCATAGTTTTGGATTTTTTTTTTTAATCTGAACAACTTGATGTTAAAATAAAAACATTCTAAAGCAGCCAAAATAAAGGACCTCAAAAGCCGAAACAGCAACAAAAAACCCCCTCTACTTTGATTTCAAGTTGCATGACGTGAGGCTAAGGTATCTGCACATTGCTATAACCATGGTAAACTCATTATTGGAATGGCAATGTGGTTAATTAAAAATTATTTACAGGCATTTCCTTGCTACAGAATTACAGAATTCATTATAAGCTGTAAAATCCAGCTAAGAAACAGTACATATTTGGATAGCTAGTCCATCTTGAGTCTATGTTTAATTACATTGTTGACTCCAACTTAGAAGTGCAAACTGAAGAGCTGCCATACCCCTAAGCTGATTAAATTGCTAACAACTACTAAAACGTGTTTCATGGCCATGCCACTCCTGCCTGCAGCTTCACGCTTTTATTAGACTGACTTAGGCTGCATCCATTTTAGCCAAATGAGTGAGTCCAATCAACACAAACAAAGAAGGAAAGAACAATAGAAAAAAGGAAAAAGAAGCAGAGAAGGAATAATTTTAGTTGGTTTATATTCCCAAACTGGTCCCAATTCACGAAAGATCTGGTACTGATGCAGAGGGAAGCATACAGGAACAATCCACTGAGCTTCCTTTTTGAGTCACAGCCTGCATGTGCCAGCACAGCCATAGTATGAATTGTATACTAGATTGTTTTAACTTATGGTATGAATTGTATACTAGATTGTTTAACTTAATATGCTTACAGCATAGCCATGATGCTGGCTGCAGCAGACACATGCAGATACACTTGGGAAAAAGATAATATTTAAATTCAATTCATTTTCCAGTCCTCTTATGAAGGACCCACTTCTTAGTAAAAGAAGATGGTGACTGGAGTTGGCAGCACACTCCAGGTCTACATTTATAATGCTTAATGCACATTTATTTTTCATTTCTGTTTTCCAGGAAAAGGAAATATATTTTTTCTTTATCACTAAGCACTGTAACACTGATATACCCAGAAAGAATCTGAATTTTCTTCTGTGAATTACTAAGTCTGCAGGAAAAGGGTTCTGCTTCTTTCCAAGTAAATGGTGGATGGGGTTGTATAGCACAAACAGTAACCTTGATTGCTGTTTGATATCACAACAAAAGATTTCTTGAGTACAAGAAATCTTATAAATGATCACCTGTTCATTGCTAATACTGGATTCCCTGCTAAGCCAGCTTAAACAGAAAGTATATAAAAACAACTGCAGAAGAGATTTCAGTTTGAAATTCAACTGTAGCATGTCATCAGAATCACAGTTGACTTTCAGCTTTAAGGACCAGGGTAGGTAAAATTACATCTGTAAAGAGAAAGCTAATCCATAGAAAATTGTGGTCAAGGAGCATGAATTCTTTATTTGCATTTTTAAATGAAGAAAACAGCACAGAATTTATAGCACATTTCAGATATTTTAGGAAGAAATATTTTTTGTTCTCATCCTGCTTTCTTAATCATATTCTTTCCCCCAAATAAAGTTGATTTTATTAGTCAAGGCTTTGTCCTAAATAATACTGCAAAAATGGTCCTACTTTTTTTTTTTAAGGTTTTGTCATCTAAATCTTCTGTGGACTTTGTATCTAACCTAAATGATTCTTATGATTCTATGCATGTTTAATATTTTTGAAATCAGTTCTATAACAGCTGCATCCCTCTGCACTGCTGCTATTATTTTAAACAACCCTTTTAGAGAGATTGTCTGAAAGAAACTTACAAATTCTGACACTTTTCTGAGAGAAATGCCACCAATTATGATTCTTTCTCAGTCTGTGTTACAAGTCATAGCAATATTTTTATTTGATGCATTTTGTATACACACATGGATATAAATAATACAAAGATGCATGACTCAAGCTGTGCAAATAATGGATTTTTAGTCTACCTCCCAAACAATGCAAAAGACCCCAAGAACCCTCAAATGATTTATTCTTACTAAGCCGAATTTTTTCTTTCAAAATTCATGATAAAGAGATGAGATGAAAAATGGTCTTGTGTGGAATGAAGCCTCTTTTAAATTAAAGAGTAATATATGTGAGGGAAATGTTAGTTGTCTGTAAATTAAAGAAGATGGATGGTATTTTCAAAAGTAACAGAATTGAAGGTTTTAAAAGTGAAAAATTGCAATTACACACCAGTCAGTTTTAATGAAGTAAATAATTGGGGAAAAACCTTCAACTGTTGTACACTTTTACAGAGAAATGAATAACAGCTGAAATAGCTTTATCAAGAATAATTCAGACCAAAAGATATGAATTTTTAGAAAATAATAGGCTTTCTAGATTCAAAAATGGTGGTGGATTTCATATATATTAAATTTATTAAAGCAGCCGATACTGTCTCAGGTGGGATTTCTATAGGCAAGGCAGGAGATGGTAGTTTAGATAAAACCAAGGTAAGGTAAGTGCAAAGCTGTTTGGGAAAGAAGGTCTTTTCACAAAGGTTAGATAGTACCTGCCTTCTAGTCAGATACTATCTGCTCTTAGAAGGGATGTAGGTTACCAGATTGACTTTTTATAATCCTTTCTGTTCCAATTTTCTGTTTGTGTATAGTTCTGTCATACAGTGATGACATTTGTAATACAAACAAAACCCTATAAATACATATTTAAATGACTGAAGATATTCCAATATTCTCAGGTAGCTCACGAGAACGGAAAGTTAATTTTTCTTTCCTGTTCTGAAATTAACTCTAGCTATAGTTAATAAAATTGTGACCTCCCTTCGCCTTCCACCTGTGCTGTAATTAGGTTCACTGGCTGTTATTGCAGTGTAGAGTTTTCTCTGTAAAGCTTACTCTGTGAGAAAGGGTCAAACATCACTAAATTCATGGGGAAAAATAAGCCGGAAGACCTAGCAGAAAATTTTATTACTTTTCCATTTCACCAAGAAATTAATCAGACTTTTATCATAAAATGTTATTTTTTTCTATTAGACTAGGAAAGTCATGCATTGCATAATATTGATTTTTAATTGAGAAAATTGTTAATCTCATTCAGTGTGTATTTTTACTAATTTTATTACATCTTTGATAGCTTTTATAATTTTTTTCAATGCCATACCTTTTAAATACTGAGATGCTTGCTTGAGATCTATCTATACAGATATATAAACAGATATGTGTGTGTATGTGTATATATTCCTGTAGACTCTAGTCCTGACCATGATATAGGTGTCATAAACACTAAACCATATTCAAAAAAGAAAAGGCAATTACTTGCTCTTAAATCTGCATAATGTCATGGTGGGCATGCTGCACCTTTTGGCTTCTGTCTCACTCTTCTCACTTGCCTGGGAAGCATTAAAAAGAAATATAGATGAGCACTGATGTTTAATTTCCCCATGCTAGGTTTCAGACTTCTTCACAAAGAGGTTCAGCTGCTGAGAGTAAGAGGGAAATATTAGATTTCAGATTGTCTGTTCCAAACACCAGAGGCCCAGGATTCCACTAAATAACCTTTTGAACCTTCCCCACACAAAAAGTGTTCAAGCTCTCCCTTGCGGCTGAAATGCCCTTTCCACTATGCTTGGAGTTTATTTTCAGGGATTTAATAGAGCAGCTGCCAGACATGGGCTTGTTTTACACATCTATTTTATTTATTTTATTTGAAATTCATTTGTCCAGTTTTGGTTGAATATATCTTCCTTAGCATGAGCTGGTGGAACTTTCTGCATACTTTCATCAGCTGTTTGATGATTTGCACTTGTGACTCCAAAACTCAAGTCCCACAGGCTGTTTCTAAAGGGACAGTACCTAGCAACACTGTAAGCTGTAGGCTCTTATCCTTAGTAATTATTATTTTTTTATCCATTTCTTCCCCTTTTTGGTTCCAAGTTTTATACAAAGAATTCTCAAACCTTTTTTTTATTGCTTCCAATTCCCCTTGAAATGGTTAAAACTTTTTTTTAAAGAATAATTTTCTGTTCCACAGGTGGAGATCTAGAAACTAGTTATCTGATTCTCACATGGAATAAAATATTTAGGACATATTTTAATGTAGTAATACATGCTTTCCCAACATTTTTGAAATATGCAAACTAGTTACTTTTACAATTTTATTTATTTATTTAATGACTACTACTATTTGAACTGTTTAAATCAAACATAAGAATTAACTCTGAAAACTTTCAATCATGGAAGATATTCCTTTGTTGCTAACTTTGTTTCATTAGTCAACAAAAATTGATGAGGATTTTTCAGTGCTGGCTTTTCAAACTAAAAGGCTATGATTAAATCTCTGAGCAAAAAGTCAGAGGCTCCTTAACGTTCTGTGAGATTGTGGAATTCCATCCTACAAGCAGTTCAAATTAAAATATCTATAAATATGTGAGTTATAATATTACACATATATTTTTCAATTAAAATGTTATATATGACTTTAAATCAACTCACCTTTGTAAGTACTTTAGATTATTCTTCTGTTATTGCTCCTTTTTTCACTTAAAGGAAAAAAACACTTCTGACTGCCTACTGATTCTACTTCTGAATTGGGTAAAAAACATTTCTTGAAGTCTGTATTATTTATCAATATATTTGATGCTCTTAACCAACACCAGTCATGTGCATTGTGAGTGCAATATGTTTAATTTGTATTGCCTAAAAAGTAGCACTGCTTTTTTTGAGAGGAGGAGTACAGGTGTCTAGAATCAGAAAACAACCTCACATCTTTCTCATCAGGAAATTGTTTCTGGTTGTAAATGATGTTTGATTCCTGATAACAGGCACTATTTATTATGCTCTTAGATTCCTGTATTTTAAGACACTTTGTTCTTGTAGTAGTGTTAGCACAGTTGCTGAGCTGGCTTTCCTTGTGGCCCATAAATTCCATGTACTTTGTGTCCATTATCAGTGGTGCAGTCTTCTCCTCCAGCTTTGTTAACCTCCCCCCGGGTCTGAGATAACACCTGAACAACAGAACCACCTTTATCTTATCTCAAGTTCCCACTGCAGTGGCTTAACTTTCAGTCCAAGATCCAGGTCATATTTGGGATGAGTGGTCATCAGTGGTGGCAGCCAGCCCTCACCTTGGCCAGGCCTGGAGCCAGTGCCATCCTGTCTGTCCCTTCTGTGCTTATCTCATGGCCAAGACTTTCTGTGGCCTTAGCACAGCCTCTTTGAGACAGGCAACTCTTTAAGTCCTTACAGTAGGCTGGGCTAAACGTGCCTAGGTTGTACAAATCAAGCTGCTTAAGAGCAGAATTCTGAAATGCCTGAATGAACTGCTATTGTAAGTATGTTCCTTTACCTTAATTAAAAATTTACAAAGCCTTTGTGAGCTATTTAGGCTGCTGGTAATAGGCATACCAGGGGTGTTTGTGTGAAATGAGGAAGTTTGCTGTATGGAAGCTTAATAAACAATATGAAACACGTATTCAGATGGCTTCCTCTGCTCACAGAGGTAACAGTTTGCTCTTCATGGGAGAGGGTTTCAGGTATCCAGGAAACTGCTGTAAACCTGTGGTGCAAATATGGAAAATGAGGTTTCAGACAAACTGTGTTCTGCTGGATCACAAATTTCAATGAATTAACACATTTCAATGAATTAATCTCTTTTTCCCTGTGAGGTGCACTGTAAGGCAAGAGAATATTTTTGGAGTGTCTAATTCTCAAAGGTACAAATTATTTTTGTTCTCTTAATATATAACACATAAGAAGGATAACTCTTTAATAGAGAGCTTTGGGCCTGAGAAATTTGTCATGCGCAACATAATATTGAAAAAAATACCATTTTTCCTGTAATAAAGTATTCTAAGCATATTGTTGCATTTTAGCTAAATAATTAATTCTGTCCTGCTATTATGAAAACTATGATTTGAATGAAAAACCTTCTATGAAAATGAATTAGTTCCAAGTCTAACATGAAGAACATTGTACTCTTACTGAAAGATTTTATCAACATAATAGATAACCTTACATTGATTTCTAGTGATTTCCAATGTCTACTACTCTTGTTATTATGGCAGAATAGCAAAGGCTTAATTTGCTTATAGTTCCTTTATCATTAAAACTCTGAAACCTACTTAATGATTTCTTTCCCTACTCAGGGAAAGAAATCATTAAGTAGGTTTCAAAGATTTCTTTCCCTAAACGTTGAAGTCTGTGAAAGGTAGCAGTACATCTGTGTGATGAGTGAACCTGATTTTACTGGGATATCACAAGGAGCTGATTTTCTTTAATGTCACATAGCTGCTTTTGCTTTCTGCTCTGGCATTTTCATTAAACTTAAATTTCTTGGGTGTTAGAGCTGGTGAAGAATATAAAAAGAAGATGATGTGATATCCATGTAGGCAGGGCATTGAATTGCTATTTAGAGTTCTTTTGACCTCACTGTGGATTTCCATGTCCGAAAGTTAGGCTTATGCATACAACTTAACAATATAAAACTTGCTTTGAGAGCCATATTGAAGCCTTTTGAATTTCAGGGCAGGGCATCAAATTATCTTCTTTCCTAGTGTGAGCAGGAAAAAAGGTAAATAAGGTGTATTTTCCCCTGTTCCTACCAACTAGAGTTGTCTCCTTAGGGGATGACCTTACAGTGAGAAACAGGATATAAAGGGAGGGCGCTACACTGCATGTTTGGGGTCTCTTAGTTCTGCTAAGAAATTAGAAGTGTACCCTTACAGACACTAAATACTGCATGGTACTCAATATCATCTTAAAATGAATAACATAGCTGTACCCTGGGGGAAAAAAGAAATAAATTCTGTACCTGAGGCCTATATGCCCTTTCCACAGTGCACTTCACTGTGCATTTTGTCTTTTTTTGTACTGTCCTGTTGGGTAGTTCAAGACCAAATAAGATTCCCCCTTATCATTGTTTCCCTAAGGCAAAACAAACCCAGTTCTGTCAGCCTTTCTTTGTACACCAGGCTACAGCCACATAATCATCCTGGTAGTTCACTGCTGGACTTAGAGAAGGAAAGCAAAAACTCCCAGTAGAAAGCAGAAAAATAGAAAATCTTTCTTTAGGTAACAAAATAAAAAACCTTTACCATTGTACATTGGTGTGAATAGAAATACCAGCTGAATGCCTGAAGGTGCTTTCTATAAAATCTCAGAAATTTAGATAAATGAAAATTATGAGTATCTCAGTAAAATCTCAGACAAAATTGAATAAATCTCATATTTTAATAATTCTAACAATTTAGGAATTTTTATGTAGAATTAATATTTGTTTCAAATTTCAGATCAGAACAAACTATTTAAATAAAGTCCATTCTAAGTGATGCAAAACACTTTGTCTTCCTCACGGGTAAAAGGACAATATCATTCTCTGTTTTCCACATCATTTCAGTCTCTCTGAGAGATGTAACAGTGAAAGGAACATATAGGGAGTACAGCAAGAAGAATGCATACAGTGTTGTCTTCACATATAGGAGACATAATGAGGAAAACTTGTGATTATTCATAATGATGGTTCTTAATCTTTTGAACTCAAAAATACATGACGTATCAAATGCAGAGCTTTTGAAAGTCATGAGTCAGCAAGAAGTTCATATCTGCAGTTTTAGTTCTACTTAAGTCTAAATCAATCCATTGTGAAAAATAGTGCTAGCAAGTTTTTATTAAAGTATTTTTGTACATTCACTACTTTTGTCTTTTAATTATTTTCCTCTGTATTCTTTGCATAGATTAACCCATGCAATTGTAATAATGGGTCTATCCATGAACACTCAACATATTTTAGTCAAAATTTATTCCATTTATTGAACCAAAGAATTGGGAGGGGAAGAGGGGATGGGTTAGATTCTTGGATTGTTGCCTAATAAAGTGGCATAATGTGATCAGTTTATGGAAAGTAAAAATTGACATGCTTGATTCTGATTAACTTTTTATCCAATGTAATTAAGCTCACAATAGCTGAAAGCAGCATTGCAAGCTGCTGTAGTTACTATTTAGCAGAAACTTTAAAAGTTATTACTATCAGAAATATTATTTTTTCTTAAATACCCACAGGAATCTAATGAATGGAAGTATCTCAGAGGGGACAGTGTAGGTCTCTTTATTGATTTTCACCTTTATCATCATTCTAATGCTTACAAACTGATGTAAGTCTCACACACCTCAAAGAGACTGCTCTCCACCTTCAAAGGATTATTATTTCTTATTTGAGCCTTCTATTTTTGTATTATTAATCTTTCCATCTGAATGAAGACCAGCATGTAGGCTTGGTTGGTATAATTTAAAAAACAGCTACTGTTAATATTAACAAAAGAATCAGACTTGATTACCTTTAAGCTAACTTGAAACTTTTTATATTAACTACAATCCTACCAGAATTATAAGTGTTCAGATTAATCATATAAACACTGGTTTTTTCCCAACTGCATTTGACTATTCAAACTGAGCCTTTAGTTTCAGACAGTAGTTTAGATTTAGAAGCGTTTTTAAAAGTCATATGTTTAAAAGACCCAATTTCATTATAAATAATCATCACCTATCATCCACACTAATAGTTTTATATCAAATAGTACATAAGCATGTTGTGCCAATTTTAAAATATTAATGATGTGGAAAGTTATTTTTCAATAATTTGGATCAGCCCCCACTCTGGCCAAGAAAGATGCATGTTTTTCTTCAGATGGTCATAGTACACTACCTCTTAATTCAAGAGAAATTGAATACTTGTGTTTACACAGATACATGGTATTTAGTGATGTAAATCTGAAGGTTGGCAGGTGATTGTCATTGTTTCAACCCAGTCAGCAGCCAAGCCCCATGCAGCCTCTCACTCCCCCACCAGCAGGATCAGGGAGAGAATTTGAATGGGTAAAAGCCAGAGAAGTCATTGGTTGAGGTAAAGGCAGTTCAGCAGGGAAAGCAAAAGCCCCACACACAAGCAAAGAAAAACAAGGAATGCTTCCCATGGGCAGGCAGGTGTTCAGCCATCCCCAGGAGAGCAGGATCCCATCACGCACAACATTTGCATGGGAAGACAAAAGCTGTCACTCTGTGTGACCCTCCAGCTTATATATTATGGTCTGGAATATCCCTTTGGTCAGCTGGGATCACTTGTCCCAGCTGGGTCTCCTCCCAACCTTCCATGCATCCCCAGTCTTCTCACCAGCATGGCAGTACAAAAATGTCTTGTCTCTGTGGAAGCCCTGCTCAGCACTAACAAAACCATCTCTGTCATCAGCTCTGTGTTCAGCACAAACCCAAAACACACCCCCATACCAGCCACTGTACTCCAGCCCAAACTAGCACAGTAATGAATATTTTTTTTTTCCATAACTTTGGTCTCCTGAAGAATATAATTTTGGCTTCATTATGATTCTTGATTTTGCACAGTAGAATGATAGAATCATTTGTGTTGGAAGTGATGTTACCTTTGCCACAGGCAAGGAAGCTTTCTACTAGACCAGGTTGCTCAGAGCCCCATCCAACTTGACCTTGGACACTTCCACAGATGGGGCATCCACAACTTCTCTGGACAACCTGTTTCAGTGCCTCATCACCCTCATGATAAAGAATTTATTCTTGATATCTTATCTAAACCTACTCACAGTTCTCTCAGGCTCCATTTTAGTCAGCCATGCTGAACTCACAGTGACTAGAGAAAATATGCATTTCCTCTCCTGCTTGAGTGTGCTAAGAAAATTATTTTAAAATTCTATATTTTACTTTAGAGGTAGAATTGCATAAAGCAAGTAAATTCCATTATCTACAAAAGTCTTTGTAAATATATGTTTTTCCTAATAGAAAAAGGTTTAAGTTCTTTTGATTCAATTTACATAATAATACAGAGGCCTTTCAATACAAAATTCAGAAAAAACATAAATCACTCCTTGCCTGCAAGTATGTAGAGTATTGAGAGGCCAACAAATGCTAAATCAGAAGTTAGCTAAAAAAAAAAAACAAAACAAACAAAAAACCAAAACCAACTAAACCAACTAAAACCCTATTGGTAGCAAGAAAATGTTCATAAGCACAAAACAGTATCCTAATCAGTGCCTTCAGGTATAGCAGAAATAAATACAGAGCTGAGCCAAAGACTACTTTTTGTTTAAATACTTTTTCTATGGAATATGTTGTATATCTAGATTGTGATTTTGGTAATATGTTTTCCAGCTTGGTTTATTTATTACTAAAACTGATGTATTGTCTTTTGCAACTTAGAAATAGTTGAAAAATGTTATTCCTGAAAAAAACACAAAATAAAGTAAAAAAGGAGCCAGCCATGTGGTTGGAGGAAATTGAAATAAGATTGTAAAAGACAGGAAAACTGGAACTTAATATATGATTTATTCATCCTCGTTAATGAGGCTTAGAAATTATCTCATTTTATAGTCTAGTGAGACAGCTGAGCAATATCCAGAATTTCTGATATAAACATAGGAGCAAAAATGTGTTTGCTTTAAAGCAAGCCTGCTGGATGGGAATAGCCATTACAGTCAACAATGAGGCAATGAATCTGTGCCTAAAGCAGCATAGTAAGGCATTTCATAACTTTTTGTATGCATAGTAAAGAGTAAATTTGCAGGAACATCCACAGAGATTTAAATTAATTTCAGAAAGAAAATTATTACATTAATTTGTTTTCTACAAATATAATTTTGAATTAGTTATTCAGTATGGGTTTTCCCAGTTGCCTTTAATAAAATGATAGAGATGGGCTTATGGGGAGAATCTTAATTGTTCAGCTTTCCATTTCTGTTTGACTCATTTTCAAACTTAGTTATTAGTGGGAAATAGCTGAAGTAAATGAGTGTTTGTGAACTCTAGTGCCTGATTCTGAGCTTTTGCTTGGCCATATTCAAAGGGTAGCAGATGTTTTAAGAACACTGAACATTTTATTTTCATTCACAGTAGTGTCCTCATTGGAGCTCTGCTTTGGCAAGTCTTTCACTGTTAGTAAGGTTGTAAAGTCACGCTTTAATGTAAAGTTTATAATTCTTTTGACCTTATGAGCATAGTGTGTTAATTTAAAACAGCATGTTGCAGCTTCTGTTCCTATGACTTAGTTATGAGTAATCATGCTTAGTATTTTTCCATAGTATATCCATATTACAGTGTTTAAAATATGCAGAACTCATGGTGCAGAAAAAAGTGGAAAATGGTCAGTGGTCAAATACAAAGGAAGAATCAGGATAATTTTTAAAAGATTATTTTTTCATTAATAATTTTCACCTGAAGGACATAATTATGCAGACCACTGATAGGAAATTATAGGAATAATTTCTCATTCCTTCAACAGATTTAAAGTTTCTAATTCATTTGCTTTATGAGGAAACTGTGCCTCTGTAAAGGTTAAATTTTTACAGTTGGACATAGGAAAAATGAACGCAGAACGTTATGGTATCAACACAATATAACAGTATTTCTATGACAAAAAATTATCATATAGAGCTATTGTAATTCTGTGAATTTATATTTGTAGATATAGAAAGAAAATGTAATTATTATATTATTCATATGGTTATCCTTCCTAATGCTTCTGATTCATCATAAAAGAAGCTACAGATAGAAGTAAATTCCAACCTGGTAAATAAGAGGATTAACCAGAAGGATTATAACAAAAATTATAATTACGATAATTTATGAATATTATTTTATTTTAGTCTTCTTTCCTGACATGGTTGTTCAGAACAGCACTGCTTGCTTTCAGCTAAGCTTACAGACTTTTGTACAAAGAACATATATTTTTGCACTGTTCCTGAGACAGGCTTGAGCAGGGAATATTTCTTGGATTTGAAATATGCTTTTCTCCTTTCATTCCCACTAAAGAAAGAAATAAGGAACAGAAATCCAGTGCTTTGCAAGGAGTCCTTTCAAATGCATGAAAGAGAGAGAATGCAAAGCATGGCACCTCTCATAACTTCTCAACAACCCAATGGCAGACACTCACTTGGCATGAAATCCAGGCTTTTACTGAGTTTTGCATAGTCTTTGTTTTGGTTGTTAATCTTTGTAAACACCAAGAAAAAACACCAAGTAAAATCTATTTACTGGGGCTAGAGAGCTCTTATCTGTATCATAGAGTCCACTACGCCATTCTCAATTTGGTTGAACTATTTACATTAAGTTTCTTTGGGATTCAGCGCAGGATCTCTGGTTTTAGGTGGTATTAATGTTCTTAGCATGTGTACACAAGACCTGTGTTTTCTGGCTTCAGAGGCTTGCTAGGCAAGTTTTGTTGTGTGTGGGCTCTGAAAAGTGCTGCTGTCTTGGTGAGTGCTGGGGAATGCTTTGGTGCAGGTAGCTCGGGGCGCAGCTGCAGTGCTGGCTGTGGGTTCAGCCCTGGAAGGGAGAGCCCGGGCAGGGGGCTGTGAACTGCTGACCCCTTGCACAAAAAGGGCCCGGTCACCTGTGGTGACACCAGGTACAAAACACCAGAGGTTCCTTTGTTCGGGGCTCCATCTCAGGGGCCCCAGCTCGAGCTGTCATTTTGTTATTCAGTTACTGCACCAAGATGAAATTGCTTTAAGGATCTGGGTGTCTGAGGCTCTGCTGTGGGAACCTGGGGTCGAGGCCCTAAGGACAGCAGAGGCCCTAAGGAGAGCACGAGTGACGGGGCGCAGCTGCGAATGGACTTGGGTCGGGTGTTGTGAGTGTGGCTGCCAGAGTGCATCTGGGATGGCTGTGAAAACCCAGGTCCCATCAAAGCATTTGTGTGTATTTCATTGCTTGTCGTAAATGAGACACCTTTGTGCTGCTGATTGGTGGTGCAATAGTGGGAGGGTATATTTAGTGTTTCGAAGGGAGATGTAATAGTTCCAGCCTCCATATAGTTGGGACTGATAAAGCTG
Organism: Ammospiza nelsoni; assembly: GCF_027579445.1. NCBI lineage: Eukaryota > Metazoa > Chordata > Aves > Passeriformes > Passerellidae > Ammospiza > Ammospiza nelsoni. The sequence continues at coordinate 34,105,395 of NC_080636.1, read as the reverse complement.
AATTCTCACATTTAGGGCAGATTTGCAGGTGAAGGTAGGAAATAAAGAACACAGATAGGAAATAAATCTTCAAAAGAAAAGGAAATTAACCCATTACCACGCTACAGGTTACTATTGCTCTAATTATAGTTTGTATTCAATATGAACACCTTGTTCAATGACATTTAATTCAAATCATGATGCTGAAGATAAAATTACATATTGAGAGACTTTATTAGAAGTTTTTAAAGTAAGCTGAATAAATGTGCCTCAAATTGTATTTCGTGACCCTTTCAGCTATTTAAATTAGCTCTGTAAATTATTACGAAAAATCCACAAGTAAGCTGCTCAAGGCCAGCAGCTACTGAGCACTGAGTACAGTGCTGTCTTGTATACTCTTTATACAGGTGAATGACAACCAAAAAAAAAACCAAACAAAACAACTAACACCTAAGCAAAGTTAAAAAGAAAGTTAGCATAGATGATGACTTAAATAAGAATACAAAATAGATCTCTCACAATTCATTTTCCAGTCTTTGCCTACACGTTGTCAATATACCACTAAAGTAATTAAACATAGGACAAATGATCACTTAATGTAAGTGTATTTTATAAACCATGTGATTTCTTGACCTTTTGAGTTTGCCCATTCATAATCTGGTTGTCTTTTCCTGAAGTGTACACTGGCCTTTCTGAATCAACAGCAATATATAAATGTAATGGTTATAATAGTTTAATTGGGAGCATTGCCCTCTGTATCCATATACAATTTTAAGAAGAGGATATTCATTGTTGCGTAGTTCATGTGACATTTAAGCATGCCAAAGATATGTTTACAAGAGTTGAAGCCTGATGCTTGCATTATACTTATTTTGTCCGAGTGGTAGTGGATGTTATGAGACTTGCTGCTTACCAGTTCTCTCATGATTTTTCTGATAGGCTTCCCACCAAACATCTCTGTGCATACATGTTCTGGGGTGTTGTAGCATGAGTCAGCAGAACCAAGCTACCCCTGAGGCAGTCAATGCCTGCAACACAGGATACAGCACAAGCTCCATCTGCTTGTCAGTACTCAGCATCCCCACCAGGACAGTGTGCTGTATCCTGTGCTGCTGCTTTTTTTCAATCTTTGCTATGAAGCTAACCAGAAAGAGGCCAGATTGTATGCCTACCCACCTGGAGTCATACCTGCTCAGTATCAATATTGATGTAGTTTGGGGCATTGTCCTTGATTTCTCTTCTCACCGGTCCATCTGTGCTTATCCATGCTGTGATACACCGTTAGAACTTGAGTAGTTTAAGTAATTGTGTCAGTCATAGCATTCATGGTTCTAGTTATTTTTCAAGCATATAACAGCTGAAAATATAGTGAACTGTGAAACTGAAAGGTCTAGATGTTAATTTTGCATACTCTAAATGTATTTTTTCAATTGCTTTTAGTGATATGTATTTATTTTTTCCAATTGCTATTATCACCTAGCAGACTATGTGAGCAGACTTAAAAGCAAAAAGAACAGAGCTTGTAGTGTAAATTTTCTTCCTGGAGATTAGTCATTATTAACAGATTATCAACAAAATGCATCTGAAGACTTTCCCCGGGCCAGGCTGTACCTACACATCTCTGGTAGGAATGGTTGTTCTAATCTTAAAATCTTGTCTTTCCCTAGGGAGCCACTCCTTCTCCCTTTCATGCAACAGAGGTAGCAATCCACCTGCCTCAGTGAATCAGCAGTATCCACTTAACCTCTTCTCAGCAGGATAAGCACCTGCTAACAGCATGGGGTATTGCTGGGAAAATTATGAGCTTGCTACCTTATATGTTAACAGTGATTAATATTTGGTATTACTGTTTCAATATGTGGGAGGCATTACCACTATTGAGAAACTGCCTTAACCGCAGCTGCTGTTCCTACGGAGATCCCTCTCACTTAGAACCTGCAGTTATGGGCTGCTTCTACCACGAAAGTAAACAGAAGCATCTTTCAGGCTTAGACAACAGGGGGATGGGTAGAATGCTGTGTGATATAGTTTGAACAAACAAATGAAAAGAAACCAAGTAGGATTCAAATTTGCATCCCATCTTCATGAAATATCAAAAGTTAGGGGCTCCTTGTTATCTAAAGTGTTAGGGAAAGGGGGCATTATTACAAGTTTAGTTTTTCAGAGATTAAAGTTTTGTGATAGTCGATGGAAATACTTATTTTTGTCTCAGGAGCACAAGCCCACAGAGATAATGAGCACACAACAGTGTTATCTGTTTTCATCATATCACTTTTTCCTAAATTAAAATTTAGCATTGCTGTTTCCTTAAATTTTATGCAAATGCATCAGATTCCTGTACAGTCTTGGTCATTATTTTATAAATTGGTTGCTTATTGCTACTGATCAGCCCAGTTTTTAGGAACAATTAGTTTGTAAACCATAAGTAGCAACGAGAAGCTGTGGAAATGTATCAAAGAATAGGTTTTTTCCTTAACATTTTCAATAATACTGTGAGCTTTCTACTGGCATTTTAATATCTGCATCTGCAAATACTACCAAAAATTACAGGAAACTGCAAAATTGGAATTTTATCACCCTTTATTATATTTACAAAAGGATAGAATAGCAGTTTAATAAAGCTTCAAAATTATTTTGTAAATTTGACATAGAGGACATTACTGCAAACAAAAATATGTTAGCAAATCTTTACACTTTAGTCCTCCAGCAAGATACTGTGGATATTTTTCTAAGTCTTTATCTGTTACAAATGAAAGCAACTCCACTTATATTCCCCCTTTTTTTGTCTTTAATATCCATAGTGCTAGGCAGTATGTATCACCTCTTTTCATCCTTCCCTTAAGTCTTCTCTGACTTCATATTTTGGTAACATAATAATTAGTTGTATAGTCTTATTATCTTGAATATTCTGTAAGCACCGCAAAAAGAGTAATGAGTATCTGTCTATTTAAAGTTATACAAAATTCTTTAGTCAGATTCCTACATTGTTGTTACAAAAACAAGCACCCTACCTTCATAATAATAAGCTAGATAATTTTAAAATATGATTACAGTTTTTGAAAGACCATCATGCAGCAGCTTTGAAATGGGGCAGGATGATTTTATTTTCCCCATGAATTTCAGGTTTGGTTGGCTACCAGAGATGAATGATGCTAACATACGGAAATTTCCCAGCTTGATACTCTGACCTGGATATTTTGTTTGGTTGTCAGTCTAGAAATGTGCCTCTCCTTTTAATGGGTTTTGTGTGACTGGGGATTGCAATGTGAAGAAACAACTCCAAACGTATCATGGCTTTAATAAATGATACTGTCACTGCCATTTTTAATCACTATAGGAGCTGAGGGCAGAGCTGTATTGGCAATGCCCATTGACCTGACCAGGGTAGGTGGTGGGTGCTGGGCTGATTTTGGCGTTTTTGAAATGCTCTGGCTCCTTTATCTTAATGCATCACTTTGTGATTGGCCCATGCTCCTGGAAAGCATCCACATGTTGGAAGGGGTTTCTTACTCTTTTTGTAATGTACACAGTGAAAGAACAATCTGCTGACAATGTGCACACACATGATTTATCAATTGATTAATTTCTGGCAACATTGAAACTTCTAAATTTGTACAAGATGTAAAACCTAGACTATATGTAAGTATTTACTTAAGAGGACAAGCAACATTGCAAGATCTAGTGCAATTTGCACACTTGGACATCTTGCAGAAAACAACATAGTTCTTTTTGCAATTTTATAAACCTGCAAAAAAACCCAAAGCAACACCACCCTACAACCTCTGCTAATTTAAAGGCAAAATGTGTTTTCCTGAACTATCAGCTTCAGTACTTGGCAAAGGAATATAGTTTGTCAGAATGGCTAGACAAAGAAAATTTACTTGTTATTAAGTTATAGAGTATCAGTTCAACCTGTTCCTTTTGATTGCTTGCTAGGCTGATTTCTAATGAAACCCACTGTCTAACTAGGAGTAGAACAACTGTGGAGAGAGGGAAAATGTGTGATTTTGGATACTTTATAAGTAATTAAATATGTATTATAACCAAGAAAGGGGATAGTTGGCCTTTAGCCTGCTATGAATGATCTTTGATTTATATGTGTGAAAGGAATTCGCAATTTTTCTATTTCATATCTGAATTTTTCTCAAAGCTATTCTTTTTTAGATATATTGAAAATATATAAAAATCCTCCAAATATTTCTTATTAAAATGTAATGAAAATTAGGCTGCTGTAGTAAAAGATCATTGGTCATTATCTATTATTATTATGATATCATTTTTTTTTTTAGATATTCTAGTTTTATTATACTCTGTTAGCCTAGACAAGGCAATGATGTGGACACAGTTTTAAAATTATCATATTTAAAATTATTCTAATCTTCTCTGCCAACATTTCTGGAAAACAAAAGTGGAATTAAGGAAAAAATTATCATTTTTACCAGAAAAATGCTTATCTTACACAATTTTTTCCTAGTAAATGAAAATAAGTTAATTTTGTCCAGCATTAAGGCTTTGCTAAGCTTTTATTTCAGAAGGCTTTTTAACAAAGAGAAAGAGGTGTCTATAAGAAGACAACCCCACACCCTTCCCTTAAATTTTCCTTCCAGCCTGTGATGCCGAATTTTGCCCCAAAAGGCGAGAATAACTGCCTAAGAGACTCAGCTTAAGTCTAATAAGCAGGAGGTATTTTATTGCGACGCGTCGGGGAAATCACAAAGTGGATTTCCGAGTTTCCCGTAACAAAAGCAAGCTCTTTTATACAGTTTTGAATATAGGATTACATCAGATCATATACGTAATCATATCTTTTGCATGAATATTCATATGGGGCGTGGCATAGGCGGAGCGTGGGCGTGGGCATTTCTTTTGAGGATCATCTTGGTGGTCGTTCCGGTTGCCTTCATCATGGGCTGGGGTCTCCTGATGAGTCTTCCTCTTTAAACTTTTGAACCTCCTCCCTAATTTGGTCAATCCCCGGTGTACTTGGCTTGGTCTCTATGGCTTGGCAGAGTTCTTAGGGTCGGTTTGACATTGTTGGCTCTGAACATGCTTAGCCCATCAGTTCCCCCTATCACTATCTCTTTCCTGTCATTTTGTTCCATGCTTTAGCTAATTAATTGCTCTATGTGTTTCCTAATACTATACCTTCTTCAAATGCCTCACATTCTATGTTTTAACTCATTATTTCTTGAAGGCTATCTGTTTCGGGGCTTCACCTGTACTTACTGATGGCCAATTAACAGGAGTACCAGTAAGGTTCTCTGGTTCTTTTCTTTTTCTTGCCTTTATGGCTGTAGCTTCCAGGGAGCTTCTGTGAATCTGCCAAAAACATGTAAATGAGTCTATATGAAGTTTACTGTAAGGGGTTAAGGTATTGTCTCCAGGTATTTTTTTTCCTGAGAAGAAACTTGAGACACATAAATGCAGGTCTTAGTGGCTCCCTATGTAAAACAGGTGTTCAGCACTGTATAATTTCCCTTGGTGGTACACATTATTACTACAATAAATATGGAATATATACATACACATAAGCACTGTTTGCTGGTACACTACTAATTAATTTCTTATATATAGATGGAGCACTCTTGAAACACGCTCTAGGAATTGTATTTTGTCACTTTTTTCATCCTACTGCATCTAAATACTTTGCATACTTTTCCATTATATGGAGTGTGTATGCCTCCAGCAAAAGTGTCTGGCAGGTGCCAACTTCAAACGTAGGTAGCTTCTAGCCAAGAAAAATGAAATTCAATTATTATTCATATTAAGATGGGTTATCTTGAAAAGGCAACAGGGTTTTTTTTTTCTTTTTAATAGGAAAGAATTTGAATTGTAAAGTTGCTGCTTTGTGGGGTATATGTATGTATGTCATTAACAAAACACAGATACTTATTTTTATAAAATACGTGATGCTGTTCAGTTTACCTCCAGCACCATAATTCCAATGTACATGGAGTTCATTCTGATGCCCACATTAGGAAAGTTTAATTTAACTCTGGTAATTAATTGACTGGAAAAAGTATCTCCTCTTTAAATCTGTGGTCGATTTTGAAAAGAACCCTATGAATGCAAATTGTTTGCACACACAATGAAACCTGAAACCTGATTTTGATTCACATTAATACTCATAACCTGGCTTTTTTATTTATTTTAGCTATTCTTGTAAAAAGTTTTGTTCATCTCAGTTCTGTCCAAGTGCTTAAATTTCTTACTAGAATTTTAAGACTGCAAAATACATTCAGTCCTGTAGAGTGAAATATAGAAAACTGCACCATAGAACCTGCTACTAGTCTTTTTTCTGCTTATCTGTCTAAATCCTGACATTAGGGCTCTCAATAGACTGTGAAAATGTAAGTTTTTATCAGCTCAATATGATTTTTGATAAATCATAATGCATTTGCAGCTGGGATATGCTTTTTTATAATAAGATGATTCCACAAAGTTTAGAATGGATAGCAGCTGTACTGGAAAGGGATCATCTAAAATTTCAGCTTACTGTATTAGTGTCTGTGCAGAAAAAGGCTTCATAACCCTAAGGAAAGCGAAATGTGTAAGTGAGCCTCCAAGACGTGGTGTTCCTTTTGTAAGTTGCAGAGTAGTTTATATATCATACTAAGGAAAGAAATGTATAAAATAATGTCACAATAAGTGTGGTTGACTTCTTCTTTGTTCTCTTGACCTTTATTAGCCTCATCAAAATGGCACATAATATCTTTTTACATCACAACTTTAAAGCACTGTTTTCTGATCATAAGACTGGTGAGAATAATGTAGTTTCTTTACTACTTCTAGCAAACAATTCCTGTTATACATGACATGGAGATTGGAAAGAAAATACTGGCATTTAACAATTTGCAAGCATCAAGATCAGGAACCTATATGCCAGCAAAATCTACTCAGACAGTCCAGAACAAAGTGTGAAGACAGGGGAATTGGACACAAATGTGTGTAGCCAGTCTTTCCCCTTCCTTTTGTAGAATATGGGAATACTGGGCTCTTTCTCAAATACCTAAGCATAATCAAAGACTGAAGAGGGTCTAAGATTGTCTTTACTAACATAATTTACTTGGAGTGGCATTCCCAGATGGTTAAACTTGCAAGCTCATTCAAATGTGAGCAGGAGGATATGAGCTGCATGAAGACATTATAGCAATAAAACTTCCTTAATGTCTAACACAGTGAGCTAAATGATTTTTTAGCATGATGGGAATACACATCTAATCGTTACTTTGGGAAAATACTTTGTGTTGGACCAAGAAAAAAAGAAAGTGAACAAGCCTATTAAAATGTCTGCAACAGTAAGCATTTAAACGCTTTTTGCATACCTGTTTGATTTGAAAATGAAAACTTAAAGAGAATAATATATTGAAACTCTAATGCAAACAAAGTTCCTTTTTCTTTTTTTTTTAATTCATGAAGCATTGAAAGAAGAATTAACAGCCTTCTCTTTTATTTACTATATTTTAATTTTTGTTTGGATTTTGCAAATTTCTTTTTACACTGGTGCCACATGCTTTTCTCAGCTGAGGCTTGAAGACATAAAACTAATATGGTCCTACTACCTAGCCATTTGAGTGAATTAACTGCTTGTTAAACTGGAAAACAGAACCTTTAAAAGTCAAATAAATGACTTAATATTAGGACTTTATAACTTTCTTGTGCAATCCCAATACTATTTGATTAGATATAATAAAATGTACATGCCCATTTAGCACCCAGTAATTTTAGGTTACCAAGAGAAGCTGCACTTAATTACAGGTTTGGTAATCATCTGGTAGCAGTGATCTGGATCCACATTTTTCATTCTTGGTTAATTCAAAATGTTGTGGATGACAGAATGTTTTATGATTGTTTAATCTAGCAGGAGCCAGTGCTATATCAGCTATAACCACTCCTTACTTCTTATGTAAAGATTGTCTTTAATAACAATAAGCATTGTTCAGTTTCCAGTATTTGCTACAGAAACAGAATTAAAGATTGCTGCAGTTAGGTAGACACCCAGTATGGGTACTTGCTTAGGGACATGCCTCCAAATCTATATGTGAAGTGAAGAAGAGTAAAATGGAAAAAATGTTAGCCCTCAAATTTATTATTTATAGCTGACCATACCTCGTCACAAGGCAATAGCTTATACTAATCTAAAAGTCTTTCTTCTCTAGTAGAAAAAAAAAAAAAAAGAGAGATAACTTAAAATTTCTGGTGATTAAATTATCTATACTTAGTACAGTGTGTGTGTTCTGATAGATGCAGTGCATAGCAAGTTTATTGCAACACTGGAAGATGCTTATTAAATGGTGATGGGTAAAATTAGTTTTTTAAAAAGCTGTCCAATTCTCATGCACTTTGTAGCAATAACATAGCTGGAGTGCAGTGTGCTCCTGCATGCAAGAATACATTTCTACATTTTTTGTTTCAAGTGACAAGACCCGAAAAACATCCTTTTCTCTCATCCTTAAAATATAAATAAATAAGACTTGAAAATCAAGTGGCAACTGTGCTTCAAAAGTTCACAAAATTCTAGTATAACCTTGTCCAGAGCAAGTATGACCTGCAAAGTCATGGAGCAGCTAGGTTGATCAGAAACAATTTCCCTAGCCAGTGTTATCAAAGGAGGTGCTATGACAGGTGACGCATGAAGCCAGCTTTGAATACTTAACTCAAATGGCCATTTGCAGGTGGATCAAAAGGCAGACACCATCTGTGCAAGTTCAGGAAAAAGCTATGAAATCAAATCTCAAAATCCTTAATGTGACTCTGAGCCTACCTGTTATCGTACGGGGGCAATCTGCTCACACGAGGTGCAGTGTGGAATCAAAAGGCATGTCCACTCACCCAGAAGAACTGAAAATCTGCTGAAAGTGACTCTAAGTGTGTTTGTCCTTTCAGAACAAAGGAAAAAAAACATTCACTACATGTTCAAGAAAGGTCACTGATACCGGTGTTTCTAGGTCACTTTGCACTTCCTCTGGTACCCTTTAATGGGTACTGCCTAACCTGTAAGGAGAGTCAGTAGTTTAGGCCTTTGTTGAGAAAGAAGCTAAATTGGAAGATTTTGAATTTAATATATGACAGCACTCTGTGGTTGTGGACACAGGCAAACCAGTTTCTAGCAGTTTTTCCTCATTTCCCCAAGTACAGTTTATGCTTTAAAAGTGTTTGAAACTAGCTTTGAAAGGAACTTGCTGACCAGCAGTTTTATGACTTGATTTGTTTTAAAGCCTAAATGGCTTAAGGAAATGTTTTACTGAAGATATAATCTATCCACATGGAATAAAGCCTTGAAAATTAGGTGGCATAAACCTAAAATGCAAACTCTATTATCATGACTTTGCACTTAAGCTGCTGCTCACAGAACTAATTTAAGAGTACCAGTGTATTGTTTATTGCCTGTAACTACATTTTTTGGAAATTGGAAGATTTTTAAAAGTGCTTTATTCAAAACCTCTATTAATGAGTCCTTCATCTTGTGGTTAGATTTTCCCTGACATGCAACTTTGATCAGTGTGTGGAATAGCTGTGAAGCCAGTAAGAGTGTTGCCATCTTTCCTTGAGTAATGACTTAATTAACAGTGCTGTAAAATTATATTTATCTGTCCTGTTGATTCCTTCTTTTATAAATTGATTCCAAAGTACTTTACTGATAACTTTGTCTTTTTTGCCATCAGACACAGAAACTTATACACATCTAGACAAGGCAGGATATTTGAGATTTTTATATTTGGAGTGCATCATTACCTATTGCCTTGAACAGACATTTTTGTGTGTTATTATTTTTTTTTGGTATTTTTAAATATGAACCTGCTAATAAATCAGTTACTTGTACAGCTTTGCATAGACTCTTGACTCCTAAATCTAAACAATGACAGTGTTGATTTTACAGAGTAAATGCATATTTAAAAAGTATTTTAAGTTACTGATGTACATTGCTCTATATTTCCACTACTTTTTATATACTGATACAATTAGTGTTGAAATATTGGTAGGTGAAATAGTAACTATGGAGAACTAAAGACTTATTTGAAGGAAACGTTAACTATTGCATCTGTATTGACAGGACCTGTGATATTGAAGAGTTAAGTAGTTTTTACCAGAGTTTGGTTGATTTGGTATTTAGTTGATTTCAGGGGATTAGGATTATTGTTAGTAAAGGCAGGGGAACTGAGGCTTGTTGGGACCCCTAGATATATTTTTCATGGAAAGGCATCTAGAATATGGTGGTAAAACAGGCAGCAGAAGCTACAAAACCTACCAATTGTGGTATTGTCTATTTGATTATCTGTCTTGAATATTTAGTAGGGCTGCTTCTCTTGTTTATTTTCTTTTGTGGAAAGTAATATAACCATTTAAAGATTATTTTGATGGGCTAGTATACAACTGCTTAATTTAATTAGATGGGAAAGCTTAATGGATTTGTACTAAATGCTTGATATTTATATTGATTTGTATTGATAGACTGTTTTTCATGTGCATTTTCAGTAGTATATCTAGGGACAAAACAAGGTAGTTTTGCTTTAAACCTAACTGAACTGATATGTAAGAGTTCATTATTGTCAACTAGCAAAGAATATCTGTTCCATTGCAAGCATTTTACTCTCTGTGCATGTTCTTGAGCAATATATATTCCATATTTAATGTGCATATTATTTTAGTGGTTACTTTATTGCACATACAGGCAGCATCTTAGAAATACTGTTGTGGTTTATTGCCAGCAGGACACCAACTCCCCCACAGCTGCTCACTCACTCCTTGCCCAGTTGGGCGGAAGAGAATTAGAAGGGTAAAAGTGATAAAACTCAGGGGTTGAGATAACAAAACAGTAATTAAATCAATTAAAAAGAAATAATAGTAGAAATAATTTTAAATTGCAAGGGGAAAAAAAGAGAGTAAAACCCCAAGAAAACAAGTGATATAGACAAAAACTATTGGTTGCCACCAAGTGACCGATGCCAGCTGTTCCCTATTCACCAATGGAGACTCATTCTCCCCCACTGACCTTCCCTCCAGCTTTGGATGCTGAGCATGCTCCCATACAGAATGGAATGGAATATGATATCCTCTGGTCAGTGGGATCAGCTCTCCTGGCTGCTTTTCCTCCCAGCTCCTCGTGCACTCCCAGCCCCCTCACTGGTAGAGAGGAGTGTGAGGCAGGAAAGGCCTTGACTCTGTGCGAGTGCTGCCCGGCAATATTAACAACATCTTTGTGTTATCAACCCAAATGTGTTGCCAGCACAAATCCAAAGCACAGCTCTATGCCAGCTAGTGTGAGGGAATTTTACTCTGTCCTAGACAAAATGAATATATGTGTAGAGAAAAAGCTGTCTTAAGGTCTCTGAACAAAAACCCCCTCCCAAATGTTCAGCTGGTTGTGGTGCCTAGGACCAGTCCCTTTGGAAGGACTGACTGAAGTCATCTTTTGGGTTTGGATGATATAAAATGCTTTAAAGTAAATGCAACAGTCTTGCAAAAAAATTATCAGCTACCTTTGTTCTTTAGTCAGAAAATATGTTCAGGGGTTTCCTGACTGGCTTATAAGAAAAACAAATGGCTGTATTGCAATTCAGTAAAATAAGGTGTGGGTCTCTTTATTCTTTGTTTTAAAATTACTTTCTTTAAATATTTTTAAAAGGTTGATTCGAATCAGATTTTTTTTCTTTGTTTAAAAAAATACTGAAAGTGATCACCCACTGTATCACTATAGTACTCCTCTTCCAAGAGTCTTATTTTTGGCTCCATTTTGTTTTATCTAGAGCTTTAAAAAGTGCCTTATCTCAGATGTGCAGTTGTCTTAGTATGCTGTGAATGGGTGACCTAGTTATTCCAGTTGTAAATTCTGGACTGTTTGACATAAAAATATTTTTAAAAACTTGTAAAATGAATAAATAAAAGCTAAAAAATCCACCTGAAATATGTTATAATTTGCCAAGTGTCCTTATTCTAAATGTTTAGGGGTTATTGTCAAAATAACGAGAGAAGACTGAGTTTTATCTGTAAAAAAAAAGACAAGGCATATTGACATGTGCAATCAACATGGCAATATCAAATAAATCAGCAAAACCTATTTGGCTATAGTAATTAGTATTATCTGAAAAAATGAGTAGGTAATATGGTCCTTTAGAGAACAAAATTTTTCATTAAATTACTTAAAATATATAATTGTGTTTCAACATAGATTCAGAGGAACAGTGCTGTCCATAACTAAATATTTGCATTCATATTTATTATGCCAATGTTGTTTAAAATTCATACAACAATTTTACATCTGCTTAAATATCACCGTTGCCTTTTTTGGTCGTACGTATATGCACATGGGTAAATTTGAGAAAAATTTTGCAGTTATAACAATTTCCACGAGGTGGTGCTCAAGCAATAAATTTTAAGCATAATGTAACAACTATGGCCAGTAACAAGCTGAATTTGAAAATATGGCTGTCAAACAGATGTTCTTCTCTTTGATGCTATATCTAACTTAAGGTGGGAATGATGAGGTCAGGAAGGCTAATAAATTTATTATGTGGTGGAAAACTTATTTCTCCTTGCCCAAAAGACAGAAATACCATTATTTTTTTACAGCATAATATCAGGAGATTGTGTTCATTTTGACATGGAATTCTCATAATCCTTTTCATATCTTATGCTTTGGCTATTCTTTATATGCTGTCCACTTTTCGTTATGAGTAAAGGAACTAGTATTCATAAAGATGTTACAGTAGTTGTCCTAAGCAAAATGTTAGTGAATTCAGTGCATTTAAATAAATCTGTCATAGAAAAATACACTGGGTGCTGATTCACTGATCATTCAACTGTAAATAAAAAATGTAGACAGTACGATAATGCAAGAAGGCAGATGATGTGAGAGAATGGCAATGACTATAAACAAAGCAGACAGTTTGGCATAAGTGGTTTTCTCACTTTGATCAAATAGAGCATCCTTAGCTGTTTTGCTTGCCAAAGTGCTGCATCTTTTTTTTCTAACATCCTCTGCAAACCCCTTATTCATCGTCTCCTTCAAATTATACAGACCATTTATAATTTAAAGTTCACTGTGACTACCTCTGAAGAAGAGTCAATAATTAACACTGCAAGCTTTGTTGTTGTGGTTGTTTTGTTCCCAACCATCAAAATGGCAAGAAGCAAATCTGCAGTGGAAGTTTTTTTCTTCCTTCCACTGTTGTTTCTTTCTTTGGCTGTTTTGTTGCTTGGTGGGGTTTTTTTTTGTGTTTTGTGGGGTTTTTTGGGGTTTTTTTGATTTTTTTTTTTTTATTTTATGTTGTGCTTTTTCTTTTATTTAAACTTAAATAATCACCACAAAAGCAGAAATGGCCTTTCTTCCACTGCAGGCATTGCTCTTGGCCAGCTAGTAACAGCAGAAATGCATTTAAAATACAGTATGCTGCCTTTTTTTTTGTTCATTACTTTTAATCTCATGGATGTAAACCACATTTCTACATAGTTCTGGAAGGAAAACTATTTTTAAAGAGCAAACAGGTTCTTCCTAGATATTTTACTTTCTGACAGCTGATAGAGCAGTAATCATCCCATTTGAATAAACTTGAAGGGTCTGTGAATAAGGAAGTCTCATATACTTGTTATGCAGACGGTTGGGAGTAAAGTGATGACAGATCTGTGAAAAACAAATCAACCTTACCCTTCTACTTTTATTTAGATATTGCACATGGAGGCTGCCTGCTCCTGAAAGGTATTTAGTCACCCAACTCCTACACACATATGTCTGAGGATCTGAGTCCAAGTTCAGTGATGGTCCATTTTATAGATATTTGGTTCAGCCAATTAGAAAGAATACCATTATTTGCTAGATTCCTGCCTACAGTTGGAACAGTTTCATTGGCATAAATAGCTGCATCCCATATGCAGGTTTTTACCTTTATTACCAAATTGTCTCTATATTCACTGGATCTTTGCACAGGTACATTTCATAAGTCCTTCATTTTGCATGGAAAAATCCCTTCTGCTCTTTACTCAACTGAAATACTAATTTATTTTGCTTTCTTTATTTTCAATATAATTCCACTGAGTAACTGATAAATAGAATGGGTTAAATGTTTATCTTCCCATTAATAAATATATGGAATAGAGAAAATTTATACTGTAATATTGTTGTAATCCATAGTATACATTGTATGTATAATGCTACCTGATTTTTCCATGGCATTTGAAAATACCTATCACCTGCTCTTTCTTGTTAGGAGTCCTATTAGACTGTCTGGCTAATGTTTATTATTTTGAGGCTCTGTAATTCTTTTTGTCTTGGTAGAGGGAGGGAAAGCTTTTATATATGTACTTAGATTATTATGAATGTAAGTTTGAGGGTCTCTTCTATTTATATTTTTTTCCACAACCACTTTCGTTAATCCTTAATGAGTTTGTACTTGTGCACTTTTGTGGATGAGAGAGCAATAGTCTGTGAGTAAATTAATTTAATCAGAATTTGTCTTTTTAGTACTGCTTATCCTGTCTTCTAATTCCACAGTACTGTACAAAGGTAGAATTACAGTTTTCCCACTGGTACTGTTAAATTGCTTCATTACAGGCTCCTTTCAACATTTTAACAGCTCAAAAATTGGTTTCTTTCATTTATTATCCCATGCTCTGCATAAACCGACTTCCCATTTGCTTTTGACCATTTCAGCTTTGTGTACTTGTACTTTCTTTCATCTTTTTTCCAGTTATTTTGGGCACCTGCCTTTACTATCATGCCTAGTTGAAGTGTATGCAAAGTTTACTTGGCAACTGGACTCACAAAGGCTGAATGTGTGTATAGGCTTTGAGCACAACCCAGCAAGAACTTGAGACCCTCATTCTAAAATATCAGATATCTGTGGTTCAAAGCCAATAGCTCTGACTGAGCATTTGACTTCACATTTATTAAGCAGACTACTCAGAATCAGTAAAACTTGTGGCTTTGTTGCAGGTGAGAAAAAGTTAAAGGATCATTAAATTGTTCTTAAGATGGAAGAAAATAGCCAAAGGAGAGAGTGCAAAGATTTTCTTTATTTTATGCTGTGGTCTGTAATTCTTTTTTATTCACAAGTGCTTAATTATGGAAGCAGATGATTTAGAAAAATTATCAATATAAAGATTGGGGTTTATCCTTTTGTTTTCTAAAATAATTTTAGCACCTGTATTTCAAGTAATTAAACATTGCAGTCATTTTGAGTACCTTATTTAAGTCTTGGAGTTTTATAGTTGTTACAATAATGTGAAAGCACTAAAAAAATTGTTAAAGTATCAGAGATTCACTATCAAGTGCATGCTGTGACTCTCTCAGATCTGAGAGCACAACAGTTCTCAAGGCCATTTGATTTTCTCCGGAAAGCCTGGATGAAATTGGTAGTATTAACACAACGGCTCTGTGAGGCAGAATACACCCCAGGTTAACTCATCAGGCTTCAGTGAGGCTGACGCAGGGGTTTGAGTCCCCAGCAGAAGTCTGGCAGTGTGGCAGGGGAGTAGGTTACCCTTGCAAGGTCCTCACCTCCTAGGGAGCTGGAATTAACTCTTGTGGAAAAAGCAGAGCAAACCTTTGTGTTTCCAGCTTCTAGCTAACAAGTGAATGTGAGTTTTTTGTGCTTATAGAGGTGGGAAGGTTCTTTCCTGTTCCTGGTATATCTCTTGGAATTTTTCACAGCAGTTGTTATTGTTTATGCACAGCAAAAGAACTTGCTGAAGTACTTCATTTAGACAGTGATTTAAGTAAACTAGCAGAGTCAAGGCAACCTGAGGAAAAATCTCCTATGTTTTCTCCAAGTGATACTGTCACTGTTCACAAGAAGGAAAATGTGTCAAGAGCTTTAAATTACACATTACCTTGAGAGCATCTCTTTGTGCAAAAATAAATGTTCTCTCATTGTTACTCCAGCTTTTTTCTGCTGTATTACATTTTTGCAAGAAGCACAAAACTATTAAAAGAATTACTTATGTGTTTTAGTATGCAGTGGATTTCCTGTACTGTTTCAGCAGGAACTAGCTTTGACTAAGTATCATATCCTATCTTATTTCAAAATGCATCTTAAGATATATGTATAAATATGTAAAAAAATCTATGCTCATTTAAATGCAATTAGTTGCACTTCTGTCTTGAACAGTAGGGCTTTTCCCAGCAAGTTTAGTAGAAATATTTTAACACTCCCATGTTTAACAGTGTTCAAAATAAATAAACAAATATTTCTGCAATTCAAGTGTGAGGGCCTTGTAAGAAACACAAGGCTCTAGTCTTGGCAGCCTGAAGCTTCCTTGACTTCTGATGCAGAGTGCCAAATTCCCATGCCACCCCCAGCTTTGTTCCTGTCACTGCACAGAAGGAGCCACAGAGGCTGCTCGCAGGAGATCCATACCTACCCTGCCTTTAAATTGACAGTCGACTTGAAAGGGCATGGTTGTTTGAGAATGGTTCAACAGGCTGTTAATTGCTCTCTCAAATACTGTAAACCCTGTAGAACTTTAAAGTCTGCATTAGCTGAAATTGTTTACCAAACAGCAGCCTGTGTTCCTCAACATTTCTGACCCAAATATGTCATGGTAACAAATATATCATAACAAGACATAGAAAATCACAATCATTAACTGGTGTGTGAGGCTCAAATAATTTTTCCTTTTAACAATTTAAAGACATCTCTAGTATGGAAAGGAAACAACCTAAAACTGCTGGTTGTCATATTGATGGATGGGTCGTTACACCTTTGTCATTTTTAATTTGTAGATTAACAATTTTCTCCGACAAAAGTTGTGCCTTTAAATTTACCTTTTACTTTCATGTTTTCTCTCTTCTTAGTCACTCTGTTAAGTCCCTCATAAATTACACAAAATTATAGCCTCACAGATGCTTCTATGAAAGCCTCCTCTGAGTTGGCCTTTTAAAATGTGCTCAGAGCTTTACTGCAGCGTCCCACTTAAAGCAAAGCCTTATAGCTTTTTTATGTTCCTCCTTTTCTTTTACGCAGTTTCATTTTAGTCATGGGTTATAACTACAAAAATTTCTTTGGTAAAGCCATCACTTACATAAGATTCATTTCTGGGGTGTCAAACATAAATATTATAGAAAGCAAATGTAATGTTGAAGCACTGGCCTTAGGACTCAAAAAATCCTGCATTCACTTTCATCCTTTTGCCAACGTAATTTTGAAACCAAACTACAACTTTTAGTATGCAGAAGGCCAGTATCCCCAGATGTGTCTGTTAGCCTCTGTCATTCATGTGTTTAATTTATGCCTTAACTCTTTTTCAGTTTGTTTGGGGTTTTTTAGGCACTTAAATAGGACAAAGTTATTGTCCTACTGTCTATTGAGCACAGGAGAAATGAAGGCCATAAAAAATGCTAAATCTAGTTTACTTGAAAGATAAGCCATATCTATGCAGCTCTTTTTCTTATCTTCAATGTTGTTTCCTAAATGTTAGAATGGAATGCAAATACCTCTTTCTAAATTAAAAACATAAACTGCAAATTTTCCCTCAAAATTTCAACAAGTTAACTCCTGCACATTTAACTGTGCTGTTTACCTCAGGAAACCCTACATGAGGCTATGCATGCTGAGTCAGCTGAAACCCATATTTTGTGCCTAAATAATCACTTAAGTAGGCAAATCTTTGCATTCTTTCTAGAGAAGCATAATTATATTCCTTTTAGGAGGAAGATTAGAAATGCTAATTCTATAAGTAGGTAGTCATTATTTTATCATTTAGTATTAGCTATAATAATGTTACTCATGATGAACTAATGTGGTATTAATATGGATTTCATATGTACTCTCTTAGGAATGTAATTGCAATTTACCTTTTCATTCATGTTCACTCATTTTGAAGTGTTGCTGAATTAACAGATCACTACTCACCTCATTTTATATCAATGACAACTTTTGCTTGTGAAAACATTGGGCCACTAATTAAA
This sequence comes from Ammospiza nelsoni, assembly GCF_027579445.1. Classification (NCBI taxonomy): domain Eukaryota; kingdom Metazoa; phylum Chordata; class Aves; order Passeriformes; family Passerellidae; genus Ammospiza; species Ammospiza nelsoni. Next base: position 34,087,514 of record NC_080636.1, on the reverse strand, counting down.
TTGGAGTGGAACCAAGAGATTGCAAGCATTTAAACAAAACCAGAAAGCAAAGTAATAGCTGGGAAAATGCATGGTTGATTTTTCTAGTCCTTTTGCTAGGATGAAGTGGAAAAGTAAGTGCTTTGCAAAGAACAGCTGAACTTATAATGCTCATTAGCCTAAGAAGAATCTGGCAGACTCTGGAGTTAGCTGGAGTCAGGAAGCAATGACTGAAAACACCTAGATTGCAGGTGAAACACAAACTTAGTTTCTTTGTTTTCCTGCAGGGAATCCCGTGTTCTTTCTATCGTTCAAAGACCTATTGGAACACCAAGGTCTGAAGGACCTGATGAAGGAATTTAAAACATGAATACTTTTGCTCTTCTATGATTTAGACATTGTGCTTCTGTATTTAGGAGGTCTTCCTTCAGTTTAAATCAAAAGTTTTTCTGTAGTACAAATTAAATATTTTTCTTTCTTATTTTATGAACAGCAAAATCCCAAGCCAACAAACCAAAAAAAAAAAAAAAAAATCAAACAAGCTAACAAAAACAACCCCCTCCCAAGCTTAGTTTATTTTTACCTTTTTTCCCCCCCTGGGATTCTCATAATCTGCTAAGAGATAAAACCGCTTATTTAAGTAATGTTCAAGATATATTGTTATGAGAGCACAAATAAATGCTCCAGATTGCTACAGTAGGAGTCAAGGAGATGACAGCACAGGATTTGTGAGTTATACATTTATTTACTTGATTGAAATAAAGAGTAATGTGTATCATTTTTGTTGTCGTTCAGCACATCCAGAAATGCCATTCTGTCTTTCATGTGGATTTAAAATTCAGTTTATTCTCTTAATCTTTGAGTGTAAATGGGTGATTTTTTTTATTGCACGTTTATAAAACCCAGTAGAACCAACTCCAAATGCCATTGAACTGTAGGAAATTTTGTGCTAAAATAATTTGGCTCATGTTCTCTGTAACAGTAAAAATTTTTTGAGGAGACGTCAAATGCTGATATATTAAGGACAGCAGCAGCTGTTGCTTGACAAGCCTAAGTCACAGTTCAGAGCTCATTAGAGCAGCAAAATTTCACTGTATCATTGTCTTTATTAAAATTTGAGAAAAAGATGGTTATTATTAAGAAGGAGGTATAACTGAGGTAAAAAGATACACTTAGGAGAGAAGGAAAATATGTTGAAGTAGGAAAAACCCAGTGTCAGCAAGAACTAATGGTCTGAAGATCAATTTTTGATGTAATGCTTTTGGTTCAGGGGGTAATAGAATATTTGGCTGCGTGAACAAAATATATTCATTTAACCAGTCATGGTGAGAAATGTCATGTTGTTTTAAAGATAGATTTACTCTCGCAGATGATCAAGAAATGTGGTAAAACCAACATGGAGTCCTGGTACCAATACTCACATTTTGATTTTCCTACAAGGCATGGTATTAAGGGGGCAGGAAGCTCTGAGTAAATTCCATAGTTTGTGCTTGAAGTCTGATTAAATCCTTAACACTTTTTAGATTCATAAGCTAACATTATGGGTCTTTTTTTTTACCTTTTGATAAATATAATCCGTTTCAAATTCTGGATGATTTTGTAGCTTAAACTTTTCAAAAAGCTTTGCAATATGCGGTCATAAAGAATATTGGAGTTTTTTGAAGCCCTGAAGGACACATACAAAAAATGTTGAAGTAGGTCCTGCAATAGCTGAGATTATACATGTTGTACTATCCAAGGGCAGGATTAAGAATCCAGATTCTTTCTATAGAGAATTAGAAGTTAAGAGGATGAAACTTCTCCAGGTTAAGTAAAGAGCCTTTAAGAGCTAGTGAGTAGGAAATGCTTTGACTTGGAGACTGTATCACAGGTTCAAAGTTACTTTTGACATGAATGCATCCTAGGTTCATATTCCTCTCCTTCCCTTTGCCACTTTTTTGCTGCCCAGATAATGTTCATAATTAACAGCTTGTAACAACTTGTTCATAATCAACGCAGCCTTGTAACTGTACATTCCAATAAGAGACAAAACTATTTCAGATTAAAATTTCTCGCTAAAAGATACACTACTGAGAATTAGGATTTATTAAGTTCTTTCTGGATCATATTAGGTTCTGTTCCACAATGGTGCCTTTAAAGTAACTTGATGTGAATAGCAGACTTATCTTTGTCTGAAAAACTTAGGTCAGTGCACCTGAAAGTACTTAAAAACTTTTCTTTGCCAAGATATTGTTCAGAATCAAACTCCTTTAAATATTTGCAAACAAGGTTTTAGATTACTTATATGGAGACAAAACTACATTGTGAAGCAAGATTTATAGTCTCCCTTTATTTTATCAATACAGCTGGTTTGAACTACAGCAATTTGAGTTCAAATGTTTTAAAATGAAACATAGCATTTCTTTCTGGTTGCACAGATTCTGGTGGACCTGCTCTAGCAGGCTCTTGCTGCAAAATCATTGCAGGTGTATCATCACTCAACTTTGTACTATGAAACTTTTGTTATTTTACTTCAAAATGAAGTTGCTGCTACTCGTAAATGCCTGCCAGTGTGGTGGTTTTTAATCTTTCTTGGTTTTGTTTTTTTTGTTGTTGTTGTGGGCAGTTTTTTAGTTTGTTTTGATTTTGGGGTTTGGTTGGTTTTTTTGTTGGTTGGTTGCTTATTTTTTGTGGGGGGTTTTTTTAGGTTTTTGTCTTTGGTTGTTTTTGAAGGGGCAGTGGTTTGCTTTGCTTTGCTCTTGGGTTTCTTATGGCTGGTTTTTTTTAAAAGCAAACCATTGAATGCAGCAATAATTTTTCATGTGTTTTTATTCTATATGCTACCAGTAATAAGATTTTGAACTAATGATTTAGACCACTGAAAAGGAGAAAGGATTGTAAGGGAGCTCATCCTTAGCTGTGGTCCATAATGCCAATTCCTACTGTGTCTGGACTTGACCTCAATGCAGTACAGTTGTGTATGTGACATCACTGGAGTGGGGCACACAGATACACTATAGCCTATTAGCAAAATGAGAAATATAAACATTAAACATTAGAAAAGGCAACTTTACACTGAACTTATGTCTGAGCTTTACACTGAACATGTCAAGCCACTTTCAAGAGGTTTGTAAAATGTTAGTGGGCTGTTTTCTTATGTGTTTGGCTTAAAAAAAAATCAAAATAAAGCCATAAAACTAAACAACTTCAGGCCTATGACACATCTGCTAATATTTTAGAATGTTTAGCTTTTTAAGTTATGGTGGAAATTTGCTTTTAGACTTCCTGTTCAAAAAAACCTCCATGAAATAATCAACCAATATTTTTTTTGACAAGTTAGGTTTTCATCAGTGAATTTTTCTACCTTCAGCTTTAATGGGAACATCTGGCTCTTTTCCAATAATCAATATTATCTCTTGAGTTCAATTTCAAAAATCAGCTGCAGAGAGCAACAATTAGAGGTTACTAGACTTGATAGATTTTATAAGAAGCAATTATGTCATTAACAAATTAACAAGTTATCAAGCTGTCTTATAGAGATAATACAGAAAAAAAAAGCTGCTGAAAGCTGCTGATTGTACAGAAAAAGAGATGTGTCTGTGATAGGAAGAACGTGTTATTAATTAAAGTGAGCTATACAGACAATCTTTAGAGCTTTGGTGGTGCTGGGAGTCAAATACTTAAAAATAAATTTTAAAAGCAAGAAAAAAAAAAATCCTATTTTTTTACCTAAACAAGAGTTTAGGTGGACTACAGGAATCCAAATCTAGCATGAATGTTTTGTAAACCCCTGGATTTCTATTGCCTGACAGTTACTCTTGTAGAAACTAATGCACAGGAAGTTCCATCTAAACATGGAATTTCTTTGGTTGCCCAGGGGGGTTGTGGAGTCTCCCTCACTGGAGACATTCAGGAGCTGTCTGAACACAATCCTGTGCCATGTGCATGACCCTGCTTGAGCAGGAAGGTTGGGCCAGATGACTCACTGTGATCCCTTCCAGCCTTACACATTCCATGATTTTGATATTATATTTTGCAATCAGGTGCCTTCTGTGGAGTTAGACATTCTGAGCTGTGGGCTACTTATCACTCTTAAAATAGTGTTCAGACTCCATGCTGGGATTTTGTATGCCTGTGGATCATCAGGTGGGAGTTTTCATTTGTGCTGCTATAATGACTCTTGACCACTGGTTGTCTTGGGGCAGGAGAGCCACCCAATGGCTCATTTTGACTGAGATTTCAGTAAGTATTTTCATCTTGTTTCTCAATTATCCATAAATCAGTCCCTAAACATCTGAAAACCTGGACTGGGTGCTCTCCAAGGAGACAGAACCTGAATTTAAGTCTTTGAGGTATAGCAAAGGTTTCCTCTTTGAGTAATGTTCCAGCTGCTCTTCTAAAGGTCAACTCCTCAACTGAAAGTACCACATAGTAAATTAGGAAAATAAGGCCTGTTCAGCTCTATAAAAGACGAGAGTACAGGTGTGCTAACATTGGAGAGATTAGTTCCCAAGTGCTTAAATATGTCTCCGTAAATTCCTGAATAACACTGTTGAGTTTAAGGAGTCCCAGATGGTCTCTGTCCCTAAACCATCCTCAGGACTGTCCTCGACAGCCCTTCAAGTAGTTTTCCCCCCTCTTTGCTGCGCATGCTGTTCTCTTGTATTCTGTCCAAAAGTGTTCATCTTTCCTGCTTGCAAGTGAACAGAAAAACCTTTCTAAATTTTGGACTACACCCCTAATTTTACTGTTGGATCTGTTTCTCAATGTAGCTATTAAATGGTGGTATGGTTTTTAAGGAGAGTGAAGAAATGTAATCACCACTGTATTTACTATGCTAGAAATTACCCAGAAGAGTCAAGCTGACTTAAGTTCATTCATTTTTGCCTTCTGTTTCACATTTTTCTCAGTTTTTTTGAAGGCCGCAGACAAAACTTTCAGTATCATTTTGTACACGAGATGCTGTTGTGATGCTGGTAACTATTTAGATGAGGAGATTCTCTCTGCAAGAAACAGGAAATTTTGATATTTGATTTTTCTAACTAGTTTGCTCATTCTTTTCAGAAATTTGTGAAGTCCAATTTTCTTTTTCCAGCAGACTGTTTATGCTACTAATAAATTAACAGAGAAAGCACTACTCTTTTGATCCAGACTGAAACAGGCTGCCTGTCTTTATATAAGAAAATGCACTTTTTCTTCACCTTCTAGGGTATAAACTGCAAAGACATGCAAAATGGTCTGACAATTTATGCAAAAAATTGGAAGAAAAAAGGTAAAAAATGAACCTGTTCTTTGTACAGTATGAGAGATATGAAGTAACATCAGATGCTTGGAATTAATGTTTGAATATTTTCCCACTACTCTAAAGTGTGTATAGGACACGTATGGGTCCAAATAACTCTCTACATGAAAATCAAGTTGGTCCAAAAATTAGAAATTGTTGCATTTTATATAGCAAAAGTCGTAGGGGAACATAAAAATACAAAATTACAACATAAAAACAGTTTTAACTGGACTGTTTTCGGGCAAGATTTATTGGTTTGACAGCAGAATTGACTAAAGCTGTGTATTCACTCTACAAATTCATGCACTTTAATTAGCATGGTAGGTCTTTCAGTCACTACCAACAGCAGAAATTAAATGGGTTTCAGATACAGTATGGAAAAATAAATCATGTATGTGTCATATTTCTTTATATCCCAGGATATGTATGTCATGTCATTAAAAAAAATGCAGGCATCTGTAATCAAAGCTGTGTTAAGCTATGTAATAGAATTCATGTCTAGCTTTAAAGGTAACAGGAGAAGGAAATGGCACAGATATCATTTATACCATGGGAAATGCCAGTTTCTGGCACAAGACTGTACAGAAAGAAGGGGAAGGGAAAATAGGTAAACCCATTTAAGGTATAAAAGAAACAAGATGCTGAAAACATTTGGTCTAAATGGCTAACATCACTTAATCAACTGAAGCAGGAAATTTGTATCTTTAAACTTTTCAGGCTATGACAAAAGTTGGGTAAATTACAGGGGCAAGCTAAAGAATGGCTGAGCTGCTACTTCTTACAGCTGAGAAATGCATTTGCTCATTTTTGTATTTTGGAAATTTTATATTATCTAAGATTATTTAATCCAGGGATGTAACAGAAAAATTGATTATATAAGTGTTCCTATAGATTTAGCAATACTTGTAGTTCAGGTTCTGAGTAGTTGAAGCAGATGGCTGAGCCTTGAAGGACTAAAGATATCCATGGCACAATTCAGTGCTCTTCAACTGAACTTCATGGATTTTTACTCTAAAAGCTTGTGATGGGACTCACTAAAGGTAGGCAAGATGGCCTAAATTAGATTATCACAGGATAATTTTTCAGTGTAGTCAAGAACAGTGTAATTCTTTTCCAGAGCCCAGATTCCACATAAGGAAACACTGATTTGCAGCTGATTTTTGCTTTCTGATTTCTAATTCAGCTAAATTCCATAGCGATGCACACAAGATCTTACAGATGTTTTTACTTGTCACTTTGCTTTTTTTTGTTTGCACTTAATTGGGTTTTTTCCTTAGTTTAGAAACCTTATTCTTCTAATTTTAATGCATTAAGACTTCCAGCATTTTCCATTTCCAGTGATACTTTGTGCGTGTTCTGTAGGTATTGTAAATGATTCATTCAACACGAATATATGTTACACCTAATGTGCAGTAAAATTACAAGTATTTATCTAACTTCAGAAAGTATTAGGGCTACTTAATCTTTGAGTGACATCAATATGGACCCAATTAGCACAGTTTTCAGCCACTTCATAATTCAAGAGAATGTGATCATTCAGCTGTAAGCATATTTGACAGAAACTCCATAGTCATGAAGGTAAAAGCTTGCAAGATCACCCAGTAGGATGGAGAAGCTGTCATTCTCTCATCAGTGCTGTTGAATACTAATGTCAAGGTCAGAAGAGTGTAATTTTAGGCTGCCAAAATATTGCTGAATTTGATCAGCTAGCAATGTTTAAAAAGAAAGTAGCAACATAAAAATTTATATACAACTTTGATACGATAGCTGCAAAGTTTCAGGTGCGCCCCCACTGCAAATGTTCTGTTATTTACTGCTTTGATTGGCATCTTCATATGCGTTTTTCCTAATTGTAACATTTTCTTTAAATATCATCTTCCTTGTCTAACATAAAAATTACAACTGATATATATTTTGCAAATTCTGCATGTAATTTTAAATGCTGATATGGGAGACTTTGTGTTCAAAATACATAACAATTAGAGCAGAGATTTGGATGTAAAAATATCTGAGTGCTTATTTTAGACGACAAATTGTCACATATAATAAAATGATAGATTTGCCTTGAGTCACGGTTTTTATTTACATAGCATGATCATGCTATGTGGAGATTCATACTGCTGGCTCCATCTAATAAACACATAGACTGGATGGACCCATGTTGTTCTCAAAGTATCTTCTGAATCATAAAAGGATGAGGGGCAATGAGTGAAGATTTCAAGAGGGCATATTTCTACTAAAAATTAGGAGAAAACAGTTTCACAGTGAGATCGGTTAACAATTGCAGTAGGGTGTTCAGAGGAGCTATTAATTTTTTATCTCTGGAGATGCTCAGAATCCTGTTTCTTCACAAAATGTCTTAAGCAAAGCAGTCCTAAGCTGTCTCTGCTCTGTGTAGGTTCAGCTTGATGGCCTCCAGACTTTGCTACTTCTTACAACCTCCAGTATTTCATCACTCTCCCATTTCCATTTTGATAAAACAGTTGTTTATGTAATTCATATAAAATTTCGAAAGGTATGAAATAAGAAGTATAATTTTGAAAATACTTGCAGGCCACTGTAATCCTTAGGTTTTGAAAGATATTTAGAGACTTGAAAGTCACCCCTTTTGTGAAAGAGTAAATCTCTTCCATGTCACACCTCAGGATCTGAGCTGGAATCCCGAGGTTGGCACTACATCCTTGCTCCTACCAACAGCTGCTGGTTATTAATGGCTTCACTTGCTCCTCTATCCACATAGAGGAGTCCCCAGATGAATGAGTTAAATCTGTACGTTGATATTGTAGTGGTAATCTTTTTTTTTTACATAATTATTGCATAAATTTAGTTGATGAACTTTCTTAATGGAGAAGATAAAGGAAAACAAAGCAACCTTATATTTTCATATCAAGTAGGTAGATTTTTGGGTTTTTTTTTAGTTCAGTTTTGGGTTTTTATTGAAGAGCTTTTTGGCTGTGATTGATTTTACATTACATGAATATGTCAATGAGCCCTGGCAAAAAAATGCCTCAGTAGGATTGCTTTTCAGATCCAGATACATCTTTGAAAGATGTCTAAAATGACATGTTTGCAGTAAAATATACATGGCCGGGTGAACTTTTCTGGTCTTATCTTGCGCCTCAGTAATTTTAAAACAGAAACCAAAGCCTTTGTTCTGATAAACTAGACATCTTTCTAAAATATTTTTATTAAAATGAAATATTCAAAGAATCCAAAGAGCAAGTATACATACAGTAAATGTGTTCTTTTTCTCCTGTGCATGGTTAACTTCCATTCATATTAATGGGGTTAGGAACATGCTTCAAGCAGAGAAGAATATAATTTTTAAAACCTGAATATTTGAATATTGAATATTTGGCTTAGTTAAATTTATGTTGTCTTTTTACTACAGGAGGGAAAATTATTTTTTGGAAGGTAATGTTTCTTTTGAGTTGAACTCTTTTATAAAAATCCTTATCCCTGAATTCTCTTGTGAATATTTTGAGAAATATTTTTGAGCCTTGAGAATGTTTGAGAAAACATAACTATATAGCATTTTCATAATTAAAGTATATTTTAGTGGTATTCTGAATATTAGCTAGGAATCAAGGTAGTTGTTGCTGGCAACCACTCTATCAGAAAGACAAATTCTTACATGATTTGTGAGAAAGTCTCAGAAGTATGTGTGTTTCTAACAGCCAATACAGATGTGATACTGCTTTCAAATACACTTAAAAGTTTAGATGAGTTGAGGGATAAGAAGACTGTGACTCAAAGGACCTTGTTTTGTTGAAAATGTAATAGAATTGCTATATCTGTGTACTTTCAATTCACAGTATCTTAATAGGATTCTATAATTACTCTAAATTCCTTATTTTCTGCAGTAAAGCTCTTTTGTACAAAGAAATGACTTCATAAAAGCCTGGCACCATGCAGTGGTGTGTTTTTAAGTTCAAGAATCCTAGCTGATCTCAGAAATGGTGATACTCCAGAGTAAGGAATATATTATAATAACTTAGAAGTGTACCTCATTTGTATGAACTCAATGCTTTCATTCTTAAAGTTTTTATTAATAAAATCATCTCTACTGAATAAAAACCCCAAAATATATAGAATCACTGTAGTGTAAATTCTGAAAATTTTCCAATTTTCATTCGGTTTTCACTCTTTGAATGAAACACTTTGTTACAGAGTGCTTGATAACAAACTGCTTATACATTTTAATGGTTAAAAACATGCCCTTGAACTCTATAGGGCATGTCTGAAATCTATGGCATACATGTATTTCCTTTATGAACCTAGTTAGGGTTGCACATATGTCTATCTTAAACATTTGTGTAAGTGCACATAGTTTTCACTGTTCAAATATGTTTTCATATATTTAGTTCACTTTTTCATTCCAGTGGAAAGAAGAGTGATTTAAGTTTTTCTTCTGTTTCTGAAGATTACCATGTATCAAAAAGATTTCATTGATTTCAGTTGGTTTCAGTAATTTAAGTTTGCTGTTACCTTTCTGAAAAGCTGAGGTGGTTAAACATAAAGCATGGATGATGCACACCATGACCCTTTGGCACAGAACAACTGGTAGTGGCTGTTTATATGTACAATAAAATCGTGATCAATCTCTGACACTTACTACAGACTTCCTGCTGCTTAGAAATGTGTACAGTAATAGCATTTGTATGTTTTCTGTTCCCTTAAGAGTTCAGTATGCTGCTTCACAGGAGCAAAGAAAATTAGAAATAACATCACCAACACTGTGATAGAAATAAATAAAACAGCAATTTGTAAACTCTTCCAGACAGATCTTTACAAATAAATGCAGGAGTCTCTGTGTATAGGTATAATGGAAATATAACTTCAGTAGGGATTATGTTTATCTGTTGTGTGTATAAACAGTTATTTCATTTTATACATTACTGTTTAAATTGTAAGAACCTGTCCTTTTTCTTTCTTTCCAATAACTAGACCACAAGAGACACCACTTAGTACAGCAGATGAAGCTGAAATTTTAATATCTTTAAATTTTAGGAAGCTGGTTCGGGGTGGGGTGGGGGGAGTCCCTATTTTAAGTATTTGAGTTGGAAGACTAAAACTCATTAATCATTTTGTGAAAGATAAGTTCATAAATTTTGATAGGACAATAATGGGTAAAACTGGCCATATTGTAATTGATTTTACCTTTTCACTGTGGCAGACAGTTAATAGTTTTCTGGTATAGGTGAATAAAAAAAAATGAAAAAACACACAAACACACACAGAAAAACAAACCACAGATGTAGGGACCATACAACTGCTTTATCAGTTTAGAAGAACAGAGAAAAACCCAAACCACCATATTCTAGTATCAGTACAAATTAATCTAAAGGAACCATGTGTAAGGTTCCCATAATCCATCACCTACTTTTCCAGACATTTCACAAAGATACAAAGCTGATTATATGCACTGTAGAAGAGCATGTAATTCTTTACTTAAGTCTTTTAAATGGAATGATTAATTTCTGTCCTTACTCATAGGTTATGTCTGCAATCTTGATAAAATTTGAGTTACTGAAAGCTTCAATTTATTTTTAATGCGTAGAGGATTTACTTATGTGAAATCAAACATGAGAGTCTGAGGAATATCTAATGATTATATCTATTTTCCATATCCAGTCTAAAATCTGAGGATGTCTGTGGGGAAGAATTTTGTATGCGTGGTGCAGGTGAAGGGTCACTACAATGCTATACATACTATTTAATCTTACCTTTTGGTCCCATAATTGCCTTTTTTTTTTCTTTAGCTAACACAGTGTTGGAAATTTAAATCTGTTTCAATAGTAGAAAATTTAAAGTATGTGCACAAAATACCATTCCAAAGTATTATGCCAGTATTTTAGTTGTAAATAGGTCTTGCACCAAAAATGTTAGCTGCTGTAATTAATTATGATGAATAGGCATACAATTGGAAACTGAATAAGCTTTTTAAGTACAGACAATGTTCTTGTAGTAATTCCTTCATGCAATTTATTTTAGTCAATATGCACTGTGTTCCAGTGTGGTACCCAAAAGCCATTTAGGGGAACTATTTGGTACTTTCTTCATCCTAAGAGTGTGATTTCCATGCAAGCGAAATGTAAGAGAGGGCTTAGTGTTGAGTCACATTGCTATGAAGGGTAGTCTGTACAGGGGGTCTCCTCTTTGGTTTCTCCTTTATTTCTTCTCCCTTTGAATGCTGGGCTTCATAAAACTGCATAATTATCGTGTTCTTGAACCTAAAAATTCCAATCATCATAATAGGAAATATTACTAACCTCTACTAACAAAATTTAACTGCATGAGTCCAGTGCACATTGAATCACGGAACAGAATCATTTTGAACAAGACCTCCAAGATCACCATGCCAACCAAACCATATCACAAAATACCATATCCAGTCTTTTTTGATCACTTCCAGGCATGGTGACTTTACCACTTCCCTGGGAAGTTCATTCCAATGCTTGAACATTCTTTCAGTGAAGAATTTGGTTCTTAGATCCAACCTGAACCTTGCCTGGTACCACTAGAGGCCATTTCCCCTTGCCCTGTCACTGGTTGCCCTGGAAGGGGCTGATTCCCAACTCACTATAATCTTCTTTCAGGACTTGCTAGAGATCAATAAGGACTCCCATGAGCTGCCTTTTCTCCAGGCTAAATAGCCACTGTTCCTTATGTTCCAGACTCTAATGCTTGCTTTACTGAAGGAAGCAAAGGTGTGCACCTTCCCTATCAGATGTATGCAGCCCATGGACACTCACTCGATTATTCTTATGAAGGTCATATTTATTCCTTGTTTCTATACATTTAGAGTACTTCCTGATTCTTATTGTTGGCCATTCATGCTTTATGAGGAAGAGGAAGTTGCCTTTTTCTGATACAAGCCTAATTATTGTCATCCCTGATTGATCACATCCTACATCTTAATGCATTCTGGAGAGACTTCTATAGTGAAACAGCCATATATTCCCATGTTGCCTTTATTTATTAAGTAACACTTTACAAAGTGCCTTCTACCATTGCACGTTAGCACTGGTTTCCAGGCTTTCCGGGAGTAAGATGTTGCTCATGGTAGCAAGAATCTCTTGATTTAAGATGAATATAAAGTGACTGTGAGTGGAGGCAGAACTTGAAGATTGAACTTGCTAATATACACTTATCAAATTAAAATGTGGATGTTCCATAATTGTTTAGTATCAGTGTTAAAGTTTACTATGTCTACAAAAAAATTAGTTCATTTGATTTTCTTTTAGATGTCATTCAAAAAATTTAAAAAATCTTTTGCACAGTTCCCTAGTCTCATTTTTTTCTAATATATTGACTTCCCCAGTTTTTTGTAGTGAATATTCCTCTACTGAGTGGAAAACACAGCATATATTGAGTTGGAAAATTTAAGGTAACAGGTAACAGAAGGCATCCTTAATACTGCCACAGCATCAGAAATTAGTATCACACGCTTTTAAACAAAACTGTTCTTCGCATTATGTATGGCTTTCAAAAGTAGAGACTGTTGTCAGATCATTTTTGTGGTACAGTATTCTTATCCCATGTAATTTAACGTAGTTTAGGCCAATTGTATTGGCAGAAAACTGCATAAAGCAGTTTATTTTTTTCTATAGCTTTTTAGGCCAAGGTAAGATCAGGTGTATGGTAGTGGCTTACTTTATTCTGGACCCTTACAATCTTTGGGTTGAATTATAGATGGAACTTGGTGTAGCCCTTTGAAGATATTAAAAACTCCACGTGATTATGTTCTTGATCAGCAAGCAATTAATAGAGAAAACTTAAAGAATGAAAAAGACAAGAGGGTAAAGAGGATTTTGTATTTTTTAAGATACGTATCACACATTTTTTCTTTACACATGTATAGCAATTGGAAAGGTGACTTCTGATAGCTCATAGGTCATATACCAGAAAGCAAAGGTTGCAACTAAGTCAAAAATCTGGCAAGGTCTTTGCTTTGGCAGGAAGAGACATTTTTCCCTAAAAAATAAAATAAAATTATTGCGGTGTGTCTTAAGCTTCCGGGTCCCTTCCCCAGGTGTGCCAATACCCCCCTCTCCCTTCCCCCTCGCCCCTTGCTGAGTGAGTCCTGCCAATCAGGCTTGACATTCCAGCAAGGCGTCGTGTGGTTGGTCAAGTTCAAAGGATGCCCCTCAGGCCCGGGGGTCATTGGCCTGTCTGGGTGTCATCCCCCCCTGACACCCTGGCCCTCTCACCTGGTTGGTGCTCACCTGTCCCCTCCCTTCCCCTGTCCCTGGGCTTAAAAGGTGAATCGAGCCATGCAGCCCGGATTCTGTTGGAGCAGTTGCTCCCATTCAGACCTCTGTAACCATGGAATAAACCTCTGGATATAAACCCTCCAGCAGAATCCATCTCCTTTTCCTCTTCACCATCGCCTGAAGCTTTGCTCCTGAGGTAAACGGAGTTCCTAACAAGCCTGGACTTGTTCAGTGCCCAGCTGCAACCACCAGCAAGCCAAGGTATCTCTGGGGTGAAACACCGCAGTTGCTGCCTTTGGTCCAGCAGCGAGGGTCAGACTGGCCCAGGCACAATCCTACTGGTAATATTGGGATTCATATTCCAATAAAAATTAAAAGTATGAGTACTTACAGAGGAGCTTTCAAAAACACTTTTAAAGTCCTAGGGGAGAAAAAGATCTGTAAAAATGATTAATGATTATCAGGCATAAAATAAGTGTTTTTAAGCTCTGTCAGCTTTGCTTTTCTAATGAGGACTTAACTGCTCCCCAACTAAAGCCTTTATCCAAGCTGTGTTTTGTATTTCATTTAATCAATGCTTTGTATAGAGACAGTTACCATCATCATAACCTTTCAGTTCTTGTGTTTTGGCATCTCGCAGATTTCGTCTGCAAGTTGGGGGCTCAGGGGAAGCACATTTAACTGAAATGTCCAAGTACAATTTAGTGTGTGATGTAGGGTTATAGAACTCCTCTCAGACTTGCTTATTGTTGCAAAGAGAGCCTTTGTAATTACTGGGGGATTATGGCAGAATATGAAAGGCCTTGAAAGCGGCTTTCGTGAAGATCAGGAATGTGTTCTGCACAACCTCTGAAACAATCAGCTAGAGTAGTGAAGCAGAAGTATATTAAAATGTGAAGAGTTCACTGAAAAGGTCCTGATAGAAACACCCAATTAAAGAAATAAAAACTGATATTTCAGATTGTGAAAGATTCTCACTTTGGTAAGAAAAAAGAGCCTTAGAAGAACCAGAAATGAGATGACAGTACAAATACAGTGGCTTTTTCCTCTTTTTTTCTCAGCAACAAAAGTAACGAAATTTGAGTTTAATGTTATATAATTAAGAAGAATGGAATTGATGTTAGTTGTGCTGGTACCCTGCTCAAATTATTGTGTGAGCTTGAGACCAATAGTCCCGGAATGATGGAGTTTCTTTTTTTCGTATGTATAAATCAGTGCAAAATTTTGGTGCAACACACCGTCTTATTATATTTCACTTCTTAATTAGGTTTCTTTACCTAATTATGTTTTTAGTCACAAAGCATAACTGTGTGGTTTTTGAACTAATTTCTCACCAAAAAAGTTGAGGTTTTTTTTATACCGAGCTGTATATTCTTACTTTGTCCTTCTCTATTTCAGAGTTAAAAAACAACAAAAGCAATACAATGCAAAAAATAGAAATAGTCTGTCTGAGAGTTGTTGGTGAGATTTTTGTTGATGTGGTCTTTTATTTCAGATAAAGTGTTGTGCCCAATCATGATTATGGAGGATTAAGCCATAAACCTTCTTTTCTGTGATGGAAGCTGCCTTGCCTGGCACTGAGTTTTCCATTAATGCTTTTTTCTTCAGTGATGCTGGAGTTGAGGCAAGTTTAGGTGAAATATTTTTCAGTAGTGAGCAGGCAGAAAAATCATACAGTGCTTTTGGAAAATTATATCTGTGAATTTAACAAATACACTTGTGAACTGAGTTTTTTAACAGAAGTAATTAACAAAACCTTAATCCTTTCCAGTTTGCTTACATATTGAATGCATTATGATATTTTCACTTTATGAGTATTTTTAATAACATTATGAGAAACACTTTTTGCTATGATTTGTTTGATGGTTTTGCTACAGCTTGATCCATAACATATTAAAAAATATTTGAAGCCCACTTGGCAAGTTTTTTCTTCTGTAAAATACTTGTTATGTAGTTGAAACAAAATTCTACAAGTGTGTCAGGTTATCCTTTATGTGAAAGTACCTTTAGATCACTGTATATTTATAAGCAGCTTGGTACAATAGCCAATAAAATCCAAATGACAATTCCCACTATTAGCAACACTGACACCTGCTCCAACTGTCAGTCATAAGAGGATGATCTTCCCCATAACACCTCCTGTTTACATATCTGAGCTAAAGCTAACTTTAATGTTATCAGCACACAACACTTTTCAGTAATTCTTCATTTTACATTACACATCAAAAATACTCTCATAAAGCAGATTTATATTAAGATTATTTTCGTTTTGAGTCAGTTGAAAATTAGGAATTTCCAACACTAAAACTTTATTCCCCTTCCCTCAAGACATTTAACTAAAAAATGTATCAACTTCTTAACTGGAAAAGATATTTCACTTTTTTGGAAGTACTGAGGGGAGAATCTAACATGGGAATCATAAAAAGTTAGACTTCCCACAAGAAACAAAATTTATGCTAATGAGCATGTTCATTGGCAAAAAAAATAGATTTAAAAATGTATATAATTTGCTCCTGTTGTTAGCTGGAAAATTTGAAAATATTTTATTATTTTTGCCTGCCCTCATATTGTGAAAAAAAATGTGCTATGTGAGAGCAGCAGCATGTTCTTACATTGTCATTAAGATTTAAATAGTGACTGTGTGTGCTTTTAAAGACCAGCAAACAATAATACTGTGTAGGAGTGGCCTAAGAATGAGTGTTTCTGAATATGTAACATTTATATATTAGGCAAATTAAAATATTGGAAAGATTGTATTAAGCTATTTCAAATTTAATTTTTCAACTTCACCAACCTATTCCTGTTGAAACCCACTTTGTGTTTGAAAGATTTACATCTAGTTTACTTGTCATTGATATCCGTGGAACTTCTGAATGCCGTCAGAAAAACATGAAGGTTTTAGGAGAGAAATATTGATAATGAAAGAAAAATAATTTTAAATAATGTTCAGGTAAGCAGTGAGTCCTTAGATCAGTGTTGATGGCAAGTACTCAGGAATTCAGGTTTACTTTTCTGTTTTTCAATAAAATTATTAAGCTTCTCATAAAGTAGACTCAAAGGTGTGTTTGGAGACCCTATATAATAAATGAAATACAAAATACTGCATTTAAATATGGGGCTGACAATAATGATATAAGAAATAGGAAAATACTAGTTCCAGATAAACTATACTGAATTCTTTTGTGTCAAGATATGATCTCCAGAAAAAAAAATAAAAGAGCATAATCATTGCTTTCTTATTAAAAGTATGATGAATATACTCTGAACAATTTGAAATGTTAAGTGAGCTCCTACTATAATATTTCTGTCTCATCCCATAGAATTTTAGAATGTAATTCTTAGAATAGTTCTTAAATGGCAATTACTCTTAACTCCACAAGGATTACTCTGTATGTGTACACTATATGTATAGAGCAGCTTCATACATGCAAAAAATATTTAATTTGGTCTTTAATTGGGAGTCTAATCAGAGCCTGCCAGGAAGACAATGTTTTGCATTAACTATCTGAATATAGCTCTAGTGAATAAATTGATTGCTAGCAATTTAAAAAGCTGTCAAAATTCAGACTGAATTTGTGATGACTTTATTTTTTGGTTCTGGAACAGGAATAGATTCACAAAACTAGTGAAGAGAGAACAACTGTTTCTCTTCATCTTCCCGTCTCCACCCACTCACCTCTACCCCCGCAAAGTTGAAGATCTCACCATATGTTTTTTAATGCAATAACTCCTATATATAGGAGACTAGGTTTTAAGCCCTTCCCCCTGACTGAGATTTAAACCTTTATTTTCTGCCTTCCAAGGGAATCACCTAACCACTGGATGTTCTGCAGGGGTATGCTCTCACCTGAACTATCTGAACTGCTACTTTGACCGAGCCGTGTGCTTCCCGAGTGAATTCTTTAACCACCAGACCAAAGAGTCATTCACTCTCTTTGACTCAGTATTTAAATAATCCATGCAGAACAGCTTTTTCCATGGGGATCGAGAGAAGCCAATTATAGATTTCTCACTGGTTTAAGAACTCTTTTGGGAAAGTGAAAATGTGGGTTCAAGAATGTGCAGACAAGGTCTTGAACCTGATTGTCCCACATTGTATATCAGATGAGGCCCTAACTGCAGAGCTATTGAATAAGTGAAGAGAAGGGGGGATTCTCTTTACTTCCATGAATGATTTACAAAGAGCATGTAAGCCTAATCTTTCATTTCCAGTTCTTTAGTTTTGTGTTTAAATAGCTTCTGAAGAGTTGTCTATGTCTCTGGCAAGTACACAAATTAATGACTGGAGAAAAATGCTACTTTTGGGAATGCAGAAGGATAGTTCTTCCCCACATTTTTTTGTTTCTAAATATTTCCTGACTATTTCTGTCAGTTCCAAATGAAATCAAAGTATGGTTTTCTTTGTCCCTAAAAGCATAATTTTAGTTGAAGTGCAGGGGTATTGTAGAGGAGGGGGAAGATGACTGGGTTTTTTTTCAATACCCTTTTTGTAAAAAATCCTTACTGAAAACAATTTACATAATACTTCAAGCCCTCTCTCATATACTTCCATGTGTCCTAACACTTCCCAATTCAAGAACCTGTACTGAGCTGAACTAGCATGCCTCTATTAAGAAGGAGTAGTAGAACTTGCTGGCCACAAGTGCTCTTTTCAATTCAGACACAAGGATCAATATGAAAGAAACATTGACCATTTATGAAATGAGTCATTTTTCTCTACCTTTTACAGTGCCAATGGATGTGAGGAAAAGCCAGAAAAAAGTATAGGGTTTTTTCTTTTTTTTTTTTTTTTTAATGGGGAAAAATCAAGCTAGAAAATTCTTACCTGCAAAGGTCAGCTGTTGATCTCTTGCAGGAAAATGTCTTAGTAGTAGTGTACAGATACTGAATAGGTAGTCAAATATTGCAAATCTTCACAGAGTCATACAGAAGGTTCTTTGGTACCAGTTGTGAAACCCGGAGTTCCCAAGTCTTAATTTAGTGAATGATTTTCCCTTCCTTTAGAACTGTAAGAAAGGACAAGAATGGTAACATGCAGTTCCTTGTCTAGAAAGAAGGCTTGGTGTTAATCTTGATTTCCCAAGCTTTTGCTTTATATCAGTGGAGTAATTGCCAAGAGCACAGTGTCCTTTCTTTTCCTAGAGATATACACTAGAATGATCAAGACACAAGCTGAATAACCAAGTCTAGTTCCCTAAACCTTTGTGCCTAGTTTTCTTCAGCTTCTCCCTTTCAGAAGTTTACCCAGGAAAACAAAATCCATTCCTTTTTTGATTACACATATTCACAGAGATCCACCGTGCATTTCATGGGGGAAGGGAATATTCTCTGTACATTAAGAAGGTGGTTATGCCATAGTAGGTGTTTAGGCAGCCCTTATGCCCTTACTTTAAATGAGGAGACAGTTCTGAAATATCTGATAGATTTATGTTGCTTGTGCTTTTTTATTAAATGCTGATAGGAAAAGTGCATGAACTCAGAGTTGCTCATATGTGTAATTTCTCCCAAAATAATGCATATTTCTGGAAGACTTCTAACCAGAACACCCGAAGATATCAACATTGTTTCTGGAAGAGTCAGGTGTATTTGCTAACTTTTACTTTGTTGCTTGTTGACCTTTTTGCAAAAAGATATAGTGCAATGTTCAAGCAAAAGCTATTGCTAATAGAACATTCTGAATTCTATTTTTAATTAATCAACTGTCTTTCTTGATAATGCTGGACCTTCTTAGTCCATTCAAGTAAACCTAGTTTCCATTATGGACAAGTTGGGGTATTTCAGCCAATGTGTTATTTTTAAGACTGAAAATTATTTCTGAACTACAGAAGTAAAAATAAATCATAAAATATAAATAGTCAGTCTTTATTTCTTTCATCTGACCTGCACATTCTTAGATTTAAACTGGGTATTAAAAATGGTAATTTTGATAATAATTCTTCTGTGTGTTCTGTTTCGTGTCTGAGAATCTTCTCTTTATGGATTTCACAAAATAAGAAAAAATTAATTTAGCAGTATTCAAAACAAGCATTCAAGTACAAATCTTTAAAGTGATTCTCCATTCATATAAAGCAGATGCAAGTAAGAAGCTTTAGTACATGACCAACTTCTGTAGTGCATGCAGGGTTTGATGAAACCAGTAACCTGACTGTGAGATCAGCAGGGCACACAAACCCAGGTGTGTTGCTTCTGTCCTGCCCAGTCAGCACAGTGGGTGAGCTCAACCAGATGCAAAGTTAACAGAAACAAAGGAGAAGAAAGTGCTGGAGAGATCATGAAGTGATTTTTTTCAGTGATTTTTTTTTCTTTTTTTGTTTTTTTCACCTGCACAAAATTTCTTTCAGGGCATCCCTCAGCCTTGTGTCTCAAGATTTCCTGCAGTTAACTCCCACCTGGAGCACAGTTTGTATTCTGTATCAAGTCCGTGTCTTCCAACCTAAGTATTGTACTGGCATTGTTCAGATAAAACTTTCTTCAATAACAATTGCCACCTGAAATTGTTTTCTTTCTTCATCTCATGTCAGAAAACTAAAATTGATGCTCAGGAACATTAAAAAAAAAAAAAACAAACAAACAAAAAAACCCCAGACCAACAAGAACAAAACAAACCCAATTCAAAACCCTAAACAAACCCCCAAGTGAAACTCTTGCAAACATGGGTACATTCCCTGGCTTATTTTTCTCAATACCAAGGAAAATCTCAATAATGAAAAATGAAAATATGAAATAATAAATAAAATAGCTTAATTATGCATTTTTCACAGAAAATATGTGAAGCACATATGAAATCATAATTATTTGTTCTTCATAAGTAAGAAACTTTAAAAAATGTATTACTGGTCTTAGCATTAGTTGATCAGGTGCCTTTACTTTTTTGTTTCAGAGTCCATGATTTGGATGTGATGGAGCCTTATGTATTTGTCAGGTTTTGTGGCATTTATTAGATGAAGTTATTCTCCAGTTAAATGAGTATTTTCCAAAATGAGCTTCCACTCCCATAAATATGAAACAGTTGGAATAATAACACTCAGTGCTTGAGTTAGCTTTTCATTAATGGACTACTGAAGTATGTTGAAGTACATAGATCTTTATTTTCTGTGACATCATGCTTAGAGTCAAGAGAAATGCATGTTCACATTTAAAAAGTCTTGCTCAAACAGTAAATTATTTTGGTCTCAAACAAGAAAGTGGGAATATATGAAAAATGCAACTTTAATAAAATATTTCTAACAAGGCCTTTTAAAGTGGTTTATATAAAGCAGACAAATATTCACCCTTTCTAGAACTGATCTACTGCTGTTAAAATCATTAATATTTTTCTTTTCTACTTGCACTTCTTTTCTTTTTCCTATAAAAGTGGGGCAGAATCCACATTCACCTTGAGTGTAGAACTGAGACTGTCTATTACATATTCCCTACCTGGATGTCACACAAGGGCCACTTAAGTCACTTCAGCACCAGTCAGAGATGTTCAGAAACACTTCTGAGTGCTTTAATTGTTCATCAAGACCTAACCCTTTGAACATTGCTTTAAGGCATATTGGCTCTGCTCTTGAGTCACTGAAGCAAAATTGGAGCATCTGGATGCAGTGTCAAAATAGCCCAGGGAGCTCCAGTGCAGCACCCAAGTGGATAATCTCAACACAGAAGACAAACACTGCATTAGCGATTGCCGGGAGGCTACAGTTCATCTTCCTCTGAAATACAATACAAGAAAAGTTAAAGGATGATACTTTTTTCTTTGTATCTTCTGTTGTGTGAACAAAGAATCAAGCTGTGTTTTGATGTTTTGTCAAGTGTTTGGCAGCATTTTCAATTCTCGTTTGCCCTACTAATCCACTGATTTTTTTCTTTTCTTTGGACAAAGCAATGCATGTTTTTTACAGTTTATTCTGTATTGGATATGTTAGTGCAAAAGAATGAATCCAGTCAATGATGTTGCCTTTGAATCAAAGTATTGAATAAAAGTAGAGGAAGAATAAGTATGATAATATTTTAGTTGCCTATTAGTACTGTAACATCTAATTATGCTCTCTTGTACTAAAATTTTTTATAATTCTGTGACCTATGTGAAATAATATTTTTTTGCTTTGTTTGCTTTCACAGATGGCAGGAAAACTGCATTCCATTGATTGAAAAGAGCATTGTAAGTAACTCTTTTTGTTTCCCCTGTTGAATTAGGCATCGCATTTTATTTTTCTAAATCTACTAATTTTTTATCTTGTGGATAAAACTGACTTCTTCCTTGAAAACTGGTGAACAATTAATACTCTGTGAGAGCCTGTGAGACATCTGGCATGTGGCTACAGATACAATTCCCAAGCCAGATTTCTTTTGCCATCGGCAAGAATAGTTTATGTAAGGCTTAGGCCAACGGGTCAGGAAATATAAATGCAGAAGCATGCTAAACATACCACCTGACATCAGGCTTTTCCTGGAACATGGTTGATCCGTAGAGTGCAGACCAGACTGAATACTGGAGTGCAAAACTGGGGCACAGCAGCATATAGAGAAGTGAAACTAAATACAATCAGAAGCATAAGACTGATTTGATGATTTACTATTTTTATTTGATTCAGATAATGCATTCAGATTGCATTAGATATATGTACATAGAACCCTAACATGCAGTAAAATAATTTGTTCAATGATACTAAAAAAAAAATCTCTGCTAAGCGCTCTGCTTCACACTGCTATTCAAGCTATTCACACTACTCTTCTAAATACATTAACAAAATATATTCCATTTGGAACATGTCAAGTAAATGGCTAACACTTTTTCTAGCATGTCTAGCTGCCATTAATTTAGTTAGTATTCATTGTAATTACACTCATCATAATGAATTAATTTAGTATTAATGTGAATATTATACAACTTTTTAGACAATCCATTATAATTCAGCAATAATTAATGTACATATTAAATGAAGTGTTACTGCTTAGTGCTATGATAAAGCCATGTTGTTTCATTTGAAAAGCTGTACAGGAAGTTACGTTTAATCTCATTGGTATTCCAATTGTTGCCAGGAGATATTTTTCAATGGCAAAGGGCACTTATCCTTGGGAGACTTGTTAACTTTTCAGTGAGATTCCATTTTTGCACTTGTCTACTGATTCACCTATAAGATACTGGCATTTGAAGCAAGATACTTCATGGACATGATAATGCAAAAAACTCATTGAACTATCCTAAAAGCATGAAAAATTTCTGACATTTCAGACAGTATCCAATAAAAGATGCCAGAGTTTATAAGTGAAGTCCTATAGCACTTAGGTTTTATGATTCTTCTTCCCTTCTGCCCTCCAAGAGTAATCCACAACTGAGAAGTATTTTAGATGTATCACACATCAGCAGGATTAGGTGCCTCAAAGGCATCCATGGCCACTTCAGCCAGCTGCCTAAAAGTAATGACATGTGGAAACATAGCAAAAGAAGAATGCCCACATTGGATTAGGGTAAGAATTGTCTGGACAGCATCCTGTCTCTAGGCAGTGATTATAAATATATGCCCAGGGAAGGGTAAGAACCAGAAGTAGATTCCCCAGCCTCCAGTAGTTTTAGCTGATGAAATTTCATCAGATGTATGTGGTTTCTAAAGATCAAAATTTTGTTGTGTTTTGGGTCCCTGTATCTACTCCCACAAACCTGTTCAAGTCTTAGAACATGTATGAGTTGTATGGGTTTACTACCCTGTTCATTTTGTGCATAAAGAACTTTTTGTTATTGTTGTTTTGAATGTGATTTCTTCTATCTTAATTTGAATCTACCTTGTATTGGATTTGATTGACCTGTAGTCAATCCATTCCCTTTATGCCACCAGTGATTTGTCAGCCTCATCTATATCCTCCTTTGGAGATGGCCTCCTCAAGAGAAGTATCCTACTCTGTGTAGAAGCTGTTCATCTTTCTTGCCCTGTTTTGGGTTTTGCATGCTATACATTGCTTTCTAAGTGTGAGACATTCTTAGGTTTATACTATTTCAAAATCATTCCTTCAGCTTTTCCTTCTTAGTTTCTTACTGAATACCAATAATGAATGGTTATGGAACTGTGGGCTCATTTCTCCATGGAGACTGTCAACTCTAGACCCACTATGTTAAAATTCCCACCTTCCCTCACCCTCCCTTGTGTACTGTTTTACATTTATTTGCAGCGCATTTATTCTGCCATTGTTCTGCTTGTCACTCAGGCTTGCAAGTACAGAATTTCTGGAATTCTACACTGTCTGTCCTTGTCCTGGCTAACCCGATCAGGGACATTTTTCAACAGCCCTCATCCCTCTTCCCAGATTATTTATGAATGTTGAACAGCACAGGCCCTAGAAAAACTCTGAAAAAGTCCAGCAGCAATGTCTCACAATTTCAGGAACTGGATCTTTCCTTTCTACTACTTTGCTTTTAAAGTCTCAGTTATAAATGTCTGCCTTCTTACCTGCTTACTTTTTATAATAGCCTTTGTTGAGAAACTCTAAGAAAAACCTTCTGCAAATCCAAAGTAGACTCCTACTGAGCAACTCCAGGCAACCAAATCACTCACATTCATGTGTCTGTTGAATGAGAAAAAGTGCTTCAGTAGTTCTACAGAGGAATATTTTCCTTTACAAAAGCCATCTTCACTTGTCCAAAATATAGCATATTTATCAAATGTCCAACTTGAATTTTGTATTATAATTTATACTGACTTGACCAATATGGACTTCAGTATATTTAGGTCTGACAAAAGACACTTTTTTTTATATCTGCTCTTTTGACTTTACATTAAATTTTATTTTCACTGCAGTTACATCTTACAGTTCTCAGTACCTTTGCAATTCTAACATTGCATTAGATGTGAGAGATAAATGCACCCTCGCTTGTCAATAAGATGTATCATTTATGAATTTCTTATAATTGTTTAGTGAATACTATCTTTCTAATAATTTGTTACTATTCACTTTCTCATCACTTCCGTTCTGCAAGCTGATGTTCCCACTGAGAGTTATTAGGATACATTATTACACAGCAAGCAATCTTTACCTGTAGTTTTGCAAAATATGTCAATGTCATGCTGGTTAATAAGAGTTCACCTTATCTATGAACTTCTGACTTTGTTTCTGCTGATATGTTTGACCTCGGGCTTAACCTATACACATTGCATTTCTGTTGAATTTTACAGATCACATGTAGGCTGGGCATTCCTATTTATTATTTCACACTTAGGAAAGGAATTAAATTTTTCTATCAAGTAGTGCATTAATAAAACAAATGCTAATAGTTATGAAGTAACTATTATTATGAGAGAGAGAATTAGAAACTATTTGGGACGACCCTAGATCTTTAAAAAAAGTTATTTTATTACTTCAGATTAATAAAACATATTAAAACAAATGGTTTTGCAAACTACCTTTTTTCAATTGATGTATTAATAAGGAATTCAATCTATTTAGTTAAAGTAGACCAGCACAGTCACTGCAAGCACTGCCCCTTGTGGAACTCAACAGTTGTCATTTGTGAAGTTTTAATGAAATTTTTGTCCTCTTTTTGTGTGGCAATCTTTTCTGTCTTTCCAGTGTCAAAGTATCCTTCTCTCTTTCTCGGGCAAAATCAATTCACCCAGTAGCTAGCTTCCTGCTTCTGTATAAAGCATTGAACTTTAAGTAGTTCAAATCAGGTCTAATGGTGCTCAGCTGCATAATGTTTAAGTTAACATGTTCAAGGCTTGGCTTACTCAAGTAAACCAGATAAGTCTGTTCTCAGTACTGCTTTTGCTATTGCTGTATACCTTCCAGGTGTCGGTGTCATCAAGATCTTTTCTGTTTAGATATGACCTCAGACCTCCTCTATGGAGGTCCACTAATTCTTTCCTACAGACTAATGATACTTAGTTAAAAGTAGTCTTGTCTACCTTATCATTATTTCATAACATGCCATTAAATTTTTTTTTCATTAATTAATAATCCAAAGTATTTAGATCCAGTTACTGTTAGGGACTTATGACCCTGCTTGCAGACATACTGAATTCCAATGCTTGAAATGAAAGGGAAATGTTGACTCAAAATTGTTGTAGAGATACCATTGCTAACGCATAGAGCTGGTCAATGTTTCCAAAATGTTTAAAGCTTTCATTCTGGTTTTCCTAAATAGATGGTACCCTATTTAAAACACTATTTTGTCCTTTCTCGCAGGGAAGAATTCTGTTTCTGACTATCTTGACAAGTGGCAAAACAAAAAATTAAAATTTCAGTGACAAAATTAACAGCATTCAATTTTTTTTGTTGAAAAAGTGCCAGTTTTTAGGAACAATTTAATGTATTGTATTTCACACATACTTTGGGGGCATTCTCTATGTGGTTTGTACTAATGAGTATTTTGTGGCACACACAAATAGATGTTCAATCTAGGCTCACTTCTGTGTTACTGGTATGGACTAGCTGAGATAGATAATAAGAAGGCTTTTTTTTTTATCTGATGTGCTAATTTGTATTTTTTCAGGCAATAATCCTTTTTTTTTTTAAGAGATACATGGTAATTGGTCATCTTGTTTCTGTTCCTGAATCACATTTGCAGATTTGGTGTCACTCTAGCATTTACTAAATTGGTGCATTATTCAACTTTTGCGACCTTTTAAGTTCTATGTTCGTATTCACAGGTTTTCTTTTCATGACTGATACTGGTGTTTTCCTTTCTAAGTTACCTTCATGGTGCCTGTTCTGGAGCTGTCCTTTGGGAAAATGGGATTAATTCAGTGGAGACTGGTCTCTCAGTGGTACATCTGGTTCTTCTTTTACAGTAGAAAGATGGAGAAATGCCTATGTGTGAATGCTCATGAAGAGTATATGGAAATATATGAATTCAGCTCTTAATCCAACTAAAATATATTTAAACTGTGGTAGTCTTGAATCAATTTAATTTAAAGGAATTTTAAGGAGCCAGGTTCTGACTGGGATCCCAGCAAGGAGGATCAGATTGCAACTTGCATATTGCATGCCCAGTGCTTGAGCATTCTTAATTGTGTCCTATTGCTTTCACTTAAGCTTTTCATTTCAAGATTAGGACCTATCTCAGTAAAGGAATTAAAAAATAAGTGCCTGAAGACACAAATTCTGAGATATGCAATATTCCACACTTCAGCCCAGAGCCCTTTTCTGTAGTATTGTTTTAAGCTCTCAGAAAAATAGTATTTACAATGAGAACCTTTAACACCCTTTTACAATGTTTGCTGGCAGGCACTGATTTAATGCTAATGTGACAGCTAAGATTTTAGTGAGAGACCCTTTTATTTCTCTAAGAGAAGTGTTACACATTCTGAAAACCAGACAGATTTTTCTGGCCAGTGTCTCCTCACATTTGTGCCAGTAGGGATTTGCTGACTACCCAAATTATCTTTCACAGGATAGCACATGTCTATCTTATGCAGAAATGTTTATCATCCTTTCTGACATTTTTCTAAATAGTCATACTTTTTTAAAGAAATAAAACAGACTTTGTTGTTGTTAGTAAATGGCTATGTAATGTTCCCCCAAAAAACTGCCAGACGTATAATGCAAGACATCAATTTAGGATGAGCTTGCATTCTAGCAAATAAAATTATAGTTCTTACAAAATATATTCACAATTGGCAGTAGAAACTTCTTGGGGGAAAAAAAGTGAAATTACAATATTATAATCTCAATAACATTTATAATGTTAGAAGTGCTGGTATGTTAAAGTAAGCTCTCTTGTATTTCAACTACTGGATGAAGTGTGTTAGGTTGTTCTTTGTTTTTTGTTGTTTTTTTTTTTTAAGGAAGGCCTATTTCTGTATCTATACATATAAACTATATTGTTTAACCATACCTGTGGTCAGACAGAAATTATCTTTCACACCAGAACTCTACTTTTTATATCGTTCATCCTAATAGAGATTTTCAGTTTTGTATTTTTGAAATGCATAACTGCACTTCTTTTATGAATTTGCCATTTCTTTAACCTATGTTGTAGTAGTTTCATGTGGCTATAACTGTATTAAAGGAAATATTGGTGTAGAATCTGAGTGGAAGAAAGTGGAAAAAGAAGAAATACAGTACAGCTATATTCCTTTAGACTTTATTGAACAAGAAATGTAGCTTTGCTTCTTGGTTTTTGTGTTCCAAAGGTCATGTACTTGGCTCAAAGGAGAATTTACTTGTCGTAATTTCTGGGGTTTGGGGGCAAAATTAAATAATCTTTTCTTTTTTCCACACTAGCCTTTAAATGCCTTAATCGAGTAAAGTGAACATCTGAACCTCTTTTATTGTACATCCACCAATTATATTAATGTGTTTCTATTAAAAGTGATCAGTTCATTCTCATATTTAGTCAGTTATAGGGCCACAGAAGTATATGGAGCACTATAGTTAAATATCCCTATATATTTACAGGTAATTTATTATTATGAATTAGAATCCATTTATATTTCCAAAGTTTTTGCACTTATAAGAAATGCAGATCAAATTTCCCATTTGTGTGAAAACTGATATTTAAAAGTCCTATTTGATTTCATCTAAAAATGGCATTTGAGTTAGGCAGTAATTTGTGCATTAGTCTTTTTTAATTCTGCGATGTTATGTTTTTCAGAGACAGCAAATTATTTTCTGGTTTACTGTTTGAGTCAGAGAAGAGAGATTGTTTCTGCTATTTTCACCTATATCTTCAATATTATATCTTTTAATTCCTCAGTGCTTTGTCTGTAGTCAGTTATCTTGAAAAGTGAGATAAAGTACTCTTATCTGTGATAATAGTGAACCAAAACCACCGTGTTTCATGTGTTTTGCAACTCTGCTGATTTTTCTGGTTTGGATTTTTACGAATTGTTCATTGAGCTAAACATTTTTGATAGAGGTGATGGTGGAAGTTATCCATTGATCTGGGAATGGCTGTGGTTCTTTCGTGATTTTTTCAGTTATGTTTCTCAACAGGAGAGACTGCGAGAGAAAACATTTCATTTCATATCAAATTCCCCCATGATTAAACTCTTACAACAGTACTCACCAAATTCCCCCATAATGAAGTTATTACAACACTACTAATTCAAGCCCCAGGTCATTATGAAACTGTTACTTTTACCTTGATAAGATAATATATCCTGAGCTTTGGATGCAGTAAAATTCCTATTACACCTTGCTTCCATTATCTGAAAGGCATTTTTTTTACGCTTATATTTAGCTTATCTAGTATTGTGATTTGGAAATTAACAGATCTACCAGAATTTTTAACCTATGACACAAATTCAGTGACTACAAATATAACCTAGAAAATACTACTGCTTCCTCAGGTTAGCAGTATTCATACTTGCTTACTGTTTTTTTGTTTCGAGTGATGCATCTGCATGTGAAACTATTAGGATTCAGCTAAAACAGATACTTCAGAGGTGTCAAATGCATGAGGTGTTACTCTGCCACTCCTTGTTTAATGCATAGTTGTGTGTTGAAGCATAGCCCTCGTTCAGAAGTACTGTGGAGTGGAGCCTACCCTGTGGAAACACTTGAACATGTAAAACTACCCAGAGGTTTCAAGCTTGCAGCAGTTATCAGTCTTCAAAGCAGCCTCTGCCTCAGACTAGGGTACAAAACAAGTGGCTGGCAGTGCAGTTTTGTTTTGATTTGAATCCTCCAGCTTTAGTTCATATTTTTTTCTTCTTTCATATGTTAAATAGAGGTATGTATGACATTTTTCCAGAAGAAAGAAAATAGCATTGAAAAACCTTCTTGCAGTCAGCTTTGCAAAACTCTCAGAAAACTAATTTCTGATGGACATCATCCTTTCATACTTCCCTTGTTGAGACTGCTTTAAACAAGTTTCATTTATATCCTGCAAACTTTCACACCAGTTCATAACATAATTAAATTAGACCCAGAAGTTCACTAGCCAAGCTAAGCCTGCTTTCAGCACTATCAGAGGAAACATAACATATTTCAAAGAAAGATTACTGGCTTTATAACAATTTTTTTCTAGAGACAAAAACTCACAAACCTCTTTCCAGTTGGCTTTGTATTTACAATGCTTCAAATAGGTTTTTTTACTGAAACATATATGCCAAGGACAAACTGAACATTTCTTAAGAAGCATGTACATATTTATGCAGTTAAAAAGTTGAAATAACTTCTTCCATTTCCTGTGTTACCTTCTAAGCCAGCTGTAAGAAGAGAAAATTAAAATGGATGAAATTTCATGGTCATCACTGAAATATTTCCTTTTCTTCTGAGAGGCATGAAGTAAACTAGGATTAACAGATGAGGGAGTTTCTGTTATATGTTATTAATACTATTCTATTGAATCATTAAAATGGGAGAGTAGTAAAGCAATAACTGACCACATAATCAAAGTAAAATTCCCTGCTTTTTAAATTTGATGAATTCAGTGTAATTTCTTTTATAATAAAGTTACATTAAAACTTATGCAAAATATGTTGATAATAAGTTTGATAGAGAAAGAACTGTTTTCTGTATGCTTCTCCCCTTTTTAAATTATTCTAGGTTCTGTTCACACTTCTGCTTAGTAACGGTAATAGAAAATACAAATACAATGGAAACTTATTTCTTACAAAGTTAAATACATATATAGTGGACTCAGAAAATATCAAACTATTGTCTGAAATTTTTTTCCTACCTCTTTCTAAAGATAGTTTATAGCAATTTATGGTATAGTAATTTATGCCCAGAGATAACTAATTTGTAAAAGTTCCTTAAATGTTGCCAGTTCTAAAAAATAACTTCTAATTGAATATTCTTCACAGTGACATAAACCTGGTTCAAATGTTCCTGCTCTGCTATAGTAACTGAGATGTAACAATGCACATCACTGAGTGTACACCTACAGAGAGAGTTCATTTTTAATTTTTATTAAGCTTTTTCTCATTTACCTGCAAGGGTTTACTTGCATCTAATTAACTCAATATATATCAGACCACATTTTTATTTAATGCCTAGTTAAATGTGAAGACACCTTGACTTTAATATTATGCTTTAAAATTAACTCTAGTGAACTGTGACTGAAAATGACATTATAGGTTATTAGGTATAATCGGGAAAAATAAGCACTTAATCTATATTATTTTGCTATTGCTGCAATGGATTGTTTGGGAATGAGTGCCAGTATCATTACATTTGTTTACCATTTACATGTGCAAACCATGTAGGTAAAAGGGAAAATACCAATACGTCTTATCATCTCAAATATACACTTAAGTTTCAATAGAAAAACTGTAGGGAGGTGATGAATTTTTTGCATGAAACTTTAATTGCGTGTAAATCTACTTGAGCATCTGCTTTAAGAAATTTGCAGGCTACATGCAAGAACAATTACTAGGCCCATCTAATCCTATAGATTTGTGTGGTTATAGAGCAATCTCTACAAAGCCTATCACTGCCTATCAGTGACTTGAAAGTGTGATGCTCAGCAGGTTTTATTTGACCTTGGTTTTGATTTCCACATTTTTGTCTCATGTCCTTTCTTTTGTTTTCATCTTCAGCAGTAAAGGTCATTTGCAACAAATCGTTCCTGAGAGCAGTAGCAAATTAATTTTATAAAGCATTGTCAGCACCAGTGCAAATCTCTGCCACTGCCAAACTTTTAGAGATGCTAGTAGTTCATCATTTTTGATCTAGATAACATCCAAATCTCTACAAAATACATTCCCTGGTTTACATTCTTCTTCATGCTTCACTCTTTTGCCTAATAACGTCAACATGACAATTTTTTTAGTTTTGATCAATTAATTTGCACTCCAAAGCAAAACTTAGTAATCTGCATAAATCTGGATGCTTGTAAATTGATCGCTATCAGTTCCTGATTCAAATGTGTTAAAGCATGCCCGAAGAACAACAACAAAATTTGTGAAGGGTATAAAGCACAAGCCTAAGGGGGAGTTTCTGATGGAGCTGGGATTGTTTAGCTCAGTGGGGACCTTATCACTCTCTACAACTACCTGAACAAAGGTGATAGTGAGGTAGGAGTTGATCTCTTCTCCCAAGTAACAAGGGATTGGACAAGAAATGAGCTCAAGTTGTCCCATTAAAAGTTTAGATTGGTACTTAGAAAAAGCTTTTTCACCAAAACATTTTACAGCCATTGGAACAGGCTACCCAGTGAAGTGGCAGAGTGACCATCCCTAGACGAATGTAAAAGACGTGTAGATGGGCTGCTTAGGGATCTGGTTGAGTTATGAGCTTGGCAGTGCTGAGTTAATGCTTAGATTTGGTGACTTTAGAGGTCTTTTCTAACCTAAATATTCTATTAATTGCTCATCATATGTGTTATCATAGTACACATGTTTTTTGTTTTTTTTTTTAATACAGTGGAAACCAGCTACAGAGAGACATTTTCAGTAAAATGTAAGACAAACTGAAAATGTAATTAACTGATGGAAAAGGGATATATTTAAAATATACTTAGTTGCTTCAAGAAAAAATGCTCAGTCAAGAAAAAATACTTCAAGTAAACAATTGTTACAAATAGAGATAACATATATTCTAGTTAGGAGTTAAGTCAGGTGAAGTACTTATATTCCCTTCTGCTTAAAACCAAACCTATGAGCCTAGTTTTGCTAACAGTGTGTCTTACTAGGGCACTCTTTAATGACCTCCTGTCCGAATGCTCTTGCTTCTCTCTAGATTTGGATGCAGCTGAGGTAGAAATTAATCATTTTCTTCCACTAGTGATTCTGGGCCAGCAGAAGTGCCATATGTCTATACAACATTAGAGGACTTCTTTTCAGAGGGAAACCATGTTAAGAAATTGTTGTCTCTGCTCCACCACCATATGATTATGTGGCACTGGTGTGTTAACTGCAAGTGCAGTCCAGAGCACGAGTGTGGTTAACCCAATTCATGCTACTACGTGCTGCTGTTGTAAGTACTGTGCTACTTAAAGAAAATTGATAAGTGAAGGCAAGTAGCAATTTAGAAAACAACTACTATGGAAAAGGAGTAAAAACATAGCTCCATTAAAGTAAACAGTGTAACTCCCACTAATTTTATCCCAAAGACTCAGCTGCTTGTGAACAGCACTGGTTTATACTGTCTCAGAATACAGTTTCTTTATAGCTTCTTGTGTTGCTGCCATTATTAGGAGAGGTGAAGCTTTTCTGTAATGCTATTTTTTCATATATGTTGTAGTTTTTTTGCTTAAATATACTGAATAGTAAGTAGTTTCTTCATTTTCAGATATTTGCATATAGTCTGAAGGAATAGTATTACCACAATAATTATATTCAGTTCACTTATTCTTTAAGAATTCAGTTGGAATTAATTGAATCTCAGGGTATTGTTTTCATTTTATCCTCTTACTAAAAAAAAATTATAACATGACAGATTTGTAAAAGGTTTCTCCCAATATTTAGCTTTATCGGTACTAAGATGTGTTTTAAAACTAGGGCCACTTTTGTCCTAGTATACACTATACACAGTTATGGATTTTCAGATAAAATGCTCCAGATGGAACTCTTCCTTGGTAGAGGAGCTGTTGTAATATCAGCTGTAGTGTTCCAAAATCCAATGGGAGATTGACCAAAAAATTTCTGTCTTTAAAAAATGTCATTGCAGTATAGATGCGTCTGTCTGCATGTGCACATGTGCATGTGTGACAATCAGTGCTGCTGACTCATCTAAATGCAGTTAGAACTGTCAATTTTGCTTTGTTACAAAAGCTCTTCTCCTTAGCCTCCTGTGCTTTGCCTAGCATAGTTATTCATCTGCCTAGTTATTTATTCCTATCCCCAAATTCCAAACCAGCCTAGTCTGCTCCAACTCCACATGACTTCTGCCCTTACCCAGCTCAGCTACTCAGCCTTCCATCAGCCTTCATGTCTGCCTGAAGTGTGTCTAAATCCCCCTCCCTTCTGTCACTGCCAGTTTTTTAGTGGCCAGAGTGCTGCACCAGCTTGTCAGCTGAGTTGTCACCCTTCCTTTTCCATTTGTTGTCTCTTCATGAGAGAGAACAACTCTCATGTTCAAGCTGAGCTGCTGGTCCAGTAAAAAAGATAAAGTGAATGGTGTGTACTAAACTAACAGGTTTCATGGCTGTAAAATGGAATATGAGAAGTCTGACCTAGGACAAAGCCACACCTGCTTTCTACAATGGCTAAGATGGCAGCTGAAGAGCTGCACAGGAAACTTATTCTCAGACAGGTCTAAAATACATTAGATTACCTTAGCTTCCTTTCTGACACACTAAAATATTGAAATTTTTTTAAAAATAAAATGGGCTGTCTTCATGGAAGATTTTTTTTCTACTGACATGAATTAATAGGTCAGCCGTGAAGAGCAGAGATCTTCACAAGAAATACTCAAAAATTTCCAGCTTCCATTTTAATTAAAATATTTACTACCTAAAGCCACTTTTAATTAATCTGCATGTTCAAAACATCCTTAATTATTTTTTTCCTGCTTCCCAGTGTGTAGTTTCTCATTTAAACCTATCAAAATATGTTCTTTATGTTTTTGGTATGCTTAAATTCTTAAAATGCATGATCAACAATATCAGAAATGCACCGTGTTGTGGAAAAAGGCTCAGTATGTAATAAAATATCATAACTCTTTCACAGAAGCTGCAGGAAAAAGAGAGGGCTGTCTGCAACTCTGCTTTATAATTTCCAAGCAGGATATAAACTTAAGTCCTGCAGAGTTGTTAAATCTCACTTACCTTGGTTATTATAGGGTATTAGAATAGTAGATGGCTCTACTTTGAGACATCCCCTGCAGGAAAATTCTTCTATTTCCTCTAAAAACTAAATACTTTGAAATTACAAGAAAATAATTCATATTAAGATAGAACATTTTTATTGTACGCTAATATATGGTTTATGCTGCTAGAGAATTTTCAGTCAATTGCAGGCACTGCTGGTTTGTGGTTGTTGTCATAGATGGACTGGTTTTTTGCTGTCCTTCTATAAAAATAGAGAGAAGTCAATGGGGAATACAGACAAATTCTGACTTGGTAACTGATCCTTGCCTCTTTTTACCTCTTGGAGTAAAGCGTTGCATAATAAAGTTTAGTTTAGACTTTTGCCTTTTAGTGTAGTATAAGTGACAATAGGAAAAAAAGAGGAGGAATCCTTAAAGAAATGTAAAACAAAACCTAAAAATTATGAACTAGCAGCACTAATTACAAAAAGAAAGTCAAAAGATCAAACACAACACACATCTAACTGTATAACTGTGATAACCAAAACATAGTTATCTCAGACTCTGGTGTGTCTGTCGGGACTGCTTCAATGCATCTGTTTTATTGTGTTTAAAATATTGTGTACAGAAATGTCTGAGCCTGCAGAGTTTACTTGTTTCTCAGAAGAAAGACTCTGCAGGAGAGAGTTTCCATCCTGTGGAGCTTACAGACTCTGCAGGATCTTTTGCTCAATGACCCTCGTTTATCAACAATTCATTTGTGTGACTGAATCTTATGTCTCCCAGAAAAACGAGTTTCAGATCATTAAGGCTGTACTGTCCTTGTTAGCAAGAATATATGATTGGTCAGAGGGATGCCAAAATGTCCTTTTCCAAAACACAGCAAAATAATGTTAATAGAATTTGTTTTCAGTTTGGTCTACATTTAATTTATGAGATGTTTCTTGTCTAATGTCAAGAATAATTTATTGATGAGATTTCCCAATTCTGAATAGATTTATATGTTTTTTAATTATTTTTGATAAAGAATTTGGTTTTATGCAATATGGGTTGAATTTGGATGTCAACTAAACCTTAATAAGAAAAAAAAAATAAGGAGAGAAATAGTATCTATATAGGTGTGCAATTGTAATGATTTAAAAATTTAAAAAAAATATTTACAAAAAGAAATGTCTAACTAATTAAGAGATTAACTAAACTAAGAGATTAATAAAACTAAAAGAACTAAAAGATTTCTAACTAATTAAATCAAAGCTGATGTATTGTGTGTTTAATGTATAAAAGCCAGAGTCTAGAAAAAAATAGGAAACTAAAAAGGAAAGCTTTGTGGTAAAGGAAAAATCCCACTTTTTTTTCTTTTTTTTTTTTTTTTACTTTTGCATCCTGTGGAATTTTTGAAAAATATCATAAAGATATTTTATTTAAAATTTCTAAGATTTAAAATTTGTCTTTCCCCATCTTATATTAGCAAAAAGCAGTAAATTCTAGAAAAAATAGGCTGTATAGAAATCTGTTGTGTCAAATATGTATTATATCTCTGAAGAAATAAATGATAAATAGACATCATATAGAATATCCAACTGCAACAATATTTGAAAATTCTCTGTTTTTAATGAATGAATAATCTGATGAGGGTGCCAGTGTAATACTCAACATATATAGTCATAATAATTCTGCAGCCAGTGTTATGTATTTGTTAATGTGTAATTGAATTTATTTCACATTAAGTAACTTTGTGCAGAAATCATGAAACAGGCTTTGTTTGATTACAAATATATGAATGTAAATTCTGCTATTGTCATTTTAGAAGTAAAACTAAAAGAGAACAGATTCTGTTTTAAAACTTGTTTAATTATTGGTACAATGAACACAAAGACAGTGACCTGGATAAATAATCAGGTTTTTAAATGCACCTATTCCTATAAAATATTTGCAAGTAGAACAATCATATCACTGTAGAAGCAACACTGATACTCTCCAAAAAGATCTCACTGATACTGATGCACTTTCTTGATTATGCATATTGTCTGTTTTCCCTGCTTTAGAAGACTGGCTTCAGCTCAGGTGTTCCAAGTTTAGATATTTTAAGAAATATTCATATTTTAAATTAAATGCATGAGAATTAAATTCCTATATATAAATAATTTTTGTTTCTATTTGTAATAGTCATGTGCATATCTAGTGCAACCAACCTAAACCAAAATGCAAGCCTTTCAAAAATATGGTATTCTGAGATTAAGAGGAGCAAAGGAGTATAGAAGATAAGTCTGTAGTGTAAAATTTCTTTTATCATCTTGTATTTGGAATGATACAGAGAAGCAAGTTTTTAGAGATGCAATTTATTGCCCTTAACTGAATGATCATTGCATTTTTCATTCACTGGCTTTTTTTCTCTTTACTTGCCCTACTTCATGTCATTTACTCTTGATTTTAACAATGTAATATAAATTAGAACATATGTGCTACTATATTTTTTCAACTTCTTTTTAAAAATTCTCATTTCTGACTTTTGCTCGCTTTTTTCTTCTCCATTTCTTGGCATGCACTATTGCAAATACAGTTTAAATGTCAATCAGCCTTTGCCTTTACATTCCTCTCTTCCTGTCTTTCACAAAAAAAAAACCAGGACACAGACTTTAGACTTGCTAGGAATAGCTCCTCAGTGTTTCTGTGACACAAAACAAGAGTTCGGGAAGGGTAATAACAGAATAATATTTTCTAATGGAAAAATAGTAGTCAGAAAGTAGATTGTCTCCTGAGTTTCTGAGCTCATTTTTTTCTATTTAAAAAAAAAAAATGTTCCAAATTAGTTCTAAGGTTTTTTTTTTATGTGCTTCATGTGCTTATTGCTGCCCAGCAGATGCCCCTCTGTTTCCACATGACGTTTTGCACTTTAAGGAAGTCAGCTTTCAGTGAGGTGTCACCCTTTGGTATGTGTGTGCTCGTTCATCAGGAGTGAGGCACTTGGAGGCAGCATGTCAGCTCCTGTACATTTCTGCTGAAAGGTGGAAACTTCAAGTGGCAACCTGTCTGCTCTCCTGGCAGCTTACACGGCAGCACAGCGGGCCCAGCCCCCTGGCTGCTCACAGCTCCCTGACAGGGACTGTCCCATACTCCGAGGCCTGCGGCTTTCTCCTGGTTTTTTAAAGTTAAACAATCGACTTGTGGTCCACTAAGCCTCCAGATAAAACTGTTCAAGCCTGGAGTCAGAGCAAGGCTGTTAGGGAAGCTGCAGGTTTAAGATGTCCGCTCTCCCCCTCAGCGGCCTCTGGAGGCCCCCGGGGTCACCAGCCAGGGACTCCACAGCCGGGTCTGCCTCACTGAAGCTCCCCTGGCTGCAGGCACCTGGCTGTGACTGGTCTGGCCTCTCTGCCTGCCCTTCTGGAAAGTTCTCTGTGCCCTGGCCACAGTGGCAGCCATCTGCAGGTGAGTGATAGCAGGACCATAATAAGGGGAAAAAATGTTAGCATAGAGTCTCAACCCTATGCCAGACTGCCACCCCATCTAGCCTGTATCCCATACACAATCCTGCATTGTTCATGCATCTTTACATTCCAAAACTTAGTGTATGCTCAGTATAAACTCTGCACTTTCTTAATTGGCCAAAACATTAGGAATTAATCACAAAATTATAGAATTATCAGTGTTGGACAAAACCTATAAGATCATCAGGCTCAATCTTTAGCCCTGCCCTGCCATCTTCACCACTGAATTATGTTTCTAAGCACCCCATCCAGATGCTTTCTGAACACTTCCAGGGACATTGACTCCACCTGGACATCCTGTTCCAATGCTTGACCACCCTTTTAGTGAGCAAACTTTTCCTAATAGCCAATCTAAACCTCTCCTGTTGCAACTTGAAGCTATTTCCTTGTATTCTGATTATTCTTACCTGGGAGAAGACACTGATCCCCAGGTTGCTATGATTTCCTTTGAGGAAGTAGTAGAGAGCACTAAGATCTCCTCTCAGCCTCCTTTTCTCCAGGCTGAACAGCCTCAGCTCCCTCACCTGCTCCTCATAAGCCTTGTGCTCTAGTAGTATCCCCACTATGGCTCACAAATTTCACTCTTTTCCACTAAGAACTAAATAATCAGATTTAACATTCTACGTTTTTTGAAATAATTAAAGTAATTAAAACAGAATTCTTACTTACATCAATTTCTATTTTATGGCATGGTGATTCAGGTACCTGAAGCTCTTTCTGCATATTATGTTTCATGAGCTATGCTGCCAGTCTGTCAGTCTTGATAAAGATGATGGTAGCAAATAAACAACTTCAGGAGTGATTTTTAGCATAGATTTCATCAAATTCCTAAAAGGTGAAAGACTAGGGCTTAGTCTGAAATTGACTAGATTTATTTCTGAAAATGAAATATACTATAGAAGTCTTGTTGTGTCATACTTTGTGTGGCAATTCCTCTTCTGTACTGTACAATCAGTTTTCATGAATCTGCACAGATGTGCATTCTTTAAAAATTGAAAGGACTGGATAGATAATGTTGACAAGAAAGCACACTATTATATATGTTAAAAAACTTGACAGTGTATGAATTATGAATAAATAGGTATTTAAGTGCATAAATCAGTACATTGATTATGAGGTTTTATTTTACTTCTAAGGGACCTATAATTTAGTAGTGAAATGTTCTGTCATGATTTATAGACACTTCCAAGACAAGGAAAATGAACATTTACTCACAGCTAATGTGTTGATGAGCTACCATTCTCTTGTAGCTCTAATAGAATCCACTTCATAGAATAATCTTATTTCTTTCTCTTTATAGTTAGAGATTATAATTTTTTTTAAAATATGTTGTGAATTTTCGGGTAGTCTTTTGACTTGCTTTTGTCTTATATCTTAATATTTCTAGAAATTTAACAGAACAAGATGTCTTTTGGATCTCATATGTGTATATGTTTGTGTGAATACAGTTGTACAGATATATACTGCATACTCTTTCAGGAGGCCATGTATGCATTCCTACAGAGGGGCATGTTTATGCCTCACAATTTCAAAGAAGGAAAATTTCTATTTCATTATCCACAGGAGATCCTTTCTAACCTCTCCTCTGTTTTCCAAGGGTTTGGCATCCAAAATGGAACACTGCCACCACAGTTTGCCTACCCTGCTGAGACAGAATCCTTCCACTTCTGTCACTAACTTTTCTTCCTCCATAGTATTTCAAGACTTTTCAAAAAAGTCTTTCTGCCCTTGGGCTCTCTGTGAGAAATCATTCTGCTTCAACCTATTTTGTGGGTCTTTGTGCTGCCTCAGCAACTCATGGTCAAAATCTTGCCTGTGGTTCAACCTTTGGGCAACAGGAGCAGCTCTAGAACTTATTTGTTTAGCAGCCTCAGAGGTCTCACCTGGTGTCAGAACAAGTCAGCTGCTCTAGTGCAGCCAAATTGCATTGATCTCTCAGGCCTTGATGTCACAAAGGGCTATGAGAGCTGTGGGAAAAGGATCAGTTCTGAGTAGATACCTGCTTTCTTTTTCCCTTCTCTACATCATTATATAAAAATGGAGCTTTCCAGGGCTGTGAAATCACTGTGAGGAATAAAGAAATTCTCTTGATACAATTTCATCTGACTAAGCTGAAGATAATGAGATGCAAAATTGCATCATTCTGCTCTCCACTGGCACTGGATTTTCATGCAAAGACTGATTTGATAGTCTCCTTTACCAGTAGTTGCTCCTCTTCTTCTGTTCTTTATCATACAATAGCATTTATGATTCTATTATACAATTAGAAATGCTGTTATATAATAGCATTTATTATCTGGGCCTGTGCTCCAAGGTACTGTTTCATCAATTGTTCATGCTGTGTATGGGGAATGAGAGGATTTCAATGTCCAGCTAAATGTCTTTTCCTCTGTCTTATATACCATGATACTGCCTCCTGGAGATGTCCTGATCTGCAGGTCATGTGCATGTGCATTTAATTCTTGGGTCAGATGACAGAGAAAGGTGTTCCCTGTTTGACTCGTATCCTTCTAGGAGCAGGAAGGAATAAGAATCAAGTTGCACAGATGATGAAAAAAGCTTCTACTTTTTTCTGGACCCTACTAGAAGTGTGAGTCAGGACATAGAATCATAGAAATGTTGGAAGGGGACTTTGAAGATGATCTAATTCCAACCTCCCTGCTGAGGGCGGGAATGCCTTCAACTAAAGCAAGTTGCTCAAAACCCCCTCCAACCTGGCCTTGAACACCTCCAGGGATGGTATATCCACAACCTCCCTGGGAAACCTATATTCCAGTGGCTCATCACCCTCACAGTAAAGATTTTTTTCCTAGAGAGGAAATAAAGAACATTTTCTGGAGTAGGGGTTGACACATTGGTGGTTCCCAGGGTTGTCCTTTCTTCCCTTCTTATATATGGACACTATGTTTCCCTTTTTTCTGACATTTTATAAGTGCATCCCCTTCAGAGAAATGCCTGACATTTGTCACAGTTTTACAGGTACCTGTCACTGTTTTATTTCTTCCAAAGTTTCTCTCACTGTTAGAGAAGTCTTGCTGGAGTGCACGTATCAAGTGTTGAAATTGTATCCAACTTCAATTGTATTCAGTTGCTACCTTACCCAGTAGCAAAGACGGTGGATGGCAGGAGGATGGAATACTCACATGGGTTCCACTGCCCTTTTTTGTATGTGCACCTTCTATCCCTTTTCTTCACAGCTGACAGCATGAAATATGTTGCTTTCCCTCAGTTAAAGAATGAGAAGAATTGGAGCTTGGGGAGGGCTTTAACTCTGTTCTGTTCATGTTTTGTCTGGTTGTGGGTTTTTTCCTAAGTGGACTTTTGTGTGCTTTTTCTCAAAATTCATATCATCTTCCTGTCAAATGACCCCCTTCAAGTGTCAGGTCTTGGCTTGTTCCTTCCCAGCTGGTTTTATAACTATACCAGAAGTAATCTGCATAGACCATAATAATAACAGGTTTAAGCAAACTGTCATTGCTGTATTCCTAATGTCAGAAGGCAGAAGTCCAAATGTAAGGAGTCATAGTTGAAATTTCATTGCAAAATGAGTGACCCATATGAAGTTCTTTTGTCTTCTAAAAACATTGTATTCTTTATGGGTTTAAATCCACCAGTGAAATAGGTGCTGTTGATAAAACTGTTTTTTATAAGCTGTTTTCTATACTAATTAAGCACTATTAAGGCCTGTTCAGAAGCACAGGTGTGCATGCAATCTCTCTTTATGTATAGTTCATATATAGATTAATACATCTTCACAGTCTTACCATGGAGTATTTTTTTGAAGTAAGGAGCTATAAATTGAAATTAAACTGTCAGTTCAAAAATATTTACTTCAGTCTAAAGATTACATCAGGATGGGATATAACACTGTCTGTTAAAATCTACAGAGGTCAATACTTGGATTAAAGAAAATATGTTGAGTGAATAGAATTGGAGTTCCATAAACTCCTCAATTTGATTTGCTATTATAGTTGGAGAAAAGAAATTTGGACATCATAGTGACATATGGAATAATGAGAAGCCATATTCAGTCCTTGTTGCCTGTCATAAGGAATAGTGATTCTTCCCTCTTTTACCACTTTTTTCTAAACCTACAACCTATGGGAAACAGAGCAAAGCCTGTCCTTTGTTAGAATTCTCTCTTTAGAGGAATCCAAAACCCAGCAGTTTTCTTTCTTAGTCCTTTGCATCTGATGTGGTCTCTGCACCTCAGGCAGAAGCATTCCTGTTCCTATTTCTCCTTCATAAATTCTAATTCAGTGTTTTAAGTTTCTTTGCTTTTAAACATTTGGAGGCTCTTTTAAAGCTGAAAAATATTTTAAGACTTTGAAAAAAGTTAGTGCTTTTTCTGGTTAGTTTAGTTACTGTTACTTCTCTGTGAGGTGAGCCTAGAATTCTTTTCCATAATTGCAGTGGGGATGATTTACTCTTGTACTGTGGGAACATTAGGTGAAATGACTCTTATAAATATATAGATTACATCAGTAAATATTCTTTTTCTTATTTTTAGACTAAAATAAATTCTTCTTTTAAGTATGTTACAAATTTGTCTGACTACCTATCATGGTTTCCCAATACATTAAAAAATAGAATATATAATTCTAAACCATAATTACATATACAAATTATTTCAACCTCCATTTCATTGATCTTATAAGCAATAAATTGTCGCTAAAATTGTTTCATGAGGTAAAATGAAGGTAGCAGGTCTAGTGCAGGAAAATTTCCAGTAATTACAGTAATTAGATGTATTTTGTGGTTACTTTTGCTTCCTTGTTTTGTTTTGTTTTTCCTGCTGAAGTGATATTGAAATTGAAGTAAAATAATTTTTGGAAGCTAAATAACGTTATAAAGTTGAATTTGGAAGGAGGCTCAGCAATAAAACAGTATTTCTTTTCAATTTCTGGCATACACTTGGTTGCACTTGTCACAATTAAGCATTTCATTTGCTATTTCCAGGTTGATTTTTAATTGTAAGGACTACATCAGGTATATATCGAAGAATTATCTTAAGAGGAAATTTATGGGTAAGCTGCTAATTTCCCATACAGCTAGACCTGTAATAGGGATGCAAAAACGTGATGCAAAATAAACTTATGACCATTCTTGAGGAAAGAATTATATTTTATCAGTAACTTAATTGGAAGAGTGCTTTAATTACACTTTGAGGATGGGCTTGATGGATTGACTCATTACTTTAAGATCTTTGAGTATAGATGAAGTGTTATATTTTTAAAATTATAGGTATTTTGATTAAAGATATTAATTTAACTTTCCCCCTTGAAAATAACTGTGTTACATATATGTTAATTGTATTAGTAACATAAAAGATGACAAATATGTTATACTGGCGTCCCAAATAATTCTTTGGTATTATGTATGAGAGCCAGAGTTCTATAAAATATTTTAAGTATTAAAATGAGCAAATAATCACAAAGTAGTGTTTAAGTTAGAAATTGAACTGGGAAGATTTATGATGCAGACTGGTCAAAATTGGTCTATTTAAAATATCAGAATTCAGGATTGATTTGATTTGCTTATTTTGGCCTGAATCAAATCTTTTTATTTCTATGACTTTCCCAAATAAAGAGTAAATTCTGTGTTAGATTATGTGCTAGTGGTAAAATTGTTGTTGGGAGTTATCATAAAAGATATATCTATGAATAAAGAATTCAATGTCAGAGTAAAACTTTCATGCAATTTAATTGTATAGAATCCATAAATCGTTCAAAGAAAAAGTCATCTGCAAATCTAATAAAATACTTGGTAGAAACGTTATTTTTGATGGTTTTAAGAGGCAAAACCAGATTGTTGAAAGATGAGATGAAATGTAATTTTGTAACAAAAAACCCAAAAAACAAAGGCTGTTTATGCAGAACAAATAGTATTTTACATGACCTGAGGAAAGCAATTATTATATAGTTCTTAATACCTATGTGTCATTTTTCCTTAGTTAAAATAGTTTGTTTTCCTTATTTTGTTCAAAGACTCTTTGTGTGATCTAGTTTGAAAGAAAACCCAGAGGAGGAGAATTACAGCAAGCGTACTGCAGAGATGACAAATGCTGTTGGATCAGTTATGGGCTTTGGTAAAGCTCTGCTGTAGGGAACCTGCAGAGGTATCACAGCTTTTTTCTAATCAGAGGATGGAGAACATTTTGTCATAGAGTGAAAGGAGGGGAAAGGACATGTCTTAATTTCTGTACAGAATCTGCTCATAAAAAAAAAAGTTTTGCATAGACCTCAAAGCTTTTGCAGGGCATTCCTTTTATTGTACACTTTCAGATTGATGTACACAATGCAACTCCTGTTATTCTACATTTTGGAGTATTTTAATCAGATTTATTGAGGGGTTTTTAAGAGTGTCTTACTGTTACTCTACAGCTGTAATGATAATATCAGAAAGCATTGTCTTTCTAAAAGTGTGAAAAGTAATCCATATTTTCTATTAAAAATTGCACAGGAAATTAGTGTGGTTGGATGAAGGTTGATAAAATACCCATATTTAATATAGTTAAAGGAATAAAAAATCTTTTATCTTCTGATTTAAGTTACTGATATGCACACCAAACTTTTTTTACACGTTTCTAGTTCATGTATCAAATTCTGTTACTACAGAACCAAAAATTCCCCAAAAGACAACTACACGTAAATCTAAATGAAGAATATGAAAAAATCCCAGAGAACAAGCTGAAAAGAAGACTAGCATTTTTGTTTTTCTAGTGGCATAATGTGATTAAGCAGTTGTTTTTTATTAATTATATTGGAGGTAACAGATAGCAACAGCTTTTAAGGACATATGCTAAAATGCCATCATGAGAAGTAAATGAAGTTTACAGGGAGTGGTTTCAATCTCAAGTAGTTTAAGAGGCAATGTAGAATCAGAAAAACAGAATTAGGAGCAGGTAGAG
Organism: Ammospiza nelsoni; assembly: GCF_027579445.1. Lineage (NCBI taxonomy): Eukaryota > Metazoa > Chordata > Aves > Passeriformes > Passerellidae > Ammospiza > Ammospiza nelsoni. The sequence continues at coordinate 34,043,048 of NC_080636.1, read as the reverse complement.
CACAGTTTGTCCACAAATGTAAAAATATTTTCCTAAACAATTAAAAAGAAATTTGAAAGTATAATAGAAATCTCCAAGTTGTCAAAATGATCACACAAATTTTCTTGAAAGAAAGCTCAGAGAACATCAGTTATTTTGGTTTGAGTGTTGAGGTTTTGAGTGTACTAGGCTTAATTTTCTGTTCAGCAGTTATAAGCAGATTTCATCTGGCAGCACATTTCTTTACTTAGAGAATATTGAGTTCTTTACTTATGTAGAATTACATATTCAATGAAGAAAAATTTAAAATTATTATAAACAGAGACACTATTTATTAGTGATCCCAAGTAAATACAAGAGAAAGTAAAAAATGGTAAAGAAACCTTAATAAGATATTAATGATTTTGTCATAAAAGAGCCTGAGCGTCTGTTACCTTGCAGTTTCAGCAAGTCAGATTTCAGAAATAAAATGGGCATTGCTTTTGTAGTGTCTGTAAGATAATGAAACCCTTAAAATCCTCAGCATTAGCAGGGTTTGAGCAGAGTGATTGAATTATTCCATCTCCAGAATAGGTGTGTAATTCTTGAGTCAAAAGAGATAACCCAAAATTAGTGTCTTTGCATAGTTACTGAGTTGGTTGCATTTGTCAGTCCGCTTTTTAGTTGTATTTTCATTATTTCTGTGGTTGAAAATTATGTTCAATGACTATAGCAATATGAAAATGAGTTTACTCAAATGTGCTGAAAAGTAATGAGCGTGAACTCTGAGGGGAACTAAGAAAAATGATTACAGAATGGCCACTGGCAGTGCCCCTCACTGTTTTCATAATTATGTACAGAAAATACTAGATTTCTACTAACTTGGAGTATTCTCCAATTTCTACTGTTGGAGATAGTAGCTTCTTACACATGGCATTGCTGCTGTCAGTGAGGAAGATTCAGGTTATCTTTCTACCCTTTGGAAGATATTTGGGTCCCAGCACTTCTGAAGTCTTTGTTTCTTTATTTGTATGCAGACAAAGGTGTTGCTGTGTACTCACTGATGCTCCTATGCCAAAGGCAGTGCAGAACAGAATATAAAAAACCCTGAAGGGCAAAACTTCTTCATTTTTAAATCAGCTTATGATATTGGTGATGTCTTATGATGGTTGTTCACAACTGTAGTATCTAACAGGGTATGTCTAAATGAAGTTTCCCAAAAAATTATCTGGTACAAAAATTAATCTTCACAATTCAGCAAATGTCATTGTTCCATCTGGGTCAATATTAAACGACTTCTTTTCCCATGACTTTGGGTCACAGTGTTGTTGAAGATAGATCTGAGATAAGATATAAAGTTGAAGACTTTATATCGATTATTTGATTTTCAACCTTGAGGTAAAGGCATGTAGGGAACCAATGTAATCTTTACAGAAAGTTTCACTGTTCCTGTTTTGTCTACAGCCACCTGATGTCTGGCCACATTTCTCAGAAATTTTGAATTACTGAAAAATAAAGATGAAACAGAAACATTATTTCAGGAATGAAACAGAAATACTTGCATTTTGCCATTGATAATATCAATTAAATAAATGAAGAATTTAGCTATAAGCCAATAATTCAAACTTTATTTCAAACTTTCTTTCTGTATTTTTTTAATTAATCCAAATTGAAACATCAAAATAAGTGAATGTCTTCAGCAAAAGACAGAAGTTTATTCTAAATTTGGGTTGAATATTCATTATGTCATATATTTGTGCAAACACAGGAATGTGCTGTTTCACATTTTGAGTAATTGTAAGTTTCATAGCAAAACCCTACAGGAACAACATTTGTTTTTTTTATTTTAAGCAGTTGTAAGGATTTTTTTAAAAGAGCATGCCTTAAAAAGGAATAAACTATGAAATTTTGTCAAGTAGGTATAGCATGTAGCAAAAAATTTTGCAAACATTTAGACACTGAATATTTCTACAAGTAACATCATTAGACTCCTAAGGTTTCTTGCACTAAGTCTTTTAGAAATCTAAATCCACTGGGCTAAAATCTATTTTCTTTATTCTTCTAATCCAGCCCCTAGAGGCGCTGTTTTATGGACAGTTTACCCACTAGCTTAAGAAGACCATTCTTGCTTTTTCACGTGTACTGTATTTAGGCCATCAACAGCAAACATGGAAATTGTATTTTGTAGCCCTCCAGGGAAGTAGAGACTTGATAAGTATCCACCAAGTGCATTTACTTCAAGTGATAAATTAAAACAGAAGTAGGAAAACACAGGAGCCACAAAATTATATTGTCAGTCAGAAAATCTACACCAAGTTGAAAATACTAGTTGACAAGAAACTTGATTAACAGACTGATCTTGGGCCTCTTGGGCTCAATTTGGAAATGGAAAAGAGCGGCAGAGATGATAAATTCTGTTAAAACAATATCTGCTCACAGTACTACATATAGTGTTGGCATTTCCATTAAAAATCAGTATCTTCAGGGAGGTCTCAGACCCAGAATGGTGGGATGTTTTTATATTTATTTTTTGGGGGTTTGTTCGTTCACATATTTTTATTCTTTCTATATTTTCAAGAGAGGAAAAATATTGCTTGTATTTTTAAGCTGTAAAGAAACTTCTAGTATACAAAGTTCTTCAATTAAGGTGTTTCCCTGATTCACCACTGAAATGAAGGACTGGTTTTGCAGACTCATTTGCACTCTTTTGTGTAAATGATCTGGCTTACATATCTATTGCTAAAGAAAATTGGGATAATTCTGTTTTCAGATCTTTAGCATTTAATTTCTTTGTTCCATTGAATAATGTAGTGTTGTGATTTGTAAAATGCAAATTTTTTGCCATTTGAGAGCTGTAACATGTCTTTACAGCAGATAGCTGTCCAAATATTTATGCTGATTCCATATTCAGGCAGATGACCTGTGTTTTTATTACTATTTTAAATTAGGTATGAGAAGTGGCTGCTAATCTTTTGTGCTTTCAATTTCTTCCATGTCTCATCTTAAAAAGACACATATGTCTATGTTTACAGACTCACTTTTTGATTTTTAAATTAAAATTTAGAGAAGATTACAAAAAATGGAAAGAAAAAAGGCAAAACCTGAAGTGCATCAAAAGAATCAATTAGCTTCATTTTTTTATTGTATGAAAATATAATTTCCTATCCTGACATAGTAGTCGTTATTTAGCTAAATAAAATATAAACTTGTCAGTGCCTGAGAAGAATATACAGCTCTCTTTATGTTTCCATATATGTATGTGTAGATATATCTATATAAACAGGGGAATATCCTGAGAATCCAGTGTCTGAAAAGAGAATAAAATGCTGTTTGAACATCATCCCAATGTAAAGGAGCCTCCAAAACTCACAGCATAACTGCCTGTGGAGTCTGTCATAGAACCACATGCTGCTACTGGAAAAATACTTTCTGCCTTGCTGAAGAGTGGTGAGATGAAGTAGCAATTAAGAATAGCAGGATAGTTTTGTTCACCTTCATGGCTGGGCATATTCTTCTTTTTTTTTTCCCCCTATGTGAATGCACGGAAAATTCTCATAGCATGGTTCTCACAGTGTTGATTTTGGTTAGTTCTGCTTGCCCTTAAGTAACACTAAATGTATTTCAAATCATATTTTTGGGACTATCTTTAGTGTCTGCATCTTATTTTTTTTTTTAATGTTATACCAGTTTTGAAAGACTGGAATAATTTATATGTAAACTTTTTTAAAGAAAACCTGGTGTTTGACAAATGCTCATCGAAGCCAAGCATAGAATTACCAAGAGCATTGTGCAACAAATGCAGGCAGCTCAGCAGCAGAATGCAAACTCTGCAGTCTTTTTGTGGTGCTTTTAATGCTATAAAATACAATTAAGAATAGTAGACTATTTCTCTGAGTATTAAATCTAAAGATATTATGTCAGGCTCAGAGAAAATTCCTAATATGTAGGTTGCCATTTCCCATGGAGGGTAGGCTATGAAGTTTTGCTTTTTGTGCTGTGTTTAATGCTCTACTCCAGGCACATCACCGGCCACTGCCGGAGGCAACGCAGTGACTACATCAACCTTTATGAAATATAAATCCACCTTTATATTTCATAGCATTTTGAAATTTAAATTCAGTTTATTGCCAGATTTCAGATCCAAGTAATTTGGACAGCTCCTTAGACATGTGAAACTTGTCCTTTGGGCTTCTCTGTACCCTGGAATACCATTCAATGTTCACTTTTACATGTTAGATCTTGGTGTTTAAAATGAAACAAACTTGTTGGGAACTCTTTCGTTCTAGGTATTGTTTTGCAATTCAGCTTTCCAAAGTACTTGGTTGAATTGGAATGTTCTTTTCAAAAAGGTATTGTTAAGGAGTTAACACCGCTGGCTGATAAATGCCTAGCTGATTACATGGCTTTTTTTACTACCATACATAGTTAGAGAAGTGTTTCCCTTCATTTGTCACAGATCCTATTGATTCCACATGTCAGAGCCCTCTAAATGGCTCTTTCAGTGGCCAGTCTCTCTTTCATATGTCCACAGAGCATATGCCTCTTTTTTGCATATGGCTATATTTTGACTTAGGTCTTTGCTTAAAATACATCCTATTTACATAGCAATATTCCATTCCATGGAATAGTTACTGAATGCTGTTATCTAAATTTAACCTGGCATTTAAATATAGTTCTGAAGTTATGGTGGAAAACGTGTTGTATTGGATTTTTTTAAAGTCACAATAACAAAAAGGTTTTATAGAAATTAATGATTTCTTTTTATACATGTGCGTCTTCCATTAGCAATAGTCTGTGGTTACACTTGTGCATTAAAGATTAATTATGGATTAAGAAAAATACAGAAGGGACAAAATATATTTCAGCAAATAATTTTTAAAGGCTTATTTTCTACCCTGGCACCATGTTAGAGTTTCTCTTTTATTCTCTTTCATATTTTTGTCTCTGGTACAACCGATCTTAGAGATGGGGTAACTGAGCTTCTCACTAATACATCCCTTAGGGTGAATTAGAGTAAAACAACACTGACTATGACTGGAAGGTTGTGACAAGAATAGTTTAGCTGTTCAAAAGTTTTCTTATTTCCTGCATCAGCATATTATTGGCCTGCTTATAGTCACAGAATGGGGCACGCTGGAAGGGACCTCGGTGAGTCATCTGGTCCAATCTCCCAGCTCAAGCAGGGTCATCCCACAGCACATGGCATAGAATTCTGTCCAGACAGTTTTTTAAAATCTCCAGTGATGGTGACTCCCCAGCCTCTCTGGACAATCTGTTCCAATGCTTGGTCACCTCCACAGTGAAGAAGTTCTTCTTCAAGTTCAGGTGGAACTTCCTGTAGGTCAGTTTAAGCCCATTGCCTCCTGTTCCATTGCTCGGCACCACCGAACAGAATCTATCTCCATCCTCTTGGCATCTTCCTTTCAGATACTTGTATACATTTGTGAGGTCTATACTTGTGTTCTTTATATTCAGTCTTTTTATACTATTTCCTTAGAGTATTCTTTTGTGTATTGAATAGAGAGGGTGGCTTTAGCTTTTTTCATCCTTTTCGAACAATTGAATCTTGTGAGCCTTTATGCTAGAACTTTTTTTTACCAAAAGTCTGGAAGAAGCACACTATATTACATATTTATGAAAACATTTGTTTGAAAAATTATGTTTTAGTATTTATTTGTTTTCACAGTACCAAAACACTTATCAATGAAAACCAAATTAAGTAATTCTTGTTGATATTCAGGCTTGATTTTAGAATTAGTTTTCTTGTGCATATGGAAGAAACCTACCTATAGTGTGCATAATAACATGCTTGATAATCTTTCTTCCTTCAGAAAACCAAAGCTTTTGAAAGCTGTTGCTTTAAACTTTTCTATTTCCTTATGTATTTGCAAAGTGCAAGTGTAATATTTCATCTTTATTATTCTTAGACAGTGGAATAAGTATTCTGCATTGCTAGCAGAATAAGGCAGTTGAGTAAGTGCAGAGCTTCTTTAACTCAACAAAATTAAAACTGTCTTGAATATGCAAAATAACATATTTCCTGTATCCTAACAACCTCCCCATCCTTTTCTGTTGATAAGTTACAGATAAAAGAAGCTTCATATTGTGGGTAACTGTGCACACATGTTTGTGTTATGGTGTAAAATATAGACACTGTAATTCACATGACCTAGAAAAAAAGATATTCATTGTAGAACTGGAAAAGGGCTTTTGGTTATTACATGATTTCTCTGATTACTTCAAGTAAGTGAACTCCAAAACAACAGCAGAAAATGAAGTAGCGGCTTACATTTGACTTCAAAAAAAGTGTCATAGGATTTATAGATTGTAAAAACTTATAAGGTCATTTTGCCAATCCTTCTGTCTGTAGGAGATTTTTCCCTGTGGTATATTAAGAGTTTTATAACTTTCCACAAGATTTTATGAGTTCCCCAGGAGAGGATTTTGGTCTGTTGAGAGAGCTAGATGAGAAACCCTTTTACTGTATTTTACAGCTGGCAAACCTATCTTTTATTGACAGCTTGCATTGACGCTGGGCCGAGGAACGCAGTGAGGCTGTGTGTCTCCATAGATGTGAGAGTTTGGCAGAAGCATTTAATCGGGTGACAGAAGTTTGATTGCTAAAGCAGGGAAGCTGAAGTTAGAGATTTTTCTCTGCAGCTCCAGTTCGCTATATTAAAAGATGATCTTATTGATGCACAGGGATACTTTTTACAGCACTCAGGTTTAGCAAGAGGCACTTCAGTTGGTCCCCACTGCCATGGAGCACAAAAAATGGAAAGATGGAAAGGATTAAATATTTCTATAGTCATAATTCCAGAACCTGAATTGACAAATATTTATATTGCACGAACTGTTGCTCATTTGAAACAGTTTGTTTGTATCATTTTGAAAACACACAACCGAGATGAATATGCATTTACCTTTTGATAAGGCTTAGTGTCACTGAATGTAAGAGATTGCTTACTTGAATCTTACATCTTACTTGATTTCTACAGGATGAGTGCCAAACATAAAAATTTATTTCAGATCTTTGAACAATTTTGTATTATAAACTTAGGTGATTAACTCACTTTCTAAAAAGGACAGTTATATAGTGAAGAATTTTCTAATTTTTTAAATACTTTTGCTCTGTAAATATTTTATTAAGACAATGTATTTAAAAAAATAGAAGAACCTAAAAGTTTTAATGTATAGAGTATCCTTACAGTTGTGTACACAAGGCATCCTTCTTTTATGCTCTTTTGACAGTTCCTTAATAGCACAATTCCAATGTAACAATGCAGCCAGAAACTTTCCTACCCTAAAGCTGCCCTATGAATTGGAGTTGGAAGTTTTGCTGGCTAACTAACAGTGAAAGATATCACTAATGGAGCTGACGAGTGCATCTGCTGATTGATTGCCTTAATCAGTTTTCACTTTTCTAAAAGGGTGCATAGATCTCCCAGGGATACTTTACTCCCACTTTGCATCTGGAAGTAGAGTTGATGCTACAGAGGTCTCTCTTCATGTATGGAGTTACAGAAGTTGATCAGGGCAAATAAATTTAATGGAGAACATGTGCTGAGTGCTTACAAGCATCAACTTGGGCTGTTTGGCCTGGGGTATGAAATTTTTACCTTACATATAACAGGAGTACTCTGCTTTAAATACAGTAATAACAAATTTTTAATTTTGCAGTTTCCTCGGAATGGCTAAATATGTAGACTCTTATCTTCCTTTCATTAGGGGAAAAGAAAAAAAAGGGAATAGAAGAGAATATTCTGTGTCTCATAGCAAGATGAAACAACAGCAGGAATTTCTTGAGTATTCTCTCCTTTGATTGTGGTGCATTTGGCTCTTACCTCTCAGGTAGCTAACAGAACTAATCCAAACTTAGTATAGTGTTAGTCAAGAACAGAGTTGTGTTATTCATCTTTGTGAGGTGAATCCTTACTAAATGTCTTGCTCTAAGGTCTCAAAATTCAAAGCACATTGAATATTCTTGCAATTTTTTTTTCAGCTATGCTATAAATAATAGAAAAAAACCCGAGAAGACATGAAGACAGCCATTGTATTCTGTTTGCAAAAATTGTGCTGTTTATTTCTGCCTACCTTCTTAGGCCTATCCTGTACCAAATAATTTCTTCTTTTAGGAACTTTCAAAGTTTACCCATTTTATCTTTAATAGAAATTACTGTGCCTATACTTTCATTCTTAATTAGTAGAATGCAACGTGAGTTCTCTTTTTGTCTCATGAAACGCTCCTATCAGCATAACTATGCCAAACATCCACAGTAAATTAATATCTTCGTTCATGAAACACTGGTAGTTTCATCTGTGTCAATATTTTTCATCGAGGACTTCCCTACCATTGAATGTTCCATAACTATTCCACATTAAGATTATTTTAGCTTCTTATACGTTAAAAGTGAAATTGAACGTCACATTTTCAGAGAAATCATTATCTGTGTGTGTGTGTTGCTAAACAGGACTTTTTATTAGGAGTTGTATTTTTAGTGATATCTGGCCTGTTACGTTTTTCTTGGTAGAAAAAAATCTAGATCAGCTGTGTCAATGGAATGGTGAACCATCTAATAAAATTAGGAATATTAGACTTTCAGATTTCCAACCAGAAGACAGATTTTTTCTCTTTTACACATGAATGAGTCCATAAGTAGTTCTGTAATGGACTGATTAGGAAATAAACTGACTGAAAGTAATTCTCAGCCCATCAGAGCTATTGATGTGGACAGAATTTGCCATTGTAAGGTACACTGTTGACAGAGTCTGCACATTTTGGGGGTGATTCCGCATTTTTTTGAGAGAAATAATGTAATTGAATAAAATGTTTAAATACGATAATCTAATTTCTAGATGGAATAGGTTTGGAGATGTTACATTCATTTCACTGAATGTGCACATTGTGTGAAAATGTTAATTCAGTCTTCCTGCAAATTAATGGTTTCTCTTTAGAATAAAGGATATTTATTCTAAAATATTTCACTTTTCTAGCTTCTTATGTTGATGGTGGGTTTTTTACATATGGGATCAGTTTATAACACGGTATGAGAGAAAGATTAATATTGTGCCATTTTGGTAATACTGAAATTGTACTTAAGTCCTACATTACTACGGTTCTGTAAGTGCCTCATGGGTTACTCTGTCTATTGGAGTAGTCTCAGAAGTTGAATTATGCTGGATGATCTGGTTCCAGAGACAGGTGGTGGAAGGTTTTAGCATGGTGTGGGTGTGACCACAGTGTTTATTCTGCAATACTCACATCGTCACTGAGGGTGTGGCTTCAGCTGGAAATTGCCAGGTGGCGGTCAAACCCCTCTTTTGGGTGCTTTTGCTGTTAACACTGATGTTGTTATTGTGCTTTTAGTAAATTTGTATTTCAGTTCATAATCCCTCATTTATTTTCTTTCCTTACCCAAAGGGATGGAAGGGGAGTGACTTATTTGTAGTTCAGTTTCCTTGCTGGGGTTAAAACCAGCACACTGGAATAAATTCGAAGGCCTGGGTATATCAGGAAGCTTATTGATTTTGCCCCGAGATTTGACATGCTTGTTTGGACCATTAGAATTTATACATTCTTTCAAAACTAGAATGTGTAACATCTAGAATGGTTTGCCTTGTACAAGTGTACATTTCTGGATAACATGACTGAGTGGTGATTGATATTTGAATTTTATCAGTTGGAAAGAGATTTGATTAAAGATTGAAAGTGTCTGCAGATGTTGGAAAGAATGATCTGAGGCAATTTTTAGAATAAATTTAAGAACTATGTAGAGATCATGTTGAAAGAGCTGGAGTGGTATGCTACCTTCTTTGATGTTTGCCACCAAATGCCCTATAAAGTCACATTGGCATTGTGCATGAACTGTTCCTCTGTACTTCACACAAAGAAAAGATTTCTAGAAAGGGTGTGTATTTTTCCAAACCAATTTAAACCAGATTTTCAGTATTTAAATGAAAACTATCAGAGTCACAAATGACTTGATGGCATTAAATTCATGCTCTCCTCTCTGCAGCACCAATTCACAAACCTTTCCTTTATATTAGAAGTCAAGAATGTTCATTGACACCTTCAGACTGTGTTTACTTTTTGGATGTACCCAGATAACATTCACTTTGAAAAGATATTTAATTTCCCAAAAAGAATAGAATTAAAATTCATGAGATAGGCAGGTGTGCAATACATGTAATACCTGTCTTGCGTGTAAATCTTGGAGCCACTGTTTATTGGCAAAATCATAGGAGTACTGGGGTAGAGACTTCAAGGCTTTTCAATGTCTTTGAATGAATCTTTCTTTGAAAGATTGTAATCACTTGGTAACATCTGAGAGAGACTTGAGAAAAAGAAAATTTATTTGAACTACTGAGATGTTGTCTCTAATTAGATACCATTTGCAAAATAACGTTTTTTCTTTTTTACTTACAAGCAAGAACCTATTTTGTATGGTTACTTTCAGTTTTATCACTGTACTACTTTAGCACATTTTGCTAGAAATACAGTTTTAAGTGGGCAGGACTTGTTTGCTAGGTTCCTGGTGTTCTTGAGGTTTTTGGGGTTTTTTCCAACTGCCAATGTGATTAAGACAGTGCTTCATTTCTTTACTTTGTTCCTATTTAAAGGCTAATTAGTGATGTTTCAATTTGGGTTGTGTTTTGTTTTTTTTTTAGAATTCCAATCTAAGAGCTGTCTTTTGCTTATTTTATTCGTTAGGGTTTTGGTGTTTTTTCCTAAGAATGATGTAAAACCAGTTCAATTCACAAACACTTCTCTCTAAATTGGAATTTACATTGAAAAAATTAAAGATTTGAAAGTGCAAACCACTCTTCTAGGAAATATTTAAGTGCATGCAAAATGTTTGGATATGAGCAGTCTTATGCGTTCTAATATATGCCATGAGTATATGTTGAATGTTTATTAAAGGGTTTGCAGGATTGTGAGCCTTAAGATATTCCTTTCATTTTAAAGCAGATAAATCTATTGACAGTGTACTACCTAATGCAAAGGACTATAATAAAATAGACATTTGATTTTTTAGAAATTTTACAATAACTTCTAAAACAAACAGTAGACTAAAACCATAAGAGTTCAGTTTTTTGAGATCTTTAAATTCCTCTGACTGTAGTGATGTTTGTTAGCCACTAGTCATCAAAACCTGAATTTTAAGAAAATTAGAAAAGAGTTGAATTTTGATTTGAACAGTTTTCACACCTTCTGAAATATCTGAGATTGTCTTAGTTGAAGGCTGGTTTATAAAAGCAAACAATGTCCAAATACAGACTAAGTAAGCAAAGTCTTATTATTTTTTAACAATTTACAATTTCTTAAAGATTTTTATACTTTCCGTTGAGTTTATGTTTTTTCCTTATAGGGTATATTTGTTTGATTTTTTTTTTCTTTTTACTGCTTTTTTTTAACCACTCTTTCTGCAAGAATTGATTCAGATCTTTTCACATCAGAACCCGTTAAGAAATCAATTGTTAATCTTTTCCTAAGTTAAAAGATGCATTCGATTCCTTAAACTGATACCTGAATAAGTCTCTCCCTGAGAAAGTCTTTTATAGCATTCATGTATTTCTAGACTGAACTTTAGGAAGAATACTTTTTATTGGTACAACATAAGTAAGTTCCTGTAGAAACTAGAATTTTAAGGACATGAATTTGAGGCAACACATGCATGTATTTGTTAACTGTAGAAGTGATAAGAGTCAAGCACACAGTATAAAATTTGAAAATTTGCCTTTAAGGGTCATGATTGATTCAACAAATCACATGGATATGTGTTCCATTTTTGATTTTTTTAAACATAATTCCTGTAGATAACTCAGTGGAACTTAGCAGGCCTCCTCACATATAAAATTCAAGCATGTAGCAGTGTGTTGCTGTATAGCAGACAGGAGTCACTAACAATACTGTGTGTATAAAATGCTTAGTGTGCTGAGTATTTGCAAGTGGTTAAAAGTATAGTTGCCCATCCAAATTATGCATATTTAACCACATTTGCACATATACACTTCTTGTCAGGCAGCCCTGGCTGGTAGCACAGGGACCTAATGCATTGTCAGCATGTCAGATCTCTGCACATTCGCTGTGCTGCTCCTCTGTGTGTTTGCTGGGAGTTTTACACAGGCGAAGCACATTGTGCTTGGAATGTAAGTGTTCAGCACCACTGCAGCATGTATGCAAGCCTGACACATACTGTGCTGGGAGATACCAGCACTGCCCAGTATGCTGCCAAGTTTATTTTTCTAGTACTGTAATGTTGATACAAATGAAAATTACAGGGTTATCTGCTCTTTGTCATACCTAATGATACAAAAATACTTATTTTACAAGATCTTTTTTTTTATAATTATGTAATTGTATTTTTGTAGCACACTATTTCTTGCACATAATGACTGTCATTGTACTAAGGTACTATTAGGCATTATAAAACAGAGCAACCCAATTCTGTTTTACATTAGTATTATAAAACATAGAGTTCCTGGGGTTTTTTTCACATTACCTGCTACCTCTGAACTTTCATTGTTAAATATTATTGCCATCTGGAGACCAATAATGCTAGTCTCACCCACCTTTGTTTTATCATTATTTAAAGGTTTATGTTTTATCTTTTTCAAATGTGTACAATTCCAAACACTTGATTTATATTTCTGTCTACCTTACCTTTCTATGGCATTGCTCTCATTCTCTCCATACGTCAACGCTTGCTTTTCTTTATGGTAATACTGGATACATTTTTAGAGGCCATTTTTTATTATTTCTGTCATGCCACACGATCAGAAGTAGTTCTTTAAGCCTTTATATTATAATAGCATTCATATTGCAAAACAACATGGAGAAAATGCTGTACAGGTGTGACTTTCAGAATTGGGCATCTTTGTTTAAAGGCAAAGACAGTACTTAAAATATTTTTAACAGCTTGAAAACCTAGGTCTTTCTCCTTTGTCGTTTTTATTTTGCTGCTAAAAAGCAAGCTGAAGATCCCTTTGCTGGGAATAAATTTATAGCTGCATTTTACTTCAGTGGAAGATTTGTATTAACAAGGCTTCCAAAACATAAAATGAATTAGATTTCCAAAGAAAAGTATGGGCATGAGAGGGCTGAAATTTTAAAAAATTGCAGCAACAAGCTGGGACTGTTTTGCAGTTTTAATTGATGTCAAGGTTTTATTAACCCTCTGTTAACTTGTTTGGAAAGTAGACATTGCATTGCAGTCCCATCTTCAAGCTTAATAAAAGGATTCTTTGTTACTATTGGAGGACTCCTTTGTCCTGTGTGGATATTCAGAGTTCAAGTATTACCCTTGGTAGGTGACCTAATGAAAACTTCATTGCTGGTTTTTGAGGAAGGATTTACATAATTTCTCAGGATGTTAACTGCTTCAGTTTGGGTTTCTTGTCCATTAAATCCAGCTGCAGTACTGGTGGTAGTGTAACAAACTAACTTACCAAACAGGTATTTGGAATAGTTTCATAAAAACAGTTCTCACAAAGCAAGCTATATAGCCAATATTGCTGAAATGGTATCAGGAAATTCTTCTGGCATGACTATATTTGGTTAGGAGTCATGAGGGGTGTGTGATGCATACCAGCTTTTCTTCTGGGACAGTGGGGGAATGGACTGTTCTGAACCTCTTGTGCCAGTGGGAGCAAGGAAGAACTCCATAGGTGGGTCATGCCTGAAGTGTGTCATTCTTGAATGCAGACTATTGTTTGCCCACATTTGACAATGCTAAATCAGTAGGATTAAGTAGGACAACTGCACAGAGTTCTTGAAGTGATGTGAAAGTGGCCAGTCTGAGAAAATTTCTAATTGCAGGAGAACAGCTGGGGGGTTTTAAAGGCTGCTTTGTTCTTCATTATGTTCTCTGAGCTTCCAGCCTTCTATGTGCCCCCTTCCCAAAACCAAAATTATTAACTATTTATATGCTTTATAAGCAACTGTGAAGAAAAGGAAGAAGCACCTTCTTTCTCAGATATTGCTAACATTTACAGCTAAACTGAAATTATGTTATTGGTTTATTTGTAAAATACTTCCTGACTGGAAGATTAGTCAGTAGATGTTTCAAAGGAAAGAAATTGATGCTTTTCCTGGAAGCTAAGCTAGCTTCTGCTCAGATTTTTAAAGTGCCTTAAAAATGGCAAGGAAGAACAAAAATGTCTACATTTTTGTCTCCTCTTTCCATCCATTAACACATCAGATATGCTAGTAACAGACTTGAAAACAGCAAACTGATCTGAAAGTCAGCCTAGATATCCTGTGTTTTTTCACTGTGATGTGTCATTAGATTTGAGACAGTGCTTTGAAAATTGAGAATGGGAGTTGAAAGGCACCAAATAAATAAAACTGTAGTGCAGTGAATGTTGTTTTCCAATTGAGAGACCACAACTGCATTTGATTGTTTTTATCAGTCAGGATAGATTTTAGAATATACACATATTACATTTCTTTTTCAAGTGAACCATTTCACAACTTGAAACTGCACATTAAATGCTAGAAAATTTGTTAGGAATGAACACTGTCCTTACAAATGTATCTCTCTGGGGAGAGTGAGAAGGAGGTTAGGGGAGTTAGCAGTGAAGTGACACCTTCCTAAAACACACTTCCATCCATCTAATACTCCATAAACCAAAGGGCTAAATATGTCTCAGGAAGAAAAATTTGAACTTTTAAGCTACTAATGATCTTAATTCTGATATCAAGTCTTGAAAAGCTTTTTTTGCCTAGCTGGTTTTTGAAGTGCAATTTATCATCGGTTATAGTAAGGCGATACAGTTTGCTTTTGGATTTACTCCTAGTGGCAAAATATTAGTAGCCTCTTGTTACGATTTCACTGGTACCTCCTTCTCCTGACCCCTAATAGATGAGATCTCTGTTGACATCACAGGAAATGGAACAATAAGTCTCACAGTTAAATACTGTTGTTTACTGAAGCAACAGTTAGTAGAAAATTAAGGTGTATAATTTTGTCCTAGTCATTTTTAATGTAAATTGATGGGGTTTAAAATATATGCAAAATTCAGATTTTTTTTTTAACCTTAATCTTCTCAATATGTTTTTTACACAAGAGAAAAGAATGGCTGTTTTCAGTTTTATCAATGCCCCTCCTAGTCTGATACACTGTCTCTAATAGTGGCCAGTCAAAAATGCCTAGGAAAAATGAGAACAGATCAAGCATAAAATGAAACTTTCTGGCATGTGGCAGTCCACAGCTCAGGGATTTCCCAAGCTGAAGGTTGTATTTTGAAGGCTTTTTTTCCATGAATTTCTGATAAGTTTTCAAACCTATCAGTATCAAACGTATCAGATCGTTGGATGATCCTGTATTTTTTCCACTTTTTTCCCTTAAGGGATGTTTGTTAATCTTAAGAGAGAAGTAGTTTTAAATTGCACAGCTACTTTCTATCTAGTCTTCATTACAGGGGTCATTTTCAACAGAGTTTAGAATCTGTAATCCTAGTGTAAAATATTTTAGTGAAACAAATAAAGTACTTTTAAAAGGACACAATAATTTGACACACTAAGTAAAGTGGTGTTTCCAAAAGCCTTGGAACAATGTATTCATACACAGCATGATATGATGATTATTCTTGTTTCATTTGGTAGAATGGGCACAGATTTTGGCCAAAGATCCTGGAAGTAGTGGAACTTAAAGGAATTTAATTTTTGCTTTCAGAGACAGAAAGATTTTGTAGATTAAAAAAAAAAAAAAAATTAACCAACTACATTTTCACATTATGCAGATAAAAAGGAAATAACACAGGGCAGGGTATTAGGAAAAATTTGTGATCATCGTATGATTTTTGGAATTGTAAGTATTTCAATAAATTAATTTGTAAAATTTTTCTCCAAGGAGCAGAATCCCTTGCCACATATTACTCAATGTACGTAAATTTAGTATAACAAGTCTGGAAACTTAAGTCAAAATTCTTTAACAAAACCCAAGAAAGGTGTTGTATATTTTAATATTGAAAATAATCATTGTAAATGTTGATTTGAATGTATGGAAATAATCTGGGGTGGTTTTTTTTTTTGTTTTTTTTTTTTTTTTTTCTTTTTGAGATTAGAAGAGACAGGCTAGAACCTTTCTGTTCAAATTCTGAAATGAATTAAAAGTTTTATGTATTCTCTAACAAAATGAAAACTTGCTGTTAAGGTAGCAGTTCCAATAGAGCTATAGAATCAGGGAATTTTTTAGATTGGAAACTAAGTTAATGATCATTGAGTCCAACCATCAACTCAGCAAATCCACCTCTAAACTATAACTTTAAGCACCACCTCTAAATGTACCCATGATCCTTACCCATTGCATTAATATTTCTGGAATGTCTGAATGCATGTGAAGTGATAAAATGAAAAAGACAAGCATAACAAATATTGTCTGTTTCTGCAGATCTTCTTTTGCAAAATAGAGATCATTTAAATATTTTAAATATTTTAAAACACTGTCATCTGCCTTTCTCATCTACCGTAGATTAAGCACACTTAGCACACATAAGAGCACATGGAACACAAAGCATAAATAATATCTCTTGGGTGAGGTTTGAAATTACCCCTAGGAGAGAATTAAAGATGAGGTGTGTTTGAATGGAAAAAGTATGAGTGTAATCATTGACAAATCTGTCCCAAACACACAATTTCTGATAAACACAACAAAATCAGAGCACTTTTACTGCGTCTGAGAAACATGCCCTTTTTTATACTCTTGGTTGAAAACAGTGTTCCTGAAACCAGTATTCCTGATAAAAATATGCGGTAAAAGAATATATTTTTTCTCAAATTGAAACTTAAGAATAAGTGTAATAAAATTACGCATAGGTTTAGTGTTTTCCATTTTTCTGCAGTTTTTAATACTAGGTAAAAATTGAAATTTTTTCTATCAGTTCAATTAAAAAAAAAATCCCTTTTTTTTTCCTTTTCAAAAAGTAATACCTAAAATGTCATAACAAAGGCTATCATGATCCTAAGGTTAACAGCATTAAATATATTTTCTTCATGTTTCGATTGTTTCTAGTAAATTATTTTTTAAGTAGAATGCAAAAGCAGTGAAAACGTATACAAACCTTCATGCTAATTTATTCTAAAACAGAATTTCACATGCTAAAAGGTTGAAAATTGGTGTATATGTAACCTACATGTGTTGTTTTGTGTATCAGATTTACTTAACTTAAAAAATATTGTATCAGAATAGCAATGGAATGCAGATGGATTAATTTAGCTTGAGATTACCTAAACTGAAACAAATGTAGTCACTCAGCTCGGTTTTCACTTCCTGTTTTTGTGGGGTTTTAGAGATTCTTTCATTTTAATTGGAGGAACTGTTACTGAATTGGGAGGGAGAGAACTTTGTTAATGAGAGAGGAGATGATATGAGACAGCATAAAGGGAATTAGACGGTCAAGAGGAAGAAAAGCTAAGTCATTGGCAATTTATGAAGTGATGAAATATGTCTGACTTTAATATTCTGAGCGAGCAGTAACATAAAGAAATCACAGCTGTTCTTCCTGGGCTGCTCTTTTTCAGAAGTGACTAAGGAAACATTCCATGTAAACAAAGTGATGATACAGGAAGATTTTGCCTCCAATTTGCAGTTATTTTTCCTTCTTGGAAGGATCTCCAAGGGGACAGTTTTAGAGTAGAGTTTCCTAGAAATCTCATCAACGTCTTAATGCTGCATTTCATGCAAAATTTTAAAATACCAGTGTTGTCAGTTTTAGGCTCAGGGCATCATATTTATCTCAAAAGAAGTGAAAAAGGGGATCTCAGACATGTCATGGATTCCATAAGGCCGGTGAGGAGCTATGGGAAGACGACTTGGGAAATGAGGTTGAGGCAGCCAGCTTTTTTAAGTTTGGTGAAAAGAATTATCTAGCTGGTGGAGCTAGATAATTCCCTGTAGTGGCAGACTGTGAGGAGCAGCGATCACTGAGTGCTCCTTGTAGGAAACACTTCTCCCTTAGAAGTATGCTTGCCCATTTCTCTACTTTTTATGCATCAAGTACTAAAATGAAAGCAAAAGATAGAAAATTAAATGAGAAATTGCTTTTTGAGACATGAGGCATATTAGAGTCTGCCTTCTCAGAGGAGATTCTGTATACTACAGACAACTGTAAATAGATAGGATTTGTTATCTCTGCACATTTTAATTAAGTTTCTCCAAAGTGCAGGAATGCTCCTTTCTAGAAAAGTTCCTCTCAAATTTTTTTGACTATTCAGTTTAATTCTAAGCTTCTTTTTCAGTCCAGAGAGTGATTTTATAGTAGTTTGTTGTGGTTAGCAAGTCAGCATTTAGAGTTTTCATTTTCTTTGCATAGTGTTTCACACAAGAAGTAAATGTTTTTATACCTGTGTGCACTATATAGTGTTGCTTATTCTATGACTCTTTCAGGAGCCAGTGTAGTCATTATTTCTCTAGATATTAAAGAACAGTTACAAAGATTATATTGAAGAAATGAAGATTGGTTCTTTAGCCACATTCACTGTCAGAGCCAGCACAGATGCAGGAATAGCCTTGTGTTGGTCATCGGGGTATATTGTTAGTGCCCCTTGCCCCTTTTCAAGAGCACACACACTCACTCCTGTTCAGAGAAGGCCTCAGGGTGGTGGCAGTGCTGTTTAGCTCCAGCACAGACATGGCTGATTCACTTCTTCATCTGTGGTTCTTCCTGATTTCTGGTACCGTTGTTAGACCACTTCTAATGATTTCTAATTCTGTTTAAATTTTTGTTTTAAATTTCCATTCCATAGGTCATCCATGACAGTAACCATGCAAGGGTAAGGTTAGAAGAGGAAAAGGTTAGTCTAAATTGTGCCATGCACAACATGAGTGTATCCTTTTAGTAAACAAGTCCACACTCTGAAATTCTTTATATGCATTTTTTCAAAAGGGGCTGGCAGGTAATGAAGCAAATTAAATTTTAAGCCAAAGAAATAGCAACTGTGGTTAAAATGTTATGACATAATTAAATTGTCACACATTGCCTGCTGATGTCATAGAGACCAGAACCACAGATGACTTTAGAAAGGCATTAGTCTAATTTCTGTCTTAGAAATGTGTGTGCTAGGGACTGGCAGAAGCTTGAAAGGCATACCAGGGAAGAAAGGCATTACAAATACTTCTATGTGCATCAATTACTATCCACTCTCTCATGTAGAAATCTGGATAAACTGAGCCTCCATTCAGACTTTTCTGTGTTCATGTGAGAATTATATGTTAAAAATAGAATAAAATTTTGAGTTCTAATGTACAAGGAAAATTTTCAGATGCCACTGTGACAACTGACCTACCATTCAGATAGTGAAGAAGAAAATTTTCATTTCTTAAATATTCATTACAATAATGTTAAAACTATAATGGTACAGTGTTAAAAGCCATTGGTAGTCATGGCACAGCCTGCATTTAAAAATTAGAATCTGTGATATCCAAATAACAATATTTAAAAACTGTCCAGTACCTACAGATGTTATACAGATATTGTCCCGATATTAACAGCAAAAACATGCAAATTTTCATGATACATAAATCAGTACTAAAATGCTGGATACGTGTCCCATTTGGAAAAGAAGAATTTGACAAACTAAATAGATTGTGTGCAGATATTAGAGATGAAGATAGAAAAGCATAAAGGTTAAGACCAAGTAATCAGATTAAAACTTAGAAAACCTTTTGTGTTCACTGGGGACATTGCATTTCCCATGAAAGATCCTGACTATAGATAATAACTACTTAATGCAAAACATATTTGACTTTTAGCTTCTTTGTTGAGTCATAGAAAAGACATTACTATTCTGCCCACAAAGCTAGGATTTGACTGTGTTCTGTATCCTAAAAAAGGATGAGAACCTTAGCTACAGATTTCCAGGCACACAGTGGTTTTCTCTGTTAATTTCATGAGCTAACAGTAATCACATTTACATGTTTTCATCAGTAGGGATATGGTTTAGATTTTTGAAATTTTAAGGTGTTTAGAAGGGTTACTGGAGTTTTTGCATGTTCCGACTTTGTCTGTAAATCATGTCAATCGGAATAATTTCAAATGTTCAGAATAGTTGCTGTTTGAAAACTGTCAGAAATAAAGGTTACAGTATGAATTTTTGTCACCTTACCTTTCTGCCGCTCTTTAGCCTTCCTGTCTATTAAACTAAGAAATATAGTGACCTATTAAGCAATTAGCAAATGGAGCTGTAAATGTAATAGGACTGTGGTCAGTATTTCAAAGACACATGCCTAAACTTTCGTTCTCTGAGGAATGTCAGTGGGGGTGGAATCATGAATATGTTTTTTAAAACAAATTTCTTTCTTTTCAGAGCAAAATGTCAGATCAAAATAGTATGACGTATTCTCCTGACAGCTAAATAGAATCAGAGAATAGTTTAGGCTGAAAAGAACCTTTAATATCATCAAGTCCAAAATTAACTTCGCACTGCTATCTTCATCATTACACCAGATTTCCAAGTCTGCAATATTTTGAAGACTTGCAGGAATGGTGATTCTATCACTTGCCTGGACATCCTGTTCCAATGCTTAATCACCCTTCCAGTAAATAATTTTTTCCTCTTATCTGTTCTAATCCTCCACTGATGCAAATTGAGACCATTTCCACTCATCCTGTCTTCTTGTTACCTGGTAGAAAAGACTGACATCCTCATCACTACAACCTCCTTTCAGGTAACTGTAGGGAGCATAGGGTCTCCTGCAAGCTGTCTTTTCTGCAGGCTAAACAACCCCAGCTCCCTCGCCCACTCCTGATAAGCATTGTGCTCTAGACATTAAACAGCCTCGTTTCCCTTCTCTAGAGCTGCTCCATCACCCCAATGTCCTTCCTGAATTAGGGGCTCAGAACTGGACACAGCAGTTGAGGTGTGGTGTCACCTATGTTGGCAGAAGAGTCACTTCCCTGCTCCTGCTGGCCACACTTGTCCTGATACGAGCCAGGATGCCATTGGCCCTCTTGGCCACTTGGACACACTGCTGGCTCATATTCAGCTGCTGCCAAGCTGCAGCATCAGGTCTTTCTGCACTGGATCATTTCCAACCACTCTCCCCGCGTCTGTAGGGCCGTGTGGGGTTTGTCTGACCCAAGTGCAGGACTTGGCATAGTAATAGCAGCATAGGAAGAAACCCACCTCTATGCAGATTGAGGTTATCTTGTCAAAGACAGAAATATTTTTTTCTCAGTGTTATAGCTAGATAGGAATCAAATGACCTTTGTCCTTAAGAACATCTTCCTTCCTTCACTAAAAAAAATACGAGTTTAATTTCTGTGTCATTAAAAGTTTCTGCCAGCCACATATGTGAATTTGTCCAGCATTAAGGAATATTGAGCTAATAGCTGGAGTAGTAAACCCGAGTCTTCATTTGGAAAGTGTGTCCTATAAAATCTAGTTTAAATTTGTACTTAGAGCAAATGTTTGGGAAAGTTCATCATTGCAGCCTGATATAAAATCCAAAATTTATAACTCTGGTATCTCCTATTTTTTCCCCATTTCTTAGTTCTTCAGCCTGTATTTTTCAATGGATCCTAAATTTTCTGTATTTCTCTGTCCCCCTGGAATCCATTAGTTCTAGAGTATAAAGGGGGTAGTTTGATATAAGCATGTTTGTGTTACTTCCATTTTAAACTGAGGTGTCCAGTCAACACCTGGAGACTGTGCATGCATTAGTTTACTCTGCATGCTGCCCAGGAAGAGTAGTCTAATGATGGTTTTGATTGAGTGAACATTTTCAAGTAAGGTTTTATTGTATATATTCCCAGTACTAAACGAACAAAACAAGTTAATCACCCTGGCACCTCTTTTCTTGCAAAACTAACTTGTTCTGAATTTTATTGAATTCTTTTTCACTCTTTACATTTCTGCTTTCACTCTGTTCATAGCCCCATACACATTTGTAGGTAAAGTGGATTATTTTTTGTTATTTTAGCTATAAAGCACTTTCAGCAAAAAAATGTTTCACCTAAACATATTGTGATGACATTGTCCCCATAAATGTGAGCATTGATATTTATGAATCTTGTACGTAGAAAAGATTATAAGAGTTCTCACCAGGAATGTGTTATAGACTTTTTCATAAAATGTTACAAAAAAAGTACCCATTCTGTTAGATGAAACCATTTCAAACTTCTTTCATTACTTGAAGACATAACATTGTCTTTACAGATCTTTTGAAGGCAGGATTTTTTTAGATAGTTGAAAAAATTCATCCAATATTTGAAAAGATCAACTAAAAGAGATGGCTGGTAATAGAACTTCAGGGCAAACCCCAAGAGGGTTTTGATCTGCAATCCCTTAAGGTGCTGTACATTTGTGTTTTCATTCATACCTGTGCCTTCAAATACTTGGCAAGTTTGAAAAATAATTTTTTTATTTCACACTAAAGGTCTCATTCAGAGAGGCACTGTACAACAGTATATACTCTTTATGTCACTCTTCTTGGGAATCAAGAAATGGTGGGGCCTAATGAGGTGCTACATGGGTTATCAACAGGATTGTAGGATGCACATCAATAGCTTTACCTCAGAGGCAGACTTAAAAGACTTAAAAGAAAAAAAAAATTAGGTGAAGAGTTAGTGCTGTATTATGCCATTTTCCAGGAAGAGACAGTTCAATAATAATACCAAATAAAAAATAAATAACAGAAGTAATTTCTTAATGAATGAGGTATTGTGCTCTTTCTGATTCATTTATGATGACTAAAGAAATTATTTCAACAATTAAATAGTTAGATATTTCTGTAATCTTCAGAGCTAACAAGTCGTTTTAAGAAATTTAAAATAATTCATTTAAAGTATTGTATGTAAACTATTTTCAAAAGACCTAAGGAAAACATTAATGTTTATAAAAAGCAATAAATATATGTTTAATGTTTTAAATCTCTTGAAATGTGACCATGATGGAGCCAAAAATTATTACATGTGATATATATTGTTTATTGTCACTCTGAAAATTCTTCCAAGTTATTTCCTTTTTTCCTGTGGAACACACATGTCAGTATTTTTGCTTATTTGTCAGAAACACTTGTGAATTAATTGCAGTTGGTCTAACAACATTGGAATATAATTTTCTGCTGTTTTTAATTAGTCTTTAGTACTGTGTATCCTTAGGTGATGTATCAATTCAAAATTGAGCTTAGTCTGGTGGTTTGAAATCAAATGTGAGCTTTTCTTTTATAATTAATTTACTTTTAGGTGGAGGAAAAAGTAACAAGGGTTAATAAATCATAAGATTTCTCTTAACGATAAAAAAGTCTAATCAACCACCTTTAGACCTAATACTTGAGGAAGTTTTACATGGTAAAATATATACTGATGCAGATTGGTTTACAATTAGCTGCCTGAAATGATAAAATGAGATATGTTAATGTATAATTTTCACCATATCCCTGTCCTCCCTTGCAATTGGAAACTTTTCACTGAATTATTTGAATTTTGAAGTCATGGAAAAATTGAATTCTGAGAATGCAGTTTTGGACAAATCTGATGTTTCAAATGCTGCATCTGAAAATAGAGAGCAATTTGGTAAAAAATGTACTTACGTTCTGTCAGGATAGCAGTAGGACTGTATCTCCCCTGATATATCTTTGCAGTTTAGCTATAGGAAAAACTGAGATGTACAGCATAAACATGTGAAAAACTTACAGTACTGAGACCAGATCAAAGCTCTGTCTTGCACAATATTGTGTTTGATCAATTATGTATACCTATAGAATAGTATGGAAACAGGCAAGTATGTGTTGATATCTCCATGCCTCCTTCCACTAGGTGTCTGAATCCACTTCCAAATTCACTGCTAACTGTTTTTCTATCAATAGGTCTAATTCATTTGTAGTCTAATGTTTTGTGAGATAAAGATTTTGGTTGTTTTGCCTGTGTGAGCCCCTAACTTTGTTTAAAATTCCTTAATGTTTGTGTTAGATAAGGCAATTAGTTAAGTTTTGCTAGATGACTTTCCCCATGACATATCACACATTCATTTCTAGACAGCCATCGAGAAGACTCCAAACCTAGAATTTCCAGGCTTATGAGTTGTGGCCTACAGTCTGTCAGATGCATTTCTGTTAAAGGGAGTATATGGCATCTGGGTTGGAAATAGTCTATGGTAGTGCCTGAGGCCATGAAAACTAACTCAAAAGTCTTCATGACATCATAGAATCATAGAAGTAGTTTGGGTTGGAAGGGAGTTTTAAAAGTCATTTAGTCTAACCCCCCTAAAACAAGCAGGGACATTTCAGCTAGATTTGGTTGCTCAAAGCCCAGCAACCTGGCCTTAAGCACTTCTAGGGATGGGCATCTATCACCTCTCTGGATATCTTGTTCCAGTGTCTCACCACCCTCACAGGAAAGAGTTTCTTTCTAGTATTGAATCTTAATCTGCCCTTTTACAGTTTAAAGCCATTTCCTCCTTGTCCCTCTCATTACAAGCCCTTGTTAAAAAGGCTCTTTCTCCATCTCTCCTATAAGCCCAGTTTGCATACTGGAAGATTCCCATGAGGCTCCTAGAAGGCTTCTTTTCTCCAGGCTGAACATCCCCAATTACTTCAGCCTGTCCTCTTAGGAGAAGTGCCCTTTCCCTTGGATAATTTTTGTGGTCTTCCTCTGGATCTGCTTTTGGTGCTGGGGAGTTCAGAGCTGGATGCAGCGTTCCATATGTTGTCACAGAGGGCAGAGTAGAGGGGCACGATTACTTCCCTTAACCAGCGGGTCACACGCCTTTTGATGTGGCCCAGCATATGACTGGCTTTCTGAAAGTGCAGGTGCAGTCTGCTGGCTCATGTACAGCCTTTCATCCACCAGCACCCTCGAGTCCTTCTCAGCAGGGCTGCTCTCCAGCCCACTACAGATAGCTGTGCTACTTTTCCACATGTTGAGGTGGGTGAAGTCCCACAGTAGGAAGAGAGCCTTCGAGCATGATGTGTCCTGCAGCTGGAGCAGGAAGGTTTCATCAATAATCATCCTTATCTGGTGGCCTGTAATAGACATCAGCCACAAGTTCCCTTTGTTGCCAGTCTCAATTCTTGCCCAATCAGACCTACGCTGTTTTGGTTCAGTTACTTTGCAAAGTATTTCACCTTGGTTGTGTTCGCATCTAATCAGGATTAAAATAAATCACTCTAAATAATGATTTCCTGTGAAAGATTTTGTTTTGTAAACCATACTCTGGTGAAAAAAAAAAGGCTTCAAAGGGAAACTTTTGGACAACCAGAATAGATTTGGAGTTTCCAAGTGGATTTAGATCTAAAGAAAAAAGACACATCTCTGTCCCTCAACTGTACATCAGGACTACCATACATATGCACAGTCCCTTCAGTATTTATGGATGGAACCCTCAAAGTTCATGTAGAAAATTGAATACACAGTTATATTCAAAAGAATTATTGGCATTTTACTTTCATAAATATGCATTTTTTTTTGTATTTGTATCCATATATGAATATGTAAGTTGGTTGTTAAATGTTTTTTGTGGTGACCTTTAGAAATTCAAATTTAACATACAAAGCACTGTTTCTCACCTACTTGTAAAAAAGCCATCCTTTATTATTTTAATAGTGCTGGCTTTGAAACTTGATATCATCTCAGAAGAACACATCTAATACCATGCTTTATCAGTTGAAGTTAACTTCATCCCTGGGTCTTCGAAAGCTTTTCAGAACAATGTCTCACATTTTCTCTACATCATAATAGTTTTAAGTCTAATTATTTATTTAGAAATTAATATAATTGCTGTTAGAAGCTTACTTGTATTTACAATTTGAAATAATAATAGATTAGACTTGATGATCTCAAAGGTCTTTTCCAACCTAGTTCATTCTGCAGTTCTGTAATATTTAGGAACGTATATAACAAATTGCAGTCAGAGCAAATTAAAGTACTACTACTAATTTATATATGTACACATATATAAAATTTGAGGTAAAAGTTATTAGAGCTGTTTCATTTCTGGCTGTATTTATCTTAGTAAGCACGGTAGCTTAAGAGTACATGTGTTTTGGTTCCATTTCAGTGCAGCTGTACAGTTCAGCAGAAACTGCTTCTGAGTTGCTGTTCATGGGTTTTCATGCGAATCTCACAGCTTTCTCTCTAGCTGTGAGTACTCAAAACCTCACAGGCTGTAGTAAGAAGAGTAAGTTGGATAAGTTAGAAATCCAGAGAAAACTGGCAGATGTGATATATTATAAGGAATTACAGCAGTCAGAAGGTTATGTATGAAGGAGAATGTCGTGCATTTAAGATATATGTTGGTGTGTGTTGCTCTTAGGAGGTATGTACCACATGGTAGACACACAGAGTATTTTTTAATAGTTGTCTGATAATTTGGATAGCCATTTAATAGAAAATTATTAGGCACAAGTTTGCCTACATCTTAAATAAGTTCCTATTCATAGGAAAAAAATTGAGTTGTTGCTGAGTTTATCAGCAAGAGGGAAAGACTGAGATACCCCATGTGGTAAGACATGGTTACAAATGGTTTTGCACTTGGCTAGAAGAACTCGCAACTGATCTCATTCAATAAACTGTGAGTTCTATTCTTTAAACACCCTATGAAGCCATAAAAAGTCTTTCTCTGTAAATCTAATGTGCATTAAAGGTGTGTGTTCCACCACCACTTTTACAAATTAAACCTCAAGAAATAGCTTGAAAGTTCTCATCTTCTGAATACACTAGAAAAAACAGTTTAGATTTCTTTTCCATACAAGAACTAGTGATCAAGCTGTATGTGTAGCTGGCTGAAGAATTTAGTAATCTTTCTTAATTTCATCATCAATATTTACAGCATGTTGTAAAGGATATGAATTATGGTGGGAGCACTAATTATTCAACAGAATTATTGAAAGTGTTTGTGCAAATAATTCTCGGTCTGTATCCCATTTATATTGTCTTCAAAATACGAAGATTTCATTTTGTGTTGGATTGCATTGTCCTGATTCAACATATGTAAGCACCTTTCATTGAATTAAGAAAGACATAATATTACCAAGCTTCTATGCATATATTATTTTATTAAAACGACGAATCAATTTTCATGGCTATTATGTAAAATATAAAAAGAAAAATTTGTTCAAGAAATTGTATAAAATGAAGAATGTTAATATAAATGTCCAGTATTTTTCTGAGTATAGAGATGTACATATGAATTAGTCACAGAGAAATTTGACTGCATGTATGGTATGGAATTGAATACGATGGTCTCTGTGTTACAAATCATAGGGACCTTTTTGTATTTTCAGCATTTTGTTCTGTACTTTGGTCTTAACCCTCCCTTGCTTGTGTATAGCCAAGGCACTAAGTTGAAATAGTACACTGTGCCAGTTTCCTCTTTGGTTGAGGGATGTGATGTATCATCAAGCTGCGAGGAAAAGCAAAAGTTAAAACAAATTATCAATGAGACAGATTGAAACACTGCAATGTTTTGGGCCTTAACTGTCTAAGTACAGACACAGAATACAATTCTGTAACACAGTCTTAAAAATTCTAGTTTTCATTAAGGTTGGATTCAGCTCTGAATTCTCTCACCTGAAGTGTTTTAATGATATGCACACACATCATAGAATTTTTTTTTATTTCTTCAAAGTACATTCTAAAACTTTAGCAAAAGAAAATACTGATAACATAGATGTATGTCTCAGTTTGTAGATGGAACTTTTCTACTTTCAAAATCAGAACTGTTGTGATTAGATATATTTTGCTGACATATGTGACTAGCTGGCAGTCTCATTCTGTTATATTTTTTCCAATTTTCTTTCTTTCACCATAAAACCAATCAGTTTTTACTGCTTTGAGGAGAACTTTCTTGCTGCAGCACTGCACAGAAAGACATTTCAACATCAGCTGTGAAAAAGGAGACAGGAATATCAGATAAATTTAGTAACTAGAATGGAAGAACCGAAGAAAAAACCACCATTAGAATGTTAGAGTTCTAGCATAAAATGGTCTACATACTTTTTTATTTCCTGTATTGTGACATTCAAGGGATGTAATACTTGAACTAGGTTCTCTGATACTTCTATTGGTTAAATAAATAAATACCTAATACCTCGATAGAGCTCATGCAAAACTACCACTCTTCTCTGACTTCTGTGTGTAAGCAGCCCCCAGGGTGCTTCAAAAATATAACATTCTGTGTTGCAATCAAATTCTTTTAATAATCCACAGTGTTCCATCTGGATGCCAGCTTTTGGCTATCTGTAATTCATGAAAGAAAATTTCAACGAACACAGACTACTTTAAAATACTCTTTATACTTTGTTTAATAATGAGATGTTAATTTTCAAATTTGTGCTAATTAAAAGAAAAGACGTTGAAAATTAGTAACCTGGGGTTTTGTTCAAAACTTGTAATTTTACAGTAGTTTATATCATATATCATACAAAATTGACCTCTTCCATGGATATTGCTGTGCCAAATGAGAACCTTTAACTATGAGATAGCAGTTATTCCTCTTACTAATTGCACTAAGTTGGTTGGGAGTGTTGATCTGCTGGATGGTAGAAGTGCTCTACAGAAGGATCTGGACAGGCTGGATTAATGGACCAAAGTCAGTTGCATGCTATTCAACAAGGCCAGGTGCCCTAAATTGTGTTTAACCTGGAGAAAAGGAGGCTCAGGGAAGACCTTATTGCTCTCTACAACTAGCTGAAATGAGGTTGTAGTGGGGTTGGGGTCCATGTCTTCTCCTAGATAACAGGTGACAGGATGAGAAAAAAAGTGCTTGAGTTGCCCCAGGGAAGATGGATTGGGTGTTAGGATAATTTTTTCACAGGAAGGGTTGTAAAGCATTGGAACAGACTGCCCAGGGAAGTGGTGGAGTCATCATCCCTGGAAGTGTTCAAAGAAACTGTGGATGCAGCACATGAGTATATGGTTTGATGGTGAAGGTGACAGTAGTGTTTCTGGTAGTGTCTAGTAGTAGACAGTAGTGATGGTTGGAATTGATGATCATAAAGGTCCTTTCCAGCCCTAAAGTTTGTATGCTTCTAATGCTGTGAATGCGGGTGATGAGGTGACTGTGGCAGTTAGACACACTATTGCCTTCTGTTTTCATAAGATTTTTTAGGTACATCTGGACATGTTTTTATATTCCCTGTTTTGTATTAGTTTGGTAAAATGCAGTTGAGCACATTTTCTGTTTGACAAGCAGCAAAGTAATATTGTAAACTGAAACACAGGGCAGTAGTCACTAAATCACAGATACATTGCTGTATCCTGGAATACACAAAGGCCAAGTCCTGAGTCTAAAATCATTTTGTTAAGTGAGGTAATGAACTGTGGGGAAACTGCAACTTTCCCAACTACTGCACTCAGCTAGAATGTAAACTGGAGAGAGAATACATTCCTGCTGAAAAAGACCCAGCAATCCGTTGAGATTTTAAATTTCTTTTTAAATTATTACTCCTAAGAAAACTTGGAATTTCAATTCCAGATCCTATAATAAGAACTGGACTGGGGAAACAGTGCAGAATAGTACAGATCTTTAATCATAAGCTCTGATTCAGTAGTTCAGGATATTGAATAATTTTTCTAATTTCATGTGGATATAAAGGTTTAGTATAACGAGATGAAGAGGGAAAATGAGCAAACAGTAGTTTGACAATAGTTTATTTTACGTATTTTGGAATACGTAAAATATTCCTGATTTTTCTAGTTCATAGAGATTAATTGCTATCAAAGTTTGTTTACCTTTATATTTTATGAAATCTTAGGTTGCCATAGTGGCTTGGGTAAATTAAAATCAGAAAATATGGGCCATCTATAGCAGGTTTCTTAGGGTGCTAGTCTCTCCTCTTTTATGCCATTTTATCCTAATAGCCCTGAAATGCTTTATGAACCTCAAAAAAGGAGAATGTAACCTAATGCAAAGTAATTGCTCCCTAGAACAAAGAAAGTGTAAAATTACATTTCTTTTTTCTGCTCTTGGCATAGAACGTGCCACACCACCCCTTACAAAATCAACTTCATGAAAATAAAAAAAAATAATCAGAATCTAGATAAACTTCAGGAAGTTTTAAGTAAAATGAGGGAACCGAGTGAAGAAATCAAATGTTAAAAGAAACATGCTGTTAGCTATAAAGAGCACAGTGTAATAGTAAAAACAATAACAGTTGATATCTCAGTCTAAATCAACCTCTTGAAGGGAATAAAACCTGATGTAGAGCATCTCTGATGCCTAATACTGTAAATTGGTATGATGCCTAAAATATATGTCTGGTGTCTTTGAAAACGTCTTTTTAGAGTGTCTTTAACATATTTTTTTCTGATCTCTTCTTCTTTCTTAAGAAATCTTCTTCTGTCTCAGGAAATGACATTCTATAAATGGATCTCACGGGTCAGGATTAGTTTCCAGTATTGAAGAATGCATTAATGTTCCAGAACAACTCAGTTTGGGTGGTTTGAAAATTTCCTCTGAGTCTTTACCCATGCTATTTATTGTCAGTTATATACATTTATTTTCACATCTTGGACTTAGTTTCTTCCACAGCCTTTGTTTACCACTATGGATAGTGATTATAGCCCTTCTCAGATGTTATGTTTGGGAAGGTTAAATAGAATAAATATTTTCAGCCTTTTCAGTTCATAAACACAGTGCTTAATGCATACATTCTGGTTGTTTAGTTCATATGTGCATGACTCTGAATTTTGCATTTTTACATTTCATTTCATTTAGTTATGTGCTGTTAATGTAGTTGACTAACTCATAAAGCAGTTCCTGAAAAAACTTTCATATATCTGTTGAAAATATAGAAATTGTGTAAGCGACCTACACTGATACACTCCATTTTACCTGACTCATTAAGGTTTTACAGAAAGTCCACCTTATTTAAGGAGCTCTGCTATAAATCTTGCTTCAGAATGTAGCCAGATTCTTCTCTATATCATAATTCTTCTCTGCACTCACATCTTTAACTTAACTTTCTCTGGAGCCAATATCAAATCTATCACATCTCTGGTTTAAAAATAAAACTATTTAGCTCACTTAGAATCTGTCAGATTGCCATCACAGAAAATGGCAAATGGCAAATATGAAAATCTCCTTCTGGTATATTTTTTTTCCTTTTACCATATCCTTGAATCTTTTTTTACTTCAATATTTGCTGAAGTCTTCTTTCTTTTATAGATTCATCTCAAAAGCTTAAATAAAATTATAGTAGATTTCTTAATATAGTACAGTTACAGGAGATATATACTACTTAATTACTCTTTAAACAAGGAGCTTGTCAATGGTTCTGTTTCATGATCCCTACTACATCTGTTGACATTAAAAAAATAAAAATAAACAAAAATGCCTACTCTAGTCTATAACAATATAGTACTTAGATTTAATATGCCTTATTTAGAAAATTATTTCATGTTTTGTACAATTTCTAGAATAAAAGACTATTTGAAGGAGTGGAGCTTGAAAAAGAGCTGGATGCCAACCTCATAACACGTGATAGATGAGCTGAGGCTCCAGGCTAAGCCCACATGCAGTGAGTCTATAGAGCATCCACTCCATATGCATCCATTCATCATGGATCACTGTACTCTTTCCAATCCTTACAAAGAAAGTGTTAACTAAAACCTCACTCTGTGTGTTGTTTGTTTCCAATTATCACATACAACATAACATGAAGTTATGACAAGCACATTACAGTTATAATGTGTCAATAAATTATACGCTGTCATATAATTGAGCATATGCATACCTAAAACAAAGTTGCAAACTGATATGAAAGCAAAATAAATGCCAAAATAATTCCAGTGAGCATCTCTACCATGTGTAAACCTCAGCAAGGTTTTTTTGTGGAAATACTCTAAAAAGAAAATGTGTTTGCTGTGATCTGTGATTAATTTCAACTTGTGTTTATCACTAATCCACTCAGACTGTCTCCCGTCTTATGTACTTAGTGACTAAGCAGTGACTAAGTAGTTTATTTACATTAAATTCTGTTTTGTCCGCTAAGCCCCTAAACAATATGATGAGCTTGCAGGATTTTAAGAGCAGATACATAGTTCTGCATTATGTTTATTCCCTGGATACAATTTAAATTGATTTAAAAACCCAGAAATTCTCTTTCACTCAAATATGAAGATGTTTCATTTAGAATAAAAAAAATATCCTAAGCAATACAGGAAATAACTGTTAAGAAGCCTTAACAGTTTAAAAGTATTAAACTTCCAGTCCTTAAAACAAAACATATGTATAAATGTATTATACAGCGAATTCAAATTAAAACCTAGGAATTTTACTCTTTGTTGATTCTCTGGAACTTACATTTTTTTTATGAAGATGTTTCTAAATATCTGTTGTTTGCTAACTTAATGAAGGTTGGATTTCAAGAAATTAGAGTAGTTATAATGTAGCAGCTCCAGGTAATATCTTGAAAATGCTGGGGTTTAGGAACTGAGGTCTAACGTCTGAAAAATTAGAATTTACAACAAACTGCTTTAAAAAAAATCACTGAAAGTGCTGTATGGGCTATCCATTGTATTTATTAATCGTGACTCAAGAAATTCACATATTTCTGAATTCAAATGAAAAATATTATGTGCTTTAACTTAATACATATGGTAATTCTTTATGCTAACATATTTTCAATAAAAATATTAGTACTGCAGTAGAAAATGTGATAATTGTAAAAGGTGTTCCATTTTCTCCATAGTTTTCTCCAGTCTTAATTCTGTCTGCAAAAGTATTTCAAAATTCACAGTTTTTATTGCAGTCCTATTTACATGAGTATGTAACAAGAACTATGCAATAATCAACATAAAGTTCTTGCTGATATAGTGTTTGCCTGTCATAACTGTGTCAGTTTCCTGTTCTGTTCTTAAGCACTGAGTTTGACAGACATACACTCTGTGCCATTAGTGGCTTGCTCTGAACTGTATAAAAGTGAAGCTGCCGCAGTAATTTGTTTCAAAGAACTTCCAAACTTGACTATAAAACTGTAATATATCTAGAGGAAAAGATACTGCAATTGTGAATACACTTTAAAAACAGCACTGCTTATATATTTTAAGGAGAAAAAATATAAAAACTTATTTTTTCTATTTGTATATTCCTTCTGTAAGTGTTTTTTCCCCATTTTGCATTATTGTAAATGTGAGAACGAACAGCAGTGTAAATATTCAATGTGTAGGCATCTTTTACTATTGACTTTTAACACTTAAAGAACATTTATATAAATGGTGTAGATTTATGAGTCAGACTTATAACTGTGTTAATCTGACCTTTTTGAAAGACTTGAAATTTCTGCAGGTAAAATGGAATGAGTCCATTCTTACCTCATTCTCAGGCTATTAGGTAGAGTACAGCAGCAGGAATCATGGGTCCCCATACAACTGATAGGGAAGGATTATTCATAAGAGAATATCAACCCAAAGAAAGCATTAAATACATCAAGATATGATAGGATTGAGTTACATTGACACAGACTTAAGTTTTTCTGCAAAGTGTTATCAGTTTTGTCTTTACTCTTGTGGCAGCAAGACCACCAGACTTTCTGTACTCAATAATTTGCACCTCCTTCTGTAGAAATGCTTGCTTAATAGGTCCTCTATAAAGTCATCAGAAATATTTCACTCAGAGTTTTCTTTCATATGATTAATAGTTACTTTCAATACTGCAATTTTATATACAAACAGAATTGTCAGAAAATAAGTAACTGTTTTTCTTTCATACTCTAAACTTATTTGTAAGACCTAGAACCTAGTAGCTGGATTAGGTGCAAAGTAATTAATTTAGGGTCTGTTTTAGTGCTTATCTATTCTCCTCATTAGCATCTACTCATACATCATGCAAATAAATGCTAATTTCAATTTTCAAGTACTTCAGATAACGTCTAATGTATAAGATTTTTGTGGAGGCAGTCATATTGCCCATATCCAAGAGAGATAGAAAAAGCAAAGGAAAATACTTCTTGATTTTTTTTTTCCTGGGGTTACTGCCTTATATAGAACACTAAAATCAGTATTGATGTAGGAGATTGAACATGTTTATAAGATTATGCTTTTATTTTTAACACTTTTATTTAAATCTATACAACTTGTCATTTGATAGCAAATTTCACTGAGGAATTCCTCGCTGCTTTGTGTTAATCTCTATATTTATCATATAAAGGTGTTTTGTTGTAATTGCAGAATATATGATTGAACAGTACCATCAAGAAGCCGCATATCTGTATTAATCTAAAGAATCAAGACACAGGAATAAAACAGAGGAGCATTTCAGTCTCCAAAACCTTTAAATTCTGATGCACGATAGCTTTTTACAAAATTTGGAAAATTGTCTTAGGATATGGACATCAGGCTGTTTTGCAGAAGAGAGAACAGCTGAAATATTCTGTCTTGCTCTTCTTGTTGAAGTCTTAATTAGGTTTGCATTCACTTACTCCCTCTTCTGATGTAGCACTACCTCCTACCAAATTATCAGGGCAACATCTGCCAGCGGTTTTGTCTACACAACACTGAGCTACTGGATCAAAACTGTATCTTGGAGAGCTTTACTATAGGTATCATAATTTTCTGCCCAAGTTAGATATTAGTTTTATAACATATAAGAGATAGGTGTTCATAAGCAACAAGTGTCTATTGAAGAAATAAATTACTTGCATTAACCTCTTATTTGTCAATGATGTAAAAAGCAATTTTTTTCCTCCACTGAAAAAGGTCTCCAAAATCTTCAAGATATGTAAGATATGTCTGTATAACATCACTGTCATAGTAGCAGTAAATGACTGGGAACAAAGTTTGAATAATTTTTATTTTATCACAGCTTTTAAAATAATTTTAGCTTGGAGGAGAAAAGGAATTAATGTGAATGTATTTAATATTTTAAATTTACGTATTGTAAATATTGTAAATATTTGTGTTCCCAAGTGCTATAAAATTATTTCAGTTTCTGATTAGGAAAAAGAAATCAATAAAGGAAGTCAGACATAACAAATGACAATTTCAGGCACTGTGAGAGTAGATAGACCTGGGTGCCTTATATTCACAGACCTTTCAATCAAGCAATATGTGTACTGCAGTGGAATAAACTGAAGACACTCTAGCAGCCAAGTGGACTTTGATCACTTTTGTTCATAAATGTGACTCATATTTCAGTAGCCACTTTTTTCTAAGCTACTGATCTTCCCTAAACTTCACAGTGAGTGCTTAGTGAACTTAAAGGAGCCTTTACTCGTTCTGCAAACAGACGTTAAATACTCATGCTCGATCACACTGGGTTTTTTCCTTATATATCAGATACTGTCTCTTTGTTGCAGTTTTTGCTTCTTTTGTTGTTTTGTCCAATGTCCTTTACATTCTACAGAAAAAAATTGTGATGGAAAATGAGTTCCTTTTTGTAATCACAGTGCTTTCATTAATTCAGTTTTACATTAGAAATGAAGTTTGAAAATACTAATTTGCCTACATTTTTTTATTTTATGGTTTTTGTTCATTCATCTTTCTTGATGATTACTCTTATGCTTTCTGTCGATTGCATGGCAATTAAGATACTCTGTAAAATTAAACATGATAAATACACTGTCATAAATCTCCCTAGTTTTCCAAAGAGAAAGCTAAGAAGAGTTCAGTTTTTTGTAACAAGAATACATAGTAGGGACAAGACATAGTAGGGACTGCCTTATTTTTTTGATTGTTTGTAATTATAAGACTGCAGCCATGTAAACAATGCACTGGTAGAAATTAGTGAATAGCCTTTGGTCATGCTGCTCTTGTGCCAGTATGGTCTTACTGGATCTAAGATGTGACCATTATTTGTTATTCATTTGTTTCCACATTGGGGCATAATGGGTGGGCTCTGTGTATGTTACATGTTCTGGGTGTGAAATGAAGGCATTTAGGAATGTGAGTGTTTCCAACCTGCTGATGTAATGTGAGACAACTGCAGCAAAAGGAGAGGGTCAACCTTGGTCCACTGTTCTCTGTGTTGCCTGTTCAGCATGACCTCTGGAATGGGCTGTGCTTACACTGCCCCCAGGTTTTGCATAAAACAAAAAGAAAACCAAAAAAAAACTAGGAAAGAACTAATATTTGACTTGAAGAGGTATTACTTGAAGGTGTAGTCAAACCTCTAGTTTGCTCCTGCTAGATGTGCTTTGTCATTGCCTTTTCCAGTTGAGCTGACTGGTCCTTTTTCTACCTCTCTACTAGTCGGAGCAGCTGTTGACCCATGCAGAACACACACTGTGCTTCCCCCTCCAAGGATGAAAAGCAGCTTTGTTTGCTGTGTTGTCTCATGTCTCCCAGAGGCATCATAACTATCAGAGGCAGAGTACTACCCCGAAGTTGTGGGAGTAGTGCTTCCTTGCTACACCTTTTTTGGCTTTTTTTTTAATGCTACAAGAACTGTAAATAACGTTCCTTAAAACATCTCCATCTCTAGTTTCTCTAGGGAAAACTCTAAAAAAATACATTTCATATGGTCATTTATAGCAAGAAGTACCAGTTTTAAAAACACACCATGGATGAAACAGGTAAAAACTGAATCTTTTTCCTTGCAACAGAGAGAGATACTGAAAATCACTCTAAAAGAGATATTAAAAAAATAAAATTGGTTTCGATTTTAAGCTCTCTAGGAAGTCACCTTAGAAATGACTTTCTGAAACACTGTTTGTCTCCTGCCTCCTTTAAGTTAATTTTTTATGATAATCCCTGGGATTCAAATCCAGGGAGATAGTTTTTGTTCCTTTTATATTCATTTGAGATCACTAATTATATCAGCACTTGCTCTTTCCTTGGCAACATCAAACATGTATTGTAACCAGTCGTTACAATGTTTTACAGCAATAGTCACCACATAGCATTACCATTCTATGCATTATCAGATTTCTAAAAAATTGCAAGGTTGTGAATATTTACTTAATAAAAGAAGGTTGCAAAAAAAAATACAAATACTTCAATAAGTATATTATTACATTTTAGGGATTTATAAATAATGATTTTGAGAAACCAAGAATCACTTTTGCTTTATTCTTATTTTTATAGCATACTTCTCTTTACTTTTTCAGTAATTAAGTCTTCTGACATTCCAGAAAGCATAAATCCTGCTGAGATGTTTAGGTTTGGTGCAAACTATTGATGTAGAAACAAAATTTCAAAAAAAAAAAAAAAGAAAAAAATACACCCAGAATCATAACAAGCTGTTTTACTTATACCTTTGAAAGAAAATTGGATGGTAAAGTAGTATGGCGTGCTGAAACTGTTCTAGCCTTGTTGTTAACTAGAACCTCCTTTTGAAATTCATTGCCTTCAATTACATTTTTAAAAGAATTTTAATTATGTGCCTGAAAAGAATAAAGATGCTTCAGGCTCCATTTGTTTATCATAGAAGGCCTGAAAAAATGAGGACAGAGCTTCCCAGCTCATGCAGGGGTTACAGAGAGAGAGAGATGACTTTTAATTCGACAAGTTCAGAGAGATTTCTTAGTTTGACGCGCACAGCAGGGGGTCTTTGAGTGTCTGGCAATACTTCAGCATTCTGAGCTTTGAAAGTCTTTCCCTGCAGCAGAAATTGTATCAAAAGCCAGTGATAATATTCCCTGCAAGGTAAAGGACCCTATTGAAGATTTCTAGAGCTGTTTATTTATTCATCACAGTTTTTTCTTTTAGGACGTATAAGACGTATAGGTAAAAATTCACACAGATGCTAAGAAAATGGAATAAATAAAAAAAATTAATGGGGACCTCTCATTAATCCTTCAATTTTCCTTTAAGTTTTCCGTAGGCCATGTTCACCTATAAAATTTCCTGTCATTCCCTGCCATATGTGCTGCATGCAGTCTTCCCTTCAAATCTCAGCTTTTCCTCATTTTTATCAGAATTATAATTTTTGTCTGCCTTCTACCACCAGCTGAGCACATAAGATGTTTATGGCCGTTTCTTTCCACTAAGCCTTTAAAGTGATTGATTAATTTTATGGAAGAACATTTTATTCCATAGGGGTCTTTTTAAATCTTATTTTTAAAGTAGATTTGAGATAGCTATTTCAAAGCCGAGGTTAAAGTGTCATTTATATTCCAGAGATCAGACTTTTAATGCTTTGACATTACGCTTATTTGAAAAGTATACACTGTTTTTGTTTTGTTTTGTTTCTGCAGCAGAGCTGGGACTGTGAGACTACACCAACCTTTCCCTTGTGTAATGTCAATGTCGGCTATCACTTTGGCAGAATCACCCAGCTCAGTGAAGACAGAAAACCCCTCCTTTCCTCCTGTTTCTCATCTGCTGGTGGCATTCCAAGTGACCTTCGCTCATAAATACTGGTGAGTGACCACATGGGGAAAGCAGCTCCTTCGTGCAAAGAAACTTGTTTCAAAAAGCTGTGTTGACCTGAGTGGTTTCCATTTTCCCCAAGTTTCAAAAAAACCCCACATGTGCAGGTGTTGCTTGGGGAGGGTGGATTTTCCCTTCTTTGAATAATAACTTGAGTTATTTAGCATCACTGATTTATCTAGACTTATAAGCATTTATAGAACACTCTCATGTGCTAACTATTCAAACTATAGAAACCAGCCTTTCAAAGTGCTACTTTACAGAGAGAAGTATTTCCTGAGAGCACAAAAGATTTTTTCCTCTTGCTGTTACTTTCTCATGGTTAAGAGGTCTGGAATGCTATAAATTTAACGTAACACCGCAAATATGTCAAGATGAAAGTTTCCCAAGTGTAGGAATTAAGGAAGATAATTAGAGGCCTTTTAATTCTTTCTGGTTTGGGAAGTATGCCTAGAGTGAAATCACAGCACTGCAGAAATTCTGATACCTTCAGGGCAGTCCAGGGATGATGTCATAATTTTAGTAGTTCCTTAAGGCTAAGTTCCATAGTTAGTACTGAAAAAACTTTTCAGGTCATTTGAGGCTATCACAGCAGATTTACCCCACTTGAGATTAAGAGATTTTCAGTCTTAAAATAGTCACCCATGGCTCAGGAATATTTACGGTATCATAAAACATAACAATATAAAATACAAGAACAGAGACAGAAAAATATTTAACCTTTCTTGGAACAGTTTGTAAGTTGTATATATGTACAGAATCTAAGGCTACAATTTATTTAAGTGTTGGTTACATGTATTAAAATGAAGATATGGACAGGAAAATCAGTTAGCTGTCATTCAGTATTAACTATGTATTGCAATCATCTCCCATTCAGACAAAAGTGATGTATCATTTATGACTATATGATATGTAATGTTAATTTTTTTCCTTTTTTTTTCTTAACCATATGGGTACTTGAAGTATGTCTGTTTAAAGGACTAGAGCATCTTCAAAATAAATATTAATAGGAGCACTATGGCATCAGCCTAATAAAATAATGCCCTACGATTAATGGAACATTTTCAGGAAAAGGAAAGGCTGGTGTACCTTTTATATCTCTCTCTGTGTTTAAAGAGTGAAACAGTTGTGCTATTTATAGGTTCCTCAAGTATGTGTTAGAATTGTCACTAATTTCTGTGACGACTTGTAATCAGGGGAGAGAATGAAGAGAAAGAAAGGGGAAGTGAGTAGAATTCCATAAATGTGTATGCTCTATCAATGTTCTTTCTTTGTTTCTCTATCAACTTATGTGATGGAGTTGCGGCTACTTAGTAATTTGGGGTTTGCATTTGGGTACAGGTAAACAAGGTAAATCAGCATCAGGAGTTGTTTTGAGGATTTGTGTGAATCTCTTAAAACCAAAGTAGGTCTTCAGTCTTGGATGCGATCATGGTAATAACAGCTTCAAAAAAAAAAAAAAAAGAAATGCATGAATACACTTGCTACAGCTTTTTTACAGTCTAGTAACATTGTGGTACTCAAACCCACACACTGTAACATTTAGTTTGGTCACACATGATGGTAAGGCTGCGTACCATTTAAAATAGGAAGCAATAAGAGAGAGCATTCATCTTTTGAGAAAGACCTCCTTTAACTGTGTTTCCATTTTAAACTTCTCTGTCAATTAATTTTTTATATCTTTAGAGGATGTTTTATCCATTTACAGTAGTTTTATGGAATAACTTGCTGTTTGATCAGACTATGATATTTTGCATATGTAGCTGCTTTCGTTTAAAATGAGCAGGACAGAACTATACACAGTCCAACAATTAAGGATCCTGATTTTGTTCTTCTTTCCATGCCAGATTCCAAGTATACAGTTCACAACTCATTATTTTAAATTAAGATGACATTTTTTAAAATCTTGCAAGACCAACTAGTATACTAATACCAGATAACTAGGTGATTATAAGGTCTTTAGGTACCACAGCAACTACTTTGTCCTCACAAAGAGAGTGAAGAATCTTTGTGGAACTTAAGATGTTACCTGAAAGAATCAAATATAATCATAACCATTTATCAGTATGTAACATATGTGTTTTATTAAAAAAAAAAAGGTGGCTTTTTTAATTTTGACCACATGCACATTAGAAAGAAGTGACCAAGTATGCAAAAAATTTAAAATATTATTTTTCCTATTTTAATTTTTTTTTATACAACCATGTGCTTCAGTGTAATCAACCAGATGGCTCTAGATTCAGTAATTCACTGCCTCTATTGCATTTTGCGCATATTTGATATTTTCTTCAAATCTGATATTTTACAAAGGGTAAAGAGCCTTAATTAAAGAAATGAGAGGCATACATTGATAAATAGATTAAATATTGTATCAATTTAAATATTCCTTCTATGTGAACAAAGTGGGATTAAACACATTTTGGTTGTAACCTATTTTGTCAGAGTGGGCATAATCCACTTCTGATTATTTTATTGGTTTTTCTTAAAACCTCAACTATTTATCAGGAGTTTGGTAAAAAAATCCAGTGTGAATTTTAACACAGAATTTTTAAAGCCAAGTTTACCCTTGGAAAGCCTGTAGCTCTGAACCTCTATGAAGACATTTCCGTGCAACTAGGTTCAAATATCCATTGAATGTGCACAGTGCATCAACTTCCAGAAATACAAACTGTCATTAGTCTTAGAGAGTGTTGCTCTCCTGTAAGGAAATTACTTGGCTGCAAAATAATGCACATTCTTCTTTCAATCCTTATGGGTTTTCTTAGTTTTGGTTTGTTTGGGGTTTTTTGTATCTAAACTCTTGGGATTCTGATGAAACTGGGATCATAGAGAAGTGGCATATTCTGCCAACTAGTAAAAACATGATGTTTGGGGAGGTAGAACTAATAAAGTCAGCTCTGTTTTCTTTGTACTCTAAGGTCACCAATTTCAACTGCAACCCTGATCTCCCTATTCCCCTTATTACCTGCTCTCTTTGCCTGGGAAACAGTAGAGCTGTGCTTAGTCGGCAGCTCCCTGAATGCTGAGTAGCCCAGCCATCTCCTATCCACATTCTTCTCCCTGGGGATATTAATTTAGATCTCCATCCTTGAGACTTCTGAGGTCTTAATTATCTTTAAGACTTGCTGTTTTTCTCCAATTTGCTTAACACTTGACAATCACCCAGCTAAAACATTTCTGGGTGAAGGGAGATAGGACATACATACAGACTGCAGGTTTAGCCTTCGCTAAGGCTAAAATATGCAGGCATTAAAAAAGATACAAGATATAGCCGGGATCTCCATTCTGAGATTGGCATTAAGAGACAGCTTGATTTAAAAAAAAGTTTCCACAAATTTTTGGGGTTTTTTTAATTTAACAGCAAGTTTTTGTGAATGATACTATAATTCTTAATTCCTTTTTAGATATTTTGTTTGTTCAAATAGCAGCTAAAACAAAATGATTCTTCCTGTCCAGGGTTTTTAAATTGAAAAGTATGTTAAAGTTAATTACTGAGGTTTACTTGAGATTTTACAGTGATTATTTAGCTATGTTGTCCCGAATGCTCATGTGAAAGTTTAATTAACCAATAAGAATTGAGAAGACTTGGTAGTGATTGTTTGCATTAAATGTTAAGAGATGAAAGAAATTAATAAATAATTCTAAGTCATAAAATATAAAATCACAAAAATGCTAGTAAATACTTGAATAACATCTGCAATTCCTCAGACCTGTCATAAAATTAATTTTAGCTAATTGCTAACAAAATAGAGGAAATTATATGCACATATGACAATCATGAACCCAAGTTATTCCTTTCTAAGGCAAATATAATTTTGACTATATGATTTGTTTGAGTACAAGGAAAACTTTAAAATCTGAATGGTGGTGTTATTTTCTCTATGAAAATATGAAGCCGTCTAAGTTTACTCCTGTGTAAAGGAAATAAATGAAAGGGCTCTGAAGAGATGCCAAAAGCCTTTTGAGTGACAGCATTTAGGAAGCATAAGCTCTTCATATGGTAATACTTTCAGGTAATTCAGTAGCTGTCTGATCTGCTATTCAAATATCCAGGTCAAAGTTATTATGCATATATTCTTGTTACTTGGTTACAATTACACAGCAAAGTTAAAATAAAGTCATCGTTATTCAGATGTCTCTTTGCAAGAGGAGGGAAGAAAATATTTCATAAATTTGTTTTCTGTTGTTTCTCTTTTTGCGTTTTATTTTATGTCAAAAGAAAATTATTCTTATTTTAATTTTATTTCCGACTAAATGCACTATTAACTAAAGATTTGTACTTATGAAACTGTGAATTTTATGATTTTATGGTGACTTTAATAAGAGACTTGTGTATGAGTGCCACAGAGAATGATGACATCACCTAGGTTTCAAGCATCTGCTACTTGCATCCAACTCAGTATTACATTCTGTGGAATAAGTGACAAGTTTGGCATAAAATGCAAAAAGGACTTGTGCCCTAAGTGTGGGGATAAGAGACGTGCCACAAATCT
Source organism: Ammospiza nelsoni (assembly GCF_027579445.1). NCBI lineage: Eukaryota > Metazoa > Chordata > Aves > Passeriformes > Passerellidae > Ammospiza > Ammospiza nelsoni. The sequence continues at coordinate 34,000,347 of NC_080636.1, read as the reverse complement.
CATCGTTTTGAGCTACCAAGAAGCATCTTTGTCAGAGCAGGAGTTGCAGCTGACTAAAAGTAGAGTAAATGTGAGAACATTCACAAGGTTAAGGGTGCCCATATTAATAACTAAAGCTTTAGCTCAGTTGCCATTCCTAGCCTTAGAATTCTGTCCATGCTGTGTCGCTCTGTGCATCTCTGGGGGCAGGCGTTGGCTGTCCCACCATGGGATCGAAAGGGAATCAGGCTTCTGAACAAGCTCCATTTAGACACAGTCTAGACACCATTCTTAAAGTCTCCTCTGTTCATCACTAATGTTGAGAAACTTTAGGAAATGAAAGGGAATAGAAGGATCAGAGGGAGCACAACTGCAGTCTTGTGGTTGGTACAGGCTCCATAGAGAAGAAGGGAGAGGTCCCAGCCTCAGTCTTAACGACTGTTCATGCATATTTTGCTGAATAGTCATTGGAAAAAGACCTTTCAACTAAAGAGATTGGCTTTTTGTAACAGAGAAAATGTTGACTTTACGAAGGTTACCTAAAACACTCATAAAATAGAACTAAGATTGTATTTGGTTTTGTATGTTATAAATACAAGCCTTTAGAAGCAAATACACTTTTTCAACTTTCTTTTTTTTCCTTCTTTTAACTTTAATGGTAAGGAAAAAAGATATATATCCTACAGTGCACTTTGCTTCACATGAATCCAGGGATTCATGTCAGGGACATGAATCATTCAATTAGGGCTTTTTTTTCTTCAGTACTCAATCTCTTTCTGTCAGGTATTCAGCTTTTCTATTCATGCTTTTCTGTTTGCTTCACAAAATTATGATTAAAAGACTTACTGGACCCTTGACTGTGTAAAATTTGTTTAAAGAAACTTTACCTGTACATTATCAAAGTGGTCTGGCAATAGTCATATTTACTGTCAAGTAATTCCTGTGACTCTGGTGTAAATAACATTCTGGTTTTCTGGTTTTGAATACATGCTGGTTATCCATACCAAAAGAGCAAAAAATATGTAAACAAATAGAATGTAATTAATAGGCTAGAATGAGGCATTTAAGGCCAAGGAGTTGTGGTTTTTTCAGTACCAGTTGTTGCTTTTATTCCTGGTAACTTCTGATTGACATAGCCATTGCATTACTGTTAAAGCGAAATGAATGGTGCATCAGTTTGCACTTAGACTTTTGAATCATCAGCGAGCTGTGACCAACTGATGGCAACCAGCAACCAAACTGAAGGTTTGCCAGCCAGCTGCATCTACATTAATGAGTTTCTTGCATGGTTAAATATTCAAGCAGTCTTAAGCAGATCTCAGAGATGAAGATACTTTAAGAGAATTATATTCTTTTACTGTCCCACTTCAGCGACTTTCAAGGTTCTCATGGTTTACAGTTCTATCCATCTCTGTCTCTGTTAGGTTATTAACAATTGTGTTACCACATTTTACTGTCCTGGCTTGGGAACTGAATATAAGATGTGCTAAGGTAACATTAGCACTTGCAGACATAAAGGACTAAATCATAATGATCTTCTTCTCTTATGTGTCCACAGCAACAGACGTGAACAAATTTTCACCCCAGTAATTTAAAGCATGAATCTAAGCATATCAGGAAATCGGATTACCCCTCAATCAAATTCTCTATTCTGCTAGTGCTAGGTTTCTCTTATCTCCAATGCAATCCAGTTTGTGTATTCTTGCACAAACTCTGTGGGCTAGTATAAAAGGGAAATTCAGACAGACACAACAGGAGTCAGATTCTGTCTTCATGGCCAAGTGATAGGATGAGGGATAATGGCTTTAAACATGAAGAAGATAGGTTTAGATTTAGATATTAGGAAGAAACTTTACTGTGAGGGTGATGAGGCAATGGAACAGGTTGCCCAGAGAGGTTATGCACTCTGCATCCCTGGAGGTGTTCAAGGCCAGGCTGGACTGGGCTCTGAGTAACCTGGTCTAGTGAGAAGTATCACTGTTCATGGCAGGAGGGTTAGAACAAGATGATCTTTAAGGTCCCTTCCAGTCCAAACCTATTTCTTTACCTTAGAAAAAGAAAGAAAAAAGCTGTTTCCCTCTCAGTTAAATTTTAAATATATTCACATGCCAGCTAAATAAAAATTCAAAATTCGTTCATACTAAAGATCTTTATCATACTAGCAAAGAAAACATGTGCTTTGGCTGATGGGGTCTGATCAGAACCATATAACGTTATAGACATACTTTATGCTTTACTATTTTCTGATGCCAATATTAATAGTGATTTTTTAATATATAATTGATTTTTATGTCAGCATGAAATTCGGAAATTAATTGTACATATCAATCAATTAAAAAGACAATAATAGAGAAATGAAGTAGGTAATTTTATGTCTTCAGGGCTAAATGAGCTATCACTCTGGTTTGAAATCTTAAAAAGTACAGATAGTAAATTTGAACATGATTTTGAACACTGAGGAATCTATGGTTTGTTTCAGATTTGAAAATTCACTTAGCTCCATGAAAGGCTCAAAACCATTGTCAAATTTTTGACTCAGATGATGCACTAGCAAATGTTACATTCATAGCAAACTAAGGTCCCAGTCTTGAAGCTATCCTAATTCCTTAAACACTTCCATGCAGGCAAAGTAGTTTTCAGCTTGTGGGCAGTTATAAATGCAAGGCCTTTGCTCTAATGAGAGGTGCCCTTACTGTGTTAGGGCAGAGCTCTACCAGGGGAATACTGAGGTCGAAGTAGCTTCAGGCATTGGTAAATGCTAAGTTACCAGCAGCTGAGCACTTGGAGGATGTATTTTCCCATCCAAGTGTTTCTTTACTTTCAAACAAGAAAGGAACTGGATTCAAATAAATGCATTTAATCTTAAAAAAAAAAAAAAAAAAAAAAGAAAGAAATTAAAGAATAGAAAGGCCCACAAAAAAAAAATTTCTTTCTCTGAAAAACTCCATTAATGTTTTATTTAACTGACCAGTTCTTACTGTTTCCTTTAAAAAAGAAATTAGCTGATAATATCGTGGGAAATATTTGTGTTAAAGGTCACATTAAACAAAAGTCAAATCTAGACTATCTGAGAAGTCTGGAGAAGATGTTTAATGCAAATTTTTTGTGGAAAAAAGATGTGTGTCACTGCAGGTCATCTCTGAATATTCTTGTTGGGGTTTCTCTGTTGGATATGCAATCTCAGCTAAATGTTTTGAAGAGGAGGAATCAAATAAATTGCCCTATTTTGGGTCTTTCTCATCTGTATACAGTTGTGCAGCTCTAGTAGACCTGAAAATTGCCCAGAGACAAACTTAAAAAATAGAGTGCTTTTGAGGCAGAAAATTGCTTTTCTGCAGCATGGTCTAAGGGACAGGATGTGACAGGAGGACAAGGAGTTGTCACTATGTAGTGATATTGTAAGGCATATCTTACATAACAAAAAGGATCATTTGTCTCTTTTTTCTTTCATTTTAAACTGCAAGAGATTTAATTGAAACAGTTGGAGGTATCACCCCTAAACGAAGAACAAGCCATTATAATTTACAATTAAAACTGAAAGTTCCCTGCTTAACCCACTTGTAATAGCTACTCATTGTGGAGTGCATGTGGGATAGATGCCTGTCCACAATTTCAGAAGCCTTATTCTCAAAAGGAAGAGGAAAAAAACACATCTCATTGTACATGCATGTCAAATATTAGCGTGATTCTTGTAGTATAATAAGAAAAGAAAGTGGTTTGTGCTTTTGATTAGCCTCTTGATGTTTCAGAGTGGTTTTGTATGGCTTAATTTTCCTTTTATGGCAGTTTGTACATATAAAACAAAATGAGGAAGGGAGGGGAGGGGGAAAGAAATGTGCCATTTATATACCTAGGATATGAGGCCTCCTTTGGGCCCATTATACATTAATGGGTCAGCTGAGATTTATTAGGATATGTATATTAATCTTTATACACATTCACATACTATAATTGTTCCTTTGGTGCTATAATGTGATTAGCTGTGAATTTGTGCAATATTAACAATAATATGGATTTCCATATTACAGAACAGTAATAACAAATGGTTATTAAAAATGCATGCAAAGTATGGGATGTGAAAGCACTTCTAAATTCTCAGTAATCCGATTATGTTTTGTTGTTTTTAAATACCAAAATGGTTAAGTCTTTACTATAAAGTAAAACCTAGTATTAAAGAAATCAAAAATTGTATGTTATACAGAAGTGAACAAATGAATCTAAAGCTGTCTTAGTGAAAGATTAGTATCTGTTTCTCATAGGCAGCTGAGATGTAGATTTTTGCATTATTATAATTTGAATATGTAGCAAAAATATAATATAGAAGGTAACAGTAAATTCAGCATTGATACCTCTTTACATTGAAACTGAAGGGATCTTCCCTCTTCACATCTGTAATCATATGATAATTCCACATGTAAGGTAATCATTTTGTGCTATAAAGACATAGTACAGTAGGTATATAGAAAGGAGAAACTATTAATTTTGTGAAGCGATTTTTTTTATTATTTCTCTTAAGCTAATTATTTTTTTTTAATTTCTTAAATTATAAAAAATAGAGCAGCCACTTTTTTTTTCAGTTAGTTTATGACAATAGTACCCCTGTGGGGCTATTGTAGGGCTGTACACGCTCACCTGTTCCTCTCCTTTGTTTTGTGATTGGATATGACAGCTGCTTACAGCATGATTCCACCATGGCAGTGCCTTCAATCCCTGCATGAGCCACTCACTTAAGAGCTGGACTCCATGACTCTTGTGTGTCCCTTACAACTCACAATGTTTTGTAGTCTGTGGTCTAGAATTTCCTGGACTTGGCTTTGAGAGAGGCAGAGAATGAACATTGAGAGCATTTATATTCTCCTCACAGAATACATACTCCTTCTGCAAAAAGTTGCAAGCTTTACTCTCAAGTTATTTTCATCAGGTAGTGATACTTTTTTGAGCAAAGGTTTCTCTGCCCTCCCTTCATGACCCCATAGTGGGAAGGTATCTTCTTTGACACGTCTTTCCTAAATCATAAATTCCTATCTTTACCTTGAGTATATCTGTGGGAATAGAAGAAATTTCTGTAATACAGTATTTCTGTAATTTCTACCATTTTCCATGCAGACTTAAGATTCAGTCTTTGATGATTTCCAAAAATCTTGGTATAATCACAGCTCCCACTTTTCTTTCATCTGATTTGCATTTTAAGATTATATTTATTAATAGATTGCATTCTGTAAATTATTGCCATAATGGCTCATTTTTATCTTCATTTTTTAGAAATGCTCTTTCCCAACCTCAATGTTTCTGGTCCTACAGACCCCCAATTTCCTTATAGGATGAGCCCTTGATAAATACAAAGTAAAACAGGGATTTTTTTTGTTATGCACTTCAAAGGTATTCTTTAGACTTCCTTTATTTTTTGTCATTTTATTTTATTTGGAAATACAATTTCCTTACATTTCCATTTTATCATTCAATATTCAAGAATCCTACCAAATAAACCATGTTAAGTAAGTTAAGTGTAGGGTTTCTAGCTGGTTTATTTTTATACATACTGTAGAAAAAAGGCACCTACCTTATTTCTGCTCATGATATTATGCAATTTAAGTAGAGGGACTTTTGTCATGCATTTTACATGAAGATGATGAGTATTCCATTGTATTCAAATGCTTGTGGAATTGCTGTAAAATGACATACAGCAGGTGGGCCAGTGTCATTTGTGAAAGTGTCTGAGCTGCAACTTGAGATGCTGCTATTTCTCGCTGGCATTCCATACAGCTTCAAGGCAACTACTCTTCTGCTTAGCTACTGCATTTTATTTTTCTATAAATTAATCCCTCATTTTCAGTTCTTGTTTGTTCTCTTATTTGCTTCTGCTTACTAATTTGTGACTGCAAAAGGAAACAAGTAAAAGGTGACCATAACAAGTATAGCTCTCTGCAGTGTAGTTTCAATAACAAGGGCAGGGGTAGTCCATGGCTTCTGTTCAAAGTGCCTTCTCTCATGTTTGATTGGACTTGAAGTATTTTCTTCTATCTTTGTGGTAACCTAATTAAATATTTTTGTATTTTAGCTGTGTTGCAGCTATAGCTGTCGCAAAGTGCCCCTCAATATTTTACAGTGCTTTCTCATAATTTTAATGGCAGCTTTGGCAATGTGTATAGCCAGGTACTGAATCAATATTGTCACTTACTATCCATTATGTATTAAAAACTAATATTAGAAATTAATTTAAGCTATGAGAATAATTATGTATATTCATTAAAAAAATATATTGGAGAAATAGCTTAAGAGCATTTCAAGCTAATTACTGACATAATTAGCATTGAAAAAACCCCAAACATTTTATGTATTGAAATTACACAACCTGCTTTTTTGATTTTGAACAAATTTTTATTATCTGCTTTATTTAAATTTTCAGTTATATAATCTGGAGAACTCCATTTTATGATTACGGACATAGCATTTTAAATAAAATTAAGTAGAACATCTTATGTTAGAGCACTGATTACCCAGTTATATTTGTGTCATGCTCTTCTCTTCAACTGTGAAATTTCGAACTAAGATATTCTTTCAGATACTTTGGGACTTGCATTTACAGAAGTTAGAAAAGGATATTTTCAACTGTCTCGTGTAATTTTGTTGCTTCAACAGAATGAACACCATTAGTTTTGATTCCCTTGTTTGCTATCAATAAATATCCCATAATCTTTTCAAAATTAGAAAACTAGTCATAATACCTCTGAAATTAAGCCATTTTATTTTCTCTGGATGGGAGGACACTGAAGGCTTTGCAAGCAGTGCAATGCATTGGCTTAATTCTCCAGTGAAAATCCACTGCTTCATATTTACCCTTTTACAGCAATTTCAGTAGGAGTGGTTTTACATGACTGATCTTTGATTTTGAACAGTTTATTAATCTTAACTTCAATTACATTTCATAGGCATTTTTATAATAATCGTAATTATAATATTAGCACTATCATATTTTGCAAGTATCTCCTTGTCTCCTGACAAATTTTCCCAGTGTTGCAGCAGGTTTTTTGTCTGTTGAGTTGCCATTTCCCAGGAAAGGGAAGTGACATTTTTGAATAATCTGGAGAAATTTGCTTGGGAATGTTCATTCTCTCCTAGAGACACCACTCAGCTGGTTCTACTAAAGTATACTTCACTGTCTTACAGTGTGGTTAGTAAGTCACAACTCTCTTGAACATTAATGATTTCCAAGGTGGTAGAGTACACATTCTGGTGTGTCCTTCTTCAACATGTGCTACAGATCTCTGCTGGTTATCTAACGTGAGTTTGTGCCTGATGTGTCACGTGGTGGTGCAGCTGCTCAGGATATGTCAGCCCAGAAGAGTGGGGCTTCAGGCCAGAAGGAAGCATTTTTGTACTGGTAGCTGGATTTAAAGATACTCCATTTCCTCTGATCTCACAGAACGCTCTGGCACGTCACTTACTCTTGGCAAACAGAACGGATGTTTTGATGGTAGTCGCTGGGTGTGAGCACTTGATGTTTTACACTGACCCTTTGGAATAGCAGAGCCATGTTCAATCACCATGAAAATTCACTGCAGTACCTTACCGATGTTTGTGACGCATAATTTATACATCACATTTTAAAATGTGAGAGCTTTCCTTAATGACAAAATTACAGTTTCTTAGTATTCTTAACAATACTGTAAAAGAGGCAAAGTTATCTAAAACACAGTGGGAAAATTCCTATGCATTATTTATAAAGTAATTTAATTTGAAAATGTGACTTCTCTGTATTTCAAAATAATGATAATTTTTAAATTTTCAGAACTCACTGCAGATGTTGAAGTGTCTGAGTTCAAAACAGGTTAAAACTAAGCCATGCATTGAAAATTAGTAATTTTTATCTCCGATTTTTAGATGTGCAGTTGTACCTGTATACAGCAAATTAATCAAACTGCAACAGTTTTGCTACAGAACTTAGGTCTGGTACTTGAACAGCTTAGGCAGAGAGGAGAGGAAAGATGATAAAAATTCTGAGAATATAAGTACATAAATATTTTCATTAGGCAAATCTAATGCTTTTCACCTTATAATTCAGAAGGTACCTTGTCATGCTGTGTAGAAGAATACTTTTTGTTTTCTCTATCTTCCCTGCTTCTTCTTTTTTCACTTCTCTTTTTCCTTTGTCTTAAATTATTTTGTTTTAAAACCACTGACAGTTGCTGACTACTACAATAATAGAAAAAACTCATTTCTATGCTTCTAATGGACCAGATTTTCTGAAGCAGTGATCTGTCCTAGTTCACAATACAGATTTAGGAACTTACCTTTCAGGAGACATGCACATTCAAAGTAAGAGTAACAGTAAAATAATCGGTGCCTTTCATGTGACCGCATGCATCCATTTATTTTCAATAGAAATAATTTGAGATCTCCATCCAGATTGTCTAATAATAGTAATTTTTTATATGTTGGGTCATTTGTCCTACTTTTACCTAGTTACTAGGTAATATCTCCTACTTTCCCCTAAAACAACTTACTTACATGACTGAAAAAAAAAGAATACATCTTTCCATATTTACACCTATAAATTACTTCCTTGGCAAGAGGAGTGTAAGCACAGATGCATTTAACTCTGCAAGTTATTTTCAAAATTTTCCAAATACTGTAATTTATTCTTTTTTTTCTGTCCTCTTGTAGTCTTGTAGCCTAATTTAATTTTTTTAAAGCATTCATTTTATTTATAGCAAAGAACAGAGTGCAATGTATTTAGCAGAGAACTGTAGACTCTCAGGGTGAACAAAAGACAGATAAAATATCTCTTGGTTTTTCAACTCTTTTCTGTCAGAATAAAATTTGACTCAGTGTGGAGACAACCTACATGCAGCCTTTCTCCACCCGCCTACCAGCCCAATGGAGTTTTCTTTTGACTCAGCTGGATATTGCTGCTGCTTTCAGATACAGAATGATTTTCTTTGATTTTGTACTGTATTACTGGATAAAGAGCAGGGAGGGAAAGATGAGGCACACAGTAACTACATTATTGTCACGTTCACAGCTTGACCATAATCTTGTGGACACAATTACCATTTTTGTTTATAATTAAGAAGGAAGTCACTTAATACATCTTAATAATATTGTGTGATGTTAATGATTCTAGAGTGTTAAACCTAAAGAATCTACATATAAAGTATGATTTCAAACTAATTAAAATCCAAATTGACCTTCAATTCAGAAAGGAAAGAACAGATTGTGCTTTGCCCTTATGAATGAAGTAGCTCCAGCTTTCACTGTCACTTTGCAAATGATATAATCTTTGCATGACTCAGTTTCCTTTATGATGTGTTTAAGATTCCTTGTGTTTTTATGAATACTGTGCAATAAGCCCTATTACCTAAGCACCTAAATTATTTTATACCACTGTTTATTGTTTTTGTTGCCTGGGTAGCAGAAATGTGAAGAGAAAAGCTACATGAGGCCTCTCCAATATTTGGGCATCAGAACATCCATGGACAAATACAGTGTCTTCATGTAGTGAGACAAAGATAATTCTTTTGTCTAGTTTCTCTAGGGGTGCACTGACTCTGTCAATGCATACATCCTAAAAAGGGATGGAATACAAGAAGGTACCTAATTTTCTTGAGTGGACTCTTCTTGATTTACCAGAAGTATCAAAGATAGACTGTGTCAAATGAGTCTGTTCTCATATATCACTATTGTGTCTAATTTGTGAGCTTTTCCAATATTTTATTTTTTATCTATGGGAATGTAATACCTTCAAATACCTGCAGAAGTACTGACAATATGTGTATTAAAGACAGGAGTGCTTTTAGCCCTTGAAAAAGCACTCAGTGAAAATGAAATTCACCCTCTGTGCTTTGTGTTAAAGACAACACAACCACCTAATTAGAAATAAATGGGTTGTTGTTTTAGTAGTGCCATACTGATGAGTATTTGAATTTTAAAGGAAATAACAAATAAAACAAAAATCTCCAGAGAAGAAATTACTTTTTCAGCTGTTGTCCACCATTCCATGTTTTTTAATCATTTCATTTCTTTCATTTACCTAATCCACCTGCAAAAGTGAACAAAAGAATGAAATGTTTCTTTTTTTCCTTCTATGTAGAAGGACCAAGCTTCCTGTAATTTCAGGAAAAAGAGAGAAAAGAATGTAAATTTTCACCTAAATTTTTCTGTAGATGAAATAATCCTTCTGATATGAGTTTTTTCTGCAAGCAAAAAAAGCCACATTAACATTGAGAAACTGTTTCTGTAGTTTATATGTAGTCTTTTACCGATGGCTGTAAGTTGCAATCCTGTCTCTCTTTCCTTGGAAAAAAAAGACTGAAAAAAGAAAACAAAACATTTATGTGAATACAACAAAATATATTAACCATCATTTAGTAAAAGGCTGCAACTACTCCTTTTGTTAAGCTGCTGCAGAATTCAAACAAACATTATAGTGAGAACCAAACAAACAGGGTTTGCTTTGGTAATTTCAAGAGCTGTAAAAATTCATAGATATGCACCAGAATGAACTCTGTTAAATAAAGGCTGGTGAGTACACACACCTGATTGCTGTACTTCTACCCTGCAGTACAAGAGGTGTTAGCTAGCAAGTGCATCAGATATTGAGTGATTTTCCCAGTACTGCAATTCAGATAGTTGATAAAAAAAACAGAACCTGAAATGTTTAACAATAAAGAAAATTGAACCTCCTTGCTAAAAACGTTGCACCTCTTAATGATAATGTCTGAACAAGAGTTAAATCCAAATATTTTAAGACACCTTCATGGCATTTTAGCATTCATCAGACCAAAAATACTAGTTTTTTCACACAGCTGTGGGCAAAATTTGTGTATAACCTGCTTTCCTGGGTTTCATGCCTGACACAAGCATTCCATAACTTGTAGTACCAGTTGTAATGTATCTCTCTTTTGTTTTCCAATTTTCCCTGATACTATCTGCATAACTCTTCTCTGAACAAACAGCAGCTCTGAATTTATGTCTTTAAAATTACTTAAATCTCTTTAAACGTGTGACTTTCATACAATTTCTAATAAAATCTACCTACCTATATTCATCTCTTTTTATATAAATTCATTATTTAGTAGTAATTATTTAAAATTTCTTGACACTAAAAATGGGCTCTGCAGTGCTCTGTATCATGTAGTTTACAACTTTCCTTAGAAGTCGTTCCATCTTAGTTGTGTTTTTCCTGCTAGGTTGCTTGGAAACTTAAAGAAATCTCTTTGTTTCACTCTCTTTTTATTATGTAGTAACAAGGATAATTTTTGCTATAATATGCCATAATATTAATGAAAAAATATTTTTAAAATTACATGTATTCCTTTTTCTTGCTATCATGTGCACAGGTTCATATTCCATGTTGCTATCAGTACTTTCAGAATTCAGCCTGAGGCAAAAGAAAGGATGTCATGGATTCCTTGTCATACCATTGTCACTGGTCCTGGGTTTATGTCAACTCAATTGTACTTTTCACAAGTCAGTTCATCAGCTTGCTCTCCAAAATTCCAGATGTGCATTACAGCACAGATCTGGTGCAGCCCAGTCACCTGTGTGTTTTCCATTTTAAATGAGCTCTCATTGATTTCTCTCAATTAACTGTTTTAGTATTTCTGAATGTAGTACAGACATTGCTTTTATAAAACTTTAAAAAATTATTTTTAAAAAAGTGTAATTAAGGACATGCAAACAATTGCAAACTCTTGCCTTCTTACAATGTTTGTACAAACACCAAAACCTGATTATTGCATTTTGACATCTGTAGTTTAAGTTCTGCATATAGTCTTTACTTTCAGGGTTTTTTTTGGTTTTGTCATTTTGGTTTTTTTACTGGCTGCTTAAGGACAGCACTGGTTTTGCTTCCTTTGACAAGGTTAGCTAATTTCTCAGCAGGATTAATTTGTTTTGGAATGTGATCTTAAAGCCTGATACTTTCAGAATCACACAGATATGCATAATTTTATGAAGAAAATATTTTTATTTTTTATAATTTAACTTGCAGTTGTGTTTTGCTTAGTGTTATTATGGCAAATTGTTGATGTGATACATGTAGGAAAGAATGGAAGGGACTCTTGAACAAAACCAGACATTTGGAAGGATGTTTTTATACACATGATTAGTTAAGAGAAAACATGAGAATACCTCTTTTGCAGGAAACAACTGTGACAAATTGCCTTAATTTTACATTACTTAAGTTTGCTGATACTGGACTCAGGGGTAGCACTATCCCAGTAATGTCATGGAGATTTTGTGTAAGCTGTCTCCATGAGGGAATGTTTCCAAACCATATGCTTTTGCACACTGTCCACATACTGAACACAACTTCTGTTTCAACTTAATTCCTCTCAGTGCATGGCCAGATCAGAGCTTTTCTTCTTGTGATTCTTGAAGACTGCTCTAGTCCACTGCTTCTTTGTAGCATCTTGATGATTCTGCTTTTCCATCAGTCTTAGACATTTATTTTCCTAGCTTGGCTTTTAAACCAAACTAAATTCCTAGCTTCATGCATATATCTTTAATACTGTGTGAGCCTTTGAAGCCCTCGTCCCCAAAAACATGCTCCAGTTTCTTTGAAGAAATCAGGAAAAATAGTGGTGTCTCTTGACCTGTTCTCTTAACTCTGTCATGCCATCTTTAGAACAGGGCATGATGAGATATTGCCATCTGAGCCACTTCACAGCCACATGAAGCACCTCAGTTAAGTTATGGGCATGTGGAAAGAAACAGCATCATGTGTTAAACTCAGCTTCCTTTAGTAGCAGTAAACCCTTGTCATTCTTCTGAGACCACAAAAGTCCTCCAAGGGAAATCTAAGAACATCCCAATGCATATAAGTTATATTGCCCCTGCACACATTTGACATTTTTTGTCAGTGTGCATGGCCTAAAAATTTAGCAGTGCTGATGAAGATGCTATTTGTTCATCAGCTGCTAAATCATCTGTCTACAACTAATGTAGAAATGAATTTGAGGGACTCATTCCTTGAGCTTTTCCTCCTCCTCTCTTTCGACATCTTGAAGAGCAGACTGTCAGTGCTGAGAGCCCTTGGAACTTGGGTCTTGAACACAAGAAAAGCAGAGCTTACAAGGATGGAGTTCATTCTTCCTTAAGCTTTGCTTGAAATCATGTCAATTGATAATGGATACTTCTTAACACTTTTTTTTTCCTTTAAAAATAAAACTGTTAGTCTGAAAACAGAAATATCAATTCTCTCCTGGATCGTGCTTCGACCATTTTGTAAAACCCAGCTTCTCGTGGTGCTATATTTAAACAAAAAGATAGACTAAGCCAGGAGAACATGCTGAGATGTTTTTCTTTGTTCCCTACAGTAAGCTCCCACTATGGGAAGAAGTAAGTTAACCCATTTCTTTCAGGGTGTATAAAAAGTTGATGTTTTTCTAATGTAATTTTGCTTTTCTTTTTTTTTTTTCCTTTCAGTTCCATGTTGACAACAGGTTTGTTAATTACAAAAATAAAAGTTACTGTTTTAAATAGGTTCTTTTCAGATCTTGTTGTACCAGTTTTTAGGAGACACCTTGATTTTGTACTACTTAAAAGTAAATTGGTCTCTACAACACCAGTCAATGCCTTTGACACCGCCGTGTGATCTGTAGTGGCAGCACATGCCCTGAGAAGACGCTTCCTCAGAACATATTACTCTGTGTAAAGTCTTCATGTAATACCCAACAGATCTCTGTTCAGCCACACTCTCTACCCCAAGATCTTCTGTTATGTTCCTAACAAGAGCTATAATTTCTCTTAGATTACATCTATATGGGCTATAGCTCTTCTGATACAAATCCTGACCAGACAAAGCAATCAGAATCCCAATGTTTAATAACAGAGGTGAGTGTCAAGTGTACCCTGGCACCTATGCTATCAGCACTACAAAGTCTGTCTTCAATTTAAAAAATGTATAAATGTATAAATACACTGGAGAACTCTATGCTCTCCGCTCTTATAGAAGCAAACATTATGTTTTCTTTTTTAAGTGCTTTTCATGTTTTCAGTTTGCCAGTCAAGAGTGCAGTGCCTGTGGAAGCCTAGTACGTCTGTCAAACAGGCTTTGTATAGTGTACCCCAGAGCTACACAGTCCAACCTCTGGACATGCCATCTTCTCAGACAGTTTTCACAATACACACTTGAGACCAGATATAATCTTACCTGTGTTTGGAGACTGTAGAACCAACTCCCTTAAGAAATAATAGGAGTTTTATGACAACGATCTTATACAGACTTGCAAAAAAAAAAAAAAAAAAATTCATGCTGAATCCTTATTTAAAAGAACAAGAATTTATAAGAATCTAAATGCTTAAACTGAAGTTCAGGAACCCCCTTGCTTCCACAAGGGAGATTGCTTTGCAACTCACGCTCTGCAGGATGCTCCATCACTCAGTTTTCACATCAGAAATCCCTGCGAATCATACTAGGCTACTAATAGTTGGCCTATTGTCAAAGACGAACAATTCATGTCCTTTATCTTCTGATGTGACAGCCTTTTGAATCTTTTGAATGCTGTCTTCTGCATTTATCTCTGAAAACAGTCTTTATGATCTCTCCTCTGCAACAAGGACAGCTGAGATTCAAACTCTTATAGTTAATTCCTTTGCACTGTTTTCCATAAGGACAAGTGGTAGGATCCATCTGAAGCTTTTACCTAGAGAGAATTCTGACTTTCATGTACTAAAGGAAGTTAACTTACCTCTATTCTTTCTTAAACTTCACACTTTGTCTCTGGAAAGAAATCTCTAAAAATTAATGTTGTAATGAGGACATGACCTTACAAGAACAGTCTTTTTTCATCAGAAGCTGAAAGATTCAAGGAGCTGCCAGTCCCCTCTCAAAGATGTCTAGTGTGTAAGGCAACATCATTACTAACTCTCTTTTTCCTATTAAAGGTCCACTTGGCTGCAATTCATGAAGAAACAGAGGCCTTCCCCTGGATTTTCACATATTTGACATTTGCCATACAGCCACCTGGAGCTCCTTTCACACTTTTGCTAGATATTATGCACTTCCTGAAGTGTCTAGAAATTTTACAGTCCTTGAGAAGTTCATACCTGACTCCTTACTTAACTAAGTCTTTATAGAACTCTTCTGGTTCATTGCAAGGGGTTCTGCTTGGAATTGTTATTGTGTAAATTTAAAAATTAAAATTTTTCTTCTGAACTGTTATTCTTTAAGATGTTTGTATATATACTCAAAACTCTCTCACATCAATGTCCATTTCAAAACCTTTTATAACTCCTTAGATACATCCTTTTAGAGAAACTAAGAATTGGGAGTATGGCCTGCCTCTTTTATTGCTGTGTGGATAGAGGAGGGCATGGGCAAGGGTCATAGTAGAAAGTGCAGAAATTTAAGGCAGTTGGAGTACCAATGCTAGTCACTGCCTTGGTAGCCAGCTGGTAATTGTAGTGTGAACTAATGTATCTTAAGTAAAGATTACAGCATTATCTTTCTTCTTCTCCTATTGATTATACCTGTGTGCCAGTGCTATAGAGGTGTTGATATGACTATGTGCCTTCTTTAACAAAAGAAGATAATGTGTTCTTAATCTACTTCTAATAAAGGTATTGATAAAGTCTTGTCACCTCTTTTTTAGCCAGACCAAGTACCAAGCATAGGTACTTCCTTTACAGTAGCAGAATTTGCTTAGACCTGCATCTTTCCATTACATAGATCAGTTTGCAGTCTCCAAATTTCCAGAGTAGAGTTTTTTTTTCCCCTAGCAACAGTTCTCAAAGCAGGTAAATATATCTTACATATTGTTTTTTAATGTTTATACTGACCTACAGATCAGATTTAAACATCAAGCAAAGTACTGAGTTAGATCCATGTTTATAATCTAAGAGTCTACTTCTCACTCTCTTTCCAGAATCAGATAGTTCAAAATATTTTGTAATATACATTCAAAGTAATGTGCAGGTCTGCCAAGTTTGCCAGTTAAACTCAGAAACAAATGTCAGTCAAATTCCAATCCATAGTAGTTGGTAGCAGTTATAGTTCTATGGGGGAATTTAGTTGTTTCTTTGATTTTGTTTTATCTTCTTTGTGAAGTGTGGCAAAGATTTTTCACTTTTCCAAAGAAGCAAATACTTGAACTTAGAGTCAGTGAACAGAGGGACCTGTCACAATGGGAGAGAATTGTCACTGCCTCATCCAGCACAGACTGCATTGCACTTCACTGATTAGTGTAGAAGTAAGTGATCAGTTGTTTAGTGATGTAGAAGTCGGGTCTAAATCTTCCATTAACATCAAGTCAGTGAGAATGCCTCTTAAAGGAGTTAAATTTTTCCTTTTTTCTGTCCCAGACTTCTTAATTTTCTGCTGTCTAGGTAGAATAGGATGAACAGATTTGTACAGTATGAGACTGTAATATACCATGAAAGTTATTCTTAGCTTTCATCTTGATTGCAGCTCTTCTAAAGTGTTCTGTGGCCATGAATATCACAGGTTAATAATAATATATGTCAGAAAGGCTGGTGGTTGTAAATATTACAATTAAGCAGTTAGTAATCTGTGTATAATCAAGGTTTGTGATATCCCCAAGTCTAACAGTTTAAAAACCTGAGAAGCACATCATAAGAAAGCAGATTTACCATGCTGCTTCAAAACATTATTCTGTTTTAACCAATGTTATGCTTCTGTTTTTAAAGGCAAATATATCATTATTGTTTGTACATCACATGGCTTTTTCTTGTGCTTATTTTAATTCCATCAACAAAATTAGGGTTTCTACTGTATTCAGGAGGGTACCCTTTACCTAGGTGGTGTGTTTAGTATTTTCTTGTCATATGGCTGATTAATATTTGTAAGCCTTAAAGAAATGGTGCTTTTCAGTTCCCAAGACACTTATGTTAAGATAGAAATTCATTTGATTTCAGTTGAATTGTATCTCTTACGAATACAAAGTACATAGCATCACTTCGTGCCATGTTTTATTTCTACAAAGGAGGTATAAATAGGATATTGAAACCTAGAAAAGTGCTGATTTTTAAATTAGTGTTTACTACTTCATTCTTCATGAAAGTGTATCAAATGGTGAATTCATTGAACTTTTAGGAGATAATGTAAATAACAGAAATTACTATTAATATCAGTAGTTATAAAGATAGTTAAATCAGTACTTCAAAACAGTTTTCACAGATGTCTTCTAAATCTGCAATAACCCATGGCTTCATATTACAGACATGCAAGAGTTTGATTTCAGACGTGCACATTAGTATGAGGTCAAATTTTAGTTTATAACTCTAAGCTTCAATCAAGTCTCTATGCTTGTTTGTGTAGGCTTCATTGATGTGAATTCCCGAATACTAAATGGAAATCTTGAAACTTTTATTTAATTGTAATGATTGTGTTCTTTTGTTTATGGTCTTTTGTGTGTGTGTGTGTATGTGTGATGACCTTGCTTTTATACGTTCATTGCTAAGTACCCCTACAAATTCTTGTTTGCTTCTGACTCAAATCTGGTCAAGAATAACGCCTTTGCTGGTGTCAGAAGTCATGCATGGTTTATCAAAAATATGATGCAAGTGCTAAAATTACTTTTCCTCACCATGTTACTGTTTTAATTCAAAGATTGTGAAACATTTTTTTCTCATGGTTTACATGCAAAGAACAAAAATTCCTTTAATATTTAAGTTTTTGACATTACTGTGCTTTGACTGGGAAAATATATAAAGCCTTTTGCATATATCTATCTGTTTATTTTCTTGGTGATCATAAATATGTTCTGTATGACTTGACAGCTTGGATGTTCCCTCCTGAATTCAGTTCAGACCATTTGTTGGGTAGCAAGGGGAAACTCATATGACAGATGAGTCACACTGGCAAGCCTGGAAAAGTTCTAACAGTACAGTAGTTGCTCTTTGGGAATTATTCCTCTGTTAACAAAAGTCCATTGCCCCCAGATAATTTAAGGAGTATTATTAGTCTAATTCTGAAGTTATTTTTAGATAAGGTGTAATACAAAAGCTGTCCAAACAGACTTGCATTTTAAAATATTTTTGTATGAGTACTTTGAACTTCCTATGGATGTATGTACTTTCAGAATTAATATTGTACGTTTATGACATCAATTCAAAAATGCAATTTAGGAAAGCCTAAGCCTGGACTATGTGACTTACAAATACAAAACTGTGCAGACTTCCATTGTTGGCCATAGCTTCAGAAGTTTATTTTTCCAAAAGAAAACCGTAAAGTCGTCATCTAAAATAATCTATAAGAATTCTCTTTTTCTGAACTGTCTCCAAAAAATGAATATGTATGCTATGCAACATTAAAAGGTTTTCAGTAGAAAATAAAAGAGTTCTTGACTTCTAAGGTGGCCTTCAAAAGTTTGACAGTGTTGTCCATATCACATGTTGCTTCCCAATTAAAATGAAAATGTAAACATTAAAAAATGTGTAGGGAAAATACTCCAAATCCTTACATGTTTTTTTTTCACAGGAATAGAAAATCATTTACATTATGCTTTCCATTCCTATTCTCACACAACTGAAAGCTAATAAATGCCCTTTCCCTTTGTGGACTCATAATTACTCCTGAATCGGCTGAAATTGTGTTCCTGCATTTAAAGCTGTGGCACTCCCTGACTCCATTATTGACATGCTGGAGTCTAGATTGCATTTTTCTACTAGAAGCTGCCTGGTAAAAGAACAGGCTGTGAAAGTGGCTACCCTGCTAAGGAAAACTAAAGCTTTAAAATGACAGGAGGGTAGCCAAGGTCAGAGAAGCACTTTGTGAGATACCAGAGAGCAAAATGTTCTGCAAGGGAAGGAACAAAGCCATAAGCAAATGAAGTTTGCTCATATAAATGCACAACACCTACCTTTAAGTAAAACTTTAAGTCAAGGACATCAATGTGTATATTAAGCAGTCTGACTGTATTTCTATTTTATATATCTACAGCTCTTTATTTTTTGTTTATTTTACACACAAACACTATATGTGTGTATATATAGATATATATGTATAATGTATTTTGACCTAGAGGAACTGCTACCTGTATATTATATATATGTATTATAGCCTGCTCACTTCAGTGGTGCCTAGAAGCTCATCTGTTCTGTGCTCATGTGCTCAGTTTCTGACAGTGTTCATCTAGCACAAATGAAAAAGCTACTGTATATTTTTTTCCCCTATGAATTGATGACATCTTCCTCAGCAGCAGGAAATCTCTATCCCTAAGTTTTCAGTGAACAGACAGATTGCATGTGCAGTTTTCCTTTCCATAGGACCAGCCTCTCCTCATGTTTCACTGAATCTTCTTTGGAACACAAAGAAAACAGAAAGAAGAAGAGTTCTTATTTTCCATGCCACATACTTGCTGCTCAGGAAAATATAAAGACATAATTCTTCCATCTCAAATTTTCTCTGTTCTGCAATGATCTATTAATTCATTACATCTATTCTATTTGGCTCTATCATAGTTTGGTGTTGGGAGAGGAGGAGGGATTGGTATAAGATCTTTCTTCAGTAGCTTCTGATAACTTATGCATTAACTGGCATTTTGTCCCATTTCCTTTCCCATTCACTATCCCTCTTCTGTGCCACTTTTTTTTTTTTTCATTCTGTTTACCTTGCACAAGAAGAGAAGGGAAGACTCACAGAAGCAGAAATACATAGAACTTTTATCAGCATGCTTTAAGAACAATTTTGACAAACTTCAGAACTGAGGAGGTTGAACTTTGCTGTCCTGAAATACAATACATTTATATTCATACAGCAGAAACCTGTTCCAAAGACTGAGTTGTACAGAAAGCGTCTAAAAGAGTACAGAATTAAAATGTAGTCATATGTGTTTTCTTACTATTTTACCTAAAGCTATTTCCTTCAAATAACATAGAGTTTCTGCTGTTGCTGATTTCAGACATAAACATTCAGATAAAAGGCAACATGGGATCATTTTGAGGCAGTCAAGTTGAAATCAGACAGAATTTTTAACGAGTTGGCAATCCTTATGTCTGACTAAAGCCAAAAGCGCTGGTCTGAAACATTTTGGATAAAGGAAAGTTTAAGGCTTTTCTTGAAATGAATGTGAATCTAAAGGTTTGCTTGAAATTTGAACGAGAATGTTTCTGTAGCTCAGTAAATAATTTGGTAGTACTTCTTCCATTTTACTCCAATTCCCTGCCTCCCCAGTCACATAGGTGAAAACTGAATTTAAGAATTTTGGAATTTCAGTGATCCTGCAGGTGATATTGTACACAGGATATAAAAAGAGAGAAAAACAGTGATTTTTCAACACGGATTTCTACCCTATTAGCAAGAGTTTTAGACAAATAATCATATTTCATTTAACACAATTTGACAGAATTGTCCCTTCCTGCTGTGGAGAGACCTAGATCTGAGTTGGCGAAATGTCTGAACTGGTTCTCCAAATTACAGAGCAACTTCACCTCCAGATGATTATTAGTGACATAATTTGCCCTGCATTATGAGGAAGCTCCTTTGTAGTGTTTTATGTAAGACCTAACTTGCCAATGAATGGAATATTGATTTTCCAGTCTTTACATAGTTTAGCTAATTTGAAAAATATGTGCAATTTCTATACATCAGCATTTGGCATTTAATAGCAGAGATTGTGTGTGTGTGCCTGGTTTTTTGCCTGCTAGATGTTATCTCAGCTTTCCCAAAGGTTTTCTGCATTGCCTTCATGTGGGAACAAATGCAAATTTTCAATAGGTGTGGTTTTTTCCACTTGGATTTTTACTAAGATCTGTTAAACATTCCTTCATATTTTAGAGACAAGACTGAGGGACATTTGTATGTGAATTTTTTTTTTTTAATTTTCTCCAAATTTTAGTCCTTATTTAAAATGGAAATATGACCACATATTGTTATGTTATTTAATGTCTGAATATCAATAAGCCAGATATCTAGTAAAAAAAAACCCACTTCTATTTATCGCATCCTAATATAGTTCTACATTGAGTATTGAGAAGAGTCCACAAAAGAATACAATTTCTTATTTGGATTGTGAACTAACACTTCAAATAATCAACATCCACAATTAATGCAGCAGAAACAATGATTCAAGTTTATGACAGGGTTTTTTAATAGCAAAATAATTTTTCCAGTTTACTGATTAAAGAAAAAAAAAGCAGAACAAAACAGTGTATTCAATTTTCTTTCCCACAATTTTGTACTTTTTCCATCCTCTGAATTATCTTGAGAAGGAACACTTACTTCAGAGATGCAGGCCGGTTGCAATTCATTTCATTGTAGAAGCACATAAAAATCATGAGTTTTTTTCAGCTGGGTGCTTACCCCAAGCTGAGACTTTTTCTTCATTATTAGTCAATGGACTTAGCTTTACATCATGTGTTCTAATAGTTGTTTTGGGGTTTTTCTCCCGGCCTCTTTCATGCATATGCTTTTTTAAAAAACCAAAGTAGTTTGCTCTGATATTGAGCTTGAAAGATGGGAAAACCAAAACCATCTCACTACAAACTAAAAGAAAATCCAGGCTAGATCAAATAGAGCAGAATGTCTGTTGAACCTTATTTTTATTTCAGTATTCATTCCAAAGGAAAAGATTAAAGAGTTGCCTCACTGAGGAAACTTGCAGAGCTCCTAGACTTTTCAGGTAGTAGGAGTTTTTTTAAGAAAATGAAATTATCAAATCCCTGATTTTAGAAGTGAAAGCTGAAAAGAACATATTTCTTCTCAAGGTTTAGTATTCTTCCTATTAGTGGAAGCCAGCTGAATAACTTTGGTTTCTCGTTTCCAAGTTTCCCCTTTAGTGTTACATGGTGCAGCAACTTCCTCCAGGAGTATGGATCTTCCTGTGTGTGTGCATCTCCACACACTGTAACACACGGATCTTCACAGGGAGGGAAATGTGCCCTGTGTAGGCAAATTCTTGGAAACCACATTTTCTGTCTTCAGGCTAAGGAAGTGTTCCCTTGGTCTTTGCACATGGCAGCAGTTGGGATGTGGAAGTTCTTTAGAAAGGCTAATTTTTCTCAAGCTGTAGAATTGTCCTTCAAATTACTATTACAGTGAATTAATAGGATGTCAAGTGCAGTGAAGTCTTGATAGAAGGGAAAGAAGGCCACCTCATATGGAAGCTCAGAGCTAATGTGGATCCCCAGCCTTTTACAAAACATCATACCCATGGGCCTTTTGTATCTCAGAGGCTTCACAGAAAAAGATTAATTGAGTGCTCATGGTGTATTTTGAGCCACCAAAAATTAAACAGTAGAAATAATTCTTTTCACTGTTTCCATGAGTCATTCACTAGTTCTGACCTGGTTTAGTTTTGATAGCTTAGCTTCTCATAGGCAGTCATGCTTCTTCCCTGGAGTTTAATTTTGCTTGACAAGTTGGGATCTTAATATTTGTTAATTAACAGTTCATTCTCTCGTCAAAACTGCTGAGCTCACAGATGAGTGGCTAGTATGTCCCTCAAGTTGTGCCATACATAATTGTTGCACCTGTTACAGTGCCTTGGGGCCTGCAAGTCCATGGAATTTTGTTAATTCTGAAGCTCAATATATTACCACTTCATGCTTTTCTCTGCTTCATGAATCCCTAGCACCAGTATTCCATAAGCCATTCCTCTGCATCCCAAGGCCAGTGTCAATTTTCTGATAGAACTGAATTTTCGTAAGGGTAAAGAACTCTATTGTCAATTAATTAATTAGAGTCGTATTGTTATCTTGTTATTCAAGTCTGATGAATTTGAAGTTGCCATTAATTTATTAGTGCCATGTTCCTCCATGTAATAGATTTTTTTTGTAGATACTGAAAAAATATTTATTCTTTTTACATGATTGTATGTGCAAGATTTCTGAATGTTTTCAGTGCAAAAATGTAGCTACAGGAATGTAGTTATAACATCTTAAGTTATGACGTAATGTTTTTTTCCTCACCATGCAAAGTAAACCTTAGAAATGAATGAAGCCCGAGTTGATTTAGCAAAGGAGACATTAATTAGGGTATGTAGAAGGAATAAATGAATACTCTCAAATCAGTTTTAATGGCAGTTTATAATATAATTAACTATCAAGCAGTACAGTATAGAATCTGCCTATTTTAGTTGACAGGTTTTTAACTAACTCCATTTAGGAGCACCTAGAAATAGCAAAAAAAAAGCAAATTCTTAAGAGAGAGGAGTTAACTTTGTTTCAGTCATGCTGATTTATGCCACAGATTTGGATTTTGCCTATGTTACACTTTTTTTGCTTGAAGAATGATGCCTCCATCTTTGATCTGACACACTTTGTAGATGGGTATACTTACAGGAGCTCCCCTTGCTCATTATTCTGGAAGAAACACATTCTACAGTTCAGTTGGCTGACATGGCCAAGGAAAGGGTGGGAACAAATTTGTACTCATTAGCAGAAAGACCAAATAGTCCCAAAAAAATGAAGCAGAAGAGTATTTATAAGGTTAGAAGTTACTGTAAATGCTTATGGCTGCAATCCCTATTCACTGCTATCACTGCAATCACTGTTATCAGAGTGAGATTATAATTAAATTTGAGAAGTGTGTGATTCAGAATTTGTAAGTCACAAAGTGTTTCTAACAAATAAACCACAGTAAAAGTAAGAACTGGTACTAGCATCTCTGAGATTCACAAGTGGTACATAATGGACTGAGCCAGCTGTCCTTTAAAAAACAAAAAAAATCTTGAGGTGTTTTTAATAGATTTTTTGTTGAAAACTGAATTGTTGAAACTGCAGGCAATAGGATGCTTTAGGCAGCCAAGCATATCAAAATATGGTGCATGGAGTGATTTTTACTACTCCCGCTATTTAAAGTCCTATTTTCATGAGCTTATTAGCTAGTAGTGATCCCTAAGGAAAAATACAATTAAAACTTAATCATACCAAAAGCTGAGGTTCTTCTGATTCAGCGAACTTGTAATCTTGTATATTTAGTAGTTTACTTGTAAATGTCTTAGTACTGAGAATGTAAGATGTATCAATTAGCTTCAGTTTGCAATAATGCTGCTCCTCCAAATTCAGATGAGAGATTCTATGTGTGTCAGAAGATGCTAAAGAATTCTGACTGGCAGCATTATTTATTTATATTTTTTACATTTGAACAGAAACTTTATTCCCTTTAACAATCCTATTGTATAACCTCCCATACCCAGTCCTGTTCTCCACAGAAGATTCAGACAGTTAAGAAAAGCAAGTGTGAAGAATACAAACAGCTTTAGAAGACAGTCTGTGCATACTGTTGAGAAAATAAATTTTATGGCTATTTTTTCCCAACTGAAAACTAAGTGGAAATAATTTCAAACAGATCTTTCCAAAGTTTTAATATCTGGGTGAAGTCCAATGGAGTAAAGAATGTTTATTTTGAGGAAAGTAGGACTTTAATTTGAAAATATGAAAGTCAAATCACTCTCTACAACTTCCTGAAGGGTGGCTGTAGTGAGCTGGGGGTCGGCCTCTTTCTCCGGGCGACAACGGATAGAACAAGAGGACACAGTCTCAAGTTGCGTCAAGCTAGATGTAAGTTAGAAGTAAGAAGGAAATACTTCACAGAAAGAGTGGTCAGAAACTGGAATCATTTACCCAGTGAGGTGGTAGAGTCATCATCCCTTGAAGAATTTAAAAAAAGACTGGATGTGGCACTTGCTGCCATGATCTAGCTGAACAGTTAGAACATCGGCTGGACTAGATGATCTTATAGGTCTCTTCCAGTCTTGAAAATTCTGTGATTCTGTGAAATATTTCTAATGGCAAAAGATCATAGTTCAGTCAGTTCAATACAAGTAATTTTCTTAATGTTTTTTATACTGTTTTTACCTAGAAGGTTTTTGCAGAAAGGTGTTTCATATGTCTCTTCTGTGATATGACTGAACTGGAGAATGGATGCAAAATACAAAAACAATTTGCAATGTTATCGCATTGTGACACAGGACACAAATCCCCTTTTCATGACTTGCCTTGTTTTCAGCTAAACTCTAAGGAGAACATGTTGCAAAGCCTACTTTTGCTATTGCTTTGATAACACTGTAAATTAAAGCATAAAAAACCACATAGATTGTGTAACATACAGTAAATAATCCTGTGTTTCAGTTCCCAGATGAAATCCAGAAAAGTAACACTATTTTAATCCATTACAAAATTCTAATCTGAATCTTTGAACTTCTGAGTAGTTGTATTAGTTGATCTACTTTCTATTTATGACTGCTTAAATTAAGAAAAGAAGAAATTTATAAATTAAGGTATTTCACTTTCTGTGAAAAATTCTCATTTCAAACAGACACTTTTTTAATGTAACTGACAACTTTTTGACTAACTAGAATAGGAATATATTTGAGGTCTCAATTTACTTTCTTTATGACTTTTCCTTAAATTCTGGCCTGTTCAAACCCACTACTTGAGTTTCTCTCTTCAGGCTCAAGCACAAACAATCATATTCAGAATCAAATTAGGTGTTTTGCAAAGATATTTTTCAATAAATAATTCTGACAGGCTCTGTTTTCAAGATACAAAAGATCTGTGCCTGTTAATGAGACCAAAATTCCCGGAGTAGAATTAGATTTTGTTCAAGGGAGCTGTTGGCTTTTCAAAAACTGAAATTTTCAAAATAGTTAGGGAAAAGAGTAGTTCAAAGAAAAAGAATATTTTTTTCATAGTGGGAGTTTAGAATAGCATCCTTACCAGCCACTCTCTAGGAAAAAATACAATTAAAAGACTCAGAGAGAGTCTTTTACCTTTGGTAATTTTAATCAGTGATACATTTCCATAAACACATTTTTTCTGTAAACAATTTGCAAGGGAATGTATTTCATGCTGTTTTAACATGCTGAGACCAACTTTATTCTGATACATGCAGGTCTTTTAAAACAACTGAAACAGGACCCATTCTGTGCTTGCTGGAGGGCACCATGTCACAAAGATTATAAAACTATAAACTGCATTCTCCCTATGACTGGCCTTGAGACATCTAAAATTACTTATTATTAGACAGTTTGCAAATAACCCTTTCAAATCTTTCATCTCATTAAATCTGCACATTGTTGGTTGCCATACAAGATGTGCCAGACAATTTATCCATTCTTAAGTAACTTCCTGAATTTTTCCACTGATATGACAACACAGTTCTTGTAACCTGTTTGAAATTTAAATTTAAAACAGTTTTGCCACCACGCTGTGTGTGATCTAGTTTTAAACTTCATACGTATCATCTCAGAGGTCAGAGTTTTTGTGATATGCATGAAAATTTGGGTTTCCCAACCTAGTCATTAGACACATTCTTCCCACAGAAGAGAATGGTAGGAATGTTCTTATCTACAGAAGGATCCTTCTGTCAAGGTTTATCTGGTCTTCATCAGAGATATTCATAGCTGTTCATCAAGGTGATTAGTAACAGGCTTCTCTCTCAAAGCCTTTTGATTGATAGGAAAACGGGAAGAATTTTAAAAATCCAGGGGATGTGTGTTATTCAAGAAAGTGTGTTTGTATTGAGAATTTCAGCTCTAATGGTGGCAGAAAGTTCTTTTGTATAGGAATGAAATTGCCAGTTCCTTTCAGCATTTAGACCTTCAACTCTGTGTCCAAAATAATGGTTATGCAATTTCTGTTGAATGATACACCTCCTAAAATTGTATCTCAAAATAGATGCACTTTTAAAACACTATTAATTTTATATTGTTTTTCTAACTAAGCCTAAATATTTTCTATAATATTTATTTAAATCCTAAAGCACTGTTTTATTATAATCAGTCTTTTTAGCTTGTGCACAGGCACCTAGAAACAATCTGTACCTCCCTGACTTACCAGGAAATAAAGAGAGCAAGAAGAATAAGTTGCTAAATTAATCAGGCGATTAAAGATTTCCAAGACTTTTTTTAGATGCAAAGAACAATCCAGTTTTGTAATAGTATGAGCATTTTTCTATTCTCTGCGTATCACGCAGGCATCAGAGAAGAAAGAAACACAGACCCCACTGCTAATAACAAGTAAAAGAATTGGTAGCCCCAGTGCAGAGAGCAGCAGTGTCCCTTCCATAAAGAAAACCCCCAGCCCTCCATGTGAGGAGTAGCATCTCCTGGGCCACGATAACTTGCAGTAGGAGTGAAATGCTCTAATGATTGTCACTGGTTGCTCATCTACCAACAAGTTTCAACTGCTCTTCTTGCTTAAAGGCAGTTTACCAGAATTCTGTCTTCCTTTCCTGTCTCCTATTTGTATTGGATTTAAGTATCCCATGACTTCTAATTACAGTAATTTACATAACTTAATGTCCTTGCACTTGTTTTTGGCATGAATTTTTTTTAGATTGTGATGATAGTCTGTTGGTGAGAGTGTCTTGCTGTTGTTCTGGCTTCCACTAAACATAACTAAACTAACAACACAATATTTTATCTGTCTCATTCTGTGCCTTGAAGGACCATAGACTGGTCAGCATACTTCCTGCTTTTCCCATCAAATCCACCACTTTGAACAGCTGCACCTTCCTTGTTCTTCCTCAGGCTATGACAAATCACACACCCATATGCATGCACATATATTAGATATATGTAGAAAATATATTCAAGAGAATTCCTGGTTTTGTGCCAAGTGGAATCCAGGAATGTTTACAAATAAAGAACAGAGACAAAAATAAAGGGACTTAAAATTATTCATTTCTTTATTTTTTTCTGTAGTAATCTATACAAATATACACAGAATATATAAAAACAGAATTCCTTCTGTTGTTACTCTTAATGTTCTATGAGTCATATTTATAGAAATTCTTTATTTCTCAGACTTGCCTTGTGCCTAAATGTCACTCCACATAATTTGTTCTAGGAGGAGGGGGTTTTTATTCATTTTAGTACTTTGTTCTTACAAGACTACAGTTAAATTTTGTGTCAAATTTGACTTCTTGCCTTGCATTTTATCTTTCTGTGACTACATGGAAAATGTGTGTTTATCAGTACAATAGTATTACGTAATTTTTAAAGCAATGCAGGAATAAATGAGGGAAGAATATTTTAGATAAATGAAAATCAAGAAATGTAATGTAATACATCCTTCCAGTTCCATGTTAACATATACAAATGTTTAATATATATGAGGACAGTAGTGAGTGGTATTTACATTTATTTTGGTCCATTGCCATGTTTGTTCAACAGCAGAGAATAATCATTGAGTAGCAGCAGTGAGGAAGAAAAAACAATTTGGAAATATAATTTTTATTGAATTAGTGACTTAACCGCTGTTGTGAAACTGACCAGGCTCCACTAGGGCACAAGCTATTTCACTTCAAAACAACTTGATTGGAATGATTTTGTGGTTTTGTTTGTTTGTTTTTGGTTTTGGTTTTTTTTGTTACACCACTTGATGTGACCTTGTGTCCCAATGGATTTTTATGTTCTGTGTGACTGACTTCCTCCTCTCCCTTTGTGCACGTGTGCATAGTTAGTGATTCTGTCTATTAGACCAACCAAGTAAACATTGTTTGCCTTTTGGGAACAGAAGTGTGACACTGGCAGTGGTCTGCAGTTGCTCCCTGTCACTTTTTGGGGTCATTTTTTTCCCGTTTTGCTTCCTAATGTTTCTTTTGTTTGATGAAGGAAAACATTTTGTGCCTGAAACAAGGTGTAATAAAGCAACAGATCTACAGCTTGTTTTAATCATCTATTTTAATTAGGACCATAGTTACAAAAACTAGGGGTTTTTTCTAGTAATGTTTTTAGCTTATTGGTTAATTTGTTGCATTTTCAGGTTCAAGTAAAGATGCTGAAAACTTTGAATGTATTTTTCTTTATATGAATACTACACTTTCTTGTTAACTATAGTTATGCTGTGAATTTTCTGTGAACCATAGGAATTTAGAAATGTACTTCCTAACACGCAAATTTCCCACCTGCCAAGGGTTCTTGGCTTCCTGTAAAACCCTTACTCTGGTCCACATCCTTGTGATCTTAACTCTACCGGAGCACATGAGGCTGCTTTGGTTACTTCTGAATTTCACAGAAGTGTATCTTAGATTCAGACCCTTGCTAAGTCTATTACTGTTCTGCAGTCTGGTGGGTGATAGACACAAAAAGATTAAAATTGCTCGTGGCAATGTGCCATTGTTCTTTAACCTTAATTAACCTCAAATGTCATATTAACTTAAGTTTGGATGCTTTGCCCAAGATATTCTTCCTCCTACTTCTCTGCATCTACTTGTTTACCATCCCACTCCTCTAATAGAAAGATAAGCATAGAAATTACTAAAGAGCTTCTTTAATGCAGCAATTTTGTTTATTCCTCTAAGGAAAAAGTGTTTTCCCATTGTCCATTTTTTTCATACCAGGTGCCAATTTTGTGGACGTGAATGAAATTATTTTACTCTTTTCTACATTCTTTTTAATATGTGGTAATCAATATTTCATTTGAATTTCCTCTCCTTTCTCCTTATTGTCAGGCTGCTTTTCCTCTGGAGGCTGCTGAATCTAGTCTTTCTGCTAGATTCTTAACAAATTTGATTATAAAGCATCATTTAAAGATACTATTTACAAATGGGGAAGGTAGAAATGCTATGCCTAATGAGAGCTTTCTTTCCCCTTCACTCTTGATTTTCCTGTTCTCTATTCAGATACTATATCCCAACATTGTCATAAATCTTCTCCCTGAATTCTAAATCACTCACTTTATTTTCTGTCATTTGATTCAAGGTGATTTCTTGTGGTCATTATCTGTCCAACTTGTCTTCTGTCATCTAATATTCCTTTTAAAAAGCTTCTCTTTTCCTTAGTAGCTCTCATGTGTGTTTGTTAATGTATTACATTTCTGTAAATCAGTTCAATTCATTAATAATTGCATTACTGTTCATGAAGTGAAAGCTTCTTTATTGCTATCCTACTGTTCGTATATTTCAGAAGGCTGCCAATGATTAAAACGTAATTACTCTACATTGCAATGCAATCCTATTTAAAATGGTAGCTTTCAAAAAACAAAGAATAGTCATAAAAGCATAGGTATTTTTTTTAAAAGTAAGCATTATACTTGTTTTTTGCATATGAACTCCAAATAATGTTATAAGAAAAAAATAAGGAAAAAGAAGGGAAAATTTTCAATAGCACTGTCTGTTATTGTGGGCAGAATTCTTGTCAAGCAATAGTCAATTAGTTATTTAAACAAAACTAGAAATTTTCAGTAAAAACTTTCAAAAGTAGAAATGCTACCATTGGAAAACATACCACTTTAAAAAAATATTTTTTTCCCTGTATTCGCTTGTATTGCTTTTAATTAAAATACTGAACTGTCTTTTCTAGTTACTTTGTGGCTTTTTTCCTAAAAATTATATACTCACAGAAAATTTATTTCTTTTGACCAATACCAGAATCATTACTAAGAATGCAAAATGAATGACCACATCATTAGAATTTGAATATATCAATAATTTTTCTAACTGACCTGTAGTACTGAAAAGAAGAAAAAACTGATAAATTAAATATCTGAGGAAATTTTTAGTGGTAAGCATGTAGTAATAGGCTTCTGCCCCCATCTATGAGTTAAAAGCAGAAGTAGTTCAGCAAGAATTAAATATAAATATTTAGATTTATGTAAGATTGTTTTTAAGAAAGTAATGGGAAATATATTGATCATTTTGCTTCAGGATATGAAATAATTGCCTCTGGAGCCTGTTCCATTATCATGGTACAGCAGTATAGGTACATGTTAGGCTTTTCTCTTAGGAGATACCAGTTAAAGGTCACTGCCTGAAGCAAGGTGACAACTGGAATTGATGGGCCATCATAATTTTCAGTAATGTGCTCTGATTTAGCACAGAAGTGTTATCTGAAGTGAAGAAAGATCACAGTAATCCATTAATCAGTTATTTTTTATTTATATCATTTGAGTTCTTTAACCTTACTGAAATAATTCTGGCCCTCAAGTTGGTTTATGGAATGAAAGAAAGGAAATGGAGCAATGCAAAATAAAACTGCTCAATGTAAATCTCTCCAATCTCCGACAGATATATCAGCACTTTTATTTGGAATTTCAGTAGTGGTAAAGTCAAGGGACTGGCTTAAAAGAAAACACATTATCCACTGCTTTGCATATATTCCCACTGTCCCCTTAAGAGAAGAACTGCTTTTTGTCTGCTGAGACAGATGTAAGGCAGCTCTACATGTGATCTCTAGCTTGAGGAAATAATCTATCTTTTCTCTCTGCCCAAGGAGTAGACTTTGATTTTGTTTCTCGAAAATGGGCTTGCACTCTACCTGCACAGAAATTCCCAACACCCAGGCAGAGTAGTTTCTGCATAAGTTCCGTATTAATTCCTAGTTCCCATTGTAATGGCAGAAAGATGATCCAGTACAAAAAGTAATGGTGAAAGATGATGCAATACAAATCACAGCAGTTGCAGTTCATGATTTTTTTTATTTTCAGTACCAAGAGTTGAATGATTCATTTTGTTAAGATGAAACCTGTAAGAAATGTAAGGAATGGCCTTGAAGGAAGTATTTACTGCCTCATGCAATGCCTAGGTGGTGCTTAGCAAACAACAGTGCTAATATGATTTTACCTTTCTTCCCCTGTATCTTAACCCCCAGCACTCATGTTCATTGAGTGACATGAAGATGAAGAGTAGAATTGTTAGGTTGATTAGGTTTACTAGAAAGAAAGAAAATGAAATTGGACTTTTTTATAACCTACATTTGGTGTGTTTGTACCAGTAGCGGTACTCCATTGAGTTTATTTCATCATCCCTTTAAATTTTGCATGCATAAATATATATTAATGGCATTAAAATAAATAACTAAATATAGGAACTAAATAAGTAAATATAGGAACAAACTCCTAAAAATTCAGCATTCTTACTATCTTACTATACTTATATGTACATACATCTGTAAATAGACAGTGGTTCTTGACATTTTTATTACAAGATCATTAATTCCTCATCAGTTATCAGTTGGCCTATTGATTCTGTAAAGAGAATGTCAATGTCTTCTGCTCAAAAAAAAGTGTGCAGATTTAGTGACAGTGGATGTATTTTAGAATTTTGTACTTCTATTGATTTTTGAGAAGGAGAGGCTTATTTATAAACCATTATAGAACCACCAGAAAATATGTACTTTGTTCCCTTTTGGTATTACATCTTAGAAAATTTTAGCATTGCTACTGCATTATTATTTCTTCAAAGTAATTAGTGGCTTAAACAACTGAGAAAGGCTGCAGTGTCCTTCTGAACCAAAGAATAAATTTTCTGTTGCTAAAAGCAGTGGGATTTTTTCTTACTTTTGATCTATTTTAGTTTTGTTTTATGTCCCTGCTCTCTACAGTTTTCTGGAACAGTTCTGCATGGTTTCTAAAGTGTTCTCCTATATTCTTGTGCCTGCTTGTATATGACTTTAATTTCCATCCATTCAAAACATAAATAAACGTACTGGTTATTTTAAATTTACTTCATAGCAGAAAACATTTTGATTGTCTAAATTATTTTACAGAAGAATTGTTGAATCCACTTTCTACAGTGTTCTTTTTCACTTAGGAATCAGGAAATAATATGGACTGGATTTTTCTAAACGTATCAAATGACATTATGATTTGATAATTTAAGCAAATTGTGAAGAAGTTAGTTAATTGTCAAGTTAATGTTTTTAAAAATATGGGAGTTGAGGGAGTCACATAATTTTAGATTCTTAGTAAAATTCTCAAGTATGCATGAATTATTTTAGAAGAATTTGCTTAAACCTTTTACTGTTACCAGTGAAGTAATTTTGGGTAGTATTAGAGGAACGAATTAGATCAGTCTCTAAAAACTATGTGGAAATTTCTTTTTTTTTTTTTTGCAGTCAGAGACAGAGCTTAAGAGAACGCAAATGAACGATTTCTTTTCATCTGATTTGATACTTATGAAAGAATGCAAGTATTGACCATAAGTGTATCAAAAATCAGACGTGCAACAAAAAGCTAGAGTCGTAGCTTTCTCTAGAAACACAGATCTATGTTTTTTAAGATGTATAGCTTTTTAATTATGAACAGAGGTTATTTTTTTGCTGGAAGTCTGAAAAGTTAGCAGAAAAAAAACAGCTATGCTGCAAATATAGAGTGAGTTTATGCTTTCCAACAAATGCTGCAGGTTTGTCTCGGGCATTTTTGAATACTCATTCCCTTTTAATTAATTAAGTAAATTTTAATTTCCTTACCTTTTCAAATAAGAAACCCCAGGGAGCATTCTCAAGAAGTTTAATTTACTATGTATTGTCTGTTATCAACCCCATTCAGAATAAAAGGCACAGAGAGTTTTGATTTCATTAAGTAATATAACCTCAATTGTCATTCAATGAAAGCTGTTCTTTTAAGAATCTCTACTAAAAACACTATTTCAGTACTATTTATGAACCACATTCTCTTTCATGCATCCCCCTTCTCAAGTCGCAGTTTATTATGAGTTTATTTGAATGATAGTAGTAGTCTCTATGTGCAAAGGACTCTCATGCCTTTTCTTCAGCCAGGGACTAGGCCAAGGTGACCTTCAGATGTCCCTTCCAGCTCCAGTCATTCTGTTATCTTGATGGCATAAGGCATCAAGGGCAAAGTTGGCACCTTCTATTGGAGTTCCCATATTTATAGACATTTACTTCATTTATATGAATGAATATTCTTTGCTCAGTACTCTTTATTTAGTATTGTTGAGTTAGATTGTGGGTACATCCTTCCTTGCACACATATTGCAAACAGCTTTATGCTGCTTCCATGTCATCTGATAAGTTTGGGATGAATATTTGGGATCCAGGCCATTGCAAAAGAGTACTATAGCTTTGGGGTTTAAGTTTATGATAACCTTGGATAACTTCCATTACCCTTGAATCAAAATTCAAAATGTATAGTGCATTAATTTACAGTGATCCAAATGAACAATGCAATTGAAATGTTTTTTGCAAATCAGACAGATAAGATAGATAAAACTGCAATTAATCTAATTGTCTGAATAGTAATTTGGGGAGTCTTCTGTCCTCATGTTTGTGGAGATGTTTGCTGGATATGCCCTCCTGATTCAATTGCCAGAAATTTAGTCTGTGTCCATTTTTTATTTGAGGTTACAGACTGAGAGTAAGGGCTCTCTAGTTTGGAATACAGCCACTTAAGAAATCCTTCAGCTTGAATCCATTTTGCTCATTTCCCTCTTTTACTAAAGTGCATGTTCACTTCTAATTCATTCAGATAATAGCCTCATAGTCTGCTTTTGAAGACACAAAAATTAGTTTGCCAAACTTCTTTCACCTTTTGTACTTAATGTATCAATTTGACTTAACCACAGGTTAAGCTTCACACTAAACTAAATGCTTGTAGCTTTTAAGTGTCTCCATCTACTGAGCCATATATGTCTTATCTATCTGTACTTCAGCAACTTTGCCTGACAAAGTATCTAATTTTGATTAATACCTGCAATTCCTTATGACTGAAACTGGGTATGATGGCCTCCAGGGGGAAATGTTTAGCATATTATGGGGTATTATATTCCAAAAATTCATCATTTAAAGGAATAAGCTTCACCATTTAGCAAGGCAGTGAATTCAGATTGTTTGACCAGATGGCCATTTGCAACAGTAGATATACATTGGTTTTTAAAAGGCTTTGTGACTCTGTAAGAAAAAACATGAGGCAGCCTAAAAAAATATGAATTGTAAGTAATAATGTCAGAGTTAGAAAAACCATAAACAATTGCATTAAGAATCAAGAAAGGGAGTGAAAATAAAAATAAACAACAAACAAAAAAACCCCAGAAACAGTTGGATTATTTACAAAAATATTTATTTTGCCATACTCTGAGGCTAGGTAATTCCTTGGCATGGCAGAATGAATCATTTGTAAAGCAGCATGCTTTATTTGAAAAGACAAAAATCAAGCAAACCAGTGGCACACTGAAAATTCTCTGAAATAAAAGTACCAGTTTATGAACACTAGCAAATAAGTACCTGCATTCACACACACACTGAAGAACAAAACTCACCAGGAAATCAGGAAATCAAATGGTCTGCAGAAGTCCACAGACTATGTGCATTCTTAGTGTACTTCTGGGTAAGGGGTATTTCTATCTGATTGCACCTAAATTCATTGTTTTACCAACGGGATTTCATGTACTAATTTTTGAAAGTGACCTAGCAATTTAGTTCCTTTGGCCTTTGTTTTTACTAACCATTAATTTTGGAGGCATTTTTTACACCTTATCATGCTCCTACAATAAAGCAGTATCTGACAAATGTAGACACGCAGATCTGCCAACGGCAGTAAGGTATTATGTAAAAATATTTAAACTTAATTGCATTTTAAAAAGTCTTGAAATTCAGCAATAATCCTGAAGCAGGCTGGAATCATCAAGAAATATCAGTGCTGGTAGACTTCCAGATGGTTCAGACTACAACAAAACCTATTTTGTGGATCTTTTCTGCCATGTGTGTATGACATATGTAATGGAATTTTTCCTTTCAGTAGTCCCCTCTCTTGTAATCACTGCACCACTTGCTTCTCAGGCTTCTTGCATAAGTCTACTTGACATATTCACACTCAAAGGAAAAAAATTTGGGTGCCTGAATGTTTTTCTATTCTTAAAGCAGTATTAATTTCAAGTATTTTGCAAAAAAAAGCAATAACTGAGAACACCCATCCTCTCCTTTATGCTCATTCAGGTTTTGAACAAAGGCAGGATAGTCTATTCTGTTCAAACAAACCTGTTGTCCCTATTGCACCCAGCCACAGACATTTAGAAAAGGAGGAAAAGAGCAAAATTACTTTTGTCAGCTTAGGGAGAATTTAGAGCTAGAAGTTGCATGTTTGAATTACTAGTTCTTCATTAAGTTTTCTTCTATTGCATTGCCCATGTAAGATTATATGTCCCTAGTATTTTCCATGCTGTGTCACGCACATTTGGAGGGTAGCTGTAGAGGTTTCTTCCAATCTCATTGTTTTTATTGGCCTACTTTTGATATTTATGTTGTTGTTACAGTTTCAGTTCCTGGTTTAGTGCACATTTATAAGATACTGTATTTTCTATTTTGAAGTAAAAGAGGAGCAAGAAAAACTGTTAGCATCCGGCAACCACACCTTGATGCCCCCAGAGTCTTGGTATGGTGCATTAATTTTTCAGTTTGTAATTTGCCAGATGCATTTAATGGAACCAATTTTCATTACATCTGTTCTATGGTTCAAAGAGCTCTTTTAGTTGCCAAAGGGAGCCAGCTTCACACAGATTCAGAGAGGGTGGTAATGTGCTGTGTCTTGAAGTATTAGATAACTAGGGATGGTTTTATAGCAAACAGATTATTTTTAAGACAGGCAAATTCTATATTCATGACTTGCCACTATTAGACTTCAAATTTAAACTGCTTAAGTCTCTTCTGCAAAAAAACATATATTGATTTTAATGTAATTTTCTACATAATACTCTCAGATTAATTATCTTTTTAAGCAATTATATTTTTCTGTTTATTGGTAAAAGAAGACATACATAAGGAAATACTGATTTTAATACTAAGAATAG
Organism: Ammospiza nelsoni; assembly: GCF_027579445.1. Lineage (NCBI taxonomy): Eukaryota > Metazoa > Chordata > Aves > Passeriformes > Passerellidae > Ammospiza > Ammospiza nelsoni. The sequence continues at coordinate 33,963,935 of NC_080636.1, read as the reverse complement.
CTTAGTAAAGCTTTCTCATTAAATGCTAAAAGATGTGAGGAGTAACATTTTTTAATTTTCTATTCTAAGACAAGACAGTTTATTCTACCAAAACCAACTCACATTACCAAGATAACTGTACACATTGTGCATAATTTTAATCTTCATAAAATGTGTAACAGTTGTATGGTATTAAATTCAAGATTTCACTTGACAGCAGCTTTCAATGAAAAGGTTTTTCCTCATGGGCTGAAGAAAATCTGAAATGTTCTACTACACTTTGAAGTTCTAAAGCATTAGCCATATGAGAATTATAAAGCATTAATCCTGAAGAGTTTCCACCTGACAGTCATGAAATAGCATACCTGTGTGAAAAGTGACTCAGTTTTACTTCCTCAGGCAATACTTTCCTTTTTTTCTACTGCTTCAGAAATATCATGCATCATGTCGTATTGAGAAGATGGCCTTGGAATGACTGGATCTTTTTGAAATTCCTGAAGTCTACACTATCACTGTATTTATCTAAGACATTTCAATGACATTTTAAAAAGTTGTTTATACTAGTTTTATTTTAGTTTGATAAGCCATGTGTAAAAGTTGTTCCAAAAGAGTAATCAAAACCTTTTTTTCACTGTGTCGTTCTAAACAAATGTTGTAAAGAAATAATTGTAATAGAAGGAGCAAATCTATTAGCAAGAGTACATGTGCAATTTAAGAACATTAGATATCTCCCAGCTCAGTCAGAGACTGAGATCAATCAGAGGTTTGTCATGTTGCCTACATTTAGGTTTTATACGGGTCATGTTGTAAAGTCCACTTTTTTGGGCTTTGGGTACCAAACAGACAATTTCTTTCTCTCCTTAAGAGGGAAAAGATAGCGGCAACAAGCAGTCCTCCAAGAATCCTAATCTTTTGTTTTTTCTCATTCCATGGAGCACACGAAAAGGAATCTTAGCTTTATTGTGTGCTCTGGCAAACAGCAGGACAGTCATGTTTCCCCCTTCTACTGTCTGCCCTGGTTTATATTATATACCGAGCTAATGACCACATTTACATTTCCTTGAAGTAAAAACAAGTCCTTATAGTGGTGGTAGTTTTTGTCACTGACACTGACTGAAAGGGGAGTAGCATTTGAATTAGCCATTATGAGGTGAAAATGCATGAAATAAGGAAGGGACTGAGGAGAGGGGTGAATGAAGATATTGAATCCAGGTCTGTGTTTTGAGTTCAAGATTTGGGGTCACGGAATTTGCCCAATCGAGAAGAAGACAAAAGGAGCAATGACAGCCTCAGAAGGGAAATGAAGAGTTCTCAAGTATGTTCATATTACATTAATATTGACAGAGGAATACTTAATACTCACCTTAATTAAAATTCACAAGAAAAGAAGCAACTGGAGGTGTTTGTTATCCTGTGCATTGTCACAATTGGAGACTTAAAAATGGGAAAGAATTATAAAACATGATTATGTAAAATGAAGCCATTGGGGCTTTTCTGTAAACAAATGCATTCTAATTTCCTTTCACATTACTGTACCTTCTTTTTTCATTTCCTAAATTTTTTTTTTTTATATTTAGATGCATTTCAAATTAGGTGTTTTTATGCAATAAGACTCATAGTATTTCCATTGCAAAGACACAAAATAGCTGTAGGTGTAAATTTATGACTAAAACGGAAAGAATAAATTGCTTTTCAAAAAAATCCACTTATAGTCATTTGTAATGCTTTTTTTTATTTCTGCTACCTAACAGAACCTGAATACTTGGTAACATCAAAATTTGACAACTCATTTTGGCCTTAGGTCTGGCTTTCCTACCAAAAATTTCACCATATAAACTTTTTGGCAGTGTTCCACTGCAGTTTTTTTCTTTAATTTCCTGAGTGAGAGCTGCTTTTGCTCCAGCTATTGAGAAGATCCCAAGTCAAATTTTCTCTAGAAGCCATAACAGTTCATAACCAAAATTAATTTCTAGCCAGAAAGCAAGGTATAGCACCTACAGTGGAACAGCCTATGTCATCCCAACTTTGAAAATGCAACTAGTGAGATGGAAAGAAGATGGATCAGAATTTGCTCATCAGTACATTAAAACTGACAAATTTCAGCCCATAGATCCAGCTTCACCTAATGTCACATCCTGAGAAAATAGTATTTTAAAGAACAAAAAACCCTCTAAGAATATCTAATTAACTCAAATTTCAACATAAAATCTTTTTTTTCAAAATAGTTTAGTTAATATTGTCCAAATTGCATTTGGCTGTTTTCCTGGACTTTATGTTAGCAGGGATGACCTTGGAAACACAACAGGTTATAAAGTTTACCATTACATTTAGTGATAAATGAGTATTTTTAGGAGAAAACACTAAAAGATATGGATTTTTTTTCTAGGTAGTACTACTTACTTGTCGGAAAATTTAGGCATTCCAGATGCAGAAATAAACTGAGACTAAGGACTGAAAATACTCCCAAGAGACTACTGTGTAAAGCACATGAAATCTCCTTGCTTTTGTTACACTCTTCTGTCTTTTGTTCTCTTCTGAGGTTGCCTCATGTGAATTAGATCTATTCCTGTGTAATTTATGAGTGAGAAAAAGTATCTTCATCCAGAGAGGACTTCTCTAGTCTTGTAGAGAGCACATCTTGCTCACTGTGCGTTTGTGATGTTATGTCTCCTTTGTGCTTAGATTACTTTTCCAAAGCACATAACTTCTCAAGGTGCATATTTTTCCAAAATACAAAGTTGCTTTCTTTATAATTTAGATTTATCCTGGTGCTGTGCATGGCTTGGTCAACATACTGAGTTTTCATGGCCTATATTTTGATTATAATTGAACTCTTGTGATTTAAAATATGGAACAGGGCTGTTGTCAAAATAAGGACAGTGAAAGTTGAAATAAATAAGTAAAAATAACTTAAGAGCTTATCAGATGACACTAACAAATCAAACATTTGCAATAATTTTTTATTCATGGATGTTGTAAATTTAATATCCCTTTATCACTAACTGGACTTGGGGCTATAATGAAAGGTACTAGATACAACCAAGTATTCAGGAACCTACAAGGCAGACCTGAATTTTAAGTTCTCTTTCCTCTCTTTTGCAGCAATGCAAACTCCTAATGTACATCATCATGTTTTTTCCTGTATCTGCCTTTACTGTCTGGCTCCATCCTTTCCATTATCCAACATGTAAATAGCTTTGATGGTTGTGACAGGACTTGGGAAATGCAGCTTTAAATTAAACATCCAGATTATCATAAATTGATTATTACACTAGGCTTTTTGTAAATTATGTGAGAAAGGGGTGTGTCGGGGTCAGTAGATGGAAGCATTTTGTGGCACACCACAAGATTTTCTATATTTTCTGTTTTGACCAGTTCATTAGTTTGAAGTCTTTAAAGAGTGACCTAAATTCTGCAGCTAGTCAAGATGGGCCACAGACTAATAACTGATATTTTCAGGACAGGGTATGTTCTAGGTTTGTGTAGAGAAAATGCACACCCCATATTTGCATTCAGTAGAATTTTGGCATTTTTGTGTATTTATGGCATCTCAGGATATTTTAACAGGAGTTCTAGAGGTAAAATGCACGTACTTCAACCCTCATCCCACTTGAAGTGCCTAGACTTCTTCACTTTGCCAAAGTTTGTCATTGTAGAGGTTTAAAAAAATTCTCAGAAGAATATGCTATATAGTAAAAACACAGCACCTATACTGTATTTTAATAAAAAGAGTCAGATCGAAGTTTGTAGTGAAATCAAACCAACTTTTTGATTCCAATTATTTTGGATATATGTTAGTGATAAAAAATGCACATGCTAATCCACATATCTTTTAGATATGATTGCAACAGGAGTATGCTTACATCTAGAAGGTTCTTTTGTTGCTTTTCAGCCCTTTCCTCAGCATTGGACTGTATTTTTTTCTAGGTAGCTGTAATCCCTTTCAGCTTGAAATGATACAGGAATTTAGCTATTGCAGTGTGTGTGCCTTTGACTTGGAAAGAGTGAAACAGTCTGCTAGCAAAGACTAAAGTGAGCACAGGGCTCTTCAACAGGAGCATCATGAACTTCTTATTTTTTAGCTAGAAATGAAATGTTTAATCCAGAATCTGTGTGTATTTTAGCCTGCTATATTTTCCAATAATCCTTTATTACATTCATATTTCTGTGACAGATCTGCAACATGACATCATTACGCCATGTAAATCTGATTTTGCTCTTATGTAATACCACGGAGCAGATTGCTTTACATGCATCACCAACATCAAATTTAAGCCTTGCTAATTTATTTTCTAAAAATTTTCTTGAGAAAGAAATTTACTTAGTTTTGCATAGTCTGTTTTATATTAATCAATATAATTTAATATTTTTACTTGTGTCTAAGTTAATCTTAAAAAGATTTCATTATTCCATGAATTTCCTAGGCATTGAAAGAAGATCCGCTATTCCTAAAGAGTTTTTGCTTTTTTCCCACCAACAGTACATACCTTCATGTACCACTTACTCTTCTGATACTTCATGTGACTGCTAAACATCAGGATACTGCTACAGCTTTTCAGCACAATAGCTTGAATTTATTGGTTCTGCTATTTTAAAATGTTTTAGTGGTACAAAATCTTTAATGCACTGTCATTTCCAAGGCTTTCTCATTACTCCTTTTCTACAATTAATGGACTCTATTTTCCATTATGATTTTCAATTGAGACTGAAACAAAAACTCTTTTTCAGAAATCCTTCTTCCATTTAGTGAGTTACTTTCCCTATTTCTGCTTTGCTTCCATTGTGCTCCCCTTGCTCTTTGTCTGCCCAAATGGAGCCTGGTCCCCCTGCATTTCTTTTGGAATACACCCTTTTGTACCTTATTTGATACAATAGTTGGCTTTTGTTAAAGGATGTGGTCTATGTAAATACTCCTTGGTTAGCTGGGTTTCTTTTTTAACTTTAATTTCTTTGCCAATTCAAGTTAGTCTGCCAGCACAGAGACCACATTATAAAGTTCTTACAGAGAGATTGTGCCTGAATTATGACTAAAGTTCCTCACTGATGCTACCCTAACTAGTTGCTGTTTGTGTTTCCTTTGTGCATATGAAATAAAGTACATTTTTCAGCAACATCCAAGAGACCTGACAAAATTACTACCATGAATTTCTGTTCTGTTAATTTTTTTCATAAAAAATTTAAACTTTTATGAGCGTATTTAAATAGCAATGAAAGCAGTCATCTTTCTATATTTTATATATTAGTAGTACATTTGCCTGTAAACAACTGTAATAATTATGACCAAATATGCAACAAATTCACTTCTGCATAGTAATACCCTGAGAATCCCATTGACTTCAGGCAGTTAAAATTGTCTGACAACCCAGAATCAAACCAATTAAAAATTAATTAGATTACTGTTAATATAGTTGAATAATGTTTCATATTAGGAATGCTGAAATTTTTTTTAAAAATTGAATCATTGTATTTTTTTTAAAAAAATTAATTCCCTCCTCCTTCACGGTGCAATATGTAAGTGTTGCTTTGCAATATTTTAGTTCAGTTAAATGTCTCCTTAAGAAAAACAAACACGCTGATTTATTACTGCTTTGCAGAGTAAATGTTAATGAGTGAAATTTCACCGATGATTAAAATCCATTTTCTGAAGTATAATTTTTCTTTTATGTAGGCTGAGTGCCTTTGTAATAGGCATGTTTAGGTTTAAAATTATTATTGCTCCTACATCAGTTACTATTTAGTGTGTATTAGAAGAATGCTTTAATGAAATTTATGGAATTTTTCTTTATTTTTAATATGTTAATTATGCTATATATTTGAAGTATTTTTTAAACTGTTGGACCACTTCCCGACAGCAGGAAGTAGCTTTCCCATATAGTGTATTTTAGTTGCATAATTCAAATTTATATATATTTATGTCAGCTGAAAATTGCCAAGTTATTTGGACTTGACACAATGCTAAAAAAATGTAGAACTCACATTTTATGCCATTATGACTGAAGGCACTTGCATATGTGTTTTGAGATTTATTCTTAGTGTGAGCTATCACACATTCTTTTCCCCGGGGGGGGGGGGGAAATAGATATAATTATATACATATAGTGTGCATGTGTGTATTATATATAAATATATGTGTTTATCTGTAAATACAGATATCTCTTTATTTTGATAGAACTACACCCCTGTAATTGAAGCAATGCATTCTGAAATTGAGACCAAGGAGGTGTGCAAAGGAAAGCTTTTTTACACCATCTAGAAAAGAGGAATATTTAAATCTGCAGCCAAAGCCCAATAATTTCCCATACATTTCTGGTTTTATGGTAAGGGGTACTGTTTCTAAGTGACATAAAGGACAAAAACATGGTGAGACTGTTTCAGATTTACATCTGTGTTACACTTAAGACAAGTTTTTAGTTATAGGTAGACCAGATAGCATTAGGGTTGAGTATCTTCAATTGCTTTAGTTTAATTTCCTTGTAATTTATGATAATTTTAAATTGTTTATCCACAAGTTTTATAGTGCACCCTATTTAAGTCAAGAGACAGATAATAAATAATTGAGAAAGATATTTTATTGCATATTCTATATATAGAATAGACTGTTCTATACTGTATTCTCTGAATGATGTAGATTTCCAAATTGCAAATGTTCCTATCATATAAAGGTATTTGGGTATTTTCCTTAGTTTAAATGCATGAATAATTATTTACATATTTATCAGTCTTAATATTTTGTCATTGGCATTTGCAAGTGCTTTGATGTTACTGTGATGAAGTTAGATGAGTCTTGCATTTGGTTTCTGTTTTTTGACCTAACATGTTTTACACTGGCATCATAAGACACTATGGGATTGGGCAATACAAAGCAAGATAGAAAGATAAATAGGTATCTTTATAGCAAGATAAAAAAGCAGGGTAGAAGTTTCTTTTATGAAGAAATATAAAAGCAGGTAATAAGAGAACTGAAAAATATCTTGATTTGTCTAGTCTATTTTTCACTAACGTATCTACTTATCTATCCAGCTACTAATTTTACTCACACAGTGAAGAAATAGATGAAATAGATGCAAAGGCTGTTCCTACATTAGTAGGAACAAGAAGGAAAAAAGCAGGGTGAACCTTGAGACACACCTCATGGTGAGAGCTATAGGGAGAAGAATATGACATGATGTAACAAAGCATCACCAAAAAAAAAAAGTGAAGGCAAGTGGCATGAGAAAGAAAATAAGGGGAGGACGTCTCTGTAACACCTGCATATTCCTTATCTTGCAGCATCTGTTTTCTGAAATTGATGAGGCTGAAGAATTTGCTCCACTGTACTAAAACAAATATTTGCTCCACTGTACTAAACAAGTTCCTCATAGAGCGCAGTAACAAAATTCAGGAGCTAATGGAAGGACTGTTCAGGAAGGCACATACATAGTCTTGAAAATGCCCAAAACGAGATTCTCTAAATTTTAAACTCTCAATCAATAATATTTAGAATTTCCAAAAATGCTTTTTAGTAGATGTGATTTCTACTAGCTGAAAGCAGCTTGTAGTTGTTTAATGCTGGTGAAGTCTGTTGCAGTTGGGGGCTCAGGAATTCTCTTGTTTGCCTACTTTAAATCCTGCAGCTCCTGTGCCTGCTGGAGGTACCCTCTAAGGGGTCTCAGGGGTTGGGTTGCTAAGTCTTATCAGATGATATGGTAGGTGATAGGTAACTGCCTGTCAATATCAGTGCCAGCATCTCATTGTTTGAAATCAATCTTTACATGTAGCTCTTTCTCAAATTCAGTATCATAATTCTCAACACTGCTATTTCTCATTATTTTCCCCAAAGATGGTATTATTTTTATCCTTTTTTTGATGTTGTGTTGAACATCATTTAAAGAACATTGCCATTCTGAATGATATCTTTCCATTAAAACTTGGAGGAAAATGTGAACAAATCTTTAAAAATTGATCTATTCCTGGCATTTGGGATGAAAACTAACATTTTCTCTCTCTTTTTTTTTTTTTGTTTTGTTGTTGTTTTTTGTTTTAATCTTCAGAAATAGGTTTTCATCTTTCTACAGACTATAGCTAGTATTTACTTAAGAATAACATATTTATATTATCTAGATTGCAAAATCTGGGATAAAAAATGTGGATTTTGTAAAAATCATGGGATTCAAAAAAGAGTCTTATTTTGATGGATGTATAATAGCAGTACTTGTATGGAATTTCCTAGTCATTAAGAGAATAATGGCTACTCACATTTCCCCAATGCAGCCATCCAATGTTTAGAGAAATCTTTATGAAGAAATTGACCAGACATAAAAAGTTCTTCTCGTGTAAGTGCAGGCACTTAATTGACTGCTCTGATCATTAAAATAAATTAGACTTCATTCTCCACAACTCCCCATGGAACTTTTATCTCAGGAGAAAATTGTAAAACAATTCACTGTTGCAATGCAAAACAGAAAACCATGTTTCCTATACAGTAGCTGTGCCAAAGTATGCACATTTCTTTTTTCCATTGTCTTTGCTCTGTCATCCCTTAAATCAGATTATTTTAATTGTGTTCACTTCCTTTCTCTCTTTTACTCTCCCCTTCTTGACAAGACAAGAGTTCAGTGTCTGCTTGAATATTTTTGATTTCTCAAATAGTCTAACTTTTTCATGAGGTTTAAGAACCATAGCTGGAGGTAGCAATTCCAGTAAAATTTTCTTCCAAGATACCACATCTTTTGTGACTGTCTAATTAGTTTTCCTTCCACATGCTGATCTTGTATTTCTTCTGCTCAATGTCTATTCTGATAATATAGTATAACTCATTTTATTATCACAGAAAGCATAATCAAACAACTGTTAAGGTAACTCTTATATCTCTATTGGAATTTTTAACTATGGGGGTTTGGGTTTTTTGGGGGTTGTTTTTGGTTTGATTTGGTTTTGGTTTTTTCTTATTATAAAATATTCCATGTCTTTAGTTTCCTTTAATTTACTTTTCTAATGTGATCTTAAAAACTTTGTATCCACTTTCTAGGTGCTGTTTAAATCTTAGAAAAACAAGGCTTGAAGGTATCTCAGGAGGTCATTTAATCTTCTGCCAAAGGCAGAATCTGCTCTGCTTAAGTCATTCCTGTCAAATATTTCTCTAACCTGCTTCTAAAGACCTCTAACCCCTTCCAACAAATTTTATGATGTCTTTCTGTAATCACAGTTTGAAGGTTCTTTGATAGTAATTTGTAATTTGAGTTTTTCTTGTTGCAGTTTAAATTCAGTAAATCTTACCCTGTCCAACAAGAATATAAAGAATATTTCTTTTCCCCTCATTCACTTATCATTTAGCAGTCTTTTTGTTTTCCTAAATCCATGCTTCCTGTAATTTTTGAGTTATATCTTCATCAAAGCTCCATTCCTAAAATTGGACCCAGTAAGCACCTGTGTGTTTCCAATGACAGAGAGAATGGAAGACTGATTTCCTATGTATTGCAAGATACCTTTTATTGCAGTTCCCATTCCAGTTGCTGTTTTCATAGCAGTAAAATGTATGTTGACTTATGTGAATGTGTGATCCTCTGTAACCCCATGTTCCTTTCTACATAACTGTCAAAAAATAATCCCTGCCATGCAGTTGATCATTCTTGCCTAAGTGCTGTATCCTCAATCAAAAGATTTGATCAGCTGCTTGATCTCCTTGGCTCGGCTCTGAGACACATAAATAACTTTAATCATGAACAGCTTAATATTTCATCATAGGACTTCTGCAAAAGTATAATCATACAATTTGAGCCACTGCCATGTTTGTAATTTACAGATTTCTGGAAGCTGTGTTCTGTAACATTTTGAATAATTTCTATCAGTTTTCAGACATTGAAGGTTTCACTGAGAGTTGTAAAAAGATGTGTATATCTTTATATATATTATATATTTAATATACACACACACACACACACACATTATTATTGTTTATTAGATCCTTTTCATACAGCAGTCTCTTTAAAAAGAGGCAGAAAAAATGTAGTGTTGCCACTTTTCAGATTTCTTAAAAGACTTAAAAGATTATTGAGCATAAATTACAACTTCTTTTTCTTTTCATAATTTAACTAGTTTTCTTTTCATTTAATCTCTAGAGGTTTTTTGTGGGTTTATAAGTTTACTCTTAAAAATTCATTTCATAAAAAAGATAATCCTTTGTTGTGTCAAATTAATTACAGGAGGAATCAAACATGGAATATGCAAAGACAAAAACCCCACAGATCTATATGATTATGTAGATATTGTAATCACAGGAATACAAAAGTGCGCCTTTTTGATGACAAAGTGATTTTATTTTATCAGAGTATCTTTTAAGACTTATTATACACTATGGAGATCAATGCTTTAAGATACTTCTTCACCTTCCCTCTCTTCATGAATTCCATGTCCTGACAATGATCTCAATTAAAGAGTTTTATAATTTTCATTTGGAAAGAGAAGGAATGACTCATCTTGGAATCTTTAAAGATATAACACTGCATTTCACTGTAAGTTGACCTCCTAAATAATTATGTCATGGTTTTTGTTTTTGAGGATCTAAAGTTGTAATCCAAGAAAATTTGTTACACTTTTGGCTGTGCTCTGTTCTCAGTTTAAAATAATTCTTCTCATCTCCCAAATTCAAACTCTTCTAAGCTAGCATAAACCAATGAAGCTAGGGAAAAATGTTATTTTTTGAAAAATAGGCTAGGGGGCTTATGTCCAACATGTATACATACAACTGTTAAAGTTCCTCAGGCTGTATTCAGGCACACTAAGGTGTGACTGGTTTTGAGCAGTTTACTTTGACCCTATCAACATGAAGTTCTGAAATTAAAATATGACATTTCAGGGATGGGTCTTGCATGTATCTCTTCAAATTCAGCAGTTTTTTCTCTGGAGACTTGCTTAGTGGCCTGCCACTTAGAAAAATGTGCTTGTTCCAATACTGGATTTATTTGAAAGCATAACATTGTTTAAATATAATTGTTTTCATTACATGAGTTAAAAATACGTGCTTGACAGAACTTTAGAGTGGTGCATGTGATGCAGGTGCCTGGTTTTTTTCCCAGCTACAGGTTGTCTTGCTCAGCAAAAAGAGGAGGCATCATCTGCCTCTCTTCTTCCTTTTCTCCTTCATTCACTTTTTCTTTCATACTGCAATTGTCTGCCCTTTCATTAGCTACCCTATTTCTATGACTCTTCTCTCAGCCACTGAACACTTTAGAAAGGCAAAAAATTACCCAGCTGGAGTTTTGCTGCCATTTTAGTAAGTGCTACTTGCCTTCAGAGGGGCTCAATGCTAAAACAGTATGGAAGAGCGTGGAACACAGGAACAATTTTTAATGACCAGGAGTTGTTTAGTTGGTTTAGCAGCTTTTTTTTGCAGCTATTGTCTCACTAAGCTGAATAAAAATACTGCTTATCTCCATAAGTGATCATGTCTTCAAAATGATGATTGGCAAAAGGCAGCTTTTGTCTACCCTGTAAATCATTCATCCCTAACGTATACTAATCAAGATGTACTTTCTTGTTGTCACAAACAAGGTAACGTAATCAAATAATCAAATAGAAGAAGTCATCAGCTACAAATAATGATTTAGCACTAGAAAATGAATGTTACTCCTTTTTATACAACACAGTCTCTTTCTGGAAATTGAAGGAGATGCAGTCCTTGAATTTATTTGCGCAAACATGCAAGACACAATCCCAAAACACACACAGCTCAAATTTGCATTTAATTCAAAGGTATGACTAAAATTAATATTAATTAAGACCCTTTTTTATATAATGGATGTTGGCAGTCACATTTGTTTATTCGTGTCTTTCGCCTTTTGGTGGAGCTTTTTTCTTTTTTTCTTTTAGGTTGTTTGTTTAGCTCAATTTTCTTCTTATTTCCTCTGTTCTTCAGATATTTTGGATTTCTTGTTTAATTTTGCATTTTTATTTTTAATTTTAGTGTGGTTTTAGTTCTTTATGGGGTGGCTGTTCTTGTTTGGCTTTGTGTGTATTCTACTTTTTTATTATGTTAGTCTAAATTTCAGGTTACTGATGTCTTCTAGGGATTTCTGCAGCTAGTAGTTTTTCTTACATTAAACAGCTGATACATGTAAAATTTGACATACATTTTCAAATTTGAGGCATCTTTTTTGATTTAGTGACTAATGGCTGAATTTCTGTTCTGTGATCTCACTCTCAAGGAATCGCTAATAATAAGGAATTGCCACATCATGCATCTGACATATGTCAAGAATAATGGTAAAGGAGATAATTGTTTATTGTCATAATCATTCAACTTCCAGCAGAAAAAAAAAATATTTTAGTGCTGTTTGTTATCAAGACTGGTATACAAGACCGTGGTGACAAAACAGTCATTTGGGCTGCCACTAAAACACATGTATTTTGTTTGATGCCCAAAGCAACTCCAAATAAAGCCAAAAACAAGCCAGTTTGCCAGTTTTCAATGCAAAATTAGGTCTCATAGACCAGGTGCTCAGTTGCTTTCTTCAGCTACACCAAACTTTTCAAAGGATGAAAACTTTTTTAGAAGAAATGTAAATATATAGTATGAATCTGTAGGTATTACTATACAGAACTGATTAGAGAGTTTATTCATGAAAACATACTTCCTTCAAATGACCATCCTAAATACTTCAGTGACAATTATCAGTCTTTGGTGAGCATCAAAGAAATAAAGCTCAGAGTACAAGCACTCTACATCAAAGAGGGGAAAACATATCTTTCAAAATAAGCACTTGACAGAAATAATGAATATTTGAACTTGAAGACTGAATTAGAGTATTGAACTAACTTAATGGCTACTGACTTGCATTGTTATATAAGGTAGAGATTTTGTAGTTGTTTTGAATTCCTGCACTCTTGGCAGACTCTGCTGGAAGTTACCATAAAAATGTTCTTCTCTGTCTCTAAAAATTAGCTGATATTGCTCACAGATTTTCTTTTCTCATAAGAAGCAACAAGAATTCATGAAGATAGGGGTGAGAAGTTACTTTTGCTTTGGGAAATATTGCAGTTTAAGAGGTAGTGGAAAATCTCAAGACTTCACTTAAAATAAATCAGCATTCTGAGTTTATGGCTCAGAGCAGTGAAAACTCCCCATGATACATTTCATACCATAGCAATAGATTTATTTTGCTTTTTGAGCAGATTTTTCAGATCTGTCTGAAAAGTGCACAGAAGGTAACATATGATCATCTGTGTAAGCTGGATGAATCAGAACAGTCCACAGTTCTACAGAATTTATCTGGTTTGATGTGACCAAAAGGAAAAAAAAAATCTGTATTTCTAGACTAGATAGATATAAATATGATATTTAGATTTATAAAACTTGAGCCATCACCACTAATGTTTATGCTGGAGTTGAATCTGGTGAAGGATGTCAAAAGCCATGAGGGCTTCTACAGGTACATAAGCAGCAAAAGGAAGACAAGAGAGATCAGGAGCCTGATGATAAGTGGGACAGGGCACAGGTGATAGAGAGTATAGAGAAGGCTGAAGTACTGATTGCCTTCTTAGCCTCAGCCTTTCCTTGTAAAAAAGCCTTCAGTAATATCTGCTGGGAACCAGGGGGTGATTCTGGAGCAGGAAAGGTGTACCCTTAGTGGAAGAGGATCAGCTCAGGGAATACTTCATAAGTCCATAAGCAGTGATGGGATGCATCCATTAGAGCTGATGGAGGAAGCTGATATCATTGAAAGTCAGCATTAATTCACCAGTGGAAGTCAGACATTAGCAGCCTGATAACTTTCTGTAAAGTGCCTGGTGTGGTGGATATGAAGAGAGAGAAGTGGATTTTGTCTATTTTGATTTCAGTAAGTCTTTTGACACTGAATCCCATAATATTTTCATAAAGAAGCTGTGGAAGTGGGGTCTGGATGAGCAGACAGTGAGGTGAGCTTAAAAAGGGGTGACTGGCCAGGGTCAGAGTGTTGTGACCAGTAGCTGAAGCCTAGCTGAAGGCCAGTACCCCCAGGTGTATCCCATGGGTCAATACTGAATCAAATCCAGCTCAGCATGGTCTGGATGATTGGTTAACTGCAAATGAACAGTAAAACCTTTTAATGCTTTTAATTACTTGTTTCATCTTTATAATGTTTGGACAAATTCTGGTTTGTGCTTATTTAGCTTTCTGATACAATGGGTGCCATAAATTTAAGAAAAAGATGGTTTATTGTCCTTTGATTCAGATGTCTTCTGTTATTTACGTAGGCCAAGACTGGAAAGCAAACATGTCTGACAAACTATTTCCAGACTAACAAGAGCAAAGACAACAAAAACTTGACTGTTGCCTAAAATATTGGAGATTATTCTTAGGCTTTAAAGATTCACTTTTATTTTTAGACATAAATCGGTTTTCCCTTTCCTTTTCCTCTTTCCCTTTTCTCTTTTTTTTTTTTTTTTCCTTTTTTGTGTGATTGTACAGTGATTTTGCTTGAGCTCATAATGAAGTGCTTTTGATCAGCACTAAAAAAGGTCTACTGGTTGAGTCCCTAAATGCAAAACTTGTGATGAGAATAAACTTCAAGGTCTCAGAATGCACTTATCAGATCTACTGTATGAATAAGTGTCAGGTCCCAAAGCAGATTGCATAAATCTTTCTGGTTGAGCCTGGTGAGTGCAAAGCTTAATACCCACAGGCTTGCAATCTTTTTGAAGGTGATTATAATTCAGCACCAGCTTTGCATCCTGGATGAAGGTTCCCCTTGAACACAAAGTATGTTACATGCTTGTGTGCTAGTGATCAAAATACCCAAAAGGTTGCCAGTCTTGCAATTCTTAAACCTGCAAAATGATGTTAAAATGCTACATTCACTCAACTAAGCTGTAAATTCAGCCATTATAGATTGAAGGCACAGTTCTACTTCATATGCCAAAATCTAATTTCAGTCATAATATTTTGTTTTTTACCATCCTCTATGGTGTAGTGTAACTCAAAGATTACTGAAAGTTTATGAGTGGTAAATTTAAGATTTCGTGACTTTTTTTATTTGCACATTGAGGTAAGAATTACTGCCTGAGGAAACAAATATGTACCTAATTTTTCAAGTAAGTATAGGTGGTAGATGTTCATCCATGATTGCATTTGCAGTCATACTATACAGAGCTTGGCGATTTAGTTGTTGGTAAGGAATAATATATTGTTTTATCATCTGTTTGTTTTGACTCTTCATTTAGGTAATGGTCCCAAGCTTTTCAGTTTCACAATTCTACTAAAAAAATTTTACTGTGTTTTCTTAAACTTTACCATGAACTATAAGTTTTGTAATAACAACTGTGTCCAACCTCTTACTAGCAAAATACTGAAAACAATAGATAGAAGAGCTTGTTACCGTAACAGTCTATCAAAAGTACTCTTAAATATTGAAAATACTCTTAAAGCTCTATTAATCTCATACAAAATATTTTCCTTATTTTACTAAGGAACAGTGTGATCTCAGTTGTTAAAGAATATACTGCTGAAAATTTCCTCCTACTTTTAAGAGTGCAGCATAAATCAAAGTAGAGCTCAAAAAATTTGTAACATTCTTTTCGTAATTCTTTATCTTTGTTTTTGGTTGATTACAAAGTAACAAACTAATCTGCAAAATTCACTGATTCACATAAAGTCATGCTTCCAACCCTTGATAAAATATAATTTAAGCCTACTTTATTTGAACAATTTCACCTTCCCTTGGCAGTAAAGTTTTAAGGTAATTTTGTTTCAACCTCAGTACTTTCCTAGGAAAGGAATATAAGCTTTTTTGCTCAGAAAACTATTCCCTTTGTCATTTCTATACCCTATCGGAAGGTATTACAGAATGATTCTTCCCTGGCTTTGTGGTCAAATCCAATACATTGTCCATAAAGTCAAATGAGGAGCAAAATTTGATATAAATATATAGACTTCAACTGCTTTATCAGCTCAGTAAGTCAACTCCCTCTTCCACTAAAATCAAACAAACAAAAATATTCTTAAAAGTTGCAAGCTATAGAGATACCTTTGGAGAAGTATACAGATATGAGTTAGAATGACTCAAAGTTCACTGTACTGCTATGTCCAGTTTCAATTTTATGTTTATTTCCATGACTATTTATTGTGTATATTAGTACACTGTCCCTGTACTGTGTCTAATACATCACTGTTACATGGATATTAGGTGCTGTAAGGTAGATAAATAGCCATAAAAGCACCTTACCCATCAGAATGGTACCATTATAAGCACTTAAGTTACATTTACAATGTGGTAAACTAAATAATTTTTTGGGTAAACATCATAATATGAACTATGTTTAAATTCTTACTATTGCCTGCTTATCTCTCTTTTTTTTTGACATACAGATAAACATAGATACAGAAATATGTACAATGATATGTACTCTGTGTGTGTGTGATAATTTGTGCACAAATGTGCTCATGTTTTATTAAATCTTCCCTGGCAGCTGTACCCTTTGTGTTGATATGTAGAGTTTAACCAGAGGCTAGGAAAAGAATGATCACTAAGTGTCCTGCTCTTCAATCTATTCATCAAACTTATGTACAGTATAATATTGAAGCAATTAGTTGCAGACATAAGAGTATTTATACTGAATTCCATTTGGGATGCTGTAAGGAAGTTCCAGCAAAGTTTATCACAGTTTTCACTCTTGTGTTTGTACTTGAATCAGTATAAATAATAGTTATACTGGGATAACATCAGTCAAACCAGGGGCTGTATTAAGATCACTGTTTTCATAAAAAACCCTACTTATTACTGGGTCTGTTAGAACAGTAAAGCTTCTTAAGTCCTGGCACTACTTTGGAGGTCATGTTGTTCTCATGCTAACAAGAGACTCTATCTCAACCTAACCAGCAGCATGGAATAAGTCAGCAATATCCAAAAATTTTCACTACCTCTGTTTCCCTAAATTTCTAAAGTTATCTGAGGTAATATTCAAAGCTAAAAGGACATTTCCTAGACAGATTCATTTTATCCAACTACAGGAAACTATGATCTGTACAAAGGTAGTTTAAAGTTTTTTTAACTTTTGGATAGGGAGATATTATCCACCCCCTTCCAATTAGTTCATACTGTCACACTTCTACAATAAAGGATTTTTAAGGTTCTTTTGTTTGCTAAAGGTGAAACTCTGTTTCTCTTAAATGTGAGAGAACTGTTTTATAGTTAGCAGGACTGTCAAGACTGTAAAATTATTGTTTTTGAAACAAGTGAATGCCATACTTCTACTCAATATTTTATATTCTACTGCTTTTCTGAAAATAATTTTATTACATATGGTAATTATCTCAAGGTGTAAAATAACAATATACCACAGATTAAAAAAAAAAAGAAAAATTCCCCATGATAAGGAAAAATTAAAAAGCTGGACCAGAGAAATGCATTTATGTAACAGCCACTTGCAAAAAATTGGAATAAAGCACTAGTTGCTTGAGTTCAGTGCTGTGCTGGTTATACCACAGTATTCAGGAATAATTATGGGGAACACACTGAAATCATTTTTCAGGTACTTGTTTTCCCTCCTTTTTATTTTATATGCAGAAAGCATAACCATTTTGCCGTGAAGGCTCAGGCAAGCAAGGCTCCTTTCCATGGAAATAAGATGCTCATTTGACAGTAGTGTCCTTAGAAGTGTGAACTGAAATGCTCCACTCAGGTGAGTTAGCAGCTCCTAAGGTCACACAGGGCAGCAGAACTGTAGGTGCTTGCTGTTTCTGAACAGACTATGGAATGAGACATGATTCTTACACATAAATCTCTTGGCTTTGAATACCTAAAATTCTACCTGAGCAACACTTCATTTTACTCAATTTTTTTCTCTGTTTCTCATCTAGTCAGTTAATGAGATGAGAATCTCATGTATTTTCCTATTTCCATTTCTGTATAGCATTGCTGCTTCCTCTGTTGTGACTTCAGACCCTATTGTTTATGATAAATCTTATTATCAGTTTTGTCACCAGGTTTTGAAGAGTCTGTCAACATTTTAGGAAAAGAAACATTAGCAATATGATCTGAAACTGCAAATTCCCTTTTGAATCACTTGGCACTTTACATCAGAAAGTTAGTGGTATTCTCTGTTTATTTTCATAAATATTTTTAAAACATCTTATCCTTTGAGAATGGCCATCAGTATATTTTTTCCCTAGCTGGAGATGGTGTCAGTAAAAGCATAGCACATTTACAGCTAGTGACAAGTTCTTGACTGACTGTATCCAGCAAGGGGTGCTTACAAATGCAACAGTCAAACTCTTTCCCTGAGAGACTGTGCTTTTGCTTTACAAGGTCCAGCTTCTACTGACTTAGTGATCAATTTGATATCTTGTTCCAGAATCTTTGTTTTGAGCAGGTACATTAGACAACATCAAACTAGCCCCCTCCAAGAAAGCTTGTTGTGTATGAATATCCTTGACCTTATGTGAGATGTTATGGATCTGGTTCAGGTAGCATTTTTGTCGTGTTGTGAGGCCAAAATTGTAGTTGACTTAAAATTCCTGCTGGTTCTTGGAGCATAGGTAATGTACAGCCACTGGGAAAAACACAGAGGGAAAGGCAAAAGGGAATAAACTGCTTGTAGCTCCTACATCCTTAAAGCATACGGATTTGTTTGGCTTTGGGTTTTGTGGGGCCTTTTGTTTTTGTTCAGTTTAGTTTTCTTAATAAATGGAGTATTTCTCATGTTTTATAAAAACATCTTCTTGTAGCAAATTCACTCTTCTTTTCCCTGTCTAACTGATAAAATTTTGTACTAGTGTTTGTCCCTACAATAGCTGAATCTGACAGATGAAAGAGTAAAATCCACAGTGAGCATAGATGAAAACCCGTGCTGATTCACCTGCATGTTACCAAATTAGCACCTGTTCACCATGACCCTTCATCACAATTGCTTCTTATCTAATTACAATGTTCTCTTGTTGTTGCCTCTTAGAATTTGTCTGCCTTCTTTAAGCCACCTTGAATGATAACAGTGATTTCAGCTAGAGTGTTTAAAGAGTCTCAAAAGACACTTTTCCAATTGTATTCAGCATTTTAAAAAAACAACTTTTATTGATCCTGATTCCTATACTTGGACTGTGTTTGTTAAATAGGAACCAGACTTATTGTCTGATTTAACACAAAAATGTGTGTGTTATACTGAGTTTTCTTACAGTATCACAGATGATACATATTTGTCTAAATTTTTAAATAAGAGAAAAATGTATACTTATGTATGACATACTGGAATGCACAGATATACATATTTCTGTGGCAGTCCTTCTGTCCTGATTTTGGTAGACTGAAGATACCACTTTATGTAAATGATGTCAGTTGGAGCCATCAGGACTGGATTTTGAATATCTAAGTTAATAGAAAGTCTTCATTGAATATTTTTTCACTCTGTTAGAGCAAAGTATTTTTATGTAGCTATTAGGTAAATTCAAATATGAATGTTACTAAAAATCACATAACACTTTCTTATGACAATATGGAATAAAATCTGTTTAGTGACTTCCTTGTGTTTGGTCCATAGCAAAACAAAGTAGCTTGTAAAAATAATCATTGTGATTGCAAATACTGGTTGATATCTATACTACTTCTCAACATACTTTAATAAAATTGGATTGGGTTAAAATTAAACCAACCCATTATATTTTCCAAGATTTGACCATTAAAAATAAGAAAAATTATAAGGCTTTAGGCTTTTAAGACACAAAGATGGACACTGTCAATATGTCAGAAAGGTATCTTGGATCTTAATTTAAAAGACATACAGATGAGGGTAGTAAAAGTGTTAAATATTTTTTTGTTTAGTTGGAAGATTAAGATAAAATTAATTTTTGCGTAAGAGAGAAGTAAATTCTCCTGCTTCTACTTGATGGTTTGAAAATGATAAATACTAGGAAGGACATAGAAAAAAGGGATTGGAACCAGTCAGGCAGCAATTCTAATAAGAATGTGGGTCCAAGGCTTCTTATGAGTAGATTTTTTGTGACAAGTATAAACATGACTTAACATGGCAGACCTTGATGAATATCAAGAACAAAAACTGTGAAGTGTAATTGTTGTGAACAGGTTCACATGCTTCTGTAGCAATACTGAAACAGCAGGCAGCAAGGAATGTTCAGTATAATAAACATATCAACCTGAAGGATCCTTCATCTCTATTTCTGCTTCTTATTATCCAAAATAGAGCATACTCACTATATTTTCTGTGATTAAGTGATTCATTTCCTACAGATGCACAGTGAGCTCCACTTCTGAATTAATTAGTATATCTATATATGTGTGTTGTCTCTGCAAAAACAATTCTGTTGGTCCAAAATTACAGGAGTCATGAAGTCTTTCTCTAATCCGAAATTAATACATAGTGTCATTTTATTCACCCTTAAAAACAGATGGGACAAGACAATGATTAGTACAATCTGAATTTCTCCATATTTAGGCTTTGATGAAAGTACAGGCAGCATAAAGTTTAGGGGTAAGAATCCATAGCTGAGAACACTGTATCACTAATCCCAGAATTCAAGTTGTCATCATTGACCTTGAAAAAGTAAAGATGATCTCACCACTGCCTGTTCTCCTCTAGTCTGTCCTATTTCAGTTTTTGAGGTATGTAAACTTTAATGGCAGTGAAGAAGAATCCTGTGCCCCCAGTGAGGCTCTCCAAACCATGTGCTGCTCTGTTGCTCCCTGCTTTCCCTTCACCCCTCCCCTTGTGGCAAGCTGGGGAGGAGCCTTGGAGGTCCATAAGGTAAAGATCACGGGTTGAGATAAGGACAAAGTTTTGGGAAACAGCAGCAGTGAAACAAGAAAACACACAGTAACAGCTGCAATAGTAATGGCAGAGGGAACAAGAAAGAACAGATTCACATGGAAAGACCAGGACAAGACACAACACCAGACAGCTCCCTACACCACCTTTACTCAACTGCGCAAGGGGCCCTTCTCCTCAGAGGAGAGTCCCTGTACCCCGCCCCCAGCAATGGTGTGGTGCTATAGAATAACCTCTGGATCCTAGCCATGCCCCTTCACAACAATTGTGATAATTAACCCTGTCCTTTCCAGAACCAGGAGTGCTATTCAAAGGGAAATCTGGGGGGAAAAAAAAGCAGAGGCAAACATCCTGTATATGGCTGGAGGAGCAGCTGCCATTTGCCATGCAGTTGGTGTTTGGCAGGCTAACATGTCTCCTTCAGATTTGCACATCATTACTTGAGCAGTCTCCAGACCTTTGTCTGTACATCCTGCTCCAAAGCATTTTGTGCTATGTGGCTTTGGAATCATAGACCTTAAGTCGCTGTACTCTGTGAAAATGTGAGTGTTCTTCTGGAAAAATATAGGTGTAAATATAGTCGTCTAACTGGCAAAATGGAATTTCCCTTCTAATTACTTCCTGGTTTCTATGCTCTTTCATGTATCAAGCTGAAACATTGAAATAATTATCCAGAAGTCTGGAGCTGAATTTTGAAAGCATCATATTATTATTTCAATTTTTAAAAATATATAATTATTTTATTAAGCTCAATTTTAATTTATAAAAGAATGTACTGAAAGTAAGCACAGGACTGCAAAGCATGGTCATTTCTGACTTTTACTTTGAAATATGTTTACTCAGATGTACTGCAAAAAATCAACTTTCATTATAGCCAGTGGTATTTTGATGCAAAGAACATCTCTAAATAGGAAGTAGGACCTCACAAAATCAGTCTCATTAAGAGAAAAAGAAATCTGAAAATAAGATTGGACCTAATAAAAGGCTGCTACAACATTCTTCGTAAGGTAAAGTAGATTATCAAATGATGGGTTGTGACAAAAGTTTATATATATAGCAATTTTTGAATAGGAGTTGATTTTGCAACACAAAGAGAAGGGTCTCCATCTGCCCAGGACACTGTCTATATTGAATCTTTCAAAAGACTCAATACAAGTTTATCTCAAGGAAAATACTTTTGTGGTTTGATGACATACTATTTATATGTATATCTATGTATTTGTATGTAAATCTATGTATATATGTTTCAGTGCCATGGTTTAACCCCAGCTAGCAGCTAAGCACCATTCAGCTGCTTGCTCATCCCCCACAACAACAGGATCAGAGAGAAAATTGAAAGATTAGTAGCAGTATGTAGGAATTTCTTTTAAAGCGTATTAAAAACTTTACAAAGGAGCATTTTAAAATATACATTACAAGATTTCTCTGTCTTTTCATATCTTAGAAAGGGCAGGGCCGTAATTTTGCATCTTGTAGCTCAGAGAGTATGTATTGATTGTTTTCTCATTAGCTGATCTATCTCCAACACCATTAAATGATTAATGTATATGCATAAAATTTCATTTTCAATTATAGCCAAGCAAAAAAGTATAGGCTCTCTAACATAGTACCTAAGAGCGGTAAAGCATATTTCAGGAAATAAACTGCAAATTTTGTAGTATCATATGATTTTACTCTTCAAAAATCACTCAGACATTCTAAATATAGTCAACTTAGAAGTATGTACATTTCTTAGATTCCTACTATACCATAGTCCCAAGGCAAAGATTTTGTGGGAGTAAGAATTTACCTTGAAGTGGGCAATTAGCTAAAGAAAAAAGAATCGATTTCTTATCACTTAGCCAGAGTCATAGAAGTTACTGTAATCTCTCATATCTATTTTTCATTTAAGTCTCCGAGTTATTTGCTAAGCTTGAAGAGAAGAAATAAGGGGGAAAAATTAAATCCACTGAGTATCTTATACCAATGGGAAAGTTTCTGCTTGCTGAAGAAACAGGATTAGTACCTCTAAAGAAGGAAAAATTGCACCAGAATCCACTGTCTACTAAATCGCTGGCCACTGTTATCTAAATAAAGAATAATATTTACATTTATCATCTGAACTGCTCACACAGTGGACTGATTTCATTTTAGAAGATAATGGGTGGGAGTTAAATATTTGGGAGTGATAAATTTACCATCATGTTTTACATGTGCATGTATGTTTGTCAGTGTAAAAATGCACATTTGTGTATAGATAACATAAATACAAAGCTGCAACTAATTAGAACCATTAGAACTCCACAGTGACAGACTTTTGGTGCAATTGGCTTATGGAGCTCTCATTTTAAGGAATACTCTGTCTAATTCAGTTTAGGCAATGACTTAGGTTCTCCTTCTGCTAGTTGCAGTAATATGGGTGATCTCTTATCCCTGCAAAGAAATGCATCAAGTAATTTACCATATTGCAGTCATGTCATCTAAGCTATCTGGAGTTATTTCATAAACACTATTTCATAGAGCCCTAAAAATGAAATACAAGAAACATAATAATGCCTTTCCTATTGTGATGTCATCCTGCATTTAGTTCAAAGTAGTTCAATTTGTCTAGCAGATAATTTAGCGCAATTTATCTAGGAGATTTTTAATTGTGGAAACAAGCGCATATGCCTTAATCTGTTTATAAACTTTCCTAAGCATAGTTGTTTTAAGTAATAAGGACAAATAATAAATACCTCAGGATATCATTTCAATAATGTAGACTATTCAGAATTACAACTTATTAAAATAGAAGTCACCATAATAGTTTGAAATACACCCAAGTACATTCACACCAACATTAGGATATGGCAATGAAATATTTTATTTTGGTAAAAAGTTAACAGAGAAAAGGATTATGTACAATAAGTCACAATATGAGTGAACTGATATATTTAGCAAGCTTTTTGAGGTTTTCTGTTTAAAACAGGAGCTTAAATGATTTACCTACCAAGTAAGCATTTTATAATAAAGTCTCATATTCTAAATTTTCAGATGTCTCTCAGTAGAGATAAATTGTATGTATATTTCATTGTGTTAAGCTTTAGATATCTGGATTCAATTTAAACATGAATTATTAATCGCACCAAATGTATTACAGAATTTGTTTGTGTCATTTGAAATATAATCAAAAATGTTAGGTGACAAACCTGAGAAATACTCAATAAATAAAACTACATAGCTCTATTCTACTCAATACCTATTTCCATGCAGAACTGAGTTTGGAGAAGCATTTCATAATTCATTGTTAGAAAAACCCTTGGTGGTTTAGTGAAGCAAGAAAATTACCCCCAAAGCCCACAAGATTCATAATGCTTAGAAAACAAAAAGAAAAAAATGGCAACAAAAGATAAGGGCAATTCAAAACCTAATGAGACATTTTAGGCCTCATTTACATCTCTAACCTGATGCAATTCTTCAAAATGTTTTTCTTACAAATTTGCATACTAAAAGCTTATTCTTCCCTAACCAAAATGATTATGAGATTTCCCACACTATACTAAAGTTAGCATTAGTTTAAAAGCTACTTATAGTCACTTCTAGACAATGACTCGTGTATAATTTTTAAATTCACACCTCTATTAGAGCTGATAGTGCAACCAAATGCTTTTTTCTTGATATATGATGTCTGTGAACTTAAAACAGAGATTTTACGGATCATTACTACAAAGCATGGTAATTTTATCAGTGAACAGCCTTTTTTGCTTGACAAGTCTTTTTTTTTAATTAAATATAAATTTAAAAAATCCAGGTATGTGGATAAATGTCTTTCGATTGGGTATGCATCATCTGGTGAATAGTGTATATATGGATTTCCAAAAGGCTTTCAATGTAAACCCCTTGTCAAAGGCTTTTAGGGAAATCAAGCAGCCGTGACATAAGGAAGGTCCTTGCATGGATAACTAATTGGTAGAAAGAAACACACCAGGCATATGTTCCCTGTAATCAGTAAAGAAAATTGAAAAACTAAGATTCCCTTCACCAGAGTATAGACATCCTATGGGCTGTGTATGTCCTTGTAAATGTGTGGCTAAAGGACCAGTCTTCTAGTTCTGTTTATATTTTGTTTTCAATCCCAATTTGAATTTGAATTGAAATTTGGTGTTTTCAGAAGTGGAATACTGTTGTTAAAGTAACAAGAAGAAACAGAATATCTGTTTATTCTTCTTAGCTGTATATGAATTTTTTAATCTGGTTCAAAGTTTAAAATATTTCATGTTAGATTAAGTATTTGGGGCTAAGGTGAGTAATGGAAATATTAAATGCAAAAGAAAAATAAAATAAATATGGACCATTTTATGATATGTTTAAGAAGATACAAACTTTTGGCACAAATAGGAATAATGAGTGATATCAAATATAAAATGATGAAGGTTATAAAATGCGAGCATGATATGAATTCAAAATTCCTTTTAAGGCATAGCCTTTACACAGGAAAGTGCTTTTTAGGATAAATGCTTACCTAAGAATTGTTAAATTTTTCATGCACAGCCCTGAAGCGAGAAATCTGTCACCTGAAATTATCTTTGCTTTGTGTGTTTTCACACTTCTGTTAACAGTGAACTGTTAATTGATACGCACAGGAGACACACACACAAAAAAGTAAGATTGTGGACAACATGCTGCCACTTTATAGATTAAAAAGCTCACAAGGTTTCCTTGAATAACTGATATTGAGTAATTTTTGCTTTTATGTTAGCTTTTTACATCATGCTTTGAATTCATCAAAAGTGTTCATCAGTTTTAGACAAATAAAGCAGAGGAATAGGAATACAAAGTAATTTTGTTGAAAGTCTCCTGAAAATAGATGTTTGAGTAGCAGCAAGAGATCCAAAATTATATCCCAATTCTGTAGAAGGAGTAAAATGAATTTATTATTGTAATTCCTTAGATATTAGACAGTTGGAATGAAACTACATAAATTCTTTTATAAAGGTGCTGTTCATGGAAGTATCTGTTTCCTAAACAAATGAGATTACAAGTTTTTAGATTCCTGTTGCTTAGTACCCAGTAACATTATGATCTCAGAATCTTATGCAAGCTTAATCTGAGCCCTGTGACAGGTGTGATTACTATCTTAGCTGGATGTAATAGAAACAGGTGAATACATAATTTTGTCCAACACTTCCTGAAACACATTTCTCAAACTATAGCAGGCTAAAGTATCAGTCCAAGGTCTAGAAAAAGGGACCCAAATTATTCCTTAGGAAAAAATTAAGCTTCTATGTCCAATACTAATTTCAGAAATTCCTCTCTTAGTTACTGCCTGACTCTGGAGGAGCCTTAACTCCAAATACCCTGGGGTTTTTGTCATAAAATAACAACAGCCTATATTTCTTTGCATGAAAAAATGCCTTGATCTTGGGAGCCGAGTAATGTTATGTCAAGCTTATTCCTAGGTATTTTTAGGGATCCTGTGGTTTTGTCCAAGGCCAAGAAAGCAATCAGTCCAGCAAAGCTTCTTGGGTTACATCTGCCTTCTTAAAGAATACTGTGGATCTCAGACGCTATGAGCTATTTCTGAATTGAGATGCATAATTAGAAATTTTTCATCTCCTCCCAAAATTATGTGCTGTGCAGAATAGAATTCAAGATTCCTTGGGCCAGCAAAATGACAAAAAAAAACTCCACCAACCTTAAATTTCTGGCCTCAAAACAAAAATAGTACAGATTAAAAAATAAAATAGGCTTGGCATTTACCACTCTTGTTTTTCTATGAAATAACCATGTTAAAGTACTACATGTCAGCACCTTTACAGTCCCCATTTCCTCCTTCTCCCCAGGGCAATTCCCCTGAATAAACAGACACTTTTTTCTTAACAGAACATGCATTAAACTGAAGAGAAGTATATCCTCCTGAAATAGTACTGCAAAGGAGAAAAAAAATTAGTCAGTCCTCTTCCTCAATTTTGGGAAAAAATAATGGCTTATAGCCTCAAATTTTAAAAATGTTATTAGAGATAAGATGCCAAGCTGAAGGAGGAGCTTTGTTATGTCCTTATGCTCTGAGATTTTAGGCCTCAGAAATTTCAAACAGTCTGTCTTAGATATTGCCCACTATCTACCTGTAAATCCTGCACATACACCCCACTAAGTGACCCCCAGCTCAGTCTGTTGGTCCTGTGCTTTAGGAACCACACTTTGACATCCTGCATCAGAAGCTTTCTCTTAAGGAGATCTGAATTCCATACTGCAGGCCAGTTGGCAAAACATTAACTATACGTTGTTTAACTTCCCATTTTGTTTGTCTCTTTTGGCTTTTTTGTTGATCAATGATCATGGTGAGAATATAAGAAAGATTTTTCATCACTCATTAAGAACCCTGTCTGCTGCAGGAAATATTCCCAGGCCTTGTGGCAGGCAAAAATACCTTCCATAGGGATTGCAAAATCTTAATGGCTTCACTTACATGACAATGACCTTTTGTTATTCTCATGCTTTATAAACCTCTCTGTCATAGTTATTTTCAGTAGTTCCTCGCCCTTCTGTTTCTCTTGTCACCCAACTACATTCATGTTGGCATACAGAATTCAAGTTATTTTCTGCCCATATGGTCTCAGTGAGTTGATCCATTTCTAGATTGTTGTACGTCAGCGCTGAGCACTCCTAAATATTTTCTGGTGATTTTCCATCTGGAAGTCAACATCTCACCTCCTGTCTTTATAATATCTTTTTGTAGCAATTGTATAGATTCCTCAGAGCACATGGAAAATTTAAATTTCCCCATTTTAAATGCTATTTCTTTTACTTTTCCTTTTTCTGAGCACTGGCAACCACTGAATTATTGTCACAGAAATTATTTTTATATGAGTTGCACTGTGTTAATTAATTAATATTAATATTTTAAAGTAATTTTAAAAACCATATCTGCCACTGTATTTCCTTTTAAAAATTGTTTTTATTATTGCTGGGTGTTGGATGATTGAGAGAGGACAAAACTGTATATAGGACTATATCTATGTAATGTATAGATTTTATAAAATATATATAGTACAAATATTGCGTATAAATAGCATACATATATAAAATATATAATTATATATATATAATTATATATATAATTATATATATAATTATACATATATATATTATATATATATACAATAGCATATATGTTTGTTTGTTTGTTTGTTTGACAAATGAAAACATTTCTCATTTATAAATAATACTGGGTCTTCACAGTTTAGTCTCTCTTGGTTTTGGTAGTAATATTTTAATAATTTTCTAATTTAAACAAAGTACTTGTTTTTAGTATTTCAGTATCTTATCATTATCCTTATTTGTGATGCCAAAGAACCAAGCATTTCTACTTACCCCCTTTAAATAAGTTTGTCAGAATTCATAATCTCTAAATTGCTGCACTGCTCTTTTCAAGGATTACATATGTAATAGAACGTTCATAAAGGCCTTTGTGAAAATAAGATGCATTAAGCAGGGCCCTTTATATGTTTTCTTGGTTATTCTCACTTTAATTTATTATCTTTAATTTATCTTTCTCTTTATCATTTATAAAATATTAATTTTTAAATACAGACAGGTGTTTTTGGCTTTTGCAAATCAAGAAATCATAAGAAAATATCTGTAGGAGTTATAAAAATAGAGATTTACTTGCAATTTTATTTGCTTTTTGGCATTCAAAATTAATTAAATGTGCTTGCATAGATATCTGTATTTTATTTCTTTTTCGTTGTTTACATTTCCAGCATTCTAGCACTTAGAAATAGCACAAGGGCAGAGATAATACATCAAGCCTCATCATTTCTCAAATATGTCTGTGAAACCAGAATAGCTAACCCAGGAGAGTGGCTGTTTTGCATCTTTTGTCACCAGAGAAGTGTTGTGTTGTGAGCAGCAGCAGTTTCTGTTGTACTGTGCAGGTGTGCTTTTGTGTGACAGTGTACACTGCTCGCACTGCCATGGGAAAGCCTCCCTTCCTTTCCTTGTCCCTTCCCCAATCCCCACCCCATGTCCCAGGTTTATCAGTGCCTAATTAACACTCTGAATATATTTTAAAGACTTGTCTTAAGCCCAGCAAAAGCTGAAGTTAAACCAAAGATTTCTTATATCCTTCTGATCTATGGATGTAATACCAACCTTTTAAATCTGTTAGCAACCAACATAAACTGAATTATCTGCAGTCTGCCATAAATTATGCTGTGAGATCCACAGCAGGATGAGTAGTGGAGAAATACAAAGATCGCAATTGCTCATTTCCATGTTCCTTAGATGAAGGTTTTAGTTTTCAGAACCTTTAGGAAACCCTGTAATTTTAAGGATTATTTAAAAATTATTCTGATAAAACAAACCACTTATAAGTTTTTAGGACATGATTCCACAAAAGTACGCTTTGAAGGGTTTTTCTGGATGTTTCTGTGATTTTTTGTTCTTGCATGTCAGATGTCTATTCTGCATAATATTACAAAGGCAAGCTGAACTTAAGCTGAAATATGTGTAGGTATTGGGCATTTCATATCAAGTCAAAACATATCTTCCTATTGCTTAGTATTACTATGAAGTCCATGTTAGAAATTTATAATTTCCTTATGAAAATAAACTCTTCTAGCTATATTTATGGCTTTGCATCAAAGTCCTTACAAAAGACAAGGTGAACTGCCTGATAATTTCTAAATGAGCTGAAAAAATAAGCAGCAAGCATCAAAAAAGCATTTATATGTCACAGAGTTTAATCAATATTATTTAGAATACAATCTTGACACCTTTATTCTTGAAAGTTTTAAGAAGTACCTTCACAGTGGTAAAGCATTAGCCTCTGAAGGTAATACAGAAATTTCAGAAAGTAGGCGCAAAGGAAGATGCACCAAACATTTTTATAGGAAGTTTGTATCTTCCAGGAGTGTCTATTAAAAAGAAAAAGAATATGGCAGCTATCACAAAATCAGTAAATAGGACAACCTAACAGGAAATGATTCAGGGTAAAATTAGCACTTAGAAAAGAGAGGGACCAGGGTATCTGCTAAATGACTGAAAATAAAGTGTAGATGGCACAGCCTGTAGTCATTCCCAAAATATGCATTACTATATCTTTTGCCTCACTTCTCTTTCTAAAATACCACCTTCCCTTCCCTCACCTTCTGCCAGCACAGTGATGAACTATCTGCAGATGCTATGGAAGATACTTCTGCTATAGCACTATGGAGTTGCTAAGATCTAAATCACGTCAGTGATGAATAGAAATTTTACTAGTATTATTATAAAATCTTATCATTCTGTCAGGAAAACAAAAAGAAAAGATCAAGAATATGCCACAAAGCCATATTTTCAACTGTGTTTTCCTGGTGTTCAATCTAAATTGATGAATCAGTGATGGGTGGGAATAGAGCCCTTACACATAGTGCTCAAAATTTAATAAGTAACCATCACCAAAAAAACCCAAAAAATTAGAAACATACACTGTCAAGTGTTTTCCAAAGAATGAGAAAAGTGTTTGGTTTCATAGACAGAAGTGTGAATACTAAAATTCTGTTATCACCTCAGAAAGCCACCTGTACACTGTACTAGGTGCAAGTTGGTGACAAATAGTGCAGGAACATGGATAATAAACATTCCATGTCCCTTTCTACAAGTCTGTGGTTGGTCTGTGATTTCTCCTACATCCTGATGCAACAGCTTCCATATGTTGTTACATGTGCCTCTCCTGTTTAAATGTACACACACAATGGATGTTATAAACGTTCCCTTCTCTAGTGCAAAATAAGAGCTTTATGGACAGTTGCAAGCCATATGTTCTCAAATAAAAATCTTTTCCAGATGAACTAGTGAAGCCAGTTAAACTTTTTTTTCAAAATGAGGTAGCTGCCAAATTTTGCATGATATTTATCACTCATTTTTGTCACCTCTAATTCTATTTCATGTGAATCCTAGAAATATTATTTTTGACTAGTGCAGAAATTAGTTCTAACTCCCACTTATTAATCATATTTTTATTATAATTAAATGACATTTGTAAAAGGATATCTTTACCTTTTATATTTATTACATTTGGATCAAATGAAGATGTAAATATACTTAATGCACAATAACTTACAAATATGGAGATCTAACTTGCTTGAATAGGCAGAGTAGCATTTTGGAATCAATAATTCCTCATAATTTAGAGAAATTTCATTTAGTGGGCAACCGTTTACTGCCATCCCTCATTTCATTCAATGACCCGGACTATGTCTTCTGCTTGCTAAATTTTGCTTATTAGGAGGGAGTTTGTGGTATTTTGATCACTTTACAAGAAATTAGGCTGGAAAATCACTGATTTATTTATCATAATCTGGTAGGTAGCTCTCAGGTGACCACATCTTTTGTTAACTGTT
Source organism: Ammospiza nelsoni (assembly GCF_027579445.1). NCBI lineage: Eukaryota > Metazoa > Chordata > Aves > Passeriformes > Passerellidae > Ammospiza > Ammospiza nelsoni. The sequence goes on along the minus strand of NC_080636.1, from coordinate 33,932,886 downwards.
TTTGACTATGAATTTGCTCATTTTATGTAATTACACAATTACTAGAGTACTACATAGGCATGCAAAGTTCAAGCAGCAAAATAACTTTGCAGAGTTAAGGCCTTGACAATGGAAAATTCCACTTCCATTGCTCCAACAGAAACTGTGCTGTGTAGCAAAATTGCATTATGGTGGGCAGAATCACGTGTGCTCTAGTGGAATTGTTGTTACTAAGGAAGAGTATCCAACAGCGTGATTTGCATCATGCTGTGTGAGCCGCCTACACTTTTCAGCAGTTGGTTCTGTGTCTGTAATTTATTGCTCTAGAAACCATTATAATAATACGAGAAATGCTGCAGCAAGTGTGGAGGAAAGAACACATCACAGTCAGACTGTAATGACTATTTAGACTATTTAAACTCACTCAGCTTGTTTTACATCAGAAAAACAAGTCTTTTTCAATTACCTATTTTAAGCATTTCACTGGGCTTTCTGGTCTCAGAGTGATTGAACTTAAATACACTGTTACACATTTTGAGATAGTTTATGATTGTAACTGTCCCAAAATGCACGGCTAAATATAAAACTAAAATAAAAAAATTCCACTTTGAAGAAAAATGATAAAAAGTATGCTATTTCCTACATAAGGATTTCTCTCATCCTCACATAAGTACTCCATAGTGTATGAAAAATGTCTGATGGCATCTCTGTGTCCAGCTGTACAATTATTTGTGTTTTTGAAAACAAGGATATTTAATATAGGAACATTATGGACTTCCTCATTGGGTAGTAGGGACATAGTCAGGGTGGGATTTTGAAGCTCAGCTTTTTAATTCATGTAAGTATCATGGGGGAGAGGGCCAGTATAAGAAAGAAATACCCGAGGCTGCTATGAGTCTTTCAGTGGACCAAACTGGGACTTGCAGCTGGTGGTCCAATTTCACCTTTTCAGTCTTGATTTTGGCACAGGATATGGCCCATAATTTTTGTCCTCTGGAATTTTTATCCTATGTCTTTCAGGACACAGCTTGCTTTTGTGTTTCGACTGTCCTGGAAAATGAGAGCAATTTTTGTCAAAATTATTGTCCTTTTATCTTCTGCAGGATAAAACCAATTTTTGTAACTGCATACTTCTTCCTCAGGCATCCACATTCTTGTTTTGACAGCAGGTAATTACTGTAAACACTGATGTAATGTTCTGATTTCATTCCATGTCCTTCATTTCTTCTGACTCAATTCTTTTCTCTATTTTGCTTTTTTCTTAATTTTCTAAAATGCATAATCTAGAGTAGAGGCGACAAAAAGGTTTTGATTCTAGAATCCTTTAAACCTCTTTTGTTGTAGATTTCTAAACTGCCCTTTCCACAAAATTTTTTCTTCTGCCTGTCACTCACTGACTCCACTCCAATGAACATCCCTTTTCTCTTTTGGCGGAGCTCATTTACAAATCCTAAATGTTCCTCTCTGTCAGTTTACCTCTTTGTCTCTTTCATTACCGTTGTTCTTCATTCCCAGAGCTCTTTTCTGTCACATCCTTTGCTTCTAGCCTGTTACTACCTTTCCTTAAGCTATTTCTGCATTTCATTCATATTTAATGTTTCCACAGTTCTAACATCAGTATAGTCACTTCCTTAACCTCCCAGCATAAGTAATTTCTTCTGCCTGAAATACTCTCTTTTTGAAACCACCTATTGCTTTGCTACCATATGCCTACCCTTTTCTTGGGTATGTTAAGCAGCCAGTGTAAGTTTGCTTCTTTTCCTTCACATGCCATGTGAATTTATAGAAATCTTTGTGGTTTTTTAGCATTCAGTACAAAAACTTGAATTGGTACACAGAAGCATGATGTACCACACAAAATGGTACTGTAGAAAAATCCCAGTATGGGGGATAACCGCATGCTCCTTAGAATGCTGCTTTGGGTAATTTTTCCTTTTACAATAAAACAATCCATGGCAATGTCAGAGATAGGAAGGAATAATTGCTAGCGCCAAACCTAATTTAATTTTCCCTGGTACAGCCTGTTGGAAACAAAGTTCTTAAATGCTAAAGCATTTTCACCAGCTCAGTAAACATCTCTTCAGAAGAATAGATACAGTCATCAGGGGACTGACCAACTAGAAACATCAAGGGCAAAATTGTATTTTCATCCTCTCTTTTGTTTGGTGCTTTGTTTATCTCAGAGTAGTTGTTGGGCTTTTCCCCCACAGATTTCTTTTGTTCTGGAAAAAAACCTCATTGAATAACCGGTTTTCAACCCTTGAGTGCATGTATGGAATTTGAACATACTTTAGCACAACAAGTTTGAAGTACATGTAGATTTATTTTCATAGAAGTATATAGGTTTACTAATAGCTTTTAATTTTCTGATGCAATGTGGAGTATTTCAGTTGGTATTATCCAGCTTGAGAGAAAATCCATTAAATTACTTATGGGTGTGTTGTATTCCTTAACAAAGCCTGATTTCATAAGAAGTATTTTTTCTTTTGAGCAGAGTACAATTAAGCAGCAGTTATGCAATATTTTCCAGAACCACTGGAAAAGTTTGAGAAACTGTAAACAATAAAGCAGTAATAAATTTGTTGCCATTATCTATAATTAAAGATATTAACAGCCCACATTTTTATATTGGTTTGGTTTGATTTGGCTTGTTTTTTTGCCAAAGCATTTGCTATTTATATAGGAAATTGCAAATAATATTAATACAATAGCGCTAAGATATTTTTATGACCCTAGAGGTTTGAGGTTTTTTTTCTCTGTATATAATTTTTTAAATACTCTCATAATTTATTTTTTGGTGTGTTTTTTAAATATGTCGCTGAAAATGTTTTCTTTCCTTCTTTAAATCACTTACATATGTTCCGTAAACAGGTGCAACAGACAAGCCTGTAATTTTTCCAAACTTTTGTTCAGTCAAATGCATTACTTGAGCAGAGATGGGCTATTGCATTTCTCTCAGTTAAATTATTAAAATCTTATTTTTATGAACTTGTTAAAATTAGAAAACCTGGTTTTCAGCAGTGACACCTAGCTTAGGATTCTTAGGTTTTTTGTTTCTCTCTCCATGCCAGGGAAAACACTTTTTACTTCTGCAGTGTGATCAAGTAAGAACCTAGTTGTTTCATATCAGAATTAGCAAGAAGTTCACATTTTGTTAGGGCTGCTTAAAGTGTAAAAATATCTGCACAGATCTAGCCTTCACTAGTCACTTTCTTAAACTGTTCTGAGTCAACCCATGAACTTTTCTTCTACATCAAAGCTTATTTCCAACTGGGCATTAAAATCAGCTTAAGCCATAACTGATCCTGCCTGATGTGGGGCACCATCTGCGCCATTTCTAGTACCTTATTGAACTTCTTTTAATTTTTTTCAGTAATTTATTAATTTATGTGATATGAAATATGAGCATTTTAATTTTTCTCCCCCCCACCCCCACCCTTTTACAGGCTACAAACAATCAAGTGTGACTACACAAAAATTTAATTGCCTACTAATGCTATGTCTGTTGCAAGTAAAAATATTTTTTTATCATGTAGTCTACAGCATTTTATAAATCTTCTCAATTTATTCTTCTACCTCTGAATGTTTTCTGCTTTTTCCCTTACTTTTTTTCCCCTTTCTTTCATGACTGAATTGCATGGGCTCAGCTGCTCTTCCCTGTCAGACGTTCCTTTGCCTCAGTGTCTGTGCTGCAGCTGCAGACACCTTCAGAGCACTGCCAGCACCTTCTCTCCATTGGCACAGCCCTTGCTGCTTAACCTTTAGTGCAAAGCACTGTGTACAGCTATGAAGATGAGGGACTTGTGCCATCAGATATCCCTGGGCCCCGGATCAACAGGTGACTTTAGAGCTGTAGTGCAGATGCAGGAGGCAGAGCCCTACTGTGCCTGCTGTCAGGGTTTCCTTCTCTTTTAAGGAAGCTGAATCGCAGCAATCTGTGTTCACAGTCCTGCTGGAGATGCCAAATGCTGTGTAGTACAGTGCTCTTGTTTAATGGTTTAATCAATGAGTCAGAAACCAAAACAAACCTGCAGTCCCATTCAGAAGTTGCTGTGAGGATGAAAACAGTTTACAAAGGAGTGAATGCTGAATGTATTTCTAATTTAAAGTGACTCACCATTTTCACAGGTGGATAGCCACCTTAATGACAAAACAATATCATGATACAAGGCTACAGAGGCCACTATGTCCAACCTAATAAAAATATTTTCATCTCAACCCATAACTTTATTTTCATATGTTTATCCTTATATTACTCACTGATGCTTTTACTAATCCATTTAATAACAATCAATAAACACTTTTTGAAAATGACTGGCAATCTCAGAGCAGGTCAGCTGGCTTCTAGATGACCCTGAAATGACTGACAAGTGGCAGCATATCTTATGTTTCTAGATCTAGCAGGAGGATAAGCGAACATTTAATTTCCATCATGACATGGGCCCAGATTTTTCATTCATTCTTTTGACAAAAAAAGTCAAATAGATGAGCTTTAAAGAATTTCCTTTAAATTTATTTATGAATCTAATGTAATATGACAGTACCTTTTACAATACACACCTTTGATGGTGTAAGTTTATCTGTGACTAAGAAATGCATTAATTTCACTGTGCTTTTACTGTCTTTATTTTTTTTTTAAATTTTTTTCCTTTGGTAGGAATATTTTTTAAACTGACTTCTCTATAATGACCAGCATGAAATAATTGGAAAATCATAATTACCTGTATCTGCAGATATAATTTTTGTCTCCAAGGACTAATAATTGCTATGTTATTCTGTAGCCTGTCTGTATCTCTCCTCACCTTGTGAACCATGCTATTATTGTTAGTTTTTGTAATGCAGCTGTGTTTAGTGATCACTGCAAGTTTCAGAGCTCTTTTGTGGTGTGAATTCTCCAAAATCAAAGACAGCCCATGTAGCAGAAAACTTAACACTCATGCTAACACACGTCTGACAGGCAGAGCAGAGAGAAAACCTAAGGTAAACATCACCTTATTTTTATTATTCAAACAGAATGTGGCCAGTTACTACCTCATTATCTCCTGGTAATCTTCCATGAACATTAAAATGAGTGGGTTTGGAACAGCTCTTTATGTACTACAGAGCACTGACTGCTTGGGCTTTTTCTCTGAGCTTGTTTCCTCTAGGCAGTTCAGTGGAAGCAAAGATACAAATTATTAAACTAAAATTATCAAACTGGTGATTAAATGTATAAATAAAATGAAAACCAAAAACCAAAACTGAATTTTTAGTGAACAGCAGAAATAAGGAATTGTGACTTGGATGGTATGATGAAACAGGTCTTAGTAATGGAGTTTTGATTAACTGAAGTTACTTAGCAAATGGGGGATTGCAGCTGGAGAAGAACTGAGAATTTTGAGCAGACAGATGAGAAACATCATATGAAAAATAAGGAAAGAGGGCAAAATAAGGAAGGAGAAAGAAGAGAAAAATAAAAAATTCTTTCATTTTGGGGAAGCTATACCCTAAGTATGTAGAGTAAAAGGAAGTACTACTCCTATGAAACGTGGACATGTGCAACGGAAAGAAGCAACTTGCTGCTTCGGTTTCCACTAGGTTCAGAAGAGAAAAACAAGGCAGGGTTTTAGATTACAGGATAATTTATGTGGAATCCAATATTGGGAGTCCTTACTCCAGCCTCCAGATCAAAGCAGGGTTAGGCATGATTTCAGAGGGTTTTTTAATAATTTTCATTCAAACTAATTATAAAATAGTTTAAATAATCTGACATCAGAAGATGAGACCTAGTACTACTCTTGTCACAGATTCTAGAGAATGTATAGCAACATGTAAAATTTCTCTGGATGCGTTTCCATGTGACACCTAGCAAAATTACACTGATAATTTTAATATTACATTGTCTTGTATAAATGATAGTGGATTGCCCAAGCAACTTATTTGAGTCAGACTGCATGGTTGTGTATCAATGTATTCAATGTTCCTGAGCTCCAAAAGGAGGCAAGGCATCAGAATCTGACTCTCTCCTGCTCAGCAGCTGTAAAGGAACTAGGAAATAGCATGTCAGAACCTGTTCTCTGCCTTCCTTCTGGATCTGCTTCATGTCTAAAAGGTGTTAGATTGACTACCAAGCATGAGATGGAGGGAGGGCGCTGGTAACATGGAAAGTTAAAGGAAAAAAATGAAGCATGTCAGAGTCAAGGCAAGTCAGAGTCAGATGGCAAAGTTCAAGAGGACAAGATATTGTCACTGTGATAGGAATTGGCCTCAGAGAGTTGCAAACTAGCTGGTGCCGAGGTTTTCTGTTAATACTGTAGAATGTGAAAAAAAATACTTTAAAAAGGATTTTTAAGAACAAAATGATATCTTCATAGTACATTAAGCCTCCTACTGAGACATAAAGTTTTCTTTGCAATAAATAACTACATTTAAGGAGTAATCCGATAACGTTCAAATGCTGTCACACTAATAATCTTCAGTTGTATCCCATTTATTAGAGTCATCATCCAGCAGAATCACAAAAAGGTTTGTTTTTGGGCCTTAGATCTGTCTTAGAATATCCTATAAACTTGCTTATATTTCTATGTATCTTATCTTCCCCAGGTTCAAAGCAGAATGATAGTTCTTTACTGACTGATAAACACTTGTGAGGTTCATTACTGTTTTGATGATAATCAACATAATTAGCAGAATCAAAAATCATGTGGAAATTTAAAATTATGCAGTCTCTGGTTGAAGGGATGCTTGGCAAAATGGAGACTGTTGGTCCTACATGGCACTGGTGTGCTATTACTAACATACCTAATTAAGTAGAAAAAATGGTAGATTTTAAACAGTTTCTAAATGATTGATTAACACTTCTGAAAAGAAAATTTGTTTTTCTTTTAGCTAATGACTAAAAATCTCGTAAAGCCAAGAACAATTCACTTCAAATGTCATGGTATAAAATTTCAAACAATAACTTCAGCTATAAATGATATTTTCAGTTGAAAGTCCACATGCTTTTCTGTTGCTGATGAAGACAAACTGCTTTTGTTGTGAACAGCAGTCGATAACAATGAACTTTTTTTGCTTTATTTGCTCTTTGGCAGAGAAACTAGTTTTCTTTTGTGTGTTTCACATCTTTTGTTTGTTTTATTATTTTTTAATAAGAGTACAGGCATCTTTATTTTATGGTCTGCATATAATAAAGCCATACACCAGATTACACCACTGACTATATAAAATATACTGTGTTCATGTGATAGTGCAATTTGGGATGGGAGACAGCTAAAATAAAATAACAGCATAAAATTCAAAGAATTCTAAAAGATTAATTTTTCTTGATGCTCAAAGATGGCTATATAATATTTTTCTGCCATTGAGGCATATTTGAGATGAGAGAAACATTAACAATGAGGAGGGCTTTAGGTCAGGATCACTGTGCATCATAGATGGCATTATCTGCTGATTTAGCTGAGCTGAAAACTGCTGAAAAATAATCCTTTTTGTGCCCTTGTCAGTGGCTTTGGCCTAGAGTAATATAAAATCAGCTTTACCTGAGTCAGATAATCATTACAAAATTAATTTTGTTTTTGACTCACAGAAATAATTGGGAGAAAAATATATTTTATAGATTGATGAAAATTATTTTAAGTTAAGCTTACTGAGATGTATAAAATACTAAGTGCTGCAGGTAATTGAGCAGCTCTATGCAAGTGTAAATTAGCTGCTTGAATTGAAAACAGATGATGACTAAAAGCACTTTTTCCCCCTAGAAAACTTGCAGTTCTCTTTTTCCTTAGCATTCACAAGGGGCATCCAGTTAATCATACTGAGGTCTCTCCCTTAGTGCTGCAGTAGCTGATTACCCAGCAGGAGGTGCAGTTCCAGCAGGGTAAGTCAGAATGGTGTTGGTTGTTCCCTAGGGAGGGACATCCTGTAAAAACACCAAGGTTGAGAACTGTCATATTCACAGCAGTAGGTGCATTTTCCTCAGAAATTAATGGAGCAAGCTGGCAAAAATGTTTTTAAACTACATCTTCCCTAGAGTAAGATGCAAATTCAAAGCTCTTTTGAAGCATTGGAATGAAAGTTGAAGATAAGACTTTTTAGTTTTTGACATTGATGATATAGGCAACACTAGCACTAGGAATATTAAATTGAAATGGAGGATAAGTGGGGCAAATGTTATTCAAGCAGCTCCCAAACACAACCCTGGCTGTTTCAGAGCTAGTTTAACTAAGGTGCTTGTAATTATGGTTGTTATTATTGCAGAAAACCTGTCACACATTTCCTTCCTTCAATTTTTTATTAATTGATAAACAGGTATTTTTTTTCCCTGAAACAAGAGGATTGGATGTAATCTTGCCCACTTGACTCCCATCCAGCAAAAGAGGGTGAGCAGGAGTGAAGCTCTGAGATGCAGCTTTTTTTTTCCAGCTGCAGTCTGTGGTGTTCAGCAGATGCAGCAGCTCTAGTCTGCTTTCTCAGTTGAAGGCAATGCAGCAAAGTGATGTGGATCTGTTTACTGAAAGATTGTGCAGCAAGATTAAAAGCCTTTTTAGTTCTGTCCTCTTGAACAAAGGTGTATTTATAATACACAGTTTCTACTTGCACTATTTCTTACTAATAGAAGATAAATTCTCGAGGATTGTCTCTGATATATTGTAAGGACTGTACAACCTGGTCACAAATTCTCTTTCCCACCTGTTTTCAGCCTCTATGGTTTTTTCATCTTGTCTTTGCTTCAGCTCAGGGCTGCTTTTCTGTGCTTCTCATGTGATTTCTGTGTAAGCTCTTATACTGCATCCATTAATACTGGGTTATAAGAACATGAATGGCCAGACCTGAAATCCACCTATCATGACACACCAGAGACCTAGATAAGGGTTGGGGAAAAAAAGAGGGGAAAAATTAGAATAAAATAGAAAAGGAGAAAATACTTTTCTCCATTATTTTATTTTTAGTCTGCAATAATATCTAGATAAGGACTTCCTGATCCAGAAGTGATATCTCTGTGTGAGAATGTTCCATTAAGCTTACAGAGTCAGTCTTTATGTTTTCTTTAGCCATCAGGCCCTACTAACCCTTACTGAAAATCCGCTCCCTAAAAGAGAATTAAAGATACCACTGAAAATGTGCAGAGACACAAAGTTTGCAAGGTTTTATTTCATTTTTGTTTATGCAGATTTTTATTGCATCTGTCCCATAATTACTGTCAAGTAAATACCAGTTCAAAGAAAAATTTATGACCTTTAAAATCATTCCAATATAGTCTATAAGTCATTAACTTTCATAAAAAACTACCCTCAATTTCACTTTGTCACCATATCTGTAGGAATGTTTCCATGTCTTTTTATTTAATGCATACCTCTCTAATAAACCATAAATAAAACACTCAATATTAAATACATTTTTAAAATAGCTTTCATTTAATATTTCTTCATGGTAGACCTGAAATATTTTCAATAGCTATAAGGAAAATATAGCCTGATACTTCTAGAGAAGGGGGACAGCATACAAGATGACAAATGTGAAAGGCAATTTCAATTAGGAGTTCTAATTTGTTGTGTCATGAAGCAGTCTATAAATACTGATGTAATATCTCCTAAAGTCAAGTGACAGGGCCTTCATTGTTCCTTAATAGGACCCAGTTGTTCATGAACATATGGGAAGCTGGTTTATTAATAAAATTTTTCTTCCCTAGTCATCTTAATTTTGCAAGATTGTAAATTATGCAGCCAGGGTGAATTAGAGTAATTCACTATTACCAGAGATGTCCTGAGAGATTTTTTTTCCATAAAGAACTTAACATAGGAGGTTTCTAGCTTCTCTCTGGACATTTTTGTAGGTAAGTTCATTGCATTCTTCCAACAATGTGCTGAAGGACAAATGCCATTTCAAACCTAGTGTAAATTAACAGGAGATTGATGTGCTGGAAAAAAAAGGATCTTATTAGGCAGGAGATTTTAAGTATCTCTTTTCTCCACTCAAACAGGAAGACAAGTTCAAGTCAAAATTCAAGACTGAATATTACCCAGGCTTTGACCTGATGCATTTTGCAATGCAGACTGGTGTAATGTTTTTTTTTTTTTTTGCAGTCTGAGATAATAATTTTTTTAACACCTTCCAATTAATTCTAATTTCAGTTGTAAAATACATGTTTTATAAAGTCTACACACACAATAAATATGCGCATTTACTCTGTTTCATAAAGGTAAAGGAGTATGCCCTCCCAGACAGCGATGCACTTTAATATATTGCAGTGTTTAAATTTAGATATTTGAGGCTCCCGCTAGACAACAAGTTATTAAAACATCTGCCTTTCCATAAGCCATTCTGTTCTCCGCCATTCCACATGTCCTTTTCTACTTCACCAGGCAAAATTGCCCAATCTAAATTTCAGCTCAAGTGTTTGATGGCTTTCACGCTGAGCTCAAACTGTTAGTGCTTCCCTGAGAGAATAGAATTGAAACGGGATTTAATCTAAAATAACAAAATAGAATAAAGGTTTTACATATAAATAAGTAATGCCCTGTATATTTTTATGCACACTTTTCATTTCTGGATTTTGCATGCAGTGAAGTTAAATGTTAAAATGCATACATAACCCAAAGCTGACATGAAAGAACATCAGTGCATGTTGCCAGTGTGCTCAATTAATGCCTATGCTAAAATATATTTTAATTCAAATCCATAATAATTGTTACTAAAAAACAGATTGAAAAACTAATATTTTTATTGCTACCTTTGTCCCAGACTCCTGGGTGTTTATTTACTTTTAAGCAATGGTAATTTCAACTAGCATTCCAAAACCATTCCAAACATGCTGTCTAGTATTTCCAGTAACAATAGTTGGAGTTTTATATGCTCACTGTTCAGGGAAGATTCATACTTGGAGCATGATGTTTTTCACAGAATGTGAACAATTGACTTTGTAACCATAAAACAGAATTATGAACTACCTGTTACGAATAGATATTTCAATATTTAATGAGGGGGTACTAAAAACACTCAGGTCTTCTGCAGTAAAAATTATGGGATTAATTCCCACTACTAACTAAAATCATGTGCTTGATAAGTGAAGCAGAACAGGGTCAAGTTACTGTCACTTACCTTGCCATTTTTTTCCATATCTAGATAAATGACAATTAATCACAATTGCTCAGATAAAAAAGGTTTAGGTTTTGTAGCAGTGAAAGCTTATGACATACTGGGGAGCAACAAAACCAGCAGCTTGAGGGAGTGATTATTCCTCTGTACTGTGTCCAGTTCTGTCCCCCAGGTGCAAGAGACAGTAACAGAGTGTGATGTAACAGGGGAAGCTGAGGAAAGTAAATTTATTCAGCTTGCACAAGAGAAGGATTAGAGAAAGATTTATTTCCTGCTTCCAGCTGTATCATGGTGGAGAATATGGAGCAGCATTTCAGAAGTGCAGAGTAGAAGGACAAGAGTTAATGGTCAGCAGCAAAGAAAGTTCCAGCTGATGTAATTTTTTTCACCATGCGGGAGGCTAAGCTATGGAAGAGGGTCCTCAGATATTCAAAACTGGGTTGGACAAAGCCCTGAGAAACATGTTTTAACTTTGAAATAGGAGATGACTAGATGACTTCCAAAGATCCCTTCCAGTCTAAATTATTCTGAGATTCTGATCCGTAATTCATCAAACAAATGAATTGCTAAGTATTTGAAACCTTTTTATTTAGCAATTTTCACTCCAAGATTTCACTCCACTAAGAATGTCTTCAATTAGAAACTCTTTTTTTTTAACTCCATGCTTCTGTTCTGCAATCTACACACTATATAAACAATTTTGTCTTCACTGTATTTAGGCTGTATAGTTCTAATTATAGCTATTACAGATGTTATACAATCGTACAATGGCAAACTTCAAATATTCCATAAGGCAGTCATCTTTCCAGGTATGAAATATGGGCATAATTTTAGGAGAGTGTTTGCCTGTACACTATGTGACCTGATGACTGTGCATATATAGGTCCAAACCATTGACTGCTAAATTTATTGCAATTATGCCTTTCCCATATCACTCAGACAGACATGAACTGAATCTTGCATGTGTAGTAGCCAACCTTCTGTTTAACAAGATGAATTACAGATCTGGACACTGCAGTTTCAAACAGCTTAGGAAGACCAGGAAAAGTAAAATTTTCAATTTAATTTCATTGCTCCATAAGGCAGAATAAAATCATAAATTCTTCACCATGCATAGTGGCAAAGAGAGGCTGAGACTTGTTAACAAGCTGATTGTGAACTGTCATTAAACTTTAAGCTGCGCAAAAATAAAATTTAAAGCTTAGTTGTTGTCTGAAAGAAGACTCCTATTTCACTAGGACACTTTTCAAAATATTTCCTTCAATGTTAAAACACTGATCAGTTGTCAAGCTTCAAGCCTATAGTATGGCCACTTTATCATGTGTTAGCTAGTCCCTAGACTTTTTTCATGGAAAAATAATTCTACAGAACATGAAGACAAATTATCTCAAACAAAACCAGCTGTACCCCAGAAATTTGTGTAACTTCCTAACTTCATCTAAATTCCAGAACTGGAAAGATTAAATCATTTGCAGTTTAGAGAGCAAGATCCAAGGGGTGCCATCCCTTTATTGCTTCTGTTGATTTAAATAGGTAGATATTTATTTCAGCAGTCACTAATATTTCCTGTTTACCTTTGGTCCAGCCCAAAGATCTTGGAGTAGAGTTGATTCTCATAGCCTTAGGAGTGAGCATGGGAGCCAGAGCAGCAGAATCACATCAGGGAATATCTTGTTCTATCCACTAGGGTATGACATGAAGGTGGAAAACTGATATGCAAAGGACACCATATAGACAAGAAGGACAACTATAAAAGTATTCTTTCATTCTACCATATTTCTTATATCTAGCAATATACTATATGTGCTGTAGGTGGTATAAACATACTGCATTTTCTATTCTGGCAAGTGTCACAAATAGTTTTTTTCTTATCTACTTTGGGGCTTTTTGCAGCTTGGCCCATTCATTTCACTTGTGCAACACTCCAAACTTAAATGAAGCATCATTTCCTTTGCAGTCAGTAATTTAACATTCCAGTGCATTGGTAAGATGAGCACTTCAGAGAATGGTTTGATTTTCCTAATGTGAAAAGTCTACATAGGTCACATGTAGTAAATTACTTGCTACTTTTGGCTACCATGCTCGGCTGGTGAGGTTGAGCTCTGAAGTATTATTACTTTTCTTGGTGACATGAAGTCATTAAAACATTCTGTGGTTTGAGATGTAATTTTAACACTCACAGGAAATAAGAGTTTCAGAAAGTGTGGTGCTGTCAGATTGTAAATTATCAGGCACACGGCATGTGTCTACAAACTGCATTGGCACTGTGTAACTTTGTGAGGCATGAACAGATCAAAGACCTCATAAACTGTGCTCTGAAAAAAGAAATAAAATCATAACTTTTCTAAAGAATCAGGTGGCATAATTGTATTTCTGGTAGAAATGAGGATAGTGGATATTGTTCTCGAAGGAGGATTATTATCACCTCTTTGTTATTTTCTAGTTTTGAGTTTATGTTCAGCATCTCTCAAGCACACAATCATGAAAATTATCATTAATTTCCTTAATCTATGCCCTTTCTTAGCCTTCATGACAATATTAATTTAATGGATTTTAGTTTTGCAGCCAACTTTTATTATTCTGCTATATAAGTGTATTAATGAAGTGTTAAGTGTAAAAAAAAATTAACTATTGTTTTAATTATCTTTCTAAGGACATCTTAAGGCTATTAATATATTTTTAGTGTATATATTGAAATAACATAAGCAGGGGACTAGAAAGCTCTTAATAATCATACGTGTGACCCTCAATATAGGCAGTTTTGATTTTTCATTTTCTGTGTAACCTAGCATATTGCCTATTTTCCCAAATTTATTAATATCCTGTGGATACAGTGCTTGTTTGAAGGTGAATGAAAGTCCAAAAACTCCCAATTATTTTCAATTTTGCACTCGTTTGATTAGAGTGCCATTGTCTGTAATTTTTACACTTGTTTTGAGTCTTCAAAGTGCATGATTCATGCCTTGAAAATGGCTTGTTTTGTGTTTCCCAGCACTGCTTTTTTTTTATCCCTGCCAGTTATAACCTGATAACCTGATTTCATACTGTGCGTTAGCACAACAATACAGTCATCAAACTAAAGCAACACAGTAAGTGGGCACATTAGCCATCATTTTACTTGATCACTTGGGAGAGATTAAATTTATTCATTTTCAAAACAGATAATGAAATATTTAAAACATTTAGAGTAAACGGTGGCAGCATTTTGAGGCTCTGGCATGCTCTTTGCCAAAGCAGTGTACTATAGACTGTACATGTAAGTCTCTTGTGCAGATGTTTGGGAAATTTCTGCAGGTTTTTTTTTTCCTTAGGCTCATTTGCATTTAGTTTATCTAAAGTGAAATCCATTCAATTTTATTGAACTGTAATTCTGGTAATTTACAATATTTACATGCTGTGGTTAGATTGAAATCAGTCCTTAATTCAAATTCAATCTAAATTTACAGCATAGTAATTAGGGCTTTGTAACTGACACTAGGGGCCTATTGATTTAATGAAAAACTTAACCTTACAGTAAGTGTTTAATTAGTTGCTGCAATAGATTCTGTACTGTCCTAAATTGTGGACTTTAGAGAATTAGGTACTAATTTAAATTACATTACTATATAAAGATCAGAACTATATTTTAAAAGAGCCTGTAGCCCTACAGATGAATTAATTTCTCAGTCTTTGAAAAAGTTAAAAGAAAAAGGCAGTAATCAAAGCAATTGCCTACACATCTGAATTCAGGTAAAGCAATGATAGGAATACTAGAAATCACTACCTATCTTTGCAAAATATTGATTTAAAAAACAAAAAAAAGTGAGATTTTCTTAATGAAAATTTTCTACAGGAGGCAAAATTTGAAATTTTATATATATATATATATATATATATATATATATATATATATGTTTGTATGTACATATGTATGTGACTGCTAAACCATGTTGGAGTAGCAGTCACTTTGCAGCTTTTTGCCATGCTGCCAATGTGGATTGCCCAGCAATCATAGAGTATTTTGTAATAGGTACTCATAATAGATAAATTTTTATGAGCCATAAATTTTATATCTCTAGAGGATCATCATGGATCTCAGTAACTTTACTGTATTTCAGAAAAACATTGGTTTTATCGAATTCAAACAAACTCTATGTGTTATAGTAAAACTTTTCATTATTTTGCTTGATTTCAAATGTACTGGGATTTTTTCCAAAAGTAGCAGGATTTTCTTTTTGGTGTCTTATGTGAAAGGGTTTTAACCTGTCTGTTATCTTGTTCATGGATTTTCTGGTCATTCCATCTTCCTAAGTCTGGACATAGTGATATTCCCATGTGAGGTTTTTGCACAGAAGCCAGGAAACTGAGAAATTTGTTGATATATTGTGGGAGTATTATGTCTGTTCTAGTAAGGAAAAAAAGAGAAAAATAATCATTTTATTATTGCCCTTTTTTTGTCTGCTGATAAAGAAGGGCATAAATAAAATACAGATGCAAGAGAACAGATTTTATCTACTTCAGTATTTATTGTAAAAATTAATAATTTTTACATTATCAGCAGGTGGCTATTAAAATACATTAAAACAATTGTCTTTCCTGTAGTCATAGAGGAAAGCAAGAATAGAAAGTCGATGTTCTGGTCCTGGCCTAGGTCCTTATAGGCTAAGCTATACTGCTTCTCCTGATCTTTTATCATTTTATGAATAAGTCAGCACAGTGTCACACCAGACACTTTCTATATTCAGAAATGATAAATGGCTTCTGCCTGAATTAGCATTACAAAAAAGTGACACACATCACCATCAAAACCAGTTCTCAGAGCTAGAAGTCAATGTGCAGTTTAGGGGGCAGGTCAAAATCTCAACTGTAACAAGCAGATTAGTTTCCAATCTTGCTGTTTCAAGGAAAAGGTAATTTTATTTTTTTCTTTTTTTTCAAAGAAAGGCAAAGAAATTCAGCACCTGGAGAATTTTAACCCGTCTCAAGTAGAGTGGGAGACAGGGAGGGGAAAGGAGATACTGTGTGTGCAACCAAATACACAAGACCACAAAATAAAATAAAGGGGAAGTAGCACAGGAAAAGTACAATTAATGCAGTGAAACTTGAAGAATTATGTTGATGGAGAGTAACATCAGTAAAATTCACAAGTTCCATTTTTAAACATAGAGTATACCTCAGCTATGTTTTCCCAAGAGTAGTCATCTGTGATGTATTTTTTTTCCTAGAAAAGATGGGCTTAGGCAGGGAATGTTTAAAGAGTCCTAGATCACCCTCCACCTACAGCACATTTGCCAATGGTTGCAAGTTTTGAAGAGCCAGCAGCACAGTTCATCAGCAAAAGCAGCTTGATTAGTCAGTATGATATGCATGATTTCAGCGTAGAAATTTGCCATATTTTTTAGTCTGGTTTTATACCCTTTACTAGGTTAAAACATAATTAAAGCATTGTGTAAGATTGAGGTAACCCCAGAAGTTTGCAGCAGTTTGAGAACATTCAACACTTGTTTGGCTTCCCTGAACTGCCAGATTAGAGGCCATATCTAGTATTCCCAAGAATAAAAAGTTAGCTGAAGGATTTCTGTGTCCTAATGACCCTTAACTTCTAGCAAATGCCTTTTTAGGAAACACTGGAAATTGAAGATCACATTTTAATAGAATTTGAAAGTTGCTCAGAATTCAGGAAAAATAAAAAGAATCCAAAAAACATCAAAAGACAAAAACCAGCAAGGAAAAGGAAGACAGTCCAAATTACCCTAATTTTTCCGTTGTTGCCTAATGATCAAGTGGTCACTGACATTTTGGAACACCAAATAAATTTCCTTGAATCCTTTCTTCCAGCTCAGAAGAAATCATAATAGATATTTACTCATTGCAGAGGAATACTCTGACTCCAGAGTTTGCTGGTATCGGTTTCACTTGTCCTTCACCTATTATTTTTGTTCCGGCAGCCAAGTAAATGTAGTCTGACTACAAATGAGTGCCCTAGCTACTGCCTTGATTTTGTGTCCCTGAATGTATTCAGCTTTTCTATATAAAATTGAATTTAAGTTAATCATTTAAGTAAATAGGCAAAACCAAAGAACCTTACCTAAAAACAATTATAAAGTTTCAAGCTAGGAAGGAGCAGATACTGAAGCCATATAGAGGTCTAGCAAGTATGACAGTGTGATTTATGCCATTCCTACATTATTGGTGTACCATTGATATCCTTGATATCAATGATGTGCCATGATATCCTTGGTGTGATCCAGCTTATTTAAAAACCCTAGATCCTATAGAAAAAAACACCATGAGAAAAAGAAAAGAAAATGGCTTTTTTATACACCGCTATGTTAAAAGTTTCAAAGCTATTAGATCATCAGGAACCTGCTAGTACTATTTACTTCAGCTTGAGTTTCAGCTAAATTTTAATAAATTTCAATTTAAATTTATTTGAAACTCTTCATCGGCATAGAAGTATGCAAATTTAAAATTGGCGGTTTCTTGTTTTCTTCCCCTCAAAATAATTGATTTTTGTGTTCTTCCACTTTGTAGTTTTCTACTGGGACACTGTGCAGTAACCTTTATTTTCTAGCTTTCAAATATAAACCAGCTGATTGCACAAAGTTTGGGGAATTTTATTTGTTGTGGTTTAAAATCTGACTACTGTCTGTAAAGTGCCCTTGATATCACAATATTGTTGGTGTTCTCAAGAACAGTTCTCTGTTACTGGAAAAAAAAGATAATTTCCTTTATAGATGTTATAAGTTTGTTGTCGTGAAAGATCATTTAGAGTAATAAACATTATAATAAAAACTATCATGCCCTTCTGCTGCTGCAATTCTTTCCTACAAAGGTATTGATCCATGTGACAGGAGAATGAAAGCAAATGTGATATAATAATTTCAGAGAATGTGGATATGTAATTTCTGGCTTGTGATAATTTTCATCTACAATTAGGCAATTATCTTGGTTTTCTAATATAAGAATTTTCCATTTGAATTTGCATGTGGCAAGTCAAAGACAAGGAGAGTGTAACAGTCTCTCTACCTTAGAACATAATAGATGCTTTCTCAACCTTACAATAAGCTAAATAGTGTGAAGCTTTCCACAAGATCATGGGATCTTACTTCAATGGTACCTGAAATAAATGAGATCAAATGATAAGACTGCTTTACCTTCCATTTTTAAATTTGTGCCACTTCTGCCCAAGGCAGAATCAGCAAGCTTAAAAGTTCAATGCACGTAGAAGCAAGAAAGGTAGAGATATTGCAGAGCAGCTCACTGTACAGTTTATGCTAATAGTCATCTGCTTTTGAACATCTTCTGCATTTTCCATAAATTCCCACCAGATATATATATATATATATATATATATATATATATATATATTTATGTATACCCATACATTTCCAGTTCCTTTGCTCTTATACTGGCATAATGGCTAAAAAGACATTGTAGTGTTTAAAATTTTATGAAGAAGTTTGGTTCACACAGTGAAATTCTATGAACTTATTTTTACAAGAAAGCCTTGCTGAAATCATTCCTCCCAAGACAGTACTAAAATACATTCTAGATTTGCATTCAATAAACATGATGTAAAAACAATTAGTAATTTATTATTATCCACTCTCTTTATGTCAAATTTCCAAGCTCCTTGTAAAAATGTTTTTTCTTGTTCATACATCTGCTTTTCTTCTGGTATTTAATGCCTTCTTATTGACATAATGCAGACTGGATAGGGTGGAAATAATATGTAATAATTCTTACAAACTCTACAGAGTGTTTACCTGTTTCTAAGCTATATCTTGCTTGTTTTGCCTAAGGTGAAGCTGATTAAACATTTGAAAACAACATTATCTCTTCAGTAATCATGGCAGATATTTGAATCACTGGAATTTCTAAAATCTGCTTTAATCTGAGTCAGAATAGTAATTTGTTCCCTTTTCAAGGTTGTAATCCTCATATTTGCAATTTTTTTAAAGCAGCATGAGATAATAACAAAAAATTAAAATATTCCTCATGCCTCTTCATAAGGTGAAAAAATTAGTATCCAAGTAAAAAAATTGAGTTAATAACAGGTCCAATGCCTTAATGTGTGATCTTTTCTGAACTGATTACTTTATAAAAGGGCCATCTCTAGAAACTTCATCTTTAGAAAGGCAGCTGCGTTTTCCAGAGCTAAACAAATAGGTCATTAAATATGGGAAATGGTAAAGGTAAGAAGACTTTCAGAAAGTTGGGAAAGCACGCCTTAGAAACAGAGAGAGCAGGGAAATTAGAGCTAGCTGCAGCTGCAAAGTCTGAAATTAGAAAAGTTACAATAGTACAGCAAACAAGGACATGAAACAGTAGTTTGAGTTTTAGGCTTGGCTAAGATAGACCTTAAGACTGCAGAAAAATATGCCTAGCAATATAGTAGAAGGTTTTAAGCTTAAAAATGGAGTATTGTGTATTGTTAATAGGAAGGAGACAAGCAAGCATTGTCAGAAGCAAGTGTATCTGTGCTTTCAATGGTTGGCTAGAACAATTATCTGTAAGCTTTAGCAATATGCTATTGGCTAGAAAGTTTTTTAAATGGTCTGTAACAAAGAAATATTTGGCTGCTGCTGGAAAGACTTGAGCTGGTGCCATCTTTCAATTGTCTCAACCATGTGATGAGACTGATGCCACAGTAAAGCTCAAGGAACATATCCCAGCAGTCCCAGCAGTGAAAAACTACCAACACAATTAAATGACAGCGAATGTGCAGTTCCTGAGGTTAGCTTATATATACAGCTCACATATTAGTTTCCATAAAGAAAGCTGTTTAGACTTGAGGTCAGCTCCAGCCTGAAAACTAGCTAAGGAGATACACAGATGCTCTGCCTCTGTGAAAGCCAAAGAGCTGTGAGCGTGCCCTGCCTGCCTGGCTGGCACCCACACGGAGCAGGGCTCCTGGCTGCACCAGCTGGAGGGAGTTGCTGCAGCCACAGGCATTCTGCACACACCTTGTCTGGCCAGCCAGGCAGCCGGGGGGATGCTCACGTGTGTAGGTTAGGTGGAGAAACACGCTGCCTCCTACACTCTCACCTGTTGGCTTTCCTCTCTTCGTAAACATAATAGGAGTCCCCGTGCACAAGAGAAAAGCTTGTATTTTACTCATCTATAGTATTTGTCCCCATTCCCATTTTCTGCCAAAGCAATCTCTGTGCCTTCTTCTGGTGTTTGCGAAGGGAAATTGCAATGTGCTCTGAGGTTTGTGGGGAGGACTAGGGAGAAGGAGAAGAAAATGTTGCTTGGAAGGAGAAAGATAAGAAGAAAGATGTAGAAATCAGGATAATATTACAATAGGAGAGAGCACAAGGGTATTGCAGCAGTAGGACAGGATCTAGATAACTCAGTGTGAGCAACCAAGAAAGCCTGAGTGTTATAAACTAGTGTCAACTATTTAGTATCCCGTTTGTCAATACTGAAAGTCTGTCTTCGTGGAAACTCATTTTTAGAGAGACAATAGACTATTTTAATCATTACTTGGAAAAATGCTCCCTGTCCAAATGTTCCCTCCCTGTTCTTACTGTAGCTAGTAGTTGCTTGTACTGCCTAGATACTGCTCTGTTCAAAGCAATATAAATCCTTTCATCTCCAACAAGAAGAAACCTTTACACCACTGTATGCTGTACTTAATTATAGAAAATGTGTGTGGTTTTTCTACTATTTATACTAGTTTTATGCTCTGTCACTGTCTCTGAAATTTATAAATACTGAAGCATTGACAGAGACATACAATTGACTCCAAGCAAGTAATTTTTATCTTATAAGGCCTTCATCTGTTAAACGAGAACATTTCTAATTGCTTATTCTTGCCATTTTTCCTACCTTCTTTCTGTAATTAGATTTGGATTTTTTAGCTCTAGAACAGGAACGGCAGCTAACTACAAAAAAGTTCAATATGCATATAGTGAAGCCCTTTTGTATAGTTGATATAGCTGGATGATAACATAGAGCAAATATTTAATAATTCTTTGTCAATTTTTCGTTATATAAACAGTTTCTCCACACATCAAAATATTTATTCTTTTCTGGATTTGGTTATGCAGAGATGAGAAGCGAATAGTGGACCTAATATTGAAAACATTTGGTTTTTTTTTTTTTTGCATCTGTGCTGATTTGAATCTCTCTGCGTGTTACGCTGTCTTTACACCTAAATTAATATTTTATGGTTCATGTTAAGGTGCAGCAAAAATTTCATGAGCTAAATCATACTTGAAAAATGTTGCCTATATATGGAGGATTCTCCTAACAGCTGAGCTGGGAATATTTCTGCCATTGAAGGATCCAATTTCTTTATCCACCTTTCTCCAATGAAATCAAAACCAGTATCTTTTTCATGAGAATACTTTGTGCACTGCTAGAGGTTTGCAATTCTTCAAACCTCAGAGGTTTCTGATAAACATTCAGATAACAATAAGCTTGCTAAATTCATTTTATAATCTCATTAATCTGTGACCATGTTTCCATTTCAGTCTGAAGAATGGCTAAGAGTACCACTGTGCTGCATTGCTTAAATATTATCATGTTTGCTTGTTTGCTTGGTGTGAATTACTGTCATTATCTCTGAGGTTTTATATTTTGTACATATTTTCAGTTTTTGAAAGTTCATGTTTGGATCACTTAACATTCTGAGAAGTCAGGGTGTTTTTTCTTTCATTCTATATTCTTTCATTCATTAATTAGGAAAGTAAAGTTTTGCAGAAATCTTTTCCATAAACGTTGTTTGCCCATCTTTTGCGCAAAATGAATCAAAAGTCCTACGTAAATCACATTGTAGAAGTATTATCCTGTCAGGATATAACTTAGACAAGACCTTAAGCAAACTCATTAGCACACTAATTTTACATCTGTGCCAACATTTGTCATTAGTTTGCAATGTGGGCAAGTCCAAACCGTCTGTACACTGAAACATGGGTGTCCCATCTACCCTGGCAGTGAGATTGCAGAGCCAGTTCCAGGCAGACCAGGAAGGACACTGCACAAAGGAAATGTGGAATAATAGCAATGAGGAGGACACACCAAACAGGTCTACACATATCCTGTATTCTGGCATTGTAGAATTGAGTCAGGAAGAAATGTGAAAACATTTTTCAGGGTTAGGAATTTTAGTCTACAATCAATCCCCCTTGGCAAAATGTAGTTTATGCAGAGTCCTCCTGATTCCTCTATGTGCCAGACTGTTCCCTCAGCTTTTTCCTCTCTCTCCAAGAACTAATGAGACAAATATCCTTATTCATACCTGGTTCTGGAACAACCCCTAGTGGTTGTTCTTAACCATAGGTTAAGAAAGGAAGCAACCATACAGAAGGTACTGTCTGACTCTTTTAGGTTGTTGGGCTACAACATTCTTGGTCTATAGAGTTTTCAGATGATTCACCTTCTAAATTCTTAGCAAACTTCTAGTTATCATAAGCAAAGTGAAATTCCCAGAGACTTGCAACACCTCCAAGTGCATGTCAAATTTTGCAGTTTTTAAAAGGGTCAATGACAAAAATTCACTGTCTCTCCATTTAAGATTTCAGTTGCCTGCTTCTGAGAATGGAACTTGTCTGACAAACCTAATTGTATATATAGCTACTCCATGGCAGTGTGAAACAAGGCTGACAATTTTGTGGTTTTGGAGGAAGGATCTTTGACAATGGGAAGGTGCTGGCTTATTGAAATGTTAAGTTCTTTCCTCGGAAATCATTAAGAAAATGATGACTTAAAGTTTTGAACTAAGGAGGAGCATAACTCAGTCATTGTTCAAATAAAATAATGCCTAATAGAATTAAACAGTTAGACCTCAAGACATGTTCTTTACTTCCAGGATATTAATGGCAAGACATGTTCTTTACTTCCAGGATATTAATGGCAAGTGATGAAGATTCAGCAATCATGCTTTTCCATTTAGAGTACGTTCATCATTCTGAGTGTGTCACAGAAGGTGAGGGAAGACAAATAAGAACTTTAATCAGTAATATGTGGCCAGACACTCTTGATTTGTGGTTCTGATTGATGTGTCTATATTCATTCTTAAAATAGTTTTATTCACTGAGCCTTCCTTGGCAATCAAAGCACAGAAAAGTCTTGCATGTCAGCAGCAAAAGTCTAGTAGACACTATTCTGAAACTATTTCTGTGAAGTAGTTTCAGGATCATTTCCACTTTTTATGATATTCTGCACCCCTGAGTTACTCAGTATTACAAAAATATGTATACTTTGTTGAATAAGTTTAAATAATGTTCTCTAGCTTTAACATAAAATACAAAAGAAAAATTAGAAACCTTTTATAGGAATCATTAATTGAAAAAAACCCCAGTGCATTTAAAGTACATTGCCCAGCAGATAGTAGTATTGAAATAGATTAAATCAGTGGGACCTCTTCTGTTTACTTATTTTCAACCCAAGTAGATATGCTTGAAATGTTTTTTTATGTCACGGTTTGGGGTACCTTTGTTTAAATTAGTGAGAATCAAAAAGATCTGGAATTAGAGAAGACATTAACCTTGTATTTTTTGAAAAACAATGCAATCCCTCTGAGGCAACCAAAAATTAGTGGCAACTTTTTAAGCATTTTTCAGTAAGTCTGGGCTTATTGTATGTTATTAATTTAGTTTACCTGTACTTGATACAATAAAAGTATTTATATAATACTATTGATATTATCTTCAAGTGTAATTATATCTGAGGCATTCTGAATCCATATTTTTGTTGGTTTGTGTGCTATTTTTAGGAATGCCTTACAAATTTTCCACAAATGTGATGTCAAACACCATAGTCCCATATTGTGCTAATTTAAAGATCCCTTGATATACTTATGTACAGGTTGAAAGAAGTGTTTCACTTAGGAAATGGCTTGACATCAGAAATTCCTTTGGCACCCCTGAGACTCCCTTAATTTTCTGGGAAACAAGAACATATGAAGGTTGTTACTGCTATCTGAGGAAGTAAGTCAGCAACTTTATGAATTATAACAGTAATACTATTTTATTAGCATGAAGGATTTTCCAGTTTGAAGTATTTTGTCTAGGACAAGCTACTGAGTTGGAATAGTTGTACCACCCATGTATTAAATCTTTCCAGATAAACTGCTTTCATGTGACATTCAGAGGAATTTCTCAGCACCCCACAGTTCTTGGAAGCAGTTCTTACATATAAGGGAGGGCGACGGTTTCAATTGGCACATTTACAGACATTATCCATATGCACGGCTGTAACTGCTGAGTGCAGGGTGAGAGATGCAGCCTGCTCTTGCTATAAAACTGAACTCCCTAAGATGATAACCATTGGCCACAGCACTTTTCACAGTAGCCAAAGATGTTCACAGGCAATTTGTGGAGAGCAGTAAGCTAAAAATATTCACAGGATATGTGGCACTAGGAGGTTACCAAAGTTCAGTGGTGTTCAGAGTTTATTGCCTTAGGACAAGTTACTGCGGAGGTTCAGTACCAAATGATCGCTTGGTCATTTTCGTGTGGTATATTGACATCCAATTCAACCCCTTTTTATAAGAGCGTGCGCTTGCACATGCCATGTGTAAATTTTGCTGAGGAAAACACCCTTGAAAAAATGTATAAAGTATGCTAAAAATAAGTTACAGAGAGAGAAAAACTATTTCAATTCAGGACATCAATTAACACTGATTTGCACTGGAGTGCATTTGAAAGTACATGCGATATTCACATGCCAAATGAATTCATTAAAGACCAGTGTGATTACAGTGAATGTCAAATGAATTAATAACAATGGGACCTTTAAGTGTTACCATTAATTTCACAGTGTGTTGCTGTTTTATACTTATGGGCTCTGA
The DNA here is from genome assembly GCF_027579445.1 of Ammospiza nelsoni. Classification (NCBI taxonomy): domain Eukaryota; kingdom Metazoa; phylum Chordata; class Aves; order Passeriformes; family Passerellidae; genus Ammospiza; species Ammospiza nelsoni. The sequence continues at coordinate 33,908,051 of NC_080636.1, read as the reverse complement.
AGCTAAATGACACTCTACAGTTGCCCTAGTAGATTAATTGTGCATTAATAATCTATGGGTGGGCCAGCAATCTGGTGGGCACTTACATTTCATTGACACTTGGATACTAAAGATAATAATTTCCAGTTTTCAGCCAGGAAAGCCATTTTGGCTTTAAAATAGGCTCACATAATGTCTTCTGTATGAGATTAGAGTTCTTTAAAAGTGTTGGTTTTGAATTCTAGATCTGCATTAAAAATTAAGTGTGATTAAAGAGGTAAACCTTTCATTGTTTTTTCTGTACATAGCTCTCCACCTGGGAAATATGTCAGTGATTTCTGCCAGCTTGTAGTCAGCCTGGTTTGTTCAGGGCATTTCTTTTCTGCCTAGTGTTTGGGACTATTTGAGTTGACCTTTGTTTTGGATGAGGAGATTTTATTGTTGTTTCTGTTTATTTGTTTGGGGGTTTGGGAGGGATTTTATTGGGATTTTGTTATGACATTTAGATCGGTTAACTTTACACTGTTAAAAATGTGTGCTTCCCGTCAGAGCTTAAAAAGCATGTACCAGTTATGTACCCAATATTTTTATATGTTGCACCCTAAAAGAAATAGAGCGCAGCTTAAATGAGAGATAAAAAAGATAAACTTTTTTTTCCCCACAGATTTATAACTAGTAATTTATATATTTTTATTCTGAAGCATTGCATTTTGTTGTCTTATAGGGAAGTGGGAAAATCTGAAAACAAGATAGCCTGATGTCAGTTGGATTTTTAGTCTTTTTTGTTTGTTTGCTTGTTATTTTTTTAAGCCAACAGTAAGGTAATTGATGTCAGACTTATTTAGGAGTTTGATATGTGCTTGTAAAAACTTATACTATTGGATATAACCCTTGTACAGATGTCTAAAAGCTCTTTTGGATACTCTCTTACAAAGGCAATTTAATCACTCAATAATCCATCTAGAATGGCACATTCCCACTTCATTTGTATGTTTGTGAACAAGCCAGTGTGTGCTACACAATAGTAGTATTTGTGAAAATTTGTCATAACACATTTCTAATACTAATAAGCCATTCATAAAATATTATTATCATATAAGTCATTAATCTAATTTACTAATCATCTAGGTATTGCTTTTCTTTCTAACTCAGTATTTTAGAATGAGATATACACACATAAACTATGAGATGTTCTATCTATGTCTCAATTGGAGTTGATAGATGGGCCATCAATTACATATTTTTATTTCATCCATTAAACACTCTTCACATCAAGCTTTGCATGACACATTCTTAAAAAAGAGATAGGAATGCACTTCAGACTACTTTAAGTTTAAAATGAGAGAAAGTTTGGTAATCCTGAAGCTCTTTCTAAATGTAAGAATGTTCCGCCTGTTAAACACAGTAGTTGGACTCAGAAAAATTCCTTGTGTGTTAAACACAGTGGTGAGCAGATACTGCCAGTTTGTGGTGGTGTCACACAGAATACACACACACTGAGACCCAATGCATAGTCTGGACTTCATGTTCTGAGACTGAATATGCAAACAGTGCCAGAAAGAGAAGCCACATCATCAGTCAAGCTTTACACCTTTAAGATATTAATGATCTGAACATTGTTGTGAATTCCATTATATAAATCAAATATTTATTGCATAACACTGGTGAATCGCAGGAAAAAATGTAATCATATTTTGGACTTTCCTGCCATCAAAATATGCATTCACAAATTCCCTATTCTTTACCTGCTGAGCTTTTATGCTCCTACATATTTACATTTGTGTTTGAGTTAACAAGTGAAAATTGTCAGTTGTCCAAACTTATTCAAGACAAAAACAATAGTAAAAAACACATTGTAATTTCCATGTTTTATTCTGAGTGTATATGTAAATACAGATATATATATGTATTCCTCTTGGTAGAGGTATCTGAAAGTCCAGTCCTTGGGCTCTCTGCAATAGTATTTCAGGTATTTGTTAAATTGGAACGGATTTCCCTTGACACACAAATGCAGGATAGTGTTTTGATTGGAAGGGGTTGTGTAAATGAGTTTTTCACCCATTCTACCATTTTGTGACACTTTTCTTACATTTGGATACCATCTGCCTCCAGCCTCCTATTCATTAGCAACAGCTTTGTGCCCACTCAGTCCCAGTCCTACTGACAGTGTGACAGGCTCTTTGGAAACTAAATATCGCTGTATATTTGTTCCGAACATTGGAAGCAGTGGCAACTGTCTCCTCCTCTGCAGCTGATTGCAGTAGGGGAGTTCAGCCTAGTGAAGTTTAAGACAAGCAATGCAGGAGTACATTTCCAGTTTGCCCTTAAAACTGAGAACACTCTTTTCTGCTTGTCTTCTGTTCCTTCTTCTCTGGAAGGTCACTTACCTACCTTGTATCCCTGTCCTCTGTCATGACCTACCCAGTGAAGTATCTGAACTACAAGTGATGAGCCGATGTGGTATCTGGTTGAAGGTTTCCTCTAATTTTCTCTAGCAGTTTGTAGCTCAGCAGTATCATCTAGGTAGTTGGCAAAGATACCAGTTTGGGTTCATCTGTTCATGGGGGGTTTCACTTTTGTAGATCAGCTGCATCCTCTTTTATTTATTGTTTAAATATACACAATATACTTACGTTGCAGAAACTAACTTTTCTCGGAATGACTGGAGAGATAGTTTCCTATTGAAAAATACTGAATCAGAAATGTGTATATTCTAATGAGGGAGATCAGAAGCATTCCAAAGTAGAATTCCATTTTAGACAAAGGGGTTTTTTAATACTTTGACAATGGAAGTGTTATAGTGCTGTTGGGTCTTTCACAGTTCTGGCCATGAGTCACTGTTCCTTCTGCATGCAACATGCTCATTAAAGAAAGAAAAAAAAAGGCAAAAAAAAAAGAAAAAAAAAATGAAAATCTTATCTTCCCTTGAGGCTGTGAATATCACCCCCAAAAGCTGGTCAAAAGTTTTCTTTTTCTTTTTTTTTTTTCCCCTACTACACCATTTTTCATTTTCTTTTTCAAGGTAAATTATTCAACAAATATTTACTATTTGGAGTTTTCTCCTCACTGCTCTATAACTTGGAATACATAGGACTTCCATTGAAGTAAATGGTTAAGAAGACGTAAAAGACGTAAATGGAAGCAAGTCTTGGCCCAGGATACAGAGAAAATATGGTAGTTGTCTGAAACATAACAAAGTTCAGTATTTTTTTGAGAGCTTCAAGGAGAATTGGGAAAATCCTGTGTTAAACCTTCTATCTTGAGCTGTAAGAGATTTTTCAGCACATTGAACTACTAGATCCTAGCAGAATGGATAAACTCAGTGCCATGTGCATATATTTTTATCATAACTTAAAATAAAAACAGTCCTCATTTACTGGGGGGAGGGAGCATATTAACATAAAAGTATGATACACAGAAGAAAACTGCAGCATTTTTAAGTGACTGAGTGAACTTGAGAAAAAAGAACCCAAACAGGAAAAACTTCCATATTTTACAGTCATGAGAATAGACATGTGCAGCTCTGTTAGAATCTGGATACTCACCAGGGATCTTACTGGCTCAATGCATCAAGAAGAAATGTCTGTCAAGCTCCTACAAACTTTGGTTTCCCAAACAACTGCCATATGCCAGAACTAACTGCATAAAGGCACTATGAATCAAGCATCAACATTGTGAGATTTAAGGATGTTTGTAGATCTTCTTTAAACAAGGTTCCATTAAACCTTTTCATTTCTTCAATTTCCTAGGCAGGTCACAACAGCAGCAGAGTGCTCAGTAATGCACATTTAATCCTTTATTCTTTTGGATCGGTGCTATTTTGCTATTAGAGGAACTTTGGATCTGATTCTGATGAATCACGACTCTTTATCCTATGCAGGAAGGCATTAACCAGACTGTCAGTGAGTTCTGCACTGCTCCAGTACATCCTTGCTGCTACTGTTTCTCCCAATATGAAATACAGCTCTGTGCCTGCTGCAAAGCAAGTATTCTCATTAAAATGATACTTAAACAAGCTCTCTCTGCGCTAAATGCCTTAATGCTAGCAGCCTAACACTTCTTTGGGATTGCTGTAAGCTCTAGGGTGGAAGAGTGCTTTATTTCTGCCTTAGACTGCCAGACTTCAATTCCCACAGACAATCAGCTGCACCCTCTTTGTGAGCCTGCGCATCAGGCAGCCCATACAGAAGCACTGTGTCAAATGGTTAAATAAATAAATAATGTGCCTTGGGCCTGGAGCCAAAAATTCTCTCCCCTTGCACCAGCGTGAAAGGTAACAGGAAAAGACGCTTCTGTTCTACTACTGATGAAAAAGGTGAAGGCTGTAAGCTCAGCATGTCTTTTCTCTAATACTGCATCAGAGAAGGTCACAATATAGTGTTAAACATGTCTGAAATATCCTTATTTTTCCAAGCCTGTTTACTGATGCATCCCAACACAGATGGAACCTTTCTTGCTGCACATATTAATTCATTTGTTATTTATGCATTTCTGATCTTTGTGACATTTTGTCCTTTGGCCTGCTACCAAGTCATTTTTTATAGATGTTCTGAGAAAAGGTGGCCCTTGTCCTGCAGTGAGCCTCACAAATCCCTGACACACACATATGCATTTTTTATTGTCCTCACATGTTGCTTAACAGTCTGCATGCTTCCTGATTTGCAGCAGAGCAGATGGGTTCCTGCATAGCATGAAAGAGATGAGATGTTCAAATCGATTGTTTTATCAACAATCAGTTGTAGATAAAAATCATTTTAATGAGTGAAATTAATGATGTTTGCAAACATGGTGTTAATTAAAGAACATAGCTTGGTCTCTTTTCCCTCCTTTTTTCCCCCTGCACACAATTTTTGTTACCCATGACATCTTTCATTATTGACTCATGCCCCAAAGAAAAGACGATTAAAATCTGCTTTTGTTTGATGTAGCTCTTATTGAAGAAAGAAATAGATCTTTCTGAAGCTTCCTGGTGAGATGAAAGTCTAATTATCTCCACAAATGAAAGGAAAAGCTTTAATTAGGCCTGTGCTGAATCTGCGCACTGTGAATTTGTGCATTGTGATGGATGGAGCTCACATCTCCTCAGTGACTGCAGCTGAAATAATGAAGAAGGGGAAGAGGTAGCCTGGTCCCATGATTCAGCTGGCAGAGCAGACTTGGAGGTACACCTGTGTTGTGAGAGCGTGCCCAGAGCAGCTGCCACAGGCCATGTTTCTGTGCAGTGCATTCGGCTGTTTTACAGCCTCCTCCTGAGCTTTGATCTCTTTTCAGACAGCAGGGGTCCTAACAAATCAAGCTTTTCATGTTTCCCTCAGTTTCACTCTCTTTTGCTTCACCATTCATACTTGAACTCCAAAGAGGACGGATAAAATATTGTCTTTTTCTGAATCAATTTGATCAGCAGCGGACATGAGTGAAGAGAGCATTTTGTCTTTTGTGAGGTGTTTTAGGGCTGACTGTGGGGTAAAGGCTGCTAAAGAATTGGAAATTGCATTTATTTATTTTGCCATTTAATTCACTACTTATGCTCTTAACAGCCTTTATGCTTAACACTTGATTTGCTACACCCTTCTTTTTTACAATGCCGTAGTGTCTACCCTGTTAGAAAAGGTGGCTTTCTGACATAGGATTAGACTGCTAATGGTCCCCAAAGAGAAATCTGAATTATGACAAATAATGCACTCTTCCACATTTTATAACATTTCTGTTCTATTTCTGCCATGTTGCATGCAGTTTACTCTGTCCTCATGCAGTTTACCTGATATCAGGAAGGTCAAACCACTACTTATTCACTTTACTTGCAGCCAACATATTCTTCTTTTTGAGTCACAAAGCACCTTTGACATCAAGGGCAGTCAAGGAGTTTACTACCACACCTTTTTGGGCAAGATAGCAATAAAAACAAGATACAATTGAAGTCAAAGTCAAATCAGCATCAACAATCTAATATTCTACAATTTCTGTCAGTATATTCTGGGTTGTTTAGAATGTATTGGTTTAATTGTGTAGCCTCTGGAACTGAGGAGCACAGCAGACAACTGGAAGCATGCAGAAATAGAAGGATATGGGATAAATGACAATCCATCCCCTGTCAATTTATTTATTTAAGGAAAGGAGACATCTGAAAAAAACAGCAATGCCATCTTTCAAAGCAAACATTTTGGAAAGTCTTTTTGTGGGTAGCTACATACCATCTATAAAGCCTGAAATTGTTGAAAGCAAAAAATGCTGATTCTGAGTAATTCAGCAAAGCAGTAATATAGATTTTAATTTATATTGTGTGAAACAAATCTCTGGCTTTATCTACTGGTATTCTAAAATTTTAGACATTAAATAAAGTTACAAGCTGAAATCTTACTTTGTAAATTTTCTCATTTGTTTAGAGACCTTTAAGTCAGCTGGCACTTGTCTTAGTCTAAAACACCTTCGTTTGCTCTTTCTGCCCTCCTCCTGCCAGATCCTTTCCTCAGTTTCTTTGTGTAGATTTGTCTCTTTTGTTTATGCCTTTGTAAGGATCTCCCTATATTAGCACTGAGTTCACAGAGCTGAAGTCAGAAACCTGCCTTATACAATATTTTAATCCTTAGGCCATCAGTGCCGACATCCTAGTCTGGTGCCCTAGAATTACAGGGATAATGGTGAATGTGTAAAGGTCCCAAAGCTCAATATAGGAGAAAAAAGCTGGGGGAATACTGTAACACTGAGCACAGGTCTGAAATAGGGGCACAGCCAGGGGGGAAATGAGGAGGCAGTGGAACTCTTGTTAGACTGCTGTGCCGAGATGAGGAGCAGATAGTAAATTAAGAACGAGCACTGCAAGAACACATCTGAATCAGACCCTCCAATTAACTGTTCTCTTTCCTTCTTTCAAGTTTCATTTCCTTTTAACCTTTTATTTTATTCTTTTGATCTCAGCATCTTTTTCTTTTTGTTCAAATGAAAAGCAGTGGTGCAATAATTTTGGTTGAGAAGGTGCTTTCATTGTCTGCTTCTGTTTCCAAGCACAGCAAATTATGAACAAGAGCTGGAAATACTCAGGCAGACTATCAGAATATGAGTTTGGACAAAATTTGAGACCTGGGATAATTTTAAATGAACACTGTTCTTCCTCAGTTTGTGACGGTGTTGCCCCTATTGCTTCTTAGTTGTTGAGAATCTCAGCAGATTTTATGTGGGATTTTGTATGTGCATGTCTGCACAAATACATGTTTAGACCAATGAAAGTTTATGAAAGAAAATACTGTACAAAGTAGGAGCAGTATTGTTTAGCTATGATATGCTAGAAAACAGAAAAACTGGTCATTGCCTTGTAAAGAACCTTGCAACTTTCTCCTACACACCCTCTGTTTAGGAAAAATCCAAACTGCTCCATGAAGATTTTTGATTAGGGACAGCAGAGTGCCCATGGAGCACTGTCATGCAGCATATGGTGAGAACTCTGTAATACACTTCCCTGTTAGTAATGTTATTATAGTTTCTACATATTGCCTACCAGAACTTGAAGTAGTTTAGTTCTTCTTCAAGGTGAGAGTCATTCCAGCCTTGTGAAGCACCTTGAGGAGCTAAATCACTGCCTATCTTGTCACCAGGAAGAGAACTATTGTCTGTTTTGAATCATCCCATATACTTCCAGTGGTTGTAGAAAGAAAGTTACATTACAGAGGTATTCTTCTATTAACCTGTCATCAACAAAGTGTTGAAAGAGTTGCAAATTCCTGTGATAAGGCTTGCAGAACACGCGATGTTGCTGGGGTTTTTTTTGAGCACATTGCTGGCTGGCTGGTGCATGCTGAGACACACACATGGTGCTCTCAATTGATTCTGTATTTATGGTTTTGAAGTTTCCAGAGTCCGATAAACACAGATATGCTCACTTCATTATGAACTTTTGCTGATTTTTGGTTCTGGAATATCTAAATGGGCATGTTTTTCACAGAATCACAGAATGGTTAGGTTGAGGGGGACCTCTGGAAAACATCTTCTCTGAACCTCTGTTCAAGCAGGACCACCTTGAGCAAGTTGCCCAGGACTATGTCCAGCTGACTTTGGAATATCTCCAAGGATGGAGAGTCCACAGCTGTGGAGAGATTTATTAATAATTGGTTAGCTGAGAAAGGCCACGCTTTCTGGGTACCCTGTTCTAGCATTCAGCAGCTCTCCCAGCAAAGTGCTTCCTTATGTTTAGACAGAGCATCCTATCTTTGTCTGTGCCCACTGTCCCTCGTCCTGTCACTGTACATCACTGGAAAGAGCCTGACTCCATCTTTGTATCTTCCCATCAGACATTTATATGCTTTGATGAGATCCCCACCTGAGCCTTAATGCAACTCCCTCAGCTCTTTCTCATATGAGATTTGTTATAGTCCCTTGATCTTTGCAGCCTTTCATTCCATTCTGTCTGCTGTATCCATGTCTCTCTCATACTGAGGAGCCCAGAACTGGACACAGTGGTGGCCTCAACAGTGCCAGTAGGTGGCCTCAACAATGCCACTTCACTGTGGACTCATGCCCACAATTCAATAATCTTTCCAAGAGGATCTTATAGGAAAAAGTGTTGAAAGCTTTACTGAAGTCTAGGAAGACAATGTCCACTGCTGTCCCCTCACCTACCAGGCAAGTCATTTTGTCATGGAAGGTTATCAGGTTGGTCAAGCATGACTTCCCCTTTGGGGAAACCATGCTGAGTAATCCTGAAGATGTTCTTGTTGTTCCTGTGCCTGGAAGTGGTTTCCATTGTTATGTGCTCCATCACTTCCTCAGGGAATGAGGTGAGGCCAACTGATCTGTAGCTCCTTGGGTTCTCCTCCTTGCACTCCTCAAAGACAGGTGTGATATTTACTTCTCTTAATCTCTATGATTATTCAAAGATTATTAAGAATGGTCTCATGTCCCGTCTCGGCTGTTCCAATGGCCTGGAAAGGCTCTGGATGGCCTTGGGGCAGCCCGCGCTCCAAAGAACGAAAGGAGTCTTCAGGTTTTTCGGTCTTCAGTGTTGTTTATTAATTTTTATCTACAATATTTTCTCCCAGCCTGACAGAGGTCCACACAGCAAGCCAGCCATGAGCACACTGACTTCCCTCGGGGCGGCCGCTTATTTTTATACCAAAAACTACATGTAAGATATTTACCTTTTCCTCCCAATACCTTTCACCCTTATTGACAAGTGCACATTCAGTTAGAACCAATCTCAAAGTGCCACCATCACCATCAAAGATGGATGACAAGAAGAAGAAGGACAGGACACGCCCTAATTCCTCCATCTTGTCTCCTAGAACCTCCCTGTACCGAGATTCCAAAACCTGTGTTTTCACTCTATAATTAATCTATCCCTTCACCACTTATCCCCGTGTGATCCTCCCATCCTCATACAGGTGTTGCGTCCAGTGCAGGATCAAAGTCTAGCCACCAAACACTTCTGGCAACGTTCCAGGACTTCCAAGCCCCCCAAGCGTTGTCTCAGCGACTCTGCACATCAGGAATGATGTGCAGAGTTCCCACAGTCTCATAATGATATCTGCCAGCTCTCTCAGCACTCGTGTGCATACCATCAGGGCTCCCTGTCCATTTTCCCTAAGTACTGCCTGAAGTGATCCTCTTCCACCAAGGCTATACCTACCATGCTCCATATTTACCCCCTGGGTTTCTTGAAGGAGAGACTCCCTTGTAAAGACAGAGGCAGAGAAGAAATGCCATACCTCAGCATCTTCCATGTGTTGTTGAACCTTAAGCAGCAGGCATTTGTTTTCTTTTTTTCATCTCATCTACAGCAGTCCTTCCTCCTGTCTTTAACATCTCTGGTCAGATTAAATTCTGTTTGAAACCCTTATATGCTACTGAGCCCATATATGCCAGGAAATCTTACAGAATAACTTATGTGGAGTAATTTTATTTACTGAAGAGGGAAAAATGAAACACAAAAAAAGGTTGTAAAACACGTTTGTCCTTTTAAAAGAGGAGGGGAAGACAACTATCCTCCTAGGGACTTGACATCAACCTGAAGTGTTTAGGATGGTCACAACTTCTTTGAAAACAAGTGAATATTTTAGAAACTGTGGAGTTTTGAATTGTCCCTGGTCTGATAATTATAAATTTAAAAGACCGGCAAAGGGATAGAGCAGATTTTCTTTATTTCTCTAGCAAATTATTAGTTTACTTTCCCATTCTCTAAATATTACTATATTACAGACAAGTCAATATTATTCCAGAGTTTATAAGTATATTAAGATAGTCTATAAATAATTTAAAAACCTATTCAGTTATAAGACTTTCAGTAAAAGATGGAATGCTGCAAAGCCATTCCTTTCATACAGAAAGAAAGAAGAATTAAATCAAAACTGCAGAGAAAAAGCTATATTTTCTGTATATTATTCTATCCGGTTATGCACTGGTATTCTTGAGATTACCATACAGGTAGGCATATAAAATATGCTTCCAGAACCACTAAGATTTAAAGATGTTGTTGAGCTAAATCTAAGCAGTAAACACAACATATTGAATTTCCTAGAGATTTTATATTTCTGATAGTCGCACTTCAAATCGCTCCTAGTTCAGGGTTTTCTAAAGAAGCAGAAGGTACCCAATCTGGAATGAAAATGACATTTACTGAATTTCAAATAAATTCTGTGATCTTCACCTCACATTACCCTGGTATTTTGATTCTATTGTCAACAGTGTAACATGCTGTTGTACTTGATCTCCTACTTGGTGTGAAATTAAGAAAACAATTTCTTTTTTTTGCTCACATTGTCATTACACAAGTAAGTTTGGAGCTCAATAAAAACTGAGATAACTATATTGGATAGCCATAAAATTTTGTAACTAAACTATGATCTTTATTAAGAAGACAAGGAAGGAAGCAGTTCTTTTTCACTCATGAAATTCAATTCTTTTTCACTTATACAATTCACATAATTGAAGATTTTTATCAGATATTGTTCTCACAAGACAGACAGGTCTCATAGACCTTGAAACTTGGTATTCCAAAATTCCCTTAAATCCCAAAACTAAATTTTAAATTCAGTGGAAAATTCCATTCTCTTGGGAACCATCATTGGCTCTCAAATCCAAAAAAAAACATGCCTCAAATCTTCCATTTCTTATTAATATTTTTTCATTCAACTATGCATTTTACCAAAATTATAAGAACGTATATCCTTTTAATTTTTTTTTTTTTTTTAATTAGAAGGAATACCAAGCAACATGCTCCTGTCAGTTTCTGCAGTCTTTAGGATGGAACCAATACAGCCCACATGATTCCTTATGGCACTGTGATATTACAGGGAACCGTTTTCCTTCTCACAACCACCAGCTGCTGTATGAGAGCTGAAGGGTTGCTCAGAATCTCTTAGCCTTATGTTTCCTTATCTGCAGTTCTTTTTCATGCCTGATTTCCCAGAATTTACTTAACATTTTCAGAAGGACGTCATTCACCCACTAGTTGTAGCTGGATTTGGATTCATAACTCTTTTGAAAAGAGATAGTGATGTGATTCTCCATACCACCAACACATGATATTGTCAGAAGATAAATATTCTTCTCATCAAAATACGATGGAAGAACTGACTTGTCCCATCCACCAGAAAACTGAACCAAATTAAGGCTGAACATACTGAATGCTCTTTTGCAAAGATAGGAAAAGGGACTAGCCATCTGGCACCTCTTGAGGCTCTTTAAACACGGGGATTTTTTTGCTGGAGAAAGCATTGCTGTCTTCTGAATTCATCTAGGGGTTTTGCTGTTGGAAGGGGGACTAGGGGTGCATGTTTTAGTCAGGGGATTTTTTATTGGATTTATACCATATCTTTGTACTTTAGATGAGCAACCTTATTCTGACTCAATGCCAGCAGAAACTTGCTGAAGTTTTCTGCTGTAGCAGATCCTTGATGACTTGTTAAGGAGCCTGCTCCATACTGCAGAGAGGCATTCAGCAAGGTCTGGGTTGCACTCATTATAGCCTCCCCAGCTGTAGCTGTCCAGGCTAGGAGCATGCTGGGTTTCCTTAGCATTGGCCCTGTTCTGGAAATGGTTGTTGTGTCTTTATATGAGGTGCCAGCTTTTACCACTTGTATCTAGCAAGAAATGATTAGCGGGTTCATGTCCTGTTGTTAGTAAAGAATTCAGTGGGACCCAGTGCTTCATTCAAGGAAATGTCTTAGGAAGCTGAAATCCTCTGATGTCTTCAGGATTTGAAACCATGCCCCCATCACTTTTGGTGCATGATTGCAAAGATAACAGTCATAATTGCAAAATAAGCCAGGCTGACTATCACAATCTTTTTTAAATGTAGCTGAAGAACAGACCCTTTTTTATTTCACGTTTCCTTGCAAATAAAAAACTGTATTACACTTTCTAAGGTTGTTCCTACAATGGTTGGGCTATACTGTAGTTGTGGACAGTAGAATAAACTACTTAATAATAAATGTAAGCCTATGACTAAGTATGTTCTGTATAAATACAAAAATTAAACTTGCCATAGCAGGAGGCTCATGTTAATCAGGAGCTGCTGGAGGTAATATTTGAGATATTATGTAAATTAAAAACTCAAAAAATACAGACTATGAAATAATAATTAATTACATTTGCACTTTGATTAAAGATTAAATCTCAGTATAATAAAAAAAATTCTGTCTTTGTATTGCCTGATATAATTAGGCACTCTCCTAAATGACCAAACTTAGAACTGCCTATTATGTCCTAGCAAACCTGTGGGAGAGCCTGACATGTGTTTAGCAATCATGGGGTTTTTTGTGTTCATCAGAAAAAATAATTTTAAAACAATGTGGGAGGGGCAGTCCTTATCTTTAAGGCAACTGTTGGATAATTGACCTCCTTTAGCATTTAATTTCTCAAGCCTCTAGGAAGCTTAATTTTGAACATCAAAGGGGTACCTGTGGAAGAAACTGTTCCAGACTGGTGAGTAAACAAATTAGAGTTAATAGGGTCATTAGCTTCTGTGGTAAAATTTCAACTGGGTATTCCTCACTAAGGAATGTAAATGTCAATGTTTTTAAGTCTTCTAAAATATAATTAGACATGGAACTTGAATACAAATGCTATTTGTATTCAAGTATTTTGCTACATATCCTATTAACAAACAATGTTTGCCACACTCTGGGCATTTTTTTATTAAACATTAGGGAATCTGTTGTTCTGCTCCTATGCATTGCTTGCCAGACAATTAGAATAGAAAGAAAAAATGTACAATGCTGCTAAGTCAATACTATGCTGTAAATATCAAGGATACTGTGTGTCGTGTTTGATATAAAACATGCTAGCCAGTTACCTCTACAGTAACAACTGCAGATCAATTTAACCCATAGATCTGCATGTAGCAGTATAAGAACTTAAAAAAAAAAAACAAACAAAACTAGCCCCCCCCCAAAATAAAACCCCAAGACCACAAACTCAGAACCACAAAAACAACTTACATTTCCTCACTTGGGTGATGGATGATCTTCTTATGTGTACTTTCTCTTGGTTCTATGGCTACATAAAGGCATAAAGGGGTAATTGCTGATTGAATTTGACCTCTCATTTCACTTCTTGCACATTACTAAAGTCTTTTTTTTTTTTTTTTAATTATCCTTATGTATGGTAATAGAAATACTGCTCCCTTCCTTCCACCAATGTGACAAGTTTCTAGTGCAACCACATTTCCTCACCTTTGCCCACATACCTAGTTGCAGGCTGTGGACCCTGGCATACCCATTCCCCTGATGTTCTTGCTGCTGACTGTTCCCAGCAGCAGCAAGCTCCTGGAAGTAAGGGCTTTCAGAACAACTTCCTTTTTTCACTTTGTAACCCTAAGAAATGTAAAGCTGTGGGGTTTATTCTAAATCTCTAGGAGGTCAGTACTCAAGAATGACTTCTTTTTAATCCAAAAAATCACCTGCTGCTTAGAAGTGTCATCATTTAAACAGGTAGAAAGGAAAATTTCCTCATAAGGAGCAATAACATTAAGTCAGTCTAAGAGTTTGTGGAATAAGGACTAAATGTGAAGCTCACAAATGTGTTTAGCATAGAAGGAAATAAAATATTTGCTAGAAGTGCCAAAGGAGAATTGCACAAAATATTTAGGCTGGAAAACTGCAGATGGCCAAGCACATCTAGTGGTAAATCACCTTCTCTCTGTGAAAACTGATTTGTACCAGCAGGGTCTGAGTGAGTGCTACAGTGAATTCTACCAAAAAAACCCAGAAGGTGGGGGAGAAGAGAAAGGCATTTTAAATAATTGATCATAGCTATATCTGTGGTTACAAGGATAGCATTCTTAAGTCATTAGCCTGAAGGAGCAAGGAGTTTAAAAAATACTAACTCTTCTCACTAAATATAATAAGGGGGGAAAAAAGGAATGGGGTCCCATTTGTCCATCATTAATAATTTTGTTGTGATAATTTTGTGATTTGGGCTGATTTAAACTTTTAATCTTCTATTCTCCCTTAATGGCAAAAATTTCTTTTTACATAACACAAATAAGAGTAAAAAAACCCTTCAAATGCTTTTTATGTAATATGAATCATGTTTAAGTGATGTTTTGAAAAAATTCTTGTCCATTAGAAGCAAGCTTTTTGCACAAGGCAGGATGTTATAACTGAGGTTTTTTGCAAAATGGTTCTAGTTACTGTTTATTATCATTCTCTAACCCTGTGCTTCCAATAGGAATCTTTAGTTTACCTCCATAAGTGCAACTCATAGCATTCATTTTTAAATAACCATTAGTTTTATTTCAACCTCCTACAGTGTTTTTGATAGAATGTTACTATTTTCACACAATAATAATTTATTCCCACTGTACACCAGACTTTTCGACAAATGTGGCTCCATTTCTCCCACTTACTGGTTTTACCTGAGGCAAAATGATATCAAATCAAGATCACACAGCATCTGTGGATAATTTGGGGTCATGTGCAGATTTCCTGATCTTACATTCTATGTCTATTTTAAGACTCTATTGTAAGACTCATTTAACCTAACTCACATCAGACAAAAGTGAGGCATGTGGTTTTCCTTCTGTAGTCAAGGCCGAGACACGTGCCTCCCAAGGATAAGTCAGCTGATCTCAAAACATTGACAAGGTTGGCAAGAGAAATCATGGTAAAAGTTTATTTGCCCTTGCACTTAAGTGGAAGGTAAATGCCTCTGCACTGTCCCATTAAAATATTTCATGGTCCAGTATGTCCCACCCATGAAGGTAGTAAGGGAGTGCTTCTAGTATGATTTTTCATTTTTTGATTGAAATCTTGACTATGAAGGGTTCTGAAAAAAATACATTTCCACCCTTATTTTACAACTGTTGACTCTACATCACTCATCTGGACACAGAGGCAATGTTAGTTACAGAACTTCAAGTAAACACAAGTGAAAAACAGATCAAACATTGTGATCTGCATATTGGAATGAAACATTTGTTTGTACACATTTGTCACTCTTAATTATTTTTGGAGTTAAATAATAGTCACAAGAAAGTATTCATTTCTTCAAAATGAAGCATAAAACAGCAAACTCAGGATGCACTTCTAACAAAATACTGAACTATCCAATAGAAATTAAAGGCAGATGGAATTTATTCTAATGGCTATTAAAATGTAACCCAAAAGGATGCCCTTGATTTAACTTGCTACAAGCTGTAGACGTCCATAGCAAGTCGGCATGCTTGAACCATACCTAAATGGATCAAAGAAAGTTACAAGGAATGTAACTTTGTATTGCAATTTTTATCCTATTCCCAAACATGTTTCATTGCTTTTCTTTCCCATAACTGTTCTTGATCCCTATCTAAGCGGTTATGTCAGAGCACACTGGAAAGATCTGACACCAGAGGGTGCAGAGTTGCTATTCCATGACTTCAGCACATCATCTGTAGGATCGCCTGACACATATAATCAGGAGAGGTGGTCTTGCATTAACCTTTCCCACTCCCAGAGGATGAAATGATAATGAAACAACAAAAAACAGATAATGAGGCAAGGAGAGCACAATTCTTGTGATTATGACTGAAGATAGGGGGGAGGGGGACAGCTGAACAATTTTGTGCAGACTTTCAATGAAGCATTACCAATTTCAATAATAAATGGAGCAGATATGTAAATGTAAATGTAAACCCAGACATGGGCTGAATATGATACCTAGAACAGAAGTCTGTTAAAGGAAGGAGTTGGTTAAGTTTGTTCTTATGACTGGCTAGCACTTGTCAGACAAACAACTTCCCAACAAGAATAATAAAATATATAATTATTTTGTGACTTGATTCAGTTGACATCCTTAGGGAGAATGATTCAGTGAAGCACCTGAAAACTCAGAATCTAACAGTTGTAAACAACTAGAATATTTGGTTTGCTCAGCATGGAGGAGATTAAGGGGAGACCTCGTAGCAGCCTTCAGCATCCTCATGAGGAGATGAGGAGGCACAGGTACCAATCTCTTCCCTCTCATGACCAGTGGCAGAATGCAAGGGACCAGCATGAAGCTCAGTCAAGGGAGGTTTAGGTTGGAATATCAGGAAATTTGTTTTTGCCCAGAGTGGTTGGGTACTGGAACAGGCTCCCCAGGGAAGTGGTCAGAGCACCAGCCTGACAGAGTTCAAGTGTTTGGACAATGGTCTGAGGCGCATGGTGTGACTCTTGGGAGTGTCCTCTGCAGGGCAAGGATTTGGATTTTGATAGTCATGATTGGGTCCCTTCCAACTCAGCATATTCTGTAATTCCACAATTCTATGATTTGCTTAATGCTGTCTCTGCTGAGACAGGATGTGTGTAACCACATCCTACGAAGACTGATATTATGTGGTAGTAACAAAATGGGGAAAATGCTTGTTCACTTTAATCTGTGACTTTATGATCTGGCTTTTTTGGCATGTTTCTACCAGTAAGAAACTACTTCTCCACAACAGTTCCTAGAAGAAGGTCAAATATTCAGTGGAAGGACAGAGCAGATAACTAAAAAGGTACAGATTAAAAAGCAGCCACAACTAAATTTGTACATGCTGAGTTAAAAGTAGATGAGAATCTGACTACAGTGGAATTTACCCCTGGAAAGTGATGGTATCAATTAACTCAAGAAAGCAAAGATAAGAGTAAAGTAAAATTGCATAGGCTAAAGCTTATTTCTCAAAAGCTGGATATTGTGGAAATGATGTAATGGTAATACATTTCCTTTGTTTTGTCCCCCTGACAATTTGCACACACCAAAGACTCCATTTATACTGAACTTACAGCAGTGCATTTTGTACATGCCTAAGTTCAGTACATGAACATGAAAGCCCTGGGCATCTCAGGAAGTTTTAAAGCTTTCTTCTTAAAATGTGAGTTAAAGTCACACTTTAAATTGTGCTGCATGTGTCACCATGTTTACTCATGTCTCTCTGGAGTTTTTAACAGCTAAAAAAATAGGTTTCTTCAATGGGAAGCATATGCCACTAGGGCCTTTTATCTGAATGCTTCAGAATGAATCAAAAGGCATTATTTGAGCAGCCATGGGCCAAGGCAGAATTCATCTGTTTGAGTCTCTGACCCTGGTAATATACTGCTTGAGTGACTCTACAGCACTCAAGCCATGTCCTGTAGGACTTACTGTGAATTACATTTTGTGTGTCTGTTGTAACTCACCAGCTTTTCTTATGCCAAGTGGGGCTTATTTTGTTTTCTTCCTACTCTTTTATATGACAATCATAACACTTACTACTTTGAACAACAATATCTCTTACAAGGATCATAGCTTTAGTATTTACTTGCTACCCATTACACAAACCACTTATGCATTACTTGATTTTACATAAAAATAGTTCAAAATTGTTTTCTTATAAAAGTAGTTTGAAATTGTTTTCATATAATATTTTGAAATTCTGTAACAAAAGGAAAGAAACCTGACACAATTAAAGAAATTGGAAACTACATTACATGTTTTTTCTTCAGGAAAAAAATAAGGCCATAAACAATGTGTACAAAACTTTTTGATATTCATAAACTGTACTGTGTTTTAAATGCAAATGGTGAAAACTGAAGTAGGCACACTACTCTGCTCAACCATAATTATATTTCTTCTTGTAGATAACTGATGTGGAAAGATCTGTTTAATATGCCCACTCAGAAATGCACACAGGCTGAATAGCCAATATAAAAGGGTAATGTGGTCAACATTCACACAAATGCTTTGTTCAGATTTCGTCATGTCACACCTGTGTGTTCTATGGTCACTGGAATTGTGCAGACTCTTGTCACTGTTTCTGCATCTCTGGCACAATGGCTGCCATACATGCATTCTGTCTGCTGAGATCCTAGATGCTGAAAAACTGGGTTTATTCCTGGCATCTGGCACTTTCCAGGTAACTTAATAGAGATAACCTTATAGAGATTTCCAGAGCTAGCAAACTTTGTGATCATTCTGGTTTTATATCTCTCTTCTTCAGAGATAGTAGTGGAAAGAGGGAAAGATTTGAGGTTTGGAAGTGTTCCAGAAAACTTACCGAAGTATGTTTCACTTCTGTTCCTTTAGCCAAGAATTCCTTTACAACAATAATAAACACCTAATACTAAGCATACTCCATCTTTAGAATTCTACATTTAAAGTCATATTCATTTAAGAACATGTTCCTTTCTTCCACTTGGCTTTGCCAAGCATAAACCCTACCCAGATTTCTAATTTCTCATTTCTTTTGTCTAGTGATTCCCTTATCAGATTAATTAGATAATAAATTATTTTCCTTTTCCCATTCACATTTAAAATTCACTGATAGGTCAACCAAACAGAAGTAGTTTTATTGCTTTGCCCACGATCTGTATGGTATCTATTTTATCATTGGTACAAAACCACCTAAACATTATATTACCAGAGAGGCTAATTTCCATTTGTAAAAAGACTCAAAAAGAAAAAAACCCCTAATGCCATAGATGATTTTACAACTTGAAATAGGCAAAATCAGTTGCAAATGTTACTCGATAAAAGTAAGTATGAAGTGAGCTCAAATTCTTCATGTAGCATAGTTCTATGCCAGTTCTCTTCCCAACAGGATGTTTTTCACTCCCTAATTTATCAAAAAAGTGCAGAGGAGGTGGGGTGACTGCTTTTTAACTTAATCATTGATTGTGATTTTATATCAGTGTGTGTCCTGTGAAATCTGCAGTACTAAATAATATATTACTGGCCTGGAAACATAAGTTTATTGTGTCACAACATGCATTCATCCTCTTAGATTCAGCTGATTCAGTGCATGGTCACAGGACCACAAACATCTGTGGTACTGTGCAGGACAGAGTAAATCTTTTGCAGTAGCTGGGAGGGGGCATGGTTGGGAAGGGTGTTCAGCTAGGACACAGACATCATTCCCCGAGGAGGGGCAAAGCAATTCTCTTGCTTCCCAGGAGAGGGGGGTCCTTCCAGGGGAGCAAGCAAGGGTCACTCTGCTCCTGAGCCATCGGGAGCAGTTTGGATGCCGTGGCTGTGGCCAGGTCAAGCTCTGCACTCTCTGTTTTGTGCACTTGTTATTAATGTATTTGTTGTTATTGTCCATTCCCTCATCTCATTGATGTTGCTGTAAATTGTTCTTATGGGAACCTGTGATCTTTGCCTTTTGTTCCTCCAGTCCTCTCCAATCCCATGCAGGAGGGAGGGGAAGGGGAAAAAGGCAGAGGGAAGGCTGGAGTGAGCAGTGTCTGGTTTTGGAATCATGCTTGGGGCACTAAACTGAGGAATACCATTTCTAAACCATGAAAGGTACCGCTCTTAAAAAAGTAGATGAGACCTGTGGTATGACTCTGTTAATCACAAATTATTTCAAACTGTGTGAGCATTCGTTCCCTAACATACCTTGACAGATCTAGACTCTTAGGAACCTTTGGCTTCAAAGACCAGCAAGTTTGACAAGTAACACTGCCCGAAAATTTCATGTTTATGAGGTTCCAAAAGGTTGAATTCAAGTCCTATTCTTAGAACCTTTTCTAATCTTTTGTTTAGGGGAAAAAAGGCATTGGTCTGCTTCCCCAAAATATTTTGCATTATTATCATAATTGTAAATCCATGGCTTTACTGAAATTGCCAGTTTTACTAACACATCTGTTAACAGCTGGAGAAAAAACTAAAACCAAGTGAAACTTTGAAGTTTATCTCAATAATATACCACTTTGATTTTGAATTGTGAATAGCTGCACCAGTGTCTGTTCAGCCCTAAGTCTTCCTGAAAAGATGAAGAACAAAACACAATTAAAAGGGGTGGAGTGGAAAAAATAGAAAATTTTAAAATACAATTTGAACATTGACAACTAGAAATATTCAGGAGTATGCTTTTTAAATGAAACACAGTAAATTGTCCTAGTGGCATTAGTAATGACTAAATTATTCTAGCATGACCCATCACTGTAAATCTATTTTGATGTTTATTTCTATTCTTATACTTAAATTGTTACAAGGATTAATCATCAATCTTTGTGATTCATACTGGATTTCATCCAATAAGCCTATAAGGTATGCATTTTCACAGCCTCGTGTCCCTTTTGGTAGTAGCAATACAAATTCTTTATGCAGAGAAATTGTAACTCAAAGCTAAACTAGACCAAATTTCAAATATATTTATAGCCATGCGAGATCACGTTTAGTAGTAAAAGTGTTTTCACCTCTTGAGGACAGTAGGTCAGAATTTTGATCTCACCAGCTTCAAGGTGTCAAAGGCCCCCTCATTTACAGTAGTTGAAATGTATTGGTGATGCCTGTATTCCCAGAACACCCAGTTTTCTAATGCCAATACCACAAAACCACTACCAGGGTGCTCCCATGCTAATAATCAAGAAATGTATCAGGACTTTGACTCACTGGACTATGGAGACAGACGTACATCTTCAGCTTATAAGAGTGATCCCTGCAGGGGTGAACACACTGCTTTAATACTGTATAATTTGCACCATTCCTATTCATCTTTTGAAAGATTATTCCAATCCCAAAGCTGTCAATTTTGCATTTTCATAAGAACTAAATCAGTTTTTTAAAAGTCAGAAAGTTGCTTTCTCTGTTTCTGTCCTTTTGATTGATTATGGTTCCACAGCATATTACGTGATCACAGCAATGCTCTTTGGAGATATAATCATCAAAGAGCATTACTCAGCTGGGAAAGTACATGTGAAGGGTGTAAATAATGAAACCAAACAGGGGGCCATTAAATACATTTTTTTGTTTTCTCTGCTTAGAGGCTTGTTTACAGGGTAGGGGGCATACTGTTAAAAAGGAATGTTAAAAAAAAAAAAAAAAAGAACTCCTAAACTGTACCAACCAATCCATCTGTTCAGATAAAGAACCCTGCAGACCTGGCAAACCTTGAAGGTTTATCAGTGTTCATTTTGGCTTTGAAAGGTGTGTTTAGTCCTGTGGCTCTGAAAGTTCTAGTTTATGCGTTAGGAAGTATATTCCCAAAGCAGATGTATAATTCTTTAATTATATGGTCCTGGTAATACTAGACATATAAAGCATATAAAGCCTATTTCTGTGTAGCACATCAAATACAAATTACTGGAACTGTTGTTTAAAACTTGCTTTAAAGGAGAAAATGGGGCAGGAAGGAAAGTGTTGAAACATTCAGCCCCTTGACTTGTAGCAGAGCTGAAAAGTAACTGATTGTGTTTGATACATACCATGACTTAGTTTGGCAGACCCCCATTGTTATCAGAGCTGCAAGGCTGCCTCTTAAACTGTTCAAACATGGATCTCCAACATTCACGTCTATAGGTGGCCATTGAATCTTAGTATGTATTGTATAGGTGGCCTTTGAGACATAGTGAAATATATGTATTGTATAAATGGCCTATGAGTCTCAGTAAAATATATGTATTGTACAAGTGGCCTTGCCCTAATCCTAGTTGTTCTAAATGGGCTGTAGCTGTGATGTCCTTAATTGGGTGGCAGCTGTGGCCAATGAAGATAAAAGGGGGTTGGCCAGTCAGGGAGAGCCTTGGAGGAGCCCTGATGAAGAAGCAGGAGCAACACTGCTGTGAAGAGCTGCTTGTGAGAAAACTACCCAGAAGGTATGGGACTCTAGAAATATGATTACAACAATGGGATAACAACACATGTCTACAAAGGCCAACTGCTCTCTTAAAATTCATTGCTTGTTTGTTAAAAAAAAAAAAAAAAGGTGCCTTCTTTCTGTGTCATTAATCCTGTGGGTTTTGGTTTGTTGGGGTTTTTTTACCAAAATGGTTCTGTAATTCCTTTTCTGATGCAAACTTCTGTAACTGGTGTGGAATGTCTGGTACTGAGTGACCTGATACTGGTCTGTTGTTACTTTTATATCTGCAATAAGCATCATTAGGAATAATTCATACAGAAGTCTATGAGCCTTATTTGCTCTATAGCTCTCCCTTTCTTTTTGTATAGAGGAACTTTGTGTACTACATATGTACAAACAAACTTAACTTGTCCAAAGTAAAAGAAGATTTTAAAAGTGGAAATTAGATCCATTAGAATTGGACATTAAAAATATTACAAGATCAGAATAAACATTAGTGTACAGATTGCTGCTCTTTATATTGAAACTGTTTAGAAAATCAGAAAGGTGTGAAGCCTTTGAGGACACCTGAAAGCAAAATATATAAATCCAATCCTTTAATGAAAATAAGGGACTGGAGAAGTAGGATGTGTTTGTCTGAAGCTAGCTATGTGGAAATTTGAGCACATTACTGTTACTGTCATACTCAAGTATATTCTCCGTCCTTTTCTGGGTGAAATTAAATCAGCTAAAATATTCATCTAAAGGATTTCTTTGGCGACCTACAATCTCAACTTTTGACTTTTCTTTTTTTTTTCTTTTTTTTTTTTTTTTTTTTTTTGGTCAGCCAAACATTGTCACTTATTTTAGGATTTTATCTGATGTTTGAATTGCATGTGTGTAAAGAGGACTTCAAAATCTCCAGTTGAATTTAAAATAATTTCACATCATATTTTTGCTTTCTTATCAAAACAATAATGGCTGAATCCTAGATACCAAGTACCCTGACATTAATATAGATTATGTCGTCATTGTTTTGACACGTGGAAAACTTGTACCTTGAACAGAGTAAGTTTAGTTGATCTTTTCAGATGAGTATGGCCACAGAACTTTTACACATGTACCATTTTTCTTACTAAAATGGCATTAAATTGAATTTTTATTTTTGAAAACTGGAGATATCACATACAGTAGAGAGGTGATTCTAAATAATAAATCAAAATATGCATCCTAACAATCAAGAGGCAGGAGTGCAAGGCATGAGAAACCTTCTAATTTAGCATAGAGGAGTCTCTTGTGCACAACTGCTGTCCCCTGAATAAACCATGCTTTTTAACCTCAAACAAGGAGGGAAAAAGAGTCTTGGTAAAAAGTACAGCTAGAACATCCTTCAATAGAGATGGAAATGACTTGATATAGAACTGGGAAAAAAAAACCTAAACCAAAAAGCAGCAGGCATTTTTGAAGGGGTGGAGTGACAACCAGAAACATCCTTGACTCTGTGTAAGCTCTGCTCAGCAGTAACTAAAATGTGCCTGTATTATCAACACTATTTCCAGTACAAATCCAAAACAGCCCATACTAGCTATTGTGAAGCTGCTGTCTATCCCAGACAAATCTGGCAGACACCTTTATAGGGCTTGTTAAAGAGAAATATCTTCTGAAGAGTATGCTTTTTCCACAACTCTAATCTTAGCAGATGTGGATGTGAAATTTATTCATACTGATATACTGAAAAAATTTCCAGCTTTCTTTTTTGGATCAAATGGAAATTATAATTCATACTGCTGATGGTATCAAATTGTATAATGATTTAAGACAACAGATATACCAACAGTACAGGACACTTTAGTCGAAGTTTTTAATCTTATTGCAGATTGGTGGGAAAAACAATGTGTCTATATCATTCTTGCTGCAGCTTCAAATCTTAGAGTCCAAACTAATATTTGACTGGTTAGAGGCCCTTTTAAAAAGGTTACAGGTGCAGGCTGAGAACCTATGGTACTAGACATGGTAGAGTGACAGTCAAATTTCATTAAAAATTGTATTTTCCTACTATTTCTTTGCAATACTAGTTTAGTATGACAAGAATATGGATGAGAAAAGTGGGTTTGTGTAACATTATTTTTCTCCCTGGGGAGAAGATTTTTCTGGGGCAAAATGACATTTATCTTGAAATTAAAACAACAAAGTTAGTAAATTTTGTCCTGCAATACTTTTTTATGTACCTTGACATTCCTCATTTCCTGATGGCAAGCTAATCCAGTGGGAGATCCAAAAGCTATAAAAAATTGGCAAATAGCACACAGGGTTGAAGAGCAAACTTTTAGGAGTTTACAGTACTAAAACAGAAAGAACAGCATTCACCTAGTCACCATTGCTCTCTTTAATCGTTCACAAACCACAGCAAGTTATATAGTGTGTTATATACAGATATTTCCCTAATTTGACCAGTAGATAGGAAATAAATAATGATTTGGGGTTTTTTAATGCTTCATCCTAAATATGAAGGAAAAGTGTGGTAAAATCTTATTTTTAAGAAAGGGCAGCAAGAAGACTAAATGACAGGTTAAGTAATAAATAAGATGGTTGAATAATTGAAATGTCTTACTATGTGGGCATCAACAGATTAATTTTTACTAGTGAATTTATTTCCAGTAATGATCTTTGGAAGTGATCTCTCAATAATAAGCTGTCACAGTGAAGGAGAAGATTTTAGACTCTTGCTTAAATTTGTGCTAACTGTGCTGTGCTTATTTGTGTTCCATATCATTCTCTTCAGTTGCATAGCAAGCCAAACAAGCAATACTTATGAGCTCTTAAAAGCCCCTTTAAAACCATGGCAGCTGGATAATTCAAAAAATAACCAATGCATTCTAAGATGGCACCAAAGTTTTAAAGTTGTTTTTATGCTTTTTTTAAAAGTACTTCAGTGTAAGCGTAGCTTTTCATAACATAAAAGGGAAATTTATCTTAGTGTCTATTAACACAAACAGGAAAAGTTTATCTTGAAATGCAATATTCTTTGTAAGAATTCAGCTATGAAGCCTTCCTGGAGACATGAAACGCTAAATGAAAAAGCCAGTAAATCACTGGAAAATATTTTGCTCTTAAGCATGGATGTAACTCATTACCTGTTTGGGCCCTGCTTACTTTATCTGGATCTAGTATTCTGATTGTTCTTATATCACCGTTTCTATAGATGTTTTTGCTTATTAAAAACCTGTGGCTTGAAAGCCATAATCTCTTCCAGATGTATAGATATGTCTAGGGAAAAGACTTAGCCTACTCAACTCTGGATTAGCATCTTCCTATCAGGTTTTTTCAATTTTTTTTTTTTTTGGTATGAAGCCAAAAATATAAAAGTGTACATTAAATAGCATAAAACCCTAAAAGTACAATTGGAATATTTGAAGTTTGCATAATATAGCTCACAGCATAAAGACTGTAATTGCAAATACTAATTGCTAGGTTTAAAAAGCCCTAGAGAAATAATTGCTGCTAGTCTGCATTTAGAAATTTCAAGGTAAAGGACATAACATGTTAACTAAAACACAGCTAATTAGAGCAGAAGTCGATCCCTTTCAAAGTCTGAGATGGTGATACACACAATGCAGCTGTTAACTTCAGAAAACTGAGTGCTCATGTAATCAAATAAGGAAGCTTATTTCTTTTTTGTGCCTGTATTTCAAGAGAGATTCAGATCAATATGTTGTTTTATATGATTCTCACATTTTTAGGGTACACAACTCTACAAGAACAAGCACCCTCAATCTAAATCTAAAAGTTCAACCTTGTCCAATATTTTCTGTGTTAATTTTTAAAATTAGCCTTTTAAATTTCATTCAGAAAGTTGTCTATTTTTGAGCAAATTTTTCTGAATTCCCATTTCCCCCAGTTTACATCGAGAGTTGAAAAGCAATATATTTCCTCTCTCGGGCTGTCTTTGCAAAAGATTTTAATATTGTTGTTTTAGTGTCACATAAATCCTTTTGAGAGAGCCATAAGGATCCTGTAATGCAAGCATGTTAATTACTGACTACTGAAACCAGTACCAAGCAAGATCCCTAGGGAGGAGCAGCCATTGCCTTAGGACAGAAAAAGTCAGTGCTAAGGGAAAGCATGTTGGAAATTTAGTAGAGAAACAAATAGTCAATAGCTTCAGTATTCTCTCAGTCTCAAACATGGTCTTTCTCTCATGTAAGAAATGAGCTAGTTTATTGTAAGAGGATATGAAAAACTCAACCTCTCTTGTACCTGCTCATTAGCTGTTTGATAATTTCATTCTCCATTTCTTACTAAGAAGATACAATATGTCCTGTTCTGTGAAACTTGTTGAAGATGTTTTTAATCTACTAGACTAGTAATTTCCAAAGATATGTTTCTTTATAGCTTTTTTTCTTTTACAGTTTGTTGCAAGTTAGTCTTTACCAAGAAGACTGAAATTTCCCCTTAATTTTCCTCACAACTAAAATTTTTGACTGTGCTCTCATCTTTGTTATGCCCAAGACCAGGAAAATTCTGAGACCATTATCATCAGGTTCTTTCTGATAATTGCTGACTTCCCCTAGCCTAGCATGGCAAAGGAGAAGGCCTTTTGTACACTGTGGGTTGTTTTGAGAATCTTAAGCATGTCTGCATCCAGGAAAGAGTGCACTGACTAGTAACCACAGATTAATTGGTACTTTTTCCTGTCCAGATCTCTGCGTTTAGTGTCTTCTTTTTAAGCTGTAAGCTGCACATCTCTATCCACACCTGCAAGAATTGAATGTCTCTTCTATATTATTTGCATTACAAATTGACTTAGGGTTCTGGGGGTTTTTTTTTCTGTAATAAGACTTGAGGAAGAATAAAAAGGTGTTAGAAAAGTAGTGGCAAAGTATAAACAATCAAGGAAAAGGGGGTTCTCTGTACTGGACCTATTAAGTAACTATATAAGAACAATAATTTTCTGAAATGGAAATCTGTATCTGTTTATGTGAATCAAAAGTTATGCTAAATCAGCAGACTCCCGACCACAGAAATATTGATTATGCTATCTTCACTATTCTATGAAAACATTAATGCCTAAAATATGTTTGGAGTACAAAAGGTTAATGTCAAAAGTCTCTTTAATAGAAAGAAAAAAAAATCATTTGTCCTTGGATTTATTCAGGAACTGTAATGAATATACTATTCTCTATTGCAAAAGAAAAATTAAAATAATTTACAGAAATCTCTACAATAATAAATGTACATATTCCAAATTACTGTTCCTAACTATAATTAATTATTCTTTGTGTAGTTATCATCAATACACATAGAGTAATGTTAATAGAAATAATCAAAAAAGTGACAGATAAGAGTTAAATAGACTTAGCTGTTCCAGATTTGATTTTAAATAGATTTTGAAAGAAAAGATCTGAAATTATCAACAGCTACTAACTGAAAGAAAAAAGGCAAGCCTTTATTACCGCTATGTGTGGCTCCTTTTTTCAACCACCCAAGCTCACTTTAAATTATTCTTCCATTAACTCACTGTGCTGCCTACTTCTAGCTCTTGCTGAGCAAACATCAAGAGCTGCACCCAGCATGTGTCCTGTAGCTCAGAACAGGAAGCACTTTGGTACTCTGTATTCATGGGGAGAAACGGGAGGAGGGAAATGTCCATGGGGAGAAAAGGAAATAAAATGAGAGAAAGAGAGAGAGGAAGGAAGGAGAAATTTGATGCATAGCTTACTAATTCTGTTATTGAGTGTAGAAATGAAGTATTATACTTACTATTAACTGAAGAGGATCTATTTCCTGAAAGTTAGTTACTCACTTTAGTGTTCTTGGCACTGTTATGGATGCATTAACTAGGTAATGGTTAATACAATGTCAGATTCCAAGTACAAATGAGCGTTTTCTTTGTGTGGATTTGATGAAACCAGTACAATTTTTATCAAAAAGTTGTTCATTGTAATAGTATGGAACCCTTCCTTGGAGTGCAGGAGCTGCTTTTACTTGACACATTCAACTTTATTTCCACTTTATTTCCCCTACCTGGCAAATTGTATTTCTATGCTTTCAGCAAACCCAAATTTCCAGTCTTCCTTTTACTCAACTATGTAATATCTGGAACAGATATTTGGCCATTCTCTAGTTCTTTATTGACTGTATAGACAATGTAACTTTCTTGAAAGACAATAATGCTGCACAACTCATACATTCACATGAAACTATACCATCTTTTTTATGCATTTTATTAATTTACAAGAAAGCATAAGCTTTATGGGGGGAAAAAAAAGATAGCTGGAGGGAAACAGAACTTACAAATGTTTTTAGTCTTTTTCCCTCCTTAGTAAAAATATGAACATTTAAATGTATGCAGCAGAAGCAGATGAAATTACATCCTCTGACACTTGTTAACTCTGGAACAGCTATGTGATTGATTGCAAGGTGGCGTAGCTGCTGGCATTTTTTGTGGGCACATTTTGATGATACAGTTACTTAGGTGAACTTCAAGTACATCAGTGACACATACAATGTTTCAGACCCTTTGACTGATTTCAAGGCTAATCATTTATGAAAGCTTTTGGAGCCAGTTATTAGGTTTGTCTCAGAAGAGATTGATTTTTTTGTTTTAATCCTCAGTTCCTCACTATATATCCTGTTTACCTCATCTTATTTAGTTAGAAAACAAATTTATAGAACTTTAATTTAGAAATGTCTGTTTTAACTAATTGTCAACACCTTAACAAGGTGTACTATGTGAAATGTTTGGACTTGAAAATACCTATGCAGCAGATGAGTCTAGAAACAGGTGAAGAATATAGGGACAGAAGTACCACAGAAAAACATAATTTTAAAATAGACTAAGTCATAAAGGGAGGAAGAAAAATATCTAACAAGAAGTTTAATGCCTTCTTTGTAAGACTGTTGAACTTTGTATGTTAATACTGTGGGACAGCAAATCTCATATCCTCACCAATGTAAGTGAAAACACCCCGGACGCTGAGATTGACCCCATTTATGTAGCATGTCCACAGGTTCCTTCAGGACTTCAGAAGTCTAACTCAAGTCAAACACGGTGATTGGAACACTCCAGAGAAGTATTAGCTAATAAAAAAAATGAGTTAAGATCTTTCTCTTCCAACATCCAGTGTATATACAGTATTTGATCACTTAAGTGGAGTATTCTGAAACATAACTGGAAGAATAGTAATGGAAGGAAGAAAATAATTTCTCACTACTGTAAATTGTGGTTAGATTGCAATGGGATATATTAATTTCAAATTATTTTATTAATATGGATGAACATATTCAACAACTCTAGAGTGCAAAAAAAATCTTAATCCATGAAATTTCTGTTTGTGAGATTTTGCTGCTGAAATTATTTCAAAACAATTATGTCATTATATTTTAGACAATTCAATGGAAATTCAAGTTTTTTTCAAAACAGTCAGTTGAATGATTTGCTAGCATGCCGTAAAGTTTTAATTCTTTTTAAGCAGACATTTCTTTATAACAACTCTAACATGTAGATCTACATTCAATGCTAACATGTTGCTCTTGTATTCATTTCCTGAAAAACTCAGCTGTATGCATGGAGTAGCATCCTCTTGATTACCCAAGTGAAGTAACATTTCATTATGAGACATGGACTTATTTAAGGTATTTCGGGCAGGTCTAACAATTACCCTTCATGGCTTCCAGTGAATGGAAATTACTTCAAAGATTTTACTACAAGCATAAAAGGCATAAATAAAGGATGACTAGCAGGTTATATTGCTATTTCAAACAATAACTTGGGACTTCTAAGAACATTGCTCGTATTATTTCTAAAGCTGGCGAGTCAAATTAATTTTTGCCCTAACAGCAGTGATGCTGGTTGAGGGATGAATTTGGCCCACTGCATTTTGATTCCAGATGTTCTAGAGAATTTCACACATAATTGCTACAACTAGAATTCAGTTCTCTAAACAATATGTAGGAAAATTAATCCCACAAGAAATCAAGCTTGATATTGAGGAAAAATGGATTATCAGACCTTGTATGACTGCTAGAAGAAGGATTACTCTGTGGCAATGAGCCTCAGTGGAAAACTGGGTGACAGATGAATTGCTCAGGAGCTGCAATGCAATACGCCCATTTGTCATCTCCATAGTCCCAAAATACAAATCTCATGGCACATTGTTTTAAATTTAAAAAAGGAGGAAAAAACCAATTTTCCTTCTCATTATTTTTCATATAAGATAATTAGAATGCTTTCCGTATATTAGTAGAATAGTTTCCAAATGTTCACTAGAATTGTTGGAATTTTTAGAAGTTGCCCTTTTTTTTGTTATCAAGAAATAATATACAGTTTTTCTTCCAATAGATTTTAAATATTCCTTCAAAATAACTTAAACTGAGCAGTCCTAGAAATCACAACAAAATCCTTTGCAGTTGACCCACTGAGTTGCAGAAGATATCTTGCCTTTTTTAGCACAAAATCTGTAAATTCATGCATCTGGTTCTGTTAGTGTGTAAATTTAATATGTGAGCCTTACGTATTACACATTACTGTTGAAAATGTGTAATTAAAAAAAATCAACAAGGCAAAACCGGCAAAAATTCTGAGTACAGTGTTATGAAAAACAGACTCCACTTTGAAATTTCTGATTTTGTAAAATATAGATGAGAAATATGCATGTGGTGCTTAACATTGGCTAGCGCTCAGCTTCTCCTCGTAACATTCTTTTTGATCACACTAATAATACGCTATGAAGCATCACTCTGTGGGATGCAGTTAAAGCCTATTTAAGCCAAAGGAACTGCTCACACTCTCCCAGGGGAAAATATCAGAACATTTTTATTTTTACCTCAGTCACTCCAGAAAACTTCATAAGGGATAGTCTTAACCAGTGTTACAGGGAAATAACTACCACCGGTATGCCTGGAAAAAATGGGAGAGAATTGAAGACTAAATGTGGTGCTGAAAAATACTGAATAAGATGATTCAGAATTAAATGCTTAAGGCTTACTTGAGCTTAAGTTGTGGAAGGTTTATGCAAATTAGGCAGTTAATAGATATTCTTGTCAGGGATCTTTGTAGAAAATGCAGTCAAAAAAAATCCCAGTCTACCTCTCCCCATTCTCTTCCTCAGATCCCAAGAGCTAGTTTTCTGCCATAGAGGCCACAAATTTAGGTCTCACTTTTTCAATATTTCTGTTCTCATAAAAAATTTATTTAATAGCATTTCATGTTTAAAGCTGCCTACTTTAGTTTTATCTTTTATAGTTGTGACTTTAAGCCATCTTTTTTTCATTTTTTTTTTTTTTTTTTTTAAGAGAACAATTAAATTATTAGCTGGCATAATAAGGGATGGTAGATTTATTCTCTAAGTAATATGTATAGAGTACTTTGGATTTTATCAAACTGGGTAAATAAATCAGCTTGAAAAATCTTCCCTTTTGCAATTTTTTTACATCTAGAGGGAGAAAATCCGTGTAACTAATACTGTTAGTAAAACAGATTCTTTTTTAGGCACTGCGAGACATATCAACAAGAGGACTGAACTAATATAATGAGCCTTGCTATACTGAACTTTTAGTCCTGAGCAGAGCAATTAGATGCTACAGAAAAATAGGATAGAAAATACATCTCTTTGTTCACTGGAGCCTGTTACTCAATATAATTGTATCACTTTCACAAACAGATCAAACTCCATCCTAATAGGAACTTACTTCTGAGTACTTTACTTTTCTTCACCCCTACTATTGTTATTGGGAGGCTGTTCCTGGTCATCACTGCTGTCTGATCATTAAGAATACTTTTGATCTCCAGCCTAGTTTTATTCATGGACAATTTATAATATTTTTCTCCTACCAACAGTGTCCTTTAGTTTAAGTAGGCCTTCTCTTTTCATGGCATATAATTATTTTCCAAACATAATTATTTATAGGGAGTGATTATATGTCTTTGTAACTGCAATATGTCTTCTACACCATTATTTTGCTAACTTAAGGAGGGTAAGCACTTTTACTCATTCTTTGTATGATAAGCACTCTATTACTCTGATCCTCTTTTCAGTGCCTGCTCAAGCTTGGTTTCCCCTCTGCTGGAGGGGAAGCTGGGCTTTCCCCTCTGCTGGACTAGACTGTATAGTCCCTATGCAGATCCGTGCAGAGGTAAGAGTTCCCAAATAATTTGCAGGTACTGAATGGAGAACCAACAGAAGTCATCATGCAAAAATCCACCTTTTAACAAATTCTAATGTGGATCTCATATGAAAACATGTGTCATAATACTTATTATGCTAAATCTGACATTGAGCAGGACTCTAGATGTTGTATTTAGGAATAAGAGACTGCTCAGAATTTGACTCTGAGTTTGTCTTCTCAGGTTAGTATCTGTAACCATTCTTTCCAAAAATAAACAACCCTAACTTATCTTAAAAAATTAAGTAGGCAATAGATTTGAATTTGTTAAGAGACTGAGAATGTAATATTTCTCATTAGATGATGTATGAAGCTTTATCACCATGCTTAGAAGGCTATAAAGAGGAGGAAGCCAGCCTTAGGTAGGATAAAATTAAACAGTTTGGTAGAAATGTTCGTTATGCATCTTCAAGGAGGAATAGAAGAATGTCTTAATCTCCCACAGTAATGTGTGGTATTTCAGTGATGCAATGAACGTGGAAGCAGAGGAGGAAGTAAACAACATCCCATCATTTTTTCTGGCTAGAAAAAGTGGAGGTGATTTAAAGTGACTGTTTTGGGGAGTCTGGTTGCTATATTTAACAGGAGGAGCACAAAAATATTACTCTAAGAACACTTCAAGGTTCATAGATTTGGAGGACTTTTCAGAGACTAATTATGTGTTCAAAAAATCTAATATCCAGCTGAGATGTATGAGCAGGCAAGGTATATCCTTATTCCTGAGGTTACTGTTTATAATGCATGCTGTTATTTTAAGTCAATAGTTATTTTAAGTCAATGATTATTTGAAGGTAAGCATATTCTCATATTCTTAAATCTTTTATACTGGTGAAATTGAATCTGAGTAATTTGGTTCATGTCAAACACACTATTCCTTTGGGTCACTATTTAAGGTTTCCAGTCTCCCTTGAAGTATGAGGGGCCTCATCATATATAGATTTAAAAATGGTCAAAATTTATAGAATTAATTTTCTGAACTGTATACTTCCAATAAGGAAGAGGGAGAGCTGGAATTGAAAATTACATTTCTGCTAATGCCTTGCATAACCTTCTGTATGCAAATGCAATAATTAGAAAACTTCTGAGGAGATGATAGATGTATGTGAGCCTTCCACACTCTGAGCACTGGTCTAAGAGCCAGTCTCTGAAATATCATAAGACAGAGATGCTTCCATTGTCTTGCTTCAGATAGTCTGCTTTGCATGAAACAATTGCATATTAATTAGGTCAGACAGAATGCAGGAGTGTGAGGATAAAAATCCATCTTAATGGCTGAAGTTTCTGTACAGGGAGGGAAGCTGCTAGTTGCAATTTTTAGAACAAAACTTGTTTATACATTTTACCAATATTTAAGTGCCACATGGAACTTTTTTAATGAGCCACATAGTGGAAAGATTTTGTGGAGCTGAGACATTAAGCTAGAAATTTATTCTCATTCTAACTTCTATCACTGTGGTTTTCAATTTATCCATATACAGTAGAATTGCTACAATAGGTAGGATTAAGAGTGCTTGTATAAAAAAAGCATAGTAGATTGATGGTGATATCTTAGGAGATGTGAGTTTGATAGCTCCTTGGCAGAAGACAAAATAGAATCCTTGTCCTGTATCTTCTTGCAGTGTGAGCTAATAAATAAAAAGCTAAGTGAGGAGATCATCCATTTAGATTTAGAAGAAGTCTATAAACTCAATATTTTCAGTGAAGTGCTTGATCCTTCAGGCATAGTCAGGATCTATGCTTAGCACAATTTTTTTTTTTTCCTTTCGGATGCTGACTATTTAATAATGAAACTGATGACAGTTTGAGAATACATGTTTTGAATGTAAATTTAAAAAGTTAGGTGAGATGCCAATGTCCTTTAATGCCCTTCAATGTCAAAAAAAGATATTTTGATAGTATTGATTTTTCCTTTTAAAATTATGGTTTAAATTTTACAAATGGAAATTGTGTTTACTTTATAAATTTAACTTCTATTTAAAATAAGTACAACTGACAATTTTGCAATTTTGGAAAATTTTCACTATTGCAAATATTTTCATAAAACTGTTATTGAGAAAATTAGATCTCAATTTCTCATCTTGACTAAGGATGAAGTTTACTAAAACATGCAAAAATCTCAACAATTCTTATGGAAGAGAAAAGCAATTATAAAAACTATTATTTGGTTTTAATAAGTCCCAGAGAGTTTAATAAATCAATAAAATGATACTTTCTTGACAGGTTACAAAAAAAAAAAGCACTTCAACACTGCATTTTCTAATCACTTTGCCTGGCACCCTGCAACCCTGCTGTGTGCCAGCAGCACCAGCCCCAGGCTCCTGACAGCAGAGCAGCGTTGCAAGGGGCAGCAGCGCAGCCTTCACAGACCCTCGGTGCTGGAAAAGGAGACACAGTTATCTTAAAGGAACACATGAACTCAACGGGGGTCTGCCGAATGATTCGGGAGCACAGACCCTTTAGATAGAGGTTACCAGTGTTAGAAAGCTCCAGAGCCTAAGACTTCTCACTGGCCCTGTTCAAATAAATGTAGAGGCAGTTTTTGATATTTCAAAGATTTGGTTCTCTGCAGCCTTAGAACTTATCCCAAAGTGGCAATGGCTTCTAAGCATTGGTTCTGCTATTGGAAAATCGAAGTCTTTGCTAAGACTTCTCAAGTTAATTTGGATGTTCTGTTCATATTTGGGATGGTTCAGCTTTTGAATTAACATCTGGGGAAAATATGTATGAAAGATCAATTCCATGACTGCTTTTTCATAGGAGCAACAGATAAATATGGCAATCTTTCTCTTGACACCGAATATGACTGTAGAGCCAAAAATATGTCAAGATATTCTATCTTGAAAACAGAGCAGAAGTAGAATACAGATTTGAGCTTGCAAAGGATGAAATGAGCAGATGTTCTGTCAACAAACTGCTCACTGTACAACAAATTTTAAAACAAGTGGAACCAAGACATTTATCACATTTTTACACAAATCAGTTTTTCTTCAAGCTGTAGCTAAGACTGCTCTCATGAGCATTACTTTCTTAAACACAAAAAATTTCAAGAAAAGGACATTTTAAAATTTTATTTTAATTCTAAGGTTCTGTTTAGAAGCAAGAAGATCTTCTGTAGTCAATATCGTCTTCTGTTGCTGAGTTAGGTAAATGAGTGATTTTTCTACCAAGTAGCAATACTATCATCATGTAAAGCCCTCATCCAAAATTTTCAAGTCTATACATGTGGAGTATTGTAGTTTGGACACTTTCCACTAGCTTCCAAAGTGTTCATTCTGTGGCCCTGTGGTAAACCTACCACAGCCCTTCAACACCTTGGAAGTAATCATTACAGTCTCCCTCTATGTCTGTATCTACTGCCACAGGTTTTCAATAAGACTATGCGCAGAATTTTCTGCAGGATTTTAAGGAGGCTTAGCAAACAGGTGAATCATCCAGCCTGTCTCCAAAAGAAAATCAGCCCAAGTTTTGACCAATATCCAAACAGATCACTTTAGGTCCTGAACTAGGAGAATATAAAATTAAACTTGGCACCAACTAAATCCAGTATCTCATCTGCATTTAGTGAATGGAAACTGGTAGACACTTGTATTGCACAACTAGATAGCTAATGTGCTAAGCAATATACCTAGAGATACCTGGCAGAAAATACACCATGGCATTCAAGGACATCTTATATTCTTGTGTTTGTGAGAAATTTCACACCTTGATTGCCTCTGTAACCAAAAATACAAAATTTACAGGATACTGTATGCATCATTGAGGTAGGAGCCAGATAGGGTGCTAAATTTACGTTACCAAAAGGCAGTTGAGCTATTTATTGAAAACAGAAGCTGCATACACAGGTAAACATGCCAGTTCTACCTACAAGTACTGTAAATGACATAAGATTACATTTTTACAATGATGGACCAGAAAAATCAGCAGGACATGTTTTTTCCTTAGAAAGTGCTCCTTTATTTTTGAATCCAAACTAACACCAAATTAAGATCCATTAACCATTAATAACAATTCGCTTTTTTTATTGCAGACGGTTATTAGTCATTCATAGTTCTAATAAAGAAGGTATTATTATACAGATGTCTAGCAGTCTTATGGTCACATTTAAACAATAATTTGAAATAAATATACATTCAACTCATTAATTTTATAAACTGGCATTCCAATTATTACTTATTCACTGACAATTATGCACTTTACTCTCAGCATGTATTGTGAATTTGCTCTGTAGTCTTGACTCTTGACCAGGATTTTTTTAAATTTCTTTGTAGTGATATTTTTAGGGCACATCACAGAACCACAGAATGAGTCAGGTTGGAGGGAGCAATAGTGGGTATATAGTCCAACCTACCTAAAGCAGAAAAATCCTAGAGCACAATTGCACAAAATGCAGAATTAGGCAGTTGTTGAATATCCTCGGTGTAGGAGACTCCACAACCTGTCTGGACAATCTGTTCCAGTGCTTGGTCACTCACACAGTTAAGAAATTCTTCCTCATGTTCAAGTGGAACTTTTAGGGCATCATTTTCTGCCCATTGCCTCTTGTTCTATTGGTTGGCACCACCCAGAAGAGCCTGGCCATATCCTCTTGACACCCCCCTTTAGAATTATATGTGTAAATGAGATCCCCTCTCAGTCATCTATTTTTGAGGCTAAACTGGCCCAGCTCCCTCAGAACATTCCCTTTTAAAATTTGGATAATCAGAAATTATTATAATACCTACACAAAGACTGACTAATTTCATAGTATTTTGATTGTAATCTAACAGTTATATTCATATACTAGTGGTTCTTATTTGCTATTTGGGTAATCCTTGTGTCAGTGTGAACAATAAGTATGCTGACAGCCATAAAAGCTTATAAAAATGAACAGCACTGCACTACAAAATCAGAAATCGTGTTGAAAATATTCTCTTTGAAACAGTCAGAGATCTGGCCTTTTATATAAAACTCCCAGTGCATGAAAGATGGAGCTCTTCCAGTGCTGTTTGCTATACTTTTGTTTTAGCATTAAGGGACATTAGAACTGGGAAAGAATCACAAACAAAAACTTTGTGTGTACTGACTTTTTGAATATAGTTAAAGAGAATGCTTTTCTTGACCTATCTGTATTTAAGAGACATTTTAGGGAATGTTGCCAAGAGGGCTGTCCTTCAGATTTGAGTTGTCACTCCATTATTTTAAAAAGTTAATCCACTCTCCTGTCCCTTTCATATAAAGTAACAGTACCTTTCAAATAAACCAGTAATACAGTCATCCTGGAGAAAGTCTGGTATCTAATTCTGTGCAGGGAGGATGTCAGCTAGAAAAAGGAGCTGATGATTGCTGAAGGTCTAAGTGGAAGCTTCTAAAGAGCAGATTTTTTGAAGTATTCTGGATGTATAAACAAGTTTTAAAAGAGCTGGAGGAAGTGTTGTACATTGATGAATTGGTGCTGTAATTTTTTTTATGCTGATAGTTAATTACCTATCACATGCTTGCTATAGCAACATGAGGATAAAAAGCAGTGGGAAGATGGAAGCTGATGATTTTTAACTGTCTTTCATGATGTAAACACATACCTTGTATTACTTGTATCCAAATGCAAAGACAATGAGTTTTATTCTGCCCTTCAGCAGCCTTAGAAACCATAGTCAAAGACAGACACATTCAGCAGTGCCTCCATA